>NC_086450.1:260024999-261319999 GCF_028390025.1 Pseudophryne corroboree
CTTCTTGGGCGGCCCACCGTGGTGCGACCTTTGAACAATTGTGCAAGGCGGCTATGTGATCCTCAAGTGAACACGTTCATAAGGTTCTATGCCTTCGATACTTCCGCCTCTCAGGATGCTTTCTTTGGACGCCGGGATCTTATGCCCCGCTACTGTGCGTCCCCTCCCATGAGGAACTGCTTTAGGACATCCCCGTTGTTATCCCTGTGGAACCCAGTGTACCCCGCTGCAGAAAATGAGATTTATGGTAACAACTTACTGTTAAATCTCTTTCTCCGAGGTTCACTGGTTTCCACAGGCGCCCACCCTGACACACTTAGCTTCTTTTGGTTTGTATGGCATTAGCCGCTGACACCCTCTCCTGTCATGAGAATGGGGTTAACGTTGCTACTAACTGTTGTCGTCTTATACCTGCTACTGCATTGGATTGGTTAACAAAACTGAGCTCCTGTGCACGGAGGTGGAGTTATAGAGGAGGCGTCGCTGAGCATCTTGAACAGTCAAAGCTTTAGCCTGTTGGTTTTCCTCGGATCAAGATCCTTCTCTACACCCGATGTTATCCCTGTGGAACCCACTGTACCTCGCAAAAAGAGATTTAACAACGGTAAGGTCTTACCATAAATCTCCTTATGTGCTCAAACAGCAGTGAGTGTATTTCTGCCATATTACTATGGATTACAGTATTTTTCCAATGAACCATTTGGGTCGTTTATGCTGTTTTTATACTTTCTGAATAATTGTGGCTATATCTGCAAAGCATGATAGTTACATTTGGAATATTTTGCTTCCATTCAGTTGCATTTTCACTTTGACTATATATTTTGACCATATATTTTATTTTTTGCAGTAAATTTGATTTGTACCAAATGGAATGGAATATCAAAGAAGATTTTAAAGATTGCCTTGTAGCAGTTGGTCCATATGGAGGATCTATAGGTATGGTATATACTTTTAATGATTGGCTAATACATTGTTTAAATAAGGCCATAAGGGTATTCCAGAATCTAACGATCATTTGGCTGTCAACATTTTTTTTTTTTTTTTGTGAGTGCCTTTTGTCTATTTCTCCACATAATCACCTCCTTCAATTGAGCATTTATCATATCTGTCCACAAGGTTTAAGCTGGCTACTCACCTGAAGATATATATCTGGTCCAGTCTATCTTGTGGGAACAAAAATCTGGTAATGTATGGTAGCAAATGACAACCAACCATTTGCTCCCAAACACTGGAAAACAGACAGTGAACATTCAGACAAATTAGTAAAGTCTTTTGATTTAACAAATTTATCTTAATCATTTCTGTCTGTTTTCCAGCGTTTGGGAGCAAATGGTTGATTGCCATTTGCTCACAGATTTTTGTTGCCACCAAAAGGATAAATTCTTTAGATGTGTACCCATCTTAGAATCCCCTTGTTGTACTCAGCTGCTTCCAGTCCATTAAACAATCTGTTGACTGCAAGCTTCTACTCATTCTCAACTTCCAAAACCTCTTCGCCCAGGAAAAAAAGGTAAATTCGCCTTGAGAAAGGTCCAGGCTGTACAAGGTGGATGAGCGAAAACCTCACATCCAAAGCTGTGACGAGTAGCCTTACCTTTGTTTTCTCTAACGTCCTAGTGGATGCTGGGGACTCCGTAAGGACCATGGGGAATAGCGGCTCCGCAGGAGACTGGGCACAGCTAAGAAAGAATTAGGACTACCTGGTGTGCACTGGCTCCTCCCACTATGACCCTCCTCCAGACTGCAGTTAGAATCCTGTGCCCGGCCGAGCTGGATGCACACTAGGGGCTCTCCTGAGCTCCTAGAAAGAAAGTATATGTTAGGTTTTTTTATTTTACAGTGAGATCTGCTGGCAACAGACTCACTGCAGCGAGGGACTAAGGGGAGAAGAAGCGAACCTACCTAACTGGTGGTAGCTTGGGCTTCTTAGGCTACTGGACACCATTAGCTCCAGAGGGATCGACCGCATGGAACCGGCCATTGGTGTTCGGTCCCGGAGCCGCGCCGCCGGCCCCCCTTACAGAGCCAGAAGCAAGAAGAAATCCGGAAAATCGGCGGCAGAAGACATCAGTCTTCACCAAGGTAGCGCACAGCACTGCAGCTGTGCGCCATTGCTCCTCATACACACTTCACACTCCGGTCACTGGGGGTGCAGGGCGCTGGGGGGGGGGAGGGCGCCCTGAGAAGCAATAAATACACCTTGGCTGGCAAATATATCGCAATATATAGCCCCAGAGGCTATATATGTGATAAATACCCCTGCCAGAATCCATAAAAAAAACGGGAGAAAAGTCAGCGAAAAAGGGGCGGAGCTATCTCCCTCAGCACAATGGCGCCATTTTCTCTTCACAGTGCAACTGGAAGACAGCTCCCCAGGCTCTCCCCTGTAGTTTTCAGGCTCAAAGGGTTAAAAAGAGAGGGGGGGCACTAAATTTAGGTGCAATATTGTTTATACAAGCAGCTATTGGGGGAAAAAAATCACTCAGTTATAGTGTTAATCCCTGCATTATATAGCGCTCTGGTGTGTGCTGGCATACTCTCTCTCTGTCTCCCCAAAGGACTTTGTGGGGTCCTGTCCTCAGTCAGAGCATTCCCTGTGTGTGTGCTGTGTGTCGGTACGGCTGTGTCGACATGTGGGATGAGGAAGGTTACGTGGAGGTGGAGCAGAGGCCGATAAATGGGATGTCATCCCCTGTGGGGCCGACACCAGAGTGGATGGATAGGTGGAAGGTATTAAACGACAATGTCAACTCCTTACAAGGCTGGATGATGTAAAACAGCTGTGGGACAGCCGGCTTCTCAGCCCGCGCCTGCCCAGGCGTCTCAAAGGCCATCAGGGGCTCAAGAAAGTGCCCGTTACCTCAGATGGCAGACACAGATGTCGACACGGAGTCTGACTCCAGTGTCGACGAGATTGAGACATATACACAATCCACTAGGAACTTCCGTTACATGATCTCGGCAAGAAAAAATGTGTTACGCATTTCTGACATGAACCCAAGTACCACATAAAAGGGGTTTTATTTTTGGGGAGAAAAAGCAGCCAGTGTTTTGTTCCCCCATCAAATGAATGAAGTGTGTAAAGTAGCGTGGGTTCCCCCAATAAGAAACTGGTAATTTCTAAAAAGTTACTGATGGCGTACCCTTTCCCGCCAGAGGATAGGTCACGTTGGGAGATATCCCTTAGGGTGGATAAGGCGCTCACACGTTTGTCAAAAAAGGTGGCACTGCCGTCTTAGGATACGGCCACCTTTAAGGAGCCTGCTGATAAAAAGCAGGAGACTATCCTGAAGTCTGTATATACACACTCAGGTTATATACTGAGACCTGCAATCGCCTCAGCATAAATAGTGCTGCTGCAGCGTGGTCTGATACCCTGTCAGATAATATTAATACTCTAAGACAGGGAAAATAGTTTGCTAACATAGAGCATATTAAAGACGTCGTCTTATATATAAAGGATGCACAGAGGGATATTTGCCGGTTGGCATCCAGAATTAATGCAATGTCCATTCTGCCAGGAGGGTATTAGAAACCCGGCAGTGGACAGGTGATGCTGCCTATAAAAGGCACATGGAGATTCTGCCTTATAAAGGTGAGGAATTGTTGGGGATGGTCTCTGGGACCTCGTATCCACAGCAACAGCTGGGAAGAAAAAATTTTTTTTTTTACCTCGGGTTTCCTCACAGCCTAAGAAGGCACCGTATTTTCAGATACAGTCCTTTCGGCTTCAGAAAAGCAAGCGGGTCAAAGGCGCTTCCTTTCTGCACAGAGACAAGGGAAGAAGGAAAAAGCTGCACCAGCAGCCAGTTCCCAGGATCAAAAATCTTCCCCCGCTTCCTCTGAGTCCACCGCTTGACGTTGGGGCTCCACAGGTGGAGACAGGTGCGGTAGGGGCGCGTCTCGGGAACTTCAGGGACCAGTTGGGTTTGCCCACAGGTGGATCCCTAGGTTCTGCAAATAGTATCACAGGGATACAGGCTGGAGTTCGAGGCGACTCCCCCTCGCCGTTACCTCACCTCAGCCTTGCCTACTGCCCTCGGAGAAAGGTAGTACTGGCGGCAATTCACAAGCTGCACTTCCAGCAGGTGAAATCAAGGTACCCCTCCTTCAACAAGGCCGGGGTTACTATTCCAAAATGTTGTGGTACCGAAACCAGACGGTTCGGTGAGACCCATTCTAAAATTGAAAGCCTTGAACACTTATATATACGAAGGTTCAAGTTCGAAATGGAATCGCTCATGGCGATTATTGCAAGCCTGGATGGTGTCACTGGACATCAAGGATGATTACCTGCATGTCCCTATTTACCCTTTTCACCAGGAGTACCTCAAAATTGTGGTACAGGATTGTCATTACCAATTCCAGACGTTGCCGTTGGTCTGTCCCCGGCACCGAGGTATTTACCAAGGTAATGGCCGAAATAATTATCTCCTACTTGGACGATCTCCTTTTAAAGGCGAGGTCCAGGGAGCAGTTGTTCGGCGGAGTAGCACTATCTCGGGAAGTGCTGCAACAGCACGGCTGAATTCTGAATATTCCAAAGTCGCAGCTGGTTCCTACGACGTGTCTACTGTTCCTGAGTATGGTTCTGGACACAGAACAGGATAAAAAGGGTTTCTCCCGGAGGAGAAGTCCAAGGAGTTGTCGTCTCTAGACAGAGACCTCCTAATACGTATACAGGTGTCGGTGCATCAATGCACGCGAGCCCTGGGAAGGATAGTAGCTTCTTACGAAGAAATTCCATTCGCCAGGTCCCATTCAAGGATTTTCCAGTGGGATCTGTTGGACAGGTGGTCCGGGTCGCATTTTCAGATGCATCGGCGGATAACCCTGTCTCCAAGGGCCAGGGTGTCGTTGTTGTGGTGGCTGCAGAGTGCTCATCTTCTAGGGGGCCGCAGATTCGGCATACAGGACTGGGTCCTGGTGACCACGGATGCCAGCCTTCGAGGCTGGGGGGCAGTCACACAGGGAAGAAACTTCCAAGGCTATGGAAAAGTCAGGAGACTTCCCTACACATAAATATTCTGGAACTAAGGGTCGTTTACAATGCCCTAAGTCAGGCTAGACCCCTGCTTCAACACCGGCCGGTGCTGATCCAGTCAGACAACATCACGGCGGTCGCTCATGTACACGACAGGGCGGCACAAGAAGCAGGATGGCGATGGCAGAAGTCACAAGGATTCTCCGATGGGCGGAAAATCATGTGTTAGCACTGTCAGCAGTGTTCATTCCCGGAGTGGACAACTGAGAAGCAGACTTTCTCAGAAGACAAAGATATTGCGCCAGGTCAAGGACCCTCAGGCGATAGCTGTGGACGCTCTGGTAACACCGTGGGTGTACCAGTCGGTGTATGTGTTCCCTTCTCTGCCTCTCTTACCCAGGGTAATGAGAATAATAAGAAGGAGAGGAGTAAGAACTATACTCATTGTTCCGGGTTGGCCAAGAAGAGCTTGGTAACCAGAGCTCCAAGAAATGATCTCAGAGGACCTATGGCCTCTGCCGCTCAGACAGGACCTGCTGCAGCAGGGGGCCTGTTTGTTTCAAGACGTACCGCGGCTGCGTTGACGGCATGGCGGTTGAACGCCGGATCCTGAAGGAAAAGGGTATTCCGGAGGAAGTTATCCCTACGCTATTTAAAGCTAGGAAAGAAGTCAACGCTAACCATTATCACCGCATATGGCGGAAATATGTTGCGTACTGTGAGGCCAGGAAGGCCCCAAAGGAGAAATTTCAGCTAGGTCGATTTCTGCACTTCCTACAGTCAGAGGTGACTATGGGCCTACAATTGGGTTCCATTAAGGTCCAGTTTTTGGCTCTATCGATTTTCTTCCAAAATGGAACTGGCGTCACTGCCTGAAGTTCAGACATTGTCAAGGGAGTACTGCATATTCAGCCTCCTTTTGTGCCTCTAGGGGCATCGTGGGACCTCAACGTGGTGTTGGGTTTCCTAAAGTCACATTGGTTTGAGCCACTCAAAACCGTGGATTTAAAATATCTCACGTGGAAAGTGGTCATGCTTTTGGCCTTGGCTTCGGCAAGGCGGGTGGCAGAATTGGCGGCTTTGTCATGCAAAAGCCCCTATTTGCTTTTCCATATGGATAGGGCAGAATTGAGGACTAGTCCCCAGTTTCTTCCTAAGGTGGTATCAGCTTTTCACTTGAACCAACCTATCGTGGTGCCTGCGGCTACTAGGGACTTGGAGGACTCCAAGTTACTGGACGTAGTCAGGGCCTTGAAAATTTATGTTTCCAGGACGGCTGGAGTCAGGAAGACTGACTCGCTATTTATCCTGTATGCACCAAACAAGATGGGTGCTCCTGCTTCAAAGCAGAGTATTGCTCGCTGGATTTGTAGCACAATTCAGCTTGCGCATTCTGTGGCTGGCCTGCCGCAGCCTAAATCTGTAAAAGCCCATTCCACGAGGAAAGTGGGCTCTTCTTGGGCGGCTGCCCAAGGGGTCTCGGCTTTACAACTTTGCCGAGCTGCTACTTGGTCAGGGGCAAACACGTTTGCAAAATTCTACAAATTTGATACCCTGGCTGAGGAGGACCTGGAGTTCTCTCATTCGGTGCTGCAGAGTCATCCGCACTCTCCCGCCCGTTTGGGAGCTTTGGTATAATCCCCATGGTCCTTACGGAGTCCCCAGCATCCACTAGGACGTTAGAGAAAATAAGATTTTACTCACCGGTAAATCTATTTCTCGTAGTCCGTAGTGGATGCTGGGTGCCCGTCCCAAGTGCGGACTGTCTGCAATACTTGTATATAGGTATTGTTAACTAAAAGGGTTATGGTTGAGCCATCTGTTGAGAGGCTCTGTTATGTTCATACTGTTAACTGGGTATAATATCACGAGTTATACGGTGTGATTGGTGTGGCTGGTATGAGTCTTACCCGGGATTCAAAATCCTTTCCTTATTGTGTCAGCTCTTCCGGGCACAGTATCCTTACTGAAGTCTGGAGGAGGGTCATAGTGGGAGGAGCCAGTGCATACCAGGTAGTCCTAATTCTTTCTTAGCTGTGCCCAGTCTCCTGCGGAGCCGCTATTCCCCATGGTCCTTACGGAGTCCCCAGCATCCACTACGGACTACGAGAAATAGATTTACCGGTGAGTAAAATCTTATTTTAATTAGTGATTAATTTCAGCAGGTCTCACTTTCTGCGTGTATCAAATAACATTCCTCACTTCACGGTCAGAGGGATTTTGTATCGTATGGTTAATTTTAACAACCTACAACATTGCTAAAAACTACCATAACAGCACACCCCTCACACAACACTTAGAAAACAGGTTATGGATATGCGGCGGTGTTAATACAGGTTGAGGATCACATATCCAAAATGCTTGGGACCAGAGGTATTTTGGATATCTGATTTTTCTGTATTTTGAATAATTGCATACCATAATGAGATATCATGGTGATGGGACCTAAGTCTAAGCACAGAATTCATTTATGTTTCATATACACCTTATACACACAGCCTGAAGGTCATTTTAGCTAATATTTTTGTATAACTTTGTGCATTTGACAAAGCCTGTGTACATACACACAATTCATCTATTTTCCATATACAGCTTATACACACAGTCATTTAATACAATATTTTTAATATTTTTGTGTATTAAACAAAGTTTGTGTACATTGAGTTATCAGGAAAAAAAAAGGTTTCACTATCTCATTCTCACTCAAGAAATTCCGTATTTCGGAATATTTCGATACTCAACCTGTAGTAGAACATTTTAATGTAATATTGACAGTGCTACAGATTCTTGTCTTAAATTTCTACAAACAACTTGACTGAAAATAACTGAAACCATTTTCTCCTCTTGATCCATGGGTTGAAAATATATTAAGAGCACACCTGTATTAGGTAGAAAACACCACTCTTTTATATATCACGTACAAATAATATTGGGTCACTTGCACCATCATTTCAAATGGTTGATATATTGGAAAGTGTGTTTAAGCATGTTTTTTTTTTTTTTTGTATTGCATAGACACACTTGGGTTTAGTCTGATATGTCGGCTTTCTTATGAGTGTTGGGATACCGATTGGGTCCCACACACTTTACACAGAATTATGTGAAGACCTGGTTATTAGGTCTGATTATTTGTTTTGCCTGTTTTGGAGGTGAGAAACTTTATACTTTGGGTTAGAATGTGATGCTTTAGAAGTTTCAGGAGATCCATGACCTTAATGGGCCCTGGCTTTGGCACTAGGCATTCCGAGGGGTTCCGCAGCCTGGTAAATATTTGTAAACACTGGCTATGGTCTGAGCTTTTCTTGCCACTGTTGGTGTTATTTGGGAAATCAGTTATTTTCTTTTATTTTTCATTTTTAACAAAATTCACAATCCTTATGCTTTCCTTAGACACTTGAAATAGCTGTTGGGTTAGAAGAGAACTACAGTTTTGGGGTTATGTGGTAGGTATAGAAATTACTGAATTGTTACTTGCAGATGATGTCCATTAGTGAAAAATGAGAAATAGTTATTGGATAGCTAAATTTTTCTAACGTCCTAGTGGATACTGGGGAACAGTAGTTACACATGGGGTATAGATCGGGTCTGTAGGAGCCTGACACTTTAAGAAATCAACTGTGTGTGCTGGCTCCTCCCCTCTATGAACCTCCTGCAGTCTCTGTTTAGAAAAATATTCCCAAGGATGCGGGTGCATTCCTCTGGAGCTCCAGAGAGTTTTTTTCAGAAATTTTATTTGGTTTGTTATTTTCAGGTAGTACTGGTTGCCAACCAGTTTACCTGCATCGTGGAACTTAGTGGGAACCAACCTCCTGAGGGTTAATGGCTCCGTTATCCCTGCTGACAGGACTTTAAGCTCCTGAGACTCTGTTTCACATACCATACTGTGTGAGTACAGGCCGGCAGGGCGCCACAACCCCCTAACAGATGCTGAAAAAGATGACCGGTGCAGTGAGTGTTTACACCAGGGTCCCAGATAGCGGGTCTCAGGTGTCATGTGGCGGCTAAAGGGCGCAGTGGTCATGGGCTGCGAGCTGCAGTGCCCACCGCGGACCCAAACACGCGATATGAAGGGGGTGAAAACTTCCATTATTATTATTACACTGTTTTTGGTGTAAAACGTGTAGCCAGTATAAGAATAATTGTAAGGACGAGCGCATTTGAAGTGGCGGGCTTCCCGGAGTGCAGGACCAGTGGTTTAAAGGCTCCATTCCAGCTGCTGCTGACTGAAAGGCTGCATAACAGAGCTCCTCCACAGCCCCTGTTGACCACCAATAATACTGGCACCAGGGATTATACCGAAGGGGGAGCATATCCGAGGTGATTCACTGCTGCAACTATTATCTATATTTATTATTTCCAGCTTGTCTGGATATTGTGTGCTGGTCTGATTCCTGTCTGTATCACTCCAGTGGGGCTGTCTGGGGTGCGGGTGCTGTCTCATTGTTGTGTTGTCACTGCACTGTATTTCTCTTAACTGTTTATTTCTGCAGTAACATGTCTGGGAAAGATTATGTGCGTCCTTCATGTAGTACTAGGTTTACCTCACCAGCAGGGCCGGCTTCAGGGTTTGCAGCGCCCCGGGCGGGCAATAGGGGCGTGACTGAAATGATGTGCGGTGCACGATGACGTCATCGCGCACCGCACAGTAAAGGTCCTCTCCAAGAAGAGAAACTAGACGCTACGCGTCTAGTTCCCTTCATGGCGGGGGGGGGGGGGGGGGCAGCGGGGGGCATAGCACTGACAGCAGCAGCGGATCTTGCCATGGTGTGGCGCCCTCCGGAAGGCGGCGCCCCGGGCAAAAGTCCTGCTTGCCCGTGGCAAGATCCGCTACTGCTTACCAGACGAGTCTCTTATGTGTGAACAATGCTCCATACCTTCTCAGGGCAGTAGTATACAGGAACCAGAATGGCTGGAATCTGTAAAATAAAAATGATTCATTTCATAAATACAGAGTTGTCCATAGCTAGACTAGAGCGACAGTCCCCATATATCCAGTCGGTGGATAATATATTTCTTAAGACTGCTGGCCTCAGACAGGCTCTTCAGACCCTCTGTTGGTCTCGCATATACGATCACTTCCACAGATTCTCCAGATACTGAATTACCAGAGCTGGATGAGGGAGATAGTGACAGGGAATATGACAATGCTCTGTCCCTGGGGGTTGAGGCCCAGAGTTATTCTATGAAGAATATGCTAATTTTACCAGATAAGGACTCAGACCCAGAAGAGGAATTATATTTTAATATAAACAAAAATCCCCAGCTACCTTCCCAGTCTATAAGGAGTTAAACTCGCTCTACTGGGAGTCAAGGGTCAATCCTGACAAAATATTCAAGTGTCTGCGGTTATAGCATTTCTTCCATTTTCCTTCTGAGTACAAAATCCTTTGAGTGTTTTCCGTGGGGGTGGATATGTTAGTGTCCAGACTGTCGCATAAATTGGTATTACCTGTGCCTGGGGCTATCTCCCTCAAGGACCTTACTGACCGCAAATTGAGATTATTCTCAAATCTATATATACTGTAGTGGGTGTTGCTCAGAGACCCACTATTGCATGCGCCTGGATTTCAAGGGCCATGGTTAAATGGTCTGCTAATATTATACGTGACTTTGACTCTTTCCCTCAGGAGAATGTTAATAGTTATGGTTAAACACATGTTGTGTTACATTTATTGTCAGCCTGTTGCTGCTATTATTCATGCCGTTGGCCTGTGTTCTTTTGAATGCCATGTTCTGCTGCATGGTTGAGGTGTGAGCTGGTATGAATCTCACCTTAGTATAACAATACATCCTTTCCTCTAAATGTCCGTCTCCCTGGGCACAGTTCCTATAACTGGAGTCTGGAGGAGGGGCATAGAGGGAGGAGCCAGTCCACACCCTTTCAAATTCTTAAAGTGCCCATGTCTCCTGCGGATCCCGTCTATACC
Organism: Pseudophryne corroboree; assembly: GCF_028390025.1. Taxonomy (NCBI): domain Eukaryota; kingdom Metazoa; phylum Chordata; class Amphibia; order Anura; family Myobatrachidae; genus Pseudophryne; species Pseudophryne corroboree. The sequence continues at coordinate 260,035,911 of NC_086450.1, forward strand.
CCATGGTTCTAATAGTGTCCCCAGCATCTTCTACGGACTAAGAGAAAAGGATTTACAGGTAGGTATTAAAATCCTATTTTCAGTGTGTAGGCACCAACTATGGGGGTCATTCCGCCTCTATCGCACGCTGCACTTCATCGCAGCCATGCGATTTGGTAGGAACTGCGGGCGCATTGTGCAGACACGGCATTGCCCGGCAATGGACATCACCAGGCAGCGACGCCGCTAGCGAACAAAGCGGTCGCAACGAAGACCGCAATAAGATTGACAGGATGAAGGCGGAACCGGGCGGCAACTCACCATTTTCTGAGCATGGAGATCCAAACGCAGGCGCTTGGAGGATGGAGGTCTGATGTCAATTCCGAGACCTGCAACGCTGGATTCATCGCACAGGGTAAGTAACTCTTAGCCTGGTCTTGTTTTACACAAATATTTTTTTGCATAGCAGGGCTGCACAATCAATCACAGCCTTGCTATGCAAAGAAACACTCCCCCATAGGCGGTGTCTGGTTGATCGCATGTGCTGCAAAAAGTTGCAGCGTGCGATCAACTCGGAATGACACCGCATGAACGATGCACGGCCCTTTGGGTCGTTCACCGTTGTTGTGGACTCGTTTATATTTGCAAGCCAATATGGACAATATCATCCATATTAGTATTCAGGGCTATGGGGCCGGGTGACGTCAGGGAGTGAAAAAACTTAATTCCCCCCATACCCCCCCCCCTTCCCTCCTCCGCGGTGTCGGCTGTCGGCGTATCGGCTGTCGGGCACCTTGGCGACTGTGTAAGGTCCATTACACCGTGTACCAGTCCAAGTTTTTGGCACTGATCATTTTTATGACAGTATATTTACATCCCCCCCCCTATTATATCTATCTATCTATATATATATATATATATATATATATATATATATATATATATATATATATATATATATATATATATATATATATATATATATATATATATATAAAAATAATTTTTTTGTATTATTAGTTTACACTTACTTTTTTTTTTTAAGCAATTTAGGGAAAAAATTACCAGCACTCAGTTAGATGGACATGAAGAGTTTTCTTTTTCAAGAAAAATCTGTGTGAAGCACATCCTGGCAGCTGTGGCCCAACAGCTGTTTCAACCAACAACGTTTTCCATATATACTGTGTATGTATGTATGTATGTATGTATGCGTGTGTGTATGTATATACACACACACACACCACACACACACACACACACACACACACACACACACACACACTGCTCATAAGTTTACATACCCTAGCAGAATTTGTGATTTTCTTGCCATTTGTCAGAGAATATGAATGACAACTCACAAACTTTTATTTCACTCATGGTTAGTGGTTGGGTGAAGCCATTTATTGTCAAACAACAGTGTTTACTCGTTTTAAATCATAATGACTACAGAAACTACCCAAATGACCCTGATCAAAAGTTTACATACCCCAGTTCTTAACACCGTGTATTGCCTCCTTTAACCTCAATGACAGCTTGAAATCTTTTGTGGTAGTTGTGGATGAGGCTCTTTATTTTCTCAGATGGTAAAGCTGCCCATTCTTCTTGGCAAAAAGCCTCCAGTTCCTGTAAATTCTTGGGCTGTCTTTCATGAACTGCACGTTTGAGATCTCCCCAGAGTGGCTCAATGATATTGAGGTCAGGAGACTGAGATGGCCACTCCAGAACCTTCACTTTATTCTGCTGTAGCCAATGACAGGTTGACTTGGCCTTGTGTTTTGGATCATTGTCATGTTGGAACGTCCAAGTACGTCCCATGCGCAGATTCCGGGCTGATGAGTGCAAATTTTCCTCCAGTATTTTCTGATAACATGCTAGGAAGAGTCCTGGTGGTTCCGAACGTCTTCCATTTACGGATGATGGAGGCCACTGTGCTCATTGGAACCTTCAAAGCAGCAGATATTTTTCTGTACCCTTCCCCAGATTTGTGCCTCGAGACAATCCTGTATCGGCGGTCTACAGACAATTCCTTTGACTTCATGCTTGGTTTGTGACATGCACTGCAAAGTGTGGCACCTTATATATACCGGTGTGTGCCTTTCCAAATCATGTCCCATCAACTGAATTTACCAGAGGTGGACTCCCATTAAGCTGTAGGAACATCTCAAGGATGATCAGTGGAAACAGGATGCACCTGAGCTCAATGTTGAGCTTCATGGCAAAGGCTGTGAATACTTATGTACATGTGATTATTTCATTTTATATTTTTAATAAATTTGCAAAAATCACACACAAATATTTTCACGTTGTCATTATAGGGTATTGTGTGTAATATTTTTAGGGAACCAATGAATTTATTCTATTTTGGAATAATGCTGAAACATAACAAAATGTGGAAAAAGTGAAGCGCTGTGAATACTTTCCGGATGCACTGTATAATGTATATAAACAAGGCCTTAGTAACTGATGATGCAGTACATGGTTTCAGACTGACATTGTCAGTTTAGATCACTCCAATCCTACTGTATAATTTCCCCCCTACATTTCTACTATTCCATAGGTTTATTTCATTATTCTTTTTTATTTTTATTTTTTGTTTCTGTAAATGATGTAGCTATAAACTGATTTACTTTTATTTTTGTCTTTTTCACCAATTAAGCCTTGATGAAAAACTTTTTGACAAAAGAGAAACCCAGCAGTTCACGTCCTGTTCTGGAGATTTACTCTGCATCTGGCATCCTTTTTTCCACTATTCAGGTTAGTGATTTATGTGAAGATTACAGATGCTGTGATAAAACTAATGTGTAATAGTGACCCAGGATTCTTAGTAATTGTGAGAATGAAAGTAACTATTACATTTGTGTTCTTTAATGCCATGGGTAACAGCCTTTTAAAATTACAAATGTGTGATATAAAACAGAAACCGAGCACTGTATAGAACTCAGTATAATCATACTTGGCTGCAGTTTTTAGGCCTTTTCAATTAACATATTTTGCAACTACAGTACTTACAGTACTTTATCTGACATTACTAGCTTTTTATCAACCATGTTTAATGAGATACACCAATATTATGCTGGGAAATCAGTACTTATAGTTAAAGTATTACAAAATAGTATTTCCTATTGCTAGATCATACATCCACAAATCGAAGGGAATTGTATATTGTATTAGTTGAATAATATGAATTGATACAATCGGCAGCATTTGCCATAAGGGATAGGTAGGTAATAATTCATATACAAGGTTACTGATTCAACTTATTCGATCAGTCAAATCTGCCAATGTTTTTTGTGTAACAGCTTATTAAATTGATCAAGTATATACAAACACTTTAAAAACAAGTCATACACACAGGCCAACAGTAAATGTGGAGCTGATAAACAAAATACAAGATATACAGAAAAAGTGCATATATATCATAAGCAGATGCAAGGTTTGAACGTAATGTGATGCCTGTTTAAACTAAAATATAGAGGAAGGAAAGGAGGAATGAAGAGAGTGGAAGAAAGAAACTTCATATTCAATAAATCGGCAACATGATTGTAACGCAAAAGAACAAATAATTTCTAATAATTGATAATAAAAGATTAATCCTCAGTTAACATTGTAGAAGTGACATTATTAAAGTGGGGCAAAAGTTTTGTGAAAACTGATAGTTGAATTTCTCAAAATATTGGTGACCCATTCCATCTCAGTACCATATTCTTTTGTAAATGGTAGGGTAAACATGGGGCATGATTCTGATTTGGCAGTGAAAGCAAGTAACTTTGTATCTGAAACAAACCATGTTGCAATGTAAGGGTAGCAAATACATTTAGATTTTTTTATGTCCATGGTAAAAACTGGCTGCTTTTGCATGTAGCCCACAAATGTTAGCTTTATTTTTAAATAAAACATGTCTGCCAATCTAATTTAAGGTGTTCCGTAACTGAGGGGAATGTAGGCGGGAGTAGTACATTCTTTGGATGGAAATGCACAGTCTTGCCTATTTTGGGAGACCAGTAGTGGCGAGTTTCTGTTGCACTGGCATATTGACGCCGGCAACAACAGTAGATCTTACCCCCCTTCACCTGGGCTCGCTGATTTTTTACTCTGCCCTATTGCTGCAGGAGCAACAAATAATTTGCCACTGCAGGAAAACTGTAGGAGCAGCAACGAATGATGCACTGCAGGAGAATTGAGTTATGATGTGAAGAATGATGCACAGCTGGAGATCTGCAGGAGCAGCAAGTAATGGTGCGCGCTGACGAGCTGCAGGAGCAACTAGGAAAGATGTGCTGCTGGAGAGCTGTGGAAGCAGTGAGGTGAAGCATTGCTGTAGAGATGCAGGAGCAGCAAGGAATCATTCACTGCTGGAGATACAAAAAACACTGTATACTTTATATGATATCAAGGATGTGTCACCATAAATATAATATAGACATAAACCTTATCTACATAGACAAAACCCTTAGTGGCACTCTCTCCTGTGGAGGATCCTTGTTGACCAAGAAACCAAAACAGAAAACATAAAGTATAAAAGGAGTATGTTAAATACAAATATACACAGCATTTTGGGTTATTTGTATCACTCAGCTGCTTCTTGCAACATGCACCAATAAAAAGTCACACCAGTATGGATATGTGGTAATATGTCACAGAGCCCGCGTCAGACTGGCTGACCAGGGTACCACTTCTGGTCCATTTATGCCGGGACAATGTTTAGAAGCACCCAGCTCTTTACACCCGCTACGTGCATCCCAGGTAATTGCAGGTGTGAGTGCCTCTAAACATTGTCCCGTCATAAATGGACTGGAAGTAGTTCTGTGGTCAGCTAGTCCGACGCAGCACAGTGCCACACCATAGAAAGAATAAAAGGGTGTACATGCACTCATAAAATGTCTGCATACAACTATAAAAAAAATTAAGGTTCCAGATTCCAGCTAGTCTGATGACACCTTTCAGGGATGTGGACTCATGCGCATACAGGAGCAGTGTGTCTGTGTGTGTCATTTATAGGTGCTGTGTTCCACGGCTTGAAGGACGTTCCTGGGTTCTGCTCAGGTGACTTCCAGGATTACAGAGCTGTACTGGTGCATGCATATAGAGTTGTTAATGGGCAACTGCGTTTCATGGCAGTTCGCCTCATCTGTGCGTGCGTCTCTTTCTAGTAATATGGTGGTGCGTTCCACCATGAAATAAAAATTAGGTATGTGTGTATGAAAGGGATTCATAAGGAAGGAACCGGCACGGGATAACGGACGTCTCATTGTCCCGCATATTTAGCACTGCTCAAACTTCCTCTCTGTACAGGTGCTTGCTGCGGTGTCCAAACATGAAAAGAGTGTCAACAGGTAAGGGGGTACACATGGGAAATTTCTCCCAGAGATGTGTGTGTGTGCTGGGCACAGACCGCTCAGCACACATCTCTCCCCCCGCTCAGCACTCAGCGCAGTGTGTGCTGAGAGAGAGTTGGGGACGACGGGGGGTGGTGGGATTGGGTGAAATAAGTGATCTCGCTAGATTTGGCATGCACCCCTAGACACGGAGTGATGTGTTCTCAATTTCTAAGCAATCTAGTCAGATTGCTTAGAAATTAAGTGAACATCGCTCCTTGTGTACCCCCCTTGTAGTGTGTGTTACAATATTTTTTTCTACTTATGAGCAGGATTAAAATATTATGAGCATTAAATGAAATAGGGCAATCATATTGGTCTTATAAGAACACTGCCATTAATCATTATTATATGGGAGTGGCCATCTTCTAAGGAAAAGTTTTCATAGCATCCGAAAAATGAACCTAAAAATAATGGATAGAAGAGCTGCAGGAGCAGTGAGGCACGATGTACTGCTGGAGAGCTGCAGGAGCAGTGAGGCACGATGTACTGCTGGAGAGCTGCAGGAGCAGTAAGGCACGATGTACTGCTGGAGAGCTGCAGGAGCAGTGAGGCACGATGTACTGCTGGAGAGCTGCAGGAGCAGTGAGGCACGATGTACTGCTGGAGAGCTGCAGGAGCAGTGAGGCACGATGTACTGCTGGAGAGCTGCAGGAGCAGTGAGGCACGATGTACTGCTGGAGAGCTGCAGGAGCAGTGAGGCACGATGTACTGCTGGAGAGCTGCAGGAGCAGTGAGGCACGATGTACTGCTGGAGAGCTGCAGGAGCAGTGAGGCACGATGTACTGCTGGAGAGCTGCAGGAGCAGTGAGGCACGATGTACTGCTGGAGAGCTGCAGGAGCAGTAAGGCACGATGTACTGCTGGAGAGCTGCAGGAGCAGTGAGGCACGATGTACTGCTGGAGAGCTGCAGGAGCAGTGAGGCACGATGTACTGCTGGAGAGCTGCAGGAGCAGTGAGGCACGATGTACTGCTGGAGAGCTGCAGGAGCAGTGAGGCACGATGTACTGCTGGAGAGCTGCAGGAGCAGTGAGGCACGATGTACTGCTGGAGAGCTGCAGGAGCAGTGAGGCACGATGTACTGCTGGAGAGCTGCAGGAGCAGTGAGGCACGATGTACTGCTGGAGAGCTGCAGGAGCAGTGAGGCACGATGTACTGCTGGAGAGCTGCAGGAGCAGTGAGGCACGATGTACTGCTGGAGAGCTGCAGGAGCAGTGAGGCACGATGTACTGCTGGAGAGCTGCAGGAGCAGTGAGGCACGATGTACTGCTGGAGAGCTGCAGGAGCAGTGAGGCACGATGTACTGCTGGAGAGCTGCAGGAGCAGTGAGGCACGATGTACTGCTGGAGAGCTGCAGGAGCAGTGAGGCACGATGTACTGCTGGAGAGCTGCAGGAGCAGTGAGGCACGATGTACTGCTGGAGAGCTGCAGGAGCAGTGAGGCACGATGTACTGCTGGAGAGCTGCAGGAGCAGTGAGGCACGATGTACTGCTGGAGAGCTGCAGGAGCAGTGAGGCACGATGTACTGCTGGAGAGCTGCAGGAGCAGTGAGGCACGATGTACTGCTGGAGAGCTGCAGGAGCAGTGAGGTATGATGCACTGCTGGAGAGCTGCTTTAACTATGAGGAATGATGCACTACAGGAGAGCTGCAGGAGCAGCAAACTGTATAGGTAATTCAGACTGGGATCGCAGTCTGAATTACTTTGTGGAGTGCGTTCGCGCACCCCGGGAGCTCAGTGACATGCTATCAGCATCTCACTGCTGCGATCGCCTGCCTGATTGACAGGCAGAGGCGGTCGCTGCGCGGAAGGGGGCGTGCCAGTGGCGTTAGAATGCCGTTGGCAGGGCGTGGTCTGGACCGTTAAGGGGGGAGGCCGTGGTGGCTGTGTGACATCACACGCAGCCTCTGCGACCCGGGGCGTGGCAAGTAGCGGCCTGCCAGCGCGCATCGGGAGGGGGGGGGGGTGTTCAGAGCCTGACATGCAGGGCGGACTAGCCCTGTGCTGGGAGTCCCCCTGCATGTCTGTAAAACTGATCGTAGATGTGCTAAATTTAGCACATCTACGATCAGGTCTGAATTAGCCCCTATGTGCTGAGGCTGCTGGAACCACAGACAAAGGTGTAGGAACAACTATCCACTAAAGACAGAAGATGATGTGACAATGTGTGATTAGTCAGAGGTGGATTAAATAGAGTGCTAACATTGCTGATTGGTCCGGCTGTGTCAGATGACCTAGAACTGTGGAAGGGTATTGGTTCTCAATGATTTGACATCATCTGCAAGATGGCCACATCCAGGAGGCGGAGATGTGGGAATCACAATGGAGATGCTGAGCTCTGCACCTGCCGAATGCTGCTGCATGCAAACTGACTGGACACCATGCAACACAGGCCAGGGGACCAAACGGGGCTCCAGACGCCTCCGGACCTGACAAGTTGTGGTCCTGTGCGTGTAACTGAATCCTTTTAGACGCATCATTTTTTGGATACAAAGAACACATTTAAATAAATTTATAAATGCTATTCTACATTTTGCTGTTTAGTTTCAATTATTTTTCTGCATTGTGGTCCTGTTTTGCTTCATGTAACAGCTGACCTAGCTATACAGTACTGCCTCTATCCAAGCATCCACAATTAGATGTCATATGTGCCAGAGGTGGCATGTGAAACAGTTTCAAGTGGCATGCTGACTGTTCTGAAGTTTTACTAGCTATGACCAATATGTAACTTTCAGAATTAAACTTAGGCTACCATATCTTAGATTTAAGAGAAATTAGTTTATTTAGTTAATTACAATTCAATACAAAGAAGCTTAAAGGGGGGTACTGACGGGAGAGATGTGTGCTGAGCGATCTTAACACAGACCGCTCAGCACACATCTCTCCCCCCGCTCACTTCACGTAGCGCTGAAGTGAGCGACCCGCTAGATTGCGCCTGCATGCAGGCTCAATCTAGCACCAGCAATAGCGATGCGCGGGGCCGCACATCGCTATTGCTGGGGGGCATACACACGGCAGATCCGTGCTTAAAATCTAAGAAATCTAGTCAGATTTCTTAGATTTTAAACACTGATCTCTCCGTGTGTACCCCCCTTATGTTTACCTATTTACTGATAAGTTCAGTTAGTGCTTTGGCCCTGCAGGGTGCCACCAACTCCTAGCTCTGTCATTTCTTCCCCCACTTTATAGTTGTGTTAGAATTGTATTACTTTTTAAAAAAAAAAAAATATATAGTTTCTTCTTCTCCTTCCTTCCTTCTCCTTCCTTCCTTCTCCTTCATCAATCTTACATGCATAATATAAATGTAAATGAAGAACTGGCACACTGAGTTTAAGTCGATTTTATCCAACATTCTGATAGCAAAAGTTACGAAGATCTGTCACAAGAACCCCAAAAACCTCATCTTGTACTTTTGTGCCTGCTACACAGTAAATGCTTGATTATAAATCTGGGCTTCTCCTCAGGTCTTAATTTTTTAACATTAGATTCACAAAGCATTTGAGGGCAGACGGGCAATGTCTGCCCCTGCCTGTTTGTGATGATGAAGCTGCCTGGGGGACCCTATCTAAGCTGCGTGAGGCTCGAGCCAGGGTCCCCGGCTGCAGAGACCACTGTCTCTGCGGTTGATCGGATGCCGTTGCGTGTGGCACACGTTGTTGTCCCACATCAGCCATACCGCCACCGGTAAGTAAGTACAACCCTGGCGCCAGGTTAGCTGGTGGCCAGGTAACTTTACTAGAGGGCAGTTTAGGAATATTCAGCATGACAGTCCATTGGTAATTTTTAATGCCGTTTAAAAAAAGACTCCATAGTGTGTGTGTGTGTGTGTATGGGGGGGATGGGGCGGAGCTTACTACTGGACTCTGCTCCTTGCTCCCAACAGGAGGAACCACATGCAGGCTGTCCCTGCTCTCTCCCTAAAAACTACTGCTGCTGATGAGACAGTGCTGAGACTGAGACACTAGCCACCCAAGGCATTTGTGAGTGATACAGTGGGGTTGTTAGGCTGCTAGGAGAGCTTTTGCTGCACAGGTAACTTGCTTACACTTTAAGTTACTGACAAACATTTGCCTAGTACTGTAGCTTTTCTGTAGAGTGCTATTAGGGCTGGTGTGACACTCCTCCCTAACTGTCTCCCCTCCTACCCCTGCTTCACTATCTCAGTCTCTATATGTTACACTGTCCATTACTAACTGCTGTGTGTTATACAATGGCTGGTAAGGGCTCTAAGGCAGCACAGAAGGTTTTTACCTGCAAAAAATTCACACAAAGTGAGTCATCCGTTGAGACGGAACCCGAGTGACTTTGACCAATTTAAGAACCACCAGTGCCTCTACAGACAAGTCATTGTCTGTTGGAGATAACACAGAAGCCTTTCCTGTGCCAGGATAAAAAAATCGTGGTCGAAGTATGACAATTTGCTTATCCCCTTCTTGCGTAGATAAGCTGCCATAATCATCATAATTTTGGTAAATACTCTGGAGGCTGTGGCTAACCCCAAAGGTAAGGTCTGGAACTGAAAATATTGCTGGAGGATAGTGAACCTTGCGATAACACTGATGGAACAGTGCTATAGTAACCTGAAGGTAAACATCCTGACTATCCAGGATACCCTGTAATTCCCTGGCTCCATGCCAAAATTATGGAGCGCAACGTCTCCATGTGAACCGTGGTACCCAATCTTAGTTGTTTAGGATTTTGAGATTGGGGTGAAAGGATCCTTCTGAACCCAAATCTGGTATGAGTAAAACCCCCTGTCCCTATTGTGAAGGGGTTACTGGAATGCCTATTCCTGACCAAAGCAATTTCTGAACTGCTTCTTGCAACCCCTGTCCTTCACTTCTACCCGAGACGAACTGGAACAGAAAACTTGGAGGCTTGAAGAGAATCATAACCTAGAGATACCGCTTCTTGCACTAATGCATCTGTTTGTAAACTGTTACCAGATCTGTGCAAACTGAAAAAGTGGGCCCCCTATCCTGGGGTCCCCCAGAAGGAGGCCTGCACCATCATGCTGATGGCTTATCCTCTGGTTTGGAAGCTGGCCCTCTGGTTGTCTTTGCTTCTTTGCCTTACCAAACTTATTGTATTGGGTCTGTTATGTTCCTTTATGACCGACAAGGACGAAAACCGAACCCCTATGTTTGGGGTTATATGTGGAGGGAAACGTGACCTTCTTGGAGTGTGATTTTGACTCCAGAATATCTGTTAACTCCTTACCAAACAGAAATTTCCAGCCAAAGGCAAATTTTCCAGAACCACCTTTGATTCCGAATCAGCTTTTTATGTATGTAAGCAACACTGCTCTGCGAGCAACTATTGTTAATGCTGATGCCCTAGAACATTAGTGTCCATATGAGCTATATGGGATTCTTGCGCCCTTGCAGGCGCTGAAAAACCTGTCTTCCAGTACCTCAGCCCAGTGTACCTACAACACCTGGTATTCCAAGATGGTCTCCCATCCAAGAACTAACCAGGCCCAACACTGCTTAGCTTCCAAGATCTAGTGAGATTGGGCCCATCCAGTGTGGTGTGCTGTAGATTGCAAGGTGATGTCATGGCTGGCCTTCTGACTGCCCCAGACAGAGACAATATGGTTTTCAGAAAACCATCCCTCTTTGACGTTGATGGCAAAGGCCATATATATTTTTGCACTATCAAATGATATGCATATCTCTATAAGAGGCATTTCCCATTTCTCTGACGTCCTAGTGGATGCTGGGGACTCCGTAAGGACCATAGGGAATAGACGGGCTCCGCAGGAGACTGTGCACTCTAAAAGAAAGATTAGGTACTATCTGGTGTGCACTGGCTCCTCCCTCTATGCCCCTCCTCCAGACCTCCGTTAGAATCTGTGCCCGGCCAGAGCTGGATGCACCTAGTGGGCTCTCCTGAGCCTGCTAGTAAAGAAAGTAATGTTAGGTTTTTTATTTTCAGTGAGATCTGCTGGCAACAGACTCACTGCTACGTGGGACCGAGGGGAGAGAAGCAAACGTACCTGTTCACAGCTAGGTTGCGCTTCTTAGGCTACTGGACACAATTAGCTCCAGAGGGTTCGAACACAGGCAAATGTCCTCGGTCGTCCGTTCCCGGAGCCGCGCCACCGCCCCTCTCGCAGAGCCAGAAGATCAGAAGTTGGTGGCTGAAGACTCCTGTCTTCATTAAGGTAGCGCACAGCACCGCAGCTGTGCGCCATTGCTCCCACTGCACACCACACACTCCGGTCACTGTAGGGTGCAGGGCGCTGGGGGGGGGGCGCCCTGGGCAGCAATAAGAATACCTTTGGTGTCTGTGACTGTATATGTGTAAAACCCCCGCCATTTTTTAGTCAGAAACAGCGGGACAGAAGCCCGCCGCTGAGGGGGCGGGGCCTTCTTTCTCAGCACACCAGCGCCATTTCTCTTCACAGCTCCGCTGGAAGGACTCTCCCCTGCAGTCTCCTGGCACTAAGAGGGTAAAAAGAGAGGGGGGGCACATAAATTTAGGCAAAAGGTGTATTGATACAGCAGCTATTGGGAATAATTCACTTCTGGTAGTGTGTATCCCTGTGTATATAGCGCTGTGGTGTGTGCTGGCATACTCTTTCTCTGTCTCCCCATAGACCTTGTGGGGTCCTGTCCTCAATCAGAGCATTCCCTGTGTGTGTGCTGTGTGTTGGTACGGTTGTGTCGACATGTTTGATGAGGAGGGTTACGTGGAGGCGGAGCAAGTGCAGATAAATGTGGTGTCGCCCCCGTCGGTGCCGACACCTGATTGGATGGATATTTGTTTAAGGTCTTAAATGACAATGTAAACTCATTACATAAGAGATTTGATTAAGTTGCTGCCGGGGGACAGCCGGGCTTTCATCCCGAGCCTGCCCAGGCGCCTCAGAGGCCGTCAGCGTCTCAAAAACGCCCACTATCTCAGTTGGTTGACAAAGATGTCGACGAGGATGAGGCACTATTACAGCCCAAAATGACTAAGGCCATCCGATACATGATTATTGCAATGAAAAATGTATTACACATTTCAGAGGCTGACCCTGTCCCTGACAAGAGGGTAAATATGTTTGGGGAGAAAAAGCAGCCAGTGACTTTTCCCCCGTCACATGAATTAAATGAGTTATGTGAAGAAGCGTGGTCTTCCCCTGATAAGAAAGTGGTGATTCCCAAGAGAATACTAATGGCGTACCCTTTCCCGCCAACGGATAGGTTACACTGGGAATCCTCCCCTAGGGTTGACAAGGCCCTGACGCGCTTATCTAAAAGAGTGGCCCTGCCGTCTCAGGATACGGCCGCCCTAAAGGAACCTGCGGATAGGAAGCAATCTTGAAGTCTGTGTATACACACTCTGGTACTCTACTGAGAACGGCTATTGCTTCAGCTTGGATGTGCAGTGCTGTTGCAGCATGGACAGATACTCTGTCAGAGGGGTTGGATACCCTGGACAGGGATACCGTATTGCTAACACTTAGCCATATTAAAGACGTCGTCTTATATATGCGGGATGCCCAGAGTGACATTTGCCTGCTGGGCTCTCGAATAAATGCAATGTCCATTTCTGCCAGGAGGGTCTTATGGACTCTGCAATGGACAGGGGATGCCGACTCTAAAAAACACATGGAGATTTTGCCTTATAAGGGTGAGGAATTGTTTGGGGACGGTCTCTTGGACCTCGTATCCACAGCGACAGCTGGAAAGTCGACTTTCTTGCCACAGGTTTCCTCACAGCCTAAGAAAGCACCGTATTACAAAATGCAGTCCTTTCGTTCTCAAAAAAGCAAGAGAGTCAGAGGTGCATCCTTTCTTGCCAGAGGCAGGGGTAGAGGGAAGAAGCTGCACCATGCAGCCAGTTCTCAGGAACAAAAGTCCTCCCCTGCTTCCACTAAGTCCACCGCATGACGCTGGGGCTCCACAGGCGGAGCCAGGAGCGGTGGGGGCGCGTCTCCGAAATTTCTGCAACCAGTGGGTTCGCTCACAAGTGGATCCTTGGGCTATACAAATTGTATCTCAGGGATACAAGCTGGAATTCGAAGTGACGCCCCCTCACCGTTACCTAAAATCCGCCTTGCCAGCTTCTCCCACGGGGAGGGAGATAGTCCTGACGGCTATTCACAAGCTGTACCTCCAGCAAGTGATAATAATGGTACCCCCCCTTTCAGCAGGGAAGGGGTTACTATTCCACACTGTTTGTGGTACCGAAACCGGACGGTTCGGTAAAGACCCATTCTAAATTTAAAATCCTTGAACATTTACATGAAAAAGTTCAGGTTCAAAATGGAATCGCTCAGAGCGGTCATTGCCAGCCTGGAAGAGGGGGATTTTATGGTATCTCTGGACATCAAGGATGCGTACTTGCATGTCCCCATTTATCCGCCTCACCAGGAGTACCTCAGGTTTGTGGTACAGGACTGTCATTACCAATTCCAGACGTTGCCGTTTGGTCTATCCACGGCACCGAGAGTCTTTACCAAGGTAATGGCGGAGATGATGGTACTTCTCCGGAAGCAAGGAGTTAGTTATCCCGTACTTTGACGATCTCCTCATAAAGGCGAGGTCCAGAGAGCAGTTGCTGATCAGCGTAGCGCACTCTCAGGAAGTGTTGCTACGGCACGGCTGGATTCTGAATATTCCAAAGTCGCAGCTGATTCCTACGACGCATCTGCCCTTCCTGGGCATGATTCTGGACACAGAACAGAAGAAGGTATTTCTCCCGGAGGAGAAGGCTCAGGAGTTAGTGACCATGGTCAGGGATCTCCTGAAACCAAAGCAGGCGTCGGTGCATCACTGCACGCGAGTCCTGGGAAAGATGGTAGCGTCATACGAAGCCATTCCTTTCGGCAGGTTCCATGCCAGGATCTTTCAGTGGGATCTGTTGGACAAGTGGTCCGGATCGCATCTTCAGATGCATCGGCTGATCGCCCTGTCCCCGAGGGCCAGGGTGTCTCTTCTGTGGTGGCTGCAGAGTGCTCATCTTCTCGAGGGCCGCAGGTTCGGCATACAGGACTGGGTCCTGGTGACCACGGATGCAAGCCTCCGCGGATGGGGTGCAGTCACTCAGGAAAGAAACTTCCAGGGGCTGTGGTCAAGTCAGGAGACTCGTCTGCACATAAACATACTGAAATTAAGGGCCATATACAACGCCCTGAGTCAAGCGGAGCCCCTGCTTCGAGACCAACCAGTGCTGATTCAGTCAGACAACATCACGGCAGTCGCCCATGTAAACCGACAGGGCGGCACAAGAAGCAGGGTGGCGATGGCGGAAGCCACAAGGATTCTTCGTTGGGCGGAGAATCACGTACAAGCACTGTCAGCAGTGTTCATTCCGGGAGTGGACAACTGGGAAGCAGACTTCCTCAGCAGGCATGACCTCCACCCGGGAAAGTGGGGACTTCATCAAGAAGTCTTCGAGCAGATTGCAAATCGGTGGGAACGGCCACAGGTGGACATGATGGTGTCCCGCCTAAACAAAAAGCTAAAAAAATATTGCGCCAGGTCAAGGGACCCTCAGGCGATAGCTGTGGACGCACTGGTAACTCAGAGGGTGTTCCAGTCGGTATATGTGTTTCCTCCTCTTCCTCTCATACACAAGGTACTGAGAATAGTAAGAAAAAGAGGAGTGAGAACGATACTCATTGTTCCGGATTGGCCAAGAAGGACTTGGTACCCAGAACTTCAAGAGATGGTCACAGAGGACCCATGGCCTCTGCCTCTCAGACAGGACCTGTTGCAGCAGGGGCCCTGTCTGTTCCAAGACTTACCGCGGCTGCGTTTGACGGCATGGTGGTTGAACGCCGGATCCTAGCGGAAAAGGGTATACCGGATGAAGTAATTCCTACGCTGATAAGAGCTAGGAAGGATGTGACCGCAAAGCATTATCACCGCATATGGCGGAAATATGTTGCTTGGTGTGAGGCCAGGAAGGCCCCTACAGAGGACTTCCAGTTGGGTCGTTTTCTGCATTTCCTACAGTCAGGTGTGACTATGGGCCTCAAATTAGGGTCCATAAAGGTTCAGATCTCGGCCCTATCCATTTTCTTTCAAAAAGAACTGGCTTCACTGCCTGAGGTTCAGACGTTTGTAAAGGGAGTGCTGCATATTCAGCCTCCTTTTGTGCCACCAGTGGCACCTTGGGATCTTAACGTTGTGTTGGATTTCCTGAAATCCCACTGGTTTGAGCCACTTAAGACCGTGGAGCTAAAATATCTCACGTGGAAAGTGGTCATGCTATTGGCTTTAGCTTCGGCTAGGCGTGTGTCAGAATTGGCGGCTTTGTCTGATCTTCCATATGTACAGGGCAGAATTGAGGACTCGTCCCCAATTTCTCCCTAAGGTGGTATCATCGTTTCATTTGAACCAACCTATTGTGGTGCCTGCGGCTACTAGGGACTTAGAGGATTCCAAGTTGCTGGACGTAGTCCGGGCTTTGAAAATGTATGTTTCCAGAACGGCGGGAGTCAGAAAGTCTGACTCGCTGTTTATTCTGTATGCAGCCAACAAGGTTGGCGCTCCTGCTTCGAAGCAGACTATTGCTTGCTGGATCTGTAGCACGATTCAGCTGGCTCACTCTGCGGCTGGATTGCCGCATCCAAAATCAGTAAATGCCCATTCCACAAGGAAGGTGGGATCTTCTTGGGCGTCTGCTCGAGGGGGTCTCGGCTTTACAGATTTGCCGAGCTGCTACTTGGCCGGGTTCAAACACATTTGCTAAGTTCTACAAGTTTGATACCCTGGCTGAGGAAGACCTTGAGTTTGCTCATTCGGTGCTGCAGAGTCGTCCGCACTCTCCCGCCCGTTTGGGAGCTTTGGTATAATCCCCATGGTCCTTACGGAGTCCCCAGCATCCACTAGGACGTCAGAGACAATAAGAATTTACTCACCGGTAATTCTATTTTTCGTAGTCCGTAGTGGATGCTGGGCGCCCGTCCCAAGTGCGGACGTCTTCTGCAATACGTGTATATAGTTATTGCTTACTAATGGGTTATTGTTATGAGCCATCTGTTGATTGAGGCTCAGTTGTTGTTCATACTGTTAACTGGGTATGGTTATCACAAGTTATACGGTGTGATTGGTGTGGCTGGTATGAGTCTTACCCTGGATTCCAAATCCTTTCCTTGTAGTGTCAGCTCTTTCGTGCACAGTTTCCCTAACTGAGGTCTGGAGGAGGGTCATTGAGGGAGGAGCCAGTGCACACCAGATAGTACCTAATCTTTCTTTTAGAGTGCCCAGTCTCCTGCGGAGCCCGTCTATTCCCCATGGTCCTTACGGAGTCCCCAGCATCCACTACGGACTACGAGAAATAGAATTACCGGTGAGTAAATTCTTATTTTTTAAACAGTCCTCAGCTGGAAAAAGATATTTGGAATCCCATTTACTGGAAACCTATGTTCTTTACTGGGTATAGCTCAAACCTTTTCCCTGTTTTTCATCAGCTTCTGGGGTCCCTCATGAGGAGGCCCTATTTTTTGTGGACGTTTAAACATAGGTACCTTTTTTTTTTTTAAGACCGGCTCTGCTGAATCCTCTAAGGACTGAAAAGCCTTTACTGCTCTCATTAACTCAGCTATATTTACCTGTTCTTTGTATGCCAAAGAAGAGTATATAGAAGTTTCATCGTCTGATGAATCATCATGTGTAGCATGTGCAGTTGATGATTTATTTACACTCTGTTTCTCAGCTTGTTTTATTAGAGAAGCTGTTGGGCATACCGTAGGTAGAGAGCTGCCTGTATGGGTTAATAATGAACCCTATTTCTGGTACCGAAGCTGTAGGAATTAACCTTTCAGCTATACTGGACAAGGTCTGTGCACAGATCGCCCAAAAGGAATTTATCTTTTATGCTGACAAGCATACCATTTTACACTGATAATGTCAAATATTACCTTTAAACATAAGCTATTTACTATTACGGACTAAGTACGCTATTTGCGTACTGAGTACCGTAGGGGTACGCATTTAGCGTAACAGACGCTAAGTTGTGGGCGATGCGTACGCTCACGGTTTCACGCTTCGTAACAAGCACGCTATGGGCGTACCGAGTTCCGTACTGCTAGGCTATTGGCGTAGCGGACGCTGCGCCGTGAGAGTGAGACACGAGCGGCGCAGACGCTCACAGAATGATACGCAGTATACCTTATTAATAACACACAGTAAGAATATGCTTATACTCTAAACCTTAGTAGTCAAATACTAGAATGATGTAACGCTTAAAAACCCCAACTATGTGTATGCTGTTTGAGCTATTGAGACGCTAAGAAAAGCCCTTTGTGGAGAAGTGAAAACACAAGACCTGGTTTGGATTTAAAAACCACAGCGGTTCAAACACCGCCGTGGATGGTTTAGAGAAAAGGGGAAAAATACAATACAAGTTATACACTACAAACTAACATCAAAATCTAACACAATAGCAGAGAATAATATGAACAATAACAAACAAGAGTGAACAAATTGAAACGAATGGCGAACAGAATGGATAACAAAATGGCTTCAAAGAAATATACATACGTAAGGATGATTCGCAAGCGCGTCCTGGATCCAGCCCTCAGCATTCAGAGAGAAAGCCTTCAGAGAGAGTGAGTGTCTGGCCAGGCAATGGTGGTCTTTATATACACAACATACATTCACAATACAATGGTCCCTATAATCTCATTGTTCATTGGACACAGGAATGTGTCTCCACATTATAGCAAAGGTCATAGGTGGATTTGAACAGGTGGGCTGTGTCTTTCTCCAACTGCTCTGGTGGGAGGTATCCTCAGGATTCCCGCCGCATGTGTAATTTACAGCAAATACAATATATGTTCATAAACTACTTTTGCACATAACTATACGCAGGAGCGAGCGATCCTTTCCTAACCAACACCGAAATGTTACCCTTAAAATATCCTACAGCTGGATACTAGACACCACCTTTCAACCTTTATCTGACCCTTCCTATCATGCAAAGAGGAATCTCTTTGTCCAGGAACCGTTTAAACTAAACATACTCGCTGACATTGTCTAGGGGAATATTAGCTGTAAAACACACTATATGGGTTAAATATGCTACGATCGAGTCGCACGCTAGACGCTCACAAACTCCGCCGTAAATACACATCTCATGCGCACGAGACGCTGTAGCATCCCCTACGCAACTTGCGGGTATGTGCACGCACAGGGGAGTGGGTGCACGAGCAGCGCGCGTGTGCATGAGGGGTTAGTACAAGGCATATGCATCATGATATTTTTCGACTGACAACACATGAACCATCCTGTACCAGATCAGAGAGGATAATACAGTTATTGCAAGACAACATGATATGAGTGTTGGTTTTACTTTAAGTGTACTCTCTTTACCTTTGCCGCTCTTAGACATGATAAACAATTAGCACTTTCTCCGTGTACTAAACAATTTGTGACTGTAACCACTTTATTCTAAAGTGATGTCAATCTGACCCCTACCCATGCACCAGCATTGAGGATCAGAAGACCAACTGACAAACATAAATTAAAGTTAGCAATCACACTAGCAGTCAGTCACATGTTATATATTAGTCATATGAGCACATAGTCAACTACAAACACATTTTAAAGTATGTCGGAGTACATATTACTGAATTCTATTTTATACAGATCTTAATGTATTCAGACGCATTGCGAAGAAAACCACAGGAATGTACACAGACTCATATGGCAATAGGCACTTAATCGTAACTATTCATACTGACAAAAGTAGATATAAATTTAGTGCTGTATAACCCGTAACCTCACTTCCAAGATTGATCAATATGTTAGCGAACGCTGAGTGGATCCAGACGCTACTAGTGTACACCGTTGCTCCGGGAACTTTAAGTGAACACAGACGCACTGTGCATACAGGTGCACCAGCCATACAGATGCCTGTATTGCAACCGGGTCTCCTCGCGGTAGCGCTTAGTGAACACAGACGCAGCGGCCTATGCTGTGACCGAGACCCCTCGTGGTAGCATCTGATATGGAAGTGAGGCAACAGTACATTGCGGAAACTGGTCATGAACTGGGGGGAGGGGCGACCAGGAGAGTGTCTAACTCCCCACCGCTAACATCAACCTTAGTGATCGCAGCCTCATACTATTCCTGGTGCCTTATGATCCCTAAGGCCTAGTGCTGGAACACCCGTGGTGGTGGCGGCTCATTAGCTACTGTTCGGTAGTCTCCTTCGAATACAGTGCGGCTGTGTCCGTATTCCCCGATTATGGGAACTGATGCCTTACCTTCTCCCCGTGCTCCGGCCACAGCCTGGTCACGTCTGCTAGACCTGCTATTATATCCATCACAGACACCTGCCGAGACAGCACTGTACACATGGGTAAGCGTTGTTACTTCCCAGCGTACAGTGTTTGGAGCTACTCTTTCCAATATGCGTATAAGACGCTGTTAAGAAAGATCATTCAAAAACATAGTAAGACTATAAAAATAAAATAAGAAAGCTTAGGGCTGCCTAGAACAGCAGCCCTTTGACCATGGTCCGGCTCCTGCCGCACCAAACAAAAAACTGATTAGTCTGAGCCAGTGGGCGGGGATATATGGACGAGCCCATTGTATCCTTGGAGGCCTGAAAGCTTGTGATCGTTTGGTGCGAATCTGCTGTCACTCGAAAATACCCCATTGTTATCCTGTGGATAACCTGTGGACCCTGCCAGAGAAAGGGGAGTTTCCAGGCAACTGTAAGTAAGTCCATTTATCTCCCCTCAATTGCTCCAGCTTCTCGGAGGCCATACACGGGACCTTCTTTTCGGTCCTTTTGTGCACCTTCCAAGTTCAGAGGCCATTCCAAGGGATGAGCTGCAGCTCCCCGAGGTTCCAATTCCGTGGGAGAGGAGCAGTGCTCTACACACACCAGGACAGTTAGTCCACCAACAAGCCCAATGTCTGATAGGCTTCCCTCTCACCTTGGGGACCCCAGGGTGGGAGCTCATCTACGAGATTACAGGGACGTGTGGACAGAATCCTGTTCATATGCCTGGGTACAGGACCTGTAAAAGCTGACAATATTTAATAACCAGTGCAATCGTTAATGTAACCGGACGCAACTCTGTATCAATTAGCGTACGGCACCTCCGATGCTATGAATACGCAAACTCAAACCTGTGAGTGTATGGACGCAACTCTGATGAGAAGTGCGGCACTTTACCTTAAATAAACACGTTACAGGTGTACTGCGCTCCAGCCCGCAAACATTTAAAAAAGAGAAAAGGGGAAAACAGATTCAGAATGCATCAAACAATAGACACAAGTATACAGAGAAAAGCAAGTACAGTATAAAACACCAATAATGACTTACAGGTAAGAGACCAAATACATATGCAAGCGCCCCTGGATCTAGGCCACAGTTGTCAGCAGATAACTGCAATGATTTGAGATAGGCGATCTAATGCTTACTGTGGCTTGTCCCATATTTATACAGGATTTCCAACCCCCACCGTACAGTGGCTGATGCACTGCTACAATTGGTCAGTAAAGTACACCCTTTCAAATCTTGATAGTCCATTGGTCCCCTTCAAAGGTATTGTCTTCAGGAATGCGACTGTTACTGTCCTCAGGGTCCCACCAGACAACTAGTTTATGTGTACCATAATATTAATATTATGTTCACATATCTGATGCTTGCTAATATCTTGTGAATGCCACATGCTACGGTATTTTTGCTACCACCGGATATTAGCTAATGAAATGACGGTCATTTTGATACCAGACATGGGGAGATAATATGTCCCTGTGTGTCTATAAGCGTCATTGCACAATTGTCACTGTTACACATGTGTTACAATATATATAAACAGTGTATGGGGTAGATGGTGCCTATGTGTAGATTATCTGTAAGTAAGAAATATTCACTATGTGTTACAGTAGGATATTTATTAACAAATGCGTATTCTACCATAATGTGCACAGTAACTCGTCATTACAGTCATTCGCACCTTACCGTATTACCTATAGCATGCGTCGTAGACGCGACCATTAGTAAATGCCATAGTGTATTCTAAATATCGAAATATGCAATTTGACTTTGACAGACCTCATCACCCAGGGGTACAAAATTTCCAAATCCAACCACCCCACCGGTACTTTATCACAGGTTTTCCAGCTTCAGACGACAGTAAGAGTGTTGGTACCAGTCCCCACACATCAGCAGAAATGGGGCTTCTACTCAAGCCTATTCCTTGAGCCGGACAGATCGCCATACCAATTCTGAATTTGAAGGATCTCCGTCCTCTTTTGAGAGTACTATAATTCAAGATGGAGTCCTTTCAGTTGGTTATAGCGGGACTAGAACAAATTTAATTTATGGTGTTCTTAGACATCAAGGACGCATAAATGCAAATTCCCATTTGGCCTCCGCACCAGGTGTTTCTCAGATTCGCCATTCCGGTTTCTCACTTCTAATTCCAGGCTTTGCGGTTATTAGTATTACATTTTATTTATAAGGCGCCACAAGTGTTTCGCAGCATCATACAAAGGGCAGTACAGTGAGACAAAACTTATCATTAAAGTAAATAAATAACAAAAATAGAGTACAGGTAACAAAAAGCACCACAATTCTCAAAACATAATACAACTTAGATGTAAGTAGTGAGGGAGTAATCACTGTACTACTTGGGGCTGACGGCTATAGGTGGAGATGAGCCTTTACCAGCAGGAGATAAAGCGGGTAAAGATGGTCGCTGAGTAGGAGAGAGCTGTGTGTGAAATGTGTCAAGATGAGGGCTTTGACAACAAGAGAAAAGAGGGCCCTGCTCTTAAGAGCTAACAATCTAGTGAGAAGGGGCAACAGACAGATGACAAGCAAGCAGGAGGTAGCATGATGGCAGGATTAATGCAAAGCAGAAATGTTCCAGGCATGAGGCAGGGGGGATGGAGGAGCAGCCTCAGGACTAGGTTCGACCTGTCCTTAGCCCCCAGTGTGTTCATGAAGGTCATGGCCGTCATGATGGCTCTACTTGGGAAACAAGGGGTTACGATAGTCCCTTACCTGGATGATTTTCTCCTGAAGGCTCATTCCAGGGGCCAGTTGCTTCAGACCATTGAAGTGACTCACGGGTTCCTCATTCGACATGGGCGAATTCTAAACTTCCAAAAGTCTCATCTGCGACCAGTGTAGATGCTGCTTTTCCTGGGGATGATTCCTTCAGAGGGTATTCCATCTTTCTGAAAAAGTTTTGTCAATACAGAGATGGTGAAGTTGGTTTTACACCATCATCCGAGTATATATACACCTATGTATACGTCTCCTCGGAAAGCTGGTGACTACCTTCGAGGCCATTCCGTTCAGCTGTTTTCATTCAAGGCCTCTTCAGCTGTGTCTGGTAAGTCAGTTGTCCGGATCACATATGTTTCTCTAACGTCCTAAGTGGATGCTGGGGACTCCGTAAGGACCATGGGGATTAGCGGCTCCGCAGGAGACTGGGCACAACTAAAGAAAGCTTTAGGACTACCTGATGTGCCCTGGCTCCTCCCACTAAGACCCTCCTCCAGACCTCAGTTAGATTCTTGTGCCCGGCTGAGCTGGATGCACACTAGGGGCTCTCCTGAGCTCCTAGAAAGAAAGTATATTTAGGTTTTTTATTTTACAGTGAGATCTGCTGGCAACCGACTCACTGCAGCGAGGGACTACGGGGAGAAGAAGCGAACCTACCTAACAGGTGGTAGTTTGGGCTTCTTAGGCTACTGGACACCATTAGCTCCAGAGGGATCGACCGCAGGACCCGACCTTGGTGTTCGTTCCCGGAGCAGCGCCGCCGTCCCCCTTACAGAGCCAGAAGCAAGAAGAAGTCCGGAAAATCGGCGGCAGAAGACTTAGGTCTTCACCAAGGTAGCGCACAGCACTGCAGCTGTGCGCCATCGCTCCTCATGTACACCTCACACTCCGGTCACTGATGGGTGCAGGGCGCTGGGGGGGGGGGCGCCCTGAGGGCAATATATGACACCTTGGCTGGCAAATCTACATCATATATAGTCCTAGAGGCTATATAGATGTAAAATTACCCCTGCCAGTATTCCAGAAAAAGCGGGAGAAAGTCCGCCGGAAAAGGGGCGGGGCCATCTTCCTCAGCACACTGGCGCCATTTTTTCTTCACAGTGCAGCTGGAAGACAGCTCCCCAGGCTCTCCCCTGTAGTTTTCAGGTTCAAAGGGTTAAAAAGAGAGGGGGGGGGGGGCACTAAATTTAGGCGCAATATATGTATACAAGCAGCTATTGGGGGAAAAATCACTCAGTTATAGTGTTAGTCCCTGCATTATATAGCGCTCTGGGTTGTGCTGGCATACTCTCTCTTTCTGTCCCCCCAAAGGACTTTGTGGGGTCCTGTCCTCAGTCAGAGCATTCCCTGTGTGTGTGCGGTGTGTCGGTACGGCTGTGTCGACATGTTGGATGAGGAGGTTACGTGGAGGCGGAGCAGAGGCCGATAAATGGGATGTCGCCCCCTGTGGGGCCGACACCAGAGTGGATGGATAGGTGGAAGGTATTAACCGACAATGTCAACTCCTTACATAAAAGGCTGGATGACGTAGCAGCTGTGGGACAGCCGGCTTCTCAGCCCGCGCCTGCCCAGGCGTCTCAAAGGCCATCAGGGGCTCAAAAAACGCCCGTTACCTCAGATGGCAGACACAGATGTCGACACGGAGTCGGACTCCAGTGTCGACGAGGTTGAGACATATACACAATCCACTAGGAACATCCGTTACATGATCTCTGCAATGAAAAATGTGTTACGCATTTCTGACATGAACCCAAGTACCACATAAAAGGGGTTTTATTTTTGGGGAGAAAAAGCAGCCAGTGTTTTGTTCCCCCATCAGATGAATGAATGAAGTGTGTAAAGAAGCGTGGGTTCCCCCGATAAGAAACTGGTAATTTCTAAACAGTTGCTGATGGCGTACCCTTTCCCGCCAGAGGATAGATAGCTGGGAGATATCCCCTAGGGTGGATAAGGCGCTCACACGTTTGTCAAAAAAGGTGGCACTGCCGTCTTAGGATACGGCCACCTTGAAGGAGCCTGCTGATAAAAAGCAGGAGGCTATCCTGAAGTCTGTATATACACACACTCAGGTTCTATACTGAGACCTGCAATTGCCTCAGCAAAATAGTGCTGCTGCAGCGTGGTCTGATACCCTGTCAGATGATATTAATACCCTAGACAGGGATAATATTTTGCTAACATAGAGCATTTTAAAGACGTCGTCTTATATAGGAAGGATGCACAGAGGGATATTTACCGGCTGGCATCCAGAATTAATGCAATGTCCATTCTGCCAGGAGGGTATTAGAAACCCGGCAGTGGACAGGTGATGCTGCCTTTAAAAGGCACATGGAGATTCTGCCTTATAATGGTGAGGAATTGTTTGGGGATGGTCTCTGGGACCTCGTATCCACAGCAACAGCTGGGAAGAATTTTTTTTACCTCAGGTAAAAAGCCTAAGAAAGCACCGTATTTTCAGGTACAGTCCTTTCGGCTTCAGAAAAGCAAGCGGGTCAAAGGCGCTTCCTTTCTGCACAGAGACAAGGGAAGAAGGAAAAAGCTGCTCCAGGCAGCCAGTTCCCAGGATCAAAAATCTTCCCTCGCTTCCTCTGAGTCCACCGCATGACGCTGGGGCTCCACAGGTGGAGACAGGTGCGGTGGGGGCGCGTCTCGGGAACTTCAGGGACTAGTGGGCTTGCCCACAGGTGGATCCCTAGGTTCTGCAAGTAGTATCACAGGGATACAGGCTGGAGTTCGAGGCGACTCCCCCTCGCCGTTACCTCACATCAGCCTTGCCTGCTGCCCTCGGAGAAGGGTAGTACTGGCGGCAATTCACAAGCTGTACTTCCAGCAGGTGAAATCAAGGTACCCCTCCTTCAACAAGGCCGGGGTTACTATTCCAAAATGTTTGTGGTACCGAAACCAGACGGTTCGGTGAGACCCATTCTAAAATTGAAATCCTTGAACACTTTTATATACGAAGGTTCAAGTTCAAAATGGAATCGCTCAGGGCGATTATTGCAAGCCTGGATAATTTCAGGGTATCACTGGACATTAAGGATGCTTACCTGTATGTCCCTATTTACCCTCTTCACCAGGTGTACCTCAAAATTGTGGTACAGGATTGTCATTACCAATTCCAGACGTTGCCGTTGGTCTGTCCCCGGCACCGAGGGTATTTACCAAGGTAATGGCCGAAGTACTTATCCCGTACTTGGACGATCTCCTTATAAAGGCGAGGTCCAGGGAGCAGTTGTTCGTCGGAGTAGCACTATCTCGGGAAGTCTGAATATTCCAAAGTCGCAGCTGGTTCCTACAGAACAGGATAAAAAGGGTTTCTCCGGGAGGAGAAGTCCAAGGAGTTGGCGTCTCTAGACGGAGACCTCCTAATACAAATACAGGTGTCGGTGCATCAATGCACGCGAGCCTTGGGAAAGATGGTAGCTTCTTACGAAGAAATTCCATTCGCCAGGTTCCATGTAAGGATCTTCCAGTGGGATCTGTTGGACTAGTGGTCCGGGTCGCATCTTCAGATGCATCGGCTGATAACCCTGTCTCCAAGGGCCAGGGTGTCGCTGTGGTGGTGACTGCAGAGTGCTCATCTTCTAGGGGGCCGCAGATTCGGCATACAGGACTGGGTCCTGGTGACCACGGATGCCAGCCTTCAAGGCTGGGGGGGCAGTCACACAGGGAAGAAACTTCCAAGGCCTATGGAAAAGTCAGGAGACTTCCCTACACATAAATGTTCTGGAACTATGGGCCATTTACAATGCCCTAAGTCAGGCTTGACGCCTGCTTCAACACCGGCCGGTGCTGATCCAGTCAGACAACATCACGGCGGTCGCTCAGGGAAACCGACAGGGCGGCACAAGAAGCAGGATGGCGATGGCAGAAGCCACAAGGATTCTCCGATGGGCGGAAAATCATGTGTTAGCACTGTCAGCAGTGTTCATTCTCGGAGTGGACAACTGAGAAGCAGACTTTCTCAGCAGACACGACCTCCACCCGGGAGAGTGGGGACTTCATCCAGAAGTCTTCCAAATGATTGTACACCGTTGGGATAGGCCACAGGTGGACATGATGGTGTCCCGCCTCAACAAAAAGCTACAAAGATATTGCGCCAGGTCAAGGGACCCTCAGGCGATAGCTGTGGACGCTCTGGTAACACCGTGGGTGTACCAGTCGGTGTATGTGTTCCCTTCTCTGCCTCTCATACCCAGGGTAATGCGAATAATAAGAAGGAGAGGAGTAAGAACTATACTCATTGTTCCGGGTTGGCCAAGAAGAGCTTGGTACCCAGAACTCCAAGAAATGATCTCAGAGGACCCATGGCCTCTGCCGCTCAGACAGGACCTGCTGCAGCAGGGGGCCTGTCTGTTCCAAGACGTACCGCGGCTGCGTTTGACGGCATGGCGGTTGAACGCCGGATGCTGAAGGAAAAGGGCATTCCGGAGGAAGTTATCCCTACGCTATTTAAAGCTAGGAAAGAAGTGAACGCAAACCATTATCACCGCATATGGCGGAAATATGTTGCGTGCTGTGAGGCCAGTAAGGCCCCAAAAGGAGGAATTTCAGCTAGGTCGATTTCTGCACTTCCTACAAGTCAGAGGTGACTATGGGCCTAAAATTGGGTTCCATTAAGGTCCAGATTTCGGCTCTATCGATTTTCTTCCAAAATAGAACTGGCTTCACTGCCTGAAGTTCAGACTTTTGTTAAGGGAGTGCTGCATAGTCAGCCCCCGTTTGTGCCTCCAGTGGCACCGTGGGATCTCAACGTAGTGTTGGATTTCCTGAAGTCGCATTGAGTTGAGCCACTTAAATCCGTGGAGCTACAATACCTCACGTGGAAAGTGGTCATGCTGTGGGCCTTGGCGTCGGCCAGGCGTGTATCAGAATTGGCGGCTTTGTCATGCAAAAGCCCTTATCTGTATTTTATATGGATAAGGCGGAATTGAGGACTCATTCCCAATTCCTTCCTAAGGTGGTATCAGTTTTTCATGTGAACCAACCTATTGTGGTGCCTGCGGCTACTTGGGACTTGGAGGATTCCAAGTTTCTGGACGTAGTCAGGGCCCTGAAAAATATGTTTCCAGGACGGCTGGAGTCAGAAAGACTGACTCGCTATTTATCCTGTATGCACCCAACAAGCGGGGTGCTCCTGCTTCTAAGCAGACTATTGCTCGCTGGATCTGTAGCACGATTCAACTTGCACATTCTGCGGCTGGACTGCCGCACCCTAAATCTGTAAAAGCCCATTCCACGAGGAAAGTGGGCTCTTCTTGGGCGGCTGCCCGAGGGGTCTCGGCTTTACAAATTTGCCGAGCTGTTACTTGGTCGGGGTCAAACACTCTTGCAAGAGTCTACAAGTTTGATACCCTGGCTGAGGAGGACCTAGAGTTTGCTCATTCGGTGCTGCAGAGTCATCCGCACTCTCCCGCCCGTTTGGGAGCTTTGGTATAATCCCCATGGTCCTTACGGAGTCCCCAGCATCCACTTAGGACGTTAGAGAAAATAAGATTTCACTCACCGGTAAATCTATTTCTCGTAGTCCGTAGTGGATGCTGGGCGCCCATCCCAAGTGCGGATTGTCTGCAATACTTGTATATAGTTATTGCCTAACTAAAGGGTTATTGTTGAGCCATCTGTTGAGAGGCTCAGTTGTTATCATACTGTTAACTGGGTATAGTATCACGAGTTATACGGTGTGATTGGTGTGGCTGGTATGAGTCTTACCCGGGATTCAAAATCCTTCCTTATTGTGTCAGCTCTTCCGGGCACAGTATCCTAACTGAGGTCTGGAGGAGGGTCTTAGTGGGAGGAGCCAGTGCACACCAGGTAGTCCTAAAGCTTTCTTTAGTTGTGCCCAGTCTCCTGCTAATCCCCATGGTCCTTACGGAGTCCTCAGCATCCACTACGGACTACGAGAAATAGATTTACCGGTGAGTAAAATCTTATTTTCTACATCAAAGGGTGTCTCTATCACCAAAGGCTCGAATCTTGCTTCTTTGGTGGTTGAATTCAGCACACCTGTTGGAAGGCAAGAAGTCCAGAATTTGATAGTGGACTCTCCTCACCACAGACACAAGTCTGTGAGGATGGGGGGCGGTGACAATGGAAAACAAGTTTCAGAGGCGATGGACCCCCCCAAGAATCTTTCCCTGCCTATAAAAATCATTGAATTAAGGGCAGTATTTTACGCTATGCAACAAGCAGATCATCTGCTTCAAGGGTGGGCCTTCAGAGTGCAGTCGGACAACGCCATGGCGGTGGCGTACATCAACCAACAGAGCAGCACTTATAGTTGCGAAGCAATGAAAGAGGTAAACCGCATTCGGCTCTAAGCAGAGAAATACATACAGGCTGTGTCGGCGATCTTCATTCCAGGTGTAGAAATTTTGGAGGCCTATTATCTCTGCCGCAAGGACATTCACGAGGGGGAGTTGGCTCTCCATCCCCAGGTATTCCAACATTTTATCTATAGATCGACCTCATGGCATCCCGGCACTATCGCAATCTGCCACTATACTGTTCTCGGACAAGAGTTCCGGCGGCAATGGCAGTGAAGGCCCTCACGACACCTTGGCAGTTCCAATTTGTCTATCCGTTTCCACCATTTTCTCTATTGCCTTGCTACTGCAGCGCATAAAGGGGGTAATTCCAAGTTGATCGCAACAGGAATTCTGTTAGCAACTGGGCAAAACCATGTGCACTGCAGGGGAGGCAGATATAACATGTGCAGAGAGAGTTAGATTTGGGTGTGGTGTGTTCAATCTGCAATCTAATTTGCAGTGTAAAAATAAAGCAGCCAGTATTACCCTGCGCAGAAATAAAATATCCCACCCAAATCTAACTCTCTCTGCAAATGTTATATCTGCCACACCTGCAGTGCACATGGTTTTGCTCAACTGCTAAAAAATTTCCTGCTGCAATCAACTTGGAATTACCCCCAAAGGTTCTAATTCAGAGTTGATCGCAGCAGCAAATTTGTTAGCAGTTGGGCAAAACCATTTGCACTGCAGGGGGGTAGATATAACATGTGCAGAGAGAGTTAGATTTGGGTGGGGTGTGTTCAAACTTTAATCTAAATTGCAGTGTAAAAATAAAGCAGCCAGTATTTACCCTGCACGGAAACAAAATAACCCACCCAAATCTAACTCTCTCTGCAAATGTTATATCTGCCACATCTGCAGTGCACATGGTTTTGTCCAACTGCTAACAAATTTGCTGCTGCGATCAACTCAGAATTACCCCCAAAGAGAGAAGACTACTACTAATAGCTCCGAACTGGCCTCACAGAGCCTGGTACTCCAGCCTACGCTTTCTGACGATAGGCGATCCGTGGCCTCTACCACTGCGAGAGGATGTCCTACAGCAGGGTCCTTTCGTCTATCTGGACTTACGGCAGCTATGTTTGATGGCGTGGCGGTTGAAAAGGCCACCTTAAGACAGAACGGTATTCCTTTAGCGGTGATCCCTACCATGATTCATTCCCGGAAGGAGGTCACTTCTAGCAGTGACCACCATATCTGGAAGGCCTGTGTGGCCTTGTGTGAACGACACGGTGCTCCTCCTACAGTTTTTAAGTTGGCCAGACTCTTGCTTTTCCTGCAGACAGGCTTTTCTGCGGGCCTGTGTCTCGGATCTTTCGAAAGTTCAGGTATCTGCACTTTCTATTTTTTTCAAGAATTGGTTGGCTTTACTTCTGGAGGTACAGACATTTTTTTTCAGGGAATTGTCCGAGTACAACCACCCTTTGTACCTTCCATGGCCCCATGGTACTTGGACCTGGTTCTCTCCTTCGTACAGTCTCCTTTGTTCAAGCCTTTGTAGACAGTGGAGATGAATTATCTTACTTGGAAGGTGTTACTACTCCTTGCCTTAGTTTCAGCCAGAAAGGAATCTAAGCTCGTAGCTCTATCCTGCCATCCTCCTTACCTAGTGTTCCACGAGGATAGGGCCGAGCTTCGTACAAAGATGCCTTTCCTTCCTAAGGTGGTCTCTGCTTTTCACATTTAACCAGCCAATTGTGGTGCTGGCTATCCCAGCAAATTCTCCAGTGGCAAGATCCTAGACATCAGGGCGCCCAGGATCTACGTGGACAGGACTACTTCTATGCAGAAATCTGATTCATAGTTCATCCAGTATGATCCTGCTCGTCCAGAATGGCCGGCTTCTACACAGACCCTGGCCTGCTGTATCAGTGGTGGCTTCTCGGAAACCTACATTTCTGCACAATCTACACGCTTTGTGGGTTCTTCTTGGGCGGCTGCCCGTGGGGTTTCTGTAACAAACCCTGGGGTAAATTTACTAAGGTGGGATATTTTTAGAACTGGTGATGTTGCCCATGGCAACCAATCAAATTCTACTTACCATTTATCTAGCTGCTTCTAGCAGATAATATATCTAATCTGATTGATTGGTTGCTATGGACAACATCACCAGTTCTAAAAAATCTCCCACCTTAGTAAATTTACCCCCCTGTCGGGTTGCCACTTGGTTGGGCTGACATACTTTTGTCCAGTTTTACCGGTTCGATACTTTTGCGGTCTTGCGCTGTGGCCTTGCTGTTTTGCAGGTTTCTCAGCGCTCTTCCACCCATGATGGGAGCACTGGGATGACCCCACTGTAAAGAGCACTCCAGTGTCCACTAGTGGATGAAGGAGAAAACAGGATTTTGGTACTTACCGATAAATCTTGCTCCGATTCCACAGGGGACACTGGACGCCCAGCCAACGCTGTACCTTCCTTTCATGATTTTTTGTCATTACACGTTTTTGACTGTGTTCCTTTTTTCTTATTACTAGTTACTATACGGTTTTTCACAAGTTTCTTGTGTAATGTTATGGTGTGTACTTGTTTAACCTCCTCCTTTTAAAGTATGTTTCTTCCAGCTCACCCCAGGCACAATTTTATTAGACTGGCTTGGAGGGGGAGGAACTAGAGGGGGAGGAACTAGTCACACTCTTCTAAAATATTAAAGTGCCAACTCCCGGTTGCAACCTTTTATATCCCCACTGTAAAGATCATTACACTGTCCCATGTAGAATTGGAGAAAGGGATTTATCGGTAAGTACCAAAATCCTGTGGTTTTTTTTAATTTTTTTTATCAAATCATAAATCTTCTTCGTGTCATATACAGGGTCAAGACGACCAATGTGCAGCAGGGATCCCTTTTGAACGCATAGGGGTATATTCAATAACTGTCGGAAGCTGCCGTCTTGTCGGGAAGACGGCATCTTCCGACAGTTTTAGGCTGGAAGGGGTTCCGACCTATTCATTACGGCCCCATTTATTCCGACAAGTCGGGAAACCCGACTTGTCGGAATGCGCGCCGATTGGCGGCTTAAGCTGTATGGTCAAACCAGGAAATGAATGTTTTATCCCAAGCAGAGAGATCCGATTTGATAGCCAGCAATCTTGGGAAGTTTTGCTGCATATAGCGGTTTATATGACTTGGCAACATAAATTCCCAGGTAAACCTACTGGGATACCTGTAATATTTTGATTGTCTGATCTTTGCAGCCAGCGGCTTTATTACGAGAGCGAACAACAGTGGGGGAGAGAGGACAGCCTTGGCGTGTACCATTTGTTAATTGAAAAGGGCTTGGAAGAAAGGACATTTACCAGTACCGAAGCTGAAGGATTGTGATAGAGCGAGACAATACCATGTAAAAAGCGCCTTCAAATCCCATGTTTATGAGGGTTTGCAGCATAAAGGGCCAAGTATTTTAGCAAAACCCTTGAAGTTAACATTCAAAAGAAATAATGTACTGTAATTCCCCATTTCTATAGGGTCCCGTTGGGCCTTTGGAATCATGATTACGTTGATCCTGGTGGTAGCAGCATCAAGTGAGCCACTATCTAACAATTAATTAAAAAGTAGTCAAAGCATGGGTAGTAGAAGATCTGAAATTTTTTTATAATAGAAAGCAGTGAAAATGTCAGGGCCTGGTGGTGCTGAATGGCAAAGCTGTTTGATAGCTGCAGTAATTTTCTCTGGCAGAGTCCACAGGTTATCCACAGGATAACAATGGGATATGATGGAGTGATAGCGGATTGGCACCAAACGATCACAAGCTTTTAGTCCTCCCAGGATGCAACGGGCCCGTCCATATATTCCCGCCCACTGGCTCAGGGAAATCAGTTTTTTGTTTGGTGCGGTAGGAGCCGGACCATGGTCAGAGGGCTGCTGGTTTTGGCAGCCCTAAGCTTTCTTATTTTATTTTTTATAGTCTTACTATGTTTTTGAGTGATCTTTCCTAACCGCGTCTTATACACATATTGGAAAGAGTCGCTTCAACAACTCTCCGCCGGGTCGCAACAACGCTTACCCATGTGTACAGTGCTGTCTCGGCGGGCGTCTGTGTCGGATATACTAGCAGGTTCAGCAGACGTTACCAGGCTGTGGCTTCGAAGTGGAATACGGACACAGCCACACTGGTTTGGGAGGAGACTACCAAACAGTAGCTGGCGCGCCGCCACCACTGGTGCTCCAGCGCTAGGCCTTAGGGATCATAAGGCACCAGGAATAGTATGAGGCTGCGATCCCTAGGGTTGATGTCAGCGGTGGGGAGTCAGACGCTCTCCTGGTCGCCCCTCACCCCAGTTCATGACAAGTTTCCGTCGGTCTCCCGCCATGAACTGTTGCCTCACTTCCGTCTCAGACGCTACTACGAGCCGTCTCGGTCGCAGCATAGGCCGCTGTGTTTTTGTTCACTAAAAAGCTAACACGAGGAAACCTGGTCGCAGTACAGGCGTCTGTGTACACGTGCGTCTGTGTTCATCTAAAGTTCCCAAAGCGACAGTGTACACTAGTAGCGTCTAGATTTACTCGTCGTTCGCTAACGTATTGATCGATCTTGGAAGTGAGGCGAGTCTCCCTGTATCCCACTCTACTGAGTACGGGTTATACAGCACTAAATTTCTATCTACTTTGGTTAATATGAATAGTTAAGTTTAGTGCCCATTGCATATGAGTCTGTGTACATTACTGTGGTTTTATTTGCATTGCGTCTGAATACGTTAAGATTTGTATAGAACTAAATGCAGTAATATGTACTCCTATATACTTTGAAATGTGTTGTAGTTGATAATATGCTCATATGACTATTATATAACATGTGACTGACTGCTAGTGTGATTGCTGACTTTTTATATATTTGTCAGTGGTTTCTTCTGAGCCTCAATGCTAGTGCATGGGTAGGGTCAGATTGATATCACTTTAAGTGATAAAGTGATTAAAGTCACAAATTGTGTAGTACACTGTGGAAGTGTTGATTATTTATCATGTCTAAGAGCGGCAAAAGTGACGAGGTTACACTGACAGTAACACCAACACTCATATCATCATGTTTGTCCTGCAAAACGTTATTATCCTCTCCGGATCTGGTACAGGATGGTTAATGTGCAGATTACAAGGCAGATCAGCATCAGGTAGATCCACCTTGGGCAATGTTTGCACAGACCTTGTCCAGTATAGCTGAACGGGTAATTCCTACAGCTTCAATACCAGGAGTAGGGTACACTATTAACCTATACATGCAGCTCCGTTCCTACGATATATCCCCAACAGCTTCTCCAATGAAACAGGCTAACTGAGTGTAAATAAATCATCAAATTCACAGGCTACACAGGATGGATGATACATCAGATGATGATAGCTCTATCTACTCTGCTTCAGCATACAAAGAACAGGTAGACTGTATCAGCTCAGTGGATGTAGCTGAATTAATTAGAGCAATGAATGCCTTTCTGTCCTTAGAGGATTCAGCAGCTCCGGTGTTAAAAACTAATGCACCTGTGTTTAAATGTCCAAAACAGTTAGGATAGAGTTTCCAGGATCAGATCAGCTGACGGAAATCTTGGAAGAAGCTTGGGCTACACCCAATAAAAAATACATAATTCCCAGAAAATGGGATTCCAATTATCCTTTTTCAACTGGGGACTGTTTAAAAAGGGAAGTGCCTCCTAAGGTAGATACGCATGTCATTCGATTAGTGCGAAAATCTATATTGTCTTTGCCGTCAACGTCATTAGATGTTGTCACAGACAGAAGAGTGGATGGCTTTTTGAAAACCATATTTTCTCTGTCAGGGGCAGTCATAAGGCCAGCTATTGCTTCAGCTTGGATGGCAAAAGCAGTAGGTGAATGGGCTAAGGTACTGGAAGACGGGCTTTCAGCACCTTCTAGGGAGCAAGAATCCCATATAGCTCACATGAAACAGGCTGCAGTATTCTTGGAAGAAGCGGCAATAGATATGGGTACTATTGCTTCTAAAGCATCAGCCTTAACGGTAGCTGCTCATAGAGCAGTTTGCTTACGTACATGGAAAGCTGATTCAGACTTAAAAAAGGTACTGGAATCTTTCCTGCCACATTTAACCTCAGGCCTAAGGATCCGGTTTTTCGGCAATTTCGGTCGCAAGGAAAAGCAAAATGAAAAAGTGAACGTAAGCAGCCCCAATACAGTAAGTTTGGTAAGGCAAAGAAGCATTGGGCCACCAGAGGGCCAGCTTCCAAACCAGAAGATAAACCATCAGCCTGATTGTGCGGGCCTCCACCTGGGGGACCCCAGGGTAGGGGGCCGACTTCTTCATTTTGCACAGATATGGCAGAAGTCTACAACAGATGCCTGGGTGCAAGAAGCGGTATCTCTGGGTTATGTTTTCCCTTTTAAGAAGCATCCTCCTCGAAGGTTCTACTGCAGCAGTCCATCTCGGTTAGAGGCAAAGGCCAGAGCCCTGCAAGAAGCAGTTCAGAAATTGTTTCAGTCAGGAGTAATTATTCCAGTACTCCCTGCACAACGGGGACAGGATTTTTACTCCAACCTGTTTTTTGGATTCAGAAGCCAAATGGGTCGTTTCCGCCCATTCTCAATTTCATAATGCTAAACAAATACATTTGGGTACCGCGGTTCCACATGGAGACGTTACGCTCCATAGTTTTGGTCATGGAACCAGGGGATTACATGGTATCCCTGGATATACAGGATGCTTACCTACATGTTCCTATAGCACTGTCTCATCAGTGTTATCTCAGGTTCGCCATCTTCCAGCAGCATTTTCTGTTTGGGTTAGCCACAGCCACCAGAGTATTTACCAAAATCATGGTGGTTATGGCAGCTTATCTCCGCAAGCAGGGACAACCTTTTAATCCTGGCACAATTCCAGGAATTGCTCCTGGGCCATTTCCAACAGACAATAGCCTGTCTACAGGAGCACAGATGGCTCATAAATTGGGCAAAGTCATCTCTGATTCCGTCACAAAGGATGACTCACTTGGGGGCTGTACTGGATTCAAGTCTGCAGAAAATATTTTTACCTCGGGATTAGATATCCAAGGTACAATCAAGGACTCAGGAGTTGTTACACAGTCAAACAATATCAATCCACGCAGTGATGCGACCGATAGGTTTGATGGTGTCAACATTAGACACGGTGCAGTATGCACAATACCACTCAAGACCTCTGCAACGTCTGATTCTGTCCAGATGGAATGGAGTACATCAGACAATAAAGAAACAGACCATAGTACTTTCAGAAAAGGTAAAAAGGTCTACAAACATCCCATCTAGACAAGGGGAGACCCTTTTGGATATCAGATTGGGAGGTCCTGACAACAGATGCCAGTCTTCAGGGCTGGGGAGCAGTGTCCGGAAAATTATGGTTCCAGGGGCAATGGACCAAAGAAGAAAGTTGCCTGCCAATAAACCTGTACGCGGGTCTTCTCGATCTACTGCTAGAGGATCCGAGGCCTCTTCTTCTCCGGTAGGACCTGCTGCAGCAGGGGCCGTTCGCCTATAAAGACTTACCACGGCTACATTTGACGGCATGGAGGTTGAGCGCCAGATTTTAGCTCGGATGGGCATTCCGAACAAGGTTATTCCTACTCTGATACAGGCTAGGAAAGGAGTAATGTCTAAACATCACCATCACATTTGGAAAAAGTATGTATCTTGGTGTGAATCCAAGAAGTTTCCTACGGTGGAGTTTCAACTAGGACGGTTTCTCCTCTTCCTGCAAGCAGGTGTGGATATGGGCCTGAGGTTAGGATCCATAAAGGTCCAAATTTCGTCGATAACCATTTTCTTCCAGAAACAGTTGGCTGCCCGCCCTGAGGTTCAGACTTTTTTTTGAAGGGAGCTGTGCACATCCAACCTCCCTTTGTACCGCCTACAGCGCCCTGGGATCTTAACGTGGTGTTGCAGTTCCTCCAGTCCTACTGGTTTAAACCTCTTTAGGAGGTTACGGTCAAGTTTCTCATGTGGAAGGCTGTCAGTTTGTTGGCCTTAGCTTCTGCTAGACGTGTGTCGTAGTTGGGGGCTTTGTCATGTAAAAGCTCATACTTGATTTTCCATGAAGATAGAGCTAAGCTTCGGACACGTCAGCAGTTTCTTCCGAAGGTTGTGTCGGCATTTCATATCAACCAACCTATTGTGGTGCCAGTTGCGACTGACTCCTCAATTTCATCAAAGTCCTTAGATGTTGTAAGGGCTCTAAAAATCTATGTTAGGAGGACTGCTCATCACAGAAAATCGGACTCTCTGTTTGTCCTGCATGATCCCACGAAAATTGGGTGTCCTGCTTCAAAGCAGACAATCTCTCTCTGGATCAGGTTCACTATCCAGCATGCATATTCTACGGCAGGCTTGCCGTGTCCTACGTCTGTTAAGGCCCACTTTACTTGAAAAAGGTGGGTTCTTCCTGGGCGGCTGCCCGGGGTGTCTTGGCTTTACAACTCTGCCAAGCAGCTACTTGGTCGAGTTTTAACACATTTGCAAAGTTCTACAAGTTCGATGCTTCGGCATCGGAGGACCTTAAGTTTGGTCAATTAGTTCAGCAGGAGCCTCCGCGCTCTCCCTCCCATTCTGGGAGCTTTGGTACAACCCCATGGTACTAATGTGGACCCCAGCATCCTCTAGGACAGGCATGTCCAAACTGCGGTCCTCCAGCTGTTGTGAAACTACACAGCCCAGCATGCCCTGACACAGCTTTAGTATGCTCTGACAGCAAAACTGTGTCAGAGCATGCTGGGATATGTAGTTTTACAACAGCTGGAGGGCCGCAGTTTGGACATGCCTGCTCTAGGACGTAAGATAAAATAGGATTTTAATCACCTACCGGTAAATCCTTTTCTCGTAGTCCGTAGAGGATGCTGGGCCCCCGCCCATCGCTTCGATTTCCTGCAGTGGTTATCTCGTTCAGTACAACTTTGTATTTTGTATTTTTTTTCTTTTTTTTTCTTTTCAAAAATCTTTTTATTGGGATTTTGATTTTAACAAAAAGTATACTCAAAGTATTAAAACGCAATAAATGTTGTACAGTTGCCAACAATAAAATCATTACAATGTTAAGTCATTGAGTGGAGAAAAAAAAAAAGTTGACAAAAATGACTGTCATATAAAGTCAGAGATTGAGACACACAATCCCATTACTTAATGTTCACATAGAATACCAATAGGGATCTGCAGCTCTGGTCCAAAGTTCGTCCAGGTATGATATAATTAACGAAATCAGCATCTTCATTAATACTACGAGTGTGTTGAAAGAGTAGGAATAATTTGCAAAGGAATATATAGGAATAGTTGGCAAAAATACATGTACATATCGATAAAAGAACAGTATTCAGTAATGTAAAATATCAACAAAGTTATCTGATTAAAAGAAAGTGGGAAAAGAAAACACAGACAACAAGGGTAAACACAGAAGGAGGGAACGAGGGGAAGGGTGGTCTTCTGTATGCCGACTGACGGGATCCCGGCGCACAGTATACCGGCGCCGGGATTCCGACAGCCGGCATACCGACACTAATTCACCCTCGTGGGGGTCCACGACCCCTCTGGAGGGAGAATAAAATAGTGTGGCGCGCCACCGTGCCCGTAGCGTGGCGAGCGCAGCGAGCCCGCAAGGGGCTCATTTGCGCTTGCCACACTGTCGGTAAGCCGGCGGTCGGGCTCCCGGCGCCGGTATGCTGGTCGCCGGGAGCCCGACCGCCGGCATATCGTAGTGAACCCGAGGGGAAGAGGGGGAAATGTTTGGCAAATAGGCGTCCTATTTACATAATACATTAGAGCTGTTATTAAAGTAGTTAGACAATATGTTAAAGAAATGCATTTAGACTGTTATAGTTCAACAAGTGGTAGCAAGTCAGAGAATGGTGTGACTAGTTTCTACAATTCTCCCTGGAAACCACAGCTACCATATTTCCTGTATTTTGCTATATAAATACCATTCCGTATTTTCAAATATTTTAAAAAATCTGTTCTTTGGTATGATCTGGCAGTGTATTAATAAAGGAGCCCCATTTACGGTGAAAGGTTATAATACCTTTTTCAACATTAGGGAGTGTGGAGTATCTGTCTAAATACATGGTTTTAAGAAGCATGCGGTGGACCATATCTAATCTGGGTGGTGAACGGTGTATCCACTGTGTCAATATTACCGTATATACTCGAGTATAAGTCGACCCGAATATAAGCCGAGGCACCTAATTCTACCACAAAAACCTGGGAAAACTTATTGACTCGAGTATAAGCCTAGGGTGGGAAATGCAGCTCTAGCCGTACACAGCCCTCAGTGCCAGATATGCCCTCATAGTGCCAGATATGCCCCCACAGTGCTGCCAGATATGCCCCCACAGTGCTGCCAGATATGCCCCCACAGTGCTGCCAGATATGCCCCCACAGTGCTGCCAGATATGCCCCCACAGTGCTGCCAGATATGCCCCCACAGTGCTGCCAGATATGCCCCCACAGTGCTGCCAGATATGCCCCCACAGTGCTGCCAGATATGCCCCCACAGTGCTGCCAGATATGCCCCCACAGTGCTGCCAGATATGCCCCCACAGTGCTGCCAGATATGCCCCCACAGTGCTGCCAGATATGCCCCCACAGTGCTGCCAGATATGCCCCCACAGTGCTGCCAGATATGCCCCCACAGTGCTGCCAGATATGCCCCCACAGTGCTGCCAGATATGCCCCCACAGTGCTGCCAGATATGCCCCCACAGTGCTGCCAGTTATGCCCCCACAGTGCTGCCAGATATGCCCCCACAGTGCTGCCAGATATGCCCCCACAGTGCTGCCAGTTATGCCCCCACAGTGCTGCCAGATATGCCCCCACAGTGCTGCCAGATATGCCCCCACAGTGCTGCCAGATATGCCCCCACAGTGCTGCCAGATATGCCCCCACAGTGCTGCCAGATATGCCCCCACAGTGCTGCCAGATATGCCCCCACAGTGCTGCCAGTTATGCCCCCACAGTGCTGCCAGATATGCCCCCACAGTGCTGCCAGTTATGCCCCCACAGTGCTGCCAGTTATGCCCCCACAGTGCTGCCAGTTATGCCCCCACAGTGCTGCCAGTTATGCCCCCACAGTGCTGCCAGTTATGCCCCCACAGTGCTGCCAGATATGCCCCCACAGTGCTGCCAGATACGTTCCCTCCCCAAGTGCCAGGTATGCCCCACAGTGCTGTTACTTACCCCTCCGTCGATCCCGCGCTGTCTTCTGGAGGGACACGAAGCACACAGCGTGCGCGGCTCTCCTGTGTCCCTCCTGCATCTTCGGCGGCCGCGGCGGGTCTATTATAGGAAGTGCCGGTTCGTGATCAGAGGTCACGAACGGGTATTTCCTGTAATAGAACCGCCGCTGCTGCCGCCGGAGATGCAGGAGGGACACAGGAGCGCCGCGCGCTGTGCGCTCCATGTCCCTCCTTCACACTGCTCTGCCTCTGCCTGCACTGACTCGAGTATAAGCCGAGGTGGCTTTTTCAGCACAAAAAAAAGTGCTGAAAAAGTCGGCTTATACTCGAGTATATACGGTACTTTTCTCTAACGTCCTAGTGGATGCTGGGAACTCCGTAAGGACCATGGGGAATAGCGGGCTCCGAAGGAGGCTGGGCACTCTAGAAAGATTTATGACTACCTGGTGTGCACTGGCTCCTCCCACTATGACCCTCCTCCAAGCCTCAGTTAGATCTTGTGCCCGGCCGAGGTTGGATGCACACTAGGGGCTCTCCTGAGCCCTTAGAAAGAAAGTATAGATTTAGGACCTGCTGGCAACAGGCTCACTGCTGGCAACAGGCTCACTGCAGCGAGGGACTAAGGGGAGAAGAAGCGAACTCGCCTGCTTGCAGCCGGATTGGGCTTCTTAGGCTACTGGACACCATTAGCTCCAGAGGGATCGACCGCAGGCCCAGTCCTTGGTGTTCGGTCCCGGAGCCGCGCCGCCGTCCCCCTTACAGAGCCAGAAGCAAGAAGAGGTCCGGAAAAACGTCGGCAGAAGACATCAGTCTTCACCAAGGTAGCGCACAGCACTGCAGCTGTGCGCCATTGCTCCTCATGCACACCACACACTCCGGTCACTGAGGGTGCAGGGCGCTGGGGGGGGGGTGCCCTGAGCAGCAATATAAACACCTTGGCTGGCAAAAATACATCACATATAACCCCCAGGGCTATATGGATGTATATTAACCCCTGCCAGATTCCATAAAAATGCGGGAGAAAAGTCCGCGAAAAAGGGGCGGAGCCTATCTCCTCAGCACACTGGCGCCATTTTTCCCTCACAGCTCCGTTGGAGGGAAGCTCCCTGGCTCTCCCCTGCAGTCTACACTACAGAACAGGGTTAAAACAGAGAGGGGGGGGGCACTAAATTTATGTGCAGTATAATTTATATAAAAGCAGCTATAGGGGACATAACTCAGTTAGTCCCTGCATTATATAGCGCTCTGGTGTGTGCTGGCATACTCTCACTCTGTCCCCCCAAAGGGCTTTTGTGGGTCCTGTCCTCATTGGAGCATTCCTTGTGTGTGTGCGGTGTGTCGGTACGGCTGTGTCGACATGTTTGATGAGGAGACTTATGTGGAGGCGGAGCAGATGCCGATAAATGAGATGTCGCCCCTGTGGGCCGACACCAGAGTGGATGGATAGGTGGAAGGTATTAACCGACAGTGTCAACTCCTTACATAAAAGGCTGGATGACGTAACAGCTATGGGACAGCCGGCTTCTCAGCCCGCGCCTGCCCAGACGTCTCAAAGGCCATCAACGCTCCCTCAGATGGCAGACACAGATGTCGACACGGAGTCTGAC
Organism: Pseudophryne corroboree; assembly: GCF_028390025.1. Taxonomy (NCBI): domain Eukaryota; kingdom Metazoa; phylum Chordata; class Amphibia; order Anura; family Myobatrachidae; genus Pseudophryne; species Pseudophryne corroboree. Next base: position 260,077,306 of record NC_086450.1, read on the forward strand.
TCCAGTGTCGACGAGGTTGAGACATATACACAATCCATTAGGAACATCCGTTAAATGATCCCGGCAATATAAAATGTGTTACACATTTCTGACATTAACCCAAGTACCACTAAAAACAAAGGGTTTTATGTGTGGGGAGAAAAAGCAGGCAGTGTTTTGTTCCCCCATCAAATGAGTGAATGAAGTGTGAAAAAGCGTGGGTTTCCCCGATAAGAAACTGGTAATTTCTAACAAGTTACTGATGGCGTACCCTTTCCCGCCAGAGGATAAGTTACGCTGGGAGATATCCCCTAGGGTGGATAAGGCGCTCACACGTTTGTCAAGGTGGCACTGCCGTCTTAGGATACGGCCACTTTGAAGGTACCTGCTGATAAATAGCAGGAGGCTATCCTGAAGTCTGTAATTACACACTCAGGTACTAGACTGAGACCTGCAGACTGCTGCAGCGTGGTCTGTACCCCTTTCAAACAGGGATACTATTTTGCGAACATAAGACGTCGTCTTATATATGAGGGATGCACAGAGGAATATTTTGCCGGCTGGCATCCTGAATTATTGCAATGTCCATTCTGTCAGGAGGGTATTGGAGACCCGACACTGGACAGGTGATGCTGACTTTAAAAGGCACATAGAGCCTTATAAGGGTGAGGAATTGGTTGGGGATGGTCTCTGGGACCTCGTATCCACAGCAACAGCTGGGATGAAAATATTTTACCTCAGGTTTCCTCACAGCCTAAGAAACGCACTGTATTATCAGGTACAGTCCTTTCGGCTTCAAAAAAGCAGGCGGGTCAAACGAGGGAAGAGGTAAAAAGCTGCACCAGCAGCCAGTTCCCAGAATCAAAATTCTTTCCCTGCTTCCTCTGAGTCCACCGCATGACGCGGGGGCTCCACAGGCGTAGCCAGGTACGGTGGGGGGCCGCCTCAAAAATTTCAGCGATCAGTGGGCTCGCTCACAGGTGGATCCCTGGATCCTTCAAGTAGTATCTCAGGGGTACAAGCTGGAAGTCGAGGCGTCTCCCCCCCGCCGTTTACTCAAATCTGCCTTGCCGACAACTCCCTCAGGCAGGGAGGCTGTGCTAGAGGCAATTCACAAGCTGTATTCCCAGCAGGTGATAGTCAAGGTGCCCCTACTTCAACAAGGACGGGGTTACTATTCCACACTGTTTGTGGTACCGAAACCAGCCGGTTCGGTGAGACCCATTTTAAAATGGAAATCCTTGAACACTTACATAACAAAGTTCAAGATGGAATCGCTCAGGGCGGTTATTGCAAGCCTGGACGAGGGGTATTACATGGTATCCCTGGACATCAAGGATGCTTACCTGCATGTCCCTATTTACCTTCCTCACCAGGAGTACCTCAGATTGTGGTACAGGATTGCCATTACCAATTCCAGACACTACCGTTTGGACTGTCCACGGCACCGAGGGTGTTTACCAAGGTAATGGCAGAAATGATGATACTCCTTCAAAAAAAAAAAAAAAAGGGAGTTTTTATTTATCCCATACTTGGATGATCTCCTTATAAAGGCAAGGTCCAGGGAGCAGTTACTGGTCGGAGTAGCACTATCTCAGGAGGTGCTACAACAGCATGGCTGGATTCTGAACATTCCAAAGTCACAGCTGGTTCCTTCCACTCGCTTACTGTTCCTGGGGATGATTTTGGACACAGAACAGAAAAAAGTGTTTCTCCCGCAGGAGAAAGCCAAGGAGCTGTCATCTCTAGTCAGAGACCTCCTAAAACCAAAAAGGGTATCGGTGCATCGTTGCACACGAGTCCTGGGAAAAATGGTGGCTTCATACGAAGCAATTCCATTCGGCAGGTTCCATGCGAGGACCTTCCAGTGAGACCTCTTAGATAAGTGGTCGGGATCGCATCTTCAAATGCATCAAATGATAACCCTGTCTCCAAGGACCAGGGTGTCTCTACTGTGGTGGATGCAGGGTGCTCATCTTCTAGAGGGCCGCAGTTTCGGCATACAGGACTGGGTCCTGGTGACCACGGATGCCAGCCTTCAAGGCTGGGGAGCAGTCACACAGGGAAGAAACTTCCAGGGCCTATGGTCAAGTCAGGAGACTTCCCTACATATAAATTCTGGAACTGAGGGCCATTTACAATGCCCTAAGTCAGGCAAGACCCCTGCTTCAAAACCAGCCGGTACTGATACAGTCAGACAACATCACGGCAGTCGCCCATGTGACCCGACAGGGCGGCACAAGAAGCAGGATGGCAATGGCAGAAGCCACAAGGATTCTCCGATGGGTGGAAAATCACGTACTAGCACTGTCAGCAGTGTTCATTCCGGGAGTGGACAACTGGGAAGCAGACTTCCTCAGCAGACACGACCTACACCCGGGAGAGTGGGGACTTCATCCAGAAGTCTTCCTGCTGTTGGTAAACCGTTGGGAAAGGCCACAGGTGGACATGATGGCGTCCCGCCTCAACAAAAAGCTAAAGAGATATTGCGCCAGGTCAAGGGACCCTCAGGCGATAGCTGTGGACGCTCTAGTGACACCGTGGGTGTACCAGTCGGTTTATGTGTTCCCTCCTCTGCCTCTCATACCAAAGGTACTGAGAATAATAAGATGGCGAGGAGTAAGAACGATACTCGTGGTTCCGGATTGGTCAAGAAGGGCTTGGTACCCGGAACTTCAGGAAATGATATCAGAGGACCCATGGCCTCTGCCGCTCAGACAGGACCTGCTTCAGCAGGGGCCCTGTCTGTTCCAAGACTTACCGCGGCTGCGTTTGACGGCATGGCGATTGAGCGCCGGATCCTGAAGGAAAAGGGTATTCCGGAAGAAGTCATTCCTGCGCTTATTAAAGCCAGGAAAGATGTTACGGCAAAGCATTATCACCGCATGTGGCGGAAATATGTTGCATGGTGCGAGGCCAAAAAGGCCCCAACAGAGGAATTTCCACTAGGTCGATTTCTACATTTCCTGCAAGCAGGAGTGAATATGGGCCTAAGTCTAGGCTCCATTAAAGTACAGATCTCGGCTCTGTCGATTTTCTTTCAAAAAGAATTAGCTTCAATACCTGAAGTTCAGACATTGTGAAAGGAGTGCTGCATATTCAGCCCCCGTTTGTGTCCCCTGTGGCACCTTGGGATCTCAACGTGGTGTTGAGTTTTCTTAAAATCACATTGGTTTGAGCCACTAAAAACCGTGGATCTAAAATATCTCACGTGGAAAGTGGTCATGTTATTGGCCTTGGCTTCAGCCAGGCGAGTGTCAGAATTGGCGGCTTTATCATGTAAAAGCCCTTATCTGATTTTCCATATGGATAGGGCAGAATTGAGGACTCGTCCCCAATTTCTTCCTAAGGTGGTGTCAGCGTTTCACCTGAACCAGCCTATTGTGGTGCCGGCGGCTACTAGTGAATTGGAGGACTCCATGTTGCTAGACGTTGTCAGGGCCCTGAAAATATGTTTCCAGGACGGCTGGAGTCAGAAACTCTGACTCGCTGTTTATCCTGTATGCACCCAACAAGCTGGGTGCTCCTGCTTCTAAGCAGTCTATTGCTCGCTGGATTTGTAGTACAATTCAGCTTGCACATTCTGTGGCAGGCATACCACAGCCAAAATCTGTAAATGCCCATTCCACAAGGAAGGTGGGCTCATCTTGGGCGGCTGCCCGAGGGGTCTCGGCTTTACAACTTTGCCGAGCAGCTACTTGGTCAGGGGCAAACACGTTTGCAAAATTCTAGAAATTTGATACCCTGGCTGAGGAGGACCTGGAGTTCTCTCATTCGGTGCTACAGAGTCATCCGCACTCTCCCGCCCGTTTGGGAGCTTTGGTATAATCCCCATGGTCCTTACGGAGTTCCCAGCATCCACTAGGACGTTAGAGAAAATAAGAATTTACTCACCGGTAATTCTATTTCTCGTAGTCCGTAGTGGATGCTGGGCGCCCATCCCAAGTGTGGATTGTCTGCAATACTTGTAAATAGTTATTGTTAACTAATGGGTTATTGTTGAGCCATTTGTTGAGAGGCTCAGTTGTTTTCATACTGTCAAACTGGATATAGTATCACGAGTTGTACGGTGTGATTGGTGTGGCTGGTAAGAGTCTTACCCGGGATTCTAAATCCTTCCTTATTATGTCTGCTCGTCCGGGCACAGTGTCCTAACTGAGGCTTGGAGGAGGGTCATAGTGGGAGGAGCCAGTGCACACCAGGTAGTCATAAATCTTTCTAGAGTGCCCAGCCTCCTTCGGAGCCCGCTATTCCCCATGGTCCTTACGGAGTTCCCAGCATCCACTACGGACTACGAGAAATAGAATTACCGGTGAGTAAATTCTTATTTTTTGGCAATAGTGACCAGTACAATAAAGAAAGGACTGGGCTTGGTGTTATCAGCACCTAGAGTCCAGTTTTTGAAATTAGCAAACAACAATGCTGCAGGATCTAATAAGACTTTTATACTAAATATGGTATTAATATATGAAATAATCTTGTTCCAAAACTTTTTCATTGTTCCACAAGACCATACATTATGAAAGAAGATAGCCGATGAGGCCTTGCACTTAGGGTATTGCCCTGTTTCGGCGGGTACAAAGTGTTTGCGCTGAGCCTGCAAAATGTAAGCTCTGTGAATGAATTTTATATGGGTTTCTTGTAAAGAAACAGAGTGAAGTGCTTTCAATGCAGTCTCATGGTTTTTAAACAAGATCTGTTCATTATTTAAGGAAGGAACATCATTCTTCCATAACACAGTGACATGAGTCCACACTTTGGAGGAGTTCAATTTGACTAAATCTTGATAAAGGTTTCTAGTTTTATATTTAATTTGTTTAATGAAAGACAACAAATACATCAGAACATCGTCTTCTTCAGGAGAAGACAAGGCATTAGGAAGCGACTCCATGTAGTTCTTAATCTGAAGGTATGCAAAGAAATGGTGATTACTTAGATTATATTTAGTTTGCAATTCAGAAAAAGAATCTAGCCTCCAGGGTCAAAAATGTCAGCAGTGTTTCTGATGCCCTTTGTCTTCAGTCTAAAGGGGGGTACTCACGGAGCGATATTCTAAGCAATCTGACTAGATTGCTTAGAATATCGGCATGATCGCTCCGTGTGTACCCCCCTCAGCGATAGCGATGCGCGGCCCCGCACATCGCTATCGCTGCTGCTAGATTGGCCTGCATGCAGGCCAATCTAGCAGGTCGCTCACTTCACCGGCTGGGTGAAGTGAGCGGCCCCCCCATCTCCCCCCGCACGCTCAGCACAGATCGCGCTGTGCTGAGCGGCGGGAGAGATGTGTGCTGAGCGGTTCGCTCAGCATACATCTCTCCTGCATCGGCCCGTCTATATGGGCCTTTAGGTAAGTTAGATTTCTCTAACGTCCTAGTGGATGCTGGGGACTCCGTAAGGACCATGGGGAATAGACGGGCTCCGCAGGAGACATGGACACTTTTTTAGGTTCTGGTGTGCACTGGCTCCTCCCTCTATGCCCCTCCTCCAGACCTCTGTTTGATACTGTGCCCAGACGAGCTGGGTGCTTTTCAGTGAGCTCTCCTGAGTTCGCTGAGAGAAAGTATTTTGTTAGGTTTTTTATTTTCAGGGAGCTCTGCTGGCAACAGACTCCCTGCATCGTGGGACAGAGGGGAGAGAAGCAGCCCTACTCTCTGAAGCTAGGTCCTGCTTCTTAGGCTACTGGACACCATTAGCTCCAGAGGGATCGTACGCAGGATCTCACCCTCGCCGTCCGATCCCAGAGCCGCGCCGCCGCCCCCCTCGCAGAGCCGGAAGACAGAAGCCGGGTGAGTATGAGAAGCAAGAAGACTTCAAATCGGCGGCAGAAGACTCCGTTCTTCACTGAGGTAACGCACAGCACTGCAGCTGTGCGCCATTGCTCCCACACACCTCACATACTCCGGTCACTGTAAGGGTGCAGGGCGCAGGGGGGGGGGCGCCCTGGGCAGCATTTGGAACCTCTTTTTGGCAAAAGTAAACATATATACAGTTGGGCACTGTATATATGTATGAGCCCCCGCCAAGAAAATGCATATTTAAGCGGGACAGAAGCCCGCCATCAAGGGGCGGGGCTTCTTCCTCAGCACTCACCAGCGCCATTTTTTCTCCACAGCTCCGCTGAGAGGAAGCTCACCAGGTTCTCCCCTGCATATTCAGGGTAGAAGAGGGTAAAAAGAGAGGGGGGGCACATAAATTAGGCGCAAAAACACAATATAAACAGCAGCTACTGGGTTAACATTAAGTTACTGTGTTATTCCTGGGTTATAGCGCTGGGGTGTGTGCTGGCATACTCTCTCTCTGTCTCTCCAAAGGGCCTTGTGGGGGAACTGTCTTCAAAAAGGGCATTCCCTGTGTGTGGTGTGTCGGTACGCTTGTGTCGACATGTCTGATGAGGAAGGCTATGTGGAAGCAGAGTGGGAGCAAATAAATGTGGTGTCTCCGCCGACGGCGCCGACACCTGATTGGATGGATATGTGGAAGGTTTTAAATGATAATGTTAATTCCTTACATAAAAGGTTAAAAAAAGCTGAAGCCTCAGGACAGTCAGGGTCCCAACCCATGCCTGATCCTATGTCGCAGAGGCCGACAGGGTCTCAGAAGCGCCCACTATCCCAAATTGTTGACACGGATACCGACATGGATTCTGACTCCAGTGTCGATTACAATGATGCAAAACTACAGCCAAAATTGGCTAAATCCATCCGTTATATGATTATAGCAATTAAGGATGTGTTGCACATCACAGAGGAATCCCCACTCCCTGACGGGAGGGTACATATGTATGGGGAAAAGAAGCCACAGGTAACCTTTCCCCCCTCACACGAGCTAAATGAGTTATGTAAAAAGGCTTGGGTATCTCCAGATAAAAAACTGCAGATTTCCAAAAGGATTCTTATGGCGTATCCTTTCCCGCCAACGGACAGGTTACGCTGGGAATCCTCCCCTAGGGTGGACAAAGCTTTAACACGCTTATCCAAGAAGGTAGCCCTGCCGTCACAGGATACGGCTACCCTCAAAGATGCTGCGGATAGAAAACAGGAGGGTACTCTGAAGTCCATTTATACACATTCAGGTACCTTACTGAGGCCGGCGATCGCGTCGGCCTGGGTGTGTAGTGATGTAGCAGCATGGATGGACACCCTGTCTGAGGAACTTGATACCTTAGACAAGGATACTATATTATTGACCCTGGGGCATATTAAAGACGCTGTCCTATATATGAGAGATGCTCAAAGAGACATTAGTCTACTGGGTTCTAGAATAAATGCTATGTCAATTTCTGCCAGAAGGGTCCTGTGGACTCTGCAATGGACAGGTGATGCCGACTCAAAAAGGCATATGGAGGTTTTACCTTACAAGGGTGAGGAATTGTTTGGGGAGGGTCTCTCGGGCCTGGTCTCCACAGCTACTGCTGGAAAGTCACATTTTTTGCCATATGTTTCCTTACAGCCTAAGAGAGCACCGTATTATCAAATGCAGTCCTTTCGATCACAGAAAAACAAGAAGGTCCGAGGTGCGTCCTTTCTTGCCAGAGGCAGGGGCAGAGGAAAGAAGCTGCACAACACAGCTAGTTCCCAGGAACAGAAGTCCTCCCCGGCCTCTACAAAATCCACCGCATGACGCTGGGGCTCCACAAGCGGAGCTAGGCCCGGTGGGGGCGCTTCTTCGAAATTTCAGCCACAAGTGGGTTCACTCCCAGTTGGATCCCTGGGCAATAGAGATTGTGTCTCAGGGATACAAGCTGGAATTCGAGGAGATGGCCCCTCACCGATACCTCAAATCGGCCCTGCCAGCTTCCCCCCACGAGAGGGAAATAGTGTTAACTGCAATTCACAAATTGTATCTTCAACAGGTGGTGGTCAAGGTTCCCCTCCTTCAACAAGGAAGGGGTTATTATTCGACCATGTTCGTAGTCCCGAAACCGGACGGTTCGGTCAGACCCATATTGAATTTAAAATCCCTGAACATATGCCTGAAAAGGTTCAAGTTTAAGATGGAATCGCTGAGAGCGGTCATCGCAAGCCTGGAAGGGGGGATTTTATGGTGTCTCTGGACATAAAGGATGCATACCTTCATGTCCCCATTTATCCACCTCATCAGGCGTACCTCAGATTTGTGGTACAGGATTGTCATTACCAATTTCAGACGTTGCCGGTTGGTCTCTCCACGGCACCGAGAATATTTACCAAGGTAATGGCGGATATGATGGTACTCCTGCGAAAGCAAGGAGTCACAATTATCCCATACTTGGACGATCTCCTCATAAAAGCGAGATCGAGAGAGCAGTTGCTGATCAGCGTAGCACGCTCTCTGGAAGTGTTACGGCAACACAGCTGGATACTAAATATTCCAAAGTCGCAGTTGGTTCCTACGACTCGTCTGCCTTTCCTGGGCATGATCTTTTTAATGGTACTTACTGGACAATTGGTCGGGATCACATCTTCAGATGCATCGGTTAATCACCCTATCCCCCAGGGCCAGGGTGTCACTCCTGTGGTGGCTACAGAGCGCTCACCTTCTCGAGGGCCGCAGATTCGGCATTCAGGACTGGGTCCTGGTGACCACGGACGCAAGCCTCCGAGGTTGGGGTGCAGTCACACATGGAAGAAATTTCCAAGGTCTGTGGTCAAGTCGAGAGACTTGCCTTCACATCAACATCCTGGAACTAAGGGCCATATACAACGCCCTACGTCAAGCGGAGACCCTGCTTCGCGACCAACCGGTTCTGATTCAGTCAGACAACATCACCGCAGTGACTCATGTAAACCGCCAAGGCGGCACAAGGAGCAGAGTGGCGATGGCGGAAGCCACCAAGATTCTTCGCTGGGCGGAGAATCACGTAAGCGCACTGTTGGAAGTGTTCATCCCGGGAGTGGACAACTGGGAAGCATACTTCCTCAGTAGACACGACCTCCACCCGGGAGAGTGGAGACTTCATCAGGAAGGCTTCGCACAGATTACAAGTCGGTGGGAACTGCCACAGGTGGACATGATGGCATCCCGCCTCAACAAAAAGCTACAGCGGTATTGCGCCAGGTCAAGAGACCCTCAGGCGATAGCTGTAGACGCCCTGGTGACACCGTGGGTGTTCCAGTCGGTATATGTATTTTCTCCTCTTCCTCTCATACTCAAGGTGCTGAGGATAATAAGAAAAAGAGGAGTGAGAACAATTCTCATTGTTCCAGATTGGCCACGAAGGACTTGGAATCCAGATCTGCAAGAAATGCTCACAGAGGACCCGTGGCCTCTTCCTCTAAGACAGGACTTGTTGCAACAGGGGCCCTGTCTGTTCCAAGACTTACCACGGCTGCGGTTGACGGCATGGCGGTTGAACGCCGGATCCTAGCAGAGAAAGGCATTCCGGATGAGGTCATTCCTACGCTGATAAAGGCTAGGAAGGACGTGACAGCTCAACATTATCACCGTATATGGCGAAAATATGTTGCTTGGTGTGAGGCCAGCAATGCTCCTACGGAGGAATTCCAGCTGGGCTGTTTCCGTCCCTTCCTACAGTCCGGAGTGAATTTGGGCCTAAAATTGGGTTCCATTAAGGTCCAGATTTCGGCCCTATCCATTTTCTTTCAAAAAGAGTTTGCTTCTCTACCTGAAGTTCAGACGTTTGTAAAGGGAGTGCTGCATATTCAGCCCCCTTTTGTGCCTCCAGTGGCACCTTGGGATCTTAACCTGGTGTTGAGTTTCCTGAAATCCCACTGGTTTGAACCACTCAAAACGGTGGAGTTGAAATATCTCACGTGGAAGGTGGTCATGCTATTAGCCTTGGCTTCGGCTAGGCGTGTGTCAGAGTTGGCGGCTTTGTCACATAAAAGCCCCTATCTGGTTTTCCATGCGAATAGAGCAGAATTGCGGACCCGTCCACAATTTCTGCCGAAAGTGGTTTCATCCTTTCATATAAACCAACCTATTGTGGTATTTGGAAATAAATGAGAGCGCAATTGCAATTAAAAATATAGTAAATACTTTAATACATGCACAACATATATTAGACAAAATTAAAAACAAAGTTATTCTAAAAGGTTATTCTAAAAAGTCAAATAAATTATTGGTGCTTGACACACCCCCAGAGGGTTCCACAACCTGTAACTGATCCGGTAATTGTCTGTAAATCAATCACTGTCTCAAATGTTGGTAGCTTTTTCTACTATGTTTGAATAAAGTTCCACAGAATGATGGTTTTTTAGAAGTAAATCTGATGCTCACCGCTGCTGGAGTTCAATAGCAAAAAACTTCCCATTATCTGATGCAGCGGAGGGAGAAGGAGCATACACCTCTCTGGATCCAAATGCCGTATGAAGAGAGGAAGGAGTGGCTGTCAGCAGCGCCGCTCACAGTGTCCCTGTCAGCCCGTGCTCCGTACTCCACAATTAGGGGCGAGCTTGATGAGATGTTTCTCAGGGTACACGTGGAAAGGAGCGCGGCGTGAGGACCACAACACTGCCGGGCTCTGTCTCCACTGTTCCACTGCCAGTCTACAGCCGCGCTCCTTTCCACGTGTACCCTGAGAAACATCTCATCAAGCTCGCCCCTAATTGTGGAGTACGGAGCACGGGCTGACAGGGACACTGTGAGCGGCGCTGCTGACAGCCACTCCTTCCTCTCTTCATACGGCATTTGGATCCAGAGAGGTGTATGCTCCTTCTCCCTCCGCTGCATCAGATAATGGGAAGTTTTTTGCTATTGAACTCCAGCAGCGGTGAGCATCAGATTTACTTCTAAAAAACCATCATTCTGTGGAACTTTATTCAAACATAGTAGAAAAAGCTACCAACATTTGAGACAGTGATTGATTTACAGACAATTACCGGATCAGTTACAGGTTGTGGAACCCTCTGGGGGTGTGTCAAGCACCAATAATTTATTTGACTTTTTAGAATAACCTTTTAGAATAACTTTGTTTTTAATTTTGTCTAATATATGTTGTGCATGTATTAAAGTATTTACTATATTTTTAATTGCAATTGCGCTCTCATTTATTTCCAAATATTGTCTTTAATTAGGTGATAATCCAAATCACCTGTTGGGAGCAGCAACTACAATTATTTATTTACAAGTGTTCAATTAGACTTAAGGGAAACTTGCGCCTGATAAACAAGTGTTATTGTTTATTATTGTTTTTTACAACCTATTGTGGTGCCTGTGGCTACTGCTGACTTGGAGGACTCCGAGTTACTTGATGTGGTCAGGGCTTTGAAGGTTTATGTAGCCAGAACAGCTAGGGTCAGGAAAACAGTCTTTGTTTATCCTGTATGCTTCCAACAAGCTTGGTGCTCCTGCTTCAAAGCAAACTATTGCTCGCTGGATCTGTAACACGATTCAGCAGGCTCATTCTGCGGCTGGATTGCCGCTGCCAAAATCAGTTAAGGCCCATTCCACTAGGAAGGTGGGCTCTTCTTGGGCGGCTGCCCGAGGGGTCTCGGCATTACAGCTTTGCCGAGCGGCTACTTGGTCAGGTTCAAACACTTTTGCAAAGTTCTACAAGTTTGATACCCTGGCTGAGGAGGACCTTGTGTTTGCTCAATCGGTGCTGCAGAGTCATCCGCACTCTCCCGCCCGTTTGGGAGCTTTGGTATAATCCCCATGGTCCTTACGGAGTCCCCAGCATCCACTAGGACGTTAGAGAAAATAAGATTTTACTTACCGGTAAATCTATTTCTCGTAGTCCGTAGTGGATGCTGGGCGCCCGTCCCAAGTGCAGACTTCTTCTGCAATACTTGTATATAGTTATTGCTTCAATAAGGGTTAAGTTATGGTTGCATCAGAGTTGGACCTGATGCTCTGTTTTTTGTCATACTGGTAACTGGTTGTTATCACATGTTATACGGTGTGATTGGTGTGGCTGGTTTGAATCTTGCCCTGCATTACCAAAATCCTTCCCTTGTACTATCAGCTCTTCTGGGCACAGTTTCTCTATCTGAGGTCTTGAGGAGGGGCATAGAGGGAGGAGCCAGTGCACACCAGAACCTAAATTCTTTCTTAAAGTGCCCATGTCTCCTGCGGAGCCCGTCTATTCCCCATGGTCCTTACGGAGTCCCCAGCATCCACTACGGACTACGAGAAATAGATTTACCGGTAAGTAAAATCTTATTTTTCTAGCCCTGGTTTAAACAAAGGTTTGCCCCAAAGCGGGATCACGTCAGTGTGGCAAGGGTTTCTCTTGAACAGGTTATTAAGGGGCCCACCAAGTATGGTAGGTGTCTCTATAGAAAATATTAAGTACAGAAGGTGTGAGAGGCTTTTTCGGGATATGTAGCAAGGCACCTGGGGAGAACGGGGCACAAGTAGCACAATCTAAGTCATACACAGAGTAGGTATCCCTTTCCAGTAGCCAATCTGCAATATAACGGAAAAATATAGAATATGTGAATTTCAGTAGGTCTAGAAGTCCAAGGCCGCCATCCGAGTGCAACATGTAATTTGGTTCTGGAAATTCTAGGGTGTCAATTTTTCCAGATGAATTTTTGAAATTCTCTGTATAATTTTGTTAATATCCTGTGTAGAGATAGAAATTGGGAGCATCTGCATCGTATAAAATAGCTTCGGAAAAATGACAGACTTTAATACTGCTATCCTTCCCATTAGGGACAAAGGTAACGCATTCCAACTCTCTAATAAAGTGATCATTCCCTCATTAGTGGAGTAAAATTATATGAGTATAGGTGAGATAAATGGCTCGGAATATTAATTCCTAAATATTTAAATTTGGATTTTACCACTTTAATTTCCTTGAGTAATGCTGATGACATGTCATATGATGTGTCGGTGCCCAACTGCAACATTTCTGATTTATTTATGTTTATTTTATATCCAGAAAAAGAGCCGAACTGTTATATTTTCTAAGATAATGGGTAAAGAATAATTGGGGTGTGACATAAACAATAACATGTAATCAGCGAATAGAGAAAGATGCAAGTCTACTCCTCCTACCATGATTCCTTGCTATAGGGGCGATTGTCTGAGGTCTATTGCAAGTGGTTCTAGGGCTACTGCAAAGAGTAACGGTGAGAGTGGACAACCTTGTTTCGTCCCCTCATAAATTTCAAAAGAGTCAGGAAGATAGCCATTACATAGATTCTTATAATTTGAATAAGAATATAACAGGTTCAGAAGATTAACAAATCTGTCAGGGAAACCAAATTTCCGAAGCTATAGATACAGATGGTCCCAGTGTATTCTAACAAATGCCTTTTCAGCATCTAGGTCAAGGATAGCTTGTGGTGTCTTCTTGTTAGAGTTCTGTGCATCTGAAATAGCTGCCAATACTCTTCGGATGTTTACTGTCGAGTTCCGGCCAATTATAAACCCCATCTGATCTTTATGAATTATGGCCCTCATTCCGAGATAAATTTAGCACAGCTACGATCATTCACAGTGACATGCGGGGAAGTGCAAAAGGCACAGCGGTGATGCCTTTGCACTTCCAGAGTAGCTCCCAACCAGCGCAGCTTTAGTGTGCTGGCCGGGAGCTACTCGTCTCTCCCCGGCCCGCAGCGGCTGCGTATGACGTCACGCAGCCACTGCAGGCCGCCACTCGCACGGTCCGGCCACGCCTGCATCGGCCGGACCTCGCCCACGAAACGGCAGCCAAACGCCACCGTTCCTCCCCCTCCCTCGCAGCGACCGCCTCTGCCTTTCAATCAGGGAGAGGCGAGCGCAGACCCGCTACGGCCTTCGGCCGTCTGGTATGCACCGGCGCACTACGGCGCCGGCGAATGCGCAGTGGGTACCCGTTCGCTCGGCTGCGATAAAAAGCGAGCGAACGTGGCAGAATGACCCCCCTATATGCTGGAGGATACATTTTACTCTTTCTGCAAAAATGTTAGTAAGCATTTTATAATCGCCATTCAAAAGTAATATTGGGCGATAGGAGCCCGGATCTGCCAGATCTCTACTTTGTTTGGAGATGATGTTTATAGTGGCTGAATTAAAATGATCCGTGACCTTTTCTAATGTCAAAAGTGAGTTATAAAATAGCGTTAACGAGGGACAATTCTGGGTGCTAGTATCTTCTGATATCCGGCAGTTTACCCATCAGGGCCTGGTGCTTTGTCATTTTTTAAACATTTAATAGCACAATATACTTCTTCCTCAGTAATGGGGCCTATAAGGGATGCTACTAATTGTTCCGGGATTCAAGGGATAGGCAAGTCTTCCCAGAACCTTGCAACTTTCGCTGCAGGAGAGGCGGGCGGTTGTGAGTACAATGAGGTGTAGAATTTAGTCATAATATCAGCTATCTCTGCATTGGTAGTTGTGAAGGTACCATCAGGCTTAGCTAATGGTCTAACCACCATCTGCGGTATTTGTCCTTTTAAAATGTTAGATAAAAGTTTACCACTTCGGTTGCCATATTTGTAGAATTTATGGTCTTTTTTTTGTAAATGAAAAACATTCTTCCATCTTAATAAACATGCCATCATAACGTGATTTAGCTTCAAAATATATTGTCTTAGTAGTTGAATTAGGGTGGGATTTATATGTTTGAAACGCATCTGTCAAAGCTTGGTTGGCCTTGACATGATCATCCCTCAGAGATTTCCTAGCTGATGACACATAAGAAATAATGCTACCTTGGACTACGGCCTTGGACTCCTGCCAAAATAATACAGGATTAGCTGATGCGAAGGGAATGTTGTTTAATCTGTACGACTCCCAGGCGTCTTCTAATGTTTCTCAAAATTTTAGTTTATTAGAAAGAGCTGTGGGAAATTTCCACGATCTAAAAGGGCTTTGTTCAATATTTGTATGTACTTCAAACCAAATCAGTGCGTGGTCTGAGAGGCTGATAGGTTCCATTTAGATATGAGGTATTTTATTGATTAAAGTATGAGAACATAGTCGATTCGGGACATCAGACCAGTCGCCGCAGATAGGCAGGATAATTCCTTTTGTGTAGGGTTGTGTAACCTCCAAATATCTAGTAGTTGTAGCTTGGAGAAATAAGGCACCCCTATTTCTCTGACGTCCTAGTGGATGCTGGGAACTCCGTAAGGACCATGGGGAATAGCGGCTCCGCAGGAGACTGGGCACAAAAAGTAAAAGCTTTAGACTAGCTGATGTGCACTGGCTCCTCCCCCCATGACCCTCCTCCAAGCCTCAGTTAGATTTTTGTGCCCGAACGAGAAGGGTGCAAGCTAGGTGGCTCTCCTGAGCTGCTTAGAAGTAAAAGTTTAAATAGGTTTTTTATTTTCAGTGAGTCCTGCTGGCAACAGGCTCACTGCATCGTGGGACTAAGGGGAGAAGAAGCGAACTCACCTGACTGCAGAGTGGATTGGGCTTCTTGGCTACTGGACATTAGCTCCAGAGGGACGATCACAGGTTCAGCCTGGATGGGTCCCGGAGCCGCGCCGCCGGCCCCCTTACAGAGCCAGAAGAGCGAAGAGGTCCGGAGAAAGCGGCGGCAGAAGACGTTCCTGTCTTCAAATAAGGTAGCGCACAGCACTGCAGCTGTGCGCCATTGCTCTCAGCACACTTCACACTCCGGTCACTGAGGGTGCAGGGCGCTGGGGGGGAGCGCCCTGAGACGCAATAAAAACGATATAAAAATCTTATATGGCTAAAAAAAATGCATCACATATAGCTCCTGGGCTATATGGATGCATTTATCCCCTGCCAGTTTCCTGAAAAAAGCGGGAGAAAAGGCCGCCGTGAAGGGGGCGGAGCCTTTCTCCTCATCACACAAGCGCCATTTTCTTTCACAGCTCCGCTGGAAGGACGGCTCCCTGACTCTCCCCTGCAGTCCTGCACTACAGAAACAGGGTAAAACAGAGAGGGGGGCACTATTGGCAGCTAATATATAAATACAGCAGCTATAACAGGGAGTAACACTTATATAAGGTTATCCCTGTATATATATAGCGCTCTGGTGTGTGCTGGCAAACTCTCCCTCTGTCTCCCCAAAGGGCTAGTGGGGTCCTGTCCTCTATCAGAGCATTCCCTGTGTGTGTGCTGGGTGTCGGTACGATTGTGTCGACATGTATGAGGAGGAAAATGATGTGGAAGCAGAGCAATTGCCTGTGTTAGTGATGTCACCCCCTAGGGAGTCGACACCTGACTGGATGGTAGTAATTAAAGAATTACGTGACAATGTCAGCACTTTGCAAAAAACTGTTGACGACATGAGACAGCCGACAAATCAATTAGTGCCTGTTCAGGCGTCTCAGACACCGTCAGGGGCGCTAAAACGCCCGTTACCTCAGATGGTCGACACAGACCCTGACACGGATACTGAATCCAGTGTCGACGGTGACGAGACAAACGTAATGTCCAGTAGGGCCACACGTTACATGATCACGGCAATGAAGGAGGCATTGAACATTTCTGACACTACAAGTACCACAAAAAAGGGTATTATGTGGGGTGTGAAAAAACTACCAGTGGTTTTTCCTGAGTCAGATGAATTAAATGAGGTGTGTGATAAAGCGTGGGTTTACCCCGATAAAAAACTGCTGATTTCTAATAAATTATTGGCACTATACCCTTTCCCGCCAGAGGTTAGGGCACGTTGGGAAACACCCCCTAGGGTAGATAAGGCGCTCACACGCTTATCAAAACAAGTGGCGTTACCGTCTCCTGATACGGCCGCTCTCAAGGAACCAGCTGATAGAAGGCTGGAAAATATCTTAAAAGGTATATACACACATACCGGTGTTATACTGCGACCAGCGATCGCCTCAGCCTGGATGTGCAGCGCTGGAGTGGCTTGGTCGGATTCCCTGACTGAAAATATTGATACCCTGGATAGGGACAGTATATTATTAACTATAGAGCATTTAAAGGATGCATTACTATATATGCGAGATGCACAGAGGGATATTTGCACCCTGGCATCTAGAGTAAGTGCGATGTCCATTTCTGCCAGAAGAACGTTATGGACGCGACAGTGGTCAGGTGATGCGGATTCCAAACGACATATGGAAGTATTGCCGTATAAAGGGGAGGAGTTATTTGGGGTCGGTCTATCGGACCTGGTGGCCACAGCAACGGCTGGAAAATCCACCTTTTTACCCCAGGTCACCTCTCAGCAGAAAAAGACACCGTCTTTTCAAACCCAGTCCTTTCGTCCCTATAAGGGCAAGAGGGAAAAAGGCCGCTCGTTCCTGCCCCGGGGCAGAGGAAGGGGAAAAAGACTGCACCATGCAGCCTCTTCCCAGGAGCAGAAGCCCTCCCCCGCTTCTGCCAAGTCCTCAGCATGACGCTGGGGCTCTGCAAGCAGACTCGGGCATGGTGGGGGGCCGTCTCAAGAATTTCAGCGCGCAGTGGGCTCACTCGCAAGTGGACCCCTGGATCCTGCAGGTAGTATCACAGGGGTACAAATTGGAATTCGAGACGTCTCCCCCTCACCGGTTCCTGAAGTCTGCTCTACCAACGTCTCCCTCCGACAGGGAGGCAGTATTGGAAGCTATTCACAAGCTGTATTCCCAGCAGGTGATAATCAAGGTACCCCTCCTACAACAGGGAAAGGGGTATTATTCCACGCTGTTTGTGGTACCGAAGCCGGACGGCTCGGTGAGACCAATTTTAAATCTAAAATCCTTGAACACTTACATAAAAAGGTTCAAATTCAAGATGGAGTCACTCAGAGCAGTGATAGCGAACCTGGAAGAAGGGGACTATATGGTATCTCTAGACATCAAGGATGCTTATCTCCATGTCCCAATCTACCCTTCTCACCAAGGGTACCTCAGGTTTGTGATACAAAACTGTCATTATCAGTTTCAGACGCTGCCGTTTGGATTGTCCACGGCACCACGGGTCTTTACCAAGGTAATGGCCGAAATGATGATTCTTCTTCGAAGAAAAGGCGTATTAATTATCCCTTACTTGGACGATCTCCTGATAAGGGCAAAGTCCAGGGAACAGTTAGAGGTCGGAGTAGCACTATCTCAGGTAGTGCTACGTCAGCACGGGTGGATTCTAAATATCCCAAAATCACAGCTGATTCCAACAACACGTCTACTGTTCCTAGGGATGATTCTGGACACAGTCCAGAAAAAGGTGTTTCTCCCGGAGGAGAAGGCCAGGGAGTTATCCAAGCTAGTCCGGAACCTCCTAAAACCAGGACAAGTGTCAGTGCATCAGTGCACGAGAGTCCTGGGAAAAATGGTGGCTTCTTACGAAGCGATTCCATTCGGAAGATTCCATGCAAGAACTTTTCAGTGGGATCTGCTGGACAAATGGTCCGGATCGCATCTTCAGATGCATCAGCGGATAACCCTATCTCCAAGGACAAGGGTATCTCTCCTGTGGTGGTTACAGAAGGCTCATCTTCTAGAGGGCCGCAGATTCGGCATTCAGGATTGGATGCTGGTATCCACGGATGCCAGCCTGAGAGGCTGGGGAGCAGTCACACAGGGAAGAAATTTCCAGGGCTTGTGGTCAAGCATGGAAACGTCTCTTCACATAAATATCCTAGAGCTAAGGGCCATTTACAATGCCCTAAGTCAAGCAAGGCCTCTGCTTCAGGGTCAACCGGTATTGATCCAGTCGGACAACATCACGGCTGTCGCCCACGTAAACAGACAGGGCGGCACAAGAAGCAGGAGGGCAATGGCAGAAGCTGCAAGGATTCTCCGCTGGGCGGAAAATCATGTGATAGCACTGTCAGCAGTGTTCATTCCGGGAGTGGACAACTGGGAAGCAGACTTCCTCAGCAGACACGACCTCCACCCGGGGGAGTGGGGACTTCATCCAGAAGTCTTCCAAGTGATTGTAAACCGTTGGGAAAAACCAAAGGTGGACATGATGGCGTCCCGTCTCAATAAGAAGAAGGAGAGGAGTAAGAACGATACTCGTGGCTCCGGATTGGCCAAGAAGAACTTGGTACCCGGAGCTGCAAGAGATGCTCACGGAGGACCCGTGGCCTCTACCTCTAAGGAAGGACCTGCTCCAGCAGGGACCTTGTCTGTTCCAAGACTTACCGCGGCTGCGTTTGACGGCATGGCGGTTGAACGCCGGATCCTGAAGGAAAAAGGCATTCCAGATGAAGTCATCCCTACCCTGATCAAGGCCAGGAAGGATGTAACTGCAAAACATTATCATCGCATTTGGCGAAAATATGTTACGTGGTGTGAGGCCAAGAAGGCCCCTACGGAGGAATTTCAACTGGGTCGTTTCCTACATTTCCTGCAAGCAGGATTGTCTATGGGCCTAAAATTAGGATCCATTAAGGTTCAAATTTCGGCCCTGTCGATCTTCTTCCAGAAAGAACTGGCTTCAGTGCCTGAAGTTCAGACGTTTGTCAAAGGGGTACTGCATATACAGCCTCCTTTTGTGCCTCCAGTGGCACCTTGGGATCTCAATGTAGTTTTAGGGTTCCTAAAATCACATTGGTTTGAACCACTTGCCACAGTGGATTTGAAATATCTCACATGGAAAGTGGTAATGCTGTTGGCCCTGGCTTCAGCCAGGCGCGTATCAGAATTGGCGGCTTTATCCTATAAAAGCCCTTACCTGATATTTCATTCGGATAGGGCGGAATTGAGGACTCGTCCTCAATTTCTCCCTAAGGTGGTTTCAGCGTTTCACATG
Organism: Pseudophryne corroboree; assembly: GCF_028390025.1. Taxonomy (NCBI): domain Eukaryota; kingdom Metazoa; phylum Chordata; class Amphibia; order Anura; family Myobatrachidae; genus Pseudophryne; species Pseudophryne corroboree. The sequence continues at coordinate 260,096,830 of NC_086450.1, forward strand.
AATCAACCTATTGTGGTACCTGTGGCTACTAGGGACTTGGAGGACTCCAAGTTGCTGGACGTAGTCAGGGCCCTGAAAATATATGTTTCCAGGACGGCTGGAGTCAGAAAATCTGACTCGCTGTTTATACTGTATGCACCCAACAAGCTGGGTGCTCCTGCTTCTAAGCAGACGATTGCTCGTTGGATTTGTAGTACAATTCATCTTGCACATTCTGTGGCAGGCCTGCCACAGCCAAAATCTGTAAAAGCCCATTCCACAAGGAAGGTGGGCTCATCTTGGGCGGCTGCCCGAGGGGTCTCGGCTTTACAACTTTGCCGAGCAGCTACTTGGTCAGGGGCAAACACGTTTGCTAAATTCTACAAATTTGATACCCTGGCTGAGGAGGACCTGGAGTTCTCTCATTCGGTGCTGCATAGTCATCCGCACTCTCCCGCCCGTTTGGGAGCTTTGGTATAATCCCCATGGTCCTTACGGAGTTCCCAGCATCCACTAGGACGTCAGAGAAAATAAGAATTTACTTACCGATAATTCTATTTCTCATAGTCCGTAGTGGATGCTGGGCGCCCATCCCAAGTGCGGATTGTCTGCAATACTTGTATATAGTTATTGTTACAAACAAATCGGGTTGTTTATTGTTGGAAGCCATCTTTTCAGAGGCTCCTACGGTTATCATACTGTTAACTGGGTTCAGATCACGAGTTGTACGGTGTGATTGGTGTGGCTGGTATGAGTCTTACCCGGGATTCAAGATCCTTCCTTATTATGTACGCTCGTCCGGGCACAGTATCTTAACTGAGGCTTGGAGGAGGGTCATGGGGGGAGGAGCCAGTGCACACCAGCTAGTCTAAAGCTTTTACTTTTTGTGCCCAGTCTCCTGCGGAGCCGCTATTCCCCATGGTCCTTACGGAGTTCCCAGCATCCACTACGGACTATGAGAAATAGAATTATCGGTAAGTAAATTCTTATTTTTCGGGGGTTTACGTCGCCTACTGAAGGCCTTTGTTTATCTAACTGGGTAGACGAGATCAAATTAAAGTCCCCACAAATAATAAGTGAGGTGTCCGCTTCCTGTAAAAGTTTGGCTAATAATGTCTGGAAGAAGGACCTAGAATATATGTTAGGGGTGTATTTATTACAAAGAGTCAACTTGAATTTGGCCATTAAAACTTCACATATAAGAATGCGACCATCCGGGTCAGCGTTAAAGGAGATTAGCTCTATATCTAAGTGCTGTTTAACCAAAATAACCACCCCTCTTGCCTTTGAATTAAATGGGGCAGATACTAACACCTTCCATCTCAAAGTGTTTAGTTTTAATATTTCTGATGGTATCAAATGTGTTTCTTGAAGGAGAAGCATATCTAATTTAATTTTATTAGCATAAATGAGAATTTTCTTGCATTTCTGTGGGGAGTTAACACCTCCTATATTCCAGGATCTTATCTTCCAACAAGCCATTCTATATCACACAAGAAAAATACAAATGTCAAAAACAGGAGCATCAGCATAATATATAGAGTAACAACGTAATGGTGCCCATGTGCAGTTGGGAGGGGGGGGGGGGAGAACATGAGGGAAAATACATGGAATATATAACACGAAAGTAAAAAAGAAACCATTAGAAATAATGAAGAAAAAAAAAACCCACAGGGTGGCAGTAGAAATACAATGAACTTCCAGATGGAGCTTCAAGCTCAGAATCAAACACAGGTAAATGGTCCTCATTCCGAGTTGATCGCTCGCTAGCTGCTTTTAGCAGCAGTGCACACGCTAAGCCGCCGCCCTCTGGGAGTGTATCTTAGCTGAAGTGCGACCGAAAGAGTAGCAGAATTGCTACTAAAAAATTCATGCCGTTTCTGAGTAGCTCCAGACCTACTCCTATCTTGTGATCACTGCAGTCAGTTTAGTTCCTGGTTTGACGTCACAAACGCCCTGTGTTCGGCCAGCCACTCCCCCGTTTCTCCAGCCACTCCTGCGTTTTTGCCTGGCACGCCTGCATTTTTTAGCACACTCCCTGAAAACGCTGAGTAGCCACCCAGAAACACCCACTTCCTGTCAATCAAACAATGAACACTCGAGCGACTGAAAAATGTCGCTCGAGCTTCTGTAAAACTACAAAGTTTTGTGTGAAAGTACTTAGCGCATGCGCACTGCGTACAATGCGCATGTGCATAATTGCCAATTTTTCACCTGATCGCTGCTCTGCGAAAAACGGCAGCGAGCGATCAACTCGGAATGAGGTCCAGTGGCCCTCATTCCGAGTTGTTCGCTTGCTAGCTGCTTTTAGCAGCATTGCACATGCTAAGCTGCCGCCCCCTGGGAGTGTATCTTAGCTTAGCAGATTTGCTAACGAAAGGTTAGCAGTTCTGCTATTAAATATTTCCCTGCAGTTTCTGAGTAGCTCCAGACCTACTCCTAGATTGTGATCACTGCAGACTGTTTAGTTCCTGGTTTGACGTCACAAACACGCCCTGCGTTCGGCCAGCCACTACCCCGTTTCTCCAGCCACTCCTGCGTTTTTACCTGGTACGCCTGTGTTTTTTAGCACACTCCCAGAAAACGCTCAGTTACCTCCCAGTAACGCCTTTTTCCTGTCAATCACTCACTGATTATCAGTGCGACTGAAAAGCGCCGATCTTCCTTGTGTAAAACTGCATAGTTTTGAGTAAAAGTACTTTGCTTGTGCGCACTGCGGACCATGCGCATGCGCAGAAATGCCGATTTTTGCATGAACGCTGGATAGCGAAAATCTGCAACGAGCGAACAACTCGGAATGACCACCAATGTCCAGTATCATAGGAGACTTGCTCCTAGCCACTAACGCCCAAAAATCTAAACATTGTTATTCAGTAATAAAGGTATGTCTAGAATAACTTGAAAGAAGATCCTTGAGTAGCAATACAAACAAAAGTATAACTTGTATGACGAAACCGAACATAAATATGCATATCGTGAGCACAAATAAACACATTACTAACTAATCATATTATATAACAGCATATATCTTTGAGGAATAAGTGTAATACCGTCGACAGCGACAGCAATAAAGAGCTGTGAACAGTGTAGGAATGCATAGCTGCAAAAAATATGAAAAAGGGAAAACACATTACTGCAGAGTTGCCTACCCTCCCTCATTCTGCAGGAGACTCCCTGAAAAAGCAGCAATCTCCCTCACTCCCTGACTAGACCAGCAATCTCCCTGATTTTACCTTACCCCCATTATATAGCTGTTACATTCTTGGGAAAATGATAAATTAGAGATCTATACATGCAAATGGGATCATCAGCGCCATTTACCTGTATTGGTTATAAGGCACAATGATCACTATGGCTACATTCATTTTAAATAAGGTTTCTCATGGCCACTTACAGTATATGTGTATACAGTATACTAACTTTGGGGCTCATTTACGTTTTGAAGTAAGTCATTTTCATAACACGCCTCTCAGATGCAGCAGTGCATGTCCGCGCTTATAGGTGTAAATTTCACAATCTCCCTGAAATGCTTTTTCAAAAGTAGGCAAGTATGCATTACTGTATGTGTGCAATCAAAAGTCAGCTTGGGTCTGTATTACGTGATGGGCAAGCATCTTCTTCCTCTAGGTAGGTAGAAGCATCGTCAACATTAGTAAAGTCGACATAACTTTTCCCATCAAATATTCGGAGGTGAGCAGGGTATAATAGAGCAAACTTTCTCCTCCTTTGAACTAGCTCTGAGCACAGCGGTGAGAAATCTTTGCGTGCTTTAGTCAGTGCAGCAGAGTAATCTTGGAACAGAAATATCTTGCTGCCTTCCCAAACAAGGTCACAACATTTTCTCGATGCTCTCCAGAGCGCCTCCTTATGTAGGAAGTTCAGGCATCTAAAAAGAACTACATGTGGTCTTGCTCCAGGGTGGGTGCGTAGCGGTCCCACTCTGTATGCTCGTTCTATTACGAGGTTTGAGCAGGAGTCTGGGAAGTGAAGTTTTGAGAAAGTCCAGCAATGCCGGCCCTTTTAAGAGTTTTGGGGAGCCCCACCACCCTCAAATATGTCTCCGCAATCTGTTCTCAGGGTCATCTAATTTGTTTAATATTTGAGATTGAATGCTGTCCTGTTGAACTCTGATCACCTTGAATGCTGCCATATCTGAGAATAACTCTCCCACTCTCTGTTCATTTACTTTCACTTTCTGTGTTAGCTGGTTCAACTGCTCTGTAATGCTGGCTGTTTGTTGTTGCAGCAAGGGACCTATAGCCTCTCTGATTGCCACTATCATATCCCCATATGTAACTGGTGTGTCTGGGGAAGGAATAACTCTATTTGGGGAATGACTCTGGTGAGGAGAGGAAGGAGCAGAGTCGGCCTCATCAGCAGTGCCTGCAGTGTCTGGTGCCATCTTGGATTTCTGGCCACCTTGCTGGGACTTCTGTTTGTTCTTTTTTCTGGGCATCAATGGAGAAAAATATCTCTCCATGCGAGGTAGGATCTCTGGGGGGTGTTCCGGGGGGTCCCGGGGCTGTATTGGAGGCTGTAAAACAGCCTTGAAATGAGCGGGTGGCAGCAGAGCAGCTCTGTAGTGCAGCCTCACATCTCAGAGAGCCAGGGCCGGTGCTAGGGTGTTCTGCGCCCCCCTGCAAACTATAAATTTGCGCCCTCCCATATTCCTTTGGCGCGCGCCAGGAAAAGGGGTGTGGTCTCACAAGTAAGGGGCATGACCACACAATAGTACCCCCATTTAAAATGACGTCACAATGTAGCACAGTCTTATTCATCTTATACGTAATGTCCCACCCGTAGTAGTAGCGTCCTTATATGTAATGCCCCCCAGTAGTAGTAGCATCGTTATACATAATGCCCCCCCAGTAGTAGTAGCACCCTTATACATAATGCCCCCCAGTAGTAGTAGCGTCCTTATATGTAGTGCACCCCCACTAGTAGACGCGTCCTTATACGTAATGCCCCCCCCCAGTAGTAGCATCCTTATACATAATGCAACCAGAGTAGTAGTAGCGTCCTTATACATAATGCACACCAGTAGTAGTAGCGTCCTTATACATAATGCCTCCCAGTAGTAGTAGCATCCTTATACATAATGCCCCCAGTAGTAGTAGCATCCTTATACATAATGCACCCACAGTAGTAGTAGTGTCCTTTTATGTAGTGCACCCCCAGTAGTACACATCCTTATATGTAGTGCACCCCCAGTAGTAGACACGTCCTTATATGTAGTGCACCCCAGTAGTAGAAGTGTCCTTATACGTAATGCCCCCCAGTAGTAGTAGCGCCCTTATACGTAGTGCACCCCCAGTAGTAGAAGCGTCCTTATACGTAATTCCCCCCTAGTAGTAGTACCATCCTTATACGTAATGTCCCCCCCCAGTAGTAGTAGCGTCCTTATACGTAGTGCACCCCCAGTAGTAGAAGTGTCCTTATATGTAATTCCCCCTAGTAGTAGTAGCGTCCTTATACGTAATGCCCCCCTCCAGTAGTAGCATCCTCATACGTAATGCCCTCCCCCTAGTAGTAGTAGTAGCATTGTGATGCGTAATGCCCCCCGGTAATAGTAGCGTCCTTAGCAGAGGCGTAACTAGGGGTTTTGGAGCCCAGAGCAAGATCAATAATGGTGGCCCCCCCCCCAAGAAAAAAAATACAAAAGGAAGGTATGTGCGCACGCCAATGGCGATGTGCCAACATGACACTCCAGCTGTTTCAGGCCATACAGGGAACATTCTTTTCAATTCCACATGCACCTTACCATCATCATCTCATGCACAAATAGGTGTCACTGTATAGAAAGATGTCAGGGTGTGTATGTATAGATGTAGGGGCAGTAGTCAAATTGTAATTTTTGAAGGGGATATGAAAAAGTGAAGGTTTGAATTATGCGTGCGCCAAAGGGGGCGTGTCCACTCAGAAGGGGCGTGTCCTTCAGTGTAGTAGGACCCCTTATACTATCTAGTACTGGTGCCCCTTTCACATTATAGCACACGGTAGGAGCCGAAATTCACATTATAGAGTGAGGGGATCCTATCCCCTTAATTAACAAGGTCTGCTGGGCACTGTGGTGAGGGGAGCCTACCCCCTTAATTGAGTAACTGCAGAGTTTAACAGCGGAAGCGTTGCAGTGATTTCTCACCCCAAGCTGCGGCGCTTCTGCCACCTCCGACACTCCACGTCTTCGGTGCCACCCTGGATGCAGAGCACCGCACCGGGGATGCACCCTTTTCAGTGTGGTCTGCTGCGCTCCGAAGGGGGATCTTCTCTCCTGCTGCAGGATCCCGATCTGCACCGTCCTCCCCGCTGTTCCGTGCTGTCTTCTTTAAGCCAGCCAGGGTCTTCTGACGGTGCTTCCATCGCTGGTCAGTCTCCTCCCTTGCTGCAGTGTCCCGGTCCACCGAAGGTTGGATGTCCTTCCCCAATCCTGCGGCTGGCTGGACCCCTCTTCTGCGGCATCTTCTCCACTCAGCGCGGACGGCTCTGGTGACAGGTGCAGTTGTGAATCCTCAGGGCCTCCTTCCTACGTGCTGCTGCTGTCTGCTAATTAAAAAAGAAGTTAGTTACTCCTCTGGTCGTCTCTCACTCATCACACCATCACCTCCCCCTGCGTCCTCACTCAGCACACCATCACCTCCCCCTGCGTCCTCACTCAGCACACCATCACCTCCCCCTGCGTCCTCACTCAGCACACCATCACCTCCCCCTGCGTCCTCACTCAGCACGCCATCACCTCCCCCTGCGTCGTCACTCAGCACGCCATCACCTTCCCCTGTGTCGTCACTCAGCACGCCATCACCTCCCCCTGCGTCGTCACTCAGCACGCCATCACCTCCCTCTGCGTCGTCATTCAGCACGCCATCACCTACCCCTGCGTCGTCACTCAGCACGCCATCACCTACCCCTGCGTCGTCAGCACACCATCACTGAGACTTGTAGTTCGACAGGATAGCTCTGGCAGGTAGTCAGACAGCATGGGAAGGGGAGAGGGCGGGACTCTTCTGCTCAGGGCCTCAGGCACTTTCCACCACAGACCGCACCGCAGTCAGACACGTGGGCTGCGGATATTCAAGCAGGCTGGCGGGCGTTCGCTAGTGGGCGGGCCGTCATTCAGGCAAGGCTAGTCCACGGCTCCTCCTCAGAGCAGTGGCGGCCGAGCAGATGAGGGCGACGTGACGTCATGCGATGCTGCAATGGTTGATACTGGGGAAGGGGCGTGCCTGGGAGCTGCAGCGTGTGGAACGTCCTCTTGGTCTTGTAAAGGCATTACTGCGTGTCTGTCAGAGAGGAGGAAGGGAGGGAAAGTGAGTGGCCTCCCTCCTGCTCCTCCAGCCGGACCGCCTTCTCCTGTTCGTAACAGACCGCGGCGGTGCACAGCGATATAAAATTCAGTGTAGGGTGCGAGTGGGCATGATGCCACGGCCGCCTGCGGCGACCCCTCTGCTGGGCCTGCCAAGGCTCCAAGGGCATGTGCCCTGCTCGACCCCCCTTAGTTACGCCTCTGCTGTAGATTACACACACACACAGACTGGCCACCCCCAAACCCCACACACACCCACTCATACTACACACACATTCTCATAATTTCCCCTCCCCCACACACACTGGACTGCAAAAATTGACACACACACACACACACACACACACACACACACACACACACACACACACACACACACACAATTAACACACATGCACTCACACTGTCCCACACCGCCACCCCTCTCCCGACAGTAAACTGCTACGTCCTGCTCATCCGCACCTCCGAGGTCGCGCACACGCACCTCCGCGATATGGAGACACTGCAGGGGGTGGGGGGGGAGTATGGGGAGGCTCCTAGCTGCCGCTGCCTGTACAGTGTGACAGGCACAGCAGCCGTGGCCGTGGAGACAGGGAGAGCGCCGGCGGAAACCATGTTGCATGGGGCGAGCGGGCTGTGCAGTTGCCGGTGGCGCCCCCCCTAACCCCCCTCCCCCCCCCCTCTGCTGGGGCTGCCACGGCGCCCAGGGCATGTGCCCTGCTCGCCCCGTGCTAGTTATGCCTCTGGTCCTTATACCAAATGCCCCTAAGTAGTAATATTGTCCTTATATGTAATGCCCCCTCCAGTAGTAGTAGTGTCCTTATACGTAGTGCACCCCCAGTAGTAGTAGTGTCCTTATACGTAATGCACCCCCTAGCAGTAGTAGCGTCCTTATACGTAATGCACTCCCAGTAGTAGTAGTAGCAGCATCCTTATATATAGTGCACCCCCAGTAGTAGTAGTGTCCTTATACATAGTGCACCCCCAGTAGTTGTAGCATCCTTATACGTAATGCACCCCCCAGTAGTAGTAGCGTCCTTATACGTAATGCCCCCCTCCAGTAGTAGTAGCGTCCTTACACGTAATGGCCCCCCAGTAGTAGCGTTGTTACACGTAATGCCCCCCCTGTAGTAGTAGTGTCCTTATACGTAATGCCCACCAGTAGTAGTAGCGTCGTTATACATATACAGTAGTAGCGTCAATAAAGCGCGCACACAGACATACCTCACACACACAAACAAACACAATTCACACACATATATATATATACACACACACACACACACACACACACACACACACACACACATTTCTCTCTCACCCTCCACTTACCTAAGCCAGTCTCCCTCTGTTCGGCAGCCTTGTCCGTGTAGCTCCGCCCCCTTCTGTCCCGTTTAGCCCCACCTCATTCCGTCCCGTGTAGCTCCGCCCCTTTTGTCCTGTAGCGTACACAGTGCTGTCACACAGGTGAGGGGAGGGAGGAGGCTTTTCATGCTGCAGGCGCCGCTGCCAGTGCCTGTCATACAGTGACAGGCACAGCAGCTGGCAGCAGCAGCATGGGGGGGGCAGGACGGCGCAGCAGGGCAGGGGAAGCGCCCATCCGTCCCAGCACCTCCCTTCACTGCATCCCTTCGCTGAGCGGATAGTGTCGGGCCTGCAGAGAGCACAAATTTTGTTTTTATTTGAGTACTGCAGTGTTACTTGGTAAGTAATGTTTCAGCGGTTGCTGAGTTTCAAGCTAGTTAGCTTGATTTGCCTTGTATGTGTGAGCTGGTATGAATCTCGCCACTATCTGTGTAAAATCCTTCTCTCGAAGAGGTCTGTCTCCTTGGGCACAGTTTCTAGACTGAGTCTGGTAGGAGGGGCATAGAGAGAGGCGCCAGCCCACACTCTCAAACTCTTAAAGTGCCAACGGCTCCTAGTGGACCAGTCTATACCCGATGGTACTAATGTGGACCCCAGCATTCTCTACGGACTACGAGAAAAGGATTTACCGGTAGGTAATTAAAATCCTATTTACATGCCACTTACATGACTTCCGTACTGTGAAACTTGTACAAAAAAATGTTCAGACTATAATCTTGTAATAAATTACATGGATGTGTGTATAAATTTACTGCATTTTTATTGACTTTGATGAACAATTTTAATTCTTTATATGGTTACACGCTATCTAGCACTCTCCACATTATCTCATACTTAGGTCCTTTGAAAATGAACACAACACCAATCATTTTTAATTATTATGTTTTTTATTTTTTTTGGTAGTGGAAAAGTGGACAAGTTGTGCATCTAGGGTGGACTGTTTCCGAAGACCTACTCTGTATTCAGGAAGATGGAACTGTATTAATATATGACATATTTTGTGTATTCAAACGCTGTTTCTCCATGGGAAATGTAAGTGCATGTTAATTTTTCTCTTCCTAAATTATAACATTTTTTTTCTTCAGCAAGGTACACTGGTATTCCACAGGGAATAACATTGGGGTGTAGAGTTGGTTCTTGATCAGAGGCACCAACAGGCTAAAAGCTTTGACTGTTCCCAGGATGCATAGCGTCCTCTATAGTCCTCCTCTATATCCCTGCCTCCAGGCACTGGAGCTCAGTTTGTAATTTGGTGCCTGCAGTGGAGGCAGCTAAAAGGGAGGGCTGCGCTAGGCAGCCCTGATAAGAGCTTTTTTAGACGAAAGAAGACTTCAAGGGCTACAGCACAGGCACCTAGAAGTGCTATATGTCAGTCTGACTTATTGTGTTGCGGCTCCCTCACCTCCCCCAGCGGCGTTGTATACTCCCGCGCCCTGGTTGCCGGTTACTTACAGCGGAGGGCTCCGGTCACTTTAGGCGCACACACCGCCGCTGCTCTCCGGGATCACGTGGCCGCATCTTCAAGGGAGGAGGTAAGCGGGTCCCCCCGAAATCCCGGTCCGGCACGGTCTTCGGAGACGATCCGTGTCGCTGGCGTGGACACTGTGGCCGTACAGGGACCCCACTAGACCACCAGGGCAAGGGGCACAGGTCGGATTTCTTAAAATCCGTTTCAAATAGGCCCCGCAGTACCTGGTGGTGAAGTCCAGGAAGGGGATAAGGTGCTGACCTGTAGCCCCACCCCCAGCCGCCATTTACTGCAAATGTTCCCGCTCTGGAGCTGCATCTCTCTCTCCCTCACTCCCTGCCAGCGTTTGGGCGCCATTACACACACGCTGCGCTTATTCTGGGACTGCTGGGCAATGTGTCCTCTGTAACGCCGCCTGTCTCATTAGCGCTGTGCTTTTACAGGACACTTAAGTATTCTACATGTCGTTTAGACAGTGTTAGAGCAAGTGCATAACTACAGGGATATTTAGTACAAGCATCCTGTGATATACATCCAGTATTTACTGTGCATTGTTATATCTGTGTGTGTGTGTATGTATGTATGTATGTATGTATGTATGTATGTGTGTATATAAATATATATATATATATATATATATATATATATATATATATATTTCTCTAACGTCCTAGTGGATGCTGGGGACTCCGTCAGGACCATGGGGAATAGCGGCTCCGCAGGAGACAGGGCACAAAAGTAAGCTTTTAGGATCACATGGTGTGTACTGGCTCCTCCCCCTATGACCCTCCTCCAAGCCTCAGTTAGGTTTTTGTGCCCGTCCGAGCAGGGTGCAATCTAGGTGGCTCTCTTAAAGAGTTGCTTAGAAAAAGTTTTTAGGTTCTTTATTTTCAGTGAGTCCTGCTGGCAACAGGCTCACTGCTACGAGGGACTTAGGGGAGAGAAGTGAACTCACCTGCGTGCAGGATGGATTGGCTTCTTAGGCTACTGGACACCATTAGCTCCAGAGGGAGTCGGAACACAGGTCTCGCCCTGGGGTTCGTCCCGGAGCCGCGCCGCCGACCCCCCTTGCAGATGCTGAAGATTGAAGAGGTCCGGAACCAGGCGGCAGAAGACTTTCAGTCTTCATCAGGTAGCGCACAGCACTGCAGCTGTGCGCCATTGTTGTCAGCACACTTCACACAGCGGTCACGGAGGGTGCAGGGCGCGGGGGGGGGGGCGCCCTGGGCAGCAATGTATAATACCTGTATGGCGAAAAATACATCACATATAGCCCTTGAGGCTATATGGATGTATTTAACCCCTGCCAGATATCACAAACTCCGGAGAAGAAGCCCGCCGAAAAGGGGGCGGGGCCTATTCTCCTCAGCACACAGCGCCATTTTCCCTCACAGAAATGCTGGTGGGAAGGCTCCCATGCTCTCCCCTGCACTGCACTACAGAAACAGGGTTAAAACAGAGAGGGGGGGCACTGATTTGGCGATATGAATATATATTAAATGCTATAAGGGAGGAACACTTATATAAAGGTTGTCCCTGTATAATTATAGCGTTTTGGTGTGTGCTGGCAAACTCTCCCTCTGTCTCCCCAAAGGGCTAGTGGGTCCTGTCCTCTATCAGAGCATTCCCTATGTGTGTGCTGTATGTCGGTACGTGTGTGTCGACATGTATGAGGAAAATGTTGGTGAGGAGGCGGAGCAAATTGCCTGTAATGGTGATGTCACTCTCTAGGGAGTCGACACCGGAATGGATGGCTTATTTATGGAATTACGTGATAATGTCAACACGCTGCAAGCCGGTTGACGACATGAGACGGCCGGCGATCAAATTAGTACCTGTCCAGGCGTCTCAAACACCGTCAGGGGCTGTAAAACGCCCATTTACCTCAGTCGGTCGACACAGACCCAGACACGGACACTGATTTCAGTGTCGACGGTGAAGAAACAAACGTATTTTCCTTTAGGGCCACACGTTAAGGGCAATGAAGGAGGTGTTACATATTTCTGATACTACAAGTACCACAAAAAAGGGTATTATGTGGGATGTGAAAAAACTACCTGTAGTTTTTCCTGAATCAGATAAATTAAATGAAGTGTGTGATGATGCGTGGGTTTCCCCCGATAGAAAATTATTGGCGGTATACCCTTTCCCGCCAGAAGTTAGGGCGCGTTGGGAAACACCCCTTAGGGTGGATAAGGCGCTCACATGCTTATCAGAACAAGTGGCGGTACCATCTACAGATAGGGCCGTACTTAAGGAGCCAGCTGATAGGAGGCTGGAAAATATCCTAAAAAGTATACACTCACATGCTGGTGTTATACTGCGACCAGCGATCGCCTCAGCCTGGATGTGCAGAGCTGAGGTGGCTTGGTCGGATTCCCTGACTAAAAATATTGATACCCTTGACAGGGACAGTATTTTATTGACTATAGAGCATTTAAAGGATGCATTTCTATATATGCGAGATGCGCAGAGGGATATTTGCACTCTGGCATCAAGAGTAAATGCGATGTCCATATCTGCAAGAAGATGTTTATGGACACGACAGTGGTCAGGTGATGCAGATTCCAAACGGCACAAAGATGTATTGCCGTATAAAGGGGAGGAGTTATTTGGGGTCGGTCCATGGGACCTGGTGGCCACGGCAACTGCTGGAAAATCCACCGTTTTTTACCCTAAGTCACATCTCTGCAGAAAAAGACACCGTCTTTTCAGCCTCAGTCCTTTCGTCCCTATAAGAGTCATATCTGCCCAGGGATAGAGGAAAGGGAAGAAGACTGCAGCAGGCAGCCCATTCCCAGGAACAGAAGCCCTCCACCGCTTCTACCAAGTTCTCAGCATGACGCTAGGACCGTACAGGACCCCTGGATCCTACAAGTAGTATCCAAGGGGTACAGATTGGAATGTCGAGACGTTTCCCCCTCGCAGGTTCCTGTAGTCTGCTGTACCAATGTCTCCCTCCGACAGGGAGGCAGTATTGAAAACAATTCACAAGCTGTATTCCCAGCAGGTGATAATAAAATTACCCCTCCTACAACAGGGAAAGGGGTATTATTCCACACTATATTGTGGTACTGAAGCTAGAAGGCTAGGTGAGACCTATTCTAAATCTGAAATATTTGAACACTTACAAAGGTTCAAATCCAGATGGAGTCACTCAGAGCAGTGATAGCGAACCGGGAAGAAGAGGACTATATGGTGTCCCGGGACATCAGGGATGCTTACCTCCATGTCCCAAAATTTGCCTTTCTCACCAAGGGTATCTCAGGTTCGTGGTACAGAACTGTCACTATCAGTTTCAGACGATGCCGTTGGATTGTCCAAGGCACCCCGGGTCCTTACCAAGGTAATGACCGAAATGAGGATTCGTCTTCGAAGAAAATGGACGACCTCCTGATAAGAACAAGGTCCAGAGAACAGTTGGAGGTCGGAGTAGCACTATCTCAAGTAGTTCTACGACAACACGGGTGGATTCTAAATATTCCAAAACCGCAGTTGTTCCGACGACACGTCTGCTGGTCCTAGGGATGATTCTGGACACAGTCCAGAAAAAGGTGTTTCTCCCAGAGGAGAAAGCCAGGGAGTTATCCGAGCTAATCGGGATCCTCCTAAAACCAGGAAAAGTGTCAGTGCATCATTGCACAAGAGTCCTGGTAAAAATGGTGGCTTATTACGAAGCGATTCCATTCGGCAGATTTCACGCAAGAACTCTTCAGTGGGATCTGCTGGACAAATGGTCCGGATCGCATCTTCAGATGCATCAGCGGATAACCCTATATCCAAGGACAAGGGTGTCTCTCCTGTGGTGATTACAGAGTGCTCATCTTCTAGAGGGCCGTAGATTCGGCATTCAGGATTGGATGCTGATGACCACGGAGGCCAGCCTGAGAGGCTGGGGAGCAGTCACACAGGGAAAAAATTTCCAGGGAGTGTGATCAAGTCTGGAGAATTCTCTCCACATAAATATACTGGAGCTAAGAGCAAATTTATAATGCTCTAAACTTAGCAAGACCTCTGCTTCAAGGTCAGCCGGTATTGATCCAGTGGGATAACATCACGGCAGTCACCCACGTAAACAGAAAGGGCGGCACAAGAAGCAGGAGGGCAGTGGCAAAACTGCAAGGATTTTTCGCTAGGCGGAAAATCATGTGATAGCACTGTCAGCAGTGTTCATTCCGGGAGTGGACGACTGGGAAGCAGACTTCCTCAGCAGGCACGACCTCCACCCGGGAGAGTGGGAACTTCATAGGGAAGTTTTCCGCATGATTGTGAACCGTTGGGAAAGACCAAAGGTGGACATGATGGCGTCCCGCCCGAACAAAAAACGGGACAGGTATTGCGCCAGGTCACGAGACCTTCAGGCGATAGCTGTGGATGTCCTGGTAACACCGTGGGTGTAACAGTCGGTGTATGTGTTCCCTCCTCTGCTTCTCATAACCAAGGTATTGAGAATTATAAGACGTAGAGGAGTAAGAACTATACTCGTGGCTCCGGATTGGCCAAGAGGGACTTGGTACCCGGAACTTCAAGAGATGCTCATAGAGGACTAATGGCCTCAGGAGCTAAGAAGGGACTTGCTTCAGCAAGTACCATGTCTGTTCCAAGACTTACCGCGGCTGCGTTTGACGGCATGGCGGTTGAACGCCGGATTCTAAGGGAAAAGGCATTCCGGAAGAGGTCATACCTACCCTGGTCAAAGCCAGGAAGGAGGTGACCGCACAACGTTATCACCACATGTGTGAAAATATGTTGCGTGGGTGAGGCCAGGAAGGCCCCACGAAGAAATTTCAACTAGGTCGATTTCTGCACTTCCTGCAAACAGGAGTGTCTATGAGCCTCAAATTGGGGTCCATTAAGGTTCAAGTTTCGGCCCTGTAGATTTTCTTCCAGAAAGAATTGGCTTCGGTTCCTGAAGTCCAGACGTTTGTCAAGGGAGTATTGCATATACAGCCCCTTTTGTGCCTCCAGTGGCACCGTGGGATCTCAACGTAGTGTTGGGATTCCTCAAATCATATTGGTTTGAACCGCTCAAATCTGTGGATTTGAAATATCTCACATGGAAAGTGACCATGCTGTTGGCCCTGGCCTCGGCCAGGCGATTGTCAGAATTGGCGGCTTTGTCTTACAAAAGCCCATATTTGATTTTCCATTCGGACAGGGCAGAACTGCGGACTTGTCCCCAGTTTCTTCCTAAGGTGGTGTCAGCGTTTCACCTGAAACAACCTATTGTGGTGCCTGCGGCTACTAGGGACTTGGAGGACTCCAAGTTGCTAGACGTTGTCAGGGCCCTGAAAATATATATATATATATATATATATATATATATATATATATATATATATATATATATATATATATATATACACACATACATATATATATATATATATATATATATATATATATATATATATATATATATATATATGTAATTCCAGGACGGCTGGAGTCAGAAAGTCTGACTGGCTGTTTATATTGTATGCACCCAAAAAGCTGGGTGCTCCTGCTTCTAAGCAGACTATTGCTCGTTGGATTTGTAGTACAATTCAACTTGCACATTCTGTGGCAGGCCTGCCACAGCCAAAATCTGTAAATGCCCATTCCACAAGGAAGGTGGGCTCATCTTGGGCGGCTGCCCGAGGGGTCTCGGCTTTACAACTTTGCCGAGCAGCTACGTGGTCAGGGGGGAACACGTTTGTAAAATTCTACAAATTTGATACCCTGGCTGAGGAGGACCTGGAGTTTCTCTCATTCGGTGCTGCAGAGTCATCCGCACTCTCCCGCCCGTTTGGGAGCTTTGGTATAATCCCCATGGTCCTGACGGAGTCCCCAGCATCCACTAGGACGTTAGAGAAAATAAGATTTTACTTACCGATAAATCTATTTCTCGTAGTCCGTAGTGGATGCTGGGCGCCCATCCCAAGTGCGGATTGTCTGCATTACTTGTACATAATTATTGTTACAAAAATCGGGTTGTTATTGTTGTGGGCCATCTTTTCAGAGGCTCCTTCGTTGTTATCATACTGTTAACTGGGTTCAAATCACAGGTTGTACGGTGTGATTGGTGTGGCTGGTATGAGTCTTACCCGGGATTCAAGATCCTTCCTTATTGTGTACGCTCGTCCGGGCACAGTACCTAACTGAGGCTTGGAGGAGGGTCATAGGGGGAGGAGCCAGTACACACCGTGTGATCCTAAAAGCTTACTTTTGTGCCCTGTCTCCTGCGGAGCCGCTATTCCCCATGGTCCTGACGGAGTCCCCAGCATCCACTACGGACTACGAGAAATAGATTTATCGGTAAGTAAAATCTTATTATATATATATATATATATATTTATTAAAAATACTACCCTCCTGCGCTATTCTATTATGATATAAGAGATGTGAGAAAAAGTATCCAAGCGATACTAATACAACTGGCTGCCTATTTCCACTAAGCTTCCTGTTAGAGGAAACTAAACATAGAAATGGAGTAAGAAATAGAGGAATAGGGCGCCCAAGGATTATGTCAACGCCAAAATTTAAAGAACCTCAGAAAATTACACGGTATGATTAGAACTGACATTAAAATATAAAAATATACTGTTCATTTAATAATTTATTAAAAAAATACAGAAGCATACATGATGTCCATCATATTACATAGTTAACAAGATGCAAATATCCTGTGTTTTGTGGAAGGGTGCAGATAAACTTCTGCCTGTATCCTTAATCTTCCTTATTGAGTATTCGGAGCTAACATCAGAAAACAGAGTAATAGCCCAATTCGTTTCATCTAATATCAAGACTTCATCAGGGGTGTGTCTCTGATCTTTGATAAATAATGACAAAAGAGAACTATTTTGATGAACCCAGACAATCAATCAAGGATATTCATAAGGAAAATTTGATAATCACTATTGTGGTAATATCACTCCAACCTCTAGAGTCGACTACCCAAATTCTAACCATCAATAATGGAGGCTCAAAAGGATAATGAAGTCGGCTAATTCAAACCCAAAAGAACCTCAAAGGTCAGCTCAAAAAAATGGAGCTCATGCATACAAAAGAACCTTGTATGAATAAATGGATTTTGGAACCTGACCTTCGCCATGATTTTCTCTTATATATATATATATATATATATATATATATATATATATATATATATATATATATATATATATATATATATATATATATATATATATATATATATATATATATATATATATATATATATATATATATATATATAACATGATGTAGGGACCGGCACTCTCAAACATGTGTATAACTGCCCCGGTGCCTCCTCAAATGATCAAAGGATCATATACAACACCAGCAATGGAGTGGCACTCGTAGGACTTCAGTCAGACAACAAAGGACACAGCGGTCACAAGTTTGGTGAAATCGACGTTTCGATAATTTAATATCGTCTTCAGGATAACCAAAGTGCATAAAAGACAACATTTAAATACCTACTCACCACCCCTCATGTGTCCACGCCATCGCTGCGGGCGCCGGGTCCTCGGACGACAGCAGACTGCGT
The DNA here is from genome assembly GCF_028390025.1 of Pseudophryne corroboree. Lineage (NCBI taxonomy): Eukaryota > Metazoa > Chordata > Amphibia > Anura > Myobatrachidae > Pseudophryne > Pseudophryne corroboree. The sequence continues at coordinate 260,114,473 of NC_086450.1, forward strand.
CGCGCACTTCCTGTGCGCCCGGACGCTCGAGCGGTTGCCTGGAAACCAACAACATCATGTGACATAAACAAACAACGTACGGCATTGCAGGAGCGAGTGTATCTGTTAAAGATCTACACACAGGGACAGCATATTAATGACTAGACATATACATGATGGATACATGATAACTGCACATTGCATATACAAGATAGCAATATCTAATGATATATTCAGCTTAGCCAGACAAGGCACAAAACTCGTGAATATTATATGAATACAATGCATGATTCAAAAAAAACACTGCTGTAGAAAGAATGTTAAATGCTATCTATGAAAACAGTAGGAGAAAACAAATGTATTAATAATCACTCACGTAGGAGATAATATATCCCAGAGACATCTTGTAGCTAAACAGACCACCTCAGAGCAAGACTAACAAAAATTGTGAGTACATATAAACTCACAAGAAACAATTCAGGGGGAGATTCTCATTTAACCCTTTGGGTGTAATAGTATTCAGGCGGTATATCTACCTAGCTTCTCTCTGGAGAAGGGCCTTGCCCCTATCACCCCCCCTAAGGCGTTTCGGTTCAGTGTCAATGATTTTATACCGCAATGTGGAAAGGCCATGACCCGACAATTTAAAGTGCCAAGCAACTGGTTGGTTGGACCCACTCTTACCCCCTTCCAAGGCAAGTCTAATGGCGGATCTGTGGAGTGCCATGCGCTCTTTAAACATCCTTGTGGTCTTTCCCACATATAGGAGACCACAGGGACATCTGATAATATAAATCACATAGGTGCTACTACATGTCAGCACATGGCGTATGGCGATCCGTTCCCCCGAATGTGGGTGGGCGAAGGAATCACCATATTCCATGAAACTGCATGTAGTGCAACCGGTACATCTATAGCATCCCGCTTTTCTCGTGAGAAAGGTACTCGGCCCACTCTTCGTAACACTAGAAACATAATTTTTAACAAGCCAGTCTTTAAGGTTCCTATTTCTAGAATAGCTGGCTAGTACTTTGGTATTTCTTAACATCGCCAGTTCAGGATCTGCTGTCACGACGGGCCATAAGTTCTTCACTGCCTTCGCTATACGTGGACTGGCTGGAGAGTATTGTTGTACAAACGGAATACAGTCACCAAGACGTTTTTTACTGTCCACAGATGGAATCAGGGTTCTAGATCGTGGAATAGCGAGGGCTCTCTCTTTGGCTTTCACCAAATCCACGTGTTTATATCCTCTGAGCATGAATTGCTTAATCATAATATCGATCTCCCTCTCGGTATTACCGATATCATCTGATACACGGTGTATTCTCAAAAACTGTGAGAAGGGTAAACCCTTCTTTGTGGAATTAGGATGTTGGCTACTAGCATGCAATATCGTGTTACGATCAGTAGCCTTCTTGTACAATGAAGTACAGATTCTGCCATTCTCCACAGAGATTTGGACATCCAGATAATTAACAGACTGTGTACTCATATGATACGTAAATTTAATGGTACTATCCATGGCATTGATGGCTGTCATAAGGATATTGAAGTCTTCCTCCGTCCCTGTCCAAACCAGGAACAGATCATCAATATACCGTACGAAAAACGGGATTTTGGCTGCTATGTTGGTGTCACTAAAGAATGCCCGGCGTTCCACTTCAAACATATAGGTATTTGCGAAGGCAGGGGCCACGCAGGACCCCATCGCACAGCCTTGTTGTTGGACATACCACCGAGAATCAAAAAGGAAATAGTTTCTCTTCAAGGTCAGCTCAAGAAGTCTGATGAAAAAAGAGATATCTGGACCCGAGTATAGTGTACTAGATGACAACAGCCTGAACACCGCCTCTAATCCCCCCGAATGGGGGATGTTTGTGTATAGGCTCACTATATCTAGTGTACAAAGAAGGGCATTGTCAGGGAGTGTCTGTAGCTTTTGTAGTTGGACTATCAGAGAGGTAGTGTCCTTTAAGTAGGTCTTCTGGGCTTGAACTACTGGCTGGAGATAGGCATCCAGGTATTGAGAGATTCTATAATAGACCGAATCTCTGGCCGATATGATTCGCTTTAAGGAGCACTTTGAGCACACGGAAAGTGCTGATTCTGTGGAACAACTGTACGCTCAGCTATTAAGACTATCTAAGAAAGAGATAGATTTCTTCTTACATGGAGTGACTTTGTCAGACTACCACCGGAGTGGTCAAATACCTAGAGGCCTATGTTTGAAGTGGAACGCCAGGCATTCTTTAGTGACACCAACATAGCAGCCAAAATCCCGTTTTTCGTACGGTATATTGATGATCTGTTCCTGGTTTGGACAGGGACGGAGGAAGACTTCAATATCCTTATGACAGCCATCAATGCCATGGATAGTACCATTAAATTTACGTATCATATGAGTACACAGTCTGTTAATTATCTGGATGTCCAAATCTCTGTGGAGAATGGCAGAATCTGTACTTCATTGTACAAGAAGGCTACTGATCGTAACACGATATTGCATGCTAGTAGCCAACATCCTAATTCCACAAAGAAGGGTTTACCCTTCTCACAGTTTTTGAGAATACACCGTGTATCAGATGATATCGGTAATACCGAGAGGGAGATCGATATTATGATTAAGCAATTCATGCTCAGAGGATATAAACACGTGGATTTGGTGAAAGCCAAAGAGAGAGCCCTCGCTATTCCACGATCTAGAACCCTGATTCCATCTGTGGACAGTAAAAAACGTCTTGGTGACTGTATTCCGTTTGTACAACAATACTCTCCAGCCAGTCCACGTATAGCGAAGGCAGTGAAGAACTTATGGCCCGTCGTGACAGCAGATCCTGAACTGACGATGTTAAGAAATACCAAAGTACTAGCCAGCTATTCTAGAAATAGGAACCTTAAAGACTGGCTTGTTAAAAATGATGTTTCTAGTGCTACGAAGAGTGGGCCGAGTACCTTTCTCACGAGAAAAGCGGGATGCTATAGATGTACCGGTTGCACTACATGCAGTTTCATGGAATATGGTGATCCCTTCGCCCACCCACATTCGGGGGAACGGATCGCCATACGCCATGTGCTGACATGTAGTAGCACCTATGTGATTTATATTATCAGATGTCCCTGTGGTCTCCTATATGTGGGAAAGACCACAAGGATGTTTAAAGAGCGCATGGCACTCCACAGATCCGCCATTAGACTTGCCTTGGAAGGGGGTAAGAGTGGGTCCAACCAACCAGTTGCTCGGCACTTTAAATTGTCGGGTCATGGCCTTTCCACATTGCGGTATAAAATCATTGACACTGAACCGAAACGCCTTAGGGGGGGTGATAGGGGCAAGGCCCTTCTCCAGAGAGAAGCTAGGTGGATATACCGCCTGAATACTATTACACCCAAAGGGTTAAATGAGAATCTCCCTCTGAATTGTTTCTTGTGAGTTTATATGTACTCACAATTTTTTGTTAGTCTTGCTCTGAGGTGGTCTGTTTAGCTACAAGATGTCTCTGGGATATATTATCTCCTACGTGAGTGATTATTAATACATTTGTTTTCTCCTACTGTTTTCATAGATAGCATTTAACATTCTTTCTACAGCAGTGTTTTTTTTGAATCATGCATTGTATTCATATAATATTCACGAGTTTTGTGCCTTGTCTGGCTAAGCTGAATATATCATTAGATATTGCTATCTTGTATATGCAATGTGCAGTTATCATGTATCCATCATGTATATGTCTAGTCATTAATATGCTGTCCCTGTGTGTAGATCTTTAACAGATACACTCGCTCCTGCAATGCCGTACGTTGTTTGTTTATGTCACATGATGTTGTTGGTTTCCAGGCAACCGCTCGAGCGTCCGGGCGCACAGGAAGTGCGCGACTCAGTCTGCTGTCGTCCGAGGACCCGGCGCCCGCAGCGATGGCATGGACACATGAGGGGTGGTGAGTAGGTATTTAAATGTTGTCTTTTATGCACTTTGGTTATCCTGAAGACGATATGAAATTATCGAAACGCCGATTTCACCAAACTTGTGACCGCTGTGTCCTTTGTTGTCTGACTGAAGTCCTACGAGTGCCACTCCATTGCTGGTGTTTATATATATATATATATATATATATATATATATATATATATATATATATATATGTATTCAAAAGTAAAGGCACTCACTACTATTTTCATTTTCCAACAACACACAATTTTTATTAGTGATCAGTCTTCAGGCACAGCTGTATCAATTCGCTGTTTCAATAAAGCATGTTCATTGGCTCAGGGTCATAAGGTGCAACTTATCGTATACATCACTTTTTTCAAATGTATTGCAGTGATCATCAGGAAAAACAACTTCCACTTATTGCATATTCCATTCTGTGGCTCCAAATATTATGCCAACATGCTTTTCGATTTTAAGATACATCATGTTTCTTTAATATGTCTGTCGACTTTGGCCGCTTACGTGCCTTATTAGACTCACATCTACAATAATGAAAACGAACCATTACAAAAAGATTTGTTATAGGTGCATCCATCAGTAGTTTCTCACTCAGAAGTTCCCATCAACTACCTGTCATGGCCGGATCCCCGGCGTACGTTCCAAACCAGCTGCGCATGTACACACACTTCCTCCATGTCCGGGCTTTAAACAAACCCACTCCGGTCACGTGTCGCGCTAGACTCATGTCTCTTACAATGTGCGCATCACGTCCGGCTCCATTCTATGACTCACTGTGTCTCGCGCCCTGTTATGATGCTTTTGCGGTTCACATGCGTTTCACCCATACATCACTATTTACTTCCTTAATTTTCATGAAGTCAATCTCCACCTTTCTATTCACTTTATATTTTTGTTATATCCATATGCTGAATTAACTCATGGGAGTTACTAGTGATGCACGCACCTTCACAATCAAACTAAACAAACACCCCCTATTATATTAAAATCATTGATGATATACCATAGTACACCACCCCTTTAAAAACACATATTATCCCGTTAATTATTGAATGTGATTATTTTCTATTCTTATATTCCCTACTGTATTTCAAGATCACACTTGTTACCTCAACACCATCTACTATTGGCCCTCATTCCGAGTTGTTCGCTCGCAAGCTGCTTTTAGCAGCATTGCACACGCTAAGCCGCCGCCTACTGGGAGTGAATCTTAGCTTAGCAGAATTGTGAACGAAAGATTCGCAATATTGCGAAAAGATTTCTCTGTGCAGTTTCTGAGTAGCTCGAGACTTACTCTTCCAGTGCAATCAGTTCAGTGCTTGTCGTTCCTGGTTTGACGTCACAAACACACCCAGCGTTCGCCCAGACACTCCCCCGTTTCTTCAGCATCTCCCGCGTTTTTCCCAGAAACGGCAGCGTTTTTTCACACTCCCATAAAACGGTCAGTTTCCGCCCAGAAACACCCACTTCCTGTCAATCACACTACGATCACCAAAACGAAGAAAAAAACCTTGAAATGCCGTGAGTAAAATACCAATCTTCATAGCAAATTTACTTGTCGCAATGCGAACATTGCGCATGCGCAATTAGCGGAAAATCGCTGCGATGCGAAGAAAATTACCGAGCGAACAACTCGGAATGACCACCATTGTCCCAAAAAACATTTGAAATTGATATTTTCATTCATCCCCCTTGGGGCAATGGTGTCCAAGTCATAGATCCATCTCGCCTCTTCTCTCAACAACATCTGTTCCCTATCCCCCCCTCTTTCTAGGGGTGGGACATGATCTATCAACATGCACCTCAATGATGCCACTGGATGTGATTTCTGTAAAAAATGTCTCGCCACAGGTTTATCAGTTCTACCTTCCCCTATGGCCTCTCTAATTGACCTTCTATGGTTGGCCATTCTTTCTCTAAAATTCCTAGAGGTCTTACCCACGTAGACAAGACTACATGGGCACTTCAGTATATAATTACAAATTTTGATGTGCATGTCAGCCAATGTTTAATCCGTATTTGTACCCCTGTATGAGGGTGTGAAAAAGATTTCCCTGTTATCATGCCACTACATGTCGTACATCCCGTGCACTTATAACACCCACAATTCTTTATTGAAATGGAGCTCATGCATACAAAAGATCCTCGTATGAATAAATGGGTTTTGGAACCTGACCCTCTCCATGATTTTCTCATATATATATGTATATATATAGATATAGATATAGATAGATAGAGATATAGATATATATAGATATATATAGATATATATAGATATATTGTGACAAGAACACTGGAATAGTGTTTGAGGGCAGGTATGTTTGTCCCAGGTTGTTGTCTTACATGTTTCAGAAAAATGAAAACTTCTAGGAAAATGTTTTGTTTTGTTAGAACCTTTTCAGTTTGTTGGAAAAGCTGGATAAGGGCCCTGAGAGAGAGAGCAAGTTCCAGACATTGGGCCCAGTTCGGGTCTTTGGCCTCACAGGGCACTAATCAGGGCTTTCAGCTGTGCAAGAGTCTTATAAGGCTGCTAGCATGATCAGTGTGTGCAGACTACCTGGGAAGACTGCAGAATCTCTGTGAGAGAAATACGCTTCCTTATACAAGTGAGTCATGCAGTATTGACTGGAAAACACTGTTTCTCATATGTCCTAGAGGATGCTGGGGTCATCATAGAACCATGGGGTATAGACGGGATCCACAGGAGACATGGACACTTTAAGACTTTGAAAGGGTGTAAACTGGCTCCTCCCTCTATGCCCCTCCTCCAGACTCCAGTTTTAGAATTGTGCCAGGGAGACTGGATGCACTACAGGGAGCTCTATTGAGTTTCTCTGAAAAATTATTTTTGTTAGGTTTTTTATGTTCAGGGAGGCTGCTGGCAACAGTCTCCCTGCTTCGTGGGACTTAGGGGAGAGGAGTATGACCCACTTCCAGTGAGTTCAAGGGCTCTGCTTCTGACTACAGGACATCATTAGCTCCTGAGGGTGCTGATCGCTGGGTATGCCTAGATGCTCACTCCCACAGCCTGCCATCACCCCCTTACAGAGCCAGAAGTCAGAAGACAGGTGAGTAGCTGAAGAAAAGAAGACTTCAGTGGCGGCATTCTCTGAGGTACCGCACAGCGCGCGGACGTTGCGCGCCAAGCTCCCACATACACACAGCACTACAGGGTGCAGGGCGCGGGGGGGGCGCCCTTGGCAGGTAATAAAGCCTCAGTGGACACTGGTAAAAGAGGGACATTAGTGCCAAGGCACTGTCCTAAACCCCAACCAGTATAATCATAGAAGAAGCGGGACGCCATTAAGGGGGCGGAGCTTCGTCCTCACAGCTCACTCGGCGCCATTTTCTCTCCATCAGGCTGCAGAGACGCTGGTCCTTCCTTCACACTGACAAGTATCAGGGTGCAATACGGGGTCGGGGGGGGGGGGGGCACTGGCTAATTTGGTGCAATATACTTTATATTAAAAGCACTACAGGTCAGGCATTTATTGGGTGCTTCAGAACCGCTAGTTGGGCGCTGGGGTTTGAGCTGGCAAATCCCCTCTGTGTCTCTCTAACAGGCTTTACTGTGGGTCTGTCCCCTATATGCCCGGTGTGTCTGTGGGTGTTTGGTGCACGTGTGTCGACATGTCTGAGGCTGAAGGCTCTTCCCAGGAGGAGGCTGTATTACGGACACAAACGGCTGCGGAGGTGACCCTGTCGGCATCACCGATGCCGGATTGGATAAATGTGTTGAACGCCTTGATTGCTAATGTGGCTCTTATTAGTAAGAGGCTAGATAAGTCTGAGTCTCAGACCCAGGCATGGAAGAAATCTGTAGAAGATATGTTATTGCAAAGTCAGGTCCCCTCAGGGTCACAGAAACGTACGCTGGCCCAGTTGGCAGACACTGATACCGAACGGACTCGTCGACTATAGCGATTCCAGATTCAATCCATGATTGTGGCGGTAAAGAGGTACTACGTATCACTGACGACTCGGCTGTCCCTGCTAAAACGGTCTGTATGTATAAGGAAAGGAAACCTGAGGTAATGTTTCTTCCCCCTCATGAACTGAATATGTTATTTGAAAAACTCTGGGAAGCTCCTGACAAAAAGTTTCAGATTCCCAAAAGAATTATGGTAGCTTATTCGTTTACCTCGGCGGATAGGGAAAAGTGGGAGTGACCCCCCCACCGTGGACAAGGCCCTGTCACGTTTGTCTAAAAAGGTGGCTCTCCCGTCACCTGACACGGCGGCCCTTAAGGATCCTGCGGATCGTAAACAAGAAACTACGTTAAAGTCCATTTATGCAACCCACAGGTACGCTACTCAGACCTGTCATTGCGTCTGCGTGGGTAAGTAGTGCTATCGAAAAGTGGGCAGACAACTTGTCTTCTGAAATAGATACCCTAGATAGGGATAGCGTCCTCTTGACGCTTGGTTATATCAAGGACGCTGCAGCATACCTTAAGGAAGCTGCGAGAGATATTGGTCTTTTGGGATCAAAGGCCAATGCCATGGCAGTCTCAGCTAGACAAGCGTTGTGGATTCACCAATGGAATGCTGATGCTGATTCCAGGAAAGGTATGGAATCTCTACCATATAAAGGTAAGACTTTATTTGGTGATGGCCTTGATGATTTGGTATCTACAGCTACCGCGGGTAAGTCATCCTTTTTGCCTTATGTTCCTCCACAACAAAAGAAAACACATCACTATCGGATGCAGTCCTTTCGGCCCAATAAATACAGAAAGGGCCGAGGTTCTTCCTTCCTTGCTACTAGAGGAAGGGGAAGAGGTAAACGATCAACAGCCTTGTCAGGCTCCCAGAGCAGAAGTCCTCCCAGGCTTCTGCCAATTTCACTGCATGACGTTGGGGCTCCACTGCGGGAGCTCGCACCGGTGGGGGCACGTCTCAAACTCTTCAGTCAGTTTTGGGTTCGTTCGGACCTAGACCCATGGGTTTTACAAATAATATCCCAAGTGTACATGCTGGAGTTTCAAGACGTTCCCCCTCGCCGTTTTTTCAAATCGGCCTTACCAGCTTCTCTTCCGGACAGGGAGGTAGTTTGCGACGCAATACAAAAGTTGTGTCAAAATCAAGTTATCGTCAGGGTTCCCCAGTCACAACAGGGAGAAGGCTTTTATTCGAGCCTGTTTGTGGTCCCGAAGCCAGACTGCTCGGTCAGACCAATCCTAAACCTGAAATTCCTAAATTTCTACCTAAAGAAATTCAAATTCAAGATGGAGTCTCTCCGAGCAGTGATATCCAGTCTGGAGGAAGGGGATTTTATGGTGTTGGTGGACATAAAGGATGCCTACTTACATGTTCCTATTTATCCTCCGCATCAGGCTTACCTGAGGTTTGCAATTCAGGATTGTCATTACCAATTTCAAACGTTGCCGTTTGGTCTCTCCACGGCTCCGAGGATTTTCACCAAAGTGATGGCGGAGATGATTGTTCTCCTACGCAAGCAAGGAGTCATGGTTATCCCATACTTGGACGATCTCCTGATAAAGGCGAGATCCAGGGACCACTTGGTGCAAAGAGTTGCACTTTGCCTGACAGTTCTTCAGCAACATGGTTGGCTCCTAAACTTGCCAAAATCACAGTTGATTCTGACGACGCGGTTGTCGTTTTTGGGAGTGATATTGGACACAGAACTACAGAGAGTCTTTCTTCCAGTGGAAAAGGCACTCGAACTACAGAGTCTGGTCAAACAAATTCTGAAACCAGCTAGAGTGTCAATCCATCAATGCATTCGGTTGCTGGGGAATATGGTTGCGGCCTATGAGGCCATTCTACACATGCACCGGAGGATAATCCGGTCTTCCAAGACCAGGGTATCACTCCTGTGGTGGCTGCACAGCTTTCACCTCCTAGAGGGGCGCAGGTTCTGGATACAGGACTGGATCCTAGTGACCACGGATGCAAGCCTCCGAGGCTGGGGGGCAGTCACTATGGGAGAAAACTTCCAAGGAAGATGGTCAAGTCGGGAAACTTGTCTCCACATAAATGTTCTGGAGTTAAGGGCCATTTACAACAGCCTTCTGCAAGCGGAACATCTTCAAGATCTGCCTGTACTGATCCAGTCGGACAATGTAACAGCAGTAGCGTACATAAACTGTCAGGGCGGAACGAAAAGCAGAGCGGCAATGGCTTGCCACAAGGATTTTCCACCGGGCGGAAAAGCATACAAGCGCTCTGTCAGCGATCTTCATTCCAGGAGTGGACAACTGGGAAGCAGACTTCCTCAGCAGACACGATCTCCATCCAGAAGAGTGGGGCCTCCACCAAGAAGTCTTCGCAGAGGTGACAAGTCGTTGGGGAGTTCCTCAAGTAGACATGATGGCATCTCGTCTCAACAAGAATCTTCAGAGATATTGTTCCAGGTCAAAGGACCCTCAAGCAATTGCAGTGGATGCACTGGTGACACCGTGGGTGTTTCAGTCGGTGTATGTATTCCTTCCACTTCCTCTCATCCCAAAGGTTCTAAAGATCATAAGAAGAACAAAGATCTGGGCGATCCTCATTGTCCCAGACTGGCCAAGGAGGGCTTGGTATCCAGATCTTCAGGAATTACTCATAGGAGATCCCTGGCCTCTTCCTCTGTGCGAGGACCTGTTACAACAGGGGCCGTGCGTGTATCAGGACTTACCGCGGCTACGTTTGACGGCATGGCGGTTGAGCGCAAAATCCTAGCCCGTAAGGGTATTACCAGTGAAGTCATTCCCACACTTATTCAGGTCAGAGAAGGGGTAACGTCTAAACATTACCACTGTATTTGGAGAAAATGTTTTTTGGTGTGAATCCAAGGGGCCTCCTACGGAGGAGTGTCGGCTAGGACGTTTTTTCCATTTTCTACAAGCAGGTGTGGATGTAGGCCTAAAATTGGGCTCAATTAAGGTACAGATTTTGGCCTTATTGGTTTTATTTCAGAAGCAATTGGCCTCCCTTCCAGAAGTTCAGACTTTCGTGAAAGGCGTGTTGCACATCCAACCTCCATTTGTGCCTCCAGTGGCACCATGGGATCTTAATGTGGTGTTGCAGTACCTTCAATCACATTGGTTTGAACCTTTATGGAAGGTGGAGTTGAAATTCCTCACTTGGAAAGTGGTCATCCTGTTGGCCTTGGCATCTGCAAGGCGTGTGTCTGAGTAAGCGGCCTTGTCTCACAAGAGCCCTTATTTGATCTTCCATGAAGATAGAGCTGAATTGAGGACATGTCAACAATTTCTACCGAAGGTGGTTTCCTCTTTCCACATGAACCAACCTATTGTGATGAATGTGGCTACTGACGCCTTCGCTGAGTCAAAATCTCTGGATATGGTCAGAGCTTTGAAGATTTATGTCGCCAGAATGGCTCAGATTAGGAAAACAGGCTCTGTTTGTCCTGTATGCTCCCAACAAGGTTGGGTATCTTGCTTCCAAGCAGATCATTGCACGCTGGATTTATAACACGATTCAGCATGCTCATTCCATGGCTGGATTGCCATTACCGGAATCAGTAAAAGCCCATTCTACTAGGAAGGTGGGCTCATCCTGGGCGGTTGCCCGGGGGGGTCTCGGCATTGCAATTTTGCCGAGCAGCTACTTGGTCGGGGCCAAACACTTTTGCAAAGTTCTACAAGTTTGACACCTTGGCCGATGAAGACCTTAAGTTTGGTCAGTCGGTGCTGCAGAGTCATCTGCACTCTCCAACCCATTCTAGAGCTTTGGTATAACCCCATGGTTCTATGATGACCCCAGCATCCTCTAGGATGTATGAGAAAATAGGATTTTAATACCTACCGGTAAATCCTTTTCTCTTAGTCCGTAGAGGATGCTGGGCGCCCGTCCCAGTGCGTACTGTATCTGCAGCTATTAGTTGTGGTTACACACATGTTGTGTTACGTTATTGTCAGCATGTTGCTGCAAGTGTTCATGCCGTTGGCTTGTGTTCTGTTGAATGCCACGTTGTGCTGCATGCTTGAGGTGTGAGCTGGTATGAATCTCACCTTAGTTTAACATATTAAATCCTTTCCTCGAAATGTCAGTCTCCCTGGGCACCGTTCCTATAACTGGAGTCTGGAGGAGGGGCATAGAGGGAGGAGCCAGTTCACACCCTTTCAAAGTCTAAAAGTGCCCATGTCTCATAAGGATCCCGTCTATACCCCATGGTTCTACGATGACCCCAGCATCCTCTACGGACTAAGGGAAAATGATTTACCGGTAGGTATTAAAATTCTATTTTTTGTTTAGAGACAGTTAGGAATGTCTTGTGTTTAGTTAGTGCCGGACAGGCAAGGTATTTTCTTTTGATGTTTGTTTTATTATCTGTTTAATAAAACTGGTTGCGGCCAGTTGCACCACAAACTGAACTTGTATGATTCATCAGCTGCTGCTTGCTGCCATCTACCCCAGGAATTGGCGCCCTGTTCCCCTACAGTGTTACAATATATATATATATATATATATATATATATATATATATATACATACATACATACATACATACATACATACATAGAGATTATATATATATATATACATACTTTGTATTGCTAGTCCAATGCAGTTTTATTGTAGTTTGTAATAATTTCTGCATTGTACATGTGACTGTGTGTGCCATATAACAGCTGTGTGGTTTCTACGCCATGTATCTCACACATATTTCTATCCCTATATCCTGTACCCTGAAGGGGGTTAATTGCATCAGGGTTTTCATAATATAGAATTTCACAGGATATACTACTGTTGTATTTTTCTCTGTGTATTTCAGTCACCATATACCTCTTCAATTCTCTGTTTGTGCTCTGCATTTGCAGTCACACTCCACATGTTTTTTTTTTGTTAGGTTCTATGTCTGGCTATATTGTACTATTACGCCCTACGGCTGTGTTTCCAAATAATGTCTGCTACACAGGGCGGTAGATCTGTGGCTGATAATGCGTCACACAGTGCTTATGCCACGGATTTCTCTGAGGAAAATATCGCAGCTGATGGTCCAGGTATCAGGAGTTCTATACCCCTCAGTCAGTCTGCAACATCGGTGGCACATCAAGACCCACCTTGGGCTGCTTTTTTGAATCTACGGACTACGCTTGTAACAAGACTTGTACCCCCTGTGGGACCTCCTGTGCCTTTGCAGCCACATATTGTACCTGCAGTTAATCCGCCATGGACAGATACTCTGTCCACTCAGTTACAGCAATTAAATTAGTCTTTGATTAAACAAAAACCTAACCCTCGCCCTCCTAGGACCAAGGGGTCATCAATGCGTGCCATTATTTTCTCATAATCCACGCATGTTTTGGATACTTCATCCGATGAAGATGTCATATACACTGACCCCTCAGACACTGATGCAGTTGCTTCTGATGGGTAATCTATTACACAGGTGGATGTTCCTGACCTCTTGGAGGCTATCAGGCGGATTCTTCAAATTGATGATGACTCTGAACCTCCAGATACATCGAAGAAAACCGATAAGTTTAAGCGTCAGAAGGTTACTAAATTAGTTTTGCCCCATTCTGACCATTTAGTTGACATACGTCAGGAATCCTGGGAGTCTCCAGGAAAGAAATTCTCCCTGTCTCGTTATCCCCTCGCAGCAGAGTTAAGTAAAAATTGGGAAACACCTCTGCTGGTGGACTCACATGTCGCGCGTCTGGTTGTGTCATCTTCTCTACCTGTCACTACTGTCACCTCTGAAGGAACCGATGGATAAGCGTGTGGAGGGTTGCTTGAAGTCTATTTACACTCTTGTAGGTGCTGTGTATAGACCCACTATTGCGGCTTCCTGGGCTGCAAAAGCTATTGAAGCCTGGGTTAAAGAAGTTGAAGTGGAGTTACTTTCTAATTTCTCTTACATCCTAGAGGATTCTGGGGTCCACAGTACCATGGTGTATAGATGGGTCCACTAGGAGCCACTGGCACTTTAAGAGTTTGAGAGTGTGAGCTGGCTCCTCCCTCTATGCCTCTCCTACCAGATTCAGTTTAGAATATGTGCCTGGAGGAGCCGGTCACAGCTAGGGGAGCTCCTAGAGCTACTTTAGTTTTATTGTTTTCTAGAGTTAGTTTAGGCACAGGGAGGCTGCTGGCAACAGCCTCCCTGCTTCGTGGGACTAAGAGGGGGAGTAGTGTCGGCCCTGAGAGGTCTGAGCCACTATCTCCGCTGGCAGGACACTGAGCTCCTGAGGGTGTGAAGATGTTGGCAACAGGGTAGGGAGCGCAGTACTAACTGCGCTCCTGGGCTTAGCGGTACATAGTGTGGCACTGTGAGGGGTGCCCTGAGCCAGCGCCTACACCCTACACTGGTCGGCAAGCCTGTCAGGGACCCCGGTTCCCTGCCAGCAGACATTCCTCAGGCCAGTATAAACCTCTGAAGAGCGGGAAGCAGCGCCATGTTTGGGGGCGTAGCTTCTCAGAGCAAACCCAGAAGCTTGTAGCGCCTTTCTCCTGCCTGCATCTCCTATTACACAGATGCTGACAGGGAGAGCTGTCCCTCCAAGCAACTCCAGCTATCCTGTGCGGTACCAGGGGGTTGTAGAAGGGGGGTGGAGGCTGTGTAAAGTCCGTGTAGTCTATTAAGGTACACAGCGCTGGTAGTTTTATTAGTCTACCTCAGAAAGCGCTGTGTGTGGGTTGGCTCCAATCTCTGTCTCTCTCTGCCATACTTGGGGAGGAAGCTGTTGCTGATAATTCCCTGTGGTGTGTGTGTGTGTGTGGGGGGGGGGGGGGGTGTTTAATATCTCCCATAGCAATGTCTAGGGACTGTGTGTCATATGCTGCAGAAGATGTTTCCTCTCAGGAGGAATCCATGCCTTGTCTCAGATCCCTATTGTTGAGCCTGAGTGGTTAACTTTTATCAAAGGAATGATCTCTCAGATATCTACTAGGGTAGCTAATAGTCTGAAACTCCAGTGTTTAAGAAATCTATGGCAGTGTGGTCAGGCTCTGTTCCTATTCCTGCAAAATCCCCTAACATGTTCCCACAGAAACGTGCACTTGGCCAAATTATGCAAGATGACACGGATACTGACTCTGATACTGCAAACGGTGATGGGGACATGCTGAGTGGGGCGGCATTCCTTGCTAAGGGGGCGCAGCTCATGATTGAGGCCATTAGAGATGTGTTAAATATTACTGACACGCCACCTAAGCAGGTTGAGGAGGCTTATTTCATTGACAATAAAAAAAAGCCACGCTAACTTTCCCTGCGTCTAATGAATTAAACGCAAAATTTGAAAAAATCCTGGGAAAACCCGGAGAATAAATTCCAGATCCCTAAGAGGGCTCTGTTTGCTTTTCCTTTCCGTAAGGAGGAAAAAATGAAAAAACCCACCCATTGTTGACGCATCGGTCACCAGACTGTCTAAAAAGGTGGTTTTACCTGTCCGTGGATCTACCGCGTTAAAAGAACCGGCTGATTGTAAGATTGACACTACGCTCAAATCAATTACACTGCTTCAGGAGTGGTGTTAAGGCCCACTATTGCCTGTGCATGGATTTCTAAAGCCATAGTAAAGTGGTCAGGCACATTACTAGAGGATTTCGATACAATGGATAGGAGTCTCTCAGGGCAGTGGTTTCCGGTCTGGAGGAGGAAAAGTTTCTAGTATTCCTGGATATCAAGGATGTGTACCTCCACATTCCGATTTGGCTCCCACATCAGGCTATCTCCGATTTACACTGTTGGACAGTCACTATCCATTTCAGGCACTGCCATTCGGCCTTTCCACAGCACCGAGGGTGTTCACCAAGGTGATGGCAGAGATGATGGTTCTCCTCCGCAGACAGGGGGTGAACATAGTCCCATATATGGATGATCTGCTGATAAAGGCATCGTCCAGGGAGACAACGTTGCAATCCATTGTTCTCACGACTCATCTGCTTCGGGAACACGGTTGGATTCTGAACCTTCCAAAATCACATTTGGGGCCGACAAGGAGATTGTCTTTTCTGGGAATGATCCTCGATACGGAAGTGCAGAGGGTGTTTCTGCCAGAGGAGAAAGTGTTGGTGATTCAAACAATGGTCCGGAACGTCCTGAAGCCAGCCCGCACATCAGTTCATCAGTGCATTCACCTTCTGGGGAAGATGGTTGCCTCTTACGAGAGACTACAGTATGGAAGGTTTCATGCTCGGTCCTTCCAACTGGATCTCCTGGACAAGTGGTCGGAATCTCATTTACACATGCACCAGAAAATACATCTGTCACCGAAAGCCATGATTTCACTCCTCAGGTGGCTGCACAAACCTTACCTTCTGGAGGGCTAGAATTGGGAGGGAAAAAAGACAAGAAGAAGTCTGTACTATTGACGCACTTGAGACAGAAAATGATTATGTAATAAAAAATAACCTTTATTAAATATACATTAAAATTGAGATGTATTTATATATTTATCCCAAACTCGCAGTGAAACATAAGGTTTAAAATCACAAAACAAACATATAGGTGATGAGAAAAAATAAAGAAATGTGAATGAAAGATTAAGAAGCGTGTCCACGTGTAATTCTTTACTAGACCACCTCAACCGATTTATCCTGTGTATGGTCAAGTTACTAATGTAATAATTTTATACTATAATATTCTTAGTGAAACTTGTTATTTATACACTATTCACCCGGCGAGGGTAGATTCTTAAATAATCATTCCCAGTAATAGGGCTGTGGGGGTAGATAGGTATAATAAATTTAACCCACCTCCAGTTACAGGGTTGATCAGTCGTTAGGGATCACTATATCTCTATGTCCCTTTAAACCATATTCCCGATTAAGATTCTTTGGGCGGAATGTTTCAATGTATGTAGTATAGAAAATAATAGATAGATCTCCAAAGAATGGGGGTATTTATATTAATTATTATCCCCAAAGGAGAAAATTGCTCCCATTTAACTATAGGTTCCACTTATTTGCTGGAGTATTAGTAAGTGAGATAACTTTAAGGAGTATAGATATTCTAGTTGTCATATATAACCTTCTTCCTTTACAATCACATTCAGACCCTTTTCAGTCTGATTTCTATGTAGTCCCTATTGCTTCCCTTGGAGATATAGCAATCTCAGATCTATTGGAGAGCAACAAGTGGTTAATATGACAGCTTCATTTATATAATTTCGTGTCTACTAATGTCAGGTAGAGTTGCTTAGAGGAATGTAGCAATTCCAATTATCTTATATAGCACTCTTCCTTTATGATGACAATCAGAAATCATACAATTTGATTTTAATATGTATAGTCCTGCTTTCTTAAGAGGTATAGCAATCTCTAATACATTAGAAAGCAGACAATGTAATACGTCTCCTTAATGGAATATAACAATTCCAGTTATCTCATATATTACTCTTCCTTTGTAATGACAGTCAGGACTTATGTAGTTTAATTTCAATGTAGATAGTGCTGCTTTCTTAGGAGGTATAGCAATCTCCAATATAATGGAAAGCAGACAATATGATGCTGCACTGTTAAAGGGATATTCCTTATTGTTTTGCAGTGCAATTTTTATTAATATAACTTGTAACGGTCCCGTTTGTTATATATATGGTAGTCCTATAGATCCTGAAAATAGATATAGCCTATTGTATTGTGAATTAAGGAGGCCCAGAAGGGCTTATATCTTCATGTGTACTAAGTAGATCCTACATAAATAGGAGCAAAGTAAATTATCTCTAAGTTCATAATACAAGTTATATCATCTGTAAAAAAGAATCTATCATCAATTTATCTAATAGATTTTAATATCTATGAAAAAGAGTTTATCATCAATTCATCCAATATTCGCATTGATTAATAAAAATGCTTGGATGAATTGTGTATTCGGGAATATGGCATTAAGCTACTTCAAACCATTGTATATTCACTGTTTCATAAGTAAGATTGGTTTATTGCAACACTGTGTCAGGAAAGAGGCCAGTAGGGTATATTGCTACTGTTTTAATCATTATTTATTATTAGTAAGTTATTCCAAAATGTATGCTGTTGTGTATTACTAAAGCATCCAGCTACTTGTCTCACTTAAATAGGTGTCTATTTGCAACAGTCTTATATAAAGATACTGTTGCACATACAGCTACTCATGAGACATACAGCTGCTCCTCAGTCTTGCAGTGTTACTAGACAAGAAATTTTGTTACACTGTGTTCATTTAAGTATCCTGCTGACTGGATAACTCTTAGACATTCATTTGTCTCAATTTCTTAATAGGTATATTGAGGTTGGTACAGTCATGCAGCTAATAGTGCACAGAAGTAATACAATCCATACAGTGTTTAATTATGGCAGCTGAGACTACTAGTAGCTATCAGTATAAGCTGGAGGTGCTATAGTCATGTTATCACTCTATTCCCATCTATCTCAGTGTCAGTCCTTTACTGGTAAAGGCTACGAGGTAACACATTACATTAATATATAATCATTCTCTGCATTTAATGGAGTAAAGTACACGCGGACACGCCGTGCCCTACACGCGTGTTTCACTGCGTCTATGGCAGCTTCGTCAGGGAGCAACACGAGCGGCTCTGTTAGCCATGAATATATCTCATTTGCATGGCCCAATCAGCATCTTACTTCTCTTCGCATGGGGACGCCCGCCAATCACTGATCGGCGGCGTCCCGATACGTCACTCACAGCTGTCATCCAGGAGGGACCCACTCATTGGTTCTACGTGCCGCCGCTGTCCAATCATATTGTCTATTTATCAGCGGCTGAGTCGTATACTGTGGATTGCGAGGATGTTAGAGAACGGGACATTCGTGCCCCGGCCTCTGTATGTGACAGATGATTAATCTTAATAAACATTGATGCTGTACACGATCTTACTATTAGTTATTTTAAATGAAGCTATCTTCCATAGTATTTAGTTATATCATAAATTAGCTGATATGTATCAGGTTTGATGATACCTATACCTCTATATTGGGTCTTGTAATGAAATGAACATACTCCCGGATTTTCCTTCTCATGTGGAGCCCTGCCCTATGTATATTATAAGGTCTATTTCTCCAAATTTTCATAACCTATGATTATTATTTGAAAATTGTTTTGAATTATATACTTATTTTCACTTTTCGATTTTTATAAGGTTATTATAAGATATTAAGTTTCAAAGGTAGGTGGGGGGATGTGATAATACTGATATGGGATCACTCTCATTCGATATATAGGGTATCTCCTCTCAGTTTGAGTTGTTGTTATCCCTCATGTGAGGCATATTCATGTATATTTCAATGACAGATATTCCGCTAAAACAGGTAAGTATTCTCATAGGTGAGTATCAGGTGATATTTTTTTGTTATTTGTTTTTATTTTTTAATTTTTAAGTTATATCTTTTTAATTCTTGTGTAAAGAAATTACACAAGGCATGTTGTATATGACAGTTTTTGGAGCAGGCATTTCCCATCCATCCTTCAATGTATTGTTGCATCAGTCACCTTACGTTCACCAAGTTCAATAGCTATCTCTATTATTCATCCATTGTAATTTATATTGAAACTCCATATGATGGAGGGGCAATATTAGAAAGCATCCCCCAAACCACCACCACCACATGTTAGGGATGATATATACCGCTATGATGTATAGGCGTCTGGGTGGAGTGTATATCCTATTGTGTATACTCCACATATCAAATAAAATTATTTCCTAAAAAGAAAAAAGAAAGTGAAAAAGTGAACCGTTGGGGTCTTTTGGAAATGGATAAGGTGAAATGACCTTATAAATGTAAGGTTCTAATAGTGGATGATAATATCAAATTCCTAGTTGGATCTGAATCATAAAGTGAAATAGGTGAGGGTGCAGACATCAAAATGATCAAAAAATAAGTGTAGAAAACACTGGTGCAGTGAAAACAAAATATCCTAGATCCAAATAAAGTGTGCTGATATCTATTGCTTAAATGTGTCCGTGTATAGCTAATAAAACAAACAAAGACCTGACAAAATGTATATTGATGCGCATGTATGTATATATACATACACATGTATATGTATATGCGTATCTATACACATGCACACACGTTTGTGAGTGAATAATGATACGTGAATGATATATAAGTACTTTGTCATCTTGCATAGACACTCAAATATGGATATGTGTGGATCAAACAAACAAAGTAACATATATGTGGATGCATGCCAATCTGTTCATATGGATTATATAATTTTAATAGGATATATGTGGTTCATATAAACGGAGTGACATGTGTATATGAATGCATGCCAATCTGTTCATATAGATTATATAGTTTTCTCTATCGTCCTAGTGGATGCTGGGGTTCCTGAAAGGACCATGGGGAATAGCGGCTCCGCAGGAGACAGGGCACAAAAAGTAAAGCTTTTCCGATCAGGTGGTGTGCACTGGCTCCTCCCCCTATGACCCTCCTCCAGACTCCAGTTAGATTTTTGTGCCCGGCCGAGAAGGGTGCAATCTAGGTGGCTCTCCTAAAGAGCTGCTTAGAGAAAGTTTAGCTAGGTTTTTTATGTTACAGTGATTCCTGCTGGCAACAGGATCACTGCAGCGAGGGACTGAGGGGAGAAGGAGTCAACTCACCTGCGTGCAGGATGGATTGGCTTCTTGGCTACTGGACATCAAGCTCCAGAGGGACGATCACAGGTACAGCCTGGATGGTCACCGGAGCCGCGCCGCCGGCCCCCTTGCAGATGCTGAAGACAGAAGAGGTCCAGAATCGGCGGCTGAAGACTCCTGCAGTCTTCTAAAGGTAGCGCACAGCACTGCAGCTGTGCGCCATTTTCCTCTCAGCACACTTCACACGGCAGTCACTGAGGGTGCAGGGCGCTGGGAGGGGGGCGCCCTGGGAGGCAAAATAGTACCTATAAAGGCTAAAAATACCTCACATATAGCCCTAGAGGCTATATGGAGATATTTAACCCCTGCCTGATTTCTCAAAATAGCGGGAGACGAGCCCGCCGGAAAAGGGGCGGGGCCTATCTCCTCAGCACACGGCGCCATTTCCTCTCACAGCTCCGCTGGTCAGGACGGCTCCCAGGTCTCTCCCCTGCACTGCACTACAGAAACAGGGTAAAACAGAGAGGGGGGGCAAATTTATGGCGATATTTTTATATAACAAAGCAGCTATAGGGGAGCACTTATTATAAGGCTATCCCTGATATATATATAGCGCTTTTGGTGTGTGCTGGCAAACTCTCCCTCTGTCTCCCCAAAGGGCTAGTGGGTCCTGTCTTCATTAGGAGCATTCCCTGTGTGTCTGCTGTGTGTCGGTACGTGTGTGTCGACATGTATGAGGACGATATTGGTGTGGAGGCGGAGCAATTGCCAAATATGGGGATGTCACCTCCTAGGGGGTCGACACCAGAATGGATGCCTTTATTTATGGAACTACGGGATAGTGTCAACACGCTAAAGCAGTCGTTTGACGACATGAGACGGCCGGACAATCAATTAGTGCCTGTCCAGGCGACTCAAACACCGTCAGGGGCTGTGAAACGCCCTTTGCCTCAGTCGGTCGACACAGACCCAGACACAGGCGATGACTCCAGTGGTGACGGTGACGAATCAACCGTATTTTCCAGTAGGGCCACACGTTATATGATTTTGGCAATGAAGGAGGCGTTACATTTAGCTGATACTACAGGTACCACTAAACAGGGTATTATGTGGGGTATGAAAAAACTACCTATAGTTTTTCCTGAATCAGAAGAACTAAATGACGTGTGTAATGAAGCGTGGGTTGCCCCTGATAAAAAGCTGATAATTTCAAAGAAATTATTGGCATTATACCCTTTCCCGCCAGAGGTTAGGGAGCGCTGGGAAACACCTCCTAGGGTGGACAAGGCGCTAACACGCTTATCTAAACAAGTGGCGTTACCCTCTCCTGAGACGGCCGCACTTAAAGATCCATCAGATAGGAGGATGGAAAATATCCAAAAAAGTATATACACACATGCAGGTGTTATACTACGACCAGCTGTAGCAACTGCCTGGATGGGCAGTGCGGGGGTAGTTTGGTCAGAATCCCTGATTGAAAATATTGATACCCTGGACAGGGACAATATTTTACTGTCGTTAGAACAAATAAAGGATGCATTTCTTTATATGCGTGATGCACAGAGGGATATATGCACACTGGCATCACGGGTAAGTGCTATGTCCATTTCGGCCAGAAGAGCTTTATGGACGCGACAGTGGACAGGCGATGCGGATTCAAAACGGCATATGGAAGTTTTGCCGTATAAGGGGGAGGAGTTATTTGGAGTCGGTCTATCAGATTTGGTGGCCACGGCTACAGCCGGGAAATCCACCTTTCTACCTCAAGTCACTCCCCAACAGAAAAAGGCACCGACTTTTCAACCGCAGCCCTTTCGTTCCTTTAAAAATAAGAGAGCAAAGGGCTATTCATATTTGCCACGAGGCAAAGGTCGAGGGAAGAGACAGCAACACGCAGCTCCTTCCCAGGATCAGAAGCCCTCCCCGGCTTCTACAAAAGCCTCAGCATGACGCTGGGGCTTCTCAAGCGGACTCGGGGACGGTGGGCGGTCGTCTCAAAAATTACAGCGCGCAGTGGGCTCACTCGCAAGTAGATCCCTGGATCCTGCAGATAATATCTCAGGGATACAGGTTGGAATTAGAGACAGATCCACCTCGCCGTTTCCTGAGGTCTGCTTTACCAACGTCCCCCTCCGAAAGGGAGACGGTGTTGGAAGCCATTCACAAGCTGTACTCTCAGCAGGTGATAGTCAAGGTACCTCTTCTGCAACAAGGGAAGGGGTATTATTCCACTCTTTTTGTGGTACCGAAGCCGGATGGCTCGGTAAGGCCTATTCTAAATCTGAAGTCCTTGAACCTGTACATAAAGAAGTTCAAGTTCAAAATGGAGTCACTCAGAGCAGTGATAGCGAACCTGGAAGAGGGGGACTTTATGGTATCCTTGGACATCAAGGATGCGTATCTCCACGTTCCAATTTACCCCTCACACCAGGGGTACCTCAGGTTCGTTGTACAAAACTGTCACTATCAGTTTCAGACGCTGCCGTTCGGATTGTCCACGGCACCTCGGATCTTTACAAAGGTAATGGCCGAGATGATGATTCTTCTTCGAAGAAAAGGCGTATTAATTATCCCATACTTGGACGATCTCCTAATAAGGGCGAGGTCCAGAGAACAGCTAGAGATGGGATTAGCACTGTCTCAAGAAGTGCTAAAACAGCACGGGTGGATTCTGAATATTCCAAAATCCCAGTTAATGCCGACAACTCGTCTGCTGTTCCTAGGGATGATTCTGGACACGGTTCAGAAAAAGGTTTTTCTCCCGGAGGAAAAAGCCAAGGAGTTATCCGAGCTTGTCAGGAACCTCCTAAAACCAGGAAAGGTGTCTGTACATCAATGCACAAGAGTCCTGGGAAAAATGGTGGCTTCTTACGAAGCGATTCCATTCGGCAGATTCCACGCAAGAATTTTCCAAAGGGATCTGTTGGACAAATGGTCAGGGTCGCATCTTCAGATGCACCTACGGATAACCCTGTCTCCAAGGACAAGGGTGTCTCTTCTGTGGTGGTTGCAGAGTGCTCATCTATTGGAGGGCCGCAGATTCGGAATACAGGATTGGATCCTGGTGACCACGGACGCCAGCCTGAGAGGCTGGGGAGCAGTCACACAAGGAAGAAACTTCCAGGGAGTATGGACGAGCCTGGAAACGTCTCTTCACATAAACATTCTGGAACTAAGAGCAATATACAATGCTCTAAACCAGGCAGAACCTCTGCTTCAGGGAAAACCGGTATTGATCCAGTCGGACAACATCACGGCAGTCGCCCATGTGAACAGACAGGGCGGCACAAGAAGCAGGAGGGCAATGGCAGAAGCTGCAAGGATTCTTCGCTGGGCAGAGAATCATGTGATAGCACTGTCAGCAGTGTTCATCCCGGGAGTGGACAACTGGGAAGCAGACACGATCTTCACCCGGGAGAGTGGGGACTTCATCCAGAAGTCTTCCACATGCTGGTAACCCGTTGGGAAAGACCAATGGTGGACATGATGGCGTCTCGCCTCAACAAAAAACTGGACAGGTATTGCGCCAGGTCAAGAGATCCGCAGGCAATAGCTGTGGACGCGCTGGTAACGCCTTGGGTGTACCAGTCGGTGTATGTGTTTCCTCCTCTGCCTCTCCTACCAAAAGTATTGAGAATTATACGGCAAAGAGGCGTAAGAACGATACTAGTGGTTCCGGATTGGCCAAGGAGGACTTGGTACCCGGAACTTCAAGAGATGATCACGGAAGATCCGTGGCCTCTACCTCTAAGGAGGGACTTGCTTCAGCAGGGTCCCTGTCTGTTTCAAGACTTACCGCGGCTGCGTTTGACGGCATGGCGGTTGAACGCCGGATCCTAAAGGAAAGAGGCATGCCGGAAGAAGTCATTCCTACTTTGATTAAAGCAAGGAAGGAAGTAACCGTGCAACATTATCACCGAATTTGGCGAAAATATGTTGCGTGGTGCGAAGATCGGAGTGCTCCGACGGAGGAATTTCAACTGGGTCGATTCCTACATTTCCTGCAATCAGGATTGTCAATGGGTCTCAAATTGGGATCTATTAAGGTTCAAATTTCGGCCCTGTCGATTTTCTTTCAAAAAGAATTGGCTTCAGTCCCTGAAGTCCAGACCTTTGTTAAGGGAGTGCTGCATATTCAGCCTCCTGTGGTGCCTCCAGTGGCACCGTGGGATCTAAATGTGGTTTTGGACTTCCTAAAATCTCATTGGTTTGAACCACTAAAAAAGGTGGATTTGAAATATCTCACATGGAAAGTGACCATGCTTCTAGCCCTGGCTTCTGCCAGGAGAGTGTCAGAATTGGCAGCTTTATCTTACAAAAGCCCATATCTGATTTTCCATTCGGACAGGGCAGAACTGCGGACTCGTCCGCATTTTCTCCCTAAGGTGGTGTCAGCATTTCATCTGAACCAGCCTATTGTAGTGCCTGCGGCTACAAGTGACTTGGAGGACTCCAAGTTACTGGACGTTGTCAGAGCATTAAAAATATATATTGCAAGGACAGCTGGAGTCAGAAAATCTGACTCGTTGTTTATATTGTATGCACCCAACAAGATGGGTGCTCCTGCGTCTAAGCAGACGATTGCTCGTTGGATCTGTAGCACAATCCAACTTGCACATTCTGTGGCAGGCTTGCCACAGCCTAAATCTGTAAAGGCCCACTCCACAAGGAAGGTGGGCTCATCTTGGGCGGCTGCCCGAGGGGTCTCGGCATTACAACTTTGCCGAGCAGCTACGTGGTCAGGGGAGAACACGTTTGTAAAATTTTACAAATTTGATACTCTGGCTAAGGAGGACCTGGAGTTCTCTCATTCGGTGCTGCAGAGTCATCCGCACTCTCCCGCCCGTTTGGGAGCTTTGGTATAATCCCCATGGTCCTTTCAGGAACCCCAGCATCCACTAGGACGATAGAGAAAATAAGATTTTACTTACCGATAAATCTATTTCTCGGAGTCCGTAGTGGATGCTGGGCGCCCATCCCAAGTGCGGATTATCTGCATAAGTTGTACATAGTTATTGTTAACTAATTCGGGTTATTGTTAAAGGAAGCCATCTTTCAGAGGCTCCGCTGTTATCATACTGTTAACTGGGTTTAGATCACAAGTTGTACGGTGTGATTGGTGTGGCTGGTATGAGTCTTACCCGGGATTCAAAATCCTCCCTTATTGTGTACGCTCGTCCGGGCACAGTACCTAACTGGAGTCTGGAGGAGGGTCATAGGGGGAGGAGCCAGTGCACACCACCTGATCGGAAAAGCTTTACTTTTTGTGCCCTGTCTCCTGCGGAGCCGCTATTCCCCATGGTCCTTTCAGGAACCCCAGCATCCACTACGGACTCCGAGAAATAGATTTATCGGTAAGTAAAATCTTATTTTAGTAGGCTATTCCAACCTTTATTGGTCTTTATTGTCATAGGTTATGACTTTATGTGGATGAGTTATTACAAAAATGGAGTGTAGCTATTGGATTCATTCATGCTGAATGGATGAATACTGTTTAGCAAGAAAATCATTTTAGTTTCAAATTTCAGTAGGGCTTGATCCAGGTCTCCCCCTCTGAGACCAAGTTGTATGTGTCTGATGCCAAAGGCTTTGAGACCATTTGGGTCCCCATTATGATGGATCAAGAAATGTCTGGCTACCGGAGGTAAAGGTTTAAATCTGGCCTGTTCTTTCTTAGCATTTCGAATACTCCCAATGTGTTCTAAAAGTCTGACCTTTAACGGTCTGGATGTTTTTCCAACATAGCTCTTGTGGCAGGGACATTCTAGATGGTACACAGCTCCTATGGTGGTGCATGTGATCTTAGAGGATATCATCCACTTTTTCCCAAATCTGTCAAAAAAATGGTTTGTGGGAATCATGTATTTACATGCCTTGCACCTTCCACAAGGATAGGAGCCTTTCTTTTCTCGTTCATTCCCCATAGGTTGAGATAGATGACTATGTACTATCTTGTCTCTTATGTTTGGTGATCTTCTCCAACTCGTTTGTGGTTTACATGGGAGTATTTTAGCTAAGTCGTCGTCTGTGTGTAAGACAGACCAGTGTTTAGCTAAGATATTATTAATTTCCTTCCAATATACATTGAAGGTGCCAACATATCTAATGGGTTCCTCTTGTTTAGATTTTCTCTTAGGGGTTAGCAGAGAGTCTCTTGGATATGATTCCACTTGTTTAATTGATTTCTTTATTAATCGGTTACTATATCCTCTTTTCTTAAAGCGTGTGGTAAGTTCATTCTGCCTTATGTGAAAGGCATCTTCGGTAGAGCAGTTTCTTTTGATTCTTAGTAATTCCCCTTTGGGGATTCCTCTGATGGTTGCAGGGAGGTGAGAACTGGTTGAGTGTAACAGACTATTAGTGGCTGTCGGTTTCCTGTATAAGTCTGTCGATACATTTCCATCGGTGTCAATGTGGATAGTTATATCTAAGAAATTAATAGATTTCTGACTAGCCTCTAATGTCAGTCTTAGATTTAACTCATTAGTATTCAAGATGTTGATAAAGTCATTCAAGTCTCTGGAGGAGCCTTCCCATAACATCAGGATATCATCGATATATCGTAAATATACCAGTATGTTATCGGTATATTTTTCCAATGATTCCTGGAAGACTATCTCCCTCTCCCACACATTTGGGGCCGACAAGGAGATTGTCTTTTCTGGGAATGATCCTCGATACGGAAGTGCAGAGGGTGTTTCTGCCAGAGGAGAAAGTGTTGGTGATTCAAACAATGGTCCGGAACGTCCTGAAGCCAGCCCGCACATCAGTTCATCAGTGCATTCACCTTCTGGGGAAGATGGTTGCCTCTTACGAGAGACTACAGTATGGAAGGTTTCATGCTCGGTCCTTCCAACTGGATCTCCTGGACAAGTGGTCGGGATCTCATTTACACATGCACCAGAAAATACATCTGTCACCGAAAGCCAGGATTTCACTCCTCAGGTGGCTGCACAAACCTTACCTTCTGGAGGGCCGCATGTTCGGGATTCGGGACTGGATTCTTTTAACCACAGATGCAAGTCTCCGGGGCTGGGGCGCAGTCACTCGGGGGGAAACCTTCCAAGAAAGGTGGTCAGAAGCCAGTCTTCCAATAAACATTCTGTAACTAAGAGCCGTCTACAACGGTCTTCTCCAAGCGGCTCATCTTCTGCGAGATCGAGCCGTTCAAGTACAGTCGGACAATGTAACGACGGTGGCCCACATAAACCGACAGGGCGGAATGAAGAGCAGAGCTGCAATGTCAGAGGTAACAAGAATCATCCTCTGAGCAGAAAAACACGCTTTGTCGCTGTCAGCAGTCTTCATTCCGGGAGTAGACAATTGGGAAGCGGACTTCCTCAGCAGACACGATCTCCATCCAGGACATATCTTTGGGATGTACCTCAAATAGACATGATGGCCTCCCGTCTTAACAAGAAGGTTCAGAGGTATTGTTCCAGGTCGAGAGACCTGCAAGCCGTG
Organism: Pseudophryne corroboree; assembly: GCF_028390025.1. Classification (NCBI taxonomy): domain Eukaryota; kingdom Metazoa; phylum Chordata; class Amphibia; order Anura; family Myobatrachidae; genus Pseudophryne; species Pseudophryne corroboree. The sequence goes on from NC_086450.1 coordinate 260,142,358, forward strand.
GCAGTGGACGCCCTGGTGTATCCATGGGTGTTCCAGTCGGTGTACTTGTTTCCTCCACTTGCACTCATTCCAAGGGTTCTAAAGCTCATAAGGAGAACAAGAGTTTAGGCTATCCTCATTGCTCCGGACTGGCCAAGAAGGGCTTGGTACGCGGATCTTCTGAGCCTTCTGCTGGAATATCTGAGGCCTCTTCCTCTTCGCGATGACCTTCTGCAACAGGGACTGTTCGCTTATTAAGACTTACCATGGCTACATTTGACGGCATGGAAGTTGAACGCCTGATATTAGCTCGGAAGGGCATTTCGAACAAGGTTATTCCTACCCTGATACAGGCTAGGAAAGGAGTAACGTCTAAACACTACCATCGCAATTGGAAAAAGTATGTATCTTGGTGTGAATCCAAGAAGTTTCCTACAGTGGAGTTTCAACTGGGACTGTTTCTCCTCTTCCTGCAAGCAGGTGTGGATATGGGCCTGAGGTTGGGATCCATAAAGGTCCAGATTTTGACCTTCTACATTTTATTCCAGAAACAATTGGCTTCTCTCCCTGAGGTTCAAACCTTCTTGAAAGGGGGTCTGCATATCCAGCCTCCCTTTGTGCCGCCTGCGGCACCCTGGGATCTTAACGTGGTGTTGCAGTTCTTGCAGTCGGATTGGTTTGAGCCTTTACAAGAGGTTGAAGTCAAGTTCCTCACGTTAAAGTCTGTCACATTGTTGGTCTTAGCTTCTGCTAGATGTGTGGCGGAGTTGGGGGCTTTATCTTGTAAAATCTCCTACTTAATTTTCCATGAAGATAGGTCTGAGCTCCGGACACGTCAGCAGTTCCTTCCAAAGGTTGTGTCGGCTTTTCCTATCAACCAACCTTTTGTGGTGGCAGTTGCAACTAAAGTGCCAGTGTCTCCTAGTGGACCCGTCTATATGTCATGGTACTAATGTGGACCTCTACGGACTACGAGAAAAGGATTTACCGGTAGGTAATTAAAATCCTATTTTTTCTGATAATGCCAGATAGTGTCTTTCATATATTATTACAGCCTCTCATCATATTAAGGAGGCGGCTACTGATGCCGGTGTCCTTCCGGCCAAAGCGTCTACTACGTCTTTTCTGGCTGTCCGGATTCTGTGGTTACGGTCCTGGTCTGTAGATCTGGAATCTAAAAAGAACTTGGAGGTGATCCCCTTGAAGGGAGACATCCTTTTTGGGGAGGATCTGAACAAGATTGTTGCTGACTTAGCATCTGCTAAAACTGCATGTCTGCCTAGTACTAACCCTTCGGCTTCGAAGGCTAAAAGTACCACCTTTCGGTCCTTTTCGACCTCCAAGTAAAGCAAACGTCGTACCCGAAACAGGCGCACACTTCCAAAACCTCTAAGCACAACCCTAAACGTTCTTGGGCTTCTCGTCAGCCTGCTTCTAAAACAGATGAGCCTGCTGCATGACGGGGCGGCCTCCCCCTGGGGGACCCCAGGGTGGGAGGCCGACTACTTCGGTTTACCCAGGTATGGTTACAGACCACTTCAGATGCCTGGGTAAGGGAAGTCGTCAATCAAGGATACGCCATCTCTTTCAAGAAATGTCTCCCTCATCAGTTTTGCTCAACAAACATCCCTTCGGATCCGGTAAGAGCAAAAACCCTTCATTTGGTGTTGCAATCCCTCCTGGACACAGGAGTGATAATGCCGGTGCCTCTGTCTCAGAGAGGCAGGGGGGTACTATTCAACGTTGTTTCTAGTCCCGGAATCGAATAGGTCCTCTCAACCCATTCTCAACCTCAAGTCTTTGAACAAATTTTGTATAGAAACTCTCTGCTCTATTGTTCTGGCTTTGGAGCCCATGGACTATATGGTATCCCTGGACATAAAGGATGCTTACCTTCATATAGCTTTTGCCATGTCGAATCAGCAATACCTGCGGTTTGCTATTGGCAACCTACATTTTCAATTCCAGGTTTTAACTTTTTGGTATGACCTCAGCTCCGAGAATCTTCACCAAGGTCATGGCGGTCATGACTGCTCTGCTTCGCCGTCAGGTTAGAAGGTTCCTGCCGTCCCTGGACAACTTATTGATCCTGGTGAACTCTCTAGAGGTTCTCTTTCGTCATCTGCTACTGACTGTCCAAATCCTGCAAGCCCACGGGTGACTTATCAACTGGAAGAAATCCTCCCTGGTCCTTGCTCAGAGCATGGTGCACCTGGCAGCATTATTGGACACACACAACCAACGGTTGTTCTTGTCTCCAGAGAAGGTCCTGAAACTTCAGGACAGGATAAGATGCTTCCTCTCACTTCCGGTGGACGGACCGAACGATTCGGCTGCCTCTCTGCAGAGCTCTCCCTCCAGGCACAATAACTGGCCTATTCCAGCGGCTTAACCTGGACTGGGGACCCCACAATGGCACCCGCGGGTCCCGGAGATAACAGGTAGCAAAGTGGTGAGTGTCCCGGCTCGCTCCCCCCCCCCCCCCCGATTCACCCATGGAGGATCGAGACCAAGCTGCCTGAGGGATCTCGGACAGCTCACGACATCCCGCTGTGCCCCCCGGCGGCCCGCTGGACCCCGCACCGCTGACTCCACTTTTACAGGTGCATGCGGAAGTGATCCGCCCTGCCGCTGCGGCGGCCGTGTCTCCCTCTGGTCCCCTGTCTGGGAACCTGGTGTGCTCCGTGCCCCCTGCCCTTATTTAGGAGACGCGGACCCCCGTCATTCCTGCACCGCGCCGCCAGCCTAAATCATTAGCAGATTGACAACGGTGGCAATGTGTACATCCTGCTGACCCCTGACTGTGCTTGTCGGAGTGGAAAACACACTGCACGACCAAGGCTTCTTAGGTACCGCGCTGGTCGCTGCCTGAGCTCTGCCCTTGCAGTTATTACAAGTGGGCTCTCTTGCTTACCTCCCCCCCCCCCCCCCCCCCCTTACTACACTTGAGCCTGGATGAAGCATAATTTACCTTGGCCTTCCTGAATATAGTTATTATTGTGCTCTTACCACTGGCTTCATCTCTCACTCATGTGTTTTATGACAGCTGCCTTCATGGGGAGTGGATAACCTTTTGCTATACGTCCACACCTTTCTTTAGTACCAAATCAACAGACTTTCCTTTGCCCTTGCCGGGCTACGCTTGAATCACATTCTCCACTATGGAAAAATACGTGGCCAAAACACTCCGCACGAATAAGAATTCTCAAAATAAAAATAAATCAACTGCTAAAGATAAAGAGCATAGTCCTATTAAGCAGGGGTACCCACCCTCACCTGGCAGGAGAGACGCAGATGACCTGTCACTTGCCGATATCCGAGCTAGCCCGTCCTCCATACAAAAGGCCAGAGAAATCTCAGATGTCATATCACCTCTTTTAGACGCAAAGCTGGCACCATTGATGGAGGCCATTACGTCAGCGTCAGCTCAATTGACCCAACACACACAATGTTTGGCAGAGGCCAAGGACCGGATCTCCACCTTAGAGGATGATCATCATGCGATCCAATCACAACAGCAATCACACGTCAACACGCTGGTGGCCATGAGCGATAAACTAGAGGATTTGGAAAATCGCAACCGCCGGAACAACTTGTGCCTGATTGGCTTCCCAGAATCGGTTAGACAGAAAGATATACTGTACTTGGTTACCTGCTGGCTCCCCACAACTCTTGATCTGTCCCCCTCACCCACTTCTTATCTGGTTGAACGAGCGCACCGCATCGGCACCGATAGACAATCTTCACAATCCTCCCAGTCACGCCCTAGACCTGTAATTTTCAAGCTACTGAACTATCTTGACAAGGTGAAGATCATGGAGGCCTATCGCAGATGCTCTGACCTCCGCTATGAAGAATCCAAACTCTTTCAGGACTTTTCTTTCCAAGTTTCAACACAACGAAAAGAATTCTCCCCTGTCTGCAAAAATCTGTTTTCCAAAAACATCAGATTCGCTCTTCTCTACCCTGCAAAATTAAGAATCTTCCATGCCGGCAAACCACATTATTTCGACACCCCGTACTCTGCTCGAAACTTTCTCAAGTCTCTATCCGCATCAGTCTGATTCTCGGATGGACGATGCTGATTGACTTTTCTAAAACCAAGCATTTCTTCTTTTTTATCTCTTCTTTCTTCTCTGATGGCTAGTACTCTGTTGATTATTTACATTTGGCTCTAACAGCCACTGCGGTGCGAGTATTCTTCTCACCCATTGAGGTTGCAGGGATGGCGGGAGGCTCTTCCATTTTCTCTGTCAGCCCCTTTTTTCTTTTTCCTTTTCTATTCATACTAAGGTTTCTGTTACATATGGATGGTTATTATTACTATCATATTGGGCTAAAAATTTTAAAAATGTTTTTGACAGGTGGCCAATGTTATATCGATTAGTACTTTCTACATGTATCTTAATGTTTCGTTATGTTTATTGTGACTCCACATGACTCCCTGACGTACTCCTTTTGTCCTTCCCCTGCTCGCTGGCACGGGGGTTTGGGCTTTAGATTGTGGCTTCTCCTTCTGCGTTCCATCAGACTAGGCATTGGATAATGCCGGACCCTAAGGATTCTGAGTCCCCCTTTGATAGCTCAAAGAGGTCCCTCAAGTTTGTCTCGTGGAACGTAGAGGGCTTGAACACACCAATCAAGAGGAAAAAAGTACTGAACCATCTCAAGAAATTCCATCCCGATGTGGTGTTTCTACAAGAAACACACTGGCGCCTTACTGATCCTAATAGATTTAGGGACACTTGGTTTGGAGACTTCAGAAGTGCCTCTTACACTACCAAAACAAGGGAGTATTGCTCCTTTTTCGTAAATCTCTGCACTATGAGATTAGGGAGGAATGGATAGACCCAAAGGGTCGATTTTTGTTTTTAAAGGTGGATATCGAGGGGGAACGGTTCACCCTGGTATGTATCTACGCTCCCACGGGGCCAAACGCTTCCTTTTTCTCAGACATCTATGTTAATTTACAGGACTTGGTGGAAGGTTCCTTGATTTTAGGGGGAGATCTTAATGTTGTTTTAGACCTGCTGTTAGGTGTGTTGGGTGGTCCCAGACAATTGGGCTTGAGTAGATCCACTCCTCCACCATTGTCCCTAATGCTGGACTTCTCTGTAGCTCTTGAACCCCTGGCGGTTTCTTTATCCTGACTCTAGGGAATACTCTTTCTTTTCACACCCACATAAAACATTCTCTAGATTAGATTACTGGCTAATTTCCGCCTCTTTGATTCACAGAGTAGAAGACGCCACCTTAGCTAATAATCTTCTATCAGACCACGCCCCCTATCGCACTATCAATTGCCTTGACCACACCCCGCTCGTATTCTCATATTTGACGGTTCCCAGAACATCTAGCCCACTCAGAAGACTTCAAACTCTATTTGACCCAATCATATCTCAATTATGCATGTGATAATGCAACACATATTGATTATATGAACCTTTTTTGGCAGGCTTCTAATCCTGTTATTAGAGGACAAATAATCTCATATGTTGCCACCAGGAAGAAGCAGCTTCGGGAGAGGATGGCTAAGGCTTCCCTCCAGGTTGCTTCTGCTTATTCCCAACTACTAGCTGACCCGTCCGAATCTAATAGAATACTATATAAAGATTCTAAATTAGTCCATGATACCCTCTGTACCGAACAATCCAAACTGTTTCTTTCCAGTCCAACAATTATTTCCGTTGGGGTAACCGCCCCGGGAAATTATTGGCAAATATGGTGAAAGCTCACACGTCCCCTAAACATATCTCCTCTATTTGAGACACTCACACTTCACCCGCACTGACACAGGAAACAATCAGTGATACCTTCCTGACTTTCTTTGAGACATTATATACCACCCCTCCTGACCGACCAGCAGCTGGCACAGACTTTTTAACACAGGCTGGCCTCCCCACTCTATCGGAAGAGTACAAAGATTTTCTCACTACTCCCATCACTACAGCGGAATTGGAAGCGGTCATTAAATCCTTAACCAATGGGAAGTCCCCGAGTCCTGCCGGATTATCGGCGGCATATTTTAAACTACTCCTCCCACATATAAGTGACCACCTTCTAACACTATACAATTCAATCTTGGTAGGACACCCAGTCCCACCTGATTTTAACATGGCACGGGTTATAGTCCTCCCCAAACCTAACAAAGATCACACTTTAGTCTCATCTTACCAGCCAATTTCTTTATTAAATCAAGATTTTTAATTATTCACGAAGATGTTTGCTTCCCGCCTCCAGTTGCTCCTACCCAAACTGCTCCATCCTGCTCAGACAGGATTTCTCCGCAGTAGGCATTCTGTACATAATATCCATTCTTTACTAGCGGCCATGATTAAAACTCATGACTCACTGGAGACGGGAAACATGATCCTGAGCTGCGATGCAGACAAGGCCTTTGACCGGGTCTCTTGGGACCATATTGATAGAATACTTAGATTTCAGAATTTTGCCCTTGATTTTCTTCAGGTGTTTTGTACCCTTTACCAAACTCCGCAAGCCTTCCTCACGATTAATGGTCACAACTCCAGACTATTTTCCCTACACCGTGGCACCAGACAGGGCTGCCCCCTATCTCCCCTACTCTTTAACCTAGCCTTAGATCCGCTTTTCCGCCACTTTATAAACGAAACAAGATGGCATGGTATAAAACTAGCGGATCGAGAACTTAAATTCTCGGCATTCGCAGATGATATTTTACTATACTTCAGCAACCCATGGACGGCCATACCACATCTACTCGACATTTTAGACTCCTTTGAACAAGTATCTGGGTTCAAAATTAATTACTCTAAAACAGAGGCTTTGGCCTTCTTCCCCTCGGCCAAAATGGGTTGGGGCGACACTTTCCCATTTCACTGGGCCACAAATAATAGTATTACTTATCTAGGTAATGTGTTCCCTAATCATCCTGCGGAACTCTATTCCCTTAATTTTTCCCCATTGTTCACTAGGACATATACTGACTTCGCTAGGTGGGCCCAGCCCCCCCTCACATACACATACAGGAGTAATTTGTATAAAATGATCAGTTTCCCGCGTTTCTTATGCGTGCTTCAGATGCTTCCGCTGATCCCACCCAAGGACATATTCATTCAATTGGACAAGGCACTATCCAAATTTATTTGGGCGGGTAAACACCCTAGATTCTTTTTTTTTTTTTTTTGCAAATAGATTTTTATTGAAATTTCAAATAAGCGAAAACAGGAAGTTGCGTAAACAATACAATAGCTTCTAAGATTGTCAGAGGTACATCGTCTGGAGAAACTTAACACCTTGTATAATAAAAGAAAAAGAAAAAAAAAGAAAAAAAACTGTAGAGGGGGATGTCCTCTTTCCGCTAACGTATCATAATTCCAGAGAAAGAAAAATATATAGAGCATAAAGGAGTAAGAACTATAAACGTTTCATGAATTGCAACTTCTTGATGCAAAAGGGAGAGAGTAGAAGTAGGAGAGGAAAGAAGAGTAACGAGATGAAAAGAGAAAGATAGAGGGATATGGGGTAGTATTACTCTCAGTGTAGAGGGGGAGAAAGAAAGGTTACTTAGGGAGTTAAGGTTTAGGAAGGGGGGGGGGGAAGGTTCTCTCTTCCTATCCTAAGGGGCTTAACGCATGATTAATTACATTTGGCTACTGGAGGTAAAAAGGAGGGGTTTCTCTTAAAGAGAAGATTTGTAATGGGCTGACGCTTTGTATTCCAGCCATGGGCTCCAAGTAGCAATGAAGGAGGTGTTTTTCATTTCTAGAGACAAAATTAGATCTTCCATTGCCATATAGTGGTCTAATCGGGCGGTCCATTCTTTCATAGTGGGGGGCACTGTTGATTTCCAGTGAACTGGGATCACTGCCTTAGAGGCACTCAAAATATGGCGAAGTAGTGATTTCTTGAGATGATATCTAGGTGAACGCGTGAGATTTAATAACCAAAAGCTGGGGCAAAAGGGTAAGTCCTCACCGAGGATAATGCTAGCTGTCTCCACCATCTTACGCCAAAACGGTTGCAAGAGAGCATTCCCACCATATATGTAGTGGCGTGCCTACTGCTGTCCCGCATCTCCAGCACGTGTTGGGTACTCCAGGATAGATTTTCGCAAGGATATTTGGGCATCTATACCATCTTGTAAGTACTTTGTAGTGAGTCTCCAAGACTAGCACATTGGTAGTTAATGAGAAGGTATTTTTATAGATACCTTCCCAATCATCTGTGGCCACCAAACCCCCCAGGTCTAATTCCCAATCTCTGACAAATTTCGGTTGGGAAGAAAATCTATGATTCACGATCCACTTGTAAAACGTGGAAAGAGTGTGTCTAGGGTATGTGTGAGAGAGGCACATCTGTTCAAATAGAGTCAGTGCTCGTATACCCTTTCCAGAAGAGCAAAAAGTCTGTAGGTAATGTTTAATTTGGAGATATCTCCAGATTTCTTTATTGGGTAGATTCCATTTAGTTTGCAGTTCGGGAAAAGGTATTATACCAGATGAGTCCAGCATTTGATTAGTTCTCCGGATGCCCTTTTCTTGCCATGCATAGAACGACAAGGAGTGGCATCCAGGGGGAAATTCAGGATTCCCAAACAGTGGTGAGAGTGGGGAGGGATGTGCTGAAATATGTGGGAGGGAGCGCAGGAGACGCCAACACGAAAAGATGGGACCAGCCAATGGGTGCATTACCTGGGGGATTTTAGAAAGCCAGGGGGAGTTCACGCTAAGAGAGGGAAGAGAGGCCAGTTCAATGTCTACCCATTGTTTCCTGTGGAGTTCACTACTCCATTCCATGACTCTCGTAAGGAGTACTGCATGGTAATAGGATAAAAAGTGAGGAAGTTGGAGACGTCCTTGATGTTTCCGTCTAAAGAGGATCTCATGCTTAAATCGGGGTTTTCGCCCCGCCCAAATGTAGTCTCTGATCTTTCGTTGTATTGAGAGGAACCATGGTCGAGGAATAGTAACAGGCAGGGTTTGTAATAGGTAAAGAATTCTGGGTAAAATATTCATTTTGATTACTGCTATTCTCCCTATCCATGAAATTTTTTTCCCGCCAGATTTGGAGAGATCAGATTGGAGTTTTGATAGGAGTGGGGGGAAATTCAATTGGTAAATTTGGGAAAGATCCTTGTGAAGGATTACTCCTAAATATTTTAATTGTGATGGATGCCATGCAAAGGGCGAGATAGATTGTCGTACTTGGAGGCTGGTCTGGTCTAGTGTTAAATTCATTGCTGTAGATTTTGATAAATTAATTTTAAAATTGGAGAGAGTACCAAAACGCTTGAACTCTTTAAGAAGATTGGGTATAGAGGTCAAAGGATTAGAAATCACTGCAAGGAGGTCATCTGCAAATAGGGCAAGCTTGTACTCCGTCTTCCCCACCTGCAGCCCTGTGATGTTAACATTCTGGCGAATGGCCCTCGCCAGGGTCTCCATGCATAGCACAAAAATAAGTGGTGACAGAGGACAACCCTGACGAGTCCCATTCCGTATCTGGAACGGGTCTGATAGTTCACCATTGATACATACGTGAACAGCGGGGTCAGAATACAGGGCCCTAATTCTCTGGAGGCCCACCATGCCCACGCCCATGTGTTCCAGCACCCCCAATAGGAAATCCCAGTCAACTCTGTCAAACGCTTTTTCTGCGTCTGTTGAGAGGAGAATGGAGGGAGATTTACAAGTTGAAGCATAATGAATCAAATCGAGAACCTTCGTGGTGTTGTCCCTGGCCTCGCGGCCCGGAACGAAACCCACCTGGTCCGAGTGTATCAGTTTTGGAAGGAAGAGTTTTAAGCGATTCGCCATTAATTTGGCGAAGAGCTTCAAGTCTACGTTTAGTAGGGAAATGGGTCTATAGCTGGAACAGTGTGACGGGTCTTTGCCCTCCTTATGGATCACTGTGATGTGTGCGAGCATAGACTGGGGGGAGAAGGAGGACTGGTCTGAAACCTGATTAAAGGCTCTAAGCATCATAGGTAGCAAAACATCTCCAAATGTCTTATAGTAGGCTAGAGAGAAGCCGTCAGGGCCCGAACTCCTGCCATTTGGGGTGGTTTTAACCGCTTCTTCGAGCTCTGCCAGAGTGTAGGGGTTCTCCAGTGACTCGACTTCTTCAGGTGTAAGAGTGGGGAAATTAATTTCCCTTAAAAACTCTGCAATGGAGGCCTTTCGGGAAAGATCAGATTCCGCCTCCGTCTAGCTTCTTAGGTTGTATAATTGGGTATAATAATGTCGGAAAGCTGCTGCTATCTCTGTCGTGGTGTGTTGTGTTGTTCCCGTATGGGATTTTACTTTAGATATAAAAGATGCTGCGCGTTGAGCCTGGAGAGCCCGCGCTAGCAGCTTCCCAGGCTTGTTCCCCCATTGGAAATAGCGACTACGACATTATCTAGCCTCTAACTTCAATCTGTGGGACATAAGCAAGTCTAATTCCTTCCGAGCCATTAGTAATGATTGAAGATTTTCATCTGACATGGTGGATTTATGGAGAAGTTCTAATGCTTGAATTCTTTGTAACAAGGCCTCCCGTGCCGCCATATGTTGTTTTTTCCTATGGGCGCCCAGTTGAATGAGTTTTCCTCTTATTACACATTTGTGTGCCTCCCAAACTACCACTTTAGCGATCTCCTCTGTGTCGTTAACCTCAATATAATCGGCTATCGCCTCTCTGATCTGCTGCTGGCAACCGGGGTCCTGAATGATCATCTCGTTTAGTCTCCACGTGTAGGAGTTCGGGCGGGCAGGGGACAGGCGAACCCCCAGAGAGACGGGAGCATGGTCTGTCCAGGACATGTTGCCCACAGCAGATACTTCAGCCAGGTGCAAAAATCTATGCGGGATAAATAGGTAGTCAATCCTAGTGTAAGTGTTGTGAGGGTGTGAATAAAAGCTAAAATCCTTAGTGGAGGGGTGTTGTATCCTCCAGACATCTATAAGTTGGAAGTTATGTAGGATCTTCCGGACCCTACGGTGTAATTTATCCGAATACCTTGGGGAGGGGTTGGAGGAGTCTAATCGGGGCTCCAAAGACCAGTTTAAGTCCCCGCCAAAAAGCAGAATCCCATTAATATGAGGTTGGGCTAGCGTTAGGACTCTTTCCAAAAAGCCTGGCTGTGCCTTATTGGGGGCATAAACATTGAGAAATGTAAGAGCTCTATTAGCGATGGTGCAGTTTACAAGTAGAGCCCTGCCGGGGACAAGTTGATAACAAACAACCTCAGCGAGGGTAACATGTTTGGCGATCAGAATCGCTACCCCCAATGTCTTACCATCTACGTTATTGGAAAAATACCCTGTAGGGAAGTCTCGACTCCTGAGAGAGGGGGCCACTCCCTCTTTAAAGTGAGTTTCTTGCACAAAGGCAGCGTCTGCTTTTTCGGCTTTCAATTCTCGTAAGGCCCTTGACCGCCTCTCAGGAATGTTGAGTCCCCGGGCATTTATAGAAACCACTTTTAGTAATGCCATTTACTCGTTCCAAAAAGAAATAGTAAATCTGGTCTTACCGAGATCCCAGCAGCATAGAGTAGGGTTTGGGCATTGGTGAGTCTAGGTAATTTTGGAAGGGAAGAGAGAACCTGGAGGAGAGGAGGGGAGAAAGAAAGGGATAGAGGGAGAACAACAGAACAGAAAAGCATAGCAATATAGAACAGTTGAACATGTGAAGATGTAACACCGCTCCTGGTGACACGAACAACGGGGACAATGTCCCCATCGATCGTTCCAGGACCAAACATTGCGGTGCAAATGGGGTAACAAGGGGGGGGGACGGATCCGCCCTCCCACACGAACTATATCAATGGAACATAATTAATAACCACAATAATATGAACATTGCATGCCACCACATTCGGAACAGTACATTGCCCGAGCTACAATAATATAGTAGATACCGTGGCAGAGTTGCTTAAATCTCACTCTATTCGGGAAGTTAAAATGTCTAGGTCCCTCGGGCATGACGGGACTGTCAAATATAGAGGCGGGAGTCCGAGAGGCAACACACCCCTCAACTGCATGGTGTCTCAAGGGAGGCAGTCTTCATATAGGAGCCATGGACCCTCCTATGGGGACTTGACATAATGAAGTAGTCCTCTCCGTGTCCGTCAGTCCTGCGTAGCGAGGAAAGGTTGCCATTTTAAAGGTGGGACGGAAGGGAGCGATTCCTTTTCTGTGCTGCTGAAGGAGATCCCACTGTTTGGAAAGGTATGTCAGCCCGGGGAGGTTGGGGGGGGCGTATCCTCAAGCCTACGGATTGCCACTCAGGGACCTGTACTGGGTCAATAGATAGGGTGGAGCAGAAGGGGGCGACATCCTCGGGGGTCCGAATCGTTGCAGACCTGCCGTCATTGGTCGCTGTGATGCTGAAGGGAAAACCCCACCTGTATTTGATGTTGTTTTTACGGAGGGCATCTGTTAGGGGTTTTAGTTGACGTCTTGACTGTAGAGTGTGGCGAGAAAGGTCCTGGAAGACCTGGATAGGTGCGCCGTTGAAGTCTAGGTCTCCGGCGTTCCGGAGTTTCCTGATTATCTCTTCTTTTTGGCTGTAGTAGTGAAGTCGGCAAATAATGTCTCTTGGTCGGTCGGACTGCAAGCCTCTGGGACGCAGTGCTCTGTGTGCCCTGTCGAAAACAATGGGGTCATTCGGGTCGGTTTCCAGGACTGCACCAAAGATCTTGTTGAGGACATCTGAGATGCTTTGCTGTGGTATGTCTTCGGGAATGCCCCTCACTCGCAGGTTATTCCTACGTCCCCTGTTGTCTATATCATCAAGATGGTCGTGCAGGTTCTGAATCTCTTCTGCTTGAAGTCTGATAGTATCTACCAGTGCGTGTTGGAAAGCGTTGGATTCATCTCCCCTGGTCTCCAATGTTTCAATTCGAGAATTCAGCTGAGTCAGTTCAGACCGAAGTGAGGACACCTCAGAGTGGACCACATCTCGGAGTTTACTCTCCAAAGATGTGAAGTCCGCCTTAGTGGGCAAGGTCTGCAGGAGGGTGAGGACTTTCTGCATGTCTTGCTGTCCAGTGGAGTTCCTATCTGGTGTAGTCACCCTGGTTCTGCCTTGCTTCTCCGCCCTCTCGGAGTGTGCCGGAGAGGGAGGCGTCGGTGGAGTCGACATAACTGTATCTTTCCGGAGATTGAGAAACCGCCTCAGGTCTGAGCGGGGGGTGACTTCAGACTGACAAATAGAGGTTTTCACTCCCCTACGTTTCCTGCGACTCATGGGTAGTAAGAAGGGGATGTGGGTGTCGAAACCTGTGCGACGGGCGTTGGGGCAGATGTATTGGGCGATTCAGTATCACAGGTCACACTTTGAGCACTCCCTCGGTCCCATATCCCAGAGCTTGGGGCTGATATTCACTGATCCCTAAGTCGCCACCATACAGAAGAGAGTGTCAGGTGCAGTGGTGGATGCGTTCGGTGAATCGCGCAGTTACAGACATGTCCGGGTGGATGCGTTATCGTGTCGGGTCTAGCAAGTTATTGCAGAATCAGCAAAACAGATCTGTGGTCATTTTGGTAGTAGAACGTGTTGGAAGGCGTCAGCCATCATCCCTCGAGACGGCCCTACATGGCTGCAGGAGGAGGCGTCTATTTCCTTGTGGGTGGGGACATGATGGTCACACAGCGGTGGCTAGTTGTAGGCGAGTTGTTTTGTTATAATACAAGCAAGTGTAGCAGTAGGGGAGGTGAGATGTAGCAGGGGTCCACCAGGGGGAGCTTCAGTTCCCTATGTCAGGCAAAGAATGTGCAGCTCGTCCCCTATAACTAGTGGGGTGGTTGGAATCCTGTGTTAACTGTGATTAACTGTGTTAATCCTGTCACCTACACCTTATTTGGCAGCAGGGCTATAAAGCACCCCAGAGCAGCTTCTCTTAGTATGGGCGCCTTTCCCAATTGCCAGTGATGTCTGCCAGGGTCTAAAATGGCGCCGCCAGGCTGCTGTCTCCAGGTGCCTGTAATGGGCCTTATGTATCCCCTGCCTGCGGGATATTTTCAGTGGTGGCAGTGGCTGGCGTCCCCGGAGCCCAGGTGGGGTCTCCTGGGGCACGCTGTGAGCTTTAATTATATCAGTGGCCGCGTCCGGCCCCGGGAGCGGTACCACGTGACCGGCGCCGCACTCTCGCTACGGAGCCAGCCGCCGGGCACACGGGGACCCACCGCACAGAGCGTATCGTCCGGGCACAGACTCGCCAGGACGGGGTGGTGCGGGGGCTCCGGGGGTGTAGGGGACAGCTCCAGCCCGTCTCTCCGCCGCAGGGCGCCGCACTTCCGGTCCGGGGCAGCTCCAAACGCGAGGTCCCGGCTCCAGCTGGCAGGGAAGGCCGCAACCTGCACGGGTCCAGGGGGCACCCGCCGGCTCCGCAACCGCCCTGTTCAGTGCTGGGGGGGTCCGGGTAGGGTATATAAAGGGTACCAGTTATGTCTGTAAGGCAAATGAGCAGTTAAAACTGCTACTGTAACAGGAGCTTGAGTGCTGCACAACCTCCTGCATCCACAGCCAGGCCACACCCCCAACACCCTAGATTCTAATTGTTTAAACTACGTCAACCTTGGTCCCTTGGTGGCTTGAATTTGCCGTCCCTATATACTTATGCTTTGGCAGCCAATTACAGGATTGCGTTGGACTGAATCGGCGGACAAAGCACATATGCTAATACATATTGAGAACAATCCTTTACACCTTCTTGGAATCTGGTATCCCTATTACACACCACTCCCAACTCCATGCCAAATAGTGTAAAGAACAATTTACTTATATCATCTACCTGTGCGGCCTGGCGGTTGGTCCGCTCAAAGCTTAAACTGTCACGACATACGTCACTATTCTTACCTCTCTGGGGTAACCCAGACTTTAAACCCCATACAATTTTTTCATATATTTTATACTTTGTATGACGGAGGTCTGAAATACATCCATCATTTTTTGGACACCGCAAATTTGACCTTGCTTACACACTCACAGGTTATGGCATGTTTTCCACATTTACAGATCCCATTGTTTCCCTTTCTCCAGGCCTGTAGCTATGTGCAAAAGGTTCTGTCCTTGATTCCGTTACTGGATAAATCCCACAATCTGGACAAAACCTTACGCCTGGACGCGAATAGTAGCTTTTCTACAGCCCTTATACACTCACACTCACACTCTCGCGCCTTACTAAACATAGAATTTGGTTCAGTGGGACTCATGAAATGGAGACTCGAGTTCCCGGATCTTTCCCTGAAGCTGATTCTAGAGGCTAACACCTACTTGGATAAAACATTGGGTTCAATTTCATATTCAGAAATGCATCAGAAAATCTTACATAGAGCATATGTCACCCCAAAGCTGCAACACCTTATTGGGGCTGCCTCTTCATCCCATTGTTTCAAATGTGCTGCACCAGATGCAGATCTGGTCCATTGTCTATGGTCCTGCCCTAAGGTGCAGGCTCTCTGGCAAGCACTCCAGTCATATATCACAACAGACCTACAGATTCAGTTTGATATCACTAAAACATGGGCATTTTGGGGCATATATCCGAAATCCTCTCCTGTCAGACTGTCTAAAGGACAACACATTTTATTAATCGAACTAGCAGCGGCTACTAAGAAGACAATACTCTCCCAGTGGATCTCTGCCGATCCCATACCCATCTCACTATTACACCCTAAGATCTCTCATCTTTTCCACCTTGACTGGACTAACACCACTTTACAGAAGGAAAAACTGACTGCACAATATTTTCATATTTGGCTACCCTATGTCCTGACTCTTCCCCCGATTATAAAAGAGGTTCTACGAAAATGTTTTAAGGATACTAAATGGTATATTTTGGAGACTCTTGATTCCACAGCCCCCTTCTGATCGCACTATTCTAAAATGTTTAACTAGCCCAATTGTTATTGTTATTTCTTGTTGATACGATACCTACTAGTGTATAATTTTGATATAGCTCGGGGTCTATTTGGAGCACTATTACAATTACTATTATGAATTTACGTATTTCTAAATATTCTCATGTAATACATGTTGTTTCTCATTTGAATGATTTTGATGTCTACCTGTCAATAAAAAAAACTTTTGAAAAAAAAAGATGCTTCCTCTCTAGCCCAAGAGTGTCTATACACTCCGTGATGCAAGTTCTAGGCCTCATGGTGTCGGCTTTCGACATGGTAGAGTACGCTCAATTTCATTCCTGCCCTCTGCAGAGGTTAATCCTTTCCAAATGGGACAGCCTGCCTCACCGGAACAGGTCACACATGGTGTCCTGGACTCCGTAGGTTCGCTTATCGCTGACCTGATGGCTACTGAACCAGCAATTGAACAGGGTTCGTCCCTTCTGGATCTCCAACTGGGTCCTCCTAACGACGGATGCCAGTCTGCGGGGTTGGGGCGCGGTATTGGAGCAACACACTCTTCAGTATCGGGGGACCAGCATGGAATCTCTACGCCCGATTGTTCAGTGCTTTGAAACCGGTCCTGCCTCTGTAACAGAACAGGCCTGTTAAATTACAGTCGGACAACGCCACAATGATGGCGTACATAAATCATCAAGGCGGCACTCGAAGCCGCATTGCGATGTTGGAAGCGTCAAAGATTTTTCTATGGGCGGAACGCCATCTGCCAGCTATTTCGGCAGTGTTCATTCCGGGGTCCTTAACTGGGAAGCGGACTTCCTCAGTCGTCAGGACGTACGCGCCGGAGAGGGGAGTCTTCATCCGGTAGTCTTTCAACTCCTAGTTGATAAGTGGGGCCTACCAGATGTAGACTTGATGGCGTCTCGACACAATCACAAGGTTCCGGTTTTCAGAGCAAGGACAAGGGTTCCTCAAGCAGCCTTCGTGGACGCACTAGCAATTCCATGGAACTTTCGACTGCCATACGTGTTCCCTCCGGTGTCACTCCTGCCCCGGTTAATACGGAAGTTCAAACAAGAAGGAGGAATTGCTCCAGCGTTGCCTAGACGGCATTGGTTCTCAGACCTACAGGGTCTCTCAATAGAACGTCCACTTCCTCAACGCCCAGACCTCCTCATTCAGGGCCCTTGTGTCTACCAGGATCTGGCCCTACTGGCTTTGACGGCATGGCTCTTAAAGCTTCAGTTCTGAGGGCCAAAGGATTTTTTGAGGCGGTCATTCTTACTTCACCTGATGTGCGGCTAAGAATTATGATGCATACCAGTTCAGCACTGCCAAACTTTTGGGGTTTCTACAGCAGGGCCTGGACTTAGGCCTTCGTCTTTCCTCCCTCAAGGTTCATTTTTCTGCCTTGTCTGTATGGTTTCAGAGAAAAATTGCGACTTTGCACTTAGCTTCTTTGGGTTTGTATGGCATTAGCCGCTGGTACCTTCTCCTGTTTTGAGAATGTAGTTTTATGTGGCTACTAACTGGAGGCGGGGCTATAGAGGAGGCGTCGGTATGCATCCTGGGAACAGTCCAAGCTTTTTGCCTGTTGGTGCCTCAGCTCAAGATCCAACGCTACATCCCAATGTTATTCCCTGTGGAATCCAGTGTACCTCGCAGAAAGAGATTTAACAAAGGTAAGTTCTTACCATAAATCTCCTTATGCACTTATTACCGTATATTTACAATTTCAGTGCATGGTATAAAGTTGAGAATGAGACCGTTTACTTTAGGTTATTGTACTGTATGTGGCTAAAAATTACAACAGTTTCAGTGATTGCTATGAAGGTGTTAGCTAACTGAATTATGGAAGAAGTAATAGGATATGTTACTTTAAATATTGGAGAATTAATTAAGCATATTTTACTGTGAAATACCGAAATCGATATTTTTCTATAATGGCACTTAGTAGTGGATGAATAAAAAAAATACTGGTTTCCTGCCATACTAGAAGTGTTTGTTGTGTCCTGTAATGGGCTTGATCTTAATTTGATTATCGAGACTGAGCCTTTGGGACTTCCTTTGTCGGCCTAATTTACCTAATTAGTTCATAGTAGAAAATCACTGTGCCTCATAGTTAAAAATCGTAAAATGGTAAAGGGCCTATAATATTTAATGTCCTACAACAAATATTTTTGTCCCTCATAATTGTAAAGGCATTTATATGCCAAAAAACAGAAATGCTAGAGTACAGATGCATCTTCATACATCTATCCTCAATACGCCATTTATCTTGAGATAAGTGAGCCGCCAGACTCCGTTGGGCGTCTTTTTCAATTGAAAATGCATAGTTGTCTCAACACAATGCAACCAGAATGTATGACTGAGTCTGTATGTCGAACAGAACAGAACTTGGAAAAAAGCTGCGCCTGCTACATTGTAGCACTTATACAGATTCAGAGACTGAGTTGCACACAGATATTCAAGTGTCATATAGCACAGTAATCAGCACGTGTACTAGTCGCATTTCGACTAAGATGCCTTTTTGCGAGGGGCGTGGCCTAACTAGACATGGAGTAAGACACTGCTTTGGTAGCTCCCTGGCCCATTGATCTTGCTTTTATTCCTGTTGCCCGGTGTAAATTTCCTTCTTGCCCCTGGACCTGTGCATGTGGACCCGCTGATACCCCAGAACTCAGTGTGTGGTCCCCGAAGTATTCCCTGCCAGGGTATTCCTATATTCAACCTGGGTCTGCGGGCGGCCTGTCTGTGTACCCGGCACCATCTTTTGTGTGGAACGGAGTGATCTGGTGTCCCTCCTGCGCTCCCGCCTCCCTTTCCCTGCCGCTGCCACCGCTGATGTCTATGTGTGGGGCTCCCCTTGCTTACCTGCCCGCTGTCAGCTGAGGCTGGTGTGGGGTCCTGCTGAAGTGTGTTTTGTGGTTGAGTCCTGGCCGCCATCTTGAGTATCCCTCTGTTTGCTCAGGTGGCCTCTTCGTCCTTCCTGGGTTTCCCTGCTTGTGGTCACTGCTGCTGCGTTCTCTGCGGGTGTGCTCCTCTATTTCCCTGCTCGCTGGGGCTGGCTCAGGATCCTGCTTCTGGGTGTGCTGCTGCTGGATCCCGGAAGTACTGGCCACCAGTTTGGATATAGGGCTGTCTGCCTCTGCACGGCACTCGGAGGCTACATGCTGCTCACTGCTTCTTTCCTGCTGCTGGTGACCAAGGAGGACTGCTCCTGATATCTGGTGCTATTTGGCTGCTGAGTAGGTTAGGTGTGGATTTTGCTCACCCTCTCCTATTACCATTGTTTACTTGGGGCTTTGGCTTACTCCTTCTCTTTTTGTGACTGTTATAAGTCGCTGCCCTGTTTATTACCATCAATCTCTGATGTAAAATATCTGACCCTGCCAATAATATATTCTCATCGCTGGGTCCCTGATGGTCCAAAGGCATAGCTGGTCTGCTGCGGAGTGTTTGGCGAAGTTCGTGCGGGAGGGCCGGACGCCGGCTTCTAACATGCCATTGTCTCCTTCTTCTCATACTGACTCCTGTCCCCCCTCTCCCACTATGGCTAGTTCTTCTGAAGTTACCATGACTCAACTTCTGCAGGCCATCACCGACTCTAAAAAATGCATTGCCGACAGGGTGGCAGAAGTTCCTGTCGACATCTTTCATTCGTCAGGATATGCAAAAGCTCCGTGACAGAGGAGAGACAGAAAACCGCATTTCGACTCTGGAGGATTCCTATACACCCATACCGAACCGTCTTTCCTCTCTGGAGTCCCAGATGTCGGCATGTAAGCTTAAGCTTACCGATATTGAAGGTCGAAATAATGTTCGCTTTGTGGGTCTTCCTGAAAAAGCTGAGGGATCTCAGCCTGAACATTTTTTGGAATCCTGGTTACTGTCCCTGTTTTGAAAAGACTCCTTCACTCCGCAATTCGCTGTTGAAAGAGCCCACAGGGTGTCTACTCGCCCTCTCCCTCCTGACGCGCTTCCTTGGACCTTCATCGCTAAATTCCTCCACTATATGGATAGAGATGCTGTACTCCGCCTTGCCATACTTCAGGGGCCCTTGTAACATGGTGGCCAAAGGGTTTCTGCATTTCAAGACTTCTTGGCTGATGTTCAAAAATTCCGCTCACAGTTCACGCAGGTGAATCAACGTTTAAGGGATCGTCAGTTGCAATACTCAATGCTGTTTCCTGCTTGTCTTCGTGTGGTGGCTGGTAATCATACCCATTTTTTTGACACTCTTCAATCTGCCTCAGCCTGGATTGATCTGCAACCGGTGCCGCAGTCTGCTCCACCTTGACGGGACGGATACTCATGCCTATAATATATTTGTCTCAGGTTGTATGATGGTACTTCTGCAGAATCACTAATTTACTGTGGTTTTTTTTTTTTTTCCTAGGGAGTCGGTGTCTAAGCTCTCCTACGCTGTGTTGGGCTATACTCTAGTCTCCTATATGAGGGTCTGTCTGTTAATTATTATTATTATTTACATCGGTATGTTTGGTTGATAGCTGGGAGCTCCGTGCTCATAGGCTATAGGATTAGCTGCCCCGTGTTTAAAGGGAATTTGAAGTTTAATTTTCTCTTGTTATTCAGGTTTTGGGTATAGGTATACCTATGTTTGGGAGGGTATACGGATTGGAAGGGGTTCGGTTTCTGTTATTTTACATACCTATGTTTTTTTGTTTTTTTTATTTGCATTTCTTTGAATGGTACCTGGTCTCTGATATGTGTATGAGGAGGGTGTTCTTCTATGTGCTAGGGCGCACTGAGCTCTGGGTCCTGCTTTTCTTATTTTCCCTGTGTTATAATGGTACATATTATCTTGTGGAACATTAGGGGCCTTAATGATAAGGGTAAGCGCTCCTTGGTCCTGAAACAGCTCAAGTCTCATTCCCTGGGGTTATTATGCTTACTAGAAACTCACTTAGTGGGTAGTCGTGTACTCTCTTAAAAAGCCATGGGTGGGTTGAATTTTTCACTCTACTTTCCATTCTAATTCCAGAGGTGTATCAATTTTGATTCATAAGAATATGGGTTTTGTTTGTCAGAGGGTGCAGATTGATCCACTGGGTTGCTATGTATTTTTAGTGGGTACTATCCACAATATCCCTTTTTTTTACTTCTGACAATATATATTCCCCATCCTTATAACTCTGGTATTTTGGTTAAAGCATGTACATTTATGCAGGACTTTCCTTCAACACCAGTCATCTGTATTGGTGATTGTAACGCTGTTATGCACAAGGATTTGGATAGATGGAGGCCTGGTTCTCTGACGGGGTGGGGGTGGGGGCATTACTGCCTTTTCACACTAGGTTTCTGAACTGGGTCTCCTGGATGTGTGGCGCCTACGGTTCCTCTTAGTTAAACACTACTCCTGTTTTTCTAGCTCATTTGGTGTATTTTCCCGGATAGATATGGCTCTCTTGTCCTGCTCTCTCCTTTGGGGATGAATTCTCCTTTGGAGATTTGTCTCCTTTGGAGATTATTTGGCCCGGGGGATCTCCGATCACTCCCCTATACTTCTGTCTATAGACTTAGCTATCCCTAGGGGGGCATCCTTTTGGAGATTTAATCCCTCCTGGGTGCTCCCTCTGAGTTATTAGTTCTGTGGGAGGAATTTTTTGTGAACAATCCAGTGTGTGATGATGTCTTTAAAGCCTAAGGGGCTCTTTGATCTCTAGAGTTGCCCAAATTAAAGTTATTAATAGAAAGTCTGGGGAGGAGTTGGAGAAGCGGAGCTTGGAGCTGTAGCAGGTTTATTTGCATAGTGACCTCTTGGCTGACCGAGTTGAGTGGTTGGTCATACATAAGCGATGGACAGACTATCTCCTGGATAAGGCTAAACAGAGCTTGGTTTTCTGGGCACATGATTTTTATATTCAAGGGGACAGAACAGGGAAATTTTTAGCTTATTTGTCTAGAGAGGAATTTTCCCCTACCACTGTGCATGGCTTGAAGCGAGCTGATGGCACCATATGTGTGGACACCCCTTCTATTGCGGATAGTTTTCATTCTTACTTTGTTGAAGTATAAAAATGTAAAGTGCGATACTCCAGTTTACAGCTGTCTATGTATTTAGATGAGATTGTATTCCCAGTGCTCTGTTCAGATTCCCAGCAACTCATGGAGAGTTATTTTACATTGGAGGAGGTAGAGATAGGAATTTGATCCTTTCCTAATAACAAAGCTCCTGGTGTGAATGGTCTTCCCATTGAACTTTAGAAAACGCATTTAAAATTTTTGCACCCAAACTACTGAAAATTTTTAATTCTTTATTAGATGCTGGCTCTCTTCCCCCTTCTATGGCAGAAGCATTGGTGGTGTTACTTCCGAAGCCGGATTTGGATCCCTGTTTGCATGATTCGTATCGTCCTATCTCCTTGCTCTCCACTGATATCAAACCGCTTTATGCCGGGCAGATCTACTGCCCTTAATCTGCGCCATCTATTCACATATATGCAATTGACTGGTGAGCAGACTGATGATGCGGTTATTGTATCCCTGGATGCTGCTCGTGCTTTCGACTCCATGGAATGGATTTATCTTTGGGAAGTACTGGCTAGGTTTGGTTTGGGCCCAAATTTTATTGCATGGGTTAAACGTTTATATTCCTCTCCGGCTGCTAGAGTAAATGTTAATGGCTACACTACCGACTCCTTTTTGCTGGAGAGAAGGACACGCCAGGGATGTCCCCTGTCCCCTTTGCTCTTCGTGCTGGTGATAAAACCCCTGGCGTGTAAGATAAGGGCCTCTTCTGCTATTAAAGGAATTCGAGTTATAGACTGAGGAAAAGATTGGCTTATACGCCGATGATATAATTCTCTTTCTATCCGACATGCCCCACTCTTTGCCTGGGCTCCTAGACCTGGTTGAGGAATTTGGCTTTTATTCGGGGATCCACATCAATTGGGATAAATCGGTAGTGTTTCCATTTCTTAAATCTACTCTGCAACCCCCCACTTATGACTTCCCCTTGAAATGGTGTTCCCAATTTAAGTATCTCGATATTCAAATCTCCCATTCTCCTGCACTTTATTGCCTAGAATTTAACCACCCAAATTGCACGATTACGGGAAAAATCCCAGGTATGGCAGAAGCTTCCTTTATCTGTTACAGGGCGGGTGAACATTGAAAAAATTATTGTTCTGCCGAATTTTTTATATATATTACAGAATGCTCCATCCTATATCCCTATTTTGCAATTTCATTTGATCTCCCGTTCTATTGTTTCTTTTATGTGGGGCTCTATGCAGGCCCGCATTGCTGTTAGAACACTGTATAGGTCTAGGCATGAGGGGGGCTTGTCCCTACAGGATTTCCATCTGTATTATGTAGCCGCTCAGGTGGCACAGTTGGGGGAGTGGGTGACCCTGGAGACTATGGTGACCTCCCTGTAGCCTTTTTGGAAAAGGCGAGTTTGGCATTTTCTCCCCTGCAATTCCTGTTGGCACATTTTTCAATTGCCTCTCTTCCCCCCTTATTACAGCAAGCTCTTAGAATTTGGCTTGCGGTGGGGATACTGTTAGGGGATAGTACTATTGATCCCTGCTCCCCATTGTGGAATAATATGTTGTTCCCTGAGGTCCGATTGCTTGGCAGTAGCTCGGGATGGATTTCCTTTGGTGTGTCGGCTATAGGACAGTTGTATCAAGATGGGGTCCACCACACATTTGAATATCAGCCACCTATGATGTACCTAGGCATTACTTTTACCGCTATCTATAGCTTTGTCATGCCCTGTATGCTCAGTGGGGCAATGATACTCGGCAACTGTCTGAATCTCCCGTTCATGCAATGTTCTGTAATATGCCTGAGCGTGGATCTGTTTCAGTTCTATACGCTCTGCTCTCCTCCTCTGGACTGAATGGTTTAGGGTCATTGCGAGATAAGTGGGTGACTGATGTGGGTGTTCTTGATTACTGGACTCCGAGCAGACTGTTCCGAATCGGATCCTCTGCTTGTTCTAAATGTAAGGCCTTGGATGCTGATTTTTGGCATCTGCTCTGGCTTTGTCCACGGGTGTGTGCCTTTTTGGGGAGAAGTGACTGAGTGTTTCCGTGATGCGGGTGTTCAGTTTCCTATTATGACTCCCCAAATTTGTATATTTGGGCTGGATTTGAGGTACTCTCTTGGTGGTCATCTGAAGTTGTATATCAATAATTTGCTTGCCTTATCACGAGTCTGTATTACACACATCTGGATGGGACAAGACCCTCCTGCTTTTGCTGCGTAGGTGGCCCTGGTTAACACTATGCTCTCTCATGAGCGTTTCATGTATGCTAAACGCAAGTGCTTGGGTAAATATGATGCAGTGTGGGGACTCTGGACGACTCTTAGATATTCCCTTGATCTCCCGACCTTACCGTAAATTTTTGATATATCTATATATGTAAATTCCTTTTTTTAATTAATTTTTATTTCGTGCGCCCCTGGCTTCACAGGATATGCCGATCTACCCCCCACCACCTGGGTATACAACTGTGCTGGTATTCCACTGTTATATTTGTATTCTCCTTCATGTTAATGACAATTGTTTTTTTGGGGTTATGTGATGTATGAACCCATTTTAACTACTTGAAATCATACCTATTGATGTAGACATTTGTCAAGAAATGAATAATTCTTTCATGTGAATGTTTTTATTTGTTTGTATATTTTCAAAATCAATAAAATATACATGATTAAAAAAAAAAAAAAAAATGCCTTTCCGACAAAAAAAGACATGCGATGCTTGATTCTCGCATGCCAAGATAGGATGTTTGGCGTGACTACAGCAAAGGCAAATAAATATTAAACAAATAATATAGGCACCTCGCTGAAAGTTGATTTTCCAAGCTGCTGTTCTATCGGAGATAGTCACTCTCCATAACCAGAAATACTGATTTGCTCATTGCTCTAAGTCATATGTCCTAAGGCGAGCTCAGGGAGAAAGGTAGTCCCCCTGGAACAGAAGCTAAAGTACAATAGCTATTTTCTCTGACGTCCTAGTGGATGCTGGGAACTCCGAAAGGACCATGGGGAATAGCGGCTCCGCAGGAGACTGGGCACAACTAAAGAAAGCTTTTAGGTCACCTGGTGTGCACTGGCCCCTCCCACTATGACCCTCCTCCAAGCCTCAGTTAGATTTTGTGCCCGACCGAGGTTGGATGCACACTAGGGGCTCTCCTGAGCTTTTAGAAAGAAAGTATATAATTAGGTTTTTTATTTTACAGTGAGACCTGCTGGCAACAGGCTCACTGCAGCGAGGGACTAAGGGGAGAAGAAGCGAACCTACCTGCTTGCAGCTAGCTTGGGCTTCTTAGGCTACTGGACACCATTAGCTCCAGAGGGATCGACCGCATGGAACTGGCCTTGGTGTTCGGTCCCGGAGCCGCGCCGCCGTCCCCCTTACAGAGCCAGAAGCAAGAAGAGGTCCGGAAAATCGGCGGCAGAAGACATCAGTCTTCACCAAGGTAGCGCACAGCACTGCAGCTGTGCGCCATTGCTCCTCATACACACTTCACACTCCGGTCACTGAGGGTGCAGGGCGCTAGGGGGGGGGGCGCCCTGAGCAGCAATAAAAACACCTTGGCTGGCAAAAATACCACAATATATAGCCCTAGAGGCTATATATGTGATAATTACCCCTGCCAGAATCCATAAAAAAGCGGGAGAATAGTCCGCGAAAAAGGGGCGGAGCTATCTCCTTCAGCACACTGGCGCCATTTCTCCCTCACAGCTCCGCTGGAAGGAAGCTCCCTGGCTCTCCCCTGCAGTCTACACTACAGAAAAGGGTAAAAAAGAGAGGGGGGGGGGCACTAAATTTAGGCGCAGTATATATAACAGCAGCTATAGGGGACATAATTCAGTTAGTCCCTGCATTATATAGCGCTCTGGTGTGTGCTGGCATACTCTCACTCTGTCTCCCCAAAGGGCTTTGGTGGGTCCTGTCCTCTGTTAGAGCATTCCCTGTGTGTGTGCGGTGTGTCGGTACGGCTGAGTCGACATGTTTGATGAGGATAATGATGTGGAGGCGGAGCAGATGCCTATAGAAGGGATGTCACCCCCTGCGGGGCAGACACCTGAGTGGATGGACTTATGGAAGGAATTGCGTGCACGTGTCGACTCCTTACACAAAAAATTTGACGACATGCCAAATGCGGGACAGCCGGCTTCTCAGCTCATGCCTTTCCAGGCGTCTCAAAGGCCATCGGGGGCTCTAAAACGTCCGCTACCTCAGATGGCAGACGCAGATGTCGACACGGATACTGACACCAGTGTCGACGACGAGTCTAGTCTAATGTCCACTAAGGCCATTCGTTGCATGATTGAAGCAATGAAAGAGGTGTTACAAATTTCTGATATAAACCCAGGTACCACTACCCGTAGTTTTTCCCCCATCAGAAGAATTAAATGAAGTGTGTGAAGAAGCGTGGGCTTTCCCTGATAAAAGATTGGTAATCTCTAAGAAGTTACTAATGGTGTGCCCTTTCCCGCCAGAGGATAGGTCACGTTGGGAGACACCCCCTAGGGTGGATAAAGCGCTCACACGTTTGTCTAAAAAGGTGGCACTACCGTCTCCGGATACGGCCGCCCTCAAGGAACCTGCTGATAGAAAGCAGGAGGCGATCCTGAAGTCTGTATATACACACTCAGGCATTATACTTAGACCAGCTATTGCGTCAGCATGGATGTGCAGTGCTGCCGCTGCGTGGTCAGATTCCCTGTCAGAAAATATTGACACCCTAGACAGGGACACTATTCTGCTAACAATAGAGCATATAAAAGACTCAGTCTTATACATGAGTGATGCACAGAGGGAGATCTGCCGGCTGGCATCTAAAATAAGTGCATTGTCCATTTCTGCTAGGAGAGGCTTATGGACTCGCCAGTGGACAGGGGATGCAGATTCAAAAAGGCACATGGAAGTTTTGCCTTATAAGGGTGAGGAGTTATTCGGGGATGGTCTCTCGGACCTAGTTTCCACAGCAACTGCTGGGAAGTCAGCATTTTTACCCCATGTTCCCTCACAGCGTAAGAAGGCGCCGTTTTATCAGGTACAGTCCTTTCGGACTCAGAAAAACAGGCGTGGAAAAGGCGGGTCTTTTCTGTCCAGAGGCAGAGGTAGGGGAAAAAGGCTGCAACAAACAGCAGGTTCCCAGGAGCAAAAGTCCTCCCCCGCTTCTTCCAAGTCCGCCGCATGACGGTGGAGCTCCACAGGCGGAGCCAGGTACGGTGGGGGGCCGCCTCAAAAATTTCAGCGATCAGTGGGCTCGCTCACAGGTGGATCCCTGGATCCTGCAAATAGTATCTCAAGGATACAAACTGGAATTCGAGGCGTCTCCTCCCCACCGGTTCCTAAAATCTGCCTTGCCGACAACTCCCTCAGGCAGGGAGGCTGTGCTAGAGGCAATTCACAAGCTGTATTCCCAGCAGGTGATAGTCAAGGTGCCCCTACTTCAACAAGGACGGGGTTACTATTCCACACTGTTTGTGGTACCGAAACCGGACGGTTCGGTGAGACCCATTTTAAATTTGAAATCCTTGAACACATACATAAAAAAATTAAAGTTCAAGATGGAATCGCTCAGGGCGGTTATTGCAAGCCTGGACGATGGGGATTACATGGTATCCCTGGACATCAAGGATGCTTACCTGCATGTCCCCATTTACTATCCTCACCAGGAGTACCTCAGATTTGTGGTACAGGATTGCCATTACCAATTCCAGACGCTGCCGTTAGGACTCTCCACGGCACCGAGGGTGTTAACCAAGGTAATGGCGGAAATGATGATACTCCTTCGAAGAAAGGGAGTTTTAATTATCCCGTACTTGGACGATCTCCTAATAAAGGCGAGGTCCAAGGAGCAGTTGTTGGTGGGAGTAGCACTATCTCAGGAGGTGCTACACCAGCACGGTTGGATTCTGAATATTCCAAAATCACAGCTGGTTCCGACGACACGTCTACTGTTCCTGGGTATGATTCTGGATACAGTCCAGAAAAGTGTTTCTCCCGGAGGAGAAAGCCAAGGAGCTGTCATCTCTAGTCAGAGACCTCCTGAAACCAAAACAGGTATCGGTGCATCACTGCACGCGGGTCCTGGGAAAGATGGTGGCTTCTTACGAAGCAATTCCTTTCGGCAGGTTCCATGCCAGAATCTTTCAGTGGGACCTGTTGGACCAATGGTCCGGATCGCATCTTCAGATGCATCGCCTAATAACCCTGTCTCCAAGGACCAGGGTGTCTCTGCTGTGGTGGCTGCAGAGTGCTCATCTTCTAGAGGGCCGCAGATTCGGCATACAGGACTGGGTCCTGGTGACCACGGATGCCAGCCTTCGAGGCTGGGGGGCAGTCACACAGGAAAGAAACTTCCAAAGACTATGGTCGAGTCAGGAGACTTCCCTACACATAAATATTCTGGAACTAAGGGCCATTTACAATGCCCTAAGTCAGGCAAAATCCCTGCTTCTACACCAGCTGGTACTGATCCAGTCAGACAACATCACGGCAGTCGCCCATGTAAATCGACAGGGCGGCACAAGAAGCAGGATGGCAATGGCAGAAGCCACAAGGATTCTCCGATGGGCGGAAAATCATGTACTAGCACTGTCAGCAGTGTTCATTCCGGGAGTGGACAACTGGGAAGCAGACTTTCTCAGCAGGCACGACCTCCACCCGGGAGAGTGGGGACTTCATCCAGAAGTCTTCACGCTGATTGTAAATCGATGGGAACGGCCACAGGTGGACATGATGGCGTCCCGCCTAACAAAAAACTAGAGAGATATTGCGCCAGGTCAAGGGACCCTCAGGCGATAGCTGTGGACGCTCTAGTGACACCGTGGGTGTACCAGTCAGTTTATGTGTTCCCTCCTCTGCCTCTCATAACAAGGGTACTGAGAATAATAAGAAAACGAGGAGTAAGAACAATACTCGTGGTTCCGGATTGGCCAAGACGAGCGTGGTACCCGGAACTTCAAGAGATGATCTCAGAGGACCCATGGCCTCTGCCGCTCAGACAGGACCTGCTGCAGCAGGGGCCTTGTCTGTTCCAAGACTTACCGCGGCTGCGTTTGACGGCATGGCGGTTGAACGCCGGATCCTGAAGGAAAAGGGCATTCCGGAGGAAGTCATTCCTACGCTGATTAAAGCCAGGAAAGATGTGACTGTACAGCATTATCACCGCATATGGCGGAAATATGTTGCTTGGTGTGAGGCCAAAAAGGCCCCAACAGAGAAATTTCAACTAGGTCGATTTCTGCATTTCCTGCAAGCAGGAGTGACTATGGGCCTGAAATTAGGCTCCATTAAGGTACAGATCTCGGCTCTGTCGATTTTCTTCCAGAAAGAACTAGCTTCACTACCTGAAGTTCAGACGTTTGTGAAAGGAGTGCTGCATATTCAGCCCCCGTTTGTGCCTCCAGTGGCACCTTGGGATCTCAACGTGGTGTTGAGTTTCTTAAAGTCACATTGGTTTGAGCCACTTAAAACCGTGGATCTAAAATATCTCACGTGGAAAGTGGTCATGTTACTGGCCTTGGCTTCAGCCAGGCGTGTGTCAGAATTGGCAGCTTTGTCATGTAAAAGCCCTTATCTGATTTTCCATATGGATAGGGCGGAATTGAGGACTCGTCCCCAGTTTCTCCCTAAGGTGGTATCAGCTTTTCACTTGAACCAACCTATTGTGGTGCCTGCGGCTACTAGCGACTTGGAGGATTCCAAGTTACTGGACGTAGTCAGGGCCTTGAAAATTTATGTTTCCAGGACGGCTAGAGTCAGGAAAACTGACTCGCTATTTATCCTGTATGCACCCAACAAGCTGGGTGCTCCTGCTTCTAAGCAGACTATTGCTCGCTGGATTTGTAGCACAATTCAGCTGGCGCATTCTGCGGCTGGACTGCCGCATCCTAAATCAGTAAAAGCCCATTCCACAAGGAAGGTGGGCTCATCTTGGTCGGCTGCCCGAGGGGTCTCGGCTTTACAACTTTGCCGAGCTGCTACTTGGTCAGGGGCAAACACGTTTGCAAAATTCTACAAATTTGATACCCTGGCTGAGGAGGACCTTGAGTTCTCTCATTCGGTGCTGCAGAGTCATCCGCACTCTCCCGCCCGTTTGGGAGCTTTGGTATAATCCCCATGGTCCTTTCGGAGTTCCCAGCATCCACTAGGACGTCAGAGAAAATAAGATTTTACTCACCGGTAAATCTATTTCTCGTAGTCCGTAGTGGATGCTGGGCGCCCGTCCCAAGTGCGGATTGTCTGCAATACTTGTACATAGGTATTGTTAACTAAAGGGTTATTGTTGAGCCATCTGTTGAGAGGCTCAGTTGTTTTCATACTGTTAAACTGGGTATAGTATCACGAGTTATACGGTGTGGCTGGTATGAGTCTTACCCGGGATTCAAAATCCTTCCTTATTATGTCAGCTCGTCCGGGCACAGTGTCCTAACTGAGGCTTGGAGGAGGGTCGTAGTGGGAGGGGCCAGTGCACACCAGGTGACCTAAAAGCTTTCTTTAGTTGTGCCCAGTCTCCTGCGGAGCCGCTGTTCCCCATGGTCCTTTTGGAGTTCCCAGCATCCACTACGGACTACGAGAAATAGATTTACTGGTGAGTAAAATCTTATTTAAAGTTTGATGTATTACTGTGCACTGCACATTTAAAGGAGGAAGTGCTGATGTGCAACTACATGCATTACTAGTAAAGACATAGTTATCGATATCGCAAAACAAAGACAAATGTTATTGATACTCCTTTCCACTGCCTTTAAAATCTGTGGTTTTTGCACATGAACGCACATCAACCCTTGATTTAGGTCAGTGGAACAGGAAACGACCTGTAACGAAGTCCCATGACCACGACTCTGCTCACTACCTGGGTCAGGGCAGAGATCCGGGTAGTTGGCTGGTTGATAGACCCAGCAATTTCCCAGGTCGGCAGTAGAAAAGGGATATTACAGTGCTCAATGACCAAAGGGATACAGAAAAAGCTATAACTTTATTAATATGTTTATGTTTATTAATATGTTTTGGTATTTAGGAATAACTAAAAAAATTACCCCTTACCACTAACCCACCCCTCCTGCAGCCTCACCCTATCCCCCCCCAGCCTGACCCAAACCCTTGTACTCCCCTGAAGGATCTGTCGGCTTTCTCAGCATATGGATTCCAGGGGGTTGTGATTTTGACTGTCGGGACCCGGATCGCATCCCCTGGAGACTTCTATTGACAGTTTTGATGCATGGATTAGTTTCAGTTATATCACTTTCAGATAGAAAAGTCTGAAAGTCCCGGCAATTACCTGGCACTTTAATGCCGGGTCGTTTTGCCAGACCTGCCTGACACCCCCCCCCCCTCCCCCCCCCCCTTCACACAGACATGCAAATTACCGGGTCAAAAATTTCGACCCGGTAATTTGAAGATCAACACGGGTATTTTGTCTGTGTGAAAGGGTCAACCCGTGTCATAATTCCCATGTCTCCGACCCTGGTAAATTCCTGGGTCATAGTCCCGGGAATTACAACACTGGTTGACCCTTTCACAGAGAAAAAGGACCCGCGTGTTTCATGAAATTACCCGGTGGAACTGCTTCACCCGCTAATTTCATTTTCTGTCTGAAAGGGATATTAGTGGGTTCTTTTGACTGTATTAGAAAATATTACATTTGTGGTATTTTGAGGTCTTTTTGTATTTTAATTATAAGATCACTCTTATTGAAATACAGGTTGAGTATCCCATATCCAAATATTCCGAAATACGGAATATTCCAAAATACGGACTTTTTTGAGTGAGAATGAGATAGTGAAACCTTTGTTTTTTTGATGGCTCAATGTACACACACTTTGTTTAATACTCAAAGTTATTAAAAATATTGTATTAAATGACCTTCAGGCTGTGTGTATAAGGTGTATATGAAACATAAATGAATTGTGTGAATGTAGACACACTTTGTGAAATACACAGTTATAAAAAATATTGGCTAAAATTACCTTCAGGCTGTGTGTATAAGGTGTATATGTAACATAAATGCACTCTGTGCTTAGACTTAGGTCCCATCACCATGATATCTCATTATGGTATGCAATTATTCCAAAATACGGAAAAATCCCATATCCAAAATACCTCTGGTCCCAAGCATTTTGGATAAGGGAGACTCAACCTGTATAGCCTGTACATACACGTATAAATCACTGGAAGATCCTCTCTTTTCTAACAACATGTTTTTCCTGCTCAGGAAGTTAAACAGAACCACATTCTCGAAACAAAGGTATTTCACTCTGAATATAGGACTGGTGTTGCAATTTTAACAGGTGCACTGAAATTTACCCTTACGTCAAATATTGAAGAACTGAAATTACGCAGGATGCCTGAAATTCCAGGTAATGTGCATTTTCAGATTTGCTTTATATTGATTTGGTTTATATTTTTTGGCATAATATTTAACAGATATTTGTTGTGGGTTTTTTACAGGTCCTAAAGTGACGCCTTCTTGTTGGACAGTTCTTTTCCAGGATAGAATGACGTTAATTTTGGTAGCTATTGGCAAAGATTTGTACCTCTTGGATGATACAATTTGTTCCGTTATAGTAAGTTAAATGCATTTGTTATTATTAGTCTTAAAGTTATTAAAAATATTTTATTAAATGACCTTCAGACTGTGTGTATAAGGTGTATATGAAACATAAATGAATTGTGTGAATTTAATGCACAAAGTTATAAAAAATATTGGCTAAAATGACCTTTAGGCTGTGTATATGAGGTGTATATGTAACATAAATGCATTCTGTGCTTAGACTTAGGTCCCATCACCATGATATCTCATTATGGTATGCAATTATTCCAAAATACTGAAGAATCCCATATCCAAAATACATCTGGCCCCATGCATTTTGGATAAGGGATACTCAACCTGTGTATGTGTGTGTATATATATATATATATATATATATATTAATAATTTCCTTAGTTGATTACATTACCTTTCAGCTGGTGCAGCAGGCCCAATGCACAGGGTATCCAAACAGGTTTAGCATTCAGTGTATGGGTCTCGCCCCTGAACTGGTGTGCTGGTACTGTATGCCGGTCAAAAAATGTACTGCTAAGAGAAAATCATTCACTTACCTGATTGTATGTTTAATGTTATATCTTAATCCACACACTGTAGAAATTGTGAACATAATTAAGGTGAGGGCAACATGAATGGAGTTTTAAGAGGCAGGACGTGCTTGTGCTGTGGTAGATCAGTGTCACAGTGTTGTGGTAGATTCCAGACCAGTGCTCTATTTATGTGGAGTTTGATTGTTTTCCCATTACGTGAGCTCCTAGTGTCCCCCTTTTTCTTCTTCTTTTTGTTTGTATCCACAGTCCAAGAACATTATGTAAGCTACAGTAGGACAGGGACTGTTATGAATGGACATATATTCTATGTATTAAGCTACTTAATATGGGAAATGATTTACTGGAAAATATTGCTTGACTGCTGCAGATCAACAAAGAGAGAAAATATTATATATTCCTAACAAGTTCATGGGTAGCTGCTCAAATTGTGCCCCAGAGATGGAGGCCTCATAATCTTAGAATAAGAGACATTGATATACACTGTGGAGAATTTGTTAGTCAATGAACCTTATTACTTCAAAAACGTGCCTGAGGTTTAAGAATATGAGAATTGTTGGTCTCTCTCAGAAAGTGAAAGATAAATCTTGATATTTTACCTTAAAAAAATGATCTGTACAAGTCCTTTCAAACTTTTTCTGGGTTATGTGAGAAAGCTCAATTTGCCCGTACTTGATGTCCACTGCCTGGTACCTCAACGTGAGCTTTATTTTCAAGTTTCCTTACCATGTTACCAGGAAAGCCGGGGAAGTGTTATTTTAATAAACGGTTTTTAATTTTTTTTTATCCTGACTTCATTTTGCAAAGATAGTGTGGATTGTTTATTCTGTTACAGTATCTGCTCCTAAGAAAGGGTATATACACTGTTCAAAAAAATAAAGGGAACACTTAAAAACAACACAATGTAACTCTGAGTTAATCACACTTCTGTGAAATCAAACTGTCCACTTAGGAAGCAACACTGATTGACAATCAATTTCACATGCTGTTGTGCAAATGGAATAGACAACAGGTGGAAATTATAGGCCATTAGCAAGACACCCCCAATAAAGGAGTTGTTCTGCAGATGGTGACCACAGACCACTTCTCAGCTCCTATGCTTTCTAGCTGATGTTTTGGTCACTTTTGAAAGCTGGCAGTGCTTTCACTCTAGTGGTAGCATGAGACGGAGTCTACAACCCACACAAGTGGCTCAGGTAGTGCAGCTCATCCAGGATGGCACATTAATGCGAGCTGTGGCAAGAATGTTTGCTGTGTCTGTCAGCGTAGTGTCCAGAGCATGGAGGCGCTACCAGGAGACAGGCCAGTACATCAGGAGACGTTGAGAAGGCCGTAGGAGGGCAACAACCCAGGACTGCTACCTCCTCCTTTGTGCAAGGAGGAACAGGAGGAGCACTGCCAGAGCCCAGCAAAATGACCTCCAGCAAGCCACAAATGTGCATGTGTCTACTCAAACGATCAGAAACAGACTCCATGAAGGTGGTATGAGGGCCCGACGTCCACTGGTGGGGGTTGTGCTTACAGCCCAACACCGTGCAGGGTTTTTGGCATTTGCCAGAGAACACCAAAATTTGCTAATTCGCCACTGGCGCCCTGTGCTTTTCACAGATGAAAGCAGTTTCTCACTGAGCACATGTGACAGACCTGACAGAGTCTGGAGACGCCAAGGAGAACGTTCTGCTGCCTGCAGCATCCTCCAGCATGACCGGTTTGGCAGTGGGTCAGTAATGGTGTGGAGTGGCATTTATTTGGGGGGCCACACAGCCCTCCATGTGCTCGCCAGAGGTAGCCTGACTGCCATTAGGTACCGAGATGAAATCCTCAGACCCCTTGTGAGACCATATGCTGGTGCGGTTGGCCCTGGGTTCCTCCTAATGCAAGACCATGCTTGACCTCATGTGGCTGGAGTGTGTCAGCAGTTCCTGCAAGACGAAGGCATTGATGCTATGGACTGGCCCGCCCGTTCCCCAGACCTGAATCCAATTGAGGACATCTGGGACATCATGTCTCGCTCCATCCACCAACGCCACATTGCACCACAGACTGTCCAGGAGTTGGCGGATACTTTAGTCCAGGTCTGGGAGGAGATCCCTCAGGAGACCATCCGCCACCTCAGCAGGAGCATGCCCAGGCGTTGTAGGGAGGTCATACGGGCACGTGGAGGCCACACACAATACTGAGCCTCATTTTGACTTGTTTTAAGGACATTACATCAAAGTTGGATCAGCCTGTAGTGTGTTTTTCCACTTTAATTTTGAGTGTGACTCCAAATCCAGACCTCCATGGGTTAATAAATTTGATTTCCATTGATAATTTGTGTGATTTTGTTGTCAGCACATTCAACTATGTAAAGAACAAAGTATTTAATAAGAATATTTCATTCAGATCAAGGATGTGTTATTTTAGTGTTCCCTTTATTTTTTTGAGCAGTGTGTATGTATGTATGTATGTATGTATGTATGTATGTATGTGTGTGTATATATATATATATATATATATATATATTATTAGTCAAGTCCACAAATATTGGGACATCGACGCAATTCTCATATTTTGGCCTCTATACACCACCACAATGGATTTGAAATGAAACAAACAAGATGTGCTTTAACTGCAGACTTTCTGATTTAATTTGAGGGTATTTACATCCAAATCAGGTGACCGGTGTAGGAATTACAACGGTTTCTATATGTGCCTCACACTTTTTAAGTGACCAAAAGTAATGGGACAAACTAAACAATACTAAATCAAACTTTCACTTTTTAATACTTTGTTGCAAATCCTTTGCAGTCAATTACAGCCTGAAGTCTGGAATGCATAGACATCACCAGACGCTGGGTTTCATCCCTGGTGATGCTCTGCCAAGCCTCTACTGCAAATGTCTTTAGTTCCTGCTTGTTCTTGGGGCATTTTCCTTCAGTTTTGTCTTCACCAAGTGAAATGCATGCTCAATCGGATTCATGTCAGGTGATTGACTTGGCCATTGCATAACATTCCACTTATTTGCCTTTAACAAACTCTTTTGGTTGCTTTCACAGTATGCTTTGGGTCATTGTCCATCTGCACTGTGAAGCGCCGTCCAATGAGTGCTGAAGCATTTGACTGAATATGAGCAGATAATATTTACTGAAACAACACTTCAGAATTCATCCTGCTGGTTTTGTCAGCAGTCAAATTATCAATAAATACAAGGGAACCAGTTCCATTGGCAGCCATACATGCCCACACCTTGACACTTCCACCACATGCTTCACTGATGAAGTGGTATGTTTTGGATCATGAGCAGTTCCTTTCCTTCTCCATACTCTTCTCTTCCCATCACTCTGGTACAAGTTGATCTTTGTCTCATCTGTCCATAGGATGTTGTTCCAGAACTATAAAGGCTTTTTTAGATGTTGTTTGGCAAACTCTAATCTGTTCTTCCTGTTTTTGGGACTCGCCAATGGTTTACATCTTGTGGTGTACCCTCTATATTCACTCTTGTGAAGTCTTCTCTTGATTGTTGACTTTGACATATATATACCTACCTCCTGGAGAGTTTTCTTGATCTGGGAAACTGTTGTGAAGGGGGTTTTTTCGTCCCCAGGGAAATATTTTTTCTGCCATCCACCACAGTTGTTTTCCGTGGTCTTCCGGGTCTTTTGGTGTTGCTGAGCTCTCTGGTGCATTCTTTCTTTTTAAGAATGTTCCAAACAGTTGATTTGGCCACACCTAATGTTTTTGCCATCTCTGATGAGTTTGTTTTGATTTTTCAGCCTAATGATGGCTTGCTTCACTGATAGTTTCAGCTCTTTGGGTCTCTATCCCTTCGATTCTTCCGCCTCCCAGAATGCCTCCTTTGGACGCAGGGTTCTTGTGCCTGCTACAGTGCGTCCCCTCCCATGAGGAACTGCTTTAGGACATCCCCTATGTTATTCCCTGTGGAATACCAGTGTACCCCGCAGCAGAAAAGGAGATTTATGGTAAGACCTTACCTTTGTTAAATCTTTTTGCGAGGTGCACTGGATTCCACAGGCACCCACCCTGACACACTTAGCTTCTTTGGGTTTGTATGGCATTAGCCGCTGGTACCTTCTCCTGTCATGAGAATGTAGCATCGTCTCTTTTACCTGCTACTGCATTGGACTGGTTAACTAAACTGAGCTCCAGTGCCTGGAGGCGGGGATATAGAGAAGGCGTCGCTATTCATCCTGGGAACAGTCAAAGCTTTTAGCCTGTTGGTGGCTCGGATCAAGATCCAACTCTGCACCCCGATGTTATTCCCTGAGGAATCCAGTGTACCTCGCAGAAAGATTTAACAAAAGTAAGTTCTTACCATAAATCTCCTTTTATATTGAATACAATAGAAAACCGGTAACCAGTGGAGGGACTGAAAGAGTAGATGATGAACATTTAGCGAGGAAGATTAGCCTTGCGGCTGCATTTATAATGTATTGTAGTGGTGTGAGTCTGTTCTCAGTAAGACCAGTAAGGAGACAATTGCAATAATCAATGCGGAAGATAATAAGTGCATGGATTACAGTTTTTGCAGTGTCTTGCGTAAGATATGGCCGTAAATTTGGATATGTTTTTAAATATATGTAACATGGTTTTGAGACAAAGTGAATGTGGAGAACAAAGGACAGTTCAGAGTCAAGGATGACACCTAGGCAGCGAGATTGTGTGGTAGGGTTGATTGCCGAGTTATCAACAGTGATAGATATATCAGATTTGGTGTCAATTTTCTGGTGGAAATATAATTAATTCTGTTTTGGAAATATTAAGTTTGAGGTGGCGAGATGGCATCCGAGACGAAAACAGCAGAAAGGCATTCAGTGACGCAGTCCAATACAGATGCTGACAAATCGGGGAACAATAGGACAATTTGAACATCATCTGCATACAGATTATACTGCAATCCAAAAGATCTGATTAGTTTGCTTAGGAATGTGGTATAGATTGAGAAAAGCTTAGGACCCAAGACTGTGCCTTTGCATTACTTTAGCTGATAGAGGTTGTGAAGAGGAGGTGGAATTAGAGAAGCAAACACTGAAAGAACATTTAGATAGGTTGGTTCAGAACGAAGAAAGGTCTGTGTTCTGAAGATCTAGGGCAGGCATTCCCAACCGCGGTCCTCAAGGCACACCAACAGTGCGGGTTTTAGTGATATCCAGGCCTTAACACAGGTGACTTAATTAGTACCTTATTTATTTTGATTTAATCATTTGTGCAGAAGCCTGTATCACTGAAACCTGCACTGTTGGTGTGCCTTGAGGAATGCCTGCTCTAGGGATTGTGGTGTTTTATATGAGACGAGAGTAGTCAGCGGTGTCAAATGCAGCAGAGTTCTAGAAGAATAAGAAGTGAGTAATGGTCTTTAGACTTAACAGTGATCAGATCATTCACTACTTTAGTCAGTGCTGTCTCATTGGAGTGTTGGGTACGAAAGCCTGACTGAAATGAGTCCAATAAGTTGTGAAAGTTTAATTGTGTGAGGTGAGTGTAGAGCATTTTCTCAAGTAGCTTGGAGGGGCATTGGAGCTGAAAGATGGAACAATGGTTTGAGAGAGTTAGTTTCAGAATTGAAGTTTTTTTTTTCAGAATGGGAGTAATCACCGCATGCTAGAACGGTGATGGAAAGATACCAGTAGAGTTAAAGATTACATATTTTAGTTAAGATTTGGTTGAGCTTGGAAGATAGAGGGGGTCATTCCGAGTTGATCACTAGCTGCATTCGTTCGCTGTGCAGCGATGAGGCTAAAAATCAGCACTTATGTGCATGCGTATGCGGCGCAATGCACACGCTCATCGTACAATTGCAACGAACGATTTAGTTTCACATAAGGTCTAGTGAAGCTTTTCAGTCGCACTGCTGTCCGCAGAGTGATTGACAGGAAGAGGGCGTTTCTGGGTGTCAACTGATCATTTTCAGGGAGTGTTCAGAAAAACGCAGGCGTGCCACGAAAAACGCAGGCGTGGCTGGGAGAACGCATGGCGTGTTCATGACATCAAAACAGGAACTGAACAGTCTGAAGTGATCGCAAGCGCTGAGTAGGTATTGAGCTACTCTAAAACTGCACAAAAAAACTTTACCGCCGCTCAGCGATCCTTTCGTTCGCACTTCTGCTAAGCTAAAATACACTCCCAGTGGGAGCCGGCATAGCGTTTGCACGGCTGCTAAAAACTGCTAGCAAGCGAACAACTCGGAATGACCACCAGAGCGGTACCGATTTGTGAAGGTATAGTATCTAGAGGAGAGGTAGTAGAGTAGGAGCATGAGAAGAGTGGTTGATAATTTATCTTCATTTGTGGGATCAAGTTGGCAGAGGGTTGAGCAGGTAGCTGGCTGAGGAAGAGCATACCATTTCATAGCGCATATTATCAATTTTGCCCTTGAAGTAGGAAGCAAAATCTTGTGCATTGATAGTGGCTAGTGGGTTGTGTTGGGGAGGGTTAAGAAGTGACTTCAAGGTTTTAAAAAGTCGCTAGGGGTCAGAGGCTTAAACAGAGAAGGCAATTTGGAAATATGTTTGTTGGGCAGTGTCCAGGGCATTATGATAGGGGTAGTTTGTCTTATAAGTGAGAGAGTCACTTTTAGTATAAGATTTACGGCATTGACATTCTACTTTACGTTTTTGTCATTGTCTTGGTACCTCAGAGCTACACGGTTGACATCTAAGTCTTTGTGAATTGTGATGGGTAGCTGGGGCATTATTACTTCTTTTTTCCTGTCACTAATTCCTCTACCTATGCATCTGACTTGCCACTCTAATTGCTTTGTCACATTGCTACCCTTCCTTTAAGTCACTTGAAATATTGACTTCTTTATTCCCTTTCCTCATCTGTAATTTCCTTTATAGTACCCTTGAACTGATTTATCCCTGTAATTGCCATGTTCTTGACCGTTCCTCAAGTCTACCAAGATCATCAATCATTTGTTTTACCCTTCCTGATGTGTCTACTTTGTCAGCTACAAAATTGCATACTTTCCCGTCATTACCATTTCCAATGGTACCACCAAAGATATTAGAGAGCATTGATCCAAGTACAGATCCTTGTGGTACGCCAGTGCTTACATTTTCCTCCTTATAATGCACTCCACTTAGTACAACTGTCTGTTTCATGTCACGCACCATGTTTTTATCCATTCACCTGTTTTACAACAGTCTGCGATGTGGGACTGTATCAAAAGCCTTATTAAAGTCTAGATATGTTACATCTACGGCCCCCTCTCCCCTTTTATCTATTATTTTATTTAGAGTCAAAACAGGCAATAAGAATTGTTTTGCATGACCACCCCCCCCTGTAAATCCATGCTGTTTGGCATTCTATAGGTTGTTGGATTTAAGATGTTCCACAATGTTTTCCTTCAATAGTGTTTCCATCACTTTCCTTACTACTGATTAAAGACTTTACTTGTATTGATTTATGGGGGTAAATTTACTAACATTCGTATTTTTCCGTTTGAGGTCAAAGTTCAATCACGAATGACATCGAAAGTGTAAATATGCAACTTTTTGAATTTATTACGACTAATTTACTAAGCTGCCGTATTCTGCATTTTCTGTTTTTCCGATGTCGATGTCATTCGTTTTTTAGGCAGTGTTTTACGTGAGTGACTTGTAAAACACTGCCGACTTTAATACAATGAATCTCGGCCGGATCTGAGAGATCCGTGCTGGGATTCATTGTGCACCTTGTAAAAAAAAAAAAAAAAATGTTTAAACTTTAAAAAAAAATTGCGTGGGGTCCCCCCTCCTAAGCCAAACCAGCCTCGGGCTCTTTGAGCCGGTCCTGGTTGCAAAAATATGGGGAAAAAATTGACAGGGATTCCCCCATATTTAAACAACCAGCACCGGGCTCTGCGCCTGGTCCTGGTTCCAAAAATACGGGGGACAAAAAGCGTAGGGGTCCCCCGTATTTTTGAAACCAGCACCGGGCTCCACTAGCTGGACAGATAATGCCACAGCCGGGGGTCACTTTTATACAGTGTCCTGCGGCCATGGCATTAAATACCCAACTAGTCACCCCTGGCCGGGGTACCCTGGAGGAGTGGGAACTCCTTAAATCAAGGGGTCCCACCCCTCCAGCCACCCAAGGGCCAGGGGTGAAGCCCGAGGCTGTCCCCCCCCCATCCAAGGGCTGCGGATGGGGGGCTGATAGCCTTTGTTGAAAGTTAAGAATATTGTTTTTAGTAGCAGTACTACAAGTCCCAGCAAGCCTCCCCCGCAAGCTGGTACTTGCAGAACCACAAGTACCAGCATGCGGCGGAAAACCGGGCCCGCTGGTACCTGTAG
This sequence comes from Pseudophryne corroboree, assembly GCF_028390025.1. Taxonomy (NCBI): domain Eukaryota; kingdom Metazoa; phylum Chordata; class Amphibia; order Anura; family Myobatrachidae; genus Pseudophryne; species Pseudophryne corroboree. The sequence continues at coordinate 260,183,538 of NC_086450.1, forward strand.
TACTACTACTAAAAAAAATACCCCAATAAAGACATAACACACACACCTTGAAAGTATAACTTTAATGCATACATACACACCACCATATACACATACTTACCTTATGTTCACACGAGGGTCGGTCCTCTTCTCCATGTAGAATCCATGGTGTACCTGTTGAAAAAATTCTACTCACCAAATCCAGTGTAGAGGGCTCCTCGGGTAATCCATTTGTAATCCACGTACTTGTAAAAATAAAAAAACGGACACCCGACCACGAACTGAAAGGGGACCCATGTTTTCACATGGGACCCCTTTCCCCGAATGCCAGGAACCCCCTCTGACTGATGTCTAAGAGGGTTCCATCAGCCAATCAGGGAGCGCCACATTGTGGCACCCTCCTGATTGGCTGTGTGCTCCTGTACTGTACGACAGGCAGCACCCAGTGTGTTACAATGTAGCGCCTATGCGCTCCATTGTAACCAATGGTGGGAACTTTGTGGTCAGCGGTTGACCGAAAGTAACCTCACTTAATATTTAATATATCATATATGGTATTTAATATATGGATATATTTTAATTAATATGCGTTTATCATATATATCTGCAAATATATTATGTCAGGCTTACTAATTGGCTGATAAATATATGCAGTCCTTATACATATGACTTATGAAATTATGAAGTTAAGTTTCCTTAAAGAGAGTTCAAGCTTGAATATTACCGCTCTTTTTATATGATTATTTATTTACAGGCAGATCAAGTCGTACAGAATAAGATATACACAGTAGTTATATATATATATATATATATATATATATATATATATATATATATATATATATATATATATATATATATATATATATATATATATATATATATATATATACAGGTTGAGTCTCCCTTATCCAAAATGCTTGGGACCAGAGGTATTTTGGATATGGGATTTTTCCGTATTTTGGAATAATTGCCTACCGTAATGAGATATCATGGTGATGGGACCTAAATCTAAGCACAGAATGCATTTATGTTTCATATACACCTTATACATACAGCCTGAAGGTAATTTTAGCCAATATTTTTTATAACTTTGTGCATTAAACAAAGTGTGTGTACATTCACACAAATCATTTATGTTTCATATACACCTTATACACACAGCCTGAAGGACATTTAATACAATATTTTTAATAACTGTGTGTATTAAACAAAGTTTGTGTACATTGAGCCATCAAAAAACAAAGGTTTCACTATCTTACGCTCACTCAAAAAAGTCCGTATTTCGGAATATTCCGTATTTCGGAATATTTGGATATGGGATACTCAACCTGTATATATATATACTAATTATTTATCTATACTTCCTCAGTTATATAACATAAAACAACATGACATAAGTTTCACAAACAGTTTCAATTACTAACATAAAATGCATACTTGCAAGTTACAGATCCTTTCCTTCTGCATCTCTCCTCCTCTTCATGACTTCTTCTGCTTCCTGACGGACTTCCTTACTTCCCCTAACTTTCAGACCTGCCTCTTTTTATGCCATATTTCACTAATTCAAAATAGCATAATCCCACAGACAAACCTAATTTTTACCCTCTGTTCCACACTCTCTATGTACCCAATCTGTGTCACCCCTGTCTGTCTATCCCTCCCCTTTAGAATGTAAGCTCTCACGAGTAGGGCCCTCACGTGCATATCCTTTTTCTTACTTTAATAGTCTTCAACTGTATCAAATCCAGCAGTCTTCTGCCACCTGATACTTATTCCAGTGTCATCTGCTGATGTAGCTATGTTTTATTTCCCCTGTACTTGTCCTATATTGTCGTCAACTGTAAGTTGCTGTTTTCCTGTTTATTGATTATTTGTTTATGTACTCTGTAATTGGGCGCTGCGGAACCATTGTGGTGCCTTATAAATAAAGAATAATAATAATAATAATAATAAGACTTTTAGAGATGGTTTAACAAAGAGACATACCCCTCTTCCCCTTTTGGTAACCCTGTCCCTCTTGAAAAGAGAATATCCCTCCAAATTTGCAACCCAGTTGTGAGAGTCGTCCCACCATGTTTCCATAATACTTATAATATCATTCTGAGACTGTGATACATGCCATTCCAATGCCCCCAGTTTACCCGATAGGCTTCTTGCATTCGCAAGCATACAATTTAGCTTAGCATCTCCCTTGCCTGTTTATTGGTACTTATATATTTATATATACTAGTGCCTTTCTAGAATTACCCTTGCAGACTGTTATGCGCCTCCCTCCCCCCCCCCCCCCCCATCATACATAATACAGCCTTTCTCACTAATATCCCTATTTGACCTAATTAAGACTTACTAAGCCCCCCCCCCCCCCAACCCCAGCATGATCGCTTCCTCCCCCCACTACCCCCTTAGCAGCAGCATGATTTACACAGTGCAGTGTTTAGGAGGTGGTGACTGATACCATTCTGCAAAACCTTGGTGTGTTGACCTCACTTTATAGGTGGGCCAAGATCAGGGTATGGTTCATCAGCTGTAACTGCCAGTCTAAGTATATGTCTGCTTACGCAGACTGACTGAATCCTGCGACCTCTGCAACTAATGGTTGTGATGGTGATCCGATACTGCTGGCATTTGGCGACTTCTACCCACAGATGCCTCCTACTACATTTGCAGGTTAGTTGTATGTTAGTTGCATGTTAGTTATTGCACAGCCGCTTCCCTGTGGCTGTGTAATACCGTATAAATCAGAATTAGGCCCCATGTTTTCTAAACAGGACAGAGCCAACCAAACTCGAGACTGATTGTTATTCTGTAAATTTACAATTCTGACTCTAATATTCCTTTAAATGATACAATAATCATAAAGGTTCACATTTTTCCAAAACCAATTTTAACTCTTCTTTCAGAGCTACTAGTTACATAAACAAAAGGGCAATTTTTTTTTTACATAATCCAGGGCTTGGATTCTTGCATTCAGGCATTTCAATTATAAACATAAAGCCACGTCAGTGACATATTAATCCCAGTGTGTAAACTAGATGAAGGGCATGAAAGAATATGGAAATCTTCCTTAACCCCCAAAATGGCAAGGTAGTAGGACAGTGTAGGAGGCTGTTTGTGGCCATAAAACAAAATATTGGAGGCAATTAAGAGGTGTCAAATTATTGTTTCGGGTTTTGCCTCCAACGTTTAAAAATGAAGGGAAAGTTATAGCCAGCATGTGTATTTCAGCAAATGATAGAGTTTGGAGTATATTTATGTCTTTATTGTGATTTTTATTTTAAGCATTTCTATGCAAGTTAGTAAAACACTAAACACTACTAGTGTTCACTCTAGGAATTTTTTAGGGCAGGGTGCTGATCACGGGGAGGGCACATTTTTCATTCGGGAGGACACGATTATGTCCATACTGTAATGCTTAGACAGTTGTCTTAACTAAAAATGGTGGACTGCATGGTGTAAAATACAGGATAGGCTGTGTGTTCTGGCCTGTTCCTATGTTAGCTCCTTTTACTCCCTGTTCTGTGGTAGGGACTCTCCCTGGTAGTCAGCGACCTGTCAAGGGCTCTGGAGCCTGAACAATGGGTGTGACACAGCTTTAGATAAACAATGAATCCTGGCTGTGAAAAGTGAACACCTGCAAATAAACTCAGACACACACGTGTATATACACAATCCAAGTTCAAGCACATGACGTTGTAGACCAGAGGTTCCCACACTGTGTGCCGTGGCTCCCTGGGGTGCCTCGGGACACTTGCAGGGGTGCCCTGGGTTGGTGGTCCAGGACCAATTCAAATTATTCATGGTCAATATAATAGGCAAAACCAGCGCTGGTGGCTGCCAGTCATAAAATATGTGGTCAAACAGAAGCAAATATCGTCCCTCACCACACAACTGACCCTAAGGATGACATATAAACGCAATCTACTTAATGTAATATTTCTTTCTAAATTTCTCAATTAGAAATTTTTGGCCTAGGGGTGGCGTGAAAAAAATTCTGATATTCTAGGGCGCTGTGATTCAAAAAAGTTTGGAAACCACTGTTGCAGACACCTAACAGACAACACAAGACCTCTAAGTCTGGAGTGGACAAAATCCAAACAACCAAGGGCGCAAAGGGATGAGGGGGGCATTATAACTGTACCCACTAACCCCAACATGGTATGGAAACTCTGCATGATGTGGGCTGACATTTCCCCATAAGACGTGGCACCACACTTCAGGCAGCCATTATTACTTGAGGGCAAGCCTAGTTACCTGGCTCATTACAAGATCCCTCGGACCCATAAATGTGACCTGCTCCTGAATTTACATTTAGTTGTCCTACCCCAGCTTTAAATAGAATTAAAACAAAATAACTATATAATGACAAACAGGATTCTCATTTTGCTGCATTTTAAAAACAACTTTTTCTTCCACAGAAAATCATTCACATTTTTATCGCTGCATGCTGCCATATTTATGTGAATGTCATTCCCATCCCATATCACCGACTTTAATAAGTAAACTATCATGTACTGCTCTGGAGGAATCTGTGCAGATGTCAACTGAGCAGACCAAGCACTAGTGGAGAGATCACTTATCACAGAACGTTCTCAGCTCATGGAGAATAAACGTCCAACTTCATGGCAGCCACCAAGCAGCAGAATGGAAGAACATGTAAAGGTTTCTGTGGGGGTGGGATTTACATAAGCAGAGTGTGACAGTGTGATGGCGATATATAAATAGACGATATATAAATAATAATAAATGTTAAGCCATGCTGGGGGCACCTGACAATAGGGGGCTGAATACAGTGAGTCCACGACACGTCCCACGTATCCAACAGTATTAAAGGCTCGCAAAAGGATAGCTAGGATCAACAAGTGTCCAACAAAGAGGACAGACAATAGCAGTTCAAACCAGGCATGTAATAAATTAGAGCAGAGGCCAGTGCTGGATCCAGGGCAGAGCTGATCTCTCCACCCTGGCACAGGCAATAGCGGGTCAGAGACATGATGAGGTCTGGCAACAGGTATACAACACTGGTACTCCAGCACTTCAGGCTCAGATAAGTTTACAACTGCAGTACTTACAAGTTAAATATAGCCCAGGACACAGAGGGGGAGCGCTGATTCACCGCGCCACACTTGCGGAGCGGCATTAAAAATGGCGTCCTGTTGATCCTCCCTGGCGTCTCCTTTTAATGATTCATCCACACAGGAGGGATGGGTTTGCATCGGCGGGAGAGGCAAACCCAGCCCTCCAGTCTCACCAGATCACGAGCAGACCTATAGTCTGCTCGCAGAGGAGGAGAGCTGCGGCGACTGACAGCTAAGGACGGGCGGGGCGGGCCGCGGAGGTCTCTCATGCAGGGAGACGCTCCGTGTGATTACTACAGTGTGTTCAATGTGTCCTGCGGCGCACGGCTGGCTACGGCTGCGTGGCGGGGTCAGGCGGGCAGCAAAGTGCGGGGCGGCAGGGCGCACAGAAACGGGCAGGGCACATTCAGGTGTCTAAAAAAGGGGCAGGGCGCAGCGCCCTGTGAAAGACACCTAGAGTGAACACTACACTACTTTGGTAGAAACCTTTCTCCGGCTGGGTCCACAGGTTATATCCACAGGATAACATTGGGATATTCCGGAGCGACAGCGGAAATGGCACCAACCAGCTTTCTGGCCTCCCAGGATGCATCGGGCTCCTCCATATAATCCCGCCCACTGACTCAGTCAAATCAGTTTTTTGTTTGGTGCGGCAGGAGCTGGACTATGGTCACAGGGCTGCTGTTAAGGCAGCCCTAAGCTTTTGTTATTTTATTTTTATAGTCTTACTATGTTTTGAGTGATCTTTCTTAACTGCGTCTTAAACGCATGCTGGAAAGAGTCGCTCCAACAACTCCCCACCGGGTCGCAACAACGCTTAGTCTCGGGTATTAGTGCTGTCTCGACGGGCGTCTGTGTCGGATGTTCTAGCAGGTCCAGCAGACGTTACCAGGCTGTGGCCGGAGCATGGGGAGAAGGTAAGACATCGATTCCACTTACTAGAGAAATTCGGACACAGCTGCACTGTATTGGAGGAGACTACAAACAGTGGCTGATGCGCCGCCACTCTTAAGTTCTCCAGCGCTACGCTTCAGGGATCATAGGTGCCAGGACTAGGCTGAGTGCGCGATCCTTGGAGTTTGTCAGCAGGGGGAGTCAGACGCTCTCCTGGTCGCCCCTTCCTCCAGTTCATGACCAGTTTCTGTGTGTCTCCCGTCCATGAACTGATGACCTCACTTCCGTCTCAGACGCTACCACGAGGATACTCTGTCGCAGCTTAGACGCTGCGATTGTGTACACTAGGGGCCGCCGAGACCTGGTCGCAGACAGGAGCGTCTGCATACACTCATCGTTCTCTGAGCGTCTGGGTTTGTTTTTGAGCGTCTGTGTCTCTTACCAGTTACCGGAGCGGCAGTGTACACCAGTAGCGTCTGAATCCACTCAGCGTCTTTCGGGCGTATTGATCGATTCTGGAAGTGAGGTGAGTCTCCCTGTATCCCACTCTGACGAGTAAGGGTTATACAGTACTAAAATTCTATCTACTTGTTAGTATGAATAGTTAATTTTGGTACACAATGCATATGAGACCTGTACAGTACTGTTGTTTTCTGCATACATGTCTGAAAAAACTTGTGGTAATAGCTGTTTAAAAACAGAAGTGCAGTAATTGTACTACTAGAAACTAGAAAAGTGTTTTGTGGTTGATTATAATCTTATAAGACAATGTGTAATAATTAACATGTGACTGACTGCTGGTGTGATTGCTGACTTTTATATGTTTGTCAAGTATTGTTTCTGAACCTCAATTCAGGTGCACAGATTGTGGTCAGATTGATATCACTTCTATATTTATATAGGTGATTTTCAGTCACAGAGAGTGTAGCAGGATACTTCATCAGGGGCTCCTACACCCTTAACATGCTTGTCTCGTAAAATAGGTATTTTTTTGGATGGAATAGCCCAGTATCTTACTTATGAAGGGTTTTGCGTATAAGCAAACTAAAAAGCAGCCTCTAGTGCAGCAACCAGTAGAGCCACCATGGGGTGTGTTCACACAGACTTTGTCTACAATAGCGGACAGAGTAACACCTGCAGTTCCACCCCAGGGGATAGGTTACACTATTAACCCATACATGCAGCTCCCTTCTTATGGTTTGATGCCAACAGCTTCTACAAGTAGCCAGGCTATTAATACCAGGGTTGATACATCCATGTTACAGGCTACACAAGATGATACAACAGATGAGGATACAGTGTATTCAAATACCCCATATGATGATCAGTCGGAGGGTTTCAGCACAGAGGATATAGCTGAGCTAATTGATGCCATGAAGGCTATTCTGTGTCTGGAGGAACCAGCCAAAGCAGTGTCAAAATCAATGTGTTTAAACGTCCAAAATCGGTTAGGACTGAGTTTCCAGAGTCAGAGGATCTGACGGAAATTATGGAAGGACCTTGGGCTACACCCAATAAGAAGTATAAGATTCCGAAGAAATGGGATTCTTCTTAGCCTTTTCCAGCTGGGGACTGTTCAAAAAGGGAAGTTCCTCCTAAGGTAGATGCACATGTTGTACGACTTGTCCGTAAGTCTGTTTTACCATTGCCGTCTACCTCACTGGATGATGTCACAGATAGAAGAGGAGATAGTTTTTAAAAAAATATTTTTTATCTCTCAGGGGCTGTGGTAAGGCCAGCTATGGCTTCAGCCTGGATGGCGAAAGCAATGGTAGAATGAGTGGAGGAACTAGAGAATGGCCTCTCCGCACCTACCAGGGAGCAGGAGTCTCAGCTAGGCTATATAAAACAAGCTGCACAATATTTGGAAGAAGCAGCAATTGATATGGGTACGATTGTTTCTAAAGCATCAGCCTTAACGGTAGCCACTCGTAGGGCTACGTACTTGGAAAGCGGATGCAGAATCCAAGAAAGCTCTTAAAGCGTTGCCTTTCACGGGGAATATTTTGTTCGGAAAGCAATTGACAGATATTCTGGAATCGGAAGCTGAATCCAAAAAGGTCAGGTTTCTTGCTAGTTATAACCCTAAACCGAGGGGGTCAAAATTTTGGCCGTTTCTATGGAAAGGTAGATCAAAAAGAAAGGTTGAGGTTATCCAACCCCAGTACAATAAATCAGCTAGGGGTAAGAAGCAGTGGGCCAATAGACAGCCAGCTTCCAAACCAGAGCAGAAACCATCAGTTTGAGGGTACGGGCCTCCGCCTGGAGGATTCCAGGGTTGGGGGCCGGCTCCTTCACTTTGCACACATTTGGCAGCAGTCGACGACAGATGCTTGAGTGCAGAAGGTGGTATCTCTCGGTTATGGTTTCCCTTTCAAGAAGCAGCCTCCTCAAAGGTTCTTTTGCACCAGCCCGTCTCGTATAGAGTCGAAGGCCAGGGCTCTGCAAGAAGCAGTTCTCAGAAATTGCTTCAGTCTGGGGGTAATTATCCCGGTACCCCTGACACAAAGGGGACGGGGTTTTTACTCAAACCTATTTTTGATCCAGAAGCCAAATGGATCATTCCGACCAATTCTCAATCTCAAGAGGTTAAACGAATACATTTGGGTTCCAAAGTTTCACATGGAGACGGTTTCGCTCCATAGTATTGGCCATGGAACCAGAAGATTACATGGTATCTCTGGATGTACAGGATGCTTACCTGCATGTGCCCATAGCACGGTCCCATCAGTATTACCTCAGGTTTGCCATCCTCCAGCAACATTTTCTGTTCCAGGCTTTGCCCTTTGGGCTAGCGACATCCCCCTGGGTATTTAGCAAAATTATGGTGGTTATGGCAGCTTATCTCCGCAAGCAGGGGATAAGCATTTTTCCATACCTCGACGATCTTTTAATCCTGGCTCAGTCCCAGGAATTAACCTTGGACTATCTCCAACAGACAATAACTTGTCTACAAAGACACGGATGGCTCATAATTTGGGAAAAGTCGTCTGAGTCCATCCCAACGGATGGTTCAGTTGGGGGCCATATTGGATTCAAGTCTACAAATGATTATCTTACCTGAGAAGAAGATATCTAAGGTACAGGTAATGACTCAGGAATTGTTGCACAGTCACAGTTTCAGTCCATGCAGCAATGCGACTGATGGGTCTGATGGTGTCAACATTCAACATGGTGGAATATGCACAATTCCACTCCAGACCCTTACAACACCCCATTCTAACCAGATGGAATGGAAAACATCAGACAATAAAAAGACAGATGATAAAGCTTCCAGTAAACGTAAAAAGGTCACTAGCCTGGTGGCTACAGACGGACCATCTAGACAAGGGGAGACCCTTTTGGATAGCAGATTGGCAAGTACTGACAACGGATGCCAGTCTTCAAGGCTGGGGAGCAGTGTCCGGAAAATTTATGGTTTTAGGGACAATGGACCAAAAAAGAATTTAATAAATTTAATTTAATAAATTTAATAAATTTAAATAAATTTTAATAAATTTAAATAAATTTTAATAAATAAATTTATTGGAACTACGAGCCATGTACATGGCACTGATTCAGGCAAAGTACATTCTGCAAGGAAAACCAGTCCAGATCCGTTCAGACAATGCAACAGCAGTAGAGTACCTCAACCATCAGGGAGGGACTCACAGCAAAAGACTGATGGAAGAAGTAACTCACATACTAAGATGGGCAGAACTTCATCTTCCGGCATTGTCCGCAGTGTTTTTGCCGGGAGTGCTGAACTGGGAAGCGGAACTTTCTCAGTCGACACACCATTCAGGAAACCGAATGGGCATTACACCCGGAAGTATTTCAAACTCTAGTCGACAGATGGGGTCTGCCAGAGAGAGATCTCATGGCGTCCCGTTGGAACAACAAAGTTCTGTCATACGGGTCGAGAACAAAGTATCCCGGGGCGATCCATGTAGACGCACTGTCAGTGAAATGGGAATTTCATCTGGCATATCTATTTCCTCCAATCTCCCTATTACCCAGGGTGGTGAGGAAAATAAAGCAAGCAAAGGGAGCCATAATTCTAATAGCTCCAGCCTGGCCCAGAAGGCATTGGTATATACAGTAGATCTACTAAGGATGTCCGTGGAAGCTCCAATTCTGCTTCCTCAACGGCCAGATCTACTAATGCAAGGGCCTTGTTATCACAGCCATCTGGAACGGCTGTCTTTGACGGCGTGGCTGTTGAAACCTCTATCCTAAAATCAAGAGGTTTTTCACAACAGGTAATTCAAACCATGCTTAGAACAAGAAAGCCTTCTTCAGCTCGTATTTATCATTAAATATGGCAGGCCTATATTCATTGGTGTAACGAAGGAGGTATGAATCCAAGATCTTTTAAAGTATCCAGGATTTTGGATTTCCTTCAAGCAGGAATGGATAAGGGTTTAAAAGTGGCTTCCTTGAGAGTTCAAGTTTCAGCATTAACTGTATGTTTTTTTTAGAGAAAGATTGCTAACCTACAGGATGTGCAAACGTTTTTTCAGGTAACGTTGCACATTCAACCACCGTTTGTTCCTCCTGCAGTACCCTGGGATTTAAATCTAGTTCTTAAAATCCTTCAGGGGGCTCCGTTTGTACCACTTAAGAGAGCAGATCTTAAATGGTTGACTGCTAAAGTTTGTACCACTTAAGAGAGCAGATCTTAAATGGTTGACTGCTATATCTCCCGATATATTGGCGCGTCGCTGTGTATGTACGGGGCGGTCGGCCGACCGCCCGTACACATGCTGCGGCGGCCGGCGGTGATTGACAGGTGAACTGGGCGGGCGTGTGTACACGCCCGCCCAGTTCATGACGTCAGTCCCCGACGGATCGAGCAGTGTGTATGCTGAACACACTGCCCGATCCGTCCATAGATATATCTGCAGATCAATTGATCTGCAGATATATCTGTTAGTGTGTACCCACCTTAAGTCTCCTTTTCTGATCTTTTATCCAGATAAAGCAGTTCTCAGAACTAGATCTAGTTATCTTCCGAAGGTGGTCTCAAAGTTTCACCTAAACAAAGAAATTGTAGTCCCGGCTTTTCATTTATCAGGACTTTCTGCGGGAGAAGCGTCGCTAGACGTAGTCCGTGCATTAAGAATTTACGTGGATCGTACTAGGGCCATCAGAAAGACAGATTCTCTTTTCATTCTCTACGGATTTCACAAAAGAGGATGGCCTGCTACTAAACAGATGCTAGCAAGATGGCTTTGAATGACAATTTCAGAAGCATATTCTCGTGCTGATCTCCCTGTTCCGGCTAATGTCTCTGCGCACTCTACACGTAGGGTAGGTCCTTCATGGGCAGCACAACATGGTGCTTCAGCAGAACAGATTTGTAAGGCAGCCACATGGTCTTCCATTAACACATTCATTAGACATTATGCCTTGGATACTTTTGCCTCTCATGACGCAGAATTCGGGCGAAAGGTTTTCCTGGTTAATTAGGAGCGTCCCCACCACTAATAATGGCATTGGGAATCCCAATGTTATCCCGTGGATAACCTGTGGACCCAGCCAGAGAAATATACCGTTATGGTAAGAATTTACCGTTGATAACAGGATTTCTCCTATGTCCACAGGGATCCCACCCTGTCACACCTGATTGAGGATCTTTACAATCACCAAACCTCTTCCCTCTTGTATGGAAGGGTGTGCATGTGTGTTCTTATCGCCTGAATAGGGTCCTACATGATACTCCTGCCTAATTGCTGTGAAATCAACTGATTTGACTGAGTCGGTGGGCGGGATTATATGGAGGAGCCCGATGCATCCTGGGAGGCCAGAAGCTTCTGACTGGTGCCATTTCCACTGTCGCTCCGGCATAGCCCAATGTTATCCTGTGGAAACCTGTGGACATAGGAGAAATCCCGTTATCAACGGTAAGTTCTTACCATAACTGTATATTTTCCCATCAAGTATACATTATTATTCGCTGGGAGGTATTATACTACAGTTGCTGCATTATTTCTTGACATACAGATGGGTCAATTTTTATCTTGACCTTTAATAGGATTAACTGAGACTGGGCAGTCGGATTTAATCCCCTGCTGTAATCACTTAATCCCCTGCTTTATTGTTCTCTATATTGTATTGCAACTGAGAACAAAGGGGGGAATTCCAAATCGATCGCAGCAGGAAATTTTTTAGCAGTTGGGCAAAACCGTGTGCACTGCAGGGGAGGCAGATATAACATGTGCAGAGAGAGTTATATTTGGGTATGGTGTGTTCAATCTGCAATCTAATTTGCAGTGTAAAAATAAAACAGCCAGTATTTACCCTGCACAGAAATAAAATAACCCACCCAAATCTAACTCTTTCTGCACGTTATATCTGCCTCCCCTGCAGTGCACATGGTTTTGCCCAACTGCTAAAAAAAATTCCTGCTGCGATCAATTTGGAATTACCCCCAATAGATGAAGTGTTTATGTTAATAAGTCATGTTGTGCCTAGGCGCAGCAAACTAGCCAAGATAACTGTGGATCCATCTGTATTTACATTATCCTTTTCTAGTTTACATTTAGATTTCTATTTAAATGACAGAAAGTTGCGGTCACAGCTCTTAGCCGCTTTGCAAAGTTGTGCGACCTACAGTTGCTAACTGGTAATTAAATTTGGTCTATTGTGTTGAGCAAATGCCTTTTGCTAAAATATCTGACAAAATCACTGAGAACATACACTTTTAAACATATGCAGGACATATGCAGGAAATGAGAGGGATGTATGCGGCACTACCACACGGGGGATTTTGTGTAAGCAGCACTACTAAGGGGTATTTTGTGTAAGCGGCACTACTAAGGAGGCATTTTGTGTAAACAGCGTTACTACAGGGTGGGATTTTGTGTAAGCAGCATTACTACAGGGCAGAATTTTGTGTAAGCAGCATTACTATGAGGGTGGAAGTTTGTGTAAGTGGCACTACTACAGGGGGCATTTTGTGTAAGCAACACTACTACAGGGGGGATTTTGTGTAAGTGGCACTACTACAGGGGGGATTTTGTGTATAAGAAGCACTACTACGCGTGGTGTTATGTGAATAAGATTGTGCTACTAAGGGGGAATTTTGTGTAAGCAGCACTACTAAGGGGGCATTTTGTGTAAGTGGCACTACTACAGGGGGACTTTTGTGTAAGCTGCATTACTACAGGGGGGGATTTTGTGTAAGCGGCACTACTAGTTGGGGATTTTGTGTAATTGGCACTACTAAGGAAGCATTTTGTGTAAGTGGCACTACTAGGGGGAATTTTGTAAAAGCGGCATTACTACAGGGTGGGTTTTTGTGTAAGCGGCACTACTACAGGGGGGATTTTGTGTAAGCGGCACTACTAACGGGGCATTTTGTGTAAGCGGCATTACTGCATGGTAGGATTTTGTGTAAGCGGCATTACTACAGTGGAAGTTTGTGTAAGCGACACTACTACAGGGGGGATTTTGTGTAAGTGGCACTACTACAGGGGGGATTTTGTGTATAAGAAGCACTACTACGTGCGGTGTTATGTGAATAAGATCGTGCTACTGTGGTGTAGTTTCGAATGGGGGTACTATTGAGTGGCCATGCCCCTTCTGTGTTAGACCACACTCCTTTTTCGGTGTGCACCAAAGGCGCGCACTGTCCCTTTGTAAAGTATGGGAGGGTGCAAATTTATAGTTTGCAGGGGGGCACTGAACACTCTAGCACCGGCCCTGCACCTGGCCCACCTAGGAGTGGCACTGCAGTGGCAGGCAGGATGGCAGTTTTAAAAACTAGGCCCCAAACAGCACATAATGCAAAGGAAGAAAAAAAAGGTGCAAGATGGAATTGTCCTTGGGGCCTTCCACCCACCCTTATGTTGTATAAACAGGACATGCACACGTTAACAAACCAATCATTTCAGCGACAGGGTCTGCCACACGACTGTGTCTGAAATGATTGGTTTGTTTGGGCCCCCACAAAAAAAGAGCAATTAATCCCCCCACCAAAACAGAGGCATTTCATCTCCCTTTGCACAAACTAGCTCTACAGGGGCAAGATGTCGTCCTCATACTCATCCTCCGATTCCTCACCCCTTCTAGTGTGTACATCCCCCTCCTCACAGAGTATTAATTCATCCCCACTCCTGTGTACTATCGGGAGGCAATTGCTGGTAAAGGTCTTCCTTGAGGAATTTATAATTAATTTTGATGAACATCATCTTCTCCACATTTTCTGGAAATAACCTACGCCGATTGCGGCCAAGGTTACCGGCTGCAATAAACACGTCCTCTTACGTCCTAGAGGATACTGGGGTCCACATTAGTACCATGGGGTATAGATTGGTCCACTAGGAGCCATGTGCACTTTAAGAAATTTATAGTGTTGGCTGGCTCGTCCCTCTATGCCACTCCTACCAGATTCCGTTTAGAAAATGGGCCCAGAGGAGCCGATCACGCTTGGGAAGCTCCTGAAGAGTTTTCTGCATTTATTTTCTATTGGTTTTTTTAAGGCATGTCTCGTTGGCACCAGACTGTCTTCTTCGTGGGACTTAAAGGGGGGGGGGGGGGGGTGAATAGCCCAACCTCCTTAGGGTTAATGGTCCTATTCGCAAGCCCCACCACGGCGAGCGCACAGACCCGCAGCACGCTGCCTCCCCTAACAGAGCCAGTAGACTGAAGAGTGGTGAGTAAGTAACCGGTGTCCCGGTTAGTTTGTCACCGGAAGTAATGGTGGCACAAGGGTAGGAGCGCAGCGCTGCATACACGCTGCGCTCCAGGCTTCAGGCACACTGTGAAACTGCTGTGAGGGGTGAGCTGAGGCCACTTCTATTACCCACATTGGCACTACACTACAGGGGTTTTAACCCACTGTAGACTACATTATTTACCTCAGCCAGTATAAAAAACCGGGAAGACTGCATGCCATTAATTGGGTGGGACTTAACTATGAGCGGATCCAGCAGCTCACCAGCGCCATTTTACCTATGCAGCTTGACTCAGGCAGACTGGCAGGGAAGCGCAGCTCCTCCACAAGGACTCCAGAGCACCTCAGCGGTACCAGGGGATCATAGCAAAGGGGGGGAGCAATATATTGCTGTACTAAGCCCTACTAAGGGTACTTAGTTTGCGACCCAGCTAATCTTGCACTTTAGCTGTAGTGGCGCTGTGTGGTTGGCTCCACTTTACTCTGTGTCTCCCTAGAAGGGCTCTGTGTGGGTTAACTGTGTTTTAACCTATTCATGTGTGTATGTGTGTGTTCTCTCACATTTAATATGTGAAAGGAGTGTGTATCATGCACAGCAGAGTGTTTTTATCAATCTGGGGGCTCACCGCTGTGTACTCAGAATAGTACACATTCTCAGGCTAGCGGATCTGAACTAGTATGGTTAGATTCATTAAAAGGGATGATTTCAAATATTTGTAATAAATTATCCCAAAATGAGAAGGAGACGCAATACTTAAGGCAATCTGTTGATGGCCTGATGAATAGAGATTCAGTGTTCATTCCAGCATCTCAGACCCCTGCCATTTGTCCACAGAAGCGTACTCTGGCCCAAATCATGCAGACTGATACCAATGATGGTGTATGAGACCCAGAGGAGGGTGAGGTGGACTCGGGAGGGGGAAATGCAGCTTTGTCACAGGGAATACAAGCCCTGATAGAAGCTATTAGAGACGTCCTGCACATTCCTGATAAGGTGTCAGAGGACGAGGAGGAATCTTTTTTAAATGTGTAAAATAAATCCTCAGGTACTTTCCCTGCATCTAAGGAATTAAATTCCCTATTTGAAGCAACTTAG
This sequence comes from Pseudophryne corroboree, assembly GCF_028390025.1. Classification (NCBI taxonomy): domain Eukaryota; kingdom Metazoa; phylum Chordata; class Amphibia; order Anura; family Myobatrachidae; genus Pseudophryne; species Pseudophryne corroboree. Next base: position 260,199,244 of record NC_086450.1, read on the forward strand.
GTAAATCCTGACAAGAAGTTTCAGGTCCCAAAACGGTTACTCACATCCTTCCCGTTCCCTCAGGATGATGGGAAAAAATGGAATATCCACCGATAGTTGACGCATCGGTTTCTAGGCTGTCTTGTAAGATAGTTTTACCTGTTCCTGGGGCAGCTTCCTTGAAGGATGCTGCAGACCGCCAGATTGAGACCATTCTCAAATCTCTGTACACAGCTGCAGGGGTGGCCCAGAGACCCACTATAGCTTATGCACAGATCTCTAGGGCCATTGCAAAATGGTCAGGTAATCTAATTGAAGGGTTAGATTCCTTATCCAGGGAGGAGATTATTTTACTCCTACAGCATATACAAGATTCTGCTAACTTTAAGGTTGGAGGCCATAAATGAAATTGGTTTACTCAATACACGCACCACTGCCATGGCAGTGTCAGCATGCAGGGGCTTGTGGCTACACCAGTGGACTGCGGACCTGGATTCCAGGAAAGGCATGGAAAGTCTACCTTTCACAGGTGAAGCCCTTTTTGAAGATGAACTGGATACGTGGTTATCCAAGGCTCCGGCGGGTAAGTCTACATGCCTTCCTTCCGCAGCTCCCCCTGCTAGAAAATCCTACACTGCTCCAACTCTGCAGTCCTTTTGGACAGCGAAGTTTAAAAACAAAACCAAAGGTTCTTCTACGGCCTTCAAAGGTCATAGAGGTAAACCCAGAAAACCAGCAACTGCAGGTTCACAGGAACAGAACCCCAATTCTGCTTCCTCTAAGCCTTCAGCATGACGGTGGACCGCACTGCCTGGAAGACAGGCAGGTGGGAGCCCGTTTGCGATTCTTCAGTCACATATGGGCAACGTCATGCCAGGATCCCTGTGTCAAAGATCTTATAGCCCAGGACTACAGACTGGAGTTTCAGGAACTCCCACCTCACAGATTCTTCAGATCAGGCTTACCAGCTTCTCAAGAAGCAAGTATGTCTTTACAGGGAGCAATTTAAAAACTGGTACAATCAGGTCATTGTTCCAGTTCCACTTCAGCTGCAAAACCAGGGTTATTATTCCAACCTGTTTGTAGTTCCGAAACCGGATGGTTCGGTAAGACCCATTTTAAATCTCAAGTCGTTGAACCCATATTTACGAGTGTTCAAGTTCAAGATGGAGTCTCTGAGAGCGGTGATCTCAGGTCTGGAGAAGGGGAAATTCTTGGTGTCTCTGGATATCAAGGATGCATACCTTCATATTCTGATTTGGCCGCCTCATCAGGCTTATCTAAGGTCACTACCAGTTCCAGGTCCTGCCATTTGGCCTCTCTACGGCACCGAGGGTGTTCACCAAGGTAATGGCAGAAATGATGTTTCTCCTCCGCAAACAGGGAGTAAACATAATTCTGTACCTGGACGATCTGCTGATAAAAGCACCATCCAGGGAGAGGTTGTTAGTCAACATTGCCGTCTCAACTCGACTACTCCTGGATCACAGATGGATTCTGAACCTACCAAAATCTCTTCTGGAGCCATCGCGGAGACTTCCGTTCCTGGGGATGATACTGGATACGGAGGCACAGAAAGTAGTCATTCCATTGGAAAAAGCATTGGTTATCTGGTCAATGGTGCGTGATGTTCTAGAACAAACCCGGATATCGGTGCATCTATGCATTCGTCTTCTGGGAAAGATGGTAGTCGCTTATGAGGTGCTGCAGTAAGGAAGGTTTCACACTAGGACCTTCCAGCTGGATCTGTTGGACAAATGGTCCGGATCGCATCTTCACATGCACCAGAGGATCCGTCTTACGCCAAAAGCCAGTATTTTTGTTCTGTGGTGGCTTCAGACTTCTCACCTGACTGAAGGACGGAGGTTCGGGATTCAAAATTGGATACTGTTAACCACAGACGCAAGCCTCAGAGGTTGGGGAGCAGTCACCCAGGGGGAACAGTTCCAAGGAAAATGGTCAAGTCAGAAAGCCATTGTTCCGATCAAAATTCTGGAACTCAGGGCCATAAACAGCACCCTTCTACAGGCATTACATCTTCTTCAAGATCGGGCCATTCAGGTTCAGTCGGACAATGTGACGGCGGTAACATACATAAACCGACAGGGGCGGAACGAAGAGCAGAGCAGCATTGTCGGAGGTAACAAGGATTCTCCTGTGGGCAGAAAGAAACGCTTTGGCGTTGTCCGCAATCTTTATTCCGGGAGTAGACAACTGGGAAGCAGACTTCCTCAGCAGACATGGCCTGCACCCGGGGGAGTGGGGCCTTCACCCGGAAGTGTTCAGGTACTTGACAAGTCGATGGGGATATCAACAGATCGACATGATGGCCTCTCGTCACAACAAGAAGCTCAGGTGGTATTGTTCCAGGTCGAGAGACCCACAGGCGGTGACGATAGACGCTCTGACATCTCCATGGGTGTACGTGTTTCCTCGACTTCCTCTGATCCCAAGAATTCTAAAGAGAATAAAAAGAGAAAAGGTTCAAGCAATACTCACTGGGGGTCATTCCGAGTTGATCGCTAGCTAAAAATGTTCGCTGCACAGCGATGATGCAAAAAAAGGCACTTCTGCGCATGCGGCGCAATGCGCACGCGTGACATACTTTCACAACGGCCAATGTATTTTTGCACAGGGCCTAGCGATGCATTTCAGTCGCACTGCTGACTGCAGAGTGATTGACAGGAAAGGGGCGTTTCTGGGTGTCAACTGACCGTTTTCAGGGAGTGTTCGAAAAAACACAGGCATGCCAGGAAAAACGCAGGCGTGGCTGGCTGAACGCAGGGCGTGTTTGTGACGTCAAATCCGGAAATGAACAGTCTGAAGTGATCGCAAGCTAGGAGTAGGTCTGGAGCTACTCTGAAACTGCTCAATTTTTTTTTGAAGCCACTCTGCTATCCTTTCTTACGCACTTCTGCTAAGCTAAAATACACTACCAGAGGGCGGCAGCTTAGCGTTTGCACGACTGCTAAAAACTGCTAACGAGCGATCAACTTGGAATGACACCCATTGTTCCTTGCTGGCCAAGATGGGCCTGGTACGCGGACCTTCTGGAGATGCTCCTCGAATATCCGTGGCCTCTACCTCTTCAAGAGGATCTTCTGCAACAGGGCCTGTTGGTCTATCATTACTTACCGCGGCTACGTTTGATGGCTTGGACGTTTAACCGCTGATTCTAGCCAGGAGTGGGATCTTTAACAAGGTCATCCCGACTATGATCCAAGCCAGGAAGGGGGTACCGTCTAAGCATTACCATCGTATTTGGAAGAAATGTGTTTCTTGGTGTGAGAGCAGAAATTATTCTGCGGTGGAATTTCGTCTGGGACGTTTCCTGCTTTTTCTGCAGGCAGGCGTGTATGTGGTCCTGCGTCTGGTCTCGTTAAAAGACAAGATTTCGGCCTTGTCCATTTTCTTTCAGAAACAGTTGGCTTCTCTCCCTGAGGTCCATACTTTCTTGAAAGGTGTTCAGCACATCCAACCTCCCTTTGTGCCTCCCACGATACCTTGGGATCTCAATGTGGTGCTGCAGTTCCTCCAATCGGACTGGTTTGAACCGTTACAAAAGGTGGATGTTAAATATCTTATGTGGAAGACCGGCACACTGTTGGCCTTGGCTTCAGCAAGACGTGTGTCGGAGCTGGGGGCTTTATCTCACAAAGTCTCTGCTACTTTAAAGTCTTTGGATGTTGTGAGGGCTTTGAAGGTGTATGTGAAAAGAACAGCTCCACACAGAAAGGTGGACTCGCTATTTGTTCTTCATGATCCCAGTAATATTGTGTGTACTGCTTCAAAGCAGACAATTGCATGCTGGATCAGACTTACTATCCAGCATGCTTAATCCACGGCAGGTTTGTCATGTCCAAAATCTGTACAGGCCCACTCTACTAGGTCGGTGGGTTCTTCCTGGGTGGCTGCCTGGGGTGTCTCTGCTTTACAGCTCTGCCGAGCAGCTACTGGTCAGGTTCGAACACATTTGCCAAGTTCTACAAGTTCGATACTTTGACCAAACTAAAGGTCCTCAGAGGCCAATCAGTTCTGCAGGAACCTCAGCACTCTCCCACCCGGTTTGGGAGCTTTGGTACATCCCCATGGTACTAAATGGACCCCAGTATCCTCTAGGACATAAGAGAAAATAGGATTTTAATTACCTACCGGTAAATCCTTTTCCTGTAGTCCGTAGGCTTCGTTCTTCCTGCACTGTTGCTTGGTTAAGTAATGTTGGTTCAGCTGCTGCTGTTCCTGTTTCAAGTTTGGTTAACTTGGCTTTCCTCTTGTTGTGTGTGCTGGTTCGGAATCTCACCACTATCCTTATTTATCCTTCTCTCAAAGTATGTTTGTCTCCTCGGGCACAGTTTCCTAGTCTGAGTCTGGTAGGAGGGGCATAGAGGGAGGAGCCAATCCACACTATCATATTCTTAAAGTGCCCATGGCTCCTAGTGGACCTGTCTATACCCCATGGTACTACATGGACCCCAGTATCCTCTATGGACTACCAGAAAAGGATTTACCGGTAGGTATTTAAAATCCTATTATCGTTGCATTTCGGATGCAGATAAATCCGCAATTACACACAAAACTATAGGCATGTTGCATATTATTTTAATCAGCAGAAGCAGCTTGTGTGTCCTGTTACGTTACTTTGCCTCTAAGACACATTTCTGTGGGAAAATGCAAAAAAAATGCTCGGCGCTACAGTGTCCCTTCACTGCATGGCGCGACTTCAAGGGCTGTTTAGCGTGATTGCAGCAAGGATGTTAGAGGACACATATGTAATTATGGGTAAATTAGAGATGGTAACCCTTATTATAATACAGGTTGAGTATCCCATATCCAAATATCCGAAATACGGAATATTCCGAAATACGGACTTTTTTGAGCGAGAGTGAGATAGTGAAACTTTTGTTTTCTGATGGCTCAATGTACGCAAACTTTGTTTAATACACACAGTTATTAAAAATATTGTATTAAATGACCTTCAGACTGTGTATATAAGGTGTATATGAAACATAAATGAATTGTGTGAATGTAGACACACTTTGTTTAATGCACAAAGTTATAAAAAATATTGGCTAAAATTACCTTCAGGCTGTGTGTATAAGGTGCATATAAAACATAAATGCATTCTGTGCTTAGATTTAGGTCCCATTGCCATGATATCTCATTATGGTATGCAATTATTCCAAAATACGGAAAAATCCGATATCCAAATTACCTCTGGTCCCAAGCATTTTGGATAAGGGATACTCAACCTGTACTGGACTTTTGGAGGAACCTGTAGAACTGACACCATGGAATAAGGTGACTCTTCTGCAGTTGCACAAATGAGAGTACATATTCTCATAGTATCTTTTTTTTTTTTCTCTTAACAAATGTCAATTTGCTTTTTTTTGTAGATCATGATTCAGTGTAAGAAAATAGCAAATATCACTGATAGTGGATTATTAGAACATCACCCAAAACAGTATGCAGTGAATAATCTACAATTACCATGATGCATTGCACTGGTTTAGAAACATTAATCAAATGACAATGGGCATATGGGCATACCTCCCAATTTTGTCATCCTATGAAGAGGAACACACGCGCGTGGCTTCACGGGAGGACCCGTGGCAGCGAGCCACGCCCCCGTTTTCATCACTGAGGGGGCATGCCCCGCACTCTGTGAGCTGCTGGCATGCCCTCTCCCTCTTTCTGCACTGAATAGACGCTGTGCTCATGTGCACAGCATCTATTCACCGCTGCCCCCTCCCGTCCCCGGGACACTGCGGCCCGCGGGTGGGACAGTCCCCAAGAAACGGGACTGTCCCCCGAAAATCGCAGGACAGTTGGGAGGTATGCAATGGGGTTGATTCTGATTTGGATGCTGAAACATCTGCCTGTTTCTTTCACTGGTATTTTTTCTGCGACTATATACAAATGCAGCTACAAGCCCTTCCCTTAGGTAGAAATTTATGTCTGAATGTGACTAAGATGCATACACAGTTTAAAATGATCACTCAAGTGCTTTTGACATTGACATTGTGTTCGACCCACTGTACACTCTGAGACTCATTCAGCTGTCGTTTTTCTTGCTGCTGTGTTGCTATATTTTTTCATACACAATTGCAATTGTATGCTGATATAGGCAGAATGAAACCGGAGCATAGGGATGCCCACTGCTATCTCATAATTTCCATCCAATGGTATAACATCGCTGATTCATTGGTACTATTGTCGCAGATTGGGTCATGTCGGAGACTCTTGAGTGCTTCTGAGGACTCGCAGGCTGAGTTGCTCTCCCGGGATGCTGAGGGCTCTCCAGTAGCAAGTATCATCGCAATTGCTAATTTATGCATGGTTGGAAAATGGTTGCTGAAGGACCATGATACGCCGGTGTTTACCCGACCACTCTCTGTTCCTGCCGCCAAAAGCTGTCTTCCTGTCGCTTACTTTACAACTAATTCATTAGTGCGACTGCAATTTCAATTCACTCCCTACACATGTGCGCTGCGGCTGAAACACATGCACAGTAATGGCCTAATTCAGAGTTTTATGCTAATGCAATTGTGATTTTCTATGCTATGTAAATGCTAATATTAGCAAGTGAAGCTGCCGTACAGAAATGAAAATGGACGCCCACTGGAGCAAAGTTACTTACACAAGCTGCATTGGATGCAAATAGATTTTCTCCCAGCAGTTTGTCCAGGGTATCCGGATAGTGGGTCGACGTTGTCTATATTGACAATGAATAGGTCGACATGCAATGGATAAGTAAGGTCAATAGGTCGACATGTAACTGCTAGACAGGGCCTTAGGTCATCGGGGTTAAAAGGTTAGGTAGACATTCAAATATAGGATTTTGGTACCTATCGGTAAATCCTTTTCTCGTAGTCCGTAGAGAATGCAGGGGTCCACATTAGTACCATGGGGTATAGACAGGTCCACCAGGAGCCACTGGCACTTTAAGAGTTTAAGAGAGTGGGCTGGCTCCTCCCTCTATGCGCCTCCTACCAGACTCAGTCTAGAAACTGTGCCCGAGGAGACGACATACTTCGAGAGAAGGACTTAACACAGATAGTGGTGAGATTCATGCCAGCTCACACATACAAGGCACGTCAAGTCAACTAGCTTGAACTAATCCGCAAACGGCTGAAACATTACTTACCCAGTAATTATGCAGAACGCAACTAAACGAAGTGGTACTGAACCAAATAACATATGCAGGAAAACGAAGTGCTGGGCGGGCGCCCAGCATCCTCTACGGGCTACGAGAAAAGGATTTACCAGTAGGTACCAAAATCCTATTTTCTCTATCGTCCTAGTGGATGCTGGGGTTCCTGAAAGGACCATGGGGAATAGCGGCTCCGCAGGAGACAGGGCACAAAAAGTAAAGCTTTAGGATCAGGTGGTGTGCACTGGCTCCTCCCCCTATGACCCTCCTCCAAGCCTCAGTTAGGTTTTTGTGCCCGGCCGAGAAGGGTGCAATCTAGGTGGCTCTCCTAAAGAGCTGCTTAGAAAAGTTTAGCTTAGGTTTTTTATTTTACAGTGAGTCCTGCTGGCAACAGGATCACTGCATCGAGGGACTTAGGGGAGAAGAAGTGAACTCACCTGCGTGCAGGATGGATTGGCTTCTTTGGCTACTGGACATTAGCTCCAGAGGGACGATCACAGGTACAGCCTGGATGGTCACCGGAGCCTCGCCGCCGGCCCCCTTGCAGATGCTGAAAAGAGAAGAAGGTCCAGAATCGGCGGCAGAAGACTCCTCAGTCTTCTTAAGGTAGCGCACAGCACTGCAGCTGTGCGCCATTGCTCTCAGCACACTTCACACGGCAGTCACTGAGGGTGCAGGGCGCTGGGGGGGGGCGCCCTGGGAAGCAATGTAAACCTATTTTTTGGCATAAAATACCTCACATATAGCCTCCGGGGGCTATATGGAGATATTTAACCCCTGCCAGAATCCGTTAAAGAGCGGGAGACGAGCCCGCCGAAAAAGGGGCGGGGCCTATCTCCTCAGCACACAGCGCCATTTCCTCACACAGTTCCGCTGGTCAGGAAGGCTCCCAGGCTCTCCCCTGCACTGCACTACAGAAACAGGGTTAAATCAAGAGAGGGGGGGCAAAATTTGGCGAAATTGTGATTTTATAAAAGCAGCTATAAGGGAGCACTTATTATAAGGCTATCCCTGTAAAATATAGCGCTTTGGTGTGTGCTGGCAAACTCTCCCTCTGTCTCCCCAAGGGGCTAGTGGGGTCCTGTCCTCTATCAGAGCATTCCCTGTGTGTGTGTGCTATATGTCGGTACGTGTGTGTCGACATGTATGAGGACGATGTTGGTGAGGAGGCGGAGCAAATTGCCTGTAATGGTGATGTCACTCTCTAGGGAGTCGACACCGGAATGGATGGCTTATTTATGGAATTACGTGATAATGTCAACACGCTGCAAGGTCGGTTGGCGACATGAGACGGCTGGCAAACAAATTAGTACCTGTCCAGGCGTCTCAAACACCGTCAGGGGCGTTAAAACGTCCTTTTACCTCAGTCGGTCGACGGACACAGACACGGACACTGATTTCAGTGTCGACGGTGAAGAAACAAACGTATTTCCCTTTAGGGCCACACGTTACATGTTAAGGGCAATAAAGGAGGTGTTACATATTTCTGATACTACAAGTACCACAAAAGAGGGTATTATGTGGGATGTGAAAAAACTACCTGTAGTTTTTCCTGAATCAGATAAATTAAAGGAAGTGTGTGATGATGCGTGGGTTCCCCCCGATAGAAAATTATTGGCGGTATACCCTTTCCCGCCAGAAGTTAGGGCGCGTTGGGAAACACCCCTTAGGGTGGATAAGGCGCTCACACGCTTATCAAAACAAGTGGCGTTACCGTCTCCAGATACGGCCGCCCTCAAGGAGCCAGCTGATAGGAGGCTGGAAAATATCATAAATAGTATATACACACATACTGGTGTTATACTGCGACCAGCGATCGCCTCAGCCTGGATGTGCAGAGCTGGGGTGGCTTGGTCGGATTCCCTGACTAAAAATATTGATACCCTTGACAGGGACAGTATTTTATTGACTATAGAGCATTTAAAGGATGCATTTCTATATATACGAGATGCACAGAGGGATATTTGCACTCTGGCATCAAGAGTAAGTGCGATGTCCATATCTGCCACAAGATGTTTATGGACACGACAGTGGTCAGGTGATGCAGATTCCAAACGGCACAAAGGTGTATTGCCGTATAAAGGAAGAGGAGTTATTTGGGGTCGGTCCATCGGACCTGGTGGCCACGGCAACTGCTGGAAGATCCACCGTTTTTACCCTAAGTCACATCGCTGCAGAAAAAGACACCGTCTTTTCAGCCTCAGTCCTTTCGTCCCTATAAGAGTCATATCTGCCCAGGGATAGAGGAAAGGGAAGAAGACTGCAGCAGGCAGCCCATTCCCAGGAACAGAAGCCTTCCACCGCTTCTGCCAAGCTCTCAGCATGACGCTGGGACCGTACAGGACCCCTGGATCCTACAAGTAGTATCCCAGGGGTACAGATTGGAATGTCGAGACGTTTCCCCCTCGCAGACTCCTGAAGTCTGCTTTACCAAGGTCTCCCTCCGACAAGGAGGCAGTATGGGAAACAATTCACAAGCTGTATTCCCAGCAGGTGATAATCAAATTACCCCTCCTACAACAAGGAAAGGGGTATTATTCCACACTATATTGTGGTACTGAAGCCAGAAGGCTAGGTGAGACCTATTCTAAATCTAAAAAATTTGAACACTTACAAAGGTTCAAATCAAGATGGAGTCACTCAGAGCAGTGATAACGAACCAGGAAGAAGGGGACTATATAGTGTCCCGGGACATCAGGGATGCTTACCTCCATGTCCCAAATTTGCCCTTCTCACTAAGGGTACTTCAGGTTCGTGGTACAGAACTGTCACTATCAGTTTCAGACGCTGCCGTTTGGATTGTCCACGGCACCCCGGGTCTTTACCAAGGTAATGGCCGAAATGATGATTCTTCTTCAAAGAAAAGGCGTCTTAATTATCCCTTACTTGGACGATCTCCTGATAAGGGCAAAGTCCAGGGAACAGTTGGAGGTCGGAGTAGCACTATCTCGGATACTGCTACAACAGCACGGGTGGATTCTAAATATTCCAAAATCGCAGCTGTTCCCGACGACACGTCTGCTGTGCCTAGGGATGATTCTGGACACAGTCCAGAAAAAGGTGTTTCTCCCGGAAGAGAAAGCCAGGGAGTTATCCGAGCTAGTCAGGAACCTCCTAAAACCAGGAAAAGAGGCTTCCTACGAAGCAATTCCATTCGGCAGATTTCACGCAAGAACTTTTCAGTGGGATCTGCTGGACAAATGGTCCGGATCGCATCTTCAGATGCATCAGCGGATAACCCTATATCCAAGGACAAGGGTGTCTCTCCTGTGGTGGTTACAGAGTGCTCATCTTCTAGAGGGCCGCAGATTCGGCATTCAGGATTGGATGCTGGTGACCACGGAGGCCAGCCCGAGAGGCTGGGGAGCAGTCACACAAGGAAAAAATTTCCAGGGAGTGTGATCAAGTCTGGAGATTTTTCTCCACATAAATATACTGGAGCTAAGGGTAATTTTATAATGCTCTAAGCTTAGCAAGACCTCTGCTTCAAGGTCAGCCGGTATTGATCCAGTGGGAAAACATCACGGCAGTCGCCCACGTAAACAGACAGGGCGGCACAAGAAGCAGGAGGGCAATGGCAAAAACTGCAAGGACTTTTCGCTGGGCGGAAAATCATGTGATAGCACTGTCAGCAGTGTTTCATTCCGGGAATGGAAACTGGGAAGCAGACTTCCTCAGCAGGCACGACCTCCACCCGGGAGAGTGGAAACTTCATCGGGAAGTTTTTCCACATGATTGTGAACCGTTGGGAAATACCAAAGGTGGACATGATGGCGTCCCGTCTGAACAAAAAACGGGACAGGTATTGCGCCAGGTCAAGAGACCCTCAGGCAATAGCTGTGGACGTTCTGGTAACACCGTGGGTGTACCAGTCGGTGTATGTGTTCCCTCCTCTGCTTCTCATACCTAAGGTACTGAGAATTATAAGACGTAGAGGAGTAAGAACTATACTCATGGCTCCGGATTGGCCAAGAAGGACTTGGTACCCGGAACTTCAAGAGATGCTCACAGAGGACTTATGGCCTCTGCCGCTAAGAAGGGACTTGCTTCAGCAAGTACCATGTCTGTTCCAAGATTTACCGCAGCTGCGTTGACGGCATGGCGGTGGAACGCCGGATCCTAAGGGAAAAAGGCATTCCGGAAGAGGTCATTCCTACCCTGGTCAAAGCCAGGAAGGAGGTGACCGCACAGCATTATCGCCACATGGGGCGAAAATATGTTGCGTGGTGTGAGGCCAGGAAGGCCCCACGAGGAAATTTCAACTCGGTCGATTCCTGCATTTCCTGCAAACAGGAGTGTCTATGGGCCTCAAATTGGGGTCCATTAAGGTTCAAATTTCGGCCCTGTCGATTTTCTTCCAGAAAGAATTGGCTTCAGTTCCTGAAGTCCAGAAGTTTGTCAAGGGAGTATTGCATATACAACCCCCTTTTGTGCCTCCAGTGGCACTGTGGGATCTCAACGTAGTTCTGGGATTCCTCAGATCACATTGGTTTACAACCAGTCAAATCTGTGGATTTGAAGCATCTCACATGAAAAGTGACCATGCTCTTGGCCCTGGCCTGGGCCAGGCGAGTGTCAAATTGGTGGGTTTTTTTTCTCAAAAAAGCCCATATCTGTTTGTCCATTCGGACAGGGCAGAGCTGCGGACTCGTCCCCAGTTCTCTCCCTAAGGTGGTGTCAGTGTTTCACCTGAACCAGCTTATTGTGGTGCCTTGCGCCTACTAAGGACTTGGAGGACTCCAAGTTGCTAGATGTTGTCAGGGCCCTGAAAATATAGGTTCCAGGACGGCTGGAGTCAGGAAAACTGACTTGCTGTTATCCTGTATGCACCCAACAAACTGGGTGCTCTTGCTTCTAAGCAGACTATTGCTAGTTGGATGTGTAATACAATTCAGCTTGCACATTCTGTGGCAGGCCTGCCACAGCCAAAATATGTAAATGCCCATTCCACAAGGAAGGTGGGCTCATCTTGGGCGGCTGCCCGAGGGGTCTCGGCTTTACAACTTTGCCGAGCGGCTACTTAGTCAGGGGCAAACACGTTTGTAAAATCCTACAAATTTGATACCCTGGCTAAGGAGGACCTGAAGTTCTCTCATTCGGTGCTGCAGAGTCATCCGCACTCTCCCGCCCGTTTGGGAGCTTTGGTATAATCCCCATGGTCCTTTCAGGAACCCCAGCATCCACTAGGACGATAGAGAAAATAAGAATTTACTTACCGATAATTCTATTTCTCGGAGTCCGTAGTGGATGCTGGGCGCCCATCCCAAGTGCGGATTATCTGCAATACTTGTACATAGTTACAAAAATCGGGTTATTATTGTTGTGAGCCATCTTTTCAGAGGCTCCGCTGTTATCATACTGTTAACTGGGTTCAGATCACAGGTTGTACAGTGTGATTGGTGTGGCTGGTATGAGTCTTACCCGGGATTCAAAATCCTTCCTTATTGTGTACGCTCGTCCGGGCACAGTATCCTAACTGAGGCTTGGAGGAGGGTCATAGGGGGAGGAGCCAGTGCACACCACCTGATCCTAAAGCTTTACTTTTTGTGCCCTGTCTCCTGCGGAGCCGCTATTCCCCATGGTCCTTTCAGGAACCCCAGCATCCACTACGGACTCCGAGAAATAGAATTATCGGTAAGTAAATTCTTATTTTCTCTAACATCCTAGAGGATGCTGGGGTCTACATTAGTACCATGGGGATGTACCAAAGCTCCCAGAACGGGAGGGAGAGCGCAGAGGCTCCTGCAGAACTGATTGACCGAACTTCAGATCATCAGAGGCCAAAGTATCGAACTTGTAGAACCTTGCAAATGTGTTCAACCCAGACTTAGTTGCCGCTCGGCAAAGCTGCGTTGCCGAGACACCCCAGGCAGCCACCCAGGAAGACCCCACCTTACGAGTAGAGTGGGGTGTAACAGATTTTGGACATGGCAGTCCTGCCGTAGAATAGGCATGCTTAATAGTAAACCTAATCCAGTGAGAAATAGACTGCTTAGTAGCAGGACACCCAATTTTCTTGGGATCGTATAGGACAAATAGAGAGTCTGACATCCTGTGACGAGAAGTTCTCTTCACATAAATCTTCAGAGCCCTCACGACATCCAATGACTTTGAAGTAATCGAGGAGTCAGTAGCCACTGGCACCACAATAGGTTGGTTGATATGAAATGCCGACACAACCTTTGGAAGGAACTGCTGACGAGTCCGGAGCTCAGCTCTATCCTCATGGAAGCTCAAGTAAGGGCTTTCACATGACAAAGCCCCCAGCTCAGAGACATGCCTAGCAGAAGCTAAGGCCAACAAAGTGACCGCCTTCCATGTAAGAAACTTGAACTCCACCTCCTGTAGAGGCTCAAACCAATCCGACTGGAGAAATTGCAACACCACATTAAGGTCCCAAGGCGGTACAAAGGGAGGTTGGATATGCATAGCTCCCTTCAAAAAGGTCTGAACCTCAGGGAGGGCAGCCAATTGTTTCTGAAAGAAAATGGACAGGGCTGAAATCTGGTCCTTCACATATCCCAATCTCAGCCCCATATCCACTCCTGCCTGTAGGAAGAGGAGGAAATGTCCCAGTTGAAAATCCACCGCAGGAAACTTCTTGGACTCACACCAATAGACAGATTTCTTCCAAATATGATGGTAATGTTTAGACGTTACCCCTTTCCTAGCCTGTATGAGGGTAGGAATCACCTCTTTCGGTATACCCTTCCGAGCAAGAATCAGGCGCTCAACTTCCATGCTGTCAAACGTAGCCACAGTAAGTCTTGATAGGCGAACGGACCCTGCTGCAGCAGGTTTTCCCGAAGAGGAAGAGGTCTCAGCTCTTCTTGCAGTAGATCCAGAAGGTCCGCGTACCAAGCCCGTCTTGGCCAGTCCTGAGGCAATAAGGATCGCTTGAACCCTTCTTCTCCTTACGAGCTTTAGGATTCTTGGGATGAGTGGGAGTGGTGGAAACACGTACACTGACTGGAACACCCACGGAGACACCAGGGCGTCCACCGCCACTGCCTGAGAGTCCCTCAACCTGGAACAATAACGCCGGAGCTTCTAGTTGAGACGAGATGCCATCATGTCTATTTGGGGTAGACCCCAAAGATCTGTTACCTCCTTGAACACCTCCTTATGGAGGCCCCACTCTCCCGGATGGAATTCGTGTGTGCTGAGGAAGTCTGCTTCCCAGTTTTCTATTCCCGGAATGAAGATGGCTGACAGCGCCAACACATGCTTTTCCGTCCAGAGGAGAATTCTTGTGACCCCTGACATCGCCGCTCTTTTCTTCGTTCCACCCTGTCAGTTTATGTAAGCCACTGTTGTTACGTTGTCCAACTGTACTTGAATGGCCCTATTTCTTAGAAGAGGGGCTGCCTAAAGAAGACCGTTGTAGACGACTCTCCGTTCCAGAATGTTTATGGGCAGGACGGCTTCCAGGCTTGACCATCTTCCTTGGAAGGTCACCCCTTGAGTGACTGCTTCACAGCCTCGGAGGCTTGCATCCGTCGTTAGCAGGACCCAGTCCTGAATCCCGAACCTACGGCCTTCCAGGATGTGAGGCAATTGGAGCCACCAGAGGAGTGAGATCCTTGCCCTTGGCGACAGACAAATTCTCTGATGCATGTGGAGGTGAGATCCCGACCACTTGTCCAGTTAGAAGGACCAAGCATGAAATCTCCCGTACTGGAGAGCCTCGTAGGAGGTCACCATCTTTCCCAATAGGCGAATGCATTGATGAACCGACACCCGAGGTGGCTTTAAGACATCCCGGACCATGGATTGGATTACCAACGCCTTGTCCCGCGGAAGGAACACCCGCTGTACTTCCGTATCCAGGATCATTCCCAGAAACGACAATCTCCGTGTCGGTTTCAAATGTGACTTTGGAAAATTCAGAATCCACCCGTGACCCTGAAGCAGCCGTGTTGTGAGAACAATGGATTGCAGCAACCTTTCCCTGAACAATTCCTTTATCAGAAGATCATCCAGATAAGAAATGATATTCACACCCTGTTTTCGGAGTAGCATCATCATCTCTGCCATCACCTTGGCAAACACCCTCGGTACTATGGAGAGGCCGAACGGTAGAGCCTGGAACTGAAAATGACAGTCCAGCAATGTGAATCGGAGATAAGCCTGATGCGGCAGCCAGATCGGAATGTAAGGGAAGCATCCTTGATATCCAGGGATACCAATAATTCCCCCACTTCCAGACCTGATATCACCGCCATGAGAGACTCAATTTTGAACTTGAACTCCCTTAGAAAGGGGTTCAATAATTTTAGGTTCAGGATGGGCCTGACCGAACCATCCTGTTTTGGTACCACTAAAAGGTTCGTATAGTTACCCTTTGTCAGCATGTGCGGTGGTACTGGCACAATGACTTGTGCCTCTACCAGCCTTTGAACAGCCTCTTGTAGCACTGTGCCGTCCTCCAACAGAGTTGGTAAGCCCGACTTGAAAAAACGACGAGGAGGGAGACTCTGAAATTCCAGCCTGTATCCTGAGAGACAATATCCACTACCCAGGGATCCAGGCCGGAGGAGACCCAGACATGACTGAACTATCTAAGTCTCGCTCCCACGTGCCCCACCACCGGTCCGTCCTGTCTACCGTCATGCGGAGGACTTAGGGGTACCTGAAGCAGGCTATTGTTCTTGGGAACCTGCAGCGGCAGGTTTCTTGGATGTGACCTTACCTCCCCTGAAGAAGGTATCGGATGATTTGGTCTTGCTGGGCCGAAAGGACTGTTGCGAAGCTGAGGAGAAGGACCTCTTCGAAGCTGGAGCTGCTGAGGGAAGATACGGAGACTTACCTGCTGTAGCGGTAGATATCCACGCGTCTAGGGCTTCCCCAAAGAGAGCTTGACCTGTATAGGGCAGCGACTCCACACTTTTTCTGGATTCCGCGTCGGCCGACCACTGGCGGAGCCACAGTCCCAGACGAGCTGAAACAGACATGGAAGAAATTCCCGCAGCCATGGAACCTGCAGAATCATGAATGTTGCGTAAATACAATGCAACGTAATCCCTATCCATCGTATCCAAATCCTCCATCGAGGCAGCCGACCATTTCACTATAGCCTTAGCAATCCAAGCATCAGCAATAGTGGGACATAATATCGCCCCTGAAGCAGTGTACACTGATTTCAGAGTATTATCAATTTTTCCATCCGCCGGCTCCTTTAAGGCGGTAGATCCCAGTACCGGCAAAATCACCTTTTTTGAGAGTCTAGATACAGAAGCGTCAACAATAGGCGGGTTTTCCCACTTTTTCCTATCCTCCTCAGGGAAAGAAAACGCTACCAGAATCATCTTAGGGATATGAAACTTCTTTTCAGGATTCACCCAGGCCTTTTCAAGTATAGCATTCAGCTCTTTTGACGCAGTGAGATTTTCTTGTTTTCAGTGAAGAAAGCCTCCTCAACCTGCTCAGGTGTGGTATCATTAACATTTAACACATCCCTGATAGCCTCTATCAACAACTGTACCCCCCTTGCAAGAGATGCGGACCCCCGCAACACATCCCCGTCACCATCTGTAGTGTCAGAATCGGTATCCGTGTCGTCTTGTGTTACCTGCACAAGTGCACGTTTGTGGGGGTATATAGCGGGGTGACCTGAGGTACCTGACGAGGGCCACACAGCCATAGATGACTGTAAGACCTGGGTTGCCGACTCATTACTGGTAACCCTGTCAGAAATCCAAGTCCTGATAGAGGAAAACCACTCTGGTTCCCTTGCTGGAATCTGTGCTAAACCAGTGCTAACCTGATTGCATGGAATGGGATCATCCTGTGAGGATAAATCTTCAGCAGCATATGACACTGTATCCCTGGACATTACTGCTAGTGACCATCAAACACTTCACACACACACACACACACACACACACACACACACACACACACACACACACACACACACACACGGGTAAGACAGAGTTCTCCCCCCCCCCCCCCCCCAAGAATGGCAAGATAGAGACAGATTGGAGCCAACCTACACCAGCGCCCAAACCAAGGAGAAAAACCCCTTTTCAGCGCTGACTTGTGCACCTTAATAGGACACACGGTCAAGTACTTAGACTCATCCCCCTCCCTCCCCCCTCTACAACCCCCTGGTACTGTTACAGTAACTGGAGCTGCTGTGGAGGGATCAGGAGTTGTCTTCTGCTAGTCAGCATGCAGGAAAATGGCGCTGGAACGCTGCAGGTCCGCTCTGAGGAGAAGCTTCGCCCCCTTCCCGGCGCTGTCTTTCCGCTCTTCTATTTTCAAAGTTAGTCTGAGGAGTTGTGCTGGCTGGGATCCCTGGGGCCCGACAGGCTTGCTGACCAAGTGTGAAGGGTAAGCTCTGGCCCAGGGCGCCCCTCACAGCGCCGCACAATGTGCCGCTGGTACCATCCGGGAGCGCGGTCAATACCACGCTCCCACCCCTGTTGCCGCCATCTTCACACCGCCCCCCCCCCCCCCCCCCCCCCCCCGCTCTGTAAGGGGTCGGCTGTATGATGCTGGGGTGAGCGTTTCCCCTGCGGTGGAGACCAATCAGCCCCTCTGGAGCTCAGTGTCCAGTCAGTGGCTCAGACCCCGCAGGGCTGACACTGCTCCCCCCCCCCCCCCCCTCCCCCTTAGTCCCATGCTGCTGTTCAATGAAAAACTATACTACCAAACTTCATTATGAAAGTTTAGGAGAGCTCCCCTAGCTGTGACCGGCTCCTCCGGGCACATTTTCTAAACTGAGTCTGGTAGGAGGGGCATAGAGGGAGGAGCCAGACCACACTCTTAAACTCTTAAAGTTCCAATGGCTACTGGTGGACCCGTCTATACCCCATGGTACTAATGTGGTCCCCAGCATCCTCTAGGACGTTAGAGAAAACAACACAAAAAGGTCAACACATGGTTTTTCATTTTTTTTAGGGTTTGGCTAGAATAACAAAAAAAAGAAAAAAGCCAAATGTCGACCTTTTTTTGTCGACCCTATGTATGTCAACCTTTTACTATGTTGCCTTTTTAACACTGTCAAACTAATGACCCTATCTACTATTGTATGTTGACTTATGGACGGTCTTTCCTTCAATCCACATCCTTTGTCCAGTAAACATCTGTATTTTGTTAAAGCTGTTGTTACATTATTTAGAATGGACATTTTAAAAAATAAAATTTCTTGACTAACTGGCTATTTTTTACTGTAGACTCTTCCTGGAATGAGTCCACTGTCTGGAGCTTGTCTACATATGTCGGTATCTTTTCATAATAAATACCTAGCAGTCTTCACAGATTGTGGTTCTATATGGATGGGAACTTCATCGCTTAAGGTGAGTACATTCTGGTTTTAGTAGAATTTAATAATGTCCTCAGATATGAAATGCTGGCAAAAGCTTTCTCAGTTTCTTATACCCATGGTCAGCCTATACTTGGCCTCATTATATTACATAGTAACATAGTATCTAAGGTTAAAAAAAGACAATTGTCCATCGAGTTCAACCTATTTGTGGTCTCCTATGAAGGATTATTTTGTATAAAATCTTGACTGATGTTGATAACTGCCGTTACGTTTTACACCTCTTTTTTTATAATAACCATAGTGCGTGACTATGCCTCGTAACCCTGGATATCCTTATCCATTAGGAATTTATCTAACCCATTCTTAAAAGTGTTGACTGAGTCGGCCATTACAACTCCCTCAGGCAGGGAGGTCCAAACACGTACCGTCCTTACCGTAAAAAAGCCTTTATGCCGTATTGTGCGGAATCTACTCTCCTCTATAACCTGAGCGAGTGTCCACGAGTTCTCTGTGTTGATCTAACCAAAAACAGGTCCTGCGCAAGATCTGTATATTGTCCCCTTATATATTTGTAGATGTTGATCATGTCCCCTCTTAATATCCTCTTTTCCAGTGTAAACATGCCTAGTCTTGCAAGCCTTTTCTCGTATACCAGCGTCTCCATACCCTTAATTAGTTTGGTTGCCCGTCTCTGAACCTTTTCTAGCTCCAGGATATCTTTTTTGTAGTATGGTGCCCAGAATTGTACACCGTACTCAAGGTGTGGCCTCACAAGTGATTTATATAACGGGAGTATAATACTCTCGTCCCTAGCATTAATTCCCCGTTTTATGCATGCTAATATCTTATTAGCCTTCTTTGCTGCAGTCCTACTTTGGGTACTACTGCTCAGTTTGCTATCTATGAGGACACCCAAGTCCTTTTCCAGTACAGAATTCCCTAATTTTACCCCATTTAGTAGGTAGGTGTTATTTTTGTTCTTGTTACCACAGTGCATTACCTTACACTTGTCTGTATTGAAACACATTCTCCATTTCGCTGCCCAAGCTTCTAATTTAACTAAGTCGTTCTGAAGCGACTCAGCATCCCTCTCCGCATTTATAACTTTACACAATTTGGTATCATCTGCAAAAATTGACACCATGCTCTCTAGACCTTCTGTTAGGTCGTTAATGAAAATATTGAACAATAGCGGTCCTAATATTGAGCCTTGCGGCACACCACTTAGCACTTCAGTCCAAGTTGAAAAAGATCCATTAACCACAATGTGCTGCTCCCTATTATCTAACCAGTTTTTGACCCAAGTGCATACTGTGCTTCCTTGGCAGATCACAAACTGGTGGCACATTAAGGCTTCTTTCTCATATGTCCTAGAAGATGCTGGGGTCACATCAAGAACCATGGGGTATAGACGGGATCCGCAGGACACATGGGTACTTTAAGACTTTGAATGGGTGTGAACTGGCTCCTCCCTCTATGACCCTCCTCCAGACTCCAGTTTAGAATTGTGCCCAGGGAGATTGGATGCACTCTAAGGAGCTCTACTGAGTTTCTCTGAAAATACTTATGTTAGGTTTTTTTATTTTCAGGGGGAACTGCTGGCAACAGTCTCCCTGATTCGTGGGACTAAGGGGAGAGAAGTCAGACCTACTTCTGTGAGTTTCAAGGCTCTGGTTCTTTGGCTACAGGACACCATTAGCTCCTGAGGGTTTGATCACTAGGTACGCCTAAGGGCTCATTCCCAGAGCCGGCTTTCACCCCCCTTGCAGAGCCAGAAGTCAGAAAACAGGTGAGTAGAAGAAGAAAAGAAGACTTCAGTGACGGCTTATGAGGTACCGCACAGCAATCGCACGCTGCGCGCCATGCTCCCACACACAATAGCACTACAGGGTGCAGGGCGCGTGGGAGGACGCCCTGGGCAGCATATAAACCTAAAAAATAAGACTGGCAAGAGGGGACATAGGTGCCTAGGCACTGTCCTAACCCCCGCCAGTATAAAGATTTAGTTGTAAAAAGCGGGACTGAAGCGCGCCATTGAGGGGGCGTGGCTTAGTCATCTCAGCTCACACAGCTCAGCGCCATTTTCTATGCAGGCCCGCCTGGTCCTTCCTCTCACTTCTGAATAAAGATCAGGGTGCAAAACGGGGAGGGGCGCAGAATATTGGTTTAAAATAATATATATATATATATATAAGTGCTGCAGGACTGGGACATTCCTTAGTGTTTCAGAACCGGTGATTAGGCGCTGGGTTGTGGGCTGGCAATCTTCCTCTGTGTCTCTCTGACAGACTTTACTGTGGGTCTGTCCCCTATATGCCCGGTGTGTCGGTGGGTTTTGGTACATGTGTGTCGGTATGTCTGAGGCTGAGTGCTCCTCCCACAAACGGCTGTGGGAGTGACCCTGTCGGTACCGCCGGCTCCTGATGGTACTTGGTACATGTGTGTCAACACATCGGTGGCTGAATGTATTTCCCAAGAGAAAACGATATTAGGGACACAGATGTGTGTGTGTGTGTGTGTGTGTGTGTGTGTGTGTGTGTGTGTGTGTGGCCATGTAAGCACCACCAATATCTAACTGGGTAAAAATTTGCATATCAGAAGGGGTATATGTATGTATGTATGTATGTGTGTGTATGTATATATATATATATATATATATATATATATAATATGTGTGTGTGTGTGTGTGTATATATATATATATATATATATATATATATATATAAACACACACGTAGAAATATCTATGGAGGATGTCCTTTTCATAGCTATATTTTCCTCAGACCCTTCGGGGTCGCAAAAATGTTATTTTGACCAGTTACTACTCCCTGATACCGACACGGATACTGTTTTCTATGTCGACCATAATGTTTTCTGATTTGATCCAGAAGAAAAAAAAAAGAAGAGCATTCAGTACATGAATAGTGCACATTAAAGACGTCACTGAGGACTCTGGCTGTTCCTGACAGAGGGGTCTATGTGTGGATATGTATATGTGTGTGTGTGTGTGTGTGTGTGTGTATATATATATATATATATATATATATATATATATGTATGTATATGTGTATATATATATATGTATATATATGTATATATATATATTTCTCTGACGTCCTAGTGGATGCTGGGTACTCCGTAAGGACCATGGGGAATAGACGGGCTCCGCAGGAGACTGGGCACTCTAAAAGAAAGATTAGGTACTATCTGGTGTGCACTGGCTCCTCCCTCTATGCCCCTCCTCCAGACCTCAGTTAGAATATGTGCCCGGCCCGAGCTGGTTGCACACTAGGGGCTCTCCTGAGCTTCTAGAAAAAGAAAGTATTTGTTAGGTTTTTTATTTTCAGTGAGATCTGCTGGCAACAGACTCACTGCTACGAGGGACTGAGGGGAGAGAAGCGAACCTACCTGCTTGCAGCTAGCTTGGGCTTCTAAGGCTACTGGACACCGTTAGCTCCAGAGGGATCGAACACAGGGCCCGACCTCGATGGTCCGGTCCCGGAGCCGCGCCGCCGTCCCCCTTGCAGAGCCAGAAGACAGAAGAAATCCTGAAAATCGGCGGCTGAAGACTTCGGTCTTCATTAAGGTAGCGCACAGTACTGCAGCTGTGCGCCATTGCTCCCTATGCACACCACACACTCCGGTCACTGATGGGTGCACGGCGCTGGGGGGGGGGGGGCGCTCTGGGCAGCAATTAGAGTACCTTACATGGCTAATTGACACACAATACAGCTTTTAAGCTGTATATGTGCTTAATCCCCCGCCATTATACAGATAAAAAAGCGGGAGAAGTCCGCCGAGAAGGGGGCGGGGCTATCTTCCTCAGCACACCGGCGCCATTTTCTCTTCACAGCTCCGCTGGAAGACAGCTCCCCAGGCTCTCCCCTGCAGTTTCCAGGCATCAAGGGTAAAAAAGAGCACTAAATTTAGGCGCAAACTATATATAAAAGCAGCTATAGGGAAAATCGCTTTTGTTAGTGTAAATCCCTGATTATATAGCGCTGTGGTGTGTGCTGGCATACTCTCTCTCTGTCTCCCCAAAGGACTTTGTGGGGTCCTGTCCTCAGTCAGAGCATTCCCTGTGTGTGTGCGGTGTGTCGGTACGGCTGTGTCGACATGTTTGATGAGGAGGGTTACGTGGAGGCGGAGCAGGAGCCGATAAGTGTGATGTCGCCCCCTGCGGGGCCGACATCGGAGTGGATGGATATGTGGAAGGTTTTAACCGACAGTGTCAACTCCTTACATAAAAGGTTTGACGACGTGACAGCCATGGGACAGTCGGCATCTCAGCCCGCACCTGCCCAGGCGTCTCAGAGGCCATCAGGGGCTCAAAAACGCCCGCTGACTCAGATGGCAGACACAGATGTCGACACGGAGTCTGACTCCAGTGTCGACGAGGATGAGATAAATGTACAGTCCACAAGGGCCATCCGATGTATGATTACGGCTATTAAAGATATTTTACACATTGCTGACATAAACCCGGTTACCACAAAAAAGGGTATTATGTTTGGGGAGAAAAAGCAGCCAGTGACTTTTCCCCCATCTGATGAGTTGAATAAACTGTGTGAAGAAGCGTGGTGTTCCCCTGATAAGAAACTAGTAATTTCTAAGAGGTTACTGACTGCATACCCTTTCCCGCCAACGGATAGGTTAAGCTGGGAGACATCCCCTAGGGTGGACAAGGCGCTCACACGCTTATCAAAAAAGGTGGCACTGCCGTCTCAGGTTACGGCCGCCTTAAAGGAGCCTGCGGATAGAAAGCAGGAGGCTATCCTGAAATCTGTGTATACACACTCAGGTACTATACTGAGACCTGCTATTGCTTCAGCATGGATGTGTAGTGCTGCAGCAGCATGGTGTGATTCCCTGTCAGATAACATTGATTCCCTTGACAGAGATACTATTTTGCTAACTATAGAGCATATTAAAGACATAGTCTTTTATATATGAGATGCACAGAGGGACATTTGCCGGCTGGCATCTAGAATTAATGCAATGTCCATTTCTGCCAGGAGAGTATTATGGACTCGGCAGTGGACAGGTGATGCTGATTCTAAAAGGCACATGGAAGTTTTGCCTTATAAGGGTGAGGAACTGTTTGGGGATGGTCTCTCGGACCTCGTGTCCACAGCAACAGCTGGTAAGTCGACTTTTTCACCTCAGGTTCCCTCACAGCCTAGAAAGCACCGTATTATCAAGTACAGTCCTTTCGGCCTCAGAAAGGCAAGCGGGTCAGAGGCACGTCCTTTCTGCCCAGAGGCAGGGGTGGAGGGAAAAAGCTGCACCAGACAGCCAGTTCCCAGGAACAAATATCCTCCCCTGCTTCCACTAAGTCCACCAAATGACGCTGGGGCTCCACAGGTGGAGCCAGGTGCGGTGGGGGCCCGTCTCCGGAACTTCAGCGACCAGTGGGTTCGCTCACGGGTGGATCTCTGGGTTCTACAGGTATCTCAGGGATACAAGATGGAGTTCGAGACGTCTCCCCCTCGCCGTTACCTCAAATCAGCCTTGCCTACTACTCCCAAGGAAAGGGAGGTAGTACTGGCGGCAAGTCACAAGCTGTACCTCCAGCAGGTGATAATCAAAGTTCCTCTCCTTCCACAGTGACGAGGTTACTATTCCACAATGTTTGTGATACCGAAACCAGACGGTTCGGTGAGACCCATTCTAAATTTGAAATCCTTGAACACTTCTATAAGGAAGTTCAGGTTCAAAATGGAATCGCTCAGGGCGGTTATTGCAAGCCTGGAAGAGGGGGATTTTATGGTGTCACTGGACATCATGGAGGTTTACCTAAAGGTCCCCATTTACCCACCTCACCAGGAGTACCTCAAGGTTGTGGAACAGAACTGCCATTACCAATTCCAGACGTTGCCGTTTGGTCTGTCCACGGCACCGAGGGTGTGTACCAAGGTAATGGCCGAAATGATGATACTCCTTCGAAAGACGGGAGTTATAATTATCCCGTACTTGGACGATCTCCTTATAAAGGCGAGGTCCAAGGAGCAGTTGTTGATCGGTGTAGCACTATCTCAGGAAGTGTTACAACGGGTGTAGTACGGCTGACTGGCGGTCTTCTGACCGCCGGTCAGCTTACCGACGCCGGGATCCCAACAGCATACCGACTCCGGGTTCCCGGCGGGGAGGGGCGAGTGCAGCAAGCCCCTTGCGGGCTCGGTGGCGACCTGCGGTCGCCACGGATTCTATTCCCACTCTATGGGTGTTGTGGACACCCACGAGTGGAAATAGTCCCTGTTGGTCGGCATGCCGACCATCGGGATAGTGAGCGCTTGGCATGGTGGAGGAGGTCATGTGACTGTCGGTCACACGGCTGGATTCTGAATATCTCAAAGTCGCAGCTGATTCCTACAACGCGTCTGCTGATATTGGGCATGTTTCTGGACACAGAACAGAAGAAGGTGTTTCTCCCGGAGGAGAAGGCCAAGGAGTTGTCATCTCTGGTCAGAGACCTCCTGAAACCAAAACAGGTGTCGGTGCATCATTGCACGCAAGTCCTGGGAAAGATGGTAGCTTCTTACGAAGCAATTCCCTTCGGCAGGTTCCATGCAAGGAACTTTCAGTGGGACCTGTTAGTCAAGTGAGGATCGCATCTTCAGATGCATCGGCTGATCACCCTGTCCCCGAGGGCCAGGGTGTCTCTGCTGTGGTGGCTGCAGAGTGCTCATCTTCTCGAGGGCCGCAGATTCGGCATTCAGGACTGGGTCCTGGTGACCACGGATGCAAGCCTCCGAGGTTGGGGAGCAGTCACTCAGGGAAGAAACTTCCAAGGACAATGGTCGAGTCAGGAGACTTCCCTACACACAAATATTCTGGACCTAGGTGCCATTTACAATGCCCTAAGTCAAGCAGAACCCCTGCTTCAAAACCAGCTGGTGCTGATTCAGTCAGACAACATCACGGCTGTCGCCCATGTAAACCGACAAGGCGGCACAAGAAGCAGGATGGCGTTGGCAGAAGCCACAAGGATTCTCCGATGGGCGGAGAATCACGTGCTAACACTGTCAGCAGTGTTCATTCCGGGTGTGGAAAACTAGGAAGCAGACTTCCTCAGCAGGCACGACCTCCACCCGGGAGAGTGGGGACTTCATTCAGAGGTCTTCACGCAGATTGTAGACCGTTGGGAACGGCCACAGGTGGACATGATGGCGTCCCGCCTCAACAAAAAGCTAAAAAAGTATTGCGCCAGGTCAAGAGACCCTCAGGCGATAGCTGTGGACGCACTAGTGTCACCGTGGGTGTACCAGTCGGTTTATGTGTTCCCTCCTCTTCCTCTCATACCCAAGGTATGGAGGATAGTAAGTAAGAAAGGAGTAAGAACTATTTTCGTAGTTCCGGATGGGCCAAGAAGAACTTGGTACCCAGAACTACAAGAAATGATCTCGGAGGACCCATGGCCTCTGTCTCTCAGACAGGACCTGTTACTGCAGGGGCCCTGTCTGTTCCAAGACTTACCGCGGCTGCGTTTGAAGGCTTGGCGGTTGAACGTAGGTTCCTAACGGAAAAGGGCGTTCCAGATGAAGTGATTCCTACGCTGTTAAAGGCTAGGAAAGACGCTGCCTGAAGTTCAGACGTTGTTAAGGGAGTGCTGTATATTCAGCCCCTTTTTTGTGCCTCCAGTGGCACCTTGGGATATCAACGTAGTGTTGGATTTCCTAAAATCACATTGTTTTGAGCCACATCAGACCGTGGAGTTGAAGTATCTCACGTGAAAAGTGGTCATGCTTTTGGCCTTGGCTTCGGCTAGGCGTGTGTCAGAATGGGCGGCTTTGTCATGTAAAAGCCCTTATCTGATCTTCCATATGGACAGGGCAGAATTGAGGACTCGTACCCAATTTCTCCCTAAGGTGGTATCAGCGTTTCTTTTGAACCAACCTATTGTGGTGCCTGCGGCTACTCGGGACTTGGAGGATTCCAAGTTGCTGGACGTAGTCCGGGCCCTGAAAATCTATGTTTCCAGGACGGCTAGAGTCCGAAAAACTGACTCGCTGTTTATCCTGCATGCACCCAACAAGCTGGGTGCTCCTGCTTCTAAGCAGACTATTGCTCGCTGGATCTGTAGCACGATTCAACTTGCACATTCTGCGGCTGGACTGCCGCATCCTAAATCAGTAAAAGCCCATTCCACGAGTAAGGGGGCTCTTCTTGGGCGGCTGCCCAAGGGGTCTCGGCATTACAACTTTGCCGAGCTGC
Organism: Pseudophryne corroboree; assembly: GCF_028390025.1. Classification (NCBI taxonomy): domain Eukaryota; kingdom Metazoa; phylum Chordata; class Amphibia; order Anura; family Myobatrachidae; genus Pseudophryne; species Pseudophryne corroboree. The sequence goes on from NC_086450.1 coordinate 260,225,859, forward strand.
TACCTGGTCGGGGTCAAACACGTTTGCAAAATTCTACAAGTTTGATACCCTGGCTGAGGAAGACCTTGAGTTTGCTCATGCGGTGCTGCAGAGTCATCCGCACTCTCCCGCCCGTTTGGGAGCTTTGGTATAATCCCCATGGTCCTTACGGAGTACCCAGCATCCACTAGGACGTCGGAGAAAATAAGAATTTACTCACCGGTAATTCTATTTCTCGTAGTCCGTAGTGGATGCTGGGAGCCCGTCCCAAGTGCGGATTTTCTGCAATACTTGTATATAGTTATTGCTTAACTAAAGGGTTCTTGTCATGAGCCATCTGTTCAGTGAGGCTCAGTTGTTATTCATACTGTTAACTGGGTATAGTTATCACGAGTTGTACGGTGTGGCTGGTATGAGTCTTACCCTGGATTCCAAATCCTTTCCTTGTAGTGTCAGCTCTTCCGGGCACAGTTTCCCTAACTGAGGTCTGGAGGAGGGGCATAGAGGGAGGAGCCAGTGCACACCAGATGGTACCTAATTTTTCTTTTAGAGTGCCCAGTCTCCTGCGGAGCCCGTCTATTCCCCATGGTCCTTACGGAGTTCCCAGCATCCACTACGGACTACGAGAAATAGAATTACCGGTGAGTAAATTCTTATTATATATATTTATTATTATTATTATTTTCTCTGACGTCCTAGTGGATGCTGGGAACTCCGTAAGGACCATGGGGAATAGCGGCCTCCGAAGGAGGCTAAGCACTCTAGAAAGATTTATGACTACCTGGTGTGCACTGGCTCCTCCCACTATGACCCTCCTCCAAGCCTCAGTTAGATTTTGTGCCCGGCCGAGGTTGGATGCACACTAGGGGCTCTCCTGAGCCCTTAGAAAGAAAGTATAGTTTAGGTTTTTTATTTTCAGTGAGACCTGCTGGCAACAGGCTCACTGCAGCGAGGGACTAAGGGGAGAAGAAGCGAACTCGCCTGCTTGCAGCCTGATTGGGCTTCTTAGGCTACTGGACACCATTAGCTCCAGAGGGATCGACCGCAGGCCCAGTCCTTGGTGTTCGGTCCCGGAGCCGCGCCGCCGTCCCCCTTACAGAGCCAGAAGCAAGAAGAGGTCCGGAAAAATGGCGGCAGAAGACATCAGTCTTCACCAAGGTAGCGCACAGCACTGCAGCTGTGCGCCATTGCTCCTCATACACACTTCATACTCCGGTCACTGAGGGTGCAGGGCGCTGGGGGGGGGGGGGCGCCCTGAGAAGCAATAATAACACCTTGGCTGGCAAAAACTCCACAATATATAGTCCCAGAGGCTATATATGTGGAAAATACCCCTGCCAGAATATGGAAAAAAGCGGGAGAATAGTCCGCGGAAAAGGGGCGGAGCTATCTCTCACAAGCACACTGGCGCCATTTCTCCTTCACAGATCCGCTGGAAGGAAGCTCCCTGGCTCTCCCCTGCAGTCTACACTACAGAACAGGGTAAAAACAGAGAGGGGGGGCACTAAATTTAGGCGCAGTATATATTATATAGAAAAAGCAGCTATAGGGGACATAACTCAGTTAGTCCCTGCATTATATAGCGCTCTGGTGTGTGCTGGCATACTCTCACTCTGTCCCCCCAAAGGGCTTTTGTGGGTCCTGTCCTCATTCGGAGCATTCCGTGTGTGTGTGCGGTGTGTCGGTACGGCTGTGTCGACATGTTTGATGAGGATAATGATGTGGAGGCGGAGCAGATGCCTTTAGAAGGGATGTCACCCCCTGCGGGTCAGACACCTGAGTGGATGGGCTTATGGAAAGTAATGAGTGCACGTATAGACTCCTTACATAAGAAAATTGACGACATGCCAAATGTGGGACAGCCGACTTCTCAGCTCGTGCCTGCCCAGGCGTCGCATGGGTCGTCAGGGGCTCTAAAACGCCCGCTACCTCAAGCAGACCCAGATGTCGACACTGATACTGACACCAGTGTCGACGACGATGAGTCTAAACTGATGCCCACTAAGGCCATTCACTGCATGATTGAGGCAATGAAAGAGGTGTTACACATTTCTGATATAACTACAGGTACCACTAAAAAGGGTATTATGTTTGGAGAGAAAAAACTACCCGTAGTTTTTCCCCCATCAGATGAATTAAATGAAGTGTGTGAAGAAGCGTGGACTTTCCCTGATAAAAAATTGGTAATTCCTAAGAAGGTACTAATGGCATTCCCTTTCTCGCCAGAGGATAGGTCACGTTGGGAAACACCCCCTAGAGTGGATAAAGCGCTCACACGTTTGTCTAAAAAGGTGGCACTACCGTCTCCGGATACGGCCGCCCTCAAGGAACCTGCTGATAGAAAGCAGGAGGCGATCCTGAAGTCTGTATATACACACACACAGGCATTATACTTAGGCCAGCTATTGCGTCAACTTGGATGTGCAGTGCTGCCGCTGCGTGGTCAGATAAACTGTCAGAAAATATTGACACATTAGACAGAGACACGATCCTGTTAACCATAGACCATATAAAAGACTCAGTCTTATATATGAGAGATGCACAGAGGGAAACTGCCGACTGGCATCTAAAGTAAGTGCATTGTCCATTTCTGCTAGGAGAGGCTTATGGACTCGCCAGTGGACAGGAGATGCAGATTCTAAAAAGCACATGGAAGTGTTGCCATATAAGGGTGAGGAATTATTTGGGGATGGTCTCTCGGACCTAGTTTCCACAGCAACGTCTGGGAAGTCAGCATTTTTACCCCATGTCCCCTCACAGCCTAAGAAGGCGCCGTTTTATCAGGTTCAGTCCTTTCGGACCCAGAAAAACAGGCGTGGAAAAGGCGGGTCCTTTCTGTCCAGAGGCAGAGGTAGGGGAAAAAGGCTGCAACAAACAGCAGGTTCCCAGGAGCAAAAGTCCTCCCCCGCTTCTTCTTCCAAGTCCGCCGCATGACGGTGGGGCTCCACAGGCGGAGCCAGGTACGGTGGGGGGTCGCCTCAAAAATTTCAGCGATCAGTGGGCTCGCTCACAGGTGGATCCCTGGATCCTGCAAATAGTATCTCAGGGGTACAAGCTGGAATTCGAGGCGTCCCCACCCCACAGGTTCCTAAAATCTGCCTTGCCGATTGCTCCCTCAGACAGGGAGGCGGTGCTAGCGGCAATTCACAAGCTGTATTCCCAGCAGGTGATAATCAAGGTACCCCTACTTCAACAAGGCCGGGGTTATTATTCCACACTATTTGTGGTACCGAAACCGGACGGTTCGGTGAGACCCATTCTAAATTTGAAATCCTTGAACACGTACATAAAAAAATTCAAGTTCAAGATGGAATCGCTCAGGGCGGTTATTGCAAGCCTGGACGAGGGGGATTACATGGTATCCCTGGACATCAAGGATGCTTACTTGCATGTCCCCATTTACCATCCTCACCAGGAGTACCTCAGATTTGTGGTACAGGATTGCCATTACCAATTCCAGACGCTGCCGTTTGAACTGTCCACGGCACCGAGGGTATTTACCAAGGTTATGGCGGAAATGATGATACTCCTTCGAAGAAAGAGAGTTTTAATTATCCCGTACTTGGACGATCTCCTAATAAAAGCGAGGTCCAAGGAACAGTTGTTGGTGGGAGTAGCACTATCTCAGGAGGTGCTGCACCAGCACGGCTGGATTCTGAATATCCCAAAGTCACAGCTGGTTCCGACGACACGGCTACTGTTCCTGGGTATGATTCTGGATACAGTCCAGAAGAAAGTGTTTCTCCCGGAGGAGAAAGCCAGGGAGTTGTCATCTCTAGTCAGAGACCTCCTGAAACCAAAACAGGTATCAGTGCATCGCTGCACACGGGTCCTGGGTAAGATGGTGGCTTCTTACGAAGAAATTCCCTTCGGCAGGTTTCATGCCAGAATTTTTCAGTGGGACCTGTTGGACCAGTGGTCCGGATCGCATCTTCAGATGTATCGCTTAATAACCCTGTCTCCAAGAACCAGGGTGTCTCTACTGTGGTGGCTGCAGAGTGCCCATCTTCTAGTGGGCCGCAGGTTCGGCATACAGGACTGGGTCCTGGTGACCACGGATGCCAGCCTTCGAGGCTGGGGGGCAGTCATACAGGGAAGACTTCCCTTCACATAAATATTCTGGAACTAAGGGCCATCTACAATGCCCTAAGTCAAGCAAGATCCCTGCTCCTACACCAGCCGGTGCTGATCCAGTCAGACAACATCACGGCAGTCGCCCATGTAAATCGACAGGGCGGCACAAGAAGCAGGATGGCGATGGCAGAAGCCACAAGAATTCTCCGATGGGTAGAGAATCATGTACTAGCACTGTCAGCAGTGTTCATTCCGGGAGTGGACAACTGGGAAGCAGACTTCCTCAGCAGACACGACCTCCACCCTGGAGAGTGGGGACTTCATCCAGAAGTCTTCCAGATGCTGGTAAACCGTTGGGAAAAACCACAGGTGGACATGATGGCGTCCCGTCTCAACAAAAAGTTGAAAAGATACTGCGCCAGGTCAAGGGACCCTCAGGCGATAGCTGTGGACGCTCTAGTGACACCGTGGGTGTACCAGTCGGTTTATGTGTTCCCTCCTCTGCCTCTCATACCAAAGGTATTGAGAATAATAAGAAAGCGAGGAGCAAACACAATTCTCGTGGTTCCGGATTGGCCAAGACGAGCGTGGTACCCGGAACTTCAAGAGATGCTCTCAGAGGACCCGTGGCCTCTACCGCTCAGACAGGACCTGCTGCAGCAGGGGCCCTGTCTGTTCCAAGACTTACCGCGGCTGCGTTTGACGGCATGGCGGTTGAATGCCGGATCCTGAAGGAAAAGGGTATTCCGGAAGAAGTCATTCCTACGCTTATTAAAGCCAGGAAAGATGTGACTGTACAGCATTATCACCGCATATGGCGGAAATATGTTGCTTGGTGTGAGGCCAAAAAGGCCCCAACTGAGGAATTTCAACTAGGTCGATTTCTGCATTTCCTACAAGCAGGAGTGACTATGGGCCTGAAATTAGGCTCCATTAAGGTACAGATCTCGGCTCTGTCGATTTTCTTCCAGAAAGAACTGAAGTTCAGACGTTTGTGAAAGGAGTGCTGCATATTCAGCCCCCATTTGTGCCTCCAGTGGCACCTTGGGATCTCAACGTGGTGTTGAGTTTCTTAAAATCACATTGGTTTGAGCCACTTAAAACCGTGGATCTAAAATATCTCACGTGGAAAGTGGTCATGTTACTGGCCTTGGCTTCAGCCAGGCGTGTGTCAGAATTGGCGGCTTTGTCATGTAAAAGCCTTTATCTGATTTTCCATACGGATAGGGCAGAATTGAGGACTCGTCCCCAGTTTCTCCCTAAGGTGGTGTCAGCGTTTCACCTGAACCAGCCTATTGTGGTGCCTGCGGCTACTAAGGATTTGGAGGATTCCAAGTTGCTAGACGTTGTCAGGGCCCTGCGAATATATGTTTCCAGGACGGCTGGAGTCAGAAAATCTGACTCGCTGTTTATCCTGTATGCACCCAACAAGCTGGGTGCTCCTGCTTCTAAGCAGTCTATTGCTCGCTGGATTTGTAGTACAATTCAGCTTGCACATTCTGTGGCAGGCCTGCCACAGCCAAAATCTGTAAATGCCCATTCCACAAGTAAAGTGGGCTCATCTTGGGCGGCTGCCCGAGGGGTCTCGGCTTTACAACTTTGCCGAGCTGCTACTTGGTCAGGGGCAAACACGTTTGCAAAATTCTACAAATTTGATACCCTGGCTGAGGAGGACCTGGAGTTCTCTCATTCGGTGCTACAGAGTCATCCGCACTCTCCCGCCCGTTTGGGAGCTTTGGTATAATCCCCATGGTCCTTACGGAGTTCCCAGCATCCACTAGGACGTCAGAGAAAATAAGAATTTACTCACCGGTAATTCTATTTCTCGTAGTACGTAGTGGATGCTGGGCGCCCATCCCAAGTGCGGATTGTCTGCAATACTTGTAAATAGTTATTGTTAACTAAAGGGTTATTGTTGAGCCATCTGTTGAGAGGCTCAGTTGTTTTCATACTGTCAAACTGGATATAGTATCACGAGTTGTACGGTGTGATTGGTGTGGCTGGTAAGAGTCTTACCCGGGATTCTAAATCCTTCCTTATTATGTCTGCTCGTCCGGGCACAGTGTCCTAACTGAGGCTTGGAGGAGGGTCATAGTGGGAGGAGCCAGTGCACACCAGGTAGTCATAAATCTTTCTAGAGTGCCCAGCCTCCTTCGGAGCCCGCTATTCCCCATGGTCCTTACGGAGTTCCCAGCATCCACTACGGACTACGAGAAATAGAATTACCGGTGAGTAAAATCTTATTATTATTATTATGAAAGCTGAGGTATTGTTTCTCCTCCTCATGTGCTGAGAGCTCTGTGTGAGAGTCTGGGTCAGCCCTGACAAGTTGATTTCAAATCCTCAGGAGGATTCTGATTGTTTATTTCTTTTCCCGCCGCGGACAGAATAAAGTGGGAGTTGCCCCCTGTTCTGCACGGGGCCCTGTCACAAATCCAGTGGATCGTATGCAGGAAGCTACGATATATTCTAGTTATGTGTCCACGACTACGTTAGTTAGTCCTGCCATTACATGCGCATGGGGGAGTAGTAGTATTCAAATATGGTCGGGTACCTTGTCATCCGATGTAGATACCCTAGGGTATACTCCTTATGTTTGGTCATATCAAGGACACGGCAGCATACTTTTGTACGACTGCAAGGGATATAGGACTCCTGGGTTCACGGGCCAATTCCATGGCGGTCTCGGCTAGGAGGGCGTTTTGGATTCACCAATGCAATGTTGATGCTGACTCCGAAAAGAAAGGGAGTCTCTTCCCTATGAAGGTGAAGCCTGGTTGGGTGACGGCCTAGTTAATTTGGTCTCGACAGCTGCCGCTGGTAAGTCCGCCTTCTTGCCCTATGTTCCCTCACTAGGGATGATGACACACCATTGTCGGATGCAGTCATTTCGGCCCAATAGATACAGATTCCTCTTTCTTTGCAGGTAGAGGAAGGAGAAAAGGGAAGAGGTCCGCAACCTCTTCAAGATCACAGGAGAAGAGATCATCCTCTGTTTTCTGCCACATCCACCGCATGAGCTGGGACTCTCTTGCGGGAGCCCACACTGGTGGGACCACGTCTAAAACTCTCCAGTCAGTCCTGGAACGGACCTGGACCCGGGGTTTTTTACGAATAGTGTCCCAAGGGTTCATACTGGAGTTTCCAGATGTTTCTCCTCACCTATTTTCCAAATTACTGATTCTCCGGAGGACGGGTAGGTAGTATGCGACGCAATACAAGGGTTGTATCAGGATCAGGTCATTGGCCTGGTTTCCCCTGTCACAACAGGGAGAAGACTTTTATTCAAGCCTCTTCGTGGTCCAGAAGCCAGACGGCTCGGTCAGACCAATCCTAAATCTGAAATCCCACAATTTCTACTTAAAGAAATTCAAATCCAAGATGGAATATCTCAAGGCAGTGATTTCCAATTTGAAAAAAGGAGTTTTTTTCATGGTCTCAGTAGACATTATGGAGGCCTAATTACATTTTCCTACTCATTAGACTTACCTGAGGTTTGCAATTTAGGGTTGTCCTTACCAATTTCAGATGTTGCCGTTTGGTCTGTCCACGGCTCTAAGGATTTTCACCAGGGTGATGGCGGTAATGATGGTTCTCCGTCGCTAGTAAGGAGTCACAATTATCCCGTACTGGGACGGTCTCCTGATAACGGCGAGGTCAAGGAACCAGTTGGTGCAAAACATTGCACTCTCCCTGACAGTTCTTCAACAACATGGTTGATTCCTGAACTTGCCGGAATCACTGTTGGTCCCAACAACGCGGTTGTCGGTTTTGGGTATAATACTAGACACCAAGACCAGAATCTCACTCCTGTGGTGGCTGCGCAGTTCTCACCTCCTAGAGGGGCGCAGGTTTGAGATCCAGGACTGGATTTAAGCGACCATGGATGCAAGCCTCCGAGGCGGAAGGGCAGTCACACAGGGGCGAAAAACTTCCAAGGAAGATGGTCAAGTTAGGAAACTTGTCACCACATAAACGGTCTAGAGTTAAGGGACGTTTACAATGGTTTTCTACAAACGAAGAGCAGAACAGCAATGGCAGAAACCACAAGGATTTTCCGCTTGGCGGAAAAACATACATACGATCTGTCTGCGATGTTCGTTCCAAGAGTTGACAACTGAGAAGCAGACTTCGTCAGCAGGCACAATCTCCATCCAGGAGAGGGGAGACCTCCTCCAAGTAGTCTTCGAAGAGGTGGCATGTCGTTGGGATTTCCTCAAGTAGGAATGATGGCATCTCTTCTCAACAAGAAGCTACAGAGTTCCAGGGCAAGGGACCCTAATAAGGGAACAGTGAATACACTGGTGACACCGTGGGTGTTTTCAGTCGGTATATGTATTCCCTACATTTTCTGTCGTTCCAAAAGTTCTGGGTGCATAAAAAGGAAATTCGAGCGACCCTCATGGTCCCAGACTGGCCAATCAGAGCTTGGTATCCAGATTTCAGGAATTACTCATAGGAGATCCCTGACTTTTTCCTTTGCGCGAGGACCTGTTGCGACAGGGGCCGTGCGTGTATTAAGACGTACCGTGGCTACGTTTGACGACATGGTGGTTGACCGCCAAATCCTAGTCCGTAAGGGTATTCCCACGGAATTAGTTCTCCACACTTATTCGGGCTAGAAAAGGGGTAACATATAAATATTACTGCCGTATTTGGAGAAAATAAGTTTCTTGGTGTGAATCCAAGAAGACTCCTACGGCAGAGTTTTCAGCTAGGACGTTTTCTCCATTTTCTACAAGCAGGTGTGGATGCGGGCCTAAACTTGGGCTCAATTAAAATTGGCCTTAGCAGGTTTCTTTCAGAATAAATTGGACTCCCTTCCAGAAGTTCAGACTGTTGTGAAGGGCGTGTTGCACATCCAACCTCCATTTGGGCCCCAGTGGCACCATGAGATCTTAATGGGGTGTTGCAGTTCCTTCAATCACTTTGGTTTGAACCTTTAAGTAAGGAGGAGTGAATTTCCTCACTTGGAAAGTGGTCGTCAGGTTTGCCTTGGCATACGCAAGGCGAGTGTCTGAGTTAGCGGCCTGGTCTCACAAGAGACCTTATTTGATCTTCCATGAAGATAGAGCAGAGTTGGAAACTCGTCTACAATTTCTACCGAAGGTTGTTTCTTCTTTACACATGTACCAACCTTTGTGGTGCCTGTGACTACCGACACCTTCGCTGAGTCGAAGTATCTTTGTGTTCAGAGTTTTGAAAATTTATGTCGCCAGGACGGCTCTGTTTAGGAACACAGACTCTGTTTGTCCTGTTTGCTCCCAACGTGATTGGGTGTCCTGCTTCCACGCAGACTGTTGCGCGCTGGATCTGTGGTACGATTCAGCATGCTCATCTCACGGCAGGATTGCCGTTACCGAAATAGGTGAAGGCCCATTCTACTAGAAAGGTGGGCTCGTCCGGGGCGGTTGACCGGGGAGTCTCGGCATTGCAACTTTGCCGAGCAGCTTTAGCAAACAATTTGGCTAAGTAATACAGTTTAATACCTTGGCCGAGGTTGACCTCACGTTTGGTCATTCGGTACTGCAGAGTCGTCCGCACTATCCCGCCCATTCTAGAGCTTTGGTATAACCCCATGGTTCTTGATGTGACCCCAGCATCCTCTAGGACATATGAGAAAATTGGATTTTAATACCTACCGGTAAATCCTTTTCTCTTAGTCCGTAGAGGATGCTGGGCGCCTGTCCCAGTGCGTACTATATCTGCAGTGATTATTTGTGGTTACACACATGTTGTGTTACGTTTCTTGTCAGCCAGGTGCTGCAATTGTTCATGCCGTTGGCTTGTATTCTGTGGAATGCCACGTGAACTGGTAAGATGCTCACCATGGTTTAACAATAATTCCTTTCCTCGAAATGTCTGTCTCCCTGTGCACAGTTCCTATAACTGGAGTCTGGAGGAGGGGCATAGAGGAAGGAGCCAGTTCACACCCATTCAAAGTCTTAAAGTGCCCATGCCTCCTGCGGATCCCGTCTATACCCCATGGTTCTTGATGTGACCCCAGCATCCTCTACGGACTAAGAGAACAGAATTTACCGGTAGGTATTAAAATCCTATTTAAATATGATCTGAATTGTAAGAAAACTGTTGAATCTCTACCACTCAAACTAAAAAAAAAAAATGATATTCCAATCATTAAGACTCACACCTTAATGGACTTGTTCTTTGGGTAATACAGGTATGGTTATCCATCGCACACTGAGGTTAACTGCAGATTCTGCATTCTCACAGAGTGAGATTGCTGTTACTCACAAAACGGTGGAAGTGCTAATTCACAGTTTTGTGGGCTCATTGGAATACACTCTTGCAGTCAATGCATCTGTAGGTCTGAGCTGAAGACAAAGCTGCACAGTGCTGTAGATGGGGAAGACAAAGTGGTGCGGGTTGGGGAAAGACAGAGTAGCTCAGATGGTGGAGACAGAGCAGTGCGGATGAGAGAAAACCACTGCACGTATGCATGAAGATAGGACGGCATAAATGGGGAAATACAGATTGTTGCACATGAGGGAATACAGACTAGCACAGATGGGAGAACACACAGCAGTATGAATTGGGGAAGACAGAGCAGCATGGAGGCATATAGGGAAAGAAAGTGTATTTGCATAGAAAATGGGGGAGATGTATTAAGCCTTGTAAAATGATAAAGTGGAGAGAGATTAGCTACCAACCAATCAGCTCCTAACTGCGATGTTACATGCTTTTGTTTGAACAATAACAGAAGCTGATTGGCTGGTACTTTATCTGTCTTCACTTTATCACTCTCTAAGGCTTAGGGCCTTATTCAGACCCAGACTCTAATGCGGACCAAAATCGGCAAACTGTGCATGTGCAGTGTGGGCACACATTTCTCCAATGGATGCGACCGCAATGTGTTTGACAGCGATAGGCGTTCGCGGGGCGGCGAGACCGTTTTCGGAGTGGTTGCGTGACATCACACGCAGCCACTCCGATAAACAAAATGTTGCCGACCTCCTGCCAGGGGTAAACTTTTGTTCCAATGCGTCCGCTATTAGATTATCTTGCCATGTGCTGGCTGGCCCCCAGCATATGAGGAGATGGATGCAGATCTGGCTGCAGTATATAATGGCAAACTGCTCTAATCAAACTAGTAACATTCCTCAGGTGCTGCTGGGGGGGTTACTCTAGACAAGAAAAAACAAAAGGGTTTTTTCCCACACACTCTGGGGGCTGTTAGTAACAAGACCTGTACACTATATAATAATAGAAAATTTAGTGCTCTTAGTTACATATATTTTGCAAAAAATATGATAAGCCTCCATGCCACTTCACAGGGGCTGTATTGCTGGAGGTCCCTAATACTAAGTACACAAGTCCAGGGCATGGACCCCACACAGTCGGCTCAGGCCCAACCACCCCAGGGCAGCACACCATTGAAATACTAGTGTTAATATGTGTTAATAAGAAAGAATCAGGAGCTATGTGTTAGAAAGTTATACAAAAATAAGAGTGTTAGTAAAATACTCAAGAGTAGTATTAGTAGAAAAATAAATAGAAGTGTTACAAAAGTGCTAAATAAATATTAGGAGGGCATGCTGGGTCCTGTAGTGCCATTTGGAGCATACAGGTGTGACTACAGGTAAGCTAGCTCTCCATCTGGATATATTTTGTATGGGCCATTATCATGTGGCCTTACATTAAGCAATTATATGACCCGTAGTGGCAATAATAATAATAATAATAATCATAATCATTCTGTGTGTGAGTTTGGGGAGTTGTACCCTCCAGATCTGGTGTGACCGGGCTGCCTTGGGGTAGCACGCCATAATATTTTTTAGCACTTTTGTAACACTCCTATTTATTTTTCCACTAATACTACTCTTTTCAGTGTTTTACTAACACGCTTATTTTTGTACCACTTTCTAACACACACCACCTGCATATTTCTAATTAACACACATAAACACTTTAGTTTCTCATACGTCCTAGAGGATGCTGGGGACACCATAAGAACCATGGGGTATAGAAGGCATCCGCAGGAGACATGGGCACTTTAAGACTTTGAATGGGTGTGAACCTTCTCCTCCCTCTATGCCAGTTTAGAATCTGTGCCCAGGCAGACTGGATGCACACTGAGGAGCTCTACTGAGTTTCTCGGAAAAGACTTTGTTAGGTTTTTTATGTTCAGGGAGCACTGCTGGCAACAGTTTCCCTGCATCGTGGGACTTAGGTGAGAGAAGTCAGACCTACTTCTAGTGAGTTTAAAGGCTCTGCTTCTTGGCTACAGGACACCATTAGCTCCTGAGGGTTTGGAACACTAGGTATGCCTAGGGGTTCACTCCCAGAGCCCGCCGTCACCCCTCTTGCAGAGCCAGAAGTCAAAACACAGGTGAGTAGAAGAAGATAGACTTTAGTGACGGCTTCTGAGGTACCGCACATCGATCGCGCTAAGCGCGCCATGCTCCCACACACAGTGGCACTACAGGATGCAGGGCGCGGGGGGTGGGGGTGGCAGCATAAAAATCCTCTTTTCAGGCTGGCAAAGTGAAATTGGAGTGCCTTGGCACTAAATTCTTACCCCCGTCAGCATTATTAGTTTAAAAAAAATAGCGGGCTGGAGCGCGCCATGAAGGGGACGGAGCTTAGCGCTCTCATCGGCGCCATTTTCTGGTCCTTCCTCACCACTGCCATAACAAGTAACAGGGTACAAAACGGGGTGGGGGCACATCAGATTTGGTGCTTAAATAAGTTATTAAAAAGCGCTACAGGGTCTGAGGCATTATATATTATGGTTTCAGAACTGGCTCAGGCGCTGGGTTGTGAGCTGGCAAACTCCCTCTGTGTTTCTCTGACAGGCTTTACTGTGGGTCTGTCCCCCTTTTGGCCCAGTGTGTCTGTGGGTGTTGGTACAAGTGTGTCAGCATGTCTGAGGCAGGGTTCTCTTCCCAGGAGGAGACTGTGTTAGGGGCAGAAACGGCTGTGGGAGTGACCCTGTCGGCACCGCCGACTCCTGACTGGGTCAATGTGTTGAATGCTAATGTGGCTCTTATTAATAAGAGATTAGATAAATCTGAGTCTCAGAACCAGGTATGGAAAAAATCTGTGGTCACCTGTTATCACAGGTCCAGATCCCCTCGGGGTCACATAAACTTTTGTTTGCTCAGTTAGCAGACACAGATGCCGACACAGACACTGATTCCAGTGTCGACTATAGTGATTCCAGATTAGACCCAAAATTGGCAAAGAGCATTCAGTACATGATTGTAGCAATAAAAGATGTGTTGCATATCTCCGAGGACCCTGCTGTTCCTGATACAAGGGTCTGTATGTTTAAGGTAAAGAAACCTGAGGTAACGTTTACTCCCTCTCATGAACTGAATGCCCTTTTTGAAAAAATGTGGGAAAATCCTGACAAAAAGTTTCTTATTCACAAAAGGATTCAAATGACGTCACCTCCCATTGTGGACAAGGCACTATCATGGTTGTCTAAAAGGGTGGCCTTACAGTCTCCTGTCACGACAGCCCTTAAGGATCCTGCGGATCGTAGACAGGAAAATATGCTAAAATCCATTTATGTCGCAGGTACACTACTCAGACCAGCTATTGCATCTGCGTGGGTGAGTAGTGCTATCGAAAAGTGGGCAGATAACTTGTCATCTGATATAGATCCCTGGATAGGGATACCATCCTTTTAACGCTGGGTTATATGAGGGACGCTGCAGCCTACCTAAAGGAGCCGGCGAAAGATATTGACCTCTTGGGATCAAGGGCCAATGCCATGGCAGTCTCAGCTAGGAGAGCATTGTGGATTCATCAATGGAATGCTGATGCTGACTCTAAGAAAGCTATGGAGTCTCTGCCGTTTAAAGGTGGTGTATTGTTTGGTGAAGGTCTCACTGAGTTGGTATCTACGGCTAACGCAGGTAAGTCGTAATTTTTGCCTTATGTTCCTCCACAACAAAAGAAAGCTCACCACTTGCAGATACAGTCCTTTCGGACAAATAAATACAAAAGAGGCCGAGGTTATTCCTTCCTTGCTAATAGAGGAAGAGGAAAAGGTAAAAGATCTCCGGATGTGGCAGGTTCTCAGGAGCAGACGTCCTCCCCGGCTTCTGCCAAATCCACCGCATGACGCTGGGGCTCGGTGGGGGCACGTTTCAAGCTCTTCAGTCAATTCTGGGCTCGTTCGGCCCTAGACCCGTGGATTTTAGAAATCGTGTCCATGGGGTACAAACTGGAGTTTCAAGACGTCCCCCCTCGACGTTTTTGCAAATCAGCCTTACCAGCTTCTCTTCCGAACAGGGAGGTAATATGCGATGCAATACAAAAGTTGCGTCTGATTCAAGTCATTGTCAGGGTTCCCCCGGCACAACAGGGAGAAGGCTTGTATTCAAGCCTGTTTGTGGTTCCGAAGCCGGACGGCTCGGTCAGACCAATTCTGAACCTAAAGTCCCGCAATCTTTACCTAAGGAAATCCAAATTCAAGATGGAATCTCTCCGAACAGTGATCTCCAGTCTCGAGGAAGGGGATTTCATGGTGTCGGTCGACATAAAGGATGCCTACTTGCACATCCCCATATATCCTCCGCATCAGGCTTACCTGAGGTTTGCTACTCAGGATTGTCATTACCAATTTCAGATGTTGCCGTTTGGTCTGTCCACGGCTCCGAGGATTTTTACCAAGGTAATGGCGGAAATGATGGTCCTCCTTCGCAGGCAAGGAGTCACAATTATCCCTTACCTGGATGATCTCCTGATAAAGGTGAGATCCAAAGACAAGCTGGAACAGGACATTGCGCTCTCCCTGACAGTTCTGCAACAACATGGTTGGCTTCTAAACCTGCCGAAGTCCAAGTTGAAGCCGACAAAGCGGCTGTTGTTTTTTGGAATGATTCTGGACACGGAATTACAGAGAGTTTGTCTTCCAGAAGAGAAGGCTCCGGAAATTCAGAGTTTTATCAAACAAATTCTGAAACCAGCAAGAGTATCAATTCATCAATGCACTCAGTTGCTGGGGAAGATGGTGGCGGCCTACAAGGCCATTCAGTTTGGCAGATTCCATGCCAGAGTGTTTCAGTGGGACCTATTGGACAAGTGGTCCGGATCCCATCTGTACATACACCAGAAAATAATTATATCCTCCAAGATCAGAATCTCACTCCTGTGGTGGCTGCACAGCTCTCACCTCCTAGAGGGACACAGGTTCGGGAGCTAGGACTGGATCCTAGTAACCACGGATGTGAGTCTCTGAGGCTGGGGAGCAGTCACACAGGGGAAACCTTCCAGGGAAAGTGGTCAAGCCTGGAAGTTTGTCTACACATAAACGTTCTGGAGTTAAGGGCCATTTACAACGGCCTTCTTCAAGCGGAACGTCTTCTTCGCAACCGGCCCGTCCTAATACAATCAGACAATATAACAGCAGTAGCGCAGATAAACCACCAGGGCGGAACAAAGAGCAGGGCTGCAATGGCAGAGGCCACAAAAGTTCTCCGCTGGGCGGAAAGACATATAAGCGCTCTGTCAGCGATCTTTATTCCAGGAGTGGACAACTGGGAAGCAGACTTCATCAGCAGACACGATCTCCATCCAGGAGAGTGGGGTCTTCATCAAGGGGTCTTCACAGAAGTGACAAGTCTTTGGGGAATTCCTCAAATAGACATGATGGCGTCTCGCCTAAACAAGAAACTTCAGAGATATTGTTCCAGGTCGAGGGACCCTCAAGCAATAGCGGTGGACGTGCTGGTAACACCATGTGTGTTTCAGTCGGTGTACGTGTTTCCTCCGCTTTCACTCATTCCAAAAGGTGCTAAAGATCATAAGAAGAACAAAGGTTCAGGTTATCCTCATTGCTCCGGACTGGCCAAGGAGGACTTGGTATCCAGATCTTCAGGAATAACTCATAAGAGATCCCTGGCCTCTTCCTCTACGAGAGGATCTGTTACAGCAGGGGCCGTGTGTGTACCACGACTTACCGTGGCTACGTTTGACGGCTTGGCGGTTGAACGCAGGATCCTAGCCCGAAAGTTTCCCAGTGAAGTTATCCCCACACTTCTTCAGGCTAGAAAAGGAGTAACGTCTAAACATTATCACCGTATTTGGAGAAAATATGTGTCTTGGTGTGAATCCAAGAAGGCTCCTACAGAAGAATTTCAACTAGGGCGTTTTCTCCATTCCTGCAAGCAGGTGTGGATGCGGGCCTAAAATTAGGCTCGATTAAAGTACAAAGTTCGGCCTTATCGGTTTTCTTTCAAAAACAATTGGCCTCCTTTCCAGAAGTTCAGGCTTTTGTGAAAGGAGTTTTGCGCATCCAACCTCCATTTGTGTCCCCAGTGGCACCATGGGATCTTAACGTGGTGTTGCATTTTCTTCAATCACATTGGTTTGAACCTTTACAGAAGGTTGAGTTGAAATTTCTCACTTAGAAAGTGGTCATGCTATATTGGCCTTAGCATCCGCAAGGCGGGTATCTGAGTTAGTGGCTTTGTCTCACAAGAGTCCTTATTTAATCTTCCATGAAGATAGAGCGAGTTGAGTTCGTCAACAATTTCTGCCGAAGGTGGTTTCATCGTTCCACATGAACCAGCCTATTGTGGTACCAGTGACGCCTTCGCGGAGTCAAAATCTCTCAATGTTGTCAGGGCCTTGAAAATTTGTGTCGCCAGAACGGCTCAATTTAGGAAAATGGAAGCTCTGTTTATCCTGTATGCTGCCAACAAGATTGGAATGCCTGCTTTCAAGCAGACTATTGCGCGCTGGATCTGTAATACGATTCAGTATGCTCGTTCTACGGCTAGATTGCCGTTACCGAAATCAGTGAAGGCCCACTCTACCAGAAAAGTGGGCTCATCCTGGGCGGCTGCCTGCGGAGTCTCGGCATTACAACTCTGCCGAGCAGCTACTTGGTCGGGTTCAAACACTTTTGCGAAATTTTACAAGTTTGATACCCTAGCTGATGAGGACCTCATGTTTGGTCAATCAGTACTGCAGAGTCATCCACACTCTCCCGCCCGTTCTAGAGCTTTGGTATAAAGCCCATGGTTCTTATGGTGTCCCCAGCATCTTTTAGGATGTATGAGAAAATAGGATTTTAAGATCTACTGGTAAATCCTTTTCTCTTAGTCCGTAGAGGATGCTGGGCGCCCATCCCAGTGCGGACTCTATCTGCAGTGGTTAGTTATTAGTTATGTTTACACACGGGTTGTGTTACGTTATGGTCAGCCTGTTGCTGACGTTGTTCATGCCGTTGACTGGAGTTTCTGTTAAATGCCATGTTGTACGGCATGTTTGAGGTGTGAGCTGGTATGTGTCCCACCTTAGTTAACAATAAATCCTTTCCTCGAAATGTCAGTCTCCCTGGGCACAGTTCCTATAACTGGAGTCTGGAGAGCGGGACATAGAGGGAGGAGCCAGTTCACACCCATTCAAAGTCTTAAAGTGCCCATGTCTCCTGCGGATCCCGTCTATACCCCATGGTTCTTATGATGTCCCCAGCATCCTCTACGGACTAAGAGAAAATGATTTACTGTTAGGTATTAAAATCCTATTATTTCAGTGGTCTGCTGCCCTGGGGTGGTTGGGCCTGAGCCGACTTTGTGGGGTCCACGCCCTGGACTTATGCTTAGTATTAGGGACCTCCAGCAATAGAGCCACCGTGAAGTGGCCTGGAGACTAAGCCTATTTTTTGCAAAATATATGTAACTAAGAGTTCTAAATTTTCTATTATTATATAGTGTACAGGTCTTGTTACCAACAGCCCTCTCTGCCCTCCTGCTTTTACATCTCACCCCCACTCTATGCCCATTAACTTTTCTTTAATGGTATGTGGTACAGGCAGTGTAGACACAACAGGAAGCAAGACTATGAGAAAATAATATGAGAGATAATGCCACTGATAATGGGGTACCGGGGGGTAGGGGAGTAGGATCAGTGATAGGATATGGGGGTGCAGGACAACAGTAACAGGATCTTATCTGTAATGACAGGACATGATGTGTCCTGCACAATGATGAATAATGGCATGACATTGGGAGCTGCCTCACATTGACAACAGGACCTAGCGGGTGCAGAATGGGACAATAGTTTATGGGGGGTGAAGAGCAAGATCACAGGATGTGGGTGTTGCAGAATGGAATTACATGACATGAGGGGGTGCGTCAACAATTCTACAAGGCCATGCCAAGTTTCAGCTCCCCTTATACACCTGCCACATCCCATTTATGCGTTACCCCGATAAACCTACCCCATCCCCTGTACACATTCCCCCTATAAACCTGCCCCATAAAAATTCCCCATATACAACTGCCCCATACCCTGTACACATACTCCATTCCGTGTATGCATAACCCTTATACACCTACCACATCCCCTGTATGCATAGATACAGATGTGTCCCTCTACAGCAGTGATTTTCAACCTTTTTTTTACTCGCGGTGCACCGAACAATATTTTAAAATTGCCAAGGCACACCATCCGTTCCCCAAGAAACCCCCCCCCCCCCCAAAAAAAAAAAAAAAAAAACAATCCACACATACATTTGCCTACACAGAAAAACAAATCACATTGCTCCCCACATACATCCTATTGCTCCCCATATGAATTATTCACATTGTTCCCCCCATAAATTCTTATTCCCCCCACATAAATCCTATTGTTTCCCACAGGAGAAATAAAATAACAAATATTATCAGCTGTCCTCCTCCCTGTCCCTCAGTGGCGGGGGTTGTTCATAGTGGAGTTCTGTGAATACTGAGCAGCGGGCAGTCGGGCAGGTGTGGATGTGGGTGGGCAAGTAAAGCTGTGTATGCAGGCGTGAACTGGAATATGTGTATAAAGGCGGGTGGGCTGACTGGGTGGTGAGACGCCGCGGCTGTGACCAATGATATCACATCGTTTTCAAGGCATAGGTCATGGCCGGAGCACGACTGATCCTCTAAGAAGAGCCCGGGTCAACAGTTCACTCTGAAGGTGCAGGAAGATGCTCTGGCTCTGCGGCACACCTTGCAACTGGTTGCGGCACACTAGTGTGCCACGGCACAGTGGTTGAAAAAGCCTGCTCTACAGACTTGCTGCTTTTAGCAGCGTGCTGTAGCGGGACTGCAATGCGCAACCTGTGTGCATCGCAGCAACAGAGCAAAAGGACACGGCTTATAAACGTGCCCCATTCCCTGTACACATACCCCTATTTACATAACATTATTCACCTGTCACCTACTACCTCTGTTTTGTCATGCTCACCCTAGTTGGTTGAATGTTGCTGTACCTTACAACAACTAGTATGACATACTGTATGGAAAGTTGGTAAGCGAATTGAGGTGCGGGATGCAGGTGTGAATATATCAGAGGCCCAGCTTATAAACTTTTGTGTAGTCATTTTAGACAATGTGCAGGTATACAGGAAGCAGTCTTTATGTTGCAAAAGTGTTCTGCTGGGTTTTGCTTACCAGTAAGCTGTAGAGATGCTGAGTGTTGTCACTGGGGGCTAGATCTGGTGAATAGAGAGGGTGTTCCAACACAATTAGTTGTTCACTAGCTGAAAACTCACTCAAAGACTACGCCGTGTGAGTAGGTGCATTGTTGTGATGCAAGATCCATGAGTTGTTGGCAAAATGTTTGGGTTGTTTCAGTTAACTTTTCACGCAGCCTTTTCAGTACTTGACTGCTGTAGATCAACATCAATACAGCTGTGAGACGCTGATATGCCGTCATCAAACCTTTCGAAGGTCTCAGTGCAGTGCTGCCATGGCAAGCACATGGTGAGAAGTTTGCGAACTTGTCAGACCTAGTGTGTATATATGTGTATATACAGTATGTGTGTATATACAGTATGTGTGTGTGTGTGTATATATATATATATATATATATATATATATATATATATATATAAAAAAAATAATAGATGTGACAGGGCTCATCTTACCTGTGAGCGAGTCACAGGTGTTAATGTGCCCTGATTGTGATTATGGAATACGGGTGCGTGCACACACACATCTGTGGGTTCACTAGTGGGTCATTTGCTGCGATTAGCGGAGACCTGTCCAATCTGTGTGTGTATTGCTATGGGGGCAACATGCAGTATTCTAATGTTGGTTGACATGTTACACAACCCCCTTTCCATTTGAAAAAACTTTGATTCAAGATTGCCAGTTTTCGGTACATACCCTAAAAGATAGCCCACCTCACCCGTACCTTACTGGAGTATTCAGTTTTCCCATTTCCTGCACAGTTTTTGAAACAAAAGGGTGTTCTGCGACTTTTGAAACAGTACATGTCTGTCTGTCTGTCTGTCTGTCTATCTGTCTATCTATCTATCTATCTATCTATCTATCTATCTATCTATCTCCTGCAGGGTCCACAGGATACATTGGGATATGATGGCGCAACAGCGGATTTGCACCATACGCTCAAAGCTTTTTGGCCTCCCAGCATTTATCCCCACCTCTTGGCTCAGGCAAATCCAGTTTTTTGTTTTGTGCTGCAGGAGCCGGACCATAGGGGTAATTCTGAGTTGATCGCAGCAAGACATTTTTTAGCAGTTGGGCAAAACCATGTGCACTGCAGGGGGGCAGATATAACATGCGCAGAGAGAGATAGATTTGGGTGTGGCGAGTTCAATCTGCAATCTAAATTGCAGTGTAAAAATAAAGCAGCCAGTATTTACACTGCACAGAAACAAAATAACCCACCCAAATCTAACTCTCTCTGCAGATGTTATATCTGCCCCCCTGCAGTGCACATGGTTTTGCCCAACTGCTAAAACATTTCCTACTGCAATCAACTTGGAATTACCCCCCATGGTCAGAGGGCTGCTGGTTTTTAGCAGCCATAAGCTTTTTTATATTATTTTATAGTCTTACTATTTTTTCTGAGTGATCTTTCTAAACAGCGTCTTATACGTACCTTAGAGTCGCTCCAACAACTCCCCGCCATGTTGCGACAACTCTTACCCACGAGTACAGTGCTGTTTCGGCGGTCGTCTGTGTCGGATGAACTAGCAAGTCCAGCAGACGTTACCAGGCTGTGGCCGGAGCACGGGAGGAAGGTAAGGCATCAGTTCTGCTTAGAGGGAGACCACTGACACAGCCGCACTGTTTTGAGAGGAGACTACCAAACAGTCGCTGGCGCGGCTGCAACCTAGAGTGCACCAGCGCTAGGCCTTAGGGATCATAGGCTCCAGGGGTAGTATGAGGCTACGATGTAAGCAGTGGGGAATCAGACGCTTCCCCGTTCCCCCCGGTTTATGACCAGTTTCCTCTGAGTCTCCAGCCATGAACTGTTTTCCCACTTCTGTCTGAGACGCTGTGTACTAAGGGAACTAAGTCGCAGCATAGGCGGCTGTGTGACTGGTGCGTCAGTGTTCACTTGGTTGTCTGTGTTCACGGAGCGGTAGTGTACACTAATAGCGTCTGGATCCGCTCAACGTTTGCAAATGTATTAATCGTCCTGGAAACGGGGTGAGTCTCCCTGTATCCCACTATACTGAGTACGGGTTATACAGCACTAAGTCTCTACCTTTGAATACGAAAAGTTGGATAAGTGCCTAATGCATATGAGTCTGATAATTATTAATGTTGTTTTATTTCGCTGTGCATCTGAATACGGTTAGAACTTATATAAGGTAATGCAGTAATATATTTCCCCTACAAACTTGAAATGTATCTGTAGTTGATAATGTGCTCATATTGCTTATTATACTAATGTATATCTTGTGACTGATTGCTAGTGTGATTGCTTTCTTTACTATAATTCTGTCAGTTTTTTCTGTCTATTCCGATCCTCAATGCTGATGCTAAGCAGGGTAGGGTCGGATTATATGTTACTTTAACACATCTTAAAGTGGTTACTTTCACAAATTGTGTAGTACACTGTGATAGTGTTCGATTATTTATCATGTCTAAGAGTGGCAAAGGTGAGGAAAATATACTTACAGCAGCACCAACACTCATATCATGTTTGTCATGCAAAGCTGGGTTAACCTTTGAGGATCTGGATCAGGATGGTTTGTGTGCATATTGTTTTAGCTTTCACCAAGGTATTTTGAAAAATTCAAGGCAGACACAGGTGCAAGTTGATCCCCCTTGGGCTATGTTTGCACAGACATTATCCAGTATAGCTGAGCAGATAATTCCAACTTCTGTACCAGGGATAGATTGCACTATTAACTCTTAAATGCAGCATTCCACCTGCAGTTTATCATTTCCAGCAGGGGAAGCAGTAGCCTCTCAACAGAAACAGGCAGAGAAGCCAGTGATAAGTAAATCACATAGACATGAAACAACATCTTCACAGTCTACACATGTTTCAGATGAGGATTCGTTGGAGGAGGAAGACTTATTACACTCTGGTTCTGCATACGAAGATGAGGAAGGTGGTCTCGGCTCAGTGGACATATCGGAGTTAATTAATGCAATGAATGCCATTCTATCTAATGCGGTTAATTTTGGTCCTATTTTGTCCAAGGTGTCTAAAATCCTTACAGACTGGGCGTCTCTGCCCTTGTCTCTTATGGGTCGCGCAGAAGTTATAAAATCTGTTGTTTTTCCCAAAATTGCTTATTTTCTTCTTATTCTCCCTATTGCCCTTGTTGAGAAAGATGTCCTTTTTCTTAAACAGTGTTTCACTAGATTTCTATGGGCAGGTAAACGACCAAGAGTCCCCTACGCTAGGTTACAACTATTACGTGAAGAGGGAGGTATGGGAATCCCGGATCCTGTTCTATTTAGTAGAGCAGCGATGTACCGGTATATCACAGATTAGCTTTGGGGCAGATCAGTATTTACGAACTTGCCACTTGAACTGGCCGTATTCCATCCTTTCTCCCCTGCTGCACTCTTACACACCCCAAACTCCCGTCTCCCATCTGAGATAAAACATAATATTTTATTTTGGCATACATATCGAGCATGGCAGGCCACTCACACTAAAGCCCAGAGAAAACCTGACACCTCTCTTCACACTACGTTTTGGGGTAACCCATGTTTCCTTCCTGGCCTTGATAACGCACATTTTTTGAGTTGGAGAGAAAAGGGGATCGCAGCTATTAGAGACATATATGACCCAGGAGGCAATGCAGTGCTTTCTTTCTCTGATATCCAGATAAAATTTGGTATTTCCCACCGGGAATTTTTTATGTACCTGCAGGCTAGACACTTTGCTCAGTCCCAGTCTCACCCAATGATTTCTGAGGCTACCACAGACCCGCTGCGCACCTTAATGGTGCTTACTAAAGATTGTCCTTACCATCTTAGTTACTTCAGAAACACCTTTAGGGTCTCATATAGAGACCGGCTCTGGGATTCCGCGTTGTCTTAATGGTCCAGAGATATCCCCAATATGGGATCGTGCGCTGATTTGTTAGATAACATTTTACCCACTTTTAGGTTCTTACACTCTGCCTCTTTGCAAGAGGTTCACTTGAAGACGCTCCAAAGGGCATATATAGCGCCTAATCAGAGGGCACACATGGTCCCAGACGACACAGGCTGTTGCATCAAATGTACTGCGCAGAGTGCCACCTTGTACCACAATATGTGGTCTTGTCGGAAAATATCTAAGTTTTGGTACAAGGTGGTCGCTTGTCTCAACACAGTATTTAACTTACGGTTAATAAAACGCCGGAGGGCTTGTTTGCTACTTGATTTTAGGGAGTGGTCTCTTGGGCCTGAAGATAGAGACATTGTTCTGGTACTCTCTGTTATCCTTACAATTGCCAAGAAACAAATTCTTAATATTTGGATCAAACCGTCTACCCCTTCTTTGATGGCTGTGAAACACATGACCCTCCGGATTATTTATTTTGAGAGGCGTGCTACTCTTCCTGATATTGAATTGGGGGTCAGGCGGTTTGCAAAGAAGTGGGAGAGGTATATTGATACTCTAGACCCGGATGTACAGTCGTTCATATATAAACTTTTTGAGACCACAACGTGGTATCTATATAGACAAATCGATAGGGCCTCTTGACAACCTAGGCCCATGTACTGTTCCTTTGGGACCCCCTGCTGTTTTCTTAGGAAATGCAATTATATTAATTTTAATACCCCATGCTGTATGTTTAGTCTGATGCCATATGGGTACTGAACCTTCTCTTTGGTTAGAAGGGCTAACTAACCATGCCTGAATTACTTCTTTAATATTTTTACTTAGGACTTCTTTTGCCTCTACTCATTCATGATATGTTTATACTTGTATTGTCTTCCCCATTTGTTCCCCCCCCCCCCCCCCCCCTCCTCCTCCTGTCTGTCTTCTTTACTGACCTCTCGGGTATACTGATGTCCTGTGAATCCTCATGTAGAATTGTATGTTTAGCCTTAGGTATATGGTGATTTCTTATGCTAAGACGCACGTCGGTAATGTTTTCATCATTTCCTTGACCTCACGTAGGTTAAGACTGTTTATCCTTTACCTCTTACTCAAGCCTACAAGTATCGACTATGTATCTGTGGTTTCACTGATGTGGCTTAAAAGCACCTTACGATGGATTATTGTAACTATACCGGTTTCTCTCCGGTTTTTGGTATGTATGTATCATGAAGGTCTTCCCTGTTCTTGTATTTCTATAAAAATCTAATAAAAATTGTTGAATAAAAAAAAAAAAAAAAGAATGCCATTCTATCTTTAGAAGAATCAGCAGAGCCTGTATTAAAATCCAAGGCACCTGTAATTAACCGTCCCAAAGCAATTAAGACTGAGTTTCCTGGGTCAGAGCAGCTGATGGAAATTATGGAAGAGGCTTTGGCTACGCCCAGTAAGAAATTTCGAATTCCTAGGAAATGGAATTCCAATTATCCTCTTCCGGCTAGGGACTGTTTAAAGAGGGAGGTGGCTCCCAAAGTCTAAAGCAGACTCCAAGAAAGTAAAGTTTCCTTCCACATACAAATTCAAGCCTAAAGTTCCAGCTTTTCGGCACTTTTGGTCTCAAGGAAAAGCAAATGGAAAAGGTGATGGGAAACAGTCCCAATACAACAGGCCTGGTAAGACTAAAAGCATTGGGCTACCAGAGGACCGGCTTCTAAAACAACAGATAAGCAATCAGCCTCCTGCGACCCCAGGGTGGCAGGCTGTCTTCTTCATTTTGCACAGATCTGGCAGTAGTCTGCCACATATGCCTGGTCAGAGGAAGCGGTATCTCACGGTTATGCTTTTTCTTTTAAGAACTACCCTCCTCAAATGTTTTTTTTGTACCAGCCCGTTTTGTACCAGCCCCGGTAGAGACGAAGGCCAGGGCTTTGCAAGAGGCAGTTCAGAAATTGCTTTAGTCAGGAGTAATCATTCCAGTTCCTCCTGCACACTGAGGACAGGGTTTTTACTCCAAACGACTTCTAGTCCAGAAGCCATTTGTTAAAGTGGGCAGAACTTCATCTTCCAGCCTTGCCCGCAGTGTTCGTTCCATGAGTCCTAAACTGGGAAGCGGATTTTCTCAGTCGGCACATCATTCATGCAAACGAATGGGCTCTACACCCTGAAGTCTTCCAGACCCTGGTCGACAGATGGGGGTTGCCAGAGAGAGATCTCATGACGTCCTGTCAGAACAACAAGGTTCCCGCATACAGGTCAAGAACAAAGGATCCCAAAGCGATCTTTGTGGATGCTCAGTGAGATGGGACTTTCATATGGCAACTGTATGTTTTTTCTTCCATCGCCCTGTTACCCAGGGTGGTGAGAAAGATAAAACAAGGAAAGGGTGCCGTGATACTAATAGCTCCGGCTTGGCCCACAAGACATTGGTACACAGATCTGCAGAGGATGTCGATGGATGCTCCATTCCTACTCCCTCAACTTCCAGATTGACTTACTCCAAGGGCCTTGCTATCACAGACATTTGGATCGACTGTCTTTGACAGCGTGGCTCTTGAGAATCCTGATGTTAAGAGGATTCTCACAACAGGTAATTCAAACAATGCTCAGAGCAAGGAAACCTTCCTCAGCTCGCATTTATCACCGAATATGGCAAGCCTATATTCAGTGGTGCAGTGAATGGAAATTTGACCGTAGGTCTTTTAGAGTTTCCAGAATCCTAGCATTCCTTCAGACAGGAATGGATAAAGGTTTAAGGGTGGCTTCCTTGAGAGTGCAAGTGTCAGCACTGACTGTATGGTACCAAAGGAAAATTGCCAACCTACAGGATGTGCACACTTTTTTCCAGGGAATGCTATGCATTCAACCTCCTTTTGTTCCTCCTACAGTGCCTAAATGGTTGACGGCTAAAGTTCTCTTTCTGTTAGCTATTGCTTCAGCTAGAAGAGTTTCAGATTTAGTGGCATTGTTATGGCGTCCTCCATTTCTGATTTTTCCAGATAGAGCAGTACTCCAAACTAAATCTGGGTATCTTCCTAAGGTGGTGTCTAAATTCCACCTTAATGAAGAAATTGTAGTCCCGGCATTCCAAGGGCTGGACCTTTCTGCAGGAGAGCATTGTTGGACGTATTTTGTGCCTTAAGGATCTACGTAGATCATACCAGTCCTATCAGAAAACAGGATTTTAATACCTACCGGTAAATCCTTTTCTCCTAGTCCGTAGAGGATGCTGGGGTCCACTTCAGTACCATGGGGTATAGACAGTTCCGCAGGAGCCATGGACACTTAAAGACTTTTCTAGAGTGTGAACTGGCTCCCACCTCTATACCCCTCCTCCAGACCTCAGTAACTGTGCCCAGGGAGACGGACATTTCGAGGAAAGTATTTACTTTAAAGTTAACGGTGAGATTTACACCAACTCACACTTCAACCATGCCACACAACATGGTATTCAACAATACACATGCCAACAGCATGAACATTACAGCAACCGTGCTGAAAACCATTTTCAACAAAATAACAACTGCAGGTAAAGTATGCACTGGGTTGGGTGGCCAGCATCCTATACGGACTAGGAGAAAAGGATTTACTGGTAGGTATTAAAATCCTGTTTTCTCATATGTCCTAGAGGATGCTGGGGTCCACTTCCGTACCATGGGGTTATATCAAAGCTCCAGTGTGGGCGGGAGAGTGCGGATGACCCTGCAGCACCGATTAACCAAACTGTAGGTCCTCATCGGCCAAGGTGTCAAATTTGTAAAACTTAGCAAACGTGTTTGCTCCTGACCAAGTAACTGCTCGGCAAAGTTGCAATGCCGAGACACCCCCCCCCCCCCCCTTCCCCTCTCCCGGGCAGCCGCCCAGGATGAGCCCACCTTTCTAGTAGAATGGGCATTCACCGAATTTGGTACCGGCAACCCTGCCGTGGAATGAACGTGCTGAATCGTACCACTGATCCAGCGCGCAATAGTCTGCTTAGAAGCTAGAACACCCAATCTTGTTGGAAGCATACAGGACAAACAGAGCCTCTGTTTTCTGTATCCGAGCTGTTCTTGCGACATAAATTCTCAAAGCCCTGACCACATTCAGAGACTTTGAAGCAGCGAAAGTGCCAGTAGCCACTGGCACCACAATAGGTTGGTCTATATGGAAAGAAGGAACCACCCTTGGAAGACATTTCTGACGAGTTCTTAACTCCGCCCTATCTTCATGGACAAGGCCGCCTAACTCAGACACCCTCCTTGCGGATGCCAAGGCCAACAGAATGACCACTTTTCAAGTGAGAAACTTCAACTCTATCTCCTGTAGAGGTTCAGACCAATCCGATTGAAGGAACTGCAACACCACGTCAAGATCCCATGGTGCCACAGGTGGCACAAAAGGAGGTTGGATGTGCAGAACCCCTTTCACGAATGTCTGAACTTCTGGAAGGGAGAATTTTTTTTTCCTGAAAGAAAACGGACAAGGTCGAAATTTGGACCTTGATTGAACTCAACCATAGGCCCACATCCACACCCGCCTGGAGAAAATGAAGAAAACGTCCTAACTGAAACTGTTCCGTTGGAGCCTTCTTGGATTCATACCAAGATACATATTTTCTCCACATACAGTGTAATGTTTAGACGTTACTCCTTTCCTGGCCTGAATAAGAGTGGGAATGACTTCTTTGGGAATACCCTTTTGGCTAGGATTCTGCGCTCAAAAGCCATGCCATCAAACGTACCCACGGTAAGTCTTGATACATGCAGCAGGTCCTCGCGAAGAGGAAGAGGCCGAGGATCTTCTATGAGTAACTCCTGAATATCTGGATACCAAGCCCTCCTCGGCCAGTCTGGGACAATGAGGATCGCTCAAACTCCTGTTCTTCTTATGAGTTTGAGAATTTTTTGGTATCAGTGGAAGTGGAGGGAAGACCTACACCGACCAAAACACCCACTGGGTCACCAGTGCGTCCACTGCTATTGTTTGAGGGTCTTTCGACCTGGAACAATATCACTGAAGCTTCTTGTTGAGACAAGATGCCATCATGTCTACTTGAGGAACTCCCGAAAGACCTGTCACCTCCACGACAACTACTTGGCGGAGGCCCCATTCTCCTGGATGGAGATCGTGTCTGCTGAGGAAGTCTGCTTCCCAGTTATCCACTCCCGGAATGAAAATTGCCGACAGAGCTCTTGCGTGTCTTTCTGTCCAGAGGAGAATCGTTGTCACCTCTGGCATAGCCGCTCTGTTTTTCGTTCCGCCCTGATGGGTTATGTACGCGACTGCTGTTACATTGTCCGACTGGATCTGTACGGGGTGATCTTGAAGAATATGCCCCGCTTGTAGAAGGCCATTGTAAGTGGCTTTCCACTCCAGAACGTTTATGTGAAGACAAGTTTCTTGACTTGACCATCTTCCTTGGAAGCATTCCCCCTGTGTGACTGCTCCCCAGCCTTGGAGACTTGCATCCGTGTTCACCAGGATCCAGTTTTGACTCCCGAACCTGCGTCCCTCTAGGAGGTGAGAACTGTGTAGCCACCACCGGAGCGAGATTCTGGCTTTGGATGACAGGATTACCCTGTATGGCCTCGTAGGCCGCTACCATCTTCCCCAACACCCGAATGCTTTGATGAATCGACACTCTTGTTGGTTTCCCAATTTGTTTGACTATTCTCTGGATTTCCATAGCCTTTTCTACTGGAAGAAATACCCTATGTACTTCTGTGTCCAGTATCATCCCCAGAAAGGACAATCTTGTCGTCGGTTCCAATTGTAACTTTTGAAAGCTTATGATCCAACCGTGATGTTTAAGTACTGTCAGGGAGAGTGCCATGTTCTGCACCAACTTTTCCCTGGATCTCGCTTTTATCAGGAGATCTTCCAGGTCAGGAATTATATTGACTCCTTGTTGTCGAAGGAGGACCATCATCTCCTGCCATCACCTTGGTGAAAACCCTCGGTGCCGTGGAAGGTCCGAACGGCAACGCCTGAAATTGGTAATGACAATTCTGTATTGCGAATCTCAGATAAGCTTGATGCGGAGGATAGATAGGAACATGTAAGTAGGCATTTTTTGTCTACTGACACCATGAAGTCCAGACTGGAAACCACTGCCCTCAGAGATTCCATCTTGAACTAGAACCTTTGCAGGTAGAGATACAGAGTATACAGGTTTAGAATCGGTATGACCGAGCCGTCTGGCTTCAGAACCACGAATAGGGTTGCCGTAAAACCCTTCTCCTTGTTGTAACAAGGAAACCAAGACAAAAACTTGATGCTGACACAATTTTTGTATTGCTGCTGCCACCACTTCCCTGTCTGGGATAGAAGCTGGTGAGGTCGATTTGAAAATACGGCCTGGGGAAATGTCTTGAAACTCCAGTTTGTTCCCGTGGGACTCTATTTGTATGACGCACAGGTCTAGCCCAGATTGAACCCAGAACTGACTGAAGAGTTTCAGACGTGCACCCACCTGAGCGGACTCCCGCAAGGGAGCCCCAGCGTCATGCTGAAGATTTGGCAGAAGCAGAGGTTGATTTCTGCTCCTGTGATCCTGGAGACTGTGGACTTTATTTCCTTTTCCCCTTCCTTTTCCCCTTCCTTTTACCCACAAAGAAAGGGGGACCTGTACCCTTTTTTGTAATTTTTGGGCCAAAATGACTGCATCTGAGATTGATGTGTCTTTTTCGCCGGCGCAGGAGCAATAGGCAAGAATGTCGACTTACCTGCGGTAGCCGCAGAAACTAAAGCATCCAGCCCATCTCCAAATAAGGACTCGCCTTAATACGGGAAAGCCTACATATTCCTTTTGAGGTAATATTTATACTGGCGGGGGTGTAAGATTGTGCCACGGCCCAATATGCTACCTCTTTGCCAGTCAGAGTAGGTTTTCATGCTTTCCAGAGCGCCACCCCCCCTCCCCGCACCCTGCTGTGTATGAATAGCATGTCCTGGTACCTTGAGCCGTCACGATGACCGGAGGTCCCTCTTGCAGATCTCTGGTAATAATACTCACGCATCTTCTGACTTCTGGCTCTGTTAGGGGGGTGGCAGCGTGCTGTGGGAGTGAACGCATAGCCGCAGCTAGTGTTCAGTACCCTTCAGGAGCTAATGGTGTCCTGTCAGCAAGAAGCAGAGACATGAAACTCTTTAGGAAGTTGGTTCCTATTTCTTCCCCCTAAGTCCCACGAAGCAGGGAGACTTGTTGCCAGCAGTCTCCCTGAAAATAAAAAACCTAACATAAAGTCTTTTCAGTGAAACTCAGTAGAGCTCCACTGGAGTGCGACCAGTCAGCCTGGGCACATTTTCTAAACTGAGGTCTGGAGGAGGGGCATAGAGGGAGAAGCCAGTTTACACTCTAGAAAAGTCTTAAAGTGCCCATGGCTCCTGCGGAACAGTCTATACCACATGGTACTGAAGTGGACCCCAGCATCCTCTAGGACGTATGAGAAAAACCGCTTCTCTCTTTGTTCTCTATGGATTTCTTAAGAGAGGATGGCCTGCTGATAAGCAGACACTGGTGAGATGGCTTCGGATGACGATTTCAGAAACATATTCTCAAACTGATCTCCCTGTTCCGAATAATGTCTCTGCTCACTCTACTCGTAAGGTAGGTCCATCATGGGCAGCACAACGTGGTGCTTCAGCAGAACACATAGTTGCCAATTCAGCTTATAACAAGCGGAATTGGGCTTGTTTTTTCTTCTGGTTGCTTATTTTTTTGGGTGGTTGCTTGTTGCTTGTTTTTGGGCTTATAATTTTTTTTGCTGCTTGTTTTTGGGCTTCTTTTGTTTTTAGGTATCACTGACACCGACTTTCAGAGATAATTAGTCATTCATCCATATAACACAGATCCTCACACAGACATACTGTAGGTGAGACGTTGTGGATGAATAGAGTCTTAAAGAAATGATGATGAGTCATTCATTATGTCTATTGTTGCCGACTGCCGGTTGTGTGTATTCAGTAGGGCTAATTTGTTTTTAACAATGACAACAACAAAGACACTGACCAGACACACAACAGTGAAGCAATTTAGGACCACTTTATGTGGTATTCCTTATGTCAGATATGGTTTAAGACGCTTGGGTATTTGTTGCAAGGATTTTAAACCAACTACCAATATGCTTCAGCGCTTCAACTCAGGAATGTATAACATGGAAGCTTCTACAGACGATGGAGACAGCTCAGATGAATTTGCTTATATCCATTTTACACAAAACCTTTGTAATTCAGTGTGCTATGTACTTTACCTCACAGTATGCCATCTGCAATGCACTTTACTTCACACAGTGTGCCATGCACTTTACCTCACACAGTGGGGGTCATTCCGAGTTGTTCGCTCGCTAGCTGCTTTTAGCAGCATTGCACACGCTAGGCCGCCGCCCTCTGGGAGTGTATCTTCGCTTAGCAGAATTGCGAATGAAAGATTAGCAGAATTGCGAATAAATAATTCTTAGCAGTTTCTGAGTAGCTCGAGACTTACTCCTACACTGCGATCAGCTCAGCCCGTTTCGTTCCTGGTTTGATGTCACAAACACGCCCTGCGTTCGGCCAGCCACTCCTGCGTTTCATCCTGGCACGCCTGCGTTTTTCCGCACACTCCCAGAAAACGGTCAGTTTCCGCCCAGAAACACCCACTTCCTTTCAATCACACTCCGATCACTTCAACGATGAAAATTCTTCGTTCGGACGTGAGTAAATCTACTAAGTTTTGTGCTAAATTACTTAGCGCATGCGCACTGCGTACCATGCGCATGCGCATTTTTGCCTTAATCGCTCCGTTGCGAAAATCGGCAACGAGCGAACAACTCGGAATGACCCCCAGTGTGCTATCTGCAATGCACTATACTTCACACAGTGTGCCATGCACTTTACCTCACATAGTATGCCATCTGCAATGCACTTTACCTCTCAGTAATTCCTTTGTTATTTATTGAATTGAGTTACTATTTAATATTTATATATGCATTTATTATTTTGAATTGTCTTAATAATCGTTTGTTTTGTTACCTTGATTTGGCCTCTTTATTTATTTAATAGAAGTACAAAGTTGGATGTTGTAAGATTATTTGTTTTATCTTTCCATCGAATAAATATTTCACAGTGAATACAAATGACCACAGATACAGTATATACAGTTGGCAATTTTCACTTGAGATTTTTCTTTAGAGGAAACATGAAAGTATAGTATCTTAAATTCACAATTCTAACTATAATATTTATAAAAATTCCAGTATTCTTTAAAAGCCAGTTTTGTGCTGATAAATATCATTGTAAAGACCTTAAAGGCAGATTATATAAATAATTATATGTATTTTAATAAGACAAACAATAATGTTTGTTTTTATATAAAAAAAACAAAACGTGAGTTGGGCTTTTTTTGGGGCTTTTTAGGATTGGTTTGGGCTTGTTTCGGGCTTATTTTTCAGTCATCGGTTGCTTGTTTTTCATTTCAGAGTTGGCAACACTGGCAGAACAGATATGTAAGGCAGCCACATGGTCTTCCTTTAACACATTCATTAGACATTATGCCGTTGATAAATTTGCCTCTCAGGACACTGAATTCGGGTGAAGGATTCATCTGTCCAATCATGAGCGTCCCCACCACTAAATTGCTTTGGGACATCCCAATGTATCCTGTGGATACCCTGTGGACCTTGCAAGAGAATTATACATTTTGGTAAGAACTTACCGTTGATAACAGTATTTCTCCTAAGTCCACAGGGATACCACCCCGACACACCTTATTTGAGGATCCTTTTACTCACTAACCTCTTCCCTCTTGTACGGAAGGGTGTGCATGTGTGTTCTTCTCGCCTGATTAGGGCTCTCTTTGATGCTCCTGCCTTGAGCTTGGGAAAACAACTGATTTGCCTGACTCAGGAGGTGGGGATATATGGACGGGCCCGTTGCATGCTGGGAGGCCGAAAAGCTTTGACCGTTTGGTGCAAATCCGCTGTTGCTCCATCATATCCCAATGTATTCTGTGGAACCTGTGGAGAAATATCGTTATCAACGGTAAGTTTTTACCATAACCTATCTATCTATCTATCTATCTATCTATCTATCTATCTATCTATCTATCTATCTATCTATCTATCTATCTATCTATCTAATATGTGTATATATAGGATGGTATCAGGATCCCGACACCTGTTAGGTAAGTTTTGTAACCCTAACACTCTACCACCATATCCCTCCCTTCTAACATCCGGACCCTAAACCTCCCTGTTTGTGCCTAACCTACCCTCCCCACAGCCTAACCCTCCCACCTTAGTGCCTTACTCTAACCCCTTCTTTTCTTAGTGCCTAAACCTAATCATCCCTCCCTGCAGCCTAACCCTAATTTCTCTAACATCCTAGTGGATGCTGGGGACTCCGTAAGGACCATGGGGAATAGACGGGCTCCGCAGGAGACAGGGCACTTTAAGAAAGAATTTGGATTCTGGTGTGTTCTGGCTCCTCCCTCTATGTCCCTCCTCCAGACCTCAGTTTGAATCTGTGCCCGGACGAGCTGGGTGCTACTTAGTGAGCTCTCCTGAGCTTGCTATAAGAAAGTATTTTGTTAGGTTTTTTATTTTCAGGGAGCTCTGCTGGCAACAGACTCCCTGCATCGTGGGACTGAGGGGAGAGAAGCAGCCCTACTCTCTGAAGAAAGGTCCTGCTTCTTAGGCTACTGGACACCATTAGCTCCAGAGGGATCGTACACAGGATCTCACCCTTTGTCGTCCGATCCCGGAGCCGCGCCGCCGTCCCCCTCGCAGAGCCGGAAGACAGATGCCGGGTGAAAGATTCAAGAAGACTTCGAAATCGGCGGCAGAAGACTCCAGTCTTCAAACTGAGGTAGCGCACAGCACTGCAGCTGTGCGCCTTGGCTCCCACACTGCACCCACATACTCCGGTCACTGTAGAATGCAGGGCGCAGGGGGGGGGGCCCTGGGCAGCAATTAGGACCTCTTGGCAAAAGTGGGCATATATACAGTTGGGCACTGTATATATGCATGAGCCCCCGCCAAAAATTGTACATGAAAGCGGGACAGAAGCCCGCTGTCGAGGGGGCGGGGCTTCTTCCTCAGCACTCACCAGCGCCATGTTTTTTCTCCACAGCACCGCTGAGAGGAAGCTCCCCAGCCTCTCCCCTGCAGTTACATGGTAGAAGAGGGTAAAAAGAGAGGGGAGGCACATAATTAGGTGCCAAAATCAATATAAACAGCAGCTACTGGGTTAACATTAAGTTACTGTGTTATTCCTGGGTTAATAGCGCTGGGGTGTGTGCTGGCATACTCTCTCTGTCTCTCCAAAGGGCCTTATGGGGGAATTGTCTTCAGATGAGCATTCCCTGAGTGTGTGGTGTGTCGGTACGTGTGTGTCGACATGTCTGAGGAGATGGAGCAAATATGTGTGTGAGAGGGTGTCTCCGTCGACAACGCCGACACCTGTTTGGATATGTGTAATTAAGTGCCAAGGTGAATTTATTGCACAAAAGATTAGAGAACAGACAGGGAATCTACCCATGTCTGTCCCTATGTCGCAGAGACCTTCAGAGTCTCTCAATGCTCACTATCCAAAATAATAGACACTGATATCGACACGGAGTCTGACTCCAGTGTCGACTACGATAATGCAAAGTTACAGCCAAAATGGCAGAAAAGTATTCAATATGTGATTATTGTAATAAAAGATGTTTTGCATATCACTGATGACTCATCTGTCCCTGACACAATGTTTAAGGGGAAGATAGCTGAGGTAAATTTCCCTCCTCTCATGAGGAAAAAGAGCGGGAATCTCCAGACGAGAGACTGCAGTTTCCCACAAAGAATTTTCAGGGAGTATCCTTTCCCCACTAGGGCCAGGATACGATGGGAATCTTCCCCTAGGGTGTCACGTTTTCCCAAAAGGTAGCCCTGACGTAACAGCTATTCTCAGGGATCCTGCAGATAGCGTGCGCATTCTGGTACACTACTCAGACCGGCGATTGTGTCGGCATGGGTTTATAGCGCTGTGGTAGCGTGGACAGGTACCTTATCAGCAGAGATTGAGACCCTAGTATGTATGTATGTATATATATATATATATATATATATGTATAAATAGAGAGATATATATATATAGAGAGATATATATTAAAGATGCTGTCTTAAGAGATATGTATATATAAAACATGCCCAAAGAGACATGAGTATACTGGGTCCTAGAGTCAAAGCTATGTCGATTTCTGCTTGACGTGTCCTGTAGAATATGCAATGGACAGATGATGCCGACTTAAGAGGCATATGGAAGGCTGAGGATTGTGTGGAGAAGGGTTCTCGGACCTGGTCTCCACAGCTATAGCTGGTAAATTCTGATATTTTGCCTTATATTCCTGCACAGCCTAGGAAAGCACGACATTACCAAATGCAGCCTTTCGAACAAAGAAACAAGAAAGTTCGAGGTGCGTCCTTTCTTGCCAGAGGCGGGGGCAGAGGAAAGAAGCTGCACAACACAGCTAGTTCCCAGGAACAGAAGTCCTCCCTGGCCTCTACAAAATCCACCGCATGTCGCTGGGGCTCCACAGGCGGAGCTAGGACCGGTGGGGGCACGCCTTCGTAAGTTCAGCCACAAGTGGGTTCACTCCCTGGGGGTCATTTCGAGTTGTTCGCTCGCAAGCTGCTTTTAGCAGCTTTGCACACGCTAAGCCGCCGCCTACTGGGAGTGAATCTTAGCATATCAAAATTGCGAACGAAAGATTAGCAGAATTGCGAATAGACACTTCTTAGCAGTTTCTGAGTAGCTCCAGACTTACTCGGCATCTGCGATCAGTTCAGTGCTTGTCGTTCCTGGTTTGACGTCACAAACACACCCAGCGTTCGCCCAGACACTCCTCCGTTTCTCCAGCCACTCCCGCATTTTTCCCAGAAACGATAGCGTTTTTTCACACACTCCCATAAAACGGCCTGTTTCCGCCCAGAAACACCCACTTCCTGTCAATCACACTCCGATCACCAGAACGAAGAAAAAACCTCGTAATGCCGTGAGTAAAACTCCAAACTGCATAGCAAATTTACTTGGCGCAGTCGCAGTGCGGACATTGCTCATGCGCATTAGCGACTAATCGCTCTGTTGCGAGAAAAAAATAACGAGCGAACAACGCGGAATGACCCCCCCTGTTAGATCCCTGGGCAATAGATATTGTGTCTCAGGGATACAAGCTGGACTTTGAGGAGATGCCCCCTCACCGACGGCCCTGCCGGCTTCCCCCCACGAGAGGGAAACAGTGTTAACTGCAATTCACAAATTGTATCTTCTTCAACAGGTGGTGGTCAAGGTTCCCCTCCTTCAACAAGGAGGGGGTTATTATTCGACCATGTTGTAGTCCCGAAACCAGACGGTTCGGTCAGACCCATATTGAATTTAAAATCCCTAAACATATACCTGAAAAGGTTCAAGTTCAAGATGGAATCGCTAAGAGCGGTCATTGCAAGCCTGAAAGGGGGAGATTTTATGGTGACTCTGGACATAAAGGATGCATACCTTCATGTCCCCATTTATCCACCTCATCAGGCGTACCTCAGAATTGCGGTACGGGATTGTCATTACCAATTTCAGGCGTTGCCGTTTGGTGTTTCCACGGCCCTGATAATATTCACCAAGGTAATGGCGGAAATGATGGTGCTCCTGCGGAAGCAAGGTGTCACTATTATCACGTACTTGGACGATCTCCTCATAAAAGCGAGATCAAGAGAGCAGTTGCTGAACAGCGTATCACTTTCTCTGGAAGTGTAACGGGAACACGGCTGGAGTCTATATATTCCAAAGTCGCAGTTGGTTCCTACAGCTCATCTGCCTCTCCTAGGCATGATCCTAGACAAAGACCAGAAAAGGGTTTATCTCCCGATAGAGAGAGCTCAGGAGCTCGTGACACTGGTCAGGAATCTATTAAAACCAAAACAGGTGTCAGTGCATCACTGCACTTGAGTCCTGGGAAGGATGGTGGCATCATACAAGGCCATTCCCTTCGGCAGGTTCCATGCGAAGACCTTCCAATGGGACTTACTGGACAAGTGATCCGGATCACATCTTCAGATGCATCGGTTAATCACTCTATCCCCCAGGGCCAGGGTGTCTCTCCTGTGGTGGCTGCAGAGTGCTCACCTTCTCGAGGGTCGCAGATTCGGCATTCAGGACTGGGTTCTGGTGACCACGGATGCAAGCCTCCGAGGGTGGGGGGCAGTCACACAGGGAAGAAATTTCCAAGGGCTGTGGTCAAGTCAGGAGACTTGCCTTCACATCAACATCCTGGAAGTAAGGGCCATATACAACGCCCTACGTCAAGCAGAGTCCCTGCTTCGCGACCAACCGGTTCTGATTCAGTCAGACAACATCACCGCAGTGGCTCATGTAAACCGCCAAGGCGGCACAAGGAGCAGGGTGGCGATGGTAGAAGCCACCAGAATTTTTCGCTGGGTGGAGAATCACGTAAGCGCACTGTCAGCAGTGTTCATTCCGGGAGTGGACAACTGGGAAGCAGACTTCCTCAGCAGGCACGACCTCCACCCGGGAGAGTTGGGACTTTATCAAGTAGTCTTCACGCAGATTGCAAGTCGGTGGGAACTGCCACAGGTGGACATGATGGCATCCCGCCTCAACAAAAAGCTGCAGAGATATTTCGCCATGTCAAGAGACCCTCAGGCGATAACTGTGGACGCCCTGGTGACACCGTGGGTGTTCCCGTCGGTCTATGTATTTCCTCCTCTTCCTCTCATACCCAAGGTGCTGAGTATCATAAGGAAACGAGGAGTGAGAACAATACTCATTGTTCCGGATTGGCCAAGAAGGACTTGGTATCCAGATCTGCAAGAAATGCTCAGAGGACCCGTTGCCTCTGCCTCTAGGACAGGACTTGTGCAACAGGGGCCCTGTCTGTTCCAAGACTTACCGCGGCTGTGTTTGACGGCATGGCGGTTGAAAGCCGGATCCTAGCAGAAAAAGGCATTCCGGATGAGGTCATTCCTAC
This sequence comes from Pseudophryne corroboree, assembly GCF_028390025.1. NCBI lineage: Eukaryota > Metazoa > Chordata > Amphibia > Anura > Myobatrachidae > Pseudophryne > Pseudophryne corroboree. Next base: position 260,264,143 of record NC_086450.1, read on the forward strand.
GCTGATAGAGGCTAGGAAGGATGTGACAGCTCAACATTATCACCGTATATGGCGAAAATATGTGGCTTGGTGTGAGGCCAGGAATGCCCCTACGGAGGAATTCCAGCTGGGCCTTTTCCTTCACTTCCTACAGTCGGGAGTGACTTTGGGCCTTAAAATGGGTTCCATTAAGGTTCAGTTTTCGGCCTTATCCATTTTCTTTCAAAAAGAACTGGCTTCTCTGCCTGAAGTTCAGACGTTTGTAAAGGGAGTGCTGCATATTCAGCCCCTTTTGTGCCTCCAGTGACACCTTGGGATCTTAACGTGGTGTTGAGTTTCCTGAAATCACACTGGTTTGAGCCACTTAAAACCGTGGAGTTAAAATATCTCACGTGGAAGGTGGTCATGCTATTAGCCTTGGCTTCGGCTAGGCGTGTGTCAGAATTGGCGGCTTTGTCACATAAAAGCCCTTATCTGGTTTTCCATGCGGATAGAGTAGAATTGCGGACCGCCCACAATTTCTGCCGAAAGTGGTTTCATCCTTTCAAATAAACCAACATATTGTGGTGCCTGTGGCTACTACTGACTTGGAGGATTCCGAGTCACTGGATGTAGTTGGGGCTTTGAAGGTTTATGTAGCCAGAACGGCTAGGGTCAGGAAAACAGAATCTTTGTTTATCCTGTATGCTTCCAACAAGCTTGGGGCGCCTGCTTCAAAGCAAACTATTGCTCGCTGGATCTGTAACACGATTCAGCAGGCTCATTCTGCGGCAGGGTTGCCGCTGCCTAAATCAGTTAAGGCCCATTCCACAAGGAAGGTGGGCTCTTCTTGGGCGGCTGCCCGAGGGGTCTCGGCATTACAGAATTGCCGAGCGGCTACTTGGTCGGGTTCAAACACCTTTGCAAAGTTCTACAAGTTTGATACCCTGGCTGAGGAGGACCTTGTGTTTGTTCATTCGGTGCTGCAGAGTCATCCGCACTCTCCCGCCCGTTTGGGAGCTTTGGTATAATCCCCATGGTCCTTACGGAGTCCCCAGCATCCACTAGGACGTTAGAGAAAATAAGATTTTACTTACCGGTAAATCTATTTCTCGTAGTCCGTAGTGGATGCTGGGCGCCCGTCCCAAGTGCGGACTTCTTCTGCAATACTTGTATATAGTTATTGCTTAAATAAGGGTTATGTTATGGTTGCATCAGGGTTGATCTGATGCTCCGTTGTTGTTCATACTGTTAACTGGGTATGTTTATCACAAGTTATACGGTGTGATTGGTGTGACTGGTATGAGTCTAGCCCTGGATTCCAAAATCCTTTCCTTGTACTGTCAGCTCTTCCGGGCACAGTTTCTCTAACGGATGTCTGGAGGAGGGACATAGAGGGAGGAGCCAGAACACACCAGAATCCAAATTCTTTCTTAAATTGCCCTGTCTCCTGCGGAGCCCGTCTATTCCCCATGGTCCTTACAGAGTCCCCAGCATCCACTACGGACTACGAGAAATAGATTTACCGGTAAGTAAAATCTTATTTTTTCCCCCTACAGGTTTATCCTAACCCACCTTACGCAGCCTAAACCTAACAACACCCCTCATTCCGTAGCCTTTACCTTAACCCCTCCGGCATTTTTACAGTATGGATGGTGGCAGTCGGGATTCCGGCGCCAGCATTGTGATCCATTTCGGTATCCTGGTGTCAGTTGTCTAACCAGTGTCTTAATATTATGAAATCAATATGTAATACTGATGACCGGGATGCCGGCTGTCAGTAGCCACCAGGATGTTGACAGCGGGGTGAGCGCAAATAAGCCTGTTGATGGAACGCTGGCTCGCTGAATTCGCTACAGGTTATATTCTCACTCTATGGGTGTAGTAAACACCCATAAAGGGAGAAAAGCCTGCGGCGTCTGAATTCCGACGCCAACATTGTATGGCTGTGTGAGACCTCGTCGTTGACATTATGATCATGTGGATCCCGTGCAGCTGTATCTCTACCACCTCCCTATCTATCTATCTATCTATCTATCTATCTATCTATCTATCTATCTATCTATCTATCTACAGATAGAGCCATCTTTATCTTGGCCTTTAATAGAATTAACTGAGACAGGGCAGTCGGACTTAATCTCCTGCTGTATTGTTCTCTCTGTATTGTATTGCAGCTGAGAACAATAGATGAAAGGCTTATGCTAATAAACCATGGTGTGCCTAGGCGCAGCATAGAAGCCAAGATGATTGTGGCTCCATCTGTATCATTCACCAGCCTTTGTTTATTATTTAATTATGTTAAAAGTCAGTCTTGGCCCACTTTGTCAAAACCACAGAAAATACAAAATAAGATCTAACAAACAAAACATTGGCACACCTACCATGAGACATATTTATACTCTGCAGCCATGATACAGTCATTACCCGCGTGGGTCGCCAAATTATTTAGAGCAAAAGTGTCCCCATGGTGTAAAAACATACAGATATACAATTATACATGATAATACATGACAAAAAAAGTGTCCAGTTACCACTCCAGTGCATTGGCACCTCGGCATAAGGCGGCCAATGTCATTGTGGTTCAAGCAATCCACTTCCTATACTATCAGTGGAACGCAAAACTCCACTGACCGGAAATCCGTCCGTCAGGGACGCTTTTCATATTGCCTCTTGCTGCCAACAGTGTTTTAGCACAATAGTGCCGTAGCTAAAGCCCCTTACACACGGGGGAGATGTGTGCTGAGCGATCTAGCACAGAACGCTCAGCACACATCTCTCCCCCTGCTCAGTGCGATATGTGCTGAGCGAAATGGGGTGGGGGGTGACCGCTCACTTCACATAGCAATGAAGTGAGCGATAGCGGGGCTGTGCCTCGCTATCACTGTCAGATTGCTAGGAATTTAAGCACGGATCTCTCTGTGTGTACCCCCCTCCCCCTTTACAATGGTGCAAATTTATTAATCCTGGAGAGGGGGTAAAGAAGTGATAAAGCAGTGATAAGTGCAATGTGATAACGCATCAGCCAATCAGCTCCTGACTGTCATTTTTCAAATCTGCAATGATTGGCCGGTGCGTTATCACCTTGCACTTACCACTGCTTTATCACTTCTTTATTTATTCTCCAGGTTAATACATTTGCTCCAGTGTTACCTAGCCTATGGTACAACACAGTGGACCACATGCTAGTACACAACATTGGGTATGTCATACTTACAATCATCTTAGATGGCGCTACAGCTCATCAAAGGATAATCACTCAATAATAATCAGGTCATCAAGTACTGTACAAGCATGTCTCATGTGGTGTTAACACACAATTATATATCAGAACGTAACCATTAAAACCAGGTCAACAGGATCCACATAATCATAAACATAAACTCGCTTTTATAGTGCCAAGTCATAACACCCTCAAAGCCACCTCAAGACAATAGTGATTTTCAAATAAACATAGAGAGTGAGTTACACTCATTTAGGCTATTTCGTGGCCACAGTATCCAAAAGGTGGATCCACTTCGCTTCACAATAAATTGTACAGTTCCATTATCTATATGTGTTTTTATGTTTAATAAATGTTTTAAACATATTACATTATCAAAATATTTTTGCTTTGGGTGCTTTTTGGGTTTAAAGTGGAGGTTAGAAGTCCTTGGAAGCAGTTACAGGACAACCATATTCCCATTGAGCCTTTATTCCAAATCCAAAGCGTATATATATATATATATATATATATATATTCAGATTTTTATACTGGTGTTATTTTGGCGTTTGTAGCCTTCAGGCTCATTTACTGTAGTGTTGTCTGGCACTGGGTGTCTTTTTGGGTTCTAGAGGGTAAATTTACTAAAGGTTCTAAAAATAAGTGGTAATGTTGACAATAGCAACTAATCAGATTCTGTCTATCATTTCTCTATCATCCTAGAAAATGATAGACAGAATCTGATTGGTTGCTATGGGCATCATCACTACTTTAAATTTTTGAGACCTTTAGTAAATTTACCCCTAGTTGTTTAAGAGCCAGCACTTTTTATTTAGCACATAAGCACTAGTGACAATAATTATTGCAATAAACATATTTACTCCTTCATCTCCCTGCCTATGATCCACTTAGCCTACCAAATATTGGGGCTCTAAGAGGGACAAGCGAAGGTGAGGTATGACAGACATTGCCATGAGCTGTAATCATTCTTATTTGCATCTATCTATCTATCTATCTATCTATCTATCTATCTATCTATCTATCTATCTATCTATCTATCTATCTATCTATCTATCTATCTATCTATCTATCTATCTATCAATCATGATACCTCACTTTCAGGTAGTAGTAGCAAAATTACAGAAAACACACATTCTAATTAAAAGCAATCCTTCATAAAACAAATAGCAATAATAGATGGTTATGATGGGTGAAATAAGGATGAGAAAATAGTGGTATAAATTTGGGAAAATTAACAGCTGCACTGGCCGTCCAGACTTACTGCCTGCGTTCCAACGCCGCTGGAAGTAGTGCAGCATGCGTTCCAATGTTGCATCTTTTCTGCTAACCAAAACCACTTCCAGCCGGTTGCTTTTTATCTCAGCCTAGCTAAGTCGTTAAATTCTTTACAACTACAATTTTTTGGGGCATTGAGTAATGATTTGTTTGCATTAATATAAGCAGATATAGTAAAATCTCTCTTCATTTTTTTTTATTGTCAAACATACTAATATGCTAGAGAGAAATTCAACATTTCCGTTTGTTTACATAAATTGAAAGTTGTGCATATACAAAATGGCAGAAACTTTGATAGTAATGATAAGTAAAACTTGATTTATAAAATATTTTTTTTGCTCCTTGCCAATGTGGTTTTACCTGGCTGGGTACAACAGTATAAACCTTCAAGCCATCACAAAGTCACTCACTTAAGAACTTGGTCAGCATGCTTAAATTAAAATCATGGATAAGTGCTTTGTTTATATTGGTGATAAAGCTTTGACCTTTTAATTTTTGACCCATTAATATTTTAATTCTGTGATTATCTAGAATAAGGTTTGATTTGAATAAGATACTCTCTAATTGTAAATTGATTGTCTATATCAAATATCAAATTAAGAACAATAATTTCTGTTTAGATTATTTTTCAGTAGTTTCAATATTTTGAATGAGTTGGTAAAGGATAATATTATGGTGTGTAATACTTTTTTTTCTTTTTTTTCTTGTGTTAGGAAAAATGTTGTGAGTTTACTTCAGATGTGCGACAAGTACCCAAACAAATGGCCTGGTAAATTAAATCCTTACATTTTCTTTTTTACATTTCTCGAAGCGGGGCATTGTATAGAAGTTATAATTTCAAAAGAGATCATTTATGCTGCCTCTGTGAGTTCTAGGGGTACAGATGAGTACTCATACATCATTGTGCCTTTTTGCAGAAAATGTGTCTTAATCACAACCTGGTTGGATGCACCATGACACTGTGCTGATTAATTTGATATGCAACTCTTGTATGTGTGTGTGACCGAGTCTCTAAATCTATATTAAAAAATGCTACGATTTAGCGGGCAAAACTATTTTCTCTTTTGGGTTCCATAGGGGGTCCACAGGGAATACCATGGTGTGGAGGGGGGGGGGGGGGGGGAGTTGGTTGTAGGTGGTGGTAAGAACCGGGCACCGAACAGTTAAGCTTTTGTCACCTGAAGATGCTCCAATCCTTCCCCCAAATACCCCGCCTCTACGCTTAGGCATTCTCAGTTTTGTTTTGGTGCCGGCAGTAGCTGCACCTTTAAATAGTGGAGGCTGCTTTTAAGCAGCCCCAAGCTTTAATTTTATGATTTAATTTATTTTTACTTCTACTTCAAGTCTTTGAGCAGCAGTGCTAGTCCATCACCACTAAGCCTCCGGACCTCAGGACCGCACGCTGACAAGTACCTGCTTGCTGGACCTGCGTTCTTAATCGTGGTCCATCTCTGTTCCCGGGAGATGGACCTGAGGCGCCAGTGTGGACCCTAGTTTGTCCGTTGGACTCCACTAGACCACCAGGGCAGTACTGTACTTAAGCAGCCTTTCACCAAGGACCAGGGTACATGGTGGGTAATGATGGCATAGGAAGGCCAGTCCCTTGCCTGCGACCACTCCCCCAGCTCAGGTCGTGAGTCCACTGCAGTTTTCCCGCTGCTGAGCTGCTCCTCCATCCTCCTACCATTCTGAGATCAGAGGCAGCCATTTTCAGCACATCACAGGTCTCCGGGAATGCTGGGCTCAGTCTCCCTCTATACCTCTTCAATGAGCCAGGTTACACAGTGCTTGTCTCCTACCAGCAAATCCTGCTGTGTAGTTGATTTAGTGCCCAATGCAGTATATTTCAATTACATTCATAGTTTATTCTGCATTGTATGTGAATTGTGCTAGCTCTGCTGTCTGCTTGTTTCCTCTGTCAGCATATACCTTTCCCATTCTCTTCTACCCTGTTACCCTAAATCAAGGTGTTAAGGGGTTCTACATTTGTTCACAGCCCTTGGGCTGGTGAAATTAGTCACATTACTGCAGCGTTGCTCATTGCCATATTGTGCACACATTTTCCATCTGCCATGTCAGGCAAAGACGAGCCGCAAGGAGGCTACGTCACCTATTTTAACCTCTTGTAAATCCTGCTTGGCAGGTCTATTACCTCAGGATATCTTACAAGATGAGTTATGTGCTGCCCAACCAGCACCAGTACAGACAGCACCCTCTGGCAAGGAACCCCCATGGACTTCTTTTTTCAGTTAATGTGTCAAATAGCTGACCGCCTGGCAACTCCTGCAGTTACCCTACCCTGTGGGTATTCCTCAGCAGGTATATACTACCATTTCGGTCCCGGTTATGCCGGTGATGAATCCCTCTAGAGTGGATGTGTGCTCAAATTCAGTACAGAGTCTGGCACAAATGTCTGTCTTTTCAGCAGCTGCTTAAAGTCCTTTACCCTCGTGGGAAGTTAGGTGTACTGTTTCTTTCTCTCAATCTACTCCACATACAGATTCGGGGACATCATAAGGCGAGGAAAGAGACGCTGATGCCTCACTGGGGAGGCTCACTCGGCCCTGGATGTGCTAGCACTTGTGGAAGAGGGACGCAATTAATTTTCCAGCTGCCGGGATCCCGGCAATCATGATACAGCTGCTGAAATCCCGACCGCCGACAATGCCGGAATTCCGGCACACAGGGACTATTCTCAATTGTGGGTGTCCACGACACCCATAGACTGATAATATATCCTGTGGCGACCATAGCAATTTACTGAGCCCGCAAGGGAACTCGTATCTCTCGCCCTGCTGCTGGCATTCTGGCGGGCGGGATACCGTGGTCGGGATCTTTGCAGCCTGCATCCCATCTGCCGGGAAATAGTATGTATTCCGTGGAAGCAGTCAGATATATCCTAAACATTGAGGAAGATGAACCAGCACCTGAACCAAAGTCCTCACAGCTTTTTAAATGCCAAACAGTACTTAAGATGGAATTTCCGTGATCTGAGCACATTCTGGAGCTACGTCATGAAGCATGAAGTACTCTAGGTAAAAAGATTTCGCTACCTAAGCATTTAACTTCTTTCTACCCTGTTCCAGCAACTGATTGTAGCATGGTTGGTGAAATTCGTCCACTTTACCTATTCCTTCTACATCTTCCTCGGCTACTTCAGTGCTGGCCCTACGCATCCTACTGCTCCACTCAAGGAAAGCGGACATGTATTCTAGGAAAACCTTGGAATTCTTGCCTTTCTCTGGGGATATCCTGTTCGGAGCCAAATTGGATAAAATAGTGACTCCACTAGCAGCCGCTAAGACGGCTTTCCTACCATCAGCCCCTCTGCCACGTGCTCGGACCTCCACTTTTCAGGCTTTTTGTCCACAAGGAAAAGCCAAAGGCCAGTCATTTCCTATACCAACAGTGTCTATTAAATCTACAAAGTCCTGGTCAAAGTAAGCATCGACTGCCAGACAGCCACCAACAAAACGTGATGACAATCCCGCAGCCTGAGGGATGCCCGGGTGGGAGTCCAACTTCTCCAGTTCTCAGACGCCTGGTACCACACTACAACAGACACCTGGGTGCAAGAAGTGGTTTTCATGGGTACGCGATCCCAATCAAGAGACGGTCTCCTCAACAATTCTTTTACACAGGTCCCCCCCATGGGTCCCAACAAGGCTTCAGCCCTACAGGAGGTTATCCACTCCCTCTTTCAATCCAGAGGGATTTTACCAGTCCCGGTTCACAATGCGTGATCAGGTTCTATTCAACATTCTTTCTGGTACAGAAACCCAATGGGTCTCATCGGACTATCTTAAACCTCAAATCTTTCAACAATTTCTTTCAGAGTACTAAAGTTCAGTATGGAAACGCTGCGCTACATTGTTCTAGCTGTCGAGTCTGGAGACTTCATGGTGTCTCTGGATATCAAGGATGATTACCTGCAAGTTCCTATGGAACCTTGTCACCAGCAATTACTGTGGTCAGATTGCTGCCTTAACTGGACGACCTGCTCCTTCTGGTGCACTCCCCGGAGGCCCAACTCTGCCATCTTCAACTGACTATTGCCTTCTTACAATAACACAGTTGGCTCATCAACTGGAGGAAGTCATTCATTCAGCGCATGACCTATCTGGGAGCTCTCCTGGATTCTTGAGTCCAGAGCCTTTTCTTGACCCCGGACAAAGTATCGTCATTGCAACTAAGGATACTTCACTTGTTCAGCAGTCACCAGGTGTCCATACACTCTGCCATGCAAGTCCTTCGATTAATGGTCTCCACCTTCAACATGGAGGAGTATGCCCAGTTACACTCCAGGCCTCTACAACACCTTATCATGGCTCGTTCGAACAAACAACCTCATCGGATCAGGTCCCAGTTGATGGTTCTCTCTCAAGAGATCTGTCTGTCTGTAACTTGGTGACTCCAGACATCACACCTGGACTAGGGGTGACCCTTCTGGATTCCGGATTGGTTCCTACTAACTACGAATGCCAGTCTCCACAGATGGGGTGCGATAACCAGAAAAATCTCCTTTCAGGGCCGTTGGACTACCGATCAGTGTCCTGGATTTATGAGCTGTCTACAGAGCAGTACTTCTGGCACAGAACGTTCTTCATGGCAACAGAAAAAGATACACAGAGGTGTAAAGTAGCACTGGATATAGGCTCAAATCATATAAGATGAATTGCATTAAACTGGGATACATAAAATTATGAAATATTTAATATATAGAAATAATTAAAGTTAAAATTTCATATAACATCTGATAATGTCTGATATCTCACCCATGACAGTGATAAATGGTTGCATAAATATAAAAAAAGTCCTGGTAAGTTCCTGTTCCTAATTTTGCCTCTGGTGATAATGTTAATAAACAGATGGAGTTGAATGGACATTGCATTGTATCCAGTTGAGCACGTAATGAGCTTTTGATATCTGTTGGAGGAAAGGTCCTCAGATGGCATGCATGCCTTGTTGCTATGTGACAGATCCTTAATTCTGTGTGTCAATGATGTTGTGACTGGCTTCAGGCAATTAATGGAAAGAAACGGTCTCCAGCTAGCTGGCTTTCTCTGAGGTATCAGATGTTATATGAAATGTTTTATTTATTTATTTCTATATATTAAATATTGCATCATTTTACGTATTCCAGTTTAATGTAATTTATCTTAAATGATTAAAGCCTATATCCAGAACTACTTTACACCTTTGTGTAGCTTTTTCTGTTGTTGTTTACCAGTGGTCTGACTATCCCCAAGCAAGTAGCAGCTAAGGTCAAACACTACATACTGTATCAGCGGCTGTAACACACCTAGTTTGGTAATTCCCGTTCTTCAGGGCAAACCTGTACAGGTCCAGTCAGACAATGGTACAATGCAGTAGCCTACATAAACCTTCAGGGAGGCACCCGCACTCGGTTGACAAATGCAGGGAGTGGCTCACATTCTCCAATACATTCCGGTCATATTGGCGGTCTTCATCCCAGGTGTCATGAACTGGGAAGCAGTCTTCTTCCTCAGCCATCACGATGTCCACGTTGGAGAGTTGTCGCTACACCCGGAGGTCTTTCTGCTCTTGGTCACCAACTGGAACCGGATGTGGATCTCATGGCCTCCAGACACAACCACAAGGTTTCAGTCTACGGGTCAATGACAAGGGACCCTGAAGCATCCTTCGTGGATGCCCTGGCTTTATGGTGGACCTTCTGTCTACCATATGTCTTTTCTTCAGTTGCTCTTGTACCGTGAGTTCTTCATAAACTCAAACAAGAAAGCGGCACCTTCATAGTGATTGCCCTGATGTTGCCCAGACATCATTGGTTTTGCGATCTGCAGACTCTGTCCATGGAGGATTCATTTTACTCCCTCAGCGAGGGCAAAAACAGTCTTCCTACTGGCTATTGCATCTGCTTGTAGGGTTTCAGATTTGGGGGCACTCTCCCTTTCTCATTTTTCATCGGGGCAGGGCTGTTCTCAGAACTACTGTAGGTCCAAATATCTTCCTAAGGTTGTGTCCCGGTTTCATCTTAATGAAGAGATCATGGTACCGGCTTTTCTATCTCCAAACCTTTCGACTGGAGATGCCTCTCGTGATGTGGTCTGGGCTCTCTGGATCTATGTGGATCGTACCAGTTCTCTCCGGAATTCAGACTCCCTCTTTATCCTCTACGGGGAGGTATTAAATTAGCCGCAAATTTGCGGCAATTTGTTCATGCGGCAGTCGACCGTAAGTTGCTGCAAAAGCAGTTTTTCGCGGGCATACGCGCTCCCCGCTATTCAGTTCCAAACGGGTGTCACGTGAAAATTCTTGCACTGAAAATTGTAGGTGAATATGGGGAAATCAGCCTATACCCCAAAAATGCTAAACTAACATAAGATAACAGTAGAGAAGTATATTAGAGATCACATTAAAGAGTTTTGGGGGACTTAAATTGCTGTTAAGTGCATGTTTTAAAAACATCTGTCCCACTCATAAAGCACCCCAATATACCTGTCTCATATCTTGAACCCCAATTTCCATCATTTTGTACTTTCTCTTACGTCCTAGGGGATGCTGGGAATCCGTTTAGTACCATAGGGTGTAGACAGGTTCACTAGGAAACATGGGCACTATAGAATTTTTGAATGTATGTGCTGGCTCCTCCCTCTCTGTCCCTCCTACCAGACTCAGTTTAGAAAATGTGCCCGGAGGAGCCAGTTACATCTATGGAAATTCCTGAAGAGTTTTCTGCATTTATTTTAATTGTTTGTTATTTTCAGGCAGGAATGAATGGCACCAGCCTGCCTGCTTCGGGGGGGACTGAGGGGTGGGAACAAGGGGGGCACTTGGGGGGTGGGACTAGGGGGGGCAACCCCACTAAGGGTTAATGGTCCTGTTCCCCGCTGACAGGACGCTAGCTCCTGAGGGAACTATTCGCAAGCCACACCTTGGCGATCATACATTCCCGCAGCACGCCGCCACCCCTAAGAGAGCCAGAAAAATGAGGAGTGGTGAGTACTAATCCGGCATCCTGGTTAGCGGGTCGCCGGCCATTATGGCGGCATGAGGGTATGGAGACGCACGGCTTCTAAATAGTGCGGACTGAATCTCCTGACTAAGTACACAATAGTGTACTCAGAATCCAGACTGGCACCACAGCCATAAAATGAGGATTACTTCATTTTATGCACACAGACACTTAAAGCCAGTATAAAGAAGAGTGGAAAGACCGCGTGCCATTGAAGGGGCGGGGCTTCACTATGAGCGGATCCAGCAGCTCACAAGCATAATTTTCCCTACTGCAGCTGACACAGGCGCTGACTGACAGGGGCACACAGAAATCCTCCAGTTTACCTCAGCGGTACCAGAGGGTTATAGCAGGGGGGAAGTGATTTCTAGTGTACTAAATCCCTAATCTAGGTACTTAGTCTGCGACCCAGCTAAGCTTGGCATTAGTGATAAGGACGCCGTGTGCTGGTTCCATACTCTCTCTGTCTCTCTGGAAGGGCTCTTTGTGGGTTAATTGTGCTCTTAACCTTTTCCTGTGTGTGTGCTGTCACTGCTGCAGTATGTCAGGCAGCGTGTGTGTTTCATGTAAGGCACAGTGTTCCTCTTCTCCACTTCTCCTCTTCTTACTTTAATATTAAGAAACAATGCTCAGCCACTTTTCCTGTGTCAAAGGAACTAAATACCTTGTTTGAAGAACTGTGGGTTAATCCAGATAAGAAATTTCAGATTCCCAGGCGGTTATCATCTTTTCCTCCTGAGGATAGGAAAAAATGGGAAAATTCACAGGTAGTGGATGCCTCGGTCTCCAGGCTCTCACGTAAAATTGTACTACCTGTGCCTGGTGCAGCCTCCCTAAAAGATGCGGCTGATCGCAAGATTGAGACTACACTGAAATCCGTGTATACTGTTGCCGGGGTGGCCCAGGGACCCACCATAACATGTGGGTGGATTTAGCCATTGCTAAATGGTCAGGTAATTTAATTGAGGGGTTAGACACCTTACCTCAAGAGGAAATTATTTTGCTCCTGCAATATATACAAGACTCTGCGAACTTTATGGTGGAAGCCATAAAATAAATAGGTTTGCTTAATGCACGCACTTCAGCTATGGCAGTGTCGTCACGCAGAGGATTATGGCTACGTCAGTGGACTGCTGACGCGGACTCCAGGAAAGGAGTGGAAAGCCTACATTTCACAGGAGAGGCCTTATTTGGAGATTAACTCGACAAAAGGATCTCCCGAGCTACTGCGGGTAAGTCCACATACCTACCTTCTGCAGCTCCGCCAGCTAGGAAGATCTACTCAGGGCCTAATCTACAGTCCTTTCGGACTGCCAAGTTTAGGGGCAAGGCCAGAGGTTCTTCTACCGCCACAAGATCTGCTAGAGGTAAATCATGCAAACCAGCAACTGGTGGTTCACAGGAATAGGGCTCAGGCTGTGCTTCCTCAAAACCTTCTGCATGATGGTAGACCGCAATGCCTGGAAGACATGATAGTGGGAGCCCGGCTAAAATTCTTCAGTCACATCTGTACAGGGTCGTGCCAGGATCCCTGGGTCATTGACCTTATATCCCAAGGCTATAGACTGAAGTTCCAGGATCTCCCACCTCACAGATTCTTTAAATCAGGCTTACTAGTTTCACAAGAGGCGAGTGTAAACTTACACAATGCCATTCAAAAACTGTTACAGACCCTTGACATTATTCCAGATCCACCTCCTCTACACAGCAAGGGTTACTATTCCAGCTAGTTTGTAGTACCGAAACCGGACGGTTGGGTAAAACCGATTCTGAACTTCAAGTCATTAAACCCGTACTTACGTGTGTTCAAATTCAAGATGGAATCGTTGAGAGCGGTGATCTCAGGTCTGGAAAAGGGGAAATTTCCAATGTCTTTGGATGTCAAGGATGCATACCTTCACATTGTGATATGTCCGCCTCAACAGTCTTATCTACGGTTTGCTCTGCAGGACTGCCACTACCAGTTTCAGGCCCTGCCATTTGGTCTCTCCACGGCACAAAGGGTGTTCACCAAAGTGATGGCAGAGATGAAGATGTTGCTCCGCTGAAAGGGAGTGAACATAGTTCCGTACTTAGATGATCTTCTGATAAAGGCACCGTCCAGGGAACAGTTGTTGGAGAACATTGCTCTTTCAACCAGATTACTCCTGGATTACGAGTGGATTCTGAACCTGCCAAAATCTCATCTAGAACCAACGCAGAGGCTTCAGTTCCTGGGAATGCTACTGGACACAGAGTCTGAGTATTCCTTCCCTTGGAAAAGGCAATGGTAATCCAGTCGATGGTTCGGGCCATCTTGAAGCCGACCCGAATCTCAGTGCATCTCTGCATACGCCTTCTGTGGAATATTGTGGTCTCTTACGAAGCAATTCAGTACGGAAGGTTTCATGCGAGGCCCTTCCAGCTGGATCTGTTGGACAAATGGTCCGGATCACATCTTCTCATGCACCAGAGGATTCTTCTGTTACTAAAATCCAGGATCTCCCTCCTGTTGTGGCTAGAGACTTCTCACCTAGTCGAGGGTCGGAGGTTTGTGATTCAGAATAGGATTCTGCTAACCACAGACGCAAGCCTCAGAGGTTGGGGAGCAGTCACCCAGGGGATGCAGTTTCAGGGAAGACGGTCAAGTAAGGAAGTCGTCCTTCCAATAAACATCCTTGAACTCAGGGCCATAAACAGCACCCTTGTACATGATCTACAATGCCCTTCTTCAGGCCTCATCTCTTCTTCATAATCAGGTCATGCAGGTCCAGTCAGACAATGTGACTGCGGTGATGTACATAAACGACAGGGCGGAACGAAAAGCAGAGCCGCAATGTCAGAGGTGTCTAGAATTTTCCTCTGGGCGGAAAAACACGCTGTGGCATTGTCGGGGATCTTCATTCCGGGAGTAGACAACTGGGAAGCAGACTTCCTCAGCAGACACGATCTGCACATGGGGGAATGGGACCTCCACTCAGAGGTGTTCCGGTGGTTAACTCGTCATTGGGGGTATCCACAAATTTACATGATGGCCTCTTGACTCAACAAGAAGCTCAAGCGGTATCGTTCCTGGTTGAGGGACCCACAGGCAGTAGCGGTAGACGCCCTTACAACTCTGTGAGTTTACCAGCTGGTATACTTGTTTCCTCCCATTCCTCTTATCCCAAGAATTCTAAAAATAATAAAAAGGGAAAAGGTTGAAGCAAACATCATTGCTCCGGACTGGCCTCGAAGGGCCTGGTATGCGGATCTTCTCGAGATGTTGATCGAAGATCCGTGGCCTCTTCCTCTTCGAGAAGATCTTCTGCAGCAGGGCCTGTTCATCTATCAATACTTATCACGGCTATGTTTAACGGAATGGAAGTTGAACGGTTGATTCTAGCCAGGAGAGGAATTCCTGACAAGGTCATCCCGACTATGATCCAAGCCAGAAATGGGGTAACGTCTAAACATTACCATCGTATTAGGAAGAAATATGTCTCTTGGTTTGAGAGCAGACAATATTCTGTGGTGGAATTTCATCGGGGACATTTCCTGCTTTTTCTGCAGTCGGGAGGGAGTTGTCATGGACCTACGCCTAGGTTCCATTAAAGTTCAGATACCAGCCTTGTCTGGGTTTTTTTCCAGAAACAATTGGCTTCTCTCCCTGTGGTCCAGACATTCTTAAAAGGTGTTCTGCACTTACAGCCTCCTTTTTTGCCTCCTATGGCACCTTGGGATCTCAATTTGGTACTGCAGTTTCTTCAGTCGGACTGGTTTGAATCGTTGCAAGAGGTAGATGTAAAGTACCTTACGTGGAAGACCATCCACTAGTGGCCTTAGCTTCAGCAAGACGTGTGTTGTAGCTTGGGGCATTGTCTTACAAGAGCCCCTACTACATGAGGACAGAGCTGAACTCGGGACTCATCAGCAATTTCTTCCTAAGGTGGTGTCCGCGTTTTACATTGTGGTTTCCGGCTGTTACGGACACCTCTTCTCTTTCAAAGTCTTTGGATGTCATAAGGGCTTTGAAGGTCTATGTGAAGAGAACAGCTTGTCACAGAGAATCAGACTCGCTCTTCGTTTTTTATGATCCTAATAAAATTGGGTGTCCTGCTTCGTAGCAGTTTATTGGCCTCTGAGGATCTTCAGTTTTGTCAATCAGTTCTGCAGGAACCTCGGCACTCTCTCACCTGGTTTGGGAGCTTTGGTACTTCCCCATGGTACTAAATGGATTCCTAGTATCCCCTAGGACGTAAGAGAATATAGAATTTTAATTACCTACTGATAAATCCTTTTCTTGTAGTCCGTAGGGGATACTGTGCGCCCGCCTGGTGCTTCGTTCTTCCTGCTCTGTTACTTGGTTCAGTAATGTTGTTTGGTTCAGCTGTTGTTGTACCTGTTTGCAAGTTTGGTTAGCATGGCTTTGCTCTTGTTCTGGTTGTGCTGGTTCGAATTATCACCACTTTCCTTTTCTATATCCTTCTCTGAAAGTATGTCCGTCTCCTCAGGCACAGTTTCCTAGACTGAATCTGGTAGGAGGGGCATAGAGGGAGGAGCCATCACAAACATTCAAACTTCTATAGTGCCCATGACACCTAGTGGACCTGTCTATACCCCATGGTACTAAATGGACTCCCAGTATCACCTACGGAATACGAGAAAAGGATTTACTGGTAGGTAATTAAAATCCTATTTTTTTTCACCTACCAGTAAATCCTTTTGGCCAATTAAAAATAATTAAACTTCATTAGCCCTTAAGGGGGGTATCCCAGGGGTTCTGTACCATATCCAAACATTGTTACCCTAAAATAGGGATTCTTCCCAACCTTTTCACATGGTCAGGTTAGGTGAAGTGAAATCTGTGAAACAATGATCAACGATAAATTTTCCCAGATTATTGAATAGGCTGTTATTGCGATTCGCGGGGAAAGTCTGTTTTTTCACATGAAAAGTCTGTATTTGCGGCTAATTGAATACTTGGCTTATACAAGAGTAGTTGGCCAGCTAACAGACTCTAGATGGATTCATATGACGATTTCACAAGCGTACCTCCAGGCTGACCTTCCTGTTCCCTCTAGAGTATCAGCGCACCCTACTCGCTGTGTGGGTCCCTCATGGGCAGCATGCTGTCGAGCGTCTGCAGAACAACTGTACAAGGCGGCTGCATGGTCTTCTGTGCACACCTTTCTTTTGTTATATGCCTTTGATACTCTCTTCCCAAGATGCTTCTTTTGGGCGCCAGATTTTTCTATCCGCTCATGAGCGTCCCCCTGAAAAAACTGCTTTGGGACATCCCCATGGTATTCCCTGTGGACCCCGAAGAAGAAAATGAGTTATGGTAAAACTTACCTTTGTTAACCCTTTGCTTGAGGTCTATAGGGTCCACAGGGTGCCCATTTTTACACACCTGGTTTCTGTGGGTTTCTCCTCTTGGTCACCGGCTCCCTCATAGAGATTGTGTGTGTTCTTGTGTGTACCATACCTTCCTTCTATTCTATTCCTGCTTTTGGCTTGTTGCCAAAACTGAGGATGCCTGAGCATGGAGGCGAGGTATTGGGGGTAAGGACCAAAGCATCTTGGGATGCCAAAAGTTTAACTGTTTGGTGCCTGGTCCTTACCACCACCTACAACCTCCTTTCCTCCATTGGTATTCCTTGTGGACCATATGGACCTCGACGAAAGAGAGTTAACGAAGGTAAGTTTTACCATAACTCCTTTTTCATGGAGTTATGGTACTTTGTGCACAGACTTACTTGCACACAGCAATCAGTTGCAGCACGAAGTGTTGCATATCAAATGAATCGGCACAGTCTCCTGGTGCATTCTAATTACATCGAGTTGCGACGCGGATACATTTTCAACAAAAAAGTTGCCTGAAAGTAGCAGAGTTGCATGGGACTAGACGGCTCATTCATAGTAGACATCTCTCATACTGAGGCTAGATGTAAGAGGAAAGGTGATTTGGTATTTCGTACCCACATAAATTTGGTACAGTAATTGGTCAAATGGATTATTATGATTGAGGTAGTAGGCTGTTTGGTGTTGATGTACATGTGTTTTACCATCAGCTGTAAGAAATCTGTATAGGAATTGTTTAATGCTACTTACTGTATATACGGAACAGTACTCAGTGTCAACTGTTTATAACCTTTCAATTGTGCTGCATCAGCCCATATGATTGTTTATAAATAAGACATATTTTTCCTTATGGGTAAAGGCTTGTAACTGGTGGTAAAACCTCTATTTTTCAAACATTAGCAGTGAACATCTCAAAAACCGTAGTTATGATAGACTTACCGTTGATAACTCTATTTCTACTAAGTCCACAGTATCCACAAGATAACATTGGGATATGAGGTAGCGTCACCAGGAGCCATTGGCACTTTAAGAGTTTAATAGTGTGGGCTGGCTCCTCCCTCTATGACCCTCCTACCAGACTCAGTTTAGAAAATGTGCCCTGAGGAGCCGGTCACAGCTAGGGGAGCTCTACAGAGTTAACTTAGTAAAAGAGTTTATTTTCATTTTCATTTTAATTTTACAGGGAGGCTGTAGGCGACAGCCTCCCTGCAGCGCGGGACTGAGGGGGGGGGGGGGGGGAGGCACTGTCTGCCCCGTGTGGTCTTGTCCCACTGCTCCCGCTGACTGGGCACTAGCTCCAGAGGGGTCCGATCGCGCCCCGCCGCAGGGGAACGCTCTCCCCGGCAGCCGGCCGCCACCCCCTCAGGAGCTGAAGATGGCGAGTGAGTCACTGTCCCCCCTTGCAAGCGGGGGTACAGTGTGAAGTGGGCGGCTAGAGGGTTAGGAGCGCTGTCTTAACTGCATTCCTGGAAGGCTCAGCGGTACCTTGGTGTGGCGCTGGGGGGGGGGGAGTGCCCAGGGCCAGCCCCGGACTCTGCACTGGTTGTTTCCTGCATGTTGGGGTCTGTGGATCCAGGTCAGCCAAATCCTCCAGACCAGTATAATCTTCTTGAGAGCGGGAAACCGGCACCATTGAAGGGGGCGGAGTTTTCCCTCTGAGCGGACCCAGCAGCATTCAGCGCCATTTTCTCTGCCTGCAGTCGCTATCCACTGGATCCAGGTCCCTCCAGAGCTTTCTCCAGCAGTCTGTACGGTACCAGGGGGCTGTAGTAGGGAGGGGAGGCTGCATAATAGGCTGTGTCACCTATTAAGGGACACAGTCAGCGCGGGGAAGGGACTTCCTTTGCCTAAAAAGCGCTGTGTGTGGGTTGGCTCCAATCTCTGTGTCTCTCTGCCTCTCTTGGGAGGGAGGGGGGGGGGGGGGGGGGACGACTCTGCCAACATAATACCCTGTGTGTTTATGGGGTGTTTTGTGTGTGTATGTGTGTGGTAACATGTCTAGGGACAATGTGTCATATGCTGCAGAGGATTTGTCCTCCCAGGAGGACTCCATACCATGTAATCAGGATTGCACAGTTTTAGCGCAGATCCCCAGCTAGTGAGCCAGAATCGTTAGTCTCTCTGAGGGGGACTATTTCCCAGATTTCTAATAGCGTTGCTAGGACTGAGCACGCCACTTAGGTCCTCCAGTCCTCTGTGGTGGTATGGTCTGATTCTGCCTCCTCGGGGTCCCCGACGGTACATTCTCATAAACGTGCTCTTGCAATTATGCAGGATGACACGGACACCGACTCTGACGCTGCAGACGGTGATGGGGATGTGTTGCGGGGGACGGCATCACTTGCCAAGGGGGTGCAGTTGATGATTGAGGCTGTTAGGGATGTTTTACACACTTCAGACACCGCTCCGGACAGGTGGAGGAGGCCTTCTTCACAGATAATAAGAAGCCCAACCTCCCTTTCCCGGCATCCAAAGAATTGAATGCTATCTTTGAAAAGGCATGGGAAACTCCGGAAAAGAAATTTCAGATTCCCAAGAGGGTGTTGGTGGCTTTTCCCTTCCCAGAGGAAGATAGGAAGAGGTGGGAGTCCCCGCCGATAGTCGACGCCTCTGTGTCCAGGCTGTCCAAACAGGTAGTTTTACCTGTCCCGGGATCTACCGCGTTAAAGGACCCGGCAGATCGCAAGGTAGATGCTACGCTGAAAGCCATTTACACGGCTTCGGGGGCTATATTGTGACTTACTATAGCCTGTGCTTGGATTTCTAAAGCTATTGCCAGGTGGTCCATCACTCTGCAGGAGGAATCGTCTGCGCTGACCAAAGGTGACGTTGATTTGTTTTG
This sequence comes from Pseudophryne corroboree, assembly GCF_028390025.1. NCBI lineage: Eukaryota > Metazoa > Chordata > Amphibia > Anura > Myobatrachidae > Pseudophryne > Pseudophryne corroboree. Next base: position 260,283,757 of record NC_086450.1, read on the forward strand.
CGTAATATTCAGGATTCTGCAGGGTTCCTGGTGGATTCCATGAAGGACCTGGGTTCCATGGCTGCGGGGATCTCCTCCATGTCAGTCTCGGCTCGCAGAGGTCTCTGGCTGCGCAACTGGTCTGCGGACGCGGAATCCAGGAAGTGTGTGGAAGGCCTTCCGTACAAAGGTCAGGCTCTATTTGGGGAGGCGCTGGATGCGTGGATTGCCACGGCTACCGCGGGTAAGTCTCCTTTTCTCCCCTCAGCTGCACCGGCTACGAAGAAGCCCTTTTCTTCTAACACGTCACAGTCCTTTCGGGCTGCGAGGCTTAGAAAAAATAAGCCTACGAACACCTTCTTCAGAGGTGGTCGTGCCAAAGGAAAGAAACCCGCTCCCGCAGGTTCTCAGACCCAGAAGCTCGCTTCTGATACCCTTAAGTCCTCCGCATGACGGTGGACAGCTAGGCCTGGAGGAAGGTCAGGTGGGAGTGAGACTCAGGCAGTTCAGCCACGTCTGGATGTCGTCGGGTCTGGACCCCTGGGTTCTGGATATAGTGTCCAGGGGGTACAGACTGGAGTTTCAAGAGCCCCCTCCTCACCATTTCTTCAAGTCAGGCTTACCAGCTCTGCTGGCGGACATCAGGAAATTGTTGGTGTCAGAGGTCATTGTTCAGGTCCCTCTTCAGCAACGGAACAAGGGTTATTATTCAAACCTTTTTCTGGTACCAAAACCGGATAGTTCGGTACGGCCTATTCTAAATTTAAAATCTTTGAACCCTTATCTCACGGAGTTTAAATTCAAGATGGAATCTCTGAGAGCTGTCATTTCAGGGCTGTCGGAGGGGAAGTTCCTGGTGTCCCTGGACATCAAGGATGCTTACCTCCACATTCCAATTCGGGCGCCGCATCAAGCTTATCTCAGGTTTGCGCTGATGGACGATCACTATTTGTTCCAAGCGCTGCCGTTTGGCCTCTCAACAGCACCAAGGATCTTCACCAAGGTGATGGCGGAGATGATGGTTCTCCTCCGCAAACAGGGGTTGAACATAATTCCATATCTGGATGATCTCCTGATCAAGGCGTCATCCAGGGAGAGGTTGTTGCGGTCCATCGCACTCACGACACAGCTGCTTAGGAAGCACGGTTGGATCTTGAACTTCTGAAGTCTCATAACGAGCCGACAAGGCGACTGTCTTTCCTGGGAATGATCCTCGACATGGAAGTGCAGAGGGTATTTCTCCCGGCGGAGAAAGCGTTGGTGATTCAAACGATGGTCCGGGATGTCCTACGGCATACCCGGGTATCTGTTCATCAATGCATACGCCTTCTGGGGAAGATGGTTGCCGCCTACGAGGCTCTGCAGTACGGCAGGTTTCATGCTCGACCTTTTCAACTGGACCTCTTGGACCAGTGGTCGGGCTCTCACCTACACATGCACAAGAGGATACGCCTGTCTCCGAACGCCGGGATTTCACTCCTCTGGTGGCTGCAACTTCCACACCTTCTGGAAGGGTGAAGGTTCGGGATTCAAGACTGGATCCTTTTGACCACAGATGCAAGTCTAAGAGGTTGGGTAGTGGTCACTCTGGAGGAAACCTTTCAAGGACGATGGTCGGATCAAGAGTCACTTCTCCCAATAAACATCCTGGAACTCAGGGCCATTTACAACGCCCTTCTACAGGATCGGGCTGTTCAGGTGCAGTCGGACAACGTGACCACAGTGGCCTACATAAACCGACAGGGCGGAATGAAGAGCAGAGCTGCCATGACAGAGGTGTCAAAAATCCTCATCTGGGCAGAAAGGCACGCAGGGCGATGTCGGCAATCTTCATTCTGGGCGTAGACAACTGGGAAGCAGACTTCCTCAGCAGACACGATCTCCATCCAGAGGAGTGGGGCCTCCATCCGGAGGTGTTCGAGGAGGTAACCGGCTGGTGGGGGGTTCCTCACCTAGACATGATGGCCTCCTGCCTCAACAAGAAGCTACAGAGGTACTGTTCCAGGTCAAAAGACCCACAGGCAGTGGCGGTGGATGCACTGGTAACACCTTGGGTGTTGAAGTCAGTGTATGTGTTCCCTCCACTTCCTCTGATACCAAGGGTTCTTCAACTAGTGAGAAGAACGAAGGTTCTGGCAATCCTCATTGCTCCGGACTGGCCAAGGAAGGCTTCGAACGCGGACCTGCTGGATCTTCTGCTGGAAGGTCCACGGCTTTTACCTCTTCGGAAGGATCTGCTTCTGCAGGGGCCGTTCGCTTATCAAGACTTACTGCGGCTTTGTTTGACGGCATGGCGGTTGAACGCCAGATCTTAGCTCGGAAGGGTATCCCGAGTTAGGTCATTCCTACCCTGATACAGGCCAGGAAGGGGGTAACGTCTAAGCATTACCGTCGCATTTGGAAGAAATATGTTTCTTGGTGTGAGGCCAAGATGTTTCCGGCGATGGAGTTTCGACTTGGTCGTTTTCTCCTTTTTCTGCAGGCAGGGGTGGATATGGGGCTGAGACAGGGCTTCCATCAAGGTCCAGATCTCTGCTTTGTCCATCTTATTCCAAAACCAATTGGCTGTTCTTCCTGAGGTTCAGACCTTTTTGAAAGGGGTTCTGCACATCCAGCTTCCCTTTGTGGCGCCTACGGCTCCATGGGATCTGGATGTGGTGTTGCAGTTCCTACAATCTGCTTGGTTTGAGCCTCTACAGGAGGCTGATCTCAAGTTTCTCACGTGGAAGAAGGTCACTTTGTTGGCCTTGGCTTCTGCAGGACGCGTGTCGGAATTGGGGGCTTTATATTGTAAAAGCCCCTATCTGATCTTCCATGAAAACAGGGCAGAACTTAGGACTCGTCCACAGTTCCTGCCTAAGGTTGTGTCGGCTTTCCACATCAACCAGCCTATTGTGGTGCTAGTGTCTACTGACTCCTCAATTACTTCAAAGGCCTTGGATGTAGTGAGGACTATGAAGATTTACGTGAAGAGGATAGTTCGTCATAGGAAAAGTGACTCTCTGTCCTCTATGATCCAAAGAAAATTTGATGTACTGATTCTAAGCAGTCGATTTCACGCTGGATTAGGTTCACTATCCAGCATGCTTATTCCACGACAGGATTGCCGTGTCCGAAATACGTAAAGGCCCACTCTATGTTGTTTCCTCGGGCACAGTTTCTAGACTGAATCTGGTAGGAGGGGCATAGAGGGAGGAGCCAGCCCACACTATTAATCTCTTAAAGTGCCTATGGCTCCTGGTGGACATGTCTATACCCCATGGTACTAATATGGACCCCAGCATCCTCTACAGACTACGAGAAAAGGATTTACCGGTAGGTAACCAAAATCCTATTTTTCTCTGACTGGGTCCACAGGATTATCCACAGGATAACATTGGGATATTGTCGAGCGACAGTGAAAATGGCACCAACACGGTCACGAGCTTTCTGGCCTCCCAGGATGCATTGGGGCCTCCACTATATAGTCCCGCCCACTGACTCAGTCAGATCAGTTTTTTGCTTGGTGCAGCAGGAAGCCGCATGGTCACAGGGCTGCTGAGAAAGCAGCCTCAAGTTTTCATTACTTTATTTTTATAGACTTACTGTTTTGGTTTTTGAGCGACTTCTCTTAACAGCGTTTTAAACGCATATTAGACAGAGTCGCTCCAACAACTCCCCACCGGGTCGCAACAACGCTTACCTTCGCGGTACAGTGCTGTCTCGACGGGCGTCTGTGTCGGATGTTCTAGCAGGTCCAGCAGACGTTACCAGGCTGTGGCCGGAGCATAGGGAGACAGTGAGTATATGGACTTCCTCTTACTAGAGGGGTCAGGACACAGCTACACTGATTTGGTGGAGACTGCAAACAGTGTGTTGATGCACCGAACATCTCGAGTGTGACAGCGCTACGCTCTGGGGATCATAGGGCCAGGACTAGGTGAGGCCGCGATCCTGGGAGTTTAAGTCAACAGGGGGTTTCAGACGCTCTCCTGGCCGTCCCTCCTCCGAGTTCATGGCCAGTTCCCGCGTGTCTCTCGTTTCATGAACTGAATGACCTCACTTCCGGTCAGACGCTACCACGAGGGTACTCGGTCGCAGCTTAGACGCTGCGGTTGTGTACACTGGATATAAACCCGCCCAGACCGAGTCGTAGGCCTTTAGCGTCTGCATGCACGTGGAGTCGCTCAGCATCCGTGTCCGTTGGTGAGCGTCCGTGTCCGTTATCCGTTTCCAAAAGCGGCAGTGTACACCAGTAGCGTCTGAATCCACTCAGCGTCTTACGAGCGTCTTTGCTTGGATATGGAAGTGTGGTGAGTCTCCCTGTATCCCGCTCTCTGGAGGCAGGGTATACAGTACTAAAAATTCCTTCTACTTCTTAGTGTGCATTGTTAATTTTTAGTACCTATTGCATATGAGACCTGTATATTACTGTGTTTTCTGCATGTTATGTTGAAAAAAGAACCAGTTAAACAGAAGTACAATTTTCCTACTTATGTATAAGTTATTATGGAGGTTGTATTCTCATATGACAATGTCTAATGCTTTAACATGTGACTGACTGCTAGTATGCGTGCTGGCTTTTCTGTGTAATGTCAGTCCTGTTCTGACCCTCAAATCAGGTGCACTGTGGTCAGATTGATTTCACCTCTATATACTGATTATAGGGTGTTTTTCAGTCACAAAATTGTGTAGTCAATATCGGAAAAAATGTCTGTGAGCGGCAAAAGTGATGAGGAGAATTTGTCAAGCACTCCCATAGCCCTAACATGCTTATCTTGTAAGTCAGGGGTAATTGATATGAATCAACTGGTCACTTATGAGGGTTTGTGTGCACACTTTCGCTTTTCAGCGAAGTAAAAAACAGGAGTTAGTTCAACCTCCAGTAGAGCCACCATGGAATATGTTCGCAAAGACTCTGTCTTCAATAGCGGACAGGTTAGCTCCAGTAGCACCACCTCAAGGGTTAGGTTACACTATGAACCCATACATGCAGCTCCCTTCCTATGGTTTGGTTTCAGTAGCCTCTACAAGCAACCAAGGGGCAGGTAAGACTAAGACAGATACGTCTGTATGGCAGACTACACAAGAGGATACATCAGATGATGATGCGGAAACAATAGATTCAACTCCGTATGATGATCAGTCGCAGAGCTTTAGTTCAGATGATGTAGCTGAACTCATTAATGCAGTAAAGGCTGTGCTTTCTCTGGAAGAGCCAGCCAAGACCGCGTTAAAAGCACCTGTATTCAAACGAACAAAGTCAGTGAAAGCTGAATTTCCAGCGTCAGAGGAGTTGACGGAAATGATGGATGAGTCTTGGGCAGCGCCCGGTAAAAAGTATAAGATTCCTAGGAGATGGGATTCTTATTATCCATTTCCTGCTGGAGATTGTTCGAAGAGAGAAGTTCCTCCAAAAGTAGATGCACATGTTCTGCGACTCGTGCATAAATCTGCTTTGCCACTGTCATCTACCTCTTTGAATGATGTCACAGACAGGAGGGTAGAGAGCCTATTGAAAAATATTTTTTCTCTTGTGGGTGCAGTGGTAAGACCTGCTATTGCTTCGGCCTGGGTAGCAAAGGCAATGGGCGAATGGATAGAGGAACTAGAGAATGACCTCCCCTCTCCTACTAGAGAGCAAGAGGATCGTCTTTGCCGTTTAAGACAATCTGCCCAGTATTTAGAAGAAGCAGCCATTGATGTAGGCACTGTTGCTTCTAAAGCTTCAGCCCTGGCAGTAGTCGCTCACAGAGCAGTCTGGCTACGGACCTGGAAGGCAGATGCGGAGTCCAAAAAGGAATTGGAAGCATTGCCTTTCGTGGGTAATATATTATTTGGAAAACCTTTATCGGATATCCTAGAGTCAGAGGCTGAATCGAAGAAGGTCAGATTTCCGGCTACCTATAACCCTAAGTCCAAGGGTTTAAAATTTTGCTCATTTCGCTGGCAAAGCAAAGCGAAAGGTAAAGAGGAGCCTAAACAACCCCAGTTTAAATCCAGGGGTAGGAAGCAGTGGGCTAGCAAAAAGCCAGCTTCCAAACCTGAACAGAAACCCTCAGCCTGAAGAGACGGGCCTCCGCCTGGAGGATTCCAGGGTTGGGGGCCGACTCCTGCAATTTGCACACACATGGCAACAGTCAACAACAGATGCCTGGGTGCAGAATGGGTTCCCATTCAGGAGGCAGCCTCCTCAAAGATTTTTTTGCACCAGCCCGTCTCGTATAGAGTCGAAGGCCAATGCCCTGCAAGAAGCAGTCCAAAAATTACTGCAGTCAGGTTTGATTGTCCCAGTACCTCCATCACAAAAGGGACAGGGGTATTACTCCAATCTGTTTCTAATCCAGAAACCAAATGGGTCATATCGACCAATTCTAAATCTGAAGATGTTGAACAATTACATATGGATCCCGAAGTTCCACATGGAGACGTTACGCTCCATAATGTTGGCTATGGAACCGGGAGACTATATGCTATCTCTGGATGTACGGGATGCTCACCTACATGTGCCTATAGCACTATCACATCAGTGTTACCTCAGGTTTGCCATCCTCAAGGAACACTTCCAGTTCTAAGCTCTGCCCTTCGGGCTAGCTTACAGCACCCAGGGTGTTTACCAAGATCATGGTGGTTATGGCAGCTTGTCTGCGCAAACAAGGGATAAGAATATTCCCATACCTAGACGACCTATTAATCTTAGCACAGTCGCAAGGTTTACTGTTGAGCCATCTCCAACAGACGATAGTTTGTTTACAGAGACAAGGGTGGCTCATAAATTGGGAGAAGTCGTCCCTGAATCCGTCACAGCGGATGGTTCATTTGGGAGCCATATTGGATTCAGACCTACAGAGAGTTCTCTTACCAGAGAAGAAAATAGTCAAGGTGCAGGTCATGGCTCAGGAAGCGTTGCAAGCCCAGACAATGTCAGTCCATGCAGCAATGCGACTGTTGGGTCTGATGGTATCAACGTTCGACATGGTGGAATATGCGCAATTCCACTTCAGACCGTTGCAGCATCTCATTTTGACCAAATGGAACGGAAATCATCAAACAATAAAGAAGCAGATGATAAAGATTCCAGTAAATGTAAAAAGGTCTCTAGCATGGTGGCTCCAGACAGACCATTTAAACAAGGGGAGACCCTTTTGGATAAGAGTGGCAAGTCTTGACGACAGATGCCAGCCTGCAAGGCTGGGGGACGGTACTCTGTAGCCTATGGTTCCAGGGAAAATGGACCACAAGGGAAAGTCGGCTGCCGATAAATCTGTTAGAAATAAGAGCCATTTACTTGGCCCTAGTTCAGGCAAAGGACAATCTACAAGGAAGACCAGTCCAGATCCGCTCAGACAATGCGACGGCAGTAGCATACCTCAATCAAGGAGGAACTCACAGCAAGAGTCTGATGGAGGAAGTAACTCCCATTCTAAAATGGGCGGAACTCCATCTCCCAGCATTGTCAGCAGTATTTGTCCCGGGTGTACTAAATTGGGAAGCGGATTTTCTCAGTCGGCACACCATTCAGGAAACCGAATGGGCACTACACCCAGAAGTGTTTCAGACACTGGTGAACAGATGGGGTCTACCGGAGATAGACCTTATGGCGTCTCGTCTAAACAACAAAGTTGCGAGGTACGGATCAAGAACAAGGGACCCAGGAGCGATCCTGGTAGACGCACTGTCAGTAGAATGGACGTTTCGGCTGGCATATATGTTCCCTCCAATATCTCTGTTACCCAGAGTAGTGAGAAAGATAAAACAGGCAAAAGGAGCAATCATTCGAATAGCTCCAGCTTGGCCAAGAAGGCATTGGTACACAGATCTGTTGAGAATGTCCGTGGAAGCACCGATACTGCTCCCTCAACGTCCAGATCTGTTAATACAGGGTCCTTGTCAGTCATCTGGATAGCCTGTCTTTGACGGCGTGGCTGTTGAAACCTCTATCTTAGAGGCTAAAGGATTTTCAAAGCAGGTAATCCAAACCATGCTTAGAGCAAGAAAGCCTTCTTCGGCCCTTGTATATCATAGAATATGGCAAGCCTATATTCATTGGTGTTCTGGAAAAAATTACAATCCGAGATCTTTTAAAGTAGCTAGAATTTTGGATTTCCTGCAGGCAGGATTGGATAAAGGGTTGAAGGTTGCTTCCTTGAGGGTGCAAGTCTCAGCGTTGACTGTATGGTTTCAGCAGAAGATTGCTGACCTACAGGATGTACGTACATTTTTCCAAGGAGTAGTACATATTCAACCTCCATTTGTTCCTCCTGCAGCTCCCTGGGATTTGAATTTAGTTCTTAAATTTCTCCAGGGTCCTTTGTTTGAACCACTTGAGAGAGCAGATCTTAAGTGGTTAAAGGTTAAAGTTCTTTTTTTACTGGCAATGGCGTCAGCCAGAAGAGTGTCAGATTTAGGAGCATTATCATGTAAGTCTCCTTTCCTAAGTTTTTTTTTCCAGACAGAGCAGTTCTCAGAACGAGATCTAGTTATCTTCCAAAGGTGGTGTCAAAGTTTCACCTGAATGAAGAGATTGTAGTCCCAGCTTTTCAGGTATCGGGACTATCTGCGGGAGAAGCGTCACTGGACGTGGTCCGGGCTTTAAAAATCTACAGAGATCGTACTAGTGCCATCAGGAAAACAGATTCCCTCTTCATCCTCTACGGATTCCATAGGAGAGGTTGGCCTGCTAGTAAACAGACGCTGGCGAGATGGCTCCGAATGGTAATATCAGAAGCTTATTCTCATGCAGATCTCCCTATTCCGGCTAATGCACACTCTACACGTAAGGTAGGTCCTTCTTGGGCAGCACAACAGGGTGCATCAGCAGAACAGATATGTAGGGCAGCCACATGGTCTTCCATAAACACATTCATCAGACATTATGCCTTGGATACTTTTGCCTCTCATGACGCAGACTTCGGGCGAAAGGTCCTCCTGTGCAATCAGGAGCGTCCCCACCACTAAAATAGCTTTGGGAATCCCAATGTTATCCTGTGGATAATCCTGTGGACCCAGCCAGAGAAATAAATGTTATGGTAAGAACTTACCGTTGATAACGTGATTTCTCTTATGTCCACAGGTTTCCACAGGGATCCCACCCTGACGCATCTGATTTGAGGATCTAGACAAACACTTAAAACCTCTTCCTTCTTGTATGGAAGGGTGTGCATGTGTGTTCTTATCGCCTGTACAGGTCTCTACATAATGTTCCTGCCTAAAATCGTTGTGGAAAGAACTGATCTGACTGAGTCAGTGGGCGGGACTATATAGTGGCGGCCCCAATGCATCCTGGGATGCCAGAAAGCTCGTGACCGTGTTGGTGCCATTTTCGCTGTCGCTCGACAATATCCCAATGTTATCCTGTGGATACCTGTGGACATAAGAGAAATCACGTTATCAACGGTAAGTTCTTACCATAACGTTTATTTTCAGTGTCTTGTGGAAGATAAGGACATATTTTGGATATGTTTTTTTAGATGCATGTAACATAATTTGGATACAGATTGAATGTGTGGAACAAAGCACAGTTCAGAGTCAAGGACGACACCTAGGCAGCGATCTTGTGGGGTAGGGTGGATAGTCGCATTGTCAACAGTTATGGAGATATCAGGTTAGTAACTACTCTTGGCTGGCGGGAAAATAATTAATTTTGTTTTGGAAATGTTGAGCTTGAGGTGGCTAGATGACATCCATGATGAAATAGCAGACAGGCATTCATTGACATGGACCAATACAGATGGTGATAAATCTGGGGTGGATAGGTAGATTTGAATATCATCAGCGTACAAATTATATTGAAATCCGAAGGAGCTGATTAGTTTACCAAAAGATGAGGTATAGATTGAGAAAAGCAGAGGACCTAAGACTGAGGCTTGAGGTACTTCAACTGATAGAGGTTGAGAAGAGGAGGTAGAATCAGAGAAGTGAACACTGAAAGAGCGATCAGAGAGGTAGGATGAGAACCAAGTAAGGGCTGTGTCCTTAAGACCTAGGGATTTTAGTGTTTGTATGAGAAGAGAGTGGTAAACAGTGTCAAAAGCAGAGATCTAGAAGAATAAGAAGTGTGTAATGGCCTTTAGATCTAGCACTGACCAAATTGTTTACTACTTTGGTCAGTGCCGTCTCTGTGGAGTGTTGGGCATAAGCCTTGGATTTTAACAAAGGCCCTGTGCCTCCTCTAAGGATAGAATGGCTTTCATATGCACTAATTAGCTCAGGTATATCAACTGAGCTAGGACCTTCATTCTCATCTCTGTATGCAGAACCAGAATGTGATTAATCCTCATTATCCGACGTGTCCCCATCTGAAACGTGTAGACTGTGAAGATGCTGTTTCATGTCAGTCTGATTTACCTTCCCCATGCCTCTCCGCCTGCTTTTGTTGAAAGGCTGCAGATTCCTTTACTGGATGTGATAAAACCCAGGGGGAATGTTACATGTAAGGGTTAACAGGGTAACCTATTCATGGTATAGGTGCTGGCACTATCTGCTGAGCTATATTGGATAATGGGGGCAATTCCAAGTTGATCGCAGCAGGAACATTTTTAGCAGTTGGGCAAAACCATGTACACTGCAGGGGAGGCAGATATAACATGTGCAGAGAGAGATAGATTTGGGTGTGGTGAGTTCAATTTGCAATCTAAATTGCAGTGTAAAAATAAAGCAGCCAGTATTTACCCTGCGCAGAAACAAAATATCCCACCCAAATCTAACTCTCTCTGCACATGTTATATCTGCCCCCCCCCCCCCCCCCTGCAGTGCACATGGTTTTGCCCAATTGCTAAAAAAAAAATCCTGCTGCGATCAACTTGGAATTACCCCCTATGTCTGTGCAAAAGCAGCCCGTGGGGGTTTGATTTGAACTTGTGCCTGCCTTGGATTATTCAGGAGGCTTTAATGAAAGCTGAAACAATTTGCACATAATCCATCTTGAACCAGATCCTGATAGGTTAACCTAGCTTTGCAGGACAAACATGAAATCAGTGTTGGTGCTGCTGTTGAGAGTGTATCCTTCTCACCCTTGCCTTCTTAGAGATGGTAAACAAATTGCATACCTACCTGTATGGTGTTAGCCACACAGTTTGTGACTGAAATCACTTTAAAGCCTGGTAAAGTGACATACAATCCGATTCCTCCCTGCCTTGCACCAGCATTGAGGATTGGTATTATACACATAAACTGACAAGAAATAGTAAAGTCAGCAATCACCCTAGCAATCAGTCACAAGTTATACATTAGTATAATAAGCAATATGAGCACATATTCAACTACAGATACATTTCAAGTATGTAGGAAAAACATATTACTGCATTACCTTATCTAGGACATTTAACGTTTTCAGTCGCACAGTGAAAGAAACGGCAGCAATAGTTTACAGACTCATATGCATCAGGCACTTATCCAACTACTCATACCCAATGGTAGGTAGAGACTTAGTGCTGTATCACTTGGGTCAGTGGAGTGGGATACAAGGAGACTTCACCCCGCTTCCAGGATCGATCAATACGTTAGTGACTGCTAAGTGGATCCAGACGCAATTAGTGTACACAAACGCCCCGTGAACACAGACACCCAAGTGAACACCGACACACCAATCACACAGCTGCCTATGCTGTGACTGGGTCCTTTTTGATACACAGTGTCTCAGCCAGAAGCGGGAAATCAGTTCATGGCAGGAAACTCAGAGGAAACTGGTCATGAACCAGGGAGAGGAGCAACCAGAGGAGCGTCTTCCTCCCACTGCTGACATCAACCCCAGGGATCCCAGCCTCATACTAATCCCTGGAGCCTATGATCCCTGGGGCCTAGCTCTGGTGCACCTGAGGTGGCAGCCGCGTCAGTGACTGTTCAATAGTCTCCTCCCAAAAACAGTGTGGCTTGGTCTTCCCCGCTAACCGTTACCGACGCCTTACCTTCTCCCCGTGCCCCGGCCACAGCCTGGTGATGTCAGCTGGACTTGCTAGTACATCCTACACAGACGCCCTCTGAAACAGCGCTGTATGTGTGGGTAAGTGTTGTAGCAACCTGGCGGGGAGTTGTTGGAGTGACTCTTTCTAAGGTGCTTGTAAGATGCTTTTTAGAAAAATCCCTCAAAAAACGTAAGACTATAAAAATAAATTAAATATCAAGCTTATGGTTGCTAAAAACAGCAGCTCAAAGATTGTGGTCCGGCTCATGCTGCACCAACAAAAAAATCTGAATTAACTGAGCCAGGAGGCTATAAAAGAAAATTGAGAAGTGGCGCAACTACCAATAAGGCCTTACATAAAATATCCTTATATATTCCAGGTGTAATGAGTCCTGTGTTGTAAAGGTCCCGTTGTCCGTACAACCTTTGATCCTGTAGTTAAGGAGGCGGTGATATAGGGGACTGGCCTGTTGCATTCTGGGAGGCCGAAAGCTTTTGATCTTTGGTGCCAATCCGCTGACGCTACCTCATATCCCAATGTTATCCTGTGGATTATATGTGGACCCTGCAGGAGAAATAACTTTTATTTTAATTTGCAACATAAAGTTTTTTTTACAGTTATCTTTCAGAAAATATTTGAAAAAAAATATATAGGAAAACTGGTTTTATTATGTTTTGGCATTGAACAAATTAAATCCAGTTCCAGACGGTAAGGTAAATGAATCACCTTATGCAAAAATATAATCCTAATGAATCTATACACTGGATACAAGTTAAGCAGGAGGATTCACTGATGGTTTTATTTTAATGTGCTATTTTACCTATATAACTACCTATATAATTTATTTTAATACTGTATAAACCATGTTATAATATACATATGCAATTTATCTTATTTGGTTTGATTGTATGCATATGCATTATGTGTATAGATACTTTTATAGATAAGAACCCTAATTCAGATACCACTGGTGAATCTGAAGAGAATATATGAAAAAAAACCACAGTGCATTTCAAGAAAATTAAAACTAAAGTTACAGAATTGATATCCCAGTAAGCACTGTTGGTCAATTGTGCTGTAATTGTAACAAATATCATGTAAAAGCATATCTGGAGTTTGCAAGAAAACCTCAGTGACCATGCTAAAGAGTTATATGGTTTTATGGTCAAATGATACAAAGATTAAGCTAATTCAAATTGTGCTACAGGCAATGCTTACTTCAAGGAGCCTCCACAGTGGTATGAATGAAATATTGGCAGTTTGTGTTAATTTATTAGGCTAGGGTCCAGGTGTGGTCTGTCATATACCATATAATAATTTCCGTGAAAGCAGGAGTACCTACAGTAGGTCGAGTTGCATTTTATACAACTCATTGTTTTGATGTGTTTCTGTATGCAAGCATATTTATTGGCTTTAATCTTTCTTTTAGGTGCATCAGACCACGAAGTAAACAGTTCGCAGTTGTAGTCAGGTGGGATAAACTAATGCTTATTGCTGGACGTGGGAATGAAAGCATTTTGTATCCTTAACATTCATTTTTTATGTTTTGATAATTGTATTTTATTTGGTTTAAATCTATTTAGTTTTGAAGCGGGCAAATGTTGTTGAAACCTTAACACCTAATACATATTTCCTTTGGATGAGGAAACATTTATGGTTTCTGAACTTGATGGTGTCAGACTTATCTCTCATTCCACACATGAGTTTCTCCATGAGATCCCAAGTATGTAGCAGAAAAGTGGTTGCTAGATATATCTTTACTCTGTTTACTTTTTAAATGTGTTTGTGGTTTAATGCATTTTTCATATTTACATTTTTAGTGCAATTTGCTTTTTATTGTTTTTTTTTTATAAGGATAAACATGACAAAGAATGTAATAGATATGTAAATCACAGTCTATATAGGATTAAAAAATGACACCACATAATATAAAAACAGTAAAAACATACAAGAAAATCTCGAAATAAATCAAAACAGAACAATATCCAAGGAAGGAAGGAAAGAGAGAAAGATGTGCTGAAGGAAAAAAGGGGAGAGAACAGTTCTGGGTCCTGCGCAGACAAACAAAAGAGAAGCAAGCGCCATTTAAACAAGTCTAAATGTTAGCCAAAAAAAACTAAAACTAACAAAAACAGACCATTGTTTAAACCAAGGGGTCATGAACACCGAAGGTCCCGTGGTGCATACAGAAGTTTGGAGGGAAGAAAAGCAATAATATCTTTAAAGGTTTTCGAGTTCCTAAAGTCCAACCAGCATCTCTAAAGACTGCATAGTTACCTTCCACAGAAGACATAATATCTTCCATTTCCATATAGAAATCTATTCTAATAAATCAGTCTCTAACCGTTGGAGAAGAGAAGGAGTGCCACTTTACAGGGATATACACCTTAGCAGTGTCATTTAGATGGCATAACAGAGATTTTTTATATCTCGGTATAGGGGCAGGGGACTGGTGAAACACCCAGAACAGCAGGTCGGAAGGAACTGGTTCCCCAATAATGATTGCAGAGAGTTTTGAGAACTTTCGACCAAAAGAGCATTGCCACCATATGTGTAGTTGGTTACCAGGGGCATTTGAGCACCACCAGCATATATTGGTTGTGCCAATCCCCATGTTAGAGAGAGCATCTGGACACCTATACCAATGGGATATTAACTTGTACTGGGTCTTCCAAACACCAGTAGAAGAGCAAGCATGTGCCAAACAAAATATTTTATCCCAGTTGGTATCTCCCATCTCCTTACCCTATTCCAGGTCCCATGTCTTAGTGAAATGTGGATGCCAGAGACTCGCATCCTCCAAAAGAAAATTATATATCAAAGAGAGAGTATGAGTAGGCAGTGAGGGACCCAGCACAGAGAAATTCAAAAGGCGTTAGAGCCATGTGAAGTGTGCGAGAGGGACTAAAAGAGTGAAGGGAGTGGAAAACTTGAAAGTACCACCAAAACTCCCCCTGGGGTAAATTCCAATTGCCCTGTATGTCAGCAAAGTATGCAGTGTTGCCCCCATTCACCAGCTGTCTGACTCAGAAGAGGATCCCTCTGACCAACAGCTAAAAGCTCTGAGATCCAGCCCAAGAGGAAAGTGAACATTTGAGAAGATTGATAAATTAAGGATGGATGTAGATGAAATGGAGGGATTCTTTCGAAGGGACTTCCAACAGGACAATTTAGGTCAATGGTAGGATGGAAAGAGCTGGAAGAGGTGGGAAGCCACATAGCCATGGAAATGGGGACGGTTAATGCCTACTTTTCTATCTGCACCCATTACTTCTGCGTGTCAGCTCTCGACCAATCCAGGATTCTAGTGAGAAGACATGCATGGTAGTAACCCTGAGTATTGGTGAGTCAAAGGCCCCCTCTATAGGGTACATTTACTAATGCTTCTAAAACAGGGAATTCATTTTTAGTATGCCTATTCTCCCAAACCATGAAAAAGTTCTAGCTCTCAAAGATTGCAATTCTGAACATATTTTGGCTAATAGGGTGGTGAAATTAGCTTCAAACAAGTGGCTGAGGTCCTTGTTAATGACTACTCCAAGGTATTCTAAGTAGGAAGCATGCGGGCAAAGGGAACATCAGTTTTCAGTCCTCCTAACATTTGGGGTGGTGGTGCAATATTTAGAGCAACCGATTTAGATTAATTAACCTTGAAATTAGATTGGTCACCAACTAGTCTAAACTGTTCCAGCAGATTAGGTAGGGAAGTCACTGGAGAAGTAATTGTCCCCAATACGTCACTGGCAAACAAGGCTAATTTGTATTCCTTATCTTGTAGGACATAACCAGAGATAGCAGGGTTTAATCTAATAGATTACACCAAGAGGCCTCCATATAAAGATCAAAAGTGACGGTGAGCAACTCTGTCGAGTGCCATAATTAATAGCGAAGGAGCCGGAGAGGGTGCCAGTAACTCTAAACTTGGTCGATGGGGAATGATATAGGGAGATGATATGTTGAAAGAAGACAAGACCAAGGGGCTAATTCAGACCTGATCGGCTATTAGGCCTGAACTGTGCATGTGCAACGCTGGCGCATGGCAGACAGCCAACGGTTGTCTAGCCCTGCGATCGTCTCTGCCTGATTGACAGGCAGAGGAAGTCGCTGGTTGGGAGGGGGCGCGGTCCAGGCAACACAGGCGTGCCTGGACCATGTGGGGGGGGGGAGGCGCGGGCCACGGCAGCTGCGACCCGGGCTGCAACGAGTAGCTCTCTGCCAGCACTGCTCGATGCTTTTATACTTGTGCGGGAGGGTCGGCCCTGACATGCGGGATGGACTAGCCTTGTGCGCACATCTACGATCAGGTCTGAATCACCCCCAAGTCCCAAATGTCGCAGCACACCGGCCATGAAACCCAGTCAATTCGATCGAATGCCTTCTCGGCATCACTGGACAGTAAGATCGCTGGAATCTTCGTTGTGGAGATATGGTGTATAAGGGCCAGGATCTTAGAGGCCCAGGACAAATCCAGCCTAATCATTATGTATAATCGATGGGAGAAGAGTTTAGCAAATAATTTAACATCGACATTAAGAAGGGGGTGGACCGGTAGCTGGGACACAGGGAGGAGTCCTTGCATTCCTTAGGGATCACTGTGATGTGGTCTTCAAAGGACTGGCTAGAGAAAGGGGACTGTACGTAGACAGGGTTAAAGGCTTCCAAAAGTAATGGAAGTATATTATCTTTAAAGGCCTTGTAGTAGTTGATGGTAAAACTGTCCGGGCCAGGGGATTTCCCAGAAGGGGTAGATGTGATAGCCTCCTCCAGTTCAAGCATAGTAAAAGGCCTCTCCAGCTCCTCAAAATAAAGCTCACTCAGCTTAGGAAACGCTACTTTATGCAAAAGTGATTGGAAAAGAAAGACTTCATGCTGGGGCACACTTTTGAGCTGTGGAGGAGTAGTTCCGAACTGGAATTTGGAAAAACAGAAACTTCTGGTTTGAGGTTCTGTTCTAACCAACAATGGCTATGTATCATTGGTCCCTAGTGGGATATCAATAGTATGTTGGTGATGCTCCCCGAGTCAGTAATATTAACTACGCATAAAGGAGATAAAAAGAAAGACTCTATGCTGTGGCACACTTTTGATTGTACAATATAGCTAAAAATTAGGCTTTTATTAAGAATTCATTAAAATCTTAAACGCAGAAAAAAAAATAGCAAAGACTCCTATTATCTATTTAAATTGCAAATAAGCAAGTAATCACTTATTGTTGAACTTAAGTGCTGAGTCCAGAGTCTATACTCAGGATTATGAAATGTTTCACAATAATTATTATCATACCTGAAAGAGACTCATTGGGATCACCACTTCTGAATCCCTATCTTTATTACATTAATATGAGTAAATAAACAAAGAAGATCCTCCAGATAAGTACCTGCATAATCACTAACTAGAATGGAATATCTCTTATGATATCACTTCTGCTGTTTGTCAACAAATTATGTATTTACTGCACCTAATATTCCTAGGTGGTCACCAATCAAAGTACTGATCAGGCCTGTCACTGCTTAGCTTCTAAGATCAGATGAGATTGGGCGTAGCTAGTGAAGTGTGACAGTAATTTATATTTCCCACAAATGAGAGAGTATGGTTTTCAACAAATGGGCCAAAGGATATGTGTACTTCAACTTTCCAATTTGTAAGTGCACAGTTTCTCATTTGCATTTCAGAGAGTGGTAACTGGTGCTTTGGATGAGAGAGTACAGAAATGTAGGAGATAATGCAGACAGCAGTGGATGGAAAAGTAGTGTGCTATGAGCTGTCACTTCTGTCAGCTGTCATATACCACTGAGAGTAGAGAAAAATAACAAGATTTATGGTAAGAACTTACCGTTGTTAAATCTCTTTCTGTGAGGTACACTGGGCTCCACAGGCAATGACATTGGGGTGTAGAGTAGGATCTTGATACGAGGCACCAACAGGCTCAAAGCTTTGACTGTTCCCAGAATGCCTAGCACCGCCTCCTCTATAACCCCGCCTCCGTGCACAGAAGCTAAGTTTTTGTTAACCAGTCCAATGAAGTAGCAGGCAAAAGAGACAACTGTTAGCCGCAAACACCACACACTCATGACAGGAGAGGGTGTCAGCGGCTAATGCCATACCAACCCAAAGAAGCTAAGTGCGTCAGGGTGGGAACCCAGTGGAGCCCAGTGTACCTCGCAAAAAGAGATTTAACAACAGTAAGTTCTTACCATAAATCTCGTTTTCTGCTGTGGGGTACACTGGGCTCCACAGGGAATGACATTGGGGATGTCCTAAAGCAGTTCCTTATGGGAGGGGCCGCACTGTAGCGGGCACAAGAACACTGCGTCCAAAGGAAGCATCCTGGGAGGCGGAAGTATCAAAGGCATAGAACCTTATGAACGTGTTCACTGAGGACCACGTAGCTGCCTTGCACAATTCTAGGGTCGCACCACGGCGGGCCGCCTAAGAAGGTTCAACCGACCGAGTAGAATGGGCCTTTATGGTAGCAGGAGCTGGAAGGCCAGCCTGTACATAAGCATGTGCAATTACCATTCTAATCCATCTGCCCAGGGTTTGCTTGTGAGCAGGTCAGCCACGTTTGTGAAAACCAAACCGAACAAGGAGAGAATCTGACTTCATGATGGAGGCAGTTCTCTTCACGTAGATACGGAGAGCCCGTACCACATCCAAAGACCGTTCTTTGGCAGACAAATCAGGAGAGGCAAAGGCCGGATTAAGGTGGAAAGCAGACACCACCTTTGGTAAATATCCAGGGCGTGTTCTAAGAACCGCCCGATCATGGTGAAAAATCAGATATGGTGACCTACAAGACAAGGCACCCAAATCTGACACCCATCTAGCAGAGGCAATAGCCAGCAGAAAAACACCTTAAGAGAAAGCCACTTAAGGTCTTCAGATTCAAGAGGCTCGAACAGAGACCCTTGCAACGCCTCCAAAACCACCGACAAGTACAAAGGAGCCACCGACGGGACATAGGGAGGTTGAATCTGCAACACACCCTGAGTGAATGTATGCACATCAGGTAAGGTCACAATTTTATTCTGAAACCAAACCGACATGGCAGAAATATAAACCTTGATAGAGGCCAGACGAAGGCCCAAGTCCAGGCCTTGTTGTAGAAAGGCCAAAAGTTTGGCCTTACTAAACTTGTAAGTATCATGATTGTTAGATGTGCACCAAGCAAAGTAAGAATTCCAGACCCTATGGTAAATCCGAGCAGAAGTCGGTTTCCGGGCCTTCAACGTGGTTTGAATGACCGCCTCAGAAAATCCTTTGGCCCTTCAAGAGCCACGCCGTCAAAGCTAATCAGGCTAAATCCTGATATACAGAGGGGCCCTGAACGAGGAGATCTGGGCGTTGCGGAAGTAGAAGGGGACGCTCTATCGAGAGACCCTGAAGGTCTGAGAACCAATGCCTTCTGGGCCACGCTGAAGCAATCAGAATAGTATTCCTCCTTCTTGCTTGAACTTCCTTATTACTCTGGGCAGGAGTGACATTGGAGGGAATATGAATGGCATCCGAAAGTTCCATGGAATTGCCAGTGCGTCTACCAACACTGCTTGAGGATCCCTTGTCCTTGCTCTGAAGACCGGAACCTTGTGATTGTGTCAAGACGCCATCAGGTCCACATCTGGAAGACCCCACTTGTCCATGAGGAGGTGAAACACTTCTGGATGGAGGCTCCACTCCCCGGTGTGTACGTCCTGACGACCGAGAAAGTCCGCTTCCCAGTTTAGGACCCCCAGAATGAACACTGCCGACATGGCTGGTAGATAGCGTTCTGCCCACTGGAGAATCCGTGATAATTTCCTCATTGCCATGCGGCTTCGAGTGGTGGCGTTATCTTTCTGTACTTGAACAGGTCTGTTCTGTATCAAACGCTGGGCCAAGTTCAATGAGTTGAACACCGCCCGCAATTCCAGAATGTTTATCGGGAGGAGAGACTCCTCCTTGGTCCACCGACCCTGAACGGAGTGTTGCTCCAACACCACGCCCCAACCCCTCAGACTGGCGTCCGTCATCAGAAGAACCCAGTTGGAGATCTAGAAGGGACGACCCCTGCTCAAGCGTTGGTCCTGTAGCCACCACCGTAGTGACAGACGGACCTCTGGAGATAATGAGATCATAAGAGATCTGATTCGGTGAGGCAGGCCGTCCCACTTGGCAAGAATCAGCCTCTGGAGAGGGTGGGAATGGAATTGAGTGTACTACACCATTTCGAAAGCCGACACCATGAGACCTAGCACTTGCATAGCCGAATGTATTGACACTTGTGGAGGAGGTAGGAAGCATCAAATCCTGTCCTGAAGCTTCAGGACTTTCTCCTGAGACCAGAACATCTGTTGGTTGTGAGTGTCCAACAACGCTCCCAGGTGCACCATGCTCTGAGCAGGGACCGGGGAGGATTTCTTCCAGTTGATGAGCCACCCGTGGGCTTGCAGGAACCGGATAGTCAAATCTAGATGACGTAGGAGAATCTCTGGGGAATTTGCCAGGATCAACAAGTCGTCCAAGTATGGTAGGATCCTGACCCCTTGACGGCGGAGTACAGCCGTCATTACCGCCATAACCTTGGCGAAGACTCGCGGAGCCGTGGTCAAACCAAAAGGTAACTCCCAAAACTGGTAATGGAGGTTGCCAACCGCAAACCTCAGGTACTGCTGATGCGACACTGCAATGGGAATATGCAGGTAAGCATCCTGTATGTCCAGTGAGACCATATATTCCCCAGGCTCCAAGGCCAGAACAATAAAGCGAAGAATTTCCATACGAAACTTGGATACCTTCATAAACTTGTTCAAGGACTTGAGATTGAGAATGGGCCGGGAAGACCCACATGTTTTCGGGACTAGGAACAGCGTTGAATAGAACCCCTTGCCTCCCTGAGCCTGAGGCACCTGTACTACCACTCCTGTTTCCAGGAGGGACTGTACCACCGAATGAAGAGTTTTTGCCTTCACCTGATCCGAAGGAACGTCTGTCAGGCAAAATCGATGAGGGGGACGATTCTTGAAGGATATGGCGTAACCTTGAGTGACGACTTCCTGTACCCAGGCATCGGACGTGGTCTTCAACCATTCCTGGGTAAACCCTAGAAGTCGGCCCCCCACCCTGGGATCCCCCAGAGGGAGGCCAGCCATGTCATGCGGAAGGCTTGTCAGTTTTGGAAGCAGGCTGACGGGCAGCCCAGGCCCGTTTGGGCTTATTGGGTTTGGAAGTGCGAACCTGTTTTGGGTATGCCTGACCTTTTGCTTTCCCTGAAGGACAAAAGGAGCGAAAGGAAGTACTCATAGCCTTTGGCACCGAAGGAGCAGTACTAGCAAGACGTGCTGTTTTAGCAGACGCTAAGTCAGCCTCTATCTTGTCAAGGATTTCCAAGAAAAGATGTGACTCCTTTGAAGGGGAGTAGCTCCAGGGTTTTCTTAGAGTCCATGTCCACAGACCAGGACCGTAACCAGTGAATTTGGCGAGCCAAAATGGACGTAGTAGAAGCCTTGGCCGCCAGACTACTGGCATCAGAAGCCACCTTTAATGTAATGAGACGCTGTAACAATATACGACAGGTATTGTCTAGCATGGTCAGAAGCATTGGAAGGCAACTCCGCCAACAGATCCTGGGCCCATGGTTCCACTGCTTCTGCAGCCCATGTTGCTGCAATAGTGGGCCTATGCACCGCACCGTTTAGGGTGTAGATTTTCTTCAAACAACCATCCACACGCTTGTCCGACCGCTCTCTCAAGGACGTGACAGTAGTTACAGGCAGAGCAGAGGATACTACCAGCTGCGCCACTTGTGAATCCACTGGAGGGGGTGTTTCGCAATTTTTACTAAGCTCCGCAGCGAGGGGGTAGCGAGCCAGCATCTTTTTGTGAGGCGTCTAGCCTCTAACAAGTCAGGAACATCCACCTGCAAAACAACTTCCCCATCAGAAGCATCTGGTTCAGAATCTGTGGGGTCCGTATAAGCGCCATCCTCATCAGACGAGGTGTCTGGGATGTGGATGGATTGTGAGGAAGTAATTACCCGCTTAGAGGACCCCTTGGTCTTAGGCGGGCGAGGGTTAGACTTTTGAGTAGTCAGTGATTGGTTCAATTGCTGTAACTGATTGGACAGTTGATCTGCCCATGACGGACTAACCGCGGGGACCATAAGCGGTTGTTTTGGCACTGGAGGTCCCATAGGGGCGTTAGTCTAGTTACCAGTGTATTCATTAGTGCTGAGAAGGTAGCCCAAGGTGGGTCATTTTGCACCCCCGTTGCTACAGTCCCACTGGGGGGCAAGGAACCCCCAGAACCTGAACCCTTGGCTGCTATGTTATCCTCAAATGTGTCTGCAGCGTCAGCACCACGCAGTGTGGGATCAGCCCCAGCTCCGTTCCCCTTTGTAGCTGACATAATCAAAAGCTCAGTGCAAGGCAACACAGTACAATATCAGCAGCACAATACCTGACAAGAACCCCCTGTGCAGGGGATTCAAGAGGTATATGGTGACTAAAAATCACAGAGAAAAATACACACTGAGTATATCCTGTGAATTGCCTATATTATGATAAAACTGACACACTTGGCTTCCTCAGGTTATAGAATATAGGGATAGCAATCTGAGTGTGAGACACGAAATGGATGTCACACAGCAGCTATATGCACACACACAGAGTCACAGTTTGTACAATGCAGAAATTATGACATGCAATAAAACTGCACTGGACTAGCAATACAGAGTACTACTATGTATAGCTATACACTTAATAGATATAACAATGCACAGTAAAGACTGGATGTATATCACAGGGTACTTGTACTAAATAACCCTGACTAAATGCACTTTTTCTTTAACACTGTCAGAAGACATGTAGAATACTTAAGTGTCCTGTAAAATGCACAGCGCTGACAGGCAGGCAGGTTTACAGAGGAGGATTTGCCAAACAGTCCCAGGATTAGCTCTGCTTGCTATAATGGCGCCCAAATGCTGACAGGGAATGAAGGAGAGAGAGAGAGAGATGCAGCTCCAGAGCCGGATCATTTACTCGAAATGGTACCCTGGGGCTGGGGGAGGGGCTACAGGTCAAAGCCTTATCCCCCTGCTGGACATCACCACCGGGTACTGGGGGCTTAGTAAAACGGTTTTATGAGAGAAAACCGACCTGTGCCCATGTCCTGGTGGTCTAGTGGGGTCCCTGCACTACCACAGTGTCCACGCCAGCGCGTGCGGCCCGCCTCCCACCGGCCGTGCGAGATCTCGATTAACAGCGGGTCCTGTTGAGGGGTCCCCTTACCTCCTCCCTGTAGTGCGGCCACGCAATCCAGGAGAGCAGCGGTCGTGTGTGTAACAATGAAGAAAACCGGAGCCTCCGCTGTAGGTACCCGGCAACCAGGGCGCAGGAGTTTACAGCGCCGCTGGTGGAGGTGATGGAGCTGCAGCAGGAGATGTCTGATTGACATCTAACACAGTCAGTGTGTCTGCTGCAGCCCTTGAAGTCTTCAAAATACTTTAAAAGCTTCTTGTAGGGCTACTAGAGCAGCCCCCCTGTTGAGTTCCTGCTTACTGCATGGCACCAACTACAAAACTGAGCTCCTGTGCACGGAGGCGGGGTTATAGAGGAGGCGGCACTAGGCATTCTGGGAACAGTCAAAGCTTTGAGCCTGTTGGTGCCTCAGATCTAGATCCTACTCTACACCCCAATGTCATTCCCTGTGGAGCCCAGTGTACCCCACAGCAGAAAAATGAGGTTTACAATTAGTATTGATGAGTACAACACCAGGAGGATAGGTACAATATAAATACAGATACATGAAAAATATTTTAAGATTCCCAAGAATCCTTATGTAATATATCACGGTTCTCAACCAATTGTAATATGTCTCTAGAGCCCAATGTGTAAGTGGAGCAGTTGACATACACATATGCTGGTAAAGAAAGTATTATAGTAACTTTTTAATGTGATTTACGTCTAGAACCCACTGTGTATGTTGACCAGTTGAAATACATATAGGCTGGTAAAAAGAGAGATTAGAGTAACTTATCAATATGTAACAATTACAGTGCGTTTATACATCCTCCAAGTTTCTTAATGAGTGATAGTGTAAGAAATAGTACATCACCAGGTTACAGCAAAATGGCTTATGACAAAAATCCCCAGGGAAACACACATTTTTCCCACAGATGATACCAACCAAAGAAAGAAGAAAACCAAAACACACTTTATGAGCACTTTCTACAGAGAGTGGAGAGAGATTAAAGAGTCAACACAAAAACACTGGCCAGTCCTAAATGAGGTCTATCTAATAACCTTGGCGAACAAGTATCCATGAGTTAGAGGCAATCCAGCAATTTGATAGACAGATTGACCTGCAGCCACTTTACCACAGTCCTAAAAAGAGCCATAGGCTATTTCATAGTGTGCAGTTGTAATATGAAGTATATCAGTATTACCAAAAGTGCTCCGAAGCAACTCATCCTGGAACACATAGGCACAGTAAGGAATGCCACCACAGATCTATCTAAAATGAGAAAATGAATGTATGTGGTTAAACACTTCTACAAACACCATCAAAGCAACCTATATGAGCTCAAGGCCTTCAGAATTTAAAAAATCAATTTAGGTATCCGAAGGGGAGACCTGATGCATGGTCTCCTAAAACCCAAATCGGAGTGGACTTCTAAACTATACTGCTTGGCCACCAGAGGGATGAAATAGCACATTAACTATGAAGTGCTTATTTAAACATAGTATTTTCATCTCCTTTGTCTACATTTCCATATCCTGACTTGCATTTACTAAGGAGCAATTGATGGGTGATGGTCCTCTTTCTGTTTATGGTGGAATGGGGGGTTGCATGGAGGGGGGGGGGGGGGGGGGGAGTGATGATCTGTCTGTCGGTGGAGGGAAAGGGGGTAGCTGGAGGGAATGATGGTGCTCTGTCTGTCTATGGTGGGTAGGGGGGTTGCTGGAGGGAATGATATGCCTGTGCTGTCTTTTTATGGGGGGGGGGGGGGGGGGAATGATGGTGGCTGATAAACACACACACACACACAAATAGCAGGCTACACTCATTGCAGGAATAATCAAACAACAGACAAAGAGTTCACCGACGTTTCAGTGTTATTCAGTTCAACATATGCTTCATCTGGACCATCCATGGTGTCATCTGCTTGCAGGTTTCCGAACCAGAAGAATGACATCACATTAGGATGACATCACATTCAATGTTGAATTGAATAACAACAAAATTTTGGGAACTCTTTATCTCTGATTATTCCTGCAGTGACTTCCGCCTGCTATTCAATTGTATATTCTGTAGGCACACCGCGCTAGAGTTATTAAGGAGGACATCTGCACTTAGTGTATTACATACTGAGAGGAGTGCTGCGTCATAAGGATATAGAGTCTGACATCAGATAAGAACCACTTAGTCCATCTAGTCTGCCCATGCACACATTTGCACACTAGGGTTATTTTTCTTATTGGGAGCCAATTAACCTACCAGTATATTTTTGGAGTGTGGGAGGAAACTGGAGAATCCAGAGGAAACCCACGCAAGTACGGGGAGAATAGACCAACTCCACACAGTTCCCATGGTAGGAATTTAACCCATGACCTCATTACACCATCCGTACTGCTTTACAGTCGACAGAGGGTTGGCAATGTATATTGCTAATGTGTCTTAGCACAATGGTTAAAAATAGTTACTGTAAATAAAGACCGTGCTGAACCTAAGAAGTTGCAGCTAGAGAATTCACTTTAATCACTAAATGGTTCCACAGTATACAAGTTAAATGATAAAATAAGAATTTCTTTTAGCGCATACCTTATGCAAGTCCCATAAAACAATACATTTTTTCATTGGTCTGTAACCAATTATTTGGAAACCTCCCTTTCAAAATCCTGCGTTTGCCACTGCTCATTAGGGTTTCTACTCCCATCATTAAATATCACTCTCTTTACCAAACTTGATTAGTTTCCTGTCAAACATCACAGTTTCTTCAACCATCACACATGTTCCTAATCAAACAATTACATAGTTAATGGTGTAATTTACACACATACAATTGTATTAATATTATGTTATTAATGCAAACCATCCTTATCACGTAATAATCACAATGCTGTGATCATGACACCACATTACAGCCCCTCTTTTTTCTTTCCTTTTGATATCTATCTATACAATATTATCCCCATTCATTGTATTGTACCCATAACCAAAGTTTCCCCCACATTTAATAACTATGACCCATAACGCACATCTACACTATACTTATCACACCTTACGTATAGTCCAATCTACTAGGTATGGTCCTTTTATTTTATGCCATATTTCAATATTTATTATTAGAATTTTCTCTAACGTCCTAGTGGATGCTGGGGACTCCGTAAGGACCAAGGGGAATAGACGGGCTCCACAGGAGACATGGGCACTTTAAGAAAGAATTTGGATTCTGGTGTGCTGTGGCTCCTCCCTCTATGTCCCTCCTCCAGACCCCAGTTTGAATCTGTGCCCGGACGAGCTGGGTGCTGTTTAGTGAGCTCTCCTGAGCTTGCTATAAGAAAGTATTTTGTTAGGTTTTTTATTTTCAGGGAGCTCTGCTGGCAACAGACTCCCTGCATCGTGGGACTGAGGGGAGAGAAGCAGCCCTACTCTCTGCAGATAGGTCCTGCTTCTGAGGCTACTGGACACCATTAGCTCCAGAGGGATCATACACAGGATCTCACCCTTTGTCGTCCGATCCCGGAGCCGCGCCGCCGCCCCCCTCGCAGAGCCGGAAGACAGAAGCCGGGTCAAAGAAGCAAGAAGACTTCGAAATCGGCGGCAGAAGACTCCAGTCTTCACTGAGGTAGCACACAGCACTGCAGCTGTGCGCCATTGCTCCCACACTACACCCACATACTCCGGTCACTGTAGGGTGCAGGGGGGGGGGGGGGCGCGCCCTGGGCAGCAATTAGGACCTCTTGGCAAAAGTTGGACATACATACAGTTGGGCACTGTATATATGTATGAGCCCCTGCCATAATATTGTACATAAACGCGGGACAGAAGCCCGCCGCTGAGGGGGCGGGGCTTCTTCCTCAGCACTCACCCACGCCATTTTTTCTCCACAGCTCCGCTGAGAGGAAGCTCCCCAGGCTGTACCCTGCAGATTCACGGTAGAAGAGGATAAAAAGAGAGGGGGGGGGGGGCGCACATAAATTAGGTGCAAAAACATAATATGCAGCAGCTACTGGGTTAACACTAAGTTACTGTGTGATTCCTGGGACATATAGCGCTGGGGTGTGTGCTGGCAGACTCTCTCTCTGTCTCTCCAAAGGGCCTTGTGGGGGAACTGTCTTCAAAAAGAGCATCCGCTGTGTGTGTGGTGTGTCGGTACGCTTGTGTCGACATGTTTGACGAGGAAGGCTATGTGGAAGCAGAGCGGGAGCAAATGAATGTGGTGTCTCCGCCGACGGCGCCGACACCTGATTGGATGGATATGTGGAATGTTTTAAATGATAATGTTAATTCCTTGCATAAAAGCTTGGATAAAGCTGAAACCTTAGGACAGTCGGGGTCTCAGCCCATGCCTGATCCTATGTCGCAGAGGCCGTCAGGGTCTCAGAAGCGCCCACTATCCCAAATTGTTGACACATATACCGACATGGATTCTGACTCCAGTGTCGATTACGATGATGCAAAGTTACAGCCTAAATTGGCTAAATCCATCCGTTATATGATTATAGCAATTAAGGATGTGTTGCACATCACAGAGGAAACCCCAGTCCCTGACAAGAGGGTTCATATGTATGGGGAAAAAAGGCAGGTGGTGACCTTTCCCCCTTCACACGAGCTAAATGAGTTATGTGAAAATGCTTGGGAATCTCCAGATAAAAAACTGCAGATTTCCAAATGGATGCTTATGGCGTACCCTTTCCCGCCAACGGACAGGTTACGCTGGGAATCCTCCCCTAGGGTGGACAAAGCTTTAACACGCTTATCCAAGAGGGTAGCCCTGCCGTCACAGGATACGGCCACCCTAAAAGATGCTGCGGATAGAAAGCAAGAGGGTACCCTGAAGTCCATTTATACACATTCAGGTACCTTACTAAGGCCGGCAATTGCGTCGGCCTGGGTGTGTAGTTCTGTAGCAGCATGGACGGATACCTTATCTGAGAAACTTGATACCTTAGACAAGGATACTATATTAATGACCCTGGGGCATATAAAAGATGCTGTCCTATATATGAGAGATGCTCAAAGAGACATTAATTAGCCTACTGGGCTCTAGAATAAATGCAATGTCGATTTCTGCCATAAGGGTCCTGTGGACTCGGCAATGGACAGGTGATGCCGACTCAAAAAGGCACATGGAGGTTTTACCTTACAAGGGTGACGAATTGTTTGGGGAGGGTCTCTCGGACCTGGTCTCCACAGCTACTGCTGGAAAGTCAAATTTTTTGCCATATGTTCCCTCACAACCTAAGAAAGCACCGTATTACCAAATGCAGTCCTTTCGATCACAAAAAGGCAAGGAAGTCCGAGGTGCGTCCTTTCTTGCCAGAGGCAGGGGCAGAGGAAGGAAGCTGCACAACACAGCTAGTTCCCAGGAACAGAAGTCCTCCCCGGCTTCTACTAAATCCACCGCATGACGCTGGGGCTCCACAGGCGGAGCTAGGCCCGGTGGGGGCGCGTCTCCGAAATTTCAGCCACAAGTGGGTTCACTCCCAGGTGGATCCCTGGGCGATAGAGATTGTGTCTCAGGGATACAAGCTGGAATTCGAAGAGATGCCCCCTCACCGATACCTCAAATCGGCCCTGCCAGCTTCCCCCTTAGAGAGGGAAATAGTGTTAGCTGCAATTCACAAATTGTATCTTCAGCAGGTGGTGGTCAAGGTTCCCCTCCTTCAACAAGGAAAGGGTTATTATTCGACCATGTTTGTGGTACCAAAACCGGACGGTTCGGTCAGACCCATATTGAATTTAAAATCCCTGAACATATACCTGAAAAGGTTCAAGTTTAAGATGGAATCGCTCAGAGCGGTCATCGCAAGCCTGGAAGGGGGGGATTTTATGGTGTCTCTGGACATAAAGGATGCATACCTTCATGTCCCCATTTATCCACCTCATCAGGCGTACCTCAGATTTGTGGTACAGGGTTGTCTTTACCAATTCCAGACGTTGCCGTTTGGTCTCTACGCGGCACCGAGAATATTTACCAAGGTAATGGCGGAAATGATGGTGCGCCTGCGAAAGCAAGGGGTCACAATTATCCCATACTTGGACGATCTCCTCATAAAGGCGAGGTCCAGAGAGCAGTTGCTGATCAGCGTAGCACGCTCTCGGGAAGTGTTACAACAGCACGGCTGGATTCTAAATATTCCAAAGTCGCAGTTGATTTCTACGACCTGTCTGCCTTTCCTGGGCATGATTCTGGACACAGATCAGAAGAGGGTTTATCTCCCGAGGGAGAAGGCTCAGGAGCTCATGACACTGGTCAGAGACCTATTAAAACCAAAACAGGTGTCGGTGCATCACTGCACGCGAGTCCTGGGAAAGATGGTGGCATCATACGAGGCCATTCCCTTCGGCAGGTTCCATACGAGGACCTTTCAATGGGATCTGTTGGACAAGTGGTCCGGATCACATCTTCAGATGCATCAGGGCCAGGGTGTCTCTCCTGTGGTGGCTGCAGAGTGCTCACCTTCTCGAAGGTCACAGATTCGGCATTCAGGACTGGGTCCTGGTGACCACGGATGCAAGCCTCCGAGGGTGGGGGGCAGTCACACAGGGAAGAAATTTCCAAGGGCTGTGGTCAAGTCAGGAGACTTGCCTTCACATCAACATCCTGGAAGTAAGGGCCATATACAATGCCCTACGTCAAGCGGAGTCCCTGCTTCGCGACCAACCGGTTCTGATTCAGTCAGACAACATCACCGCAGTGGCTCATGTAAACCGCCAAGGCGGCACACGGAGCAGGGTGGCGATGGTAGAAGCCATCAGAATTCTTCGCTGGGCGGAAAATCACGTAAGCGCACTGTCAGCAGTGTTCATTCTGGGAGTGGACAACTGGGAAGCAGACTTCCTCAGCAGGCACGACCTCCACCCGGGAGAGTGGGGACTTCATCAAGAAGTCTTCAAGCAGATTGCAAGTCGGTGGGAACTGCCACAGGTGGACATGATGGCATCCCGCCTCAACAAAAAGCTACAGAGATATTGTGCCAGGTCAAGGGACCCTCAGGCGATAGCTGTGGACGCACTGGTGACACCGTGGGTGTTCCAGTCAGTCTATGTATTTCCTCCTCTTCCTCTCATACCCAAGGTGCTGAGAATCATAAGAAAAAGAGGAGTGAGAACAATACTCATTGTTCCGGATTGGCCAAGAAGGACTTGATATCCAGATCTGCAAGAAATGCTCACAGAGGACCCGTGGCCTCTGCCTCTAAGGCAGGACTTGTTGCAACAGGGGCCCTGTCTGTTCCAAGACTTACCGCGGCTGCGTTTGACGGCATGGCGGTTGAACGCCGGATCCTAGCAGAAAAAGGCATTCCGGATGAAGTTATTCCTACGCTGATAAAGGCTAGGAAGGATGTGACAGCTCAGCATTATCACCGTATATGGCAAAAATATGTGGCTTGGTGTGAGGCCAGGAATGCCCCTACGGAGGAATTCCAGCTGGGCCGTTTCCTTCTCTTCCTACAGGCGGGAGTGACTTTGGGCCTTAAATTGGGTTCCATTAAGGTTCAGATTTCGGCCTTATCCATTTTCTTTCAAAAAGAACTAGCTTCTCTGCCTGAAGTTCAGACGTTTGTAAAGGGAGTGCTGCATGTTCAGCCCCCTTTTGTGCCTCCAGTGGCACCTTGGGATCTTAACGTGGTTTTGAGTTTCCTGAAATTACACTGGTTTGAACCACTCAAAACAGTGGAATTGAAATATCTCACGTGGAAGGTGGTCATGCTATTAGCCTTGGCTTTGGCTAGGCGTGTGTCAGAATTGGCGGCTTTGTCACATAAAAGCCCTTATCTGGTTTTCCATGCGGATAGAGCAGAATTGCGGACTCGCCCACAATTTCTGCCGAAAGTGGTTTCATCCTTTCATATAAACCAACCTATCGTGGTGCCTGTGGCTACTACTGACTTGGAGGATTCCGAGTCACTGGATGTGGTCAGGGCTTTGAAGGTTTATGTAGCCAGAACGGCTAAGGTCAGGAAAGCAGAATCTTTGTTTATCCTGTATGCTTCCAACAAGCTTGGGGCGCCTGCTTCAAAGCAAACTATTGCTCGCTGGATCTGTAACACGATCCAGCAGGCTCATTCTGCGGCAGGGTTGCCGCTGCCTAAATCAGTTAAGGCCCATAACACAAGGAAGGTGGGCTCTTCTTGGGCGGCTGCCCGAGGGGTCTCGGCATTACAGCTTTGCCGAGTGGCTACTTGGTCAGGTTCAAACACCTTTGCAAAGTTCTACAAGTTTGATACCCTGGCTGAGGAGGACCTTGTGTTTGCTCATTCGGTGCTGCAGAGTCATCCGCACTCTCCCGCCCGTTTGGGAGCTTTGGTATAATCCCCATGGTCCTTAAGGAGTCCCCAGCATCCACTAGGACGTTAGAGAAAATAAGATTTTACTTACCGGTAAATCTATTTCTCGTAGTCCGTAGTGGATGCTGGGCGCCCGTCCCAAGTGCGGACTTCGTCTGCAATGCTTGTATATAGTTATTGCTTAAATAAGGGTTATGTATAGTTGCATCAGGGTTGATCTGATGCTCTGTTGTTGTTCATACTGTTAATTGGGTAAAATTATCACAAGTTATACGGTGTGATTGGTGTGGCTGGTATGAGTCTTACCCTGGATTCTCAAAATCCTTTCCTTGTACTGTCAGCTCTTCCGGGCACAGTTTCTCTAACTGGGGTTGGAGGAGGGACATAGAGGGAGGAGCCAGAGCACACCAGAATCCAAATTCTTTCTTAAAGTGCCCATGTCTCCTGCGGAGCCCGTCTATTCCCCATGGTCCTTACGGAGTACCCAGCATCCACTACGGACTACGAGAAATAGATTTACCGGTAAGTAAAATCTTATTTTTTCCTTGTTCATGTTTATATTTATTTTTTTATTTATATCATATATATTTTTTATTAATTTTATTTTTATGTTTTTATTTTATTATTTTTATTTTAGTTTCATTTTTATTTATTTGTCTTTTTCTTAATTTTTCTTAATATTTCTCACTTTTTTCTTATTATATGCAGTATCTGTCTTCTCACTATAATGATTAGTAAATATAATTTCATTTTCCTGGGTGTTATTTCAGATATTTCTCCAGGATATACCACTATTCATATGTTGACCGTTTAACATAAAAAAAGCAACTGCTCTAATATCGCTAATAAATAAAATGTTAAAGATACTGTACAAGTATGTTTTCCCAGCCCATTTCTTTGTACATATGAACATATACCTATATAACTTTAGCTTGCTGCTAAAAGGAGATTTATGGTAAGACTTACCATTGTTAAATCTCTTTCTGTGAGGTACACTGGATTCCACAGGGAATAACATCGGGGTGTAGAGTTGGATCTTGATCCGAGGCACCAACAGGCTAAAGCTTTGACTGTTCCCAGGATGCACTGCACCGCCTCCTCTATATCCACACCTCCAGGCACTGGAGCTCAGTTTTGTAAACCAGTCCAATGCAGTAGCAGGTAAAGGAGACGGCTGTAGTTAGTAGCCACATATAACCACATTCTCATGACAGGAGACGGTACCAGCGGCTAATGCCATACAAACCCAAAGAAGCTAAGTGTGTCAGGGTGGGCGCCCTGTGGAATCCAGTGTACCTTGCAGAAAGCGAGTTAACAATGGTAAGTCTACCATAAATCTCCTTTTCTGCAGCGGGGTACACTTTTATTCCACAGGGAATAACATTGGTGATGTCCTAAAGCAGTTCCTCATGGGAGGGGTGGCGCTGTAGCAGGCACAAGATCCTGGCGTCCAAAGGAAGCTTCCTGGGAGGCGGAAGTATCAAAGGCATAGAACCTGATGAACGTGTTTACTGAGGACCACGTAGCCGCCTTGCACAATTGTTCTAGGGTCGCGCCACGGTGGGCCGCCCTAGAAGGTCCAACAGACCAAGCAGAATGGGGCTTGATAGTGGCAGGAGCTGGAAGGCCAGCCTGCACATAAGCTTGTGCAATCACCATTCTAATCCATCTGACCAAGGTCTGCAATATGCAGGCCAGCGTCGTTTGTGAAAAACAAAAAGAACAAAGAGAGAATCATATCTCCTAAGAGAGGCGGTTCTCTTTACATATATACAGAGAGCCTGTACCACATCCAAAGACCTTTCTTTGGAGGACAAACCAGGAGAGATAAAGGCCGGAATCACAATCTCTTGGTTAAGGTGGAAAATGACACCACCTTAGGTAGATAACCAGGGCGAGTTCTAAGTACCGCACGGTCACAGTGAAAATTCAGAAAGGGTGACCGACAGGATAACGCACTCAAGTCTGAAACCCTTCTAGCAGAGGCAATAGCCAGCAAAAACAAGACCTTAAGTGTAAGCCACTTATGGTCCACAGACTCAAGAGGTTCAAACGTAGACACTTGTAGGGCATCCAGAACAACCAACAAATCCCAAGGAGCCACAGGAGGGACATAGGGAGGTTGAATCCGTAAAACACCCTGAGTGAAAGTGTGAACGTCAGGCAGAGACGCAATTTTTCTCTGAAACCACACCGACAAGGCTGAAATATGAACCTTGAGGGAGGCCAGACGAAGGCCTAACTCCAGGCCCTGATGCAGAAAAGCCAAAAGTTTGGCAGTACTGAATTTGTATGCATCATAATTCTTAGCCACACACCAGGTGAAGTAAGAATTCCAAACCCTATAATAAATCCGAGCAGAGGCTGGTTTACGGGCGTTCAACATAGTTTGAATGACCGCCTCAGGAAATCCTTTGGCCCTCAGTACGGAAGCTTTAAGAGCCATGCCGTCAAAGCCAGTCGGACCAGATCCTGGTAGACACAAGGGCCCTAAACGAGGACGTCTGACATTGCGGAAGTAAAAGACGCTCTATCGAGAGACCCTGCAGGTCTGAGAAGCAATGACGCCTGGGCCACGCTGGAGCGATTTGAAGTAGTATTCCTCCTTCTTGCTTGAACTTCCTGATTATCCTGGGCAGGAGTGACACCGGAAGGAACCCATACAGCAGCCAAAAGTTCCATGGAATTGCCAGTGCGTCCACGAATGCTGCTTGAGGATCCCTTGTCTTTGCTCCAAAGACCGGAACCTTGTGATTGTGTCGAAACGCCATCCGGTCTAAATCTGGTAGGCCCCACTTTTCCACTAGGATTTGAAAGACTTCTGGATGAAGGCTCCACTCTCCAGTCTTTGACGACTGAGGAAGTCCGCTTCCCAGTTGAGGACCCCCGGAATGAACACTGCTGATATGGCTGGCAGATGGCGTTCCGTCCATTGAAAAATCTTTGACACTTCCATCATTGCCATGCTGCTTCGAGTGCCACCTTGATGATGTATGTATGCCACCGTGGTGGCATTGTCCGACGGTACTTGAACAGGCCTGTTCTGTACCAGAGGCAGGGCAAGCTTCAGAGCATTGAATACTGCCCACATCTCCAGAATATTTATTGGGAGGAGAGATTCCTCCCTGGTTCACTGTCCCTGAAGAGAGTGTTGCTCCAATATCATGCCCCAACCCCGCAGACTGGCTTCCGTCGTTAGGAGGATCCAGTTGGGATGACCCCTGCACAATTGTTTGTCCTGCAGCCACCAGTTCAGTGACAGACGAACCTCCGGAGTCCAGGAGATCATTTGAGAACTGATGCGGTGAGGCAGGCCGTCCCACTTGATATGGATTAACCTCTGCAGAGGGCAGGAATGAAAGTGAGCGTACTCCACCATGTCGAAAGCCAACACCATGAGGCCTAGTACTTGCATTGCTGAGTTTAACGACACTCTTGGGCTAGAGAGGAAGCATCTTATCTTGTCCTGAAGTTTCTGGACCTTCTCCGGAGACCAGAACAACCGTTGTTTGTGAGTGTCCAGTAACGCCCCCAGGTGCACCATGCTCTGAGCAGGGACCAGGGAGGATTTCTTCCAGTTGATGAGCCACCTGTGGGCTTGCAGGAATTGGACCGTCAGTTCCAGATGACGGAGGAGAACATCCGGGGAGTTCACCAGGGTCAACAAGTCATCTAGATACGGCAGGATCCTGATACCCTGACGGCGGAGAAGGGCCATCATGACTGCCATGATCTTGGTGAAGATTCGCGGAGCCGTGGTCAGTCCAAAAGGCAAGGCCGGGAACTGATAATGTAGGTTTCCAATAGCAAACTGCAGGTATTGCTGATGCGACATGGCAATAGGTATATGTAGGTAAGCATCCTGTATGTTTAGCGATACCATATAGTCCTTGGTCTCCAAGGCGAGAACAATAGAGCGAAGAGTTTCCATACGGTACTTGGATACCTTCACAAATTTGTTCAAAGACTTGAGGTTGAGAATGGGCCGGGAGGATCCATTCGGTTTCGGAACTAGGAACTGCGTTGAATAGTACCCCCTGCCTCTCTGAGCCAGATGCACCGGCACTATTACTCATGTGTCCAGG
Organism: Pseudophryne corroboree; assembly: GCF_028390025.1. Lineage (NCBI taxonomy): Eukaryota > Metazoa > Chordata > Amphibia > Anura > Myobatrachidae > Pseudophryne > Pseudophryne corroboree. Next base: position 260,319,196 of record NC_086450.1, read on the forward strand.
AGAGATTGTACCACCAAATGTAGAGTTTTTGCTTTCAACGGATCCGAAGGGATATTTGTGGAGCAAAACTGGTGAGGGGGACGCTTCTTGAAAGAGATTGCGTATCCGTGAGTGACTACTTCCCTCACCCAGGCGTCTGTAGTGGTCTGTAACCATACGTGAGCGAACCGCAGAAGTTGGCCTCCCACCCTGGGGGAGGCCCGCCCTATCATGCAGCAGGCTTGTCTGGTTTGGAAGCAGGCTGACAGGCAGCCCAGGAACGTTTAGATTTGGACTTAGAGGTTTTGGATGTGCGAGTCTGTTTCGGGTACGCCTGACCCTTTGCTTTACCTGGAGGTCGAAAGGAATGAAAGGTGGTACTCTTAGCCTACGGAGCCGAATGATTAATACTCGGTAGACATGCAGTTTTAGCAGACGATAAGTCAGCAACAATCTTGTTCAGATCTTCCCCAAAAAGGATGTTTCCCATAAAAGGGATCACCTCCAAGGTCTTTTTAGAGTCCAGATCCACAGACCAGGACCGCAACCACAGAATCCAGCGAGCCAAAATGAACGTAGTAGACGCTTTGGCTGCCAGCACACTGGCATCAGAGGTCACCTCCTGAATGTAATGAGAAGCTGTGGTAATATATGAAAGACACGGTCTGTCATTATCCGAAAAATTCAGAGGTAGCTCCGCTTCAACTTTTTGAACCCAGTCTTCAATAGCTTTTGCAGCCCAAGAAGCCGCTATAGTAGGTCTATGTACAGCACCTGCAAGAGTGTGAATAGACTTCAAGCAACCCTCCACGCGCTTATCCATCGGTTCCTTCGGAGAGGTGACGGTAGTGACAGGCAGAATAGAAGACACCGCCAGACGTGCAACATATGAGTTCACCGGCGGAGGTGTTTCCCAATTTTTACTTAACTCTGCAGTGAGGGAATAACGATCTAGCATCTTTTTAGACAGGGATAATTTCTTTCCTGGAGACTCCCAGGATTCCTGACGTATGTCAACTAAATGGTCAGACTGTGGCAAAACTAATTTAGTAACCTTCTGACGTTTAAACTTATCAGGTGTCTTGGACGTATCTGGAAGTTCATGTTCATCATCAATCTGAAGAATCAGTTTGATAGCCTCCAAGAGGTCAGGAACATCCACCTGTGTTGTAGATTCCCCATCAGAAGCATCTGCATCAGTGTCTGATGGATCAGTATATACCCCATCTTCATCGGATGAATTATCCGAAACGTGTGGATTGTGAGGAAGAAATGGACCGCTTAGATGACCCTTTGGTCCTAGGAGAGCAAGGGTCAGGCTTTTGTTTAACCAAAGTCTGATTTAACTGTTGTAACTGAGTAGACCGAGTATCCACCCGTGTTGGATTTACAACAGGGACAATATGTGATTGTACAGGCACAGGAGGTCCCACAGGGGGCGCTAGTCTCGTTACTAGCATAGTCAGTAAATTAGATAAAGCAGACCAAGGTGGGTCTTGGTGTGCCACCGGTGCTGCAGGCTGACCGAGGGGTACATAACCCCCACTACCTGGACCCTCAGCTGGAATATTTTCCTAAGATAAAGGTGCAGCGTCAGCACTGCATAACGCAGGGTCAGCCACGGATCTCCCGCCCTGTGACACAGACATTATTGGAGAATGTAGCTCTAGGGCGTAACAGTACAATATAGCCAGACACAGTACCTGACAAAAAACCCCTGTGGAGTGTGATTGCAATGCAGATCACAAACAGAGGATTTAAGTGTTATATGGTGACTGAAATACAGAGAAATATACCAAACAATATATCTATATAACATTATAACAGTATAGTTTGTGCTACTGGCCCACCCCTAGGAATGCTAGGGGTGTGTTACCCCACAGTGCTTGTTCCCAGATTGTAAGTCATATGTGTACCAAATTTAGTGTAAATTGCTCCAGGCATTCCAGAGTTATGCTGTCTGCTAAAATACTCTGTGCTGCTGCCTCACCTCTAGGCCCCCCCCCCCCCCCTCCCCAGCAGTGTGTGTTCCCAGATTTTAAGTCATAGGTGTACCAGGTTGTTTGGTGTGAATTGGTCCAGGCATTCTGGAGTCATGCTGTCTCCTGATATACTCTGTGCGGCTGCCCCCCCTCCCCCCCCAGGGTGTGTTACCCCCACAGTGTTTGTTCCCAGATTGTAAGGCATATGTGAACCAAGTTTGGTGTACATTACTGCAAGCATTCTGGAGTTATGCCAAAACATCCATACATACACACTTCCATTTTTTGCGATTTCTGTGGATGGACAGTGACATTTGTAAAGCTGGTTCTCAGCAAGCACCTGGGACCTAATGAGGATCTACCTGCCACGTTTTAAGATTGTAGGCCTTGAGGTTTAAAGGATTTTGTGATGAGTCAATCAGTGAATCAATCTCCATTTGCTATATATATATATATATATATATATATATATGCTGCACTCTGAGATTTAAACATGACAAAGTGTATTTCAAATCAGCAACATGAAAGCTCCAACGTTTCGGGGCTCAGCCACCCCTTTGTCAAGGTGCATGCAACAAATACAAGTGCTTAATCTTACCTAAGTACCAAAGAATCAGCACATTCAACTATGTAAAGAACAAAGTATTTAATAAGAATATTTTCATTCATTCAGATCTAGATTGTGTTATTTTAGTGTTCCCTTTATTTTTTTTGAGCAGTATATATATATATATATATATATATATATATATATATATATATAGAGAGAGAGAGATTACAGCTGCCAGCAGAAGTGACAGCTCATAACCCACTACTTTTCAATCCACTACTGTCTGCATTGGGTGTAGTATTGTATGCCGGCGGCCGGGCTCCCGGCGACCAGCATACCGGTGCCGGGAGCCCGACTGCCGGCATACCGACAGCGTGGCGAGCGCAAATGAGCCCCTTGCGGGCTCGCTGCGCTCGCCACGCTGCGCGCATGGTGGCGTGCTACGCGCGCCACGCTATTTTATTCTCCCTCCAGGGTGGTCGTGGTCCCTCACGAGGGAGAAAAAGTGTCTGTATGCCGGCTGTCGGGATACCGGCGCTGGTATACTGTGTGCCGGGATCCCGACAGTCGGCATACTGAAGACCACCCGTCTGCATTATCTCCTACATTTCTGTACTCTCTCTTCCAAAGCACCAGTTACCACTCTCTGCAATGCAAACATAACAGAATTTGTGCATTTAAAAATTGGAAAGCAGAGGTTCACATATCCTTTGGCACATTTGTTGAAAACCATACTCTCTCATTTGTTGGAAATAGAAATGAATGCCACACTTCACTAGCTACACCCAATCTTGTCTGATCTTGGAATCTAAGCAGTGACCGGCCTGATCAGTACTTGGATGGGAGACCACCTAGGAATATCAGGTGCAGTAGATACATAATTTGAAAACAAACAGCAGAAGTGATGGAGCAACCTTCAACCTCGGCCATCTTCTTTTTTCTATTCTCTTGATAAAGTGATATAAGGCTTTACTTAGCAATAATTAAAACAAAAACTTTGATTGTAATATAGTAGAATGGTACAACAAATCAATATGTCAAGCAAAATACTGCAGTATACAAAGGTAAGTGTACCTGTTAATAGTCAGTGTATATGGTTCTGTGAGACCAAACAAAAATAGGATTTTAATTACCTACCGGTAAATCCTTTTCTTGTAGTCCGTAGAGGATACTGGGGTCCATTTAGTACCATGGGTATAGATGGGTCCACTAGGAGCCATGAGCACTTTAAGAATTTGATAGTGTGGGCTGGCTCCTCCCTCTATGCCCCTCCTACCAGTCTCAGTCTAGGAAACTGTGCCCGAGGAAGCGGACATACTTCAAGAGAAGGATAGATAAGGATAGTGGTGAGATTCTGAACCAGCACACTCAACAAGAGGAAAGCCAAGCTAACCAAACTTGAAACAGAAACAGCAATGGCTGAACCAACATTACTTAACCAAGTAACAGTGCAGGCAGGAGGAAGTACTGGGCGGGTGTCCAGTATCCTCTACGGACTACGAGAAAATGATTTACCGGTAGGTAATTAAAATCCTATTTTCTCATATGTCCTAGAGGATGCCATACCCTCCAACATTTTACACACAAAAATCGGTACACATTAGAAAAGGGGGCGTGGTCACGGGTAAAGGGGTTGTGTGTGGCCACACCCCTTTTCCTATACTTTCAATGGTAGTTTGGAGAGCCAAAAATAGGTACAGACCATAAAAAAAGGTACTGTACCTATACGCTACAAGAACCATGTGTTTATAGACTGGATCCGCAGGAGACATGGGCACTTTAAGGCTTTGAAAGGGGTGTGAACTGGCTCCTCCCTCTATGCCCCTCCTACAGACTCCAGTTTAGAATTTGTGCCCAGCTGAGGAGTTCTACTGAGTTTCTCGGAAAAGACTTTGTTAGGTTTTTTTATTTTCAGGGAGGCTGCTGGCAACGGTCTCCCTGCATCGTGGGACTTAGGGGAGAGAAGGCAGACCTACTTCTAGGCAGTTTAAAGGCTCTGCTTCTTGGCTACAGGACAACATTAGCTCCTGAGGGTTTGGAACACTAGGTACGCCTAGCGGTTCACTCCCAGAGCCCGCCGTCACCCCCCTTGCAGAGCCAGAAGTCAGAAGACAGGTGAGTTAAAGAAGATAGAAGACTTCAGTGACGGCTTCTGAGGTACCGCACAGCGATCGCGCTGCGCGCCATGCTCCCACACACAGCGGCAGAGTGCGGGGGGGCGGGGGTTTAGGGCGCCGCCCTGGGCAGCATTAGAGACCTCTTTTCAGGTTGGCAGAGTGATATTGTAGTGCCTTGGCACTAAATACATACCCCCGCCCGCACGGAGTGCACCTCCTCGCGCTGCTGCAGTCCGCTGGGTTGAGCGTGTCCTCCTTGCCTGACGCTCTCTGCCTGTCACTGCTCTCCTGCTCCACGGGCTGGGGCACTGTGGGGGAAAAAAATAATAATAATAAATAAATAAAAAATAAATAAATAAAACGAGCTCTATCAGAGGCTGCACAGGCACTTCCGGCTGCAGTCTCTGAGAACCCCTGCTGTGGATAGTATATAACCTTCCAGTGTGGGGCTTGGGAGATGAGGAATTAGGCTCCCACCCATTGTCCTAACAACTGCTCAGTGCCCCCGGATCACGGCCCCCTCTGCTGCTTAATCCCTGTCAGAAATATATTAATGTGACTTTCTCTCTCTTCATTATATATATCCAGCTGGAGGCTGCTGGTATACCACTGTGTGATTCCTGATTTGCTGATATAGCACTGACTGGAGGCTTGCCTGCCTGGTTTACCACAACTCTCTCATATAGTGCTGCAACTCCCTGTAGGGGTGACTATAACGAATACTATGGGGAAGACTTCTCAGGCCGCGGCCAAGCTTGAAAAATACGCTAGAAATCCTCCCGCGCAAAATAAGAGAATGGGGGGGTCGCAGGATGGTTCTTCTCCCCCCTCTCCGGTTACAAGTGCTGGCTCCGGCCCCCCGGAGGCTTCAGAGGATGCTATCCAAAGGGTACTGGACGCAGTTAATGCCAGCGAATGCAGGCTGGCCGAAAAGATCACCCAGGTGCAATCAGATCTTTCCTTAATTCACCAGGATCTACAACGAGTTAGAGAGAGAGTGGGGGAGGCGGAAACCCGCATTTCTACTGTCGAGGACACTGTGGCCCCGCTTGGCCGACGCACCACTGCCCTTGAATCCCAGATGACGGAGGTGCAGAAAAAATTGACCGATATGGAGGGGCGTCTGAGACGGAATAACATTCGGTTTGTGGGCTTGCCGGAAAAGGAGGAGGGTGATGCTCCTGAGCGGTTTTTGGAGAAGTGGCTTACAGATTTCTTTGGGACGGATGCTTTTACGTCACACTACGCGGTGGAACGAGCACATAGAATCCCTATGCGGCCATTACCGCCGGGGGCTCCTCCCCGTACATTTATAGCTAAATTCCTCCACTTCAAGGATCGGGACATGGTACTCACCCTGGCACGCACCAAAGGCCCACTTAAATGGAATGGTACCCGGATCTCTGTGTTTCCTGATTTTGCGGTCGACGTCCAGAAGGAGAGAGCCCAGTTCCTTCCAATTAAGAGACGTCTCCGGGAGCTCAATCTCCCTTATGCTATGCTCTTTCCCTCAAAGTTGCGGGTGGTCGCAGGAGAAGAGACTAAATTCTTTTTGACCCCGCGGGAGGCGGCGACGTGGCTTGACCGGCAGTTCCCGGCGGGGCGTGCTCTGGCAAATGACTGAATGTCGCAGCTGCCCGCTGGCTGGGCTGTGATTTATGTCATTAAGTATTTGTGTATACAGCTATTGCATTAATGTTTGTTGACTTTTTCTTTTTTCCTACTAGGGGGTCAATACAGCCTTTATTGGTAGTATACTAAATGTTGCACTTGATATTGGGTCCCTGCATGTTGGGGGGTTGGGTGCTTATTTGGCCCTGGGGGGGTTGGGTTATGGCGGGGGAGCAGTGCCTGCTTTTGACCGCTGTATTTTTTGTCCTCTTTACTAGTTATTTAGTTGTAGGGAGGGGGGTTTTTTTGGGATTAGGTATGCCACAGTTCGGGCCGGTATACAGGGTGGGGGGTTGTATGGGGGGGAAGGGAGGATTTAATGGGTGGTTGTTTTATAAGCATTGCTGTTACGACATGTTTAGAGAAATTTTTCGCAGGCGGTTACTTTTCGGTCTCTTTCAAATAACAATGTTGTGGGTACATTTGGCACTTGGTGCTCTTATGTATTATGGCATCACTTAGTCTAAAAATGTTATCCTGGAATGTGCGGGGCCTTAACGATAAAATTAAAAGGGCCCTGGTGCTTCGGCAGATTAGGCAGTACTCCGCAGATGTTGTTTGTCTTATGGAGACGCACCTGGAGGGAGCCAAAGTTCTATCTCTTAAAAAGCCATGGATTGGGTGGCTATACCACTCCACTCATACCTCCCACTCCAGAGGCGTCTCCATTCTGATCCGTAGATCTGTCCCGTTTGTTTTGGACCAGGCCCAGGTGGATCAATGGGGACGATATATTTTTCTTAAATGTCAGATAAATTCCATGTCTTTATTATTGTTAGCTATTTACATTCCTCCACCGTACTCCCCGGAGGTTCTACGCAAGGCTGCTGATTTTATGTCCCTTTACCCCAATATTCCCACTGTCTGCATTGGGGACTTTAATAATGTCATGGATCTTAGAGTGGATAGATTCAGCACCAATACTACTGTGCCTCGCCCACGTCCGGGTAACTTTGCTCTGTTAGTGGAGGGTATGGGTTTGGTGGACGTCTGGAGGGCGCGGCATCCAGCTGCTCAACAGTTCTCCTGTTTCTCCCCTACTTACTCCTCCTTTTCTAGGATTGATATGGCCCTAGTCTCCCCCTGTTTAATTCCCAAAATTGTTGATATCCAGTATGCAACTAGAGGTATCTCTGACCATTCACCAGTACTGTTGAATCTGGATACTGGGGGTACCCGGGGACAGTTGTTTTGGAAATTTAACTCATTCTGGCTGTCACAGATGGGCACTGGAGCGGAGCTTGAGCTTGCTTGGTGGGAGTTCTTGGAGCTAAACGGAGGTACTGCTGGACCAGCAATACTCTGGGACGCATTTAAAGCATTTATACGTGGTTCCCTAATTAGACGGGTTGCTACCTTAAAAAATGGTTACAAACGCCAAGAAATGGAACTTGAAGCGTCCTGTAGGTCCCTAGAAATACAATATTTGCAAGATGGATTGATTGCCTCCAAGGACGCATGGTTGCTTGCGCAGTCCAAATGGAGGAACTGTCTGTCTGATAAAGCTAAATACCGTTTGCTGTATGCCCAACACTCTTATTATGCTACAGGCGATAGACCTGGTACTTATCTAGCACATTTAGCGGCGGCAGATAAATTCTCTAATACTGTCCTGGCGATAGGTGGGGATGACGGTGTAACTTATGTAAAAACTCCGGAAATAGCGGACCAATTTGTTGCTTATTATAGAAGTCTGTATAGTACAAGACTATCGGCTGATTTAACCGAAATAGATGATTATCTTGCTGGTATACCATTGCCCTCGCTCTCTAATGTGGCGGTTGAATTCCTGGACTCCCCTTTGTCATTGACGGAGATTGAAACAGCCATCAAATCATTTCCTGGAGGCAAGGCACCAGGGCTAGATGGAATTCCTATTGAACTATATAAGAAGCATATTGACTTTTATGCCCCTAGATTACTTACTCTGTTCAATGACTTGTTGAAGTTGGGGTCGCTGCCAGATTCCATGACTGATGCTTTGATAATAGTGCTATTGAAACCGGATAAGAACCCAGAGCGGGTAGATTCATATAGACCTATCTCGCTACTTACAACTGATGTCAAGGTGTTAGCAAAGATCCTGGCACTTAGACTCAACTCCGTTATTACCCAAATTATACACACAGATCAGACTGGTTTCGTGCCGGGGCGGTCCACTCTAACTAACCTTAGGCGCTTGTTCACGCACTTACAGGGCCCTCGCGGGGACGCCGACACTTCTGTTGTAGTGTCTCTCGACGCTGCTAAAGCTTTTGATTCAGTGGAGTGGGCGTTCTTGTGGGGGTCTATGGCCCGCTTCGGTATCGGACCACGCTTTATACGGTGGGTCAAGTTACTTTACTCCACCCCATTAGCCAGGGTCTCGATAAATGGATTTATTTCCTCTGCATTCCCTCTGGCCAGGGGTACAAGACGGGGCTGCCCGCTATCCCCTATCCTTTTTGCTCTAGCAGTGGAGCCCTTGGCGTGCTTGGTGCGTTCTGACCTGCGGGTGGGGGGGTTCCGGGTGGGCCCCACCACGGACAAGATTGCTCTATACGCGGATGATATTCTGCTGTTTATATCAGACTACTGCAACACCATGCCGCACGTGTTGCGTATTATTGACACCTATGGCGGGTATTCAGGATTGTCCATAAATTGGGATAAGTCCTGCATATTGCCCTTTCGGGGTGCTTGTCCTGGGGTCCCGCCCGTGGCCCTCCCTCTTCGCTGGGTGGACTCATTCAAGTACTTGGGTATCTGGGTCACAAATAATCCTTCTCAATACTTTTCCCTTAACATAAAACCTCACATGGATTATTTGCACTCCCGTATTGCGGTGTGGGGGACTCTACCTCTAACTATAACGGGTAGAATTAATTTAGTGAAAATGGTGGCCCTGCCTAAGTTGCTGTATGCGTTACAGCACTCCCCTGTTTATCTCCCATTAAAAACCTTTCGGAGAATAGATAGTCTTCTGTCCTCTGTCGTATGGTCTAAACGTCGGGTCAGAATAAAATTAGACACCCTCACGCGCCCACGTGACTCTGGGGGCCTGGGCCTCCCTAAATTCAGATTATATTATCTAGCGGCACAAATGGTACATATTAGTAAGTGGTTACATGATCCTGGTAGAGATGAATTGATTTCCCGAATTCTCTATGTAACTGATCGGAATTGCACCCCATTACAACTACTGTTGAGTGACAATGTAGCGCTACTTAACCTTCCCATTGTCAAACAAGCAATTATGGTATGGAGACAGACGCATAGATTGCTCCAGGGAGAGGGATGGGATCCGGAAACACCTCTAGCCTACGCACATTCTTTTAATGAGCTTACATCGTTGCAGATGAGGGAGGTCTGGAGCAGCTGGGGAGTGCAGTCTCTTGGGCAATTGTATCATATGGGGGTATTTAAGTCTTTCCAACAATTGCAGGAGGAGTATAATATTCCTACCTTCTATTTCTATCGATATCTACAACTCCGCCATGCTTGTCAAACTCAATTTGCAAACACTCCCCTGATGATCCGGGACACACCAGTTAGGGAACTATTTGTTAAGCTTCAAAATTGTACTATTTCCATATTCTATTCGGCCCTACTGCGTGCTTATCATTGTGAGACCCTTCTTTCTCTTAAATCTAGATGGGAAAGTGATTTGGGGCCCATATCTAATGATGCCTGGGAGGATGCACTGGGTGCTTCTAGACTGGCGACCACAGCGGTCCGTTACCAACAAGTGCATCTTTTTGTTTTACATAGAGTCTATATTACTCCTGAGAGGTTGATGAGATTCGGAGGAAGAATGGATTCTAAATGTCCCAAGTGCACTCTAGATGGGGGCACCTTTTGGCACATGATTTGGTCCTGTAGGATAGTTCATGCCTTCTGGCAGGATGTACTCAAGATTGTGGTTTCCACTGGTATACCTGCTGATGTGCTGACCCCCCCTGTGTGTGTGCTGGCGGTGGTGGATGAGGAGTTGCTGGATGCCCCCTCCAGGCGCTACGTTATCAACATGTGTGCTCTTGCACAGGTTTCTATAGCCCGGTCGTGGATGGCACCCGATGGCCCAGATATTGACTCATGGATTGCTTTAGTGAATACTACAGTGGCGCATGAAAGATTTGTCTATGTATCCAGGAAAGCCATTAATAAATATTATGCGATATGGGATAGATGGTTGTCATCACCATATGTTGGGGGTACCTGCACTACAATATCTGCGGATGCAAGTTTAGCTTTAACATAATCACCCCGAAGCTACCTGATGAGGCTAGGAAATTGTGCTGCTTACACAATAGTATTATTTACTATATAGCTCACCCGAGGCACTACTTCCTGTATTGGATATGGTTGTATTCAGCGGTTCTGCAAAGATGTATTCTTTTCTTTTGTGAGTATGTATTTGTAGGTATGTGTAAATATGTGTATATATATGTGCATAGGTGTATGTGTGCATATAGATATATATATGGGTGAAGTGACGTGTCGGCCGGGTTCAATAACAGATGCCAACCGATTAAAATATATGTCTGTGCGTGATATGCTATATGTTGCCTGATAATATTGTCGTCAGTAATGCTTTAGGTTTATGTTGTATTTTTGTTTTGTAGCATGTACAAAAAAGGAAACAAATTTCAATAAAAATTGTTGAATTTAAAAAAAAAAAAAATACATACCCCCGCCAGCATTATTTGTTTTAAAGCGCCATGAAGGGGCTCACAGCTCTTATCAGCGCCATTTTCTCTCCAGAGCTGCAGAGACGCTGGTCCTTCCTCACCCCTGCTAACAAGTATCAGGGTGCAAAACGGGGGGTCACAGCAAATTTGGTGCTATATTAAGTGATTATAAAGCGCTGCACGGTCTGAGGCATTATATATTAAGTTTTCAGAACCGGGACAGGCGCTGGGTTGTGAGCTGGCAAACTCCCTCTGTGTTTCTCTAACAGGCTTTACTGTGGGTCTGTCCCCCTTTTGGCCCAAAGTGTATGTGGGTGTCGGTACAGGTGTGTTGGCATGTCTGAGGCGGAGTGCTCTTCCCAGGAGGAGACTGTGTTGGGGGCAGAAACGGCTGTGGGAGTGACCCTGTCAGCACCGCCGACTCCTGACAGGGTAAATGTGTTGAATGCTTTGAATGCTAATGTGGCTCTTATTAGTAAGAGATTAGATAAATCTGAGTATCAGAACCAGGTATGAAAAAAAAATCTGTGGAGAATGTGTTATCACAGGTCCAGACCCCCTCGGGGTCACATAAACGTTTGTTTGCTCAGTTAGCAGACACAGATACCAACACGGACACTGACTCCAGTGTCGACTATAGTGTTACCCGATTAGACCCAAAATTTGCAAAGAGCATTCAGTACATGATTGTGGCAATAAAAGACGTGTTGCATATCACCGAGGACCCTGCTGTTCCTGATACTAGGGTCTGTATGTTTAAGGGAAAGAAACATAAGGTAACGTTTACTCCCTCTCATGAACTGAATGCCCTTTTTGAAAAAATTTGGGAAAATCCTGACAGAAAGTTTCTGATTCCCAAAAGGATTCAAATGGCGTATCCGTTCCCCTCTGGGGATAGAGAGAAGTTGGAGTCACCTCCCGTTCTAGACAAGGCGCTGTCACGGTTGTCTAAAAAGGTGGCTTTACCGTCTCTTGACACGGCAGCCCATAAGGATCCTGCGGATCGTAGACAGGAAAATACGCTAAAATCCATTTACATCACCACAGGTACACTACTCAGACCACCTAATGCATCTGCGCGGGTGAGTAGTGCTATCGAAAAGTGGGCAGATAACTTGTCATCTGATATAGATACCCTGGATAGGGAGGCCATCCTTTTAACGCTAGGTTATATCAGGGACGCTGCAGCCTACTTAAAGGAAGCGGCGAGAGATATTGTCCTCTTGGGATCAAGGGCAAATGCCATGGCAGTCTCAGCTAGGAGAGCATTGTGGATTCATCAATGGAATGCTGATGCTGACTCTAAGATAGCTATGGAGTCTCTACTGTATAAAGGTGGTGTATTGTTTGGTGAAGGCCTCGCTGAGTTGGTGTCTACGGCTACCACGGGTAAGTCGTCATTTTTGCCTTATGTTCCTCCACAACAAAAGAAAGCTCACCACTTGCAGATGCAGTCCTTTCGGCCAAATAAATACAATAAAGGCCGAAGTTATTCCTTCCTTGCTAATAGAGAAAGAGGAAAAGGTAAAAGATCTCCAGCCTTGGCAGGTTCTCAGGAGCAGAAGTTCTCCCCGGCTTCCGCCAAATCCACCGCATGACGCTGGGACTCCTCTGCGGGAGTCCGCACCGGTGGGGGCACGTCTCAAGCTTTTCAGTCATTTCTGGGCTCGTTCGGCTCTAGACCCGTGGATTCTAGAAATAGTGTCCCAGGGGTACAAACTGGAGTTTCAAGACGTACCCCCCTCGACGTTTTTTTCAAATCAGCCTTACCAGCTTCTCTTCAGGACAGGGAGGTAATATGCGATGCAATACAAAAGTTGTGTCGGAATCAAGTCATTGTCAGGGTTTCCCCGGCACAACAGGGAGAAGGCTTTTATTCAAGCCCGTTTGTGGTCCCGAAGCCGGACGGCTCGGTCAGACCAATTCTAAACCTAAAATCCCTCAATCTTTACCTAAGAAAATTCAAATTCAAGATGGAATCTCTCCGAGCAGTGATCTCCAGTCTCGAGGAAGGTGATTTCATGGTGTCTGTCGACATAAAGGATGCTTACTTACACATCCCCATATATCCTCCGCATTAGGCTTACCTGCGGTTTGCTTCTCAGGATTGTCATTACCAATTTCAGACGCTGCCGTTGGGTCTATCCACGGCTCCGAGGATTTTCACCAAGGTAATGGAGGAAATGGTTCTCATTTGCAAGCAAGGAGTAACAATTATCCCTTACCTGGATGATTTCCTGATAAAGACGAGATCCAAAGACAAGCTGGAGCAGGACATTGCGCTCTCCCTGACATTTCTGCAACAACATAGTTGGCTCCTAAACCTGCCGATGTCACAGTTGATTCCGACGAAGCGGCTGTTGTTTTTGGGAATGATTCTGTACACGGAATTGCAGAGAGTTTTTCTTCCAGAAGAGAAGGCTGTGGAAATTCAGAGTTTGGTCAAACAAATTCTGAAACCAGCGTATCAATTCCAGAGTATCAATTCATCAATGCACTTGGTTGCTTGGGAAGATGGTGGCGAACCTACGAGGCCATTCAATTTGGCAGATTACATGCCAGGGTGTTTCAGTGGGACCTGTTGGACAAGTGGTCTGGATCCCATCTGCACATACACCGGAAAATAATCCTATCATCCAAGACCAGAATCTCACTCCTGTGTCGGCTGCACAGCTCTGGATCCTAGTAACCACGGATGCGAGTCTCCGAGGCTGGGGAGCAGTCACACAGGGGGAAACCTTCCAGGGAAAATGGTCAAGCCAGGAAGTTTGTCTACACATAAACGTTCTGGAGTTAAGGGCCATTTACAACGGCCTTCAAGCGGAACGTCTTCTTCGCAACCGGCCCGTCCTAATATAATCGGACAATATAACAGCAGAAGTGCACATAAACCGCCAGGGCGGAACAAAAAGCAGGGCGGCAATGGCAGAGGCCATAAAATTTCTCCGCTGGGCGGAAAGACATACAAGCGCTCTGTCAGCGATCTTCATTCCAGGAGTGGACAACTGGGAAGCAGACTGCCTCAGCAGACACGATCTCCATCCAGGAGAGTGGGGTCTTCATCAAGAGGTTTTCACAGAAGTGACAAGTCTTTGGGGAATTCCTCAAATAGACATGATGGCGTCTCACCTCAACAAGAAACTTCAGAGATATTGTTCCAGGTCGAGGGACCCTCAAGCAATAGCGGTGGACGTGCTGGTAACACCATGGGTGTTTCAGTCGGTGTACGTGTTTCCTCCGCTGCCACTCATTCCAAAGGTGATAAAGATCATAAGAAGAACAAAGGTCCAAGTGATCCTCATAGCTCCGGACTGGCCAAGGAGGGCTTGGTATCCAGATCTTTAGGAATTACTCATAAGAGATCTCTGGCCTCTTCCTCTACGAGATGATCTGTTACAGCAGGGGCCGTGCGTGTACCACGACTTACCGCGGCTACGTTTGACCGCTTGGCGGTTGAACCTTGGATCCTAGCCCGAAAGGGTATTCCCAGTGAAGTTATTCCCACACTTTTTAAGGCTAGATAAGGAGTAACGTCTAAACATTATCACCGTATTTTGAGAAAATATGTGTCTTGGTGTGAATCCTGGAAGGCTCCTACGGAAGAATTTCAGCTAGAGCGTTTTCTCCATTTCCTGCAAGCAGGTGTGGATGCGGGTCTAAAATTACGCTTGATTAAAGTACAATTTTCACCTTATCGGTTTTCTTTCCAAAACAATTGGCCTCCTTTACAGAAGTTCAGACTTTCGTGAAAGGAGTTTTGCACATCCAACCTCCCATTTGTGTCCCCAGTGGCACCATGGGATCTTAACGTGGTGTTGCATTTTCTTCAATCACATTGGTTTGAACCTTTACAGAAGGTAGAGTGGAAATTTCTCACTTGGAAAGTGGTCATGCTATTGGCCTTAGCATCCGCAAGGCGAGTGTCTGAGTTAGTGGCTCTGTCTCACAAGAGTCCTTATTTAATCTTCCATGAGGATAGAGCGGAGTTGAGGACTCGTCAACCATTTCTAATGAAGGTGGTTTCATCGTTCCACATGAACCAGCCTATTGTGGTACCAGTGGCTACTGACGCCTTCGAGGAGTCCAAATCTCTCGATGTTGTCAGGGCCTTGAAGATTTATGTCGCCAGAACGGCTCCACTTAGGAAAACGGAAGCTCTGTTTATCCTGTATGCTCCCAACAAGTTTGGAACACCTGCTTCAAAGCGGACTATTGCGCGCTGGATCTGTAATACGATTCAGCATGCTCATTCTACGGCTGGATTGCCGTTACCGAAATCAGTGAAGGCCCATTCTACCAGGAAAGTGGGCTCATCCTGGGCGGCTGCCTGCGGAGTCTCGGCATTACAACTCTGCCGAGCAGCTACTTGGTCGGGTTCAAACACTTTTGCGAAATTTGACAAGTTTGATACCTTGGCTGATGAGGACCTCATGTTTGGTCAATCAGTGCTGCAGAGTCATCCGCACTCTCCCGCCCGTTCTAGAGCTTTGGTATAAACCCCATGGTTCTTGAAGTGTCCCCAGCATCCTCTAGAACGTATATGAGAAAATAGGATTTTAATACCTACCGGTAAATCTTTTTCTCTTAGTCCGTAGAGGATGCTGGGCGCCCATCCCAGTGCGGACTCTATCTGCAGTAATTAGTTATGTTTACACACGGGTCGTGTTACGTTAGGGTCAGCCTGTTGCTGACGTTGTTCATGCCGTTGACTGGTTTTCTGTTAAATGCCATGTTGTATGGCGTGTTTGAGGTGTGAGCTGGTATATGTCCCACCTTAGTTAACAATAAATCCTTTCCTCGAAATGTCCGTCTCCCTGGGCAAAGTTCCTATAACTGGAGTCTGGAGGAGGGGCATAGAGGGAGGAGCCAGTTCACACCCCTTTCAAAGTCTTAAAGTGCCCATGTCTACTGTGGATCCCGTCTATACCCCATGATTCTTGAAGCGTCCCCAGCATCCTCTACGGACTAAGAGAAAAGGATTTACCGGTAGGTATTAAAATCCTGTTTTCTTTTATGTCCTAGAGGATACTGTGGTCCATTTAGTACCATGGGGATGTTCCAAAGCTCCCAAACTGGGTGGGAGAGTGCTGAGGTTCCTGCAGAACTGATTGACCAAACTAAAGGTCCTCAGAGGCCAAATTATCGAACTTTTAGAACTTAGCAACCGTATTCCAAACTGACCATGTAGCTGCTTGGCAGAGCTGTAAAGCCTAGACACCCCGGGCAGCCGCCCAAGAAGAACCCACCGACCTAGTAGAGTGGGCCTGTACAGATCTTGGATATGGCAAACTTGCCATGGAATATGCATGCTGGATAGTAAGTCTGATCCAGAGTGCAATTGTCTGCTTTGAAGCAGGACACCCAGTCTTATTGAAATCATAAAGAACAAACAGCAAGTCCGTCTTTCTGTGACGAGCTGTTCTTTTCACATACACCTTCAAAGCGCTCACGACATCCAAAAACTCTGAAATAGCAGAGGTGTCGGTGAGAACCGGAACCACAATAGGTTGGTTGATGTGAAACGCAGACACCACCTTAGGAGAAATTGCTGACGAGTTCTGAGTTCAGCTCTGTCCTCATGGAAAATTAAGAAGGGACTTTAGTAAGACAAAGCCCCCAGCTCTAACACACACCTTGCTGAAGCCAAGGCCAACAGTGTGACGGTCTTCCACATAAGATATTTTGCGTCCTCCTCCTGTAACGGTTCAAACCAGTCCGATTGGAGGAAATGCAACACCACATTGAGATGCCAAGGTGCCGTGGGAGGCACAAAGGGAGGTTGGATGTGCAGAACACCTTTCAAGAACGTCTAGACCTCAGGGAGAGAAGCCAATTGTTTCTGAAAGAAAATGGACAAGGCCGAAGTCTGGACTTTTATGGAGCCCAGACGTAGGCCCACATCCTCTCCTGTTTGTAGAAAACACAGGAAACATCCTAGATGGAATTCCACCGCAGAAAATTTTCAGCTCTCACACCAAGAGACGTATTTCTTCCAAATACAATGGTAATGCTTAGATGTTAACCCCTTCCTGGCTTGGATCATAGTTGGGATAACCTTGTTAGGGATCCCTCTCCTAGCTAGAATCAGCCGTTCAACTTCCATGCTGTCAAACGTAGCTGTGTTAAGTCCTGACAGATGAACGGGCCCTGTTGCAGAAGATCCTCGCGAAGAGGAAGAGGCCACTGGTCTTCGAGGGGCATCTCCAGAAGGTCCGCATACCAGGCCCTTCTTGGCCAGTCCGGAGCAATTAGATTTGCTTGAACCTTTTCCTTATGTGTTCTCTTTATAATTCTTGGGATTAGAGGAAGTGGAGGAAACACGTACACCATCTGATAGACCCATGGATTGGTCAGAGCATCTACCTCCACCGCCTGTGGGTCTCTCGACCTGGAACAATACCGCTTGAGCTACTTGTTGAGACGAGAGCCCATCATGTCGATCTCTGGATATCCTGATTGACTTGCCAAGCACCTGAACACTTCCGGGTGAAGGCCCCACTCTCCCGGGTGCAGGTCGTGTCTGTTGAGGACGTCTGCTTCCCAGTTGTCTACTCCCGGAATGAAGACCGTTGACAACGCCACAGCGTTTCTTTCTGTCCAGAGGAGAATTCTTGACACCTCTGACATTGCTGCTCTGCTTTTCGTTCAGCTCTGTCGGTTTATGTACGTTACTGCGGTCACATTGTCCGACTTGACCTGAATTGCTCGATCTTGAAGATGTGAGGCCTGCAGAAGGGCTTTGTATATATCCCTGAGTTCCAGAATGTTGATTGGAAGGACGACTTCCTGACTTGACTATCTTCCTTAAAACTGCACCCCCTGAGTGACTGCTCCCTAACCTCTGAGGCTTGCGTCTGTGGTTAACAGAATCCTATTTGGAATTCTGAACCTCCTACCCTCCGCGAGGTGAGAAGTCTTTAGCCACCACTGAAGGGAGATGCTGGCTTTTGGCGACAGACGGATCCTCTGGTGCATGTGAAGATGCGATCCGGACCATTTGTCCAACAGATCGAGCTTGAAGGGGCTTACGTGAAACCTTCCGTATTGAAGAGTCTCGTAAGAGGCCACCATTTTCCCCAGAAGGCGAATGCATAGATGCACCGATATCCGGGTTGGCTTCAGGACATCCCGAACCATCGACTGGATCACTAATGCCTTTTCCAACGGAAGGAACACCTTCTGCTACTTTGTATCCAGTATCATTCCCAGGAATGGGATCCTCCGTGTTCGCTCTATGTGATATTTCGGACGGTTCAGAATCCCAGCAACCTAAGCCTGGACGGTGCTTTTATCAGGAGATCGTCCAGGTATGGAATTATGTTCACTCCCTGTTTGCGGAGTAGGAACATCATCTCTGCCATCACCTTGGTGAACACCCTTGGTGCCGTGGAGAGGCCAAATGGCAGGGCCTGGAACTGGTAGTGACAGTCCTGCAGAGTAAACCATAGGTAAGCCTGATGAGGCAGCCAGATCATGTGAAGGTACGCATCCTTGATATGCAGAGATACTAGGAATTCCCCCTCCTCCAGACCTGAGATCACCGCTCCCAGAGACTCCATCTTGAATTTGAACAATCGTAAGTACGGGTTAAAAGACTTGAGGTTCAGAATTGATCTTACCAAACCGTCCGGCTTTGGTACTACAAACAAGTTGGAATAGTACCCCTTGTTTAGTAGATGAGGTGGAACTGGAACAATGACCCGAGTCTGCACAAGTTTTTGGATGGCATGCTGTAAAGTTATACTTGCCTCTTGTGAAACTGGCAAGCCTGATTTGAAGAATCTGTGAGGTGGAAGCTCTTTTTAACTCCAGTCTGTAGCCCTGGGAATAAGATTTATGACCCAAGGATCCTGGCATGAATTTGACCAGATTTAACTGAAGAATTGTAGGCGAGTTCCCACCTGACAGCCTTCCAGGCATTGCGGTCCACTGTTATGCTAAAGTCTTTGAGGAAGCAGAGCCTGAGCTCTGTTCCTGAACACCTTCTGTTACAGGTTTGCGTGGTTTACCTCTTGCGCCGCTGGAGGACGTAGAAGCACCTCTGGATTTGCCCTTGAACTTGGCCGTCCAAAAGGACTGTAACTTAGAAGCTGAGTAAGTCTTCTTGGTTGGGGTAGGCTGCGGAAGGAAGATACGTAGACTTACCCGCAGTAGCTGTGGAGATCCACTTTTCTAATTCATCTCCTAACAAGGCCTCTCCTTTGAATGGTAGGCCTTCCACGCCTTTCCTGGAATCCGCATCAGCAGTCCACTGGCGTAGCCACAGTCCTCTGTGTTTAGACACTGCCATAGCGTGGTGCATGTGTTAAGCACGCCTATTTCTGTTATGGCTACCACCATAAAGATTGCAGAGTCCTGTATATGCTGCAGGAGTAACACAACATCCCCCCAGATAAGGAATCTTAGCCTTCAATTAGGTTACCTGACCATTTAGCAATGGCTTTAGTGATCCACGCACATGCAATAGTGGGTCTTTGTGCCACCCCAGCAGCAGTGTACAATAATTTGAGTGTAGTCTCAATTTTACAATCAGCCGTGTCTTTCAGGGAGGCTGCTCCAGGAACAGGCAATACAATTTTAAGTGACAGCATCCACTATCGGTGGATTTTCCAATTTTTTCCTATCCTCCAGACGAAAAGGAAAAAAATGAGAGCAACATTTTAGGGATCTAAAACCTCTTATCAGGATTAACCAATGGTTCTTCAAACAGGGTATTCAATTCCTTTGACACAGGACAAGGGCTTCTTTTTTTACATTAAAATAAGATTCCTCACACTCCTCTGACACCTTATCAGAATTAGGCAGAACATCTCTGATAGCCTCTATAAGGGCCTCTATTCCCTGTGACAGAGCTGCATCCCGTCCCCCTCCTCTGACGCTGACAGGTCAGACATAGACTGCAGGATATGGGCCAGAGATCGCTTTTGCGGACAAATGGGAGGGGATTGAGATACTGTCTTGGGGACTGAGTCTCTGTTTATAAACTCATCCACAGTCTGTTTTAAGTATTGCATCTCTTTCTCATTGCTGGACAATTTTGTAGAAAGAGTTGATATCATTCTCTTAAGAGAATTAACCCATTCCGATACAGCCCTGCTAGTCTGTGAACCCTGAGTACCCAGTAGTGAGCCCCCTGGTGAAGAGGAACACTCTGCGGTACAAGACACACACTCTTTGCCTGACATAGGGGTTCATTCCGAGTTGATCACTCGCTAGCTGTTTTTTGCAGCGTAGCGATCAGATAGTCGCCGCCTATGGGGGAGTGTATTTTCGCTTTGCAAGTGTGCGAACGCTTGTGCATCTGAGCGGTACAATTTTTTTTTTGTAGTTTCTCAGTAGCTCTGGACTTAATCAGCCGCTGCAATCACTTCAGTTTTTTTGGTCCCGGAATTGACGTCAGACACCCGCCCTGCAAACTATTGGATACGCCTGCGCTTTTCCAAACACTCCCAGAAAACGGTCAGTTGACACCCACAAATCCCCTCTTTCTGTCAATCTCCTTGCGATTGGCTGTGTGAATGGATTCTTTGTGAAATCCATCACCCAGCACCGATCCTCTATCCCGTATGACGCACCCGCGCATTGTGGTGCATGCACATTTTTGCTGATTTTTGAGCTGATTGCAGCTCTGCAAAAAATAGCTAGCGTGCGATCATCTCGGAATGACCGCTATAATGTTATGTGATAGCACACACACACACAGGAAAGGTTAAGCACAATTAACCCACAAAGAGCCCTACAGGGAGACACAGAAATGTTTGGAGCCAGCCCCCACCACGCCCTTATCGCTAATGCCAAGCTTAGCCGGGTCGCAGACTAAGTACACTGGTAGGTGACTTAGGGGGTCATCCCGAACCGATCGCTTGCTGCAGTTTTTCGCAGCGCAGCGATCGGGTCAGAACGGCGCATGCACCGCAGTGCGCCGGCACATGGCAGTCGTCGCTGCCTATCGATCGCTTCTGAGACAGAGGCGGTCGCTGGGCGGGAGGGGGCTGAATGGTGGTGTTAAGGCGTTTAGTAGGCGTGGTCCAGCCAACGCAGGTGTCGCCTAGCCGTTGGGGGGGGGGGGGGGGGCGTGCCGCGGCGGATGAGTGACGCCTCACGCAGCCGCCTCGTCCAGCGGCAGCGACACACAACTCCCGGCCAGCAGCAGGAGCTGCGCTGGCCGGGAGTTACTCCACAAATACAAGAGCATCGCTGCTGTGCGATGCTTTTGTATTTGTGCGGGGGGGGGGGGCGGCACTGACATGCGGGGCGTACTAGCCCTGTGCTGGGCGTCCCCCCACATGTCTAAGTTCATGAATTTAGCACAGCTATGATCAACTCGGAATGACCCCCTTAGTACACTAATAATCGCACCGCCCCTGCTATGGCCCCCTGTACCACTGAGGTAATCTGGAGTCACACTGGAGGAGCTTCGCATCTCTGTACCGTCTGCGTCCGTGCCCACTGCAGAGGGAAAATGGTGCTGGTGAGCTGCTGGATCTTCTCATAGAGAAACCCCGCCCTTTCAGTGGCGCGCGGTCTTCTCGCTTTTTTTTTTATACTGGCTGAGGTCGTTTTTGTGCTTAAAATGAGGAGAACCGTTTTAAGGCTATTGTGCCAGTATAGGTACTGTGTACTGGGGCTCAGTTGTGCACTGTGTCCGGAGACTCATTCCACACCATTTAGAAGCCATGCGTCTCCGTACCCTCATGCTGCCGTAATGGCCGGCGCCCCACTAGCTGGGATGCCAGCTCAGTACTCACCACTCTTCATTCTTCTGGCTTTGTTAGGGGTGGCGTTCTGCGGGACTGCACGCTCGCCGTGGTGGGCTTGCGAATAGGTCCCTCAGGAGCTCAGTGTCCAGTCAGCGGGGAACAGGACCATTAACCCTTCAAGAGGTTGGGCCGCCCCCCCTTCCTAAGTCCCACGAAGCAGGCAGGATAGTGCCATCCAGCCCTGCCTGAAAATAACAAACATATAAAATAAATGCAGAAAACTCTTCAGGAGCTTCCTTCAGCGTGACCGGCTCCTCCAGTCCTCTGAGTCTGGTAGGAGGGGTATAGAGGGAGGAAGCCTGCCCACACTATCAAATTCTTAAAAGTGCCCATGGCTTCTAGTGGACCCGTCTATACCCATGGTACTAAATGGACCCCAGTATCCTCTAGGACGTAAGAGAAATTGTCAATAACTCTGTGATGCATTAGTGTCCAAATGCAGCAATTTGTGCTCATGAGCAGTCTCCCATTACTGTAGTTATCCTATAATTTAAACCTCTACAATAGTCAAATAGAGCCTAAGTGATAGTAAACAGGCAAACTAAATGTCCATGCACCTTGGTTGCAGCTGAAAGTACATGTACTCCCACTCTTACAAGAGCTGGGCTACTGGGGCAATTGTTGGGGCTCCAGAATGACTGTCCTCCCGTATGGGCCAGCAACCAGTGATGTGTCTATGAATGAGCCACCTTAGGCTCCTAAGAACCAGCAGCAGGACATATCCTCCATTGCAGAGAGACATCTGATGTTCCTCCTGCAGCTGCTCACTCTATCTCACTCCCGGCTTTCTTCGGCAGCACTCGCTCTTGGCGTCTTTGATCTGTGTTTCGAACTTTCGGGTTGGCATGTCACCTGACTGCTGTTGGAGTCTGGATAAAAAATGCTTCTGTGTAGTGAAAGGAAGCCACCTTAAAGTCTGGCAGGATTTTCTGCATTGTACCCATGTTACTTGGTTTAGGCTCAGTCAACAATGTTTAAGGGTTGATCCAAAATGGAAATACAATGTCTAATAAAATGTGTTTTTATTTTTGTTTTAGAAGCAACAGAAGAGATATTTAAAATTGCTTCAATGGCTCCTGGTGCTCTTTTGATGGAGGCACAGAAGGAATATGAGGTACATTTCATATTGATAAGTGTAATTACATTCACACAATATATAAGAAAAGCAAGCCAATTGTTTATTTAATACTTCAAATGTCCTTTTTTGCAAACAAGCGTTATAGCCTAATGTTTCCAAATTTTTTTAGGTTTTCCTCAATGTCCGCTAGCCTTACAGGAGCTATATCTATATTTCTGCAGCGGGGTACACTGGTATTCCATAGGGAATAACATCGGAGTGTAGAGTAGGATCTTGATCCGAGGCACCAACAGGCTAAAAGCTTTGACTGTTCCCAAGATGCTCAGCGCCGCCTCCTCTATATCCCTGCCTCTGTGCACAGGAGCTCAGTTTGTGAGTTGGTACCTGCAGTGCAGGCAGCTAACAGGCAGGGCTGCTCCAGCAGCCCAAAGAAGAAATATTTTAAAGAAGATAGAAGACTCCAAGGGCTGCAGCAGAGGCACTTTAGTGCTAGATATCATAACGATATCTCCTGCTGCAGCTTCATCACCTCCCCCAGCGGCGCTGTATACTCCCGCGTCCCTGGTTGCCGGGTACTTACAGCAGAGACTCCGGTTCTTCACCCAGGGCACACACACACTAACCGAAGTTCTCCGGGATCGCGTGTCCGCACTCATGGAGGAGGTAAGAGGGTCCCCCAGGTGAGACTCGCTGGAAATCGTGATTTGTCGCGGCCATTAGAAGGCGGGCCGCATGCGCTGGCATTGACACTGTGGCCGTACAGGGACCCCACTAGA
Source organism: Pseudophryne corroboree (assembly GCF_028390025.1). NCBI lineage: Eukaryota > Metazoa > Chordata > Amphibia > Anura > Myobatrachidae > Pseudophryne > Pseudophryne corroboree. Next base: position 260,342,779 of record NC_086450.1, read on the forward strand.
CCACCAGGGCAAGGGCACAGGTCAGATTAGACTATAATCCATTTTATTAAGGCCCGCAGCAATCCGGTGGTGAAGTCCAGCAAGGGGATAAGGCACTGGCCTGTAGCCCCTCCCCCAGCCCCATGGCGCCATTTAGAGTAAATCTTCCCGCCCTGGAGCTGCATCTCTCTGTCTCCCTCACTCCCTGTCAGCGTTTGGGCGCCGTTACACACAGCTGCGCTGATTCTGGGACTGCTGGGTGATGCCTCCTCTTTAAAGCCGCCTGCATCATCAGTGCTGTGCATTTACAGTACACTAAAGCATTCTACATATCGTTTAGACAGTGTTAGTTAAGAACAAGCGTATACTTCAGGGATATTTAGTACATGACCGTGTGATATTCATTAAGTTTTTACTGTGCATTGATAGTAACATAGTAATTGAGGTTGAATAGAGGCAAAATGCCCATCGTGTTAAACCTGTAATTGTGTTGATTATAATGTACCTGCGGAAGTAATGGTTTATGACTAGTTTACAACTATAAATCATGTTACACCCAGATTAACGTCGATATTTTTAATGTTATAACCTTGGATATCATTTTCAATCAGAGATTTATCCAATTCTTTTTCAAATGCATTTACAGATTCCACCATTACTACCTTCCCTGGCAGTGAATTCCACATCCTTATTGCCCTAACAGTGAAGAACCCTTTCCTCCGTTACGTACGGAATTTCCTCTCCTCCAGCCTTAGCGAGTGCCCACGTGTCCTAAACAGTGTTCTTTTAATAAATAATTCCTCTGATAACTCTTTGTAATGCCCCTTAACATATTTGACGATATTAATAATGTCTCCTCTTAGACGCCTCTTTTCCAGTGTATACATATTCAACCTAGTAAGCCTTTCCTCGTAATCCAGTCCCTCTAGCCCTTTAATCAATTTAGTAGCTCGCCTTTGCACCCTTTCGAGTTCACCGATATCTTTTTTTTTTTTTATACAGTGTTGCCCAAAACTGAACACAATATTCCAGGTGCGGACATACAAATGATTTGTACAGCTGCAGGATTACATTCTTGTCCCTTGTCTCAATTCCCTGTTTTATGCACGCTAGCACCTTACTTGCCTTTTTTTTTACTGTGTTTTGACATTGTGTACGGTTATTAAGCCTATTATCAATGAGTACCCCCAAATCTTTTTCCAATACTGTTATCCCTAGACTTTCCCCATTTAATATGTCGGATGCAAGTTTGTTTTCAGTCCCGAAATGCATAACCTTGCATTTTTCTATATTGAACCTCATTCTCCATTTAGACTCCCAGGTTTCAAGTTTAGATAAATCATTCTGCAGAGACTCCACATCTATTTCCAGATTAATTACCCTACACAGTTTGTCATCTGCAAATATTGACACTGTGCTTTCCAGGCCTATTTCTAGGTCATTGATAAATTATGTTGAGCAGTAGTGGCCCCGAGTACGGACCCTTGTGGTATACCGCTGACTACTGGGGTCCAGCTTGAGGATTTCCCATTGACCACTACTCCCTGTACCATGTTATCCAGCCAGTTACTTATCAATGTGCAAACAGTTTTTCTGCTGCGGAGTACACTGGGCTCCACAGGGAAATACATTGGGGTGTAGAGTAGGATATTGATCCGAGGAGCCAACAGGTTCAAAGCTTTAGACTGTTCCCAAGATGCACAGTGCTGCCTTCTCTATAACTCCGCCTCCATGCCAGAGAGCTCAGTTTGTAGTTGGTGACTTCAGTAGCAGGTCACTTAACAGGAGGCTGCTTCTGGCAGCCCGTTCTTAGCTTACAGACTTTAAAGAAAAAAGACGACTATACCAAGGGCTACAGCAGCCTGCGTCTGATCGATGTATCTGCTGCAGCTCCATCACCCCCAACGGCGCTGTATACTCCCACGCCGCGATCGCCAGGTCACCACAGCGGAGGCACCGGCTGCTTCTTCTGTCCTCCAGTGAGTCACACACGCGCCGCCGTCTCCCTGACCGCGGGGCCGCTGACAAGGGGTTCTGTGCCGCACTTTTGCACCGCGATCCCGTGCGGCCGTAGGAGGTGGGCCGCGCGCGCTGACGTGGACACAGATTACTGGGCTGCTTGCTCCACTAGCCACCAGGGTGATTATATAAGGGCACAGGTCAGAGGGGACGTTGTACCATTACCCCCCCCCCCCCGTTTTCTTTACTGCACGCACGCCCGGTGGGGATGCCAGAAGGGGGAGCAGGCCGGACCTGAGGCCCCTCCCCCCAGCCCCAGGGCGCCATTTCTACAGTGTTCCCGCCCTGGAGCTGGATATCTCTCCATCACTCATGACTAGCGGCCATCATACGTTGAGCTGAGCTGTTTCTAGGACTGCAGGGGCAAATCCTCCTCTGTGGAACCGCCTGACTGCCAGTGCTGTGTTTCCCACAGGACACTTGAGTATTCTACCTGTCACTGCGACTGTGCTAGTTAAGAAAGAGTGCATACCATTGGTTGCGTGGTACAAACACCCTGTGATATACATCCAGTGCTTTCTGTGTTTGTTATATCTACTAGTTTCATGTATACCCATACTGAGTATTACTTTGTATTGCTAGTCCAGTGCAGATTTTTTGGTACATAACTTCTGCATGGTACGTGTGTGACTATATACGTGTGTGTGCATGTAGCTGCTGCATGGTTGCCTTATTGCAGGGTATTTCAATCATCGTGCTATTACTATATTACTATACCTGTGGGGGCCAAGTGTTTCAGGTTTTTCTCTGATAATATAGGGTTGTTTCACAAGATTTACTACTGGAGTATTTTTTACTTGTGAATTATAGTCACTATATATATGTACACACTGCTCAAAAAAAATAAAGAGAACACTAAAATAACACATCCTAGATCTGAATGAATGAAATATTCTTATTAAATACTTTGTTCTTTACATAGTTGAATGTGCTGACAACAAAATCACACAAAAATTATCAATGGAAATCAAATTTATTAACCCATGGAGGTCTGGATTTGGAGTCACACTCAAAATGAAAGTGGAAAAACACACTACAGGCTGATCCAACTTTGATGTAATGTCCTTAAAACAAGTCAAAATGAGGCTCAGTAGTGTCTGTGGCCTCCACGTGCCCGTATGACCTCCCTACAATGCCTGGGCATGCTCCTGATGAGGTGGCGGATGGTCTCCTGAGGGATCTCCTCCCAGCATCCGCCAACTCCTGGACAGTCTGTGGTGCAACGTGGATGGAGCGAGACATGATGTCCCAGATGTGCTCAGTTGGATTCAGGTCTGGGGAACGGGCGGGCCAGTCCATAGCATCAATGCTTTCATCTTGCAGGAACTGCTGATGCACTCCAGCCACATGAGGTCTAGCATTGTCTTGCATTAGGAGGAACCCAGGGCCAACCGCACCAGCATATGGTCTCACAAGGGGTCTGAGGATCTCATCTCGGTACCTAATGGCAGTCAGGCTACCTCTGGCGAGCACATGGAGGGCTGTGCGGACCCCCAAATAAATGCAACCCCACACCATTACTGACCCACTGCCAAACCAGTCATGCTGGAGGATGTTGCAGGCAGCAGAATGTTCTCCTTAACGTCTCCAGACTCTGTCACGTCTGTCACATGTGCTCAGTGAGAACCTGCTTTCATCTGTGAAGAGCACAGGGCGCCAGTGGCGAATTTGCCAATCTTGGTGTTCTCTGGCAAATGCCAAACGTCCTGCACGGTGTTGGGCTGTAAGCACAACCCCCACCTGTGGACGTTGGGCCCTCATATCACCCTCATGGAGTCTGTTTCTGATCGATTGAGTAGACACATGCACATTTGTGGCTTGCTGGAGGTCGTTTTGCAGGGCTCTGGCAGTGCTCCTCCTGTTCCTCATTGCACAAAGGCGGAGGTAGCGGTCCTGCTGCTGGGTTGTTGCCCTCCTACGGCCTCTTCCATGTCTCCTGATGTACTGGCCTGTCTCCTGGTAGCGCCTCCATGCTCTGGACATTACGCTGACAGACACAGCAAACCTTCTTGCCACAGCTCGCATTGATGTGCCATCCTGGATGAGCTGCACTACCTGAGCCACTTGTGTGGGTTGTAGACTCCGTCTCATGCTACCACTAGAGTGAAAGCATCGCCAGCTTTCAAAAGTGACCAAAACATCAGCCAGAAAGCATAGGAGCTGAGAAGTGGTCTGTGGTCACCACCTGCAGAACAACTCCTTTATTGGGGGTGTCTTGCTAATTGCCTATAATTTCCACCTGTTGTCTATTCCATTTGCACAACAGCATGTGAAATTGATTGTCAATCAGTGTTGCTTCCTAAGTGGACAGTTTGATTTCACTGAAGTGTGATTGACTTGGAGTTACATTGTGTAGTTTAAGTGTTCCCATTTTTTTGAGCAGTGTATGTGTATGTGTATATGTGTGTGTATATATATATATATATAGTCCCTCTATTGCTGAATAAGCAAATGGCACGTCACTCCAGGTTACTGAAAAAAGGATTTTAATCCATGACAAAATTACATGGTCAGGCAATGGTTAAATGTGCAGCATGGCAAATTCTCAACGGCTCGTTTCAAGACCTTGTCTCGTCTTCAGGATTTATTGCCGCTGCTTGTGTGCTACATGGCTGAAAAAAGCATAAAATGCTGCAGAAAGCAAAGTGAGGAAAACCAGTGTGTGAAAAGTGCTTACCTTATATCCCCCAGCTGTGTGTCTGTAATCACGTACAGGCTGTGTCCGGAGACCGGGGTGGGCAGGTCCGTCCTCCCGATGATGCGTTTCCGGGGGCGGGTGACGTAGGAGAAAGCTGGTTGCCGTGGCAACCTGAAGGGATTCCCCGGTCTCTGGCATCTAGCCTGCAGTGAAAGAGATAGTAATGATGACAGGGTGCACTGTAGCATGCAAAACAGCATAAGTGAAAGGATACACAGTGTGACATGTAATATAATAAATGACAAATCGTGAAGTACAAGATAAGACTTGTCGAATCTCATATTTCTTGTTCCTATGTGGATGTTGGAACGATTTCCCCGGGTTTAAGTAACTGCATGTAGTGCATGATGCACATCTGTAGCAGCCCGGTTTGTTAGTAATGCCAAATATGCCTGGTTGTGGTGAGTAGTTAGTAACATCAGCTCTAACCAAATGGTCTCTTAAGTTTTTTCCCCGCCTGAAACTTGTCATCGGTACTAAGTTGGAAAGACTAGGAAGATTGGGATCTGTTTTGACGATCGGCCATAATGCTTTAGTAGCACGCGGTATAATTGGGCTGGTGGTGGAGAAGCTAGTAGACCAAATTAATTTATTTTTAGTATCTTTTGTAGATTTCAGCTGGAGTAATGAACGTCTTGGAATTTTTAGCACCCGTTCCTTAGTTTTTTGAAGTTGTATAGGATCATATCCTCGTTGTTGAAACTTCTGTATTGTTATATCCAGTGCCGCTGGTAATTCCTGTTCATTACTGGTTATGCGGGCTATTCTCAACATTTGTGAATAGGGCAAACCCTGTTTAAGGGCCCTGGGATGATGGCTACTTGCCTCCAATAGGGTGTTTCTGTCCGTAGGCTTGTAGAAAACTGCAGTTTCCAATCTTCCTGATGTTACTTTAACTAGTACATCTAAAAAATTAATGGAGTTGTTGATGACAAAGGTAAATTTAATGGGGGATGGTAGATGATTGATAGTATTCATCATGAGAATAAACTCTTCCTCACTACCATTCCAGAGCATGAAGCAATCGTCAATATACCTCGTGTACCAAGTTATATGGCGATTGAAGTGTGTATTCTGAAGAAAAAATTCTTGTTCACGTCTGAACATATATATAATGGCATATGCTGGAGCGACCGGGCTGCCCATGGCACAGCCCTGGGTTTGAAGGTAGTAGATGCCGTCATATAGAAAGTAGTTCCTAGTAAGAACTAGGCGTAATAATTGTAGAAACAATGGTATATGAAATCCGAAAGTACCTTGAATGTTGTTCACAAAATCGTGCATTGTCTCCAAACCTTCATTATGTGGGATAGAGGTATAAAGCGAATTGACGTCCATGGTGCATAGATACTGAAAGTTTTTCATGGTTGTAAAGGAGAGTAGAGCATTAAGGAAAGAAGTAGTGTCCTTAAGATATGTTTTTTCTTTAATCAGATGTGGCTGTAGTAATGAATCTAACAATTCTGCTATGGGTTGGTACAGTGAACCTCTTGCGGATACTATTGGACGGCCCGGGAGTGATGTACTGTCCTTGTGGACCTTGGGGACAGTGTATAGGACTGGCGTAATTGGAAACTTGACTAATAGTGAATGATGTGTTTTAGAAGTGATCCAGCCCACAGTCTCGGCTTGTTGTAAGATCACGGACAGCTCTTGTTTGTATAGTTCCGTGGGATCCTTGTTAAGTTTCTGGTATGTAGTTGTATCAGCCAATTGTCTCCGTATTTCTTGTTTATACGTATCCAAATTTTGGATAACTACGCTGCCCCCATTATTCTCATGATGAATACCATCAATCATCTACCATCCCCCATTAAATTTACCTTTGTCATCAGCAACAACTCCATTAATTTTTTAGATGTACTAGTTAAAGTAACATCAGGAAGATTGGAAACTGCAGTTTTCTACAAGCCTATGGACAGAAATACCCTATTGGAGGCAAGTAGCCATCATCCCAGGGCCCTTAAACAGGGTTTGCCCTATTCACAAATGTTGAGAATAGCCCGCATAACCAGTAATGAACAGGAATTACCAGCGGCACTGGATATAACAATACAGAAGTTTCAACAACGAGGATATGATCCTATACAACTTCAAAAAACGAAGGAACGGGTGCTAAAAATTCCAAGACGTTCATTACTCCAGCCGAAATCTACAAAAGATACTAAAAATAAATTAATTTGGTCTACTAGCTTCTCCACCACCAGCCCAATTATACCGCGTGTTACTAAAGCATTATGGCCGATCGTCAAAACAGATCCCAATCTTCCTAGTCTTTCCAACTTAGTACTGATGACAAGTTTCAGGCGGGGAAAAAACTTAAGAGACCATTTGGTTAGAGCTGATGTTACTAACTACTCACCACAACCAGGCATATTTGGCATTACTAACAAACCGGGCTGCTACAGATGTGCATCATGCACTACATGCAGTTACTTAAACCCGGGGAAATCGTTCCAACATCCACATAGGAACAAGAAATATGAGATTCGACAAGTCTTATCTTGTACTTCACGATTTGTCATTTATTATATTACATGTCCGTGCAATAAATACTACGTCGGCATGACAAGCCGTATGTTCAAAGAGCGAATGGCATTACATCGCTCTGCCATTTCCAAAGCATTACAGGGAGAAGAAATAGACCAACCGGTTGCACGCCATTACAAACAAAGCAAACATTCTTTATCACAATTACGCTATCAGATTATTGACCAACTTCCTAAAATGCCAAGAGGCGGTGATAAAATGACCGCTTTGCATAAGTTAGAATCTCAATGGATATTCAGATTGGACACTATTCATCCAAAAGGACTCAATGAAAAAATAAACTGGAACGTCCTTTGAGTCGGATAGAATTCTACAGATGATTGTTATATTTATAATAGTTTTCAGCATTTGATACCATTTGATGTTTATATTTTACCATCATTTGTGGGCACACTTTATTAACTTATATATCACATATGCATGATTATCTGTCAGTGGATATTCACTTTGGAACCACTATGCTTTTTTACTATATAAAATTAACTTAATCATGTCTGTTAGTCATTTCAATCTCAGCTCACACTGTGTATCCTTTCACTTATGCTGTTTTGCATGCTACAGTGCACCCTGTCATCATTACTATCTCTTTCACTGCAGGCTAGATGCCGGAAACCGGGGAATCCCTTCAGGTTGCCACGGCAACCAGCTTTCTCCTACGTCACCCGCCCCCGGAAACGCATCATTGGGAGGACGGACCTGCCCACCCCGGTCTCCGGACACAGCCTGTACGTGATTACAGACACACAGCTGGGGGATATAAGGTAAGCACTTTTCACACACTGATTTTCCTCACTTTGCTTTCTGCAGCATTTTATGCTTTTTTCAGCCATGTAGCACACAAGCAGCGGCAATCAATCCTGAAGACGAGACAAGGTCTTGAAACGAGCCGTTGAGAATTTGCCATGCTGCACATTTAACCATTGCCTGACCATGTAATTTTGTCATGGATTAAAATCCTTTTTTCAGTAACCTGGAGTGACGTGCTATTTGCTTATTCAGCAATAGAGGAACTATTTAAACATAGCAAGGGCACCCAGGCCACTGTTCTTTTTCCCATATCAGGAGTGCCGGATGATTTAAAGATACATATATATATATATATATATATATATATATATTATTCCTGTCTGTGCCAGCTGAGGCTGTTGTTCTGAGAGCTCTTCCTAGGTGTGGTGCTGCTGATTATAAATTATCTGTTTGTACCGGGTTTCCCATCACTGTGAGCATTGTTATGTCTGCTACGCGTGGCAACGACGTTGGGGCCTCTCCCACACTGCGTGGTAGTGAGGCCACTGACAGAATGGAGGATAATTTAGCAGCTGAGAGTTTAGGTTCAGGGGCTTCTTTGCCCCCTAGTGGGTCGGTAGCACTCGGGGCATCACAAGAACCACCTTGGGCTACGTTCTCCACATTGTTAAGCACGATTGTAACTAAATTTACGCCCACTGTGGGACCACCTGTGCCGTTACCACAGATTATTGTCCCCGCTGTGAACCCGCCATGGGCGGATCAGCTTTCCACTCCGTTACAGCGATTGAACCGATCCATGTCCAAATCTAAGGATCACTCTCGCCCACATAAGACTAAGTAGTCTTCTAAAAGGGCCGTTACTTTCTCCCAATCCGCGGCCTTAACTGACATGTCCTCTGAGGAGGATGGTGCTTATACTGACCCCTCGGACACTGACGCCGATGTTTCAGATGGGGAGTGGAAATCGTCCGTGGATGTCCCAGATTTGATTGCGGCGATACGGCTCATTCTTCAGGTGGCTCATGACTACTCTACTCTAAACACCTTATGACATATGTCAGGAATCCTAGGAAAATCCAGGGACAAAGTTTACACCTAATAAGAGACTGTTGGCTCGCTATCCTCTCTCTCTGCGGAGGTGTGTAAAAATTGGGAAACCCCTCTGCCTGTAGATTCTCATGTGGCGCGTATGATTGTTTCCTCTGCCCTGCCCATGACTATCATCATCTCTCTGAAGGAACCGACGGATCGTCGGGTGGAGGGCTGTTTAAAAGTTATTTATTCCCTGTCTAGGGCTGTTCAAAGGCCAACTATTGCAGCGACTTGGACTGCTGAAGCTGTTGAGGCGTGGGGTCAGGAACTTGAGGCCGAACTGCCTTCTGATGTTTCTGAGCATGCTCGACAATGTCTCTCGTATATTGCCGCGGCTTCTCTGTACCTCAAGGAGGCGGCATCCGATGACGGGGTGCTTGCGGCCAAGGCTGCTTCTGCATCCGTTTTGGACAGACGTATCCTTTGGTTGAGATCCTGGTCGGTGGATTTGGATTCCAGAAAAACCCTGGAGGGTGCCTTCTTTCAAGGGAGACATTCTCTTTGGAGAATATCTCGATAAGATTGTGGCTGACCTGGCTACTGCTAAAACAGCCTTTCTGCCTAGTACGGCTCCTTCCGCACAGAAGGCTAAAAGTACTTTACCTCTGCCCTTTCATACTCCAGGTAAAGCAAAAGGTCAGGCATACCCAAAGCAAGCCCGTGCTTCCAGACCTGCCAAGCCCAGACCGAAGCGTGCTTGGGCTTGGCCGTCGGCCAGCTTCAAAAACTGATAAGCCTGCCACATGACGGGGTGGGCCTCCCCCTGGGGGATCGCAGGGTGGGGGGCCGACTTCTAGGTTTTACCCAGGAATAGTTGAAGACCACTTCAGATACCTGGGTGAGGGAAACTGTTCGAGTTTACGCTGTACCCTTCAAGAATCGCCCCCTCATCGGTTTTGCCTGACAGATGTGCCTCTGGATCCGGCAAAAGTAAACACGTTGCACTCGGTGGTACATTCCCTCCTGTCCACAGGCGTGGTGGTTCAGGTGCCTCTGGCTCAAAGGGGCAAGGGGTTCTATTCACTGCTGTTTCTAGTCCCGAAACCGAACGGGTCCTCGCGGCCCATTCTCAGTCTGATGTCCTTGAACAAGCATGTGCGAATTTCCAAGTTCCATATAGAAAAAGCTGCGCTTTATTGTTCTGGCCATGGAGCCTGGGGACTATATGGTCTCCCTGGACATGTAGGATGCCTACCTACATATTCCTATTGCGGTATCTCATCAGCAGTACCTAAGGTTTGCAGTGGGCAACCTTCATTACCAGTTTCGGGCGTTACCTTTTGGTTTGACAATGGCTCCGTAAGTCTTCACCAAGGCTATAGCGGTCATGACGGCCACGCTACGCCGTCAATGGGTCAGAATACTACCATACTTAGACAATTTGTTAATCCTGGCGAGTTCCCCAGAACTTATCCTGTGTCATCTCGATTTGACAGTCCATTGCATGAAAGATCATGGATGGCTGATCAACTGGAAGAAATCCTCCCTGGTTCCGACTCGGAGCATGGTACACCTGGGAGCGTTATTGGACACCCACGACCATTGGTTGTTCCTGTCTCAGGAGAAAGTCCTGAAGCTTCAGGACAAGATCCGATGCTTCCTATCCCGTCCGCAAGTGCAATGTCCCATAGCAAGTGCTATGTCTCATGGTGTCGGCTTTCGACATGGTGGAGTATGCTCAATGCCATTCTCGCTCTCTGCAGAAGTTGATTCTGTCTAAGTGGGATGGTCTGCCTCACCGGATAAGATCTCCCTATCTCCGGCAGTCCGTCTGTCACTGAGCTGGTGGCTTCAGGACCAATGATTGAGCAAGGGCCGTCCCTTTTGGATATCGAACTGGGTCCTGCTGACGACGGATGCCGGTCTGAGAGGTTGGGGTGCGGTGTTGAAACACTCTCTCCGGGGACGGTGGACCGAGGAGGAGTCTCTACTCCCAATCAACATTCTGGAACTGCGGGCAGTGTTCAATGCATTGACAATGGCCCAGCATCTGATACAGAACAGACCTATTCAAGTACAATCGGACAACGCCACCACGGTGGCGTACATCAATCATCAGGGCGGAACTCAAAGCCGCATAGGCAATGAGTGAAGTATCAAGGATTCTTCAGTGGGCAGAAAGCCATCTGCCGGCCATATCAGCACTGTTCATTCCGAGTGTTCTGAACTGGGAGGCGGACTATCTCAGTCGTCAGGACGTGCACGCCGGAGAATGGAGCCTACATTCGGAGGTGTTTCAACTGCTTGTGGACAAGAGGAGTCTCCCAGATGTGGACCTGATGGCGTCTCGACACAATCACAAGGTTCCAGTCTTCGGCGCAAGGACAAGGGATACTCAAGCAGCATTTGTGAATGCTCTATCAATCCCGTGGAATTTTCGGCTGCCGTATGTGTTCCCTCCGGTGTCCCTCCTGCCCAGAGTAAATACGGAAGTTGAAGCAAGAAGGAGGAAACCTACTTCTAGTCGCTCCAGCGTGGCCCAGGCGGCACTGGTTCTCCGATCTACAGGGCCTCTCGTTGGATCGTTCCCTTTTACTTCCACAACGACCAGACCTCCTCATTCAGGGCCCTTGTGTTTACCAGAATTTGGCCCATCTGGCTTTGACGGCATGGCTCTTGATGCTTCCGTCCTGAGGGCCAAGGGTTTTTCTGAGGCGGTCGTTCAAACTATGTTGAAGGCCCGTTAGCCGGCTTCTGCTCGGATATACCATAGGGTCTGGAATGCTTACTTTACTTGGTGTGCGTCTCACAATCAGGACGTTTTAAAGTTTAGTACGGCCACACTATTGGCCTTCCTACAACAAGGCCTGGATTTAGGCTTGCGTCTGGCCTCCCTCAAGGTTCACATCTCGGCCTTGTTGGTTTGGTTTCAGAGAAAGATAGCTACCCTACCTGATGTCCATACATTCACTCAGGGTGTGCTGAGGATTCAGCCTCTTTATGTGCCACCTGTGGTCCCTTGGGATCTGTCGGTGGTCTTGGAGGCCTTACAAGAGTCTCTGTTTGAGCCTCTTACCTCTGCTGACCTTAAGTGGCTTCCCTTAAGGTGTTGCTTTTGCTGGCTATTGCTTCAGCTAGAAGGATCTCGGACTTGGGTGCCTTATTCTATAAGTCCCCCTATTTGATTTTTCACCGTGACCGGGCGGTTCTTCTGACACGCCCAGATTATTTACCCAAGGTGGTGTCTTCTTTCCACCTTAACCAGGAGATTGTGGTTCTGGCCTTTAATTCTCTTGAGCTGTCTTTCAAAGAGCGGTCTTTGGATGTGGTACGGGCTCTCCATATCTATGTGAAGAGAACTTCCTCCATTAGGAAATTTGATTCTCTTTTTGTGTTTGGTTTTCACAAACGTGGCTGGCCTGCTTCTAAGCAGACATTGGCCAGATGGATTAGAATGGTGATTGCACATGCTTATGTACAGGCTGGTCATCCGGTTCCTGCTACCATCAAAGCCCATTCTACTCGGGTCAGTTGGACCTTCTTGGGCGACCCACCGTGGTGCGACCTTTGAACTATTGTGCAAGGCGGCTACGTGGTCCTCGAGGAACACGTTTATTAGGTTCTATGCCTTTGATACTGCCGCTTCCCAGGATGATTCCTTTGGACGCTGAGTTCTTATGCCCGCTACAGTGCGTCCCCTCCCGTGAGGAACTGCTTTGGGACATCCCCAATGTATTTCCTTGCAGAGCCCAGTGTACCCCGCAGCAGAAAAGGAGATTTATTGTAAGAACTTACCGTTGTTAAATCTCTTTCTGCGAGGTACACTGGGCTCTACAAGGCACCCACCCTGATGCACTTAGCTTTTTGGATTGGTATTGGCTGATAATGCCGATTTATTACCTTATAACATTCACTATAAATGGGTAAGAGACTCAGTACGCAATTGGCGTATGGGGTACCGTAAGGGTACGCACTTAGCGTAGCAGACGCTTAGCCGTGGTCGAGACGCACATGCGGCACGCTCGCTCACAGCTTAACGCTCGGTGTCGAGCACGCTATAGGCGGCCGACTACCGTAACGCTATGCAAACAGCGTAGCGGACGCTCGTGACCAAGAGGGGAACACGAGCGGCGCAGACGCTCACGGGATGACACTCAGTAAACCTTGTATGCAACACAGTGAAAGATTGAGTTTGTATTGTAAACCTTACTACTGAAATACTGTAGCGATATAACGCTGCTTAACCTTGTTAATACTAAAGCTGCTTGAGCGATTGAGACGCTCCGATTACCCTCTGCAATGTAATAAACACACAATACCTTGCTAAGGTTCCAACACCTTTACTAACAATATCTAGCTATGTAAAAAGGGGAAAACAGTTAACAGTTCATACACTACAGGCTAACATCAATATCTAAGCAGAATAACTACACATAAACATACAATAGCGGCACAATCGCAAACAATAACATACAATGAGAGAGAGAGAGATCGTGGCAGAATACAGTCAGAGATTTAGAATGGTCACAGAGAATAACTTACACACACTGGGGAATGATTCGCTGCGCAGTCCTGGTACCAGCTCCGAGTTAGTCAAGATGAAAACCGTTTGTGGAGAGAAGACTGAGCTGGCCAGGCTGGCTGTTTCTTATATACACTGCGTACAGTATACTACAAAGGGACCTATAATCTCATTGTTCATTGGACACAGGAATGTCTCCTCGCATCATAACAAAAGGTCATAGGTTAGTTTGAACAGGTGGGCTGTGACTATATCAAACTGCTCAGGTGGGAGGGAATCTCAGAATTCCCGCCGCATGGATAATGAACCGCAAATATAGTAAATGTCCAGAAACTACTAATAGACATAACTATACGCAGGAGCGATTAATCTTTACCTAACCAGCACCGGATTGTTTCTAATAAAATGTTCTTTAGTTAGGTACCAAACACAACTGCTCAAACCCTGTCTGACCCTTCGTACCATGCAAAGAGGAATTCCTCTGTCCAGCGACCAGTTACATTAAACAAACTTACTGTTATTATTAAGGGGAACATTACCTATAAAACATACTATTTGAATTTATTATGTAACGATTGAGTCGCCCGCTAGACGCACACAAACTCTACCGTAAATGCGCATAGCACGCTCCAATGCGCACGGCCGTGGAGGCGCCGTCACGCAGCTGCGAGTATCCGCACGCACGGGAGAGAATGTGCACGTGCAGCGGGCAAGCGCATGGGGTGAATATATGGCAACGTGTAGCGTGATATTTTTCCGACTTTGACAGTCCACCCATTGGCAGTCATCAATAACTGCCACTTCCTAAAACGGTTAAAAAAAGAAAAATATATGTCATCCTGAAAATACCATTTTATGATTGGGTAAAGGGAGGAGAGGAGCAGGTGGGAAAAAGTATGACCTAGTGAGATAGTAGAAGCATGTATGTATGAATCCATGTTTGAGGGGTCATGTATCATCGTGCCGTACGTGTTTTAAATCAAGCTTCGAGGTATTGCGAAGTATACATTTGAATTCCTTCTTATCCCGTGTCAGGGATCTGTGGATGGGCTGTCAAACTCTACCGAGCTCTTTTCGGCTTTTGGTTGCAACAAATGGGGAGCACATTTAGTTGATGATACATGAAGGGGGGGTATGTGAATGCTGATATGTGTCTATATTCCCTATCGACTATGTGTGTCATTACCTGAAGGTTGTAGAGATGAGGATAAGAAACAATCGTTATAAATGCAGTCGTAAACTATGTGAGTTTAAATAAACAGTCGCTGATTGAGGTCTTGTCTGATGTCTTGTCTTGATGTACATGTTGTCTGATGTCTCTCGGTGCTTTTGCTATAAATAGCGAACAAAAGTTGTTCCATTGTCCATAAAGTTACAGTCTCTAAAGTATTGGGCTATCGTAAAAGTTAAAGTCACTAGGGAAATTGGGGCTTGTAGCATAGTTCATCAATGGTCTGTATAAAAGAGGTTGTCAAATTCTTCTTCCAAGCGGATGTCTTTGTACCTTGGAGGAAAACAAAGGAGAAACAGGTGAAAGAAACGGACCGTGGAATCACATTTTCATCACAACATTGTCTCTATCGTTGGGTCATAAATCAAATTAGTTGTTGTTATTACAGTGTCTTCGCTCCTTAAACTCATCACTCTAGTACTACCTTTACACTTCGTTAAAGCCCGAACGCATCTAAATATCAGGCCAACCAATATGGCGACCCCCAGAATACACAAGAGAAATTTTCCTACATCCATTATAATACCTTGGGTCCATTCTCCTAAACCAGAGAACCAATTTCGTGGGTTCAACCATGACACCCAACTGGTCAGCTCATTACCCACAGCGGCGAGAGTGAGATTATGTCTCCTACGGAACTCCCACTTTAATTGTAGAATGTCATCCATCTTTTGGTCTATGACCTCGGCTGGGTCCTCCGTGCTGTTTGTAATGTACGTGCAGCACTTTATTCCATATTGAGTTGCTAGGGTAACACAATACCCGCCTGTCACAGCTGTGAGGTAATTAAGAATCATTCTATGCTGAACCAGTTCTGTTTTGTATGCTTGTAACTCTTTCCCAGTGTACCTGAACGTGTCGTCATACATTTCGGTGATATTGTCTAATAAATTTGCTAGCGCAGATATATATTTATAATTTCACTCCTCTGGCGGTACGAGTGATATCTAACGTGAGTAGGAATTGAATCCCGGTGGATTCATGGATCAGATCAGAGGCTGGATGCTCTGTCCTCTCTATCAGGTGCCATTTAACGACGTGCTCGTAATGAGTGTGAGTATAAGGAGCTTGGGCACTACGGTGAATGTCTTTCATTTTGTTATGGGATACAGTCATTACTTCAGGCAGTACTTTTCCAATGTAACACAATCCCTCTGAGTTTGGGGCAAGCCACTTATACGCCTTTCTCCCACATATGAAATATGCATCATCGGGGAGAACATATGGGACGGAGTATGACATTACCATGTTACAAATTTTCCATGTGAAATCTCCTAACCCTAACTCTCCCATCTGTCTAGTACACGTATCAGGTTGTACGATATGTGCACAGTATCCTAGTGATACTTCTCCAACTCGCATGGTCCTACTTCCTAAAGTATACCTATACCGGAAATATTTTCCACTGTTGGCTATCTGGCGTATAAGTTCTGTGTCTATGGGCATTCTATCGGCTCTATATGAAAAGGTCATGGTTTGATTACTCCATGACACTTCCCAATTTCCCGGCTTTCGGGGATTGGAAATGTTAAAACACACTAAGGACCTATCCACATGATATTGGTGGAGCTTCAAACTAGGAGGACTAGAGATATTAAACCTCCACCGGCCTGTCCACCGGCCTCCCACCACTTAACTCAAGTACCTCTCCTACAGTAAAAGGGAATGGTACTAGTCCTGATTTGCTATGACCTTGAGGTACTTGAGAGCATACCCAACAGTCTGTCTGGTTTAACACTTTACCCACTAAGGAGTGATAGTCACTCAATGGATGCCGGTCCATGTGGACATTAAAACTGGACTGACATTTCTTGATGTACCCATCCTCAACTATATTGTCACAATGCCTACAGATGCAGTTCTCTTCAGCTGACAATCCTTCACAATTCCTTCTATTGTTAATGCTACCAGATGGTTTTCTGATACTCTCCTTTATTCGGAGATTATGTTGCTCTTGGAAATTTACGCCTCCATCCTGGTCATCAGAACCCATTCCAGATCCTTTCTCGACCTCCATGGTACTCTCACCGAAACAGACTGCTCTGGTCAACATCATGGTCAACAGGAAAATCCGGATCACAGTCTCTTGGGGCAAGTCCATCTTAGAGGAGTAAAAGGAGAAAAATAAGAAGGGGGAAAGGAAATAGGAGGGAGGTGGGAACTGGAGAAAATAACAAATGGGAAAAAGAAATCTGGCTCGACAAGCTTCCGGTCTTATTATTCTCAGTGCTCAGGTGTCGTCTCAATCTTCCCTGAACAGACACTCTAGTGATACAACCTCTACCGTCTGTTCTTTATCACGGGACCTCTCTGGGTCAGTGACCTTTTTACAATGAGATGAATGGACCCAAGTCTCTCTCTCGGCAACCTTCAATGCTGTTGTGCTGGTCAATAAGACTTGATATGGTCCTTCCCATCTGTCAATAAGGCAACCTGAGCGTAGAAAATTCTGTATCATTACATAATCCCCAGGTTCAATGTCATGACAATTATTGTCTGGCAGATCAGGAATCACCAACTTTAGATTATCATTCTGATTCCTCAATTGCTTACTCATCTTAACCAAATACTTTACAGTGACTTCATTGTTACATTTCAAATCATCCTTGGGGTTAATTATAACGTGGGGTTGTCGACCAAACAGAATTTCAAAAGGAGACAGATTAAGAGGGGATCTGGGAGTGGTTCTGATGCTGTATAATACGATTGGCAAAGCTTCGGGCCACAACAATCCTGTTTCAGCCATTACCTTGCTTAATTTGTTTTAAATAGTGCTGTTTACTCTTTCCACTTTCGCACTCGCCTGGGGGCGGTACGGAGTGTGCAGCTTACTATTAATTCCCATCAACTTACACATTGTTTGAAAGACTTCACCTGTAAAATGGGTACCCCTATCACTCTCAATGATTCTAGGGATACCATACCTGCACACAAATTCCTGCACAATTTTCTTTGCAGTAAACACAGCGGTATTTGTGGCCGCGGGAAATGCTTCAACCCAATTTGAGAACACGTCAATACAGACCAATACATATTTTAAATTTCTACAAGGTGGCAATTGTATGAAATCAATTTGTATTACCTGGAAAGGACCATCTGTCGGAGGGATATGGGATGGCTCTGTCGGTATTGCCTTTCCGATATTCTTCCTCAAGCAGGTGAGACATGTCATTGCTCTTTTACCCGCATGGGAAGAAAATCCTGGGGCGCACCAATAAGCTCTTACCAACTTACACATTCCTTCCTTGCCTAGATGAGTCAGCCCATGTGCCGCTTCCGCTAGACTTGGAAGATATGCTCTGGGTGCCACTGGCTTACCCTGTCCGTCTGTCCAGAGTCCTGAGGACTCCTGGCCATATCCTTTTGACCTCCAGACTGCCTTTTCTTGTGGGGAACACAAATTTTGCATTGCATATAATTTCTGTGTATTTACAGTATTAAATACCATCAGTTGTGTGCTGTCTGTCTGTATGGGGGTACTGGCTGCTGATTTAGCAGCTTCGTCTGCTCGGCTGTTACCAAGTGATACCGGGTCTTGGCTATACGTGTGCTATAAAATGGTAGATGCTCAAATCAATTTAATGGGACTTCAACCATTTGCATGGCATGGTCGCATCAGATGCGACCATGCCTGCAAGTGCTTTATCTGACCTGGTCATGCAGGATGCGACCGGTCAGATAAACAGTCTTTGCAGCGGCTGGGAAGGGAAACTACCCTCCGCTGCTGCTTTCAGAGTAACCGGAAGGTCCCTCTGCCTCCCTGCACTCTCCCCTACTGATTGCCGTGGTGCTGATCGCTCAGCACGGCAGGACTCCCCCCTCCAGCAGCTTCAGACAATAGCAACCGATGGGGAGTGTAAATTAAACCCCCCCCCCCCCCCAAGCCCCCCAGTGTACCTGGAGGCTCTCCAGGTTTTCTGAATGAAAGCCGCAATGTTTCAGATGTTCCGATGACCGCAATGTTTTTGATCGTTGTTCCGATGTTCATATATGTAAAAACATGTTTTAGCACCCCAGGTTGCGTCAAATTGTCTTTGTTGCATTCCATTACAGTCAGTCATCGCTCAACATGAATTATGAATGTGTTTTGTTTTTTTCCCCTAAGGAAACAAAACTAATTTAAACTGGGAAATGTTTCAATACATCCACTTCATCAGAAATTCCTCCAGTTCTAAAGAGATTCTGGCATTATCCCAGCACTGAGACTCAAAACAATTCAGATTCCGAAAGTACTTTACCTTCATACTAAAACTGCAGAGAATTAAGAATACAATTTCACCATGCTAGATAAATGAGTAGGTGATAACAGCTACGTTAATTAAAATGTATAGTATTAGTAAGAATGGAGCACTTGTATGAAAAATAAACACTCATACCTGTAAAAAAATAAAAATAAAATTCATTAGTATTGAATGTTAACAGCTCTTTTGTGAACATTTGTAAGAGGAGAGGTTCAATTTTTTATATATGTACTTAGGGTTCCGATATTCCGTCTGGTTAGTGGTAATCCTTAGTGGGGGCGGTTTCAGATGAAATCTGTCCCTGCTCTCCCTACTTCGAACAGCCGCTAGCCGCGGCTTCCCGCTGATGTCTAGCTCCTGGTTACCTTGTGTACTATGTATAGTAGCAGTGTCTAGTCGCACTCGACGATGATGTCACAATTGTGGCTCCGTCCTCTGTAACTCGTGCTCTCACCAACGCGTTTCGGGCATTGATGCCCTTAGTCATGGATAGAGATATTTACTAGTGGGTTTCTTTTATTAGGAATTTTTTTTATTGTTCTTCTTACAAACAGGAAATGTGTCACATGATGATTTCTTAAATAATCGGCATCCATGTGTTTTTCCATTCCTATATAAACAATGTTAAAAACTGTTGGTATGGCGCTCACTAAAATTAAGTGTGTTATTAATAATAAAATGTTAAAAGTATTTGTGTGATGTGTAAATAACTAATGCACTAATTTAAAAAAGCATTAATATCAATTTCTACATTAAGGCCAGTTGGTTGCAAGGTCTGCATATAGTAGATCATCTAGTTTTTTTTTTTTTCTTAATTCCATTTAGATGTTTCCTCCTCTCCAATTGCACTGTATTCTCTGTATACCGACAAACTTCAGACATTGTTGTATTTTTGTTATGATCCTTATAATGTTTAGAAACTCTTCTTTATATTATATATATATGCACTGATTTCCTTATTTTTTATTTTATTTTCGTCTGTCCGATATACTGTAGCCCACATGGGCATTCCAACAAATAGATGATTCCCTCAGATTCACATGAAATTCTTTCATTTATATAATATGTTTTCTTTGTAACATTTGATTTGAATTCTATTATAGATTTAGTTGATTTATGTTTTGTAATCTTGCAGGCCTGGCAGTTTAAACAATGGAGGGATCCTTTTTTCCTTTGGATGGTTTTCTTCCTTCATCTGTACATAACTTTTTACAAGACTCTGTTTGAGATTCTTTGATTTTCTATATATGATTTGTGGTCTTTCCTTAATAAAAGGTGTCAACTGCTTGTCAAGATGGAGGATATGCTAATCTTTACACAATATGGATTCTAACTTATAATGTTGACTGTTAAATTGAGTTATAAAAGCCATATTTTAATTGTTCTCTATGGTTTGGGGTTTGTATTGGATAATGCAGGTATCACCAGGCACCCAGTGGAAACAACAAATGGCAATATTGATGAACAATGCAACAAATATACATCCCTTATGTTGAAGGGTCCAATCCTCAAACTACAGGCCTCCTCAAAGCATATGACAACATGGATCAGCATGTGTATGAAATAGAGGGGAGAAAAAAGCTGCATGTGTAGTACAGTAATTTAATGATCACAAATACACACATAGACACAAAACATAAATAAATGGGGAGAAAAATTTCATAAGAAACAGCCACAAAGGACCTGTGAAACAATTACCAGAGGGTCTGAGAACCGGTAGTAACCAGTTCTCAGACAAGTTCTTTAAACACCAAGGATCCGCCCGGGTCTTGAAACTGGGAAACCCCATGTCCTTGCAAGCACAGCTCGTCTGCTTATAGCTGATAACAAATGGTGCTGGCCAACGCGTTTCAACTCCTGCTTCCTGGAGTCTTTCGCAAGGCTGAATGAAGTGTACATAATCCCCATAAGGCTATTTAAATACCCCTTAGCCAATCAGATATGGCAGTAATGTGACAAAATTCCTTTATTGAAGAGCAGGCTTGCCGCTTCATTACCATGGTAACAGGAGGCATTGGTGCATCACTTCCGGTCCCGGACTTGCCACTTTGTTCCCATGGTGACAGGAGGCATCGGCGTGTCACTTCCGGTCGCGGCATCCCGGCACAAGTTGCCATGGCAACAAAGCGCATGGACCCATCTTCCGCAGTAGCTTTCACATGCCTCCACGTCCCGGCACTAGCCGCCATGACAGCAAGGCGCACGGGCCCGTCCTCTCCCACAGTGGCTTCCATATGCCTCCACATGTTCAGTCCGCTCCCTCACTTACCAATCACCATGAAGACCGAGTTGTAGACATCGTACTGGCCGGAAGTTATAAGAAAAATCAAGCCGTTACGTCATCTCCTGTGTTTTACTTCAGTTGTCATAACAATAGGCATTGTTCAGTTTTCCCACACACATAGTGACATCACAATATAATGGCAAGCTTATAGTAGTCCTGAATAACACAGATAGTCACCAGTTCATGTAGATTAGTCCATGAAGAAGCATAAAAATTCCAATACACAAGTACAGAACTAAAATACAGATAATTGTAAAGATAAAATATATGACAAATGACTAAATAAACCATTTCAACTCAAAATTATTGTTAAGTCCCATGGGGTGCAGTGTATTGCACTCATAAATAAAGTGCATCTTACTTTTGGCCAAAATAGTGGTGATATATCTTTGACGTGGATCACATTTGACCAATTTAAGGGCTCCAAATCTCACTGTCTCCTCTGTGGAACTATTATGATAAATTATAAAATGGTTGGACAGAGCATGGGAATCTAAACCTTTTTTAATATTTCTACAGTGCTCACTCAAACGTATATTCAAAGGTCTAGTAGTGCGTCCTATATAAAAGAGATGACAATTGCACTCAATAAAATATACTACATTCTTTACATGACAAGTAAAAAAAATCCCTAATTTGTAAAAATTTTTTCCCATTTATACAAACAAATTCTAGTTTCTTTGTTCCATCGCTTGGCACCTCTCGACAGCAAATGCATGAACCGCAGCGGTGAAAACCCTGCGTTAAATTCCTTCCTTCCCTTTTCTTTTGCTGCAGGTAACTTCTGACTAGAGAATTTTTTAAATTAGGAGCCTTTTTATAAATGAATATAGGACGATCTGGTATCAATTTGCCTAATACTGGATCCTTTTTCAAAATGTTCCAGTTCCGTCTAACTGATCTTTCAAGAATTTTATGTTGAGAGTTAAAACTAGTAATGAACGCCCATTCAAATTTATCCCTATTGGTCACTCCATGGGGTTTATCTAGCAATAAGTTTGTCCTATCAATTTTATCCATTTCTTCCACTGCATGTATAATTTTAGTGGAATCATAGCCACTTCTTTCAAATCTCCCTTTTAATTTGCATGCTTGGTCTTGATAGACCTCAGCTTTTGTACAATTCCTTTTTAACCTCTTTAACTGACCATACAGAATAGAATCCAGCCAATTGTAGTGGTGACAAGTATTGGCATGGATATAGGTCAGGGAGTCTGTATCCTTCGTATAAGTACGAGTATATAAGACATTTTCTTCTACAGTCAGAGTTAAATCTAAAAAATGTACCGTGCTTATACTTATGTTGAAGGAAAGTTCTATGTTCAAATTGTTTGAATTCAAATAGTTACAAAAGGCCTCCAACGGCATACTATCTCCTCTCCAAATGAATAAAATATTGTCCATATAGCGTTTCTAGGACACCAGGTTCACTCCAAATGGGTGGCCCGAATAGACAAAGTCTTACTCCCATTTGCCCATGAAAATATTGGCGTAACTTGGAGTGAACCTGGTGCCCATCGCCGTACCGACCTTCTGAATGTAATACTCCCCATCCACAACAAAATAATTATTGGTGAGGATGAACCGAATACCCTCCAAAATGAACTTCTGAGCGTTATCTTCCAAAGAGCTGTCGTTAAGATAGGAAGTGATGGCGAGCATGCCTGTCTTATAGTCAATGATCGAATATAAGGACCTAACATCAGCAGTGACCAACATAAATTCCTCCTCCCAAGTTATTGTTGACAAAAAATCAATAGGTCTTTAGTGTCTTTGAGATGCAAAGGATTAGTAAGTACTTAGGGCTGCAAAAAGAAATCAATATACTCTGAAAGGTTGGTGGTAACTGAATCGGTGCCTGAGACTATCGGGCGGCCAGGTGGATTTGAGGCACTTTTGTGTACTTTGGGTAAAAGATAGAGCGCTGGTATAACAGGATTTAAATTAAGGAGAAACTTCTTTTCTCTTTCTTCCAAAACCCCTAGATCACTATACTTCTCTATAAGAATCTTTAGATTGGAATTGAATTTAATTGTTGGGTCTGATCTAAGTTTAGAATAGGTACCCTGGTCTTTCACATGCGTCTCCAATTCCCTTATATACCAGTCCTTATCCATGATCACAACCCCTCCGCTCTTATCGGTGGGTTTAATTTATTTTATTTATTTCTAATTTAATAATTTATTTCTTAATTAGATTTTAAATCATTAAGGGCCATCCTTTCCTTAAATTAAAGATTATATTTAAAACCAGTTGGTTTTATATTCCTTAAGTCTCCTTGTACTAGTTCGCTGAAAGTGTCTAGAAAATTTCCCTTTATATGTGCCGGGAAAAATACTGACTTAGGTTTAAATGCGGTGGAACCAGTAATTTCTACTTCCCCGAATTCACCTAGGGTATATGTGGTGATAAAATTTTTTTTTTACTTGTGTGAACTTGTAAACTTGTTGATAAATCCTAATATTTATCCTATATTAAACACTATAAAAGGTTAAGAGACACAGTACGCAATTGGCGTATGGGGTACCGTAAGGGTACGCACTTAGCGTAGCATACGCTCGGCCGTGATCGAGACGCACATGCGGCACGCTCGCTCACAGCTTAATGCGTGGTGTCGAGCACGCTATAGGCGAGCGACAACCGTAATGCTACGCTATCAGCGTAGCGGACGCTCGAGACCACGAGGAGATCACGAGCGGCGCTGACGCTCACAAGATGACAATCAGTAAACCTTGAATGTAACACACAGAAAGGATACCCTTATACTGTAAATCTTGTACTGAAACACTGTAGCGATATAACGCTGTTTAACCTAGTTAACACTAAAGCTGATTGAGCGATCGTGTTCGCTCCTATTACCCACTGCAATGTAATGAACACACGATACCGTGCTAAGGATCCAACACCTTTACTAACGAGCTTTTAGTTATATCGAAAAGAGAAACAGTTAACAAGTCATACACTACAGGCTAACATATAATTCTAACAGGATATCTAGACAGAAATATACGCAAATAGTAAACAATCGCAAATACAAATACATAGACTAAGAATGAATGGCTAACATTACACGGGTAACAAAGTGGCAACAGAGAAACATACCATACGGGGAACACTCGCAGGCGCAACCGGAATCCAGTCCTCCAATTATCAGCGATAACTGTTGAAGAGAGAGTACTGGCCGGTCTGGGGACAGTGACCCTTATATACACAACATACAGTGTACTTCAAAGGGCCCTACAACCTTATTGTTCATTGGACACAGGAATGTCTCTCTGCACTATATCAAAAGGTCATAGGTTAGTTTGAACAGGTGGGCTGTGACTATTTCAAACAGCTCAGGTGGGTGGGAATCTCCGGATTCCCGCCGCATGGATAATGAACTGCGAATATAGAATATGTCCAGAAACTACTAATGGTCATAACTACACGCAGGAGCGATTAATCTTTACCTAACCAACACCGGATTATTGCTATTAAAATACTCTTCGGTTAGGTACCAGACACCACTGTTCAACCTTAAACAGACCCTTTGTACCACGCAAAGAGGGATTCCCAAGTCCGTGAACAAGTCACATTAAACAAACTTAGTTATTACTAAAGGGAACATTACCTATAAAACATGCTATTTGGTTCTATCATTAAACGATTGAGTCGCCCGCTAGACGCACACAAAGTCTACCGTAAATGCACATACCACGCGCTCGAGCGCATGGCCGAGGCGCCATGGGCGGCTGCGAGTATTCGCACGCACGGGAGAGAATGTGCACGTGCAGCAGGCACGCGCATGAGGCAGAGGCGGAACTACCGGCAGTGCAGGCAGTGCACTGCACTGGGGCCCGCCTCTGTCCAGGGGCCCAAGCATGTAATGAGTCAAACTGACTCATTACATGCCGCTGTGCGCTGCAGGCAACCGCTGCCCGCAGCGCACAGCCGCCCGGAGATAGGAGCTGAGCAGCGGTACAGACGGGGGAAGGAGGAGGGAGCCGGAGGACGGAGCCGCAGCAGCGCTTTGTTACTGGTGGAGGCGCTGCTGCTGCTGCTCCTCTGCTTCCCTATAGGCTGTCTTCCGAGAACAGCCTATAGGGAAGCAGAGGGGCAGCAGCAGCAGCGCCTCCACCAGTAACAAAGCGCTTCTGCGGCTCCGTCCTCCGGCTCCCTCCTCCTCATTCTCTACTGCCCGGGAATCGTCGTCTGACGCAGCTGCACCGAGGAGCCTGAGGGTAAGTATAATTCTTTCTTTCTTTCTTTCTTTCTTTCTTTCTTTCTTTCTTTCTTTCTTTTTCTTTCTTTCTTTCTTTTTCTTTCCTTCTTTCTTTCTTGTGCCTGCCTGCCGCAATGTGTAAAAAGGGGGGACTACCTGCCGCAATGTGTAAAAAGGGGGGACTGCCTGCCGCAATGTGTAAAAAGGGGGGACTACCTGCCGCAATGTGTAAAAAGGGGGGACTGCCTGCCGCAATGTGTAAAAAGGGGGGACTGCCTGCCGCAATGTGTAAAAAGGGGGGACTACCTGCCGCAATGTGTAAAAAGGGGGGACTGCCTGCCGCAATGTGTAAAAAGGGGGGACTGCCTGCCACTATGTGTAAAAAGGGGAATCTGCCTGCCGTAATGTGTAAAAATGGGGACGCTGTCTGCCGTAATGTGTAAAAAGGGCACGCTGTCTGCCGTAATGTGTAAAAAGGGCACGCTGTCTGCCGTAATGTGTAACAAGGGCACGCGGTCTGCCGTTATGTGTAAAAAGGGGTAATCTGCCCGACGCTATGTGTAAAAATGGGGAATCTGCCTGCCGTAATGTGTAATAAAGGGGGGCTGCCTGACGCTATGTGTAAAAATGGGGAATCTGCCTGCTGCTATGTGTAAAAAGGAGTAATCTGCCTGCCGTAATGTGTAAAAATGGGACGCTGTCTGCCGTAATGTGTAACAAGGGCACGCTGTCTGCC
Source organism: Pseudophryne corroboree (assembly GCF_028390025.1). Taxonomy (NCBI): domain Eukaryota; kingdom Metazoa; phylum Chordata; class Amphibia; order Anura; family Myobatrachidae; genus Pseudophryne; species Pseudophryne corroboree. The sequence continues at coordinate 260,369,025 of NC_086450.1, forward strand.
GTAATGTGTAACAAGGGCACGCTGTCTGCCGTAATGTGTAACAAGGGCACGCTGTCTACCGTAATGTGTAAAAAGGGCACGCTGTCTGCCGTAATGTGTAACAAGGGCACGCGGTCTGCCGTTATGTGTAAAAAGGGCACGCTGTCTGCCGTTATGTGTAAAAAGGGCACGCTGTCTGCTGTAATGTGTAAAAAGAGGAATCTGTTCGCTGTAAGGTGTAAAAGGGTCTCTACCTGGTGTAGTGGTGCTACTGTGCGGCGTAATTTGAATAATGGAGACTACTGTGTTGGTATTATTTTGTGGCCACACCCCTTCCCCACGAAGCCACGCCACTATGTATTTTTGCGCGCGCCTACGGCGCGCACTGCCCCCGGGGTGGACTTGGATGGGGGGGGGGGGGGGGGGGCAAAGCATTTTGTCGCACCTGGGCCCACCGCTTGCTTGTTCCGCCACTGGCATGAGGTGAATATATGGCAACGTGCAGGGTGATATTTTTCTGACTTTGACATTGTAAACTTGTGTACATCCACAAAAGTCTCAAATTTATTGATCGGGACTGAGGGTGCATATTTAAGGCCCTTTTCCAAGACACTCCTCTCTTGCTTTGTCAAAATGTGGGTGCTAATGTTGAATATTTTTACACCCTGGATATTCTTCCTCTACAGGACTTACTAAATCTGGGGTGACTGTACTCGAGTTTCCGTTTTTATTTTTATTTCTTTTAATTTTTTTCTTTTTCAGTCATCTGGCCCTCTTGGTGCCACCTCTTTTACCCCTATGTGTTCTATAGTGATCTACCTCCACTGTGGCGTTCTCGCTCCCACATCTAAAAAATGTGGGTTATCTTCCCTTTGCTTTAATGTCTCATATTTGTTTCTATGATAGAATGGGGTCAGGTTCGGAGCTCTATATTCTTTTTTTTCTGCTCATATCATCCCTAGTTCCATTACAAAATTTCTCAGTAGCATATTGTTCACCCTTTACCTTAATTTCTCTCCAATATTTAATCTGATTTGCTATGTTCCATTTTTCTCTCATTTGTTGGCGACGTGGAAGTGATTAATCTCTTATTTGGCGTGAATGTGAGAAATCTCTTTTCTGGCGCCTTTTATCTCTGAATTTATATCTGTCAGATTGATAATCGTTCCGTGAGTTCCAGTTCTTGGTGGATCTATTCAATCTATATGGTCCATCCGTAGGATGTGGACCTCTTAATTTCTGTTCATACTGCCCACTTTTAGGTGTATCCTGGAACTTACAGTGATCATCTCCCTTATATTCCAAGAATCTATTAAGGTGTTCTGACTCCTCCCCTTCCGTAACAGTTGTCTCCTTTTTTTCTCTGATAAATTTCCTGATTTTTCTGTCCACAAGGAGTTTCCCATGCTTCTTAATATTTAATTAAATTCTACTCTCAAATTCCTTGTAATCAGGCAAATCATTGAATGGGGCAATTTAATATATTTTTTTATCTCATTATCCAACTCACCTAATTCCTTCATCCTTTCGTTGATAATGAGATTCATAAACGAAAAGGAGCACTCATTGATAATTGTACCCCATTCCTCTCTAAAGGAATCAGAGGCTGTGTCAAAGGATGCTTTCTTATTGATCTTCAGGCCTTTTGGAATGTGCTATGTATTTTTCTAAAGTCACAGTTTCCCACCAGATCTTATTTTCTTTTAATAAGGTGGTCTCTAGTTTTCTCATTATGTTCTCCAGACTCACGTCTAGGAGTTCAGTATGTTCACCCTCGTCTTTATACAAGTTCTCCAACATTGACCTTCTTTGGTCACGGTACTTAAACATAATAGCAGCAATATCACAGGACAATAATAATAGGAGAAAAAAATGAAACACCGAAATATAAAATATTCTCAGTCGTCCCACGTGTTGCGCAGTTATGTGGCAGGGCCGCCTTATAATTCCTGCGTCCAAAAAAGTGTCTTTCCAAAACACTGATAAATACTATATACCAAAGAGAAATTGGTTGCAGATATCACCAGTGGAAACAACAAATGGCAATATTGATAAACAATACAACAAATATACATCCCTTATGTTGAAGGGTCCAATCCTCAAACTTCAGGCCTCCTCCTCAAAGCATATGACATCATCGATCAGCATGTGTATGAAATAGAGGGGAGAAAAAAGCTGCATGTGTAGTACAGTAATTTAATGATCACAAATACACACATAGACAAATAAATAAATGGGGATAAAAATTCCATAAGAATCAGCCGCAAAGGACCTGTGAAACAATTACCAGAGGGTCTGAGAACCGGTAGTAACCAGTTCTCAGACAAGTTCTTTAAACACCATGAGGTGTATTCAATTGCGGTCAAATTACTGAAATTGTCGAAAAACGGGGCATTTTCGACCAAAAAAAAACTGTCGAATTGGATTCGACAATTCAATACAGTACTTTTCGACAAAAAAACTGTTTAATTTTCGACTTTTTGCTATTCGACAATTTCATCCCTGCAATGTTAAAAATGCGGCTATTCGACAAAAGTATATTCAATTGAAGAATGTCAATTCGACAACAGTGCTTTTCGACAGTCATTTCGTCAATTTCATTGCTCCTCCTTTTTCTGTCATGAGCTGATAACATTTTTTAATAACAAGTATTTTTTGGTGCTTTTTTGATTGCTAATAGCATATCTATTTATATTTGAAGGGATTATCTACTTGGTTTGTCTATTTATGACCCACAAGTTTTATTTAATTGATTTTTTAAAAGAATATTTTATCCTGCAGTCGACTGAGGGAAATGTACCCATGATTCCACAGTTTTACCCAGGATACACTTCTCCAAAGCCACTCCTCTCTCCTCACTCCCGTTTTTGAGACTTCAGGGAGAGGAGCCATTACAGTCAGCTCTCTTGTGGAATCGTTTTTTTAGGACAATCCCTGCGTTTTACCACATTTATATCCTATTTTTTTACTGACTACAATAATGGAGCCTTTTTCTGACCAGATTGTGATGTTCATGCTGGCTGCAAGTATGGAGGAAGAAAATGCTGCTGAACATCTGGATCAAGGTCAGCAAATGTCTGCATTGGGTGAGTCAGTAGTGTGTGTTTCATTTCCACGTCCACGCCAGTATCGCACTAGGCGTGAACTGGAGGATCTCTCCAAGTTCGAGGTGATTCAAAATTATCGCTTATCGACTCGCGAAATATCTTCGAAATATATTCGCTGTACGATCTATTGGAGGCCGACCTGGATCCTCGGGCACGGACCAATCGCGCAGTCAGCCGTTTCCAGAAATTGCTGGCTACGTTACATTTTTTGGCATCAGGAACATCCCAGCCTACTTTGTCTCAAACATGCGGTTTTTCACAGCCGACACTGTCGCCCTGTATAACCCAGGTCATTAGGGCTTTCCGCAAATTGACGACCCAGTTCATCAGATTTCCAGATACAGTCAGCGGATGCCGTGAGATCCAATTAGGCTTTTTCACTGAACACAAATTTCCCAATGTTCTGGGCGAGATTCACCGTACCCACGTGCACATCAGGCCGCCACGGAATTCGGAAGAATGTTTTCGGAACTGAAAACACTTCCATTCCATGAATATACAGGCGGTCTGTGATGCCAATATGAAATTTACCAATATTTTTGTGGGATTTCCTGGGTTATCTCACGACTCCTTAATCCTAAACCAGTCATCGCTGTTTGACGATTTCGAGACAGGAAAAAATGCAGAGTGGCTGGCTGTAGGTAATTTTTTTTTTATATATATATATATATATATATATATATATATATATATATATATATATATATATATTTTTTTTTTTTTATATTACCCACCATTTATCTTTTTCCCATAGGCGATGCGAGTTATCCCAACAAATCTTGTCTCTTGACCCCATTGTCTAATCCTGTCGGTGAATCTGAAGAACGGTACCAAGAGACCCACATTGCATCGAGGGGAGTAATTGAGCGTTCCTGCGGTGTACTTAAAAGCCGGTTTAGATGTATAGACACTTTCGGTGGTGCTCTTTATACTCACCGGCGAAGGTTTGCGGCATGGTAAATGCATGTTGTACTTTACACAACATGTGTCGTAAACCGTTTACTGGTGACTCTTCGTCGCAGGGCTTTCCGCCGCGGGAACCTTTCTTCTCCACCGGTGGGTGTGGACGAAGGAGATGATTCTCGAAGGACACTGATCCACACTTTTTTGTCCACTGCCTGTGAGTATACTTGTAGTAATTGTATTTTCATGTAAACTGAGATTGTCATAGTCTAAAAAAAAAAAGGTTTATTTATGTATTACAGAGTTGGCCAGTTTATGTCCTGTTGACGGCCCTTCGCCAGTTGTTTCCTGTTGTTGGATTGCCGCAGTTATTGGACCAGTTTACACCCCTCTACCATGGATTTCTTACTTGTGATGTGGACCTGAACCACCGCCATGTTACAGAGTCACCGTCAGGTGAGATGCATTGGCCAAAACTCCATCTTGTCTGAGTAACCTGTGTGTATGCGCAGTGTTGCTGGGACCTCTTGTTTTTTCCCAGGGTGGAGGAAACACTCTCAAATTACCTGGTACCCTTTTTCACTTCCACAGGTCTTACGAAGTATCCTTCCCAAAGTGCTGTACACAGCGTGGATGTGAAGTGACACGACAGTACCCCAGCTGTACCATGGGCGACCTACTTGTGATGTGGACCTGAACCTCTGCCATGTAGCAGATACCCCACTCAGGTGAGATGTATTGCCCAAAACTCCCTCTTGTCCAAGTAACCCAGGCATGTCCAAACTGCAGCCCTCCTGCATTTGCCAAACTGCATATGAAATCATGCCCTGACACTGCAATGCTTACGCTGTGTCAGGGCATGCTGGGATGTGTAGTTTCTCAATTGCTGGAGGATTGCATTTGGGGCAAAGGCCGATGTTACCTGTTTGTTTGCAATGTTGCTGGTACCTTGTCTTTTCCACGAAGGATGACACTATTACCAATACCTGGAACCTCATACTGTTCTCTTCCACAGGTCTTGCGGAGTATCATTCCCAAAGTGCTGTAACCAGCGTGGATGTGAAGTGACACGACAGTACCCCAGTTGTACCATGGACGGCCTACCACAAGACCTTCAATACCACCGCATCTCTGAAATGCCCTATTTTACATTTCATTTACTAATAATTTAAAGAAAAAACACAAAACTTCTAAATTTAAGAATTTATTGAAGAAAATTACACTTGAATTTCTCTATCGTCCTAGTGGATGCTGGGGTTCCTGAAAGGACCATGGGGAATAGCGGCTCCGCAGGAGACAGGGCACAAAAAGTAAAGCTTTCCGATCAGGTGGTGTGCACTGGCTCCTCCCCCTATGACCCTCCTCCAGACTCCAGTTAGATTTTTGTGCCCGGCCGAGAAGGGTGCAATCTAGGTGGCTCTCCTAAAGAGCTGCTTAGAGAAAGTTTAGCTAGGTTTTTTATGTTACAGTGATTCCTGCTGGCAACAGGATCACTGCAGCGAGGGACTGAGGGGAGAAGGAGTCAACTCACCTGCGTGCAGGATGGATTGGCTTCTTGGCTACTGGACATCAAGCTCCAGAGGGACGATCACAGGTACAGCCTGGATGGTCACCGGAGCCGCGCCGCCGGCCCCCTTGCAGATGCTGAAGACAGAAGAGGTCCAGAATCGGCGGCTGAAGACTCCTGCAGTCTTCTAAAGGTAGCGCACAGCACTGCAGCTGTGCGCCATTTTCCTCTCAGCACACTTCACACGGCAGTCACTGAGGGTGCAGGGCGCTGGGAGGGGGGCGCCCTGGGAGGCAAAATGAGTACCTATAAAGGCTAAAAATACCTCACATATAGCCCTAGAGGCTATATGGAGATATTTAACCCCTGCCTGATTTCTCAAAATAGCGGGAGACGAGCCCGCCGGAAAAGGGGCGGGGCCTATCTCCTCAGCACACGGCGCCATTTCCTCTCACAGCTCCGCTGGTCAGGACGGCTCCCAGGTCTCTCCCCTGCACTGCACTACAGAAACAGGGTAAAACAGAGAGGGGGGGCAAATTTATGGCGATATTTTTATATAACAAAGCAGCTATAGGGGAGCACTTATTATAAGGCTATCCCTGATATATATATATAGCGCTTTTGGTGTGTGCTGGCAAACTCTCCCTCTGTCTCCCCAAAGGGCTAGTGGGTCCTGTCTTCATTAGGAGCATTCCCTGCGTGTCTGCTGTGTGTCGGTACGTGTGTGTCGACATGTATGAGGACGATATTGGTGTGGAGGCGGAGCAATTGCCAAATATGGGGATGTCACCTCCTAGGGGGTCGACACCAGAATGGATGCCTTTATTTATGGAACTACGGGATAGTGTCAACACGCTAAAGCAGTCGTTTGACGACATGAGACGGCCGGACAATCAATTAGTGCCTGTCCAGGCGACTCAAACACCGTCAGGGGCTGTGAAACGCCCTTTGCCTCAGTCGGTCGACACAGACCCAGACACAGGCGATGACTCCAGTGGTGACGGTGACGAATCAACCGTATTTTCCAGTAGGGCCACACGTTATATGATTTTGGCAATGAAGGAGGCGTTACATTTAGCTGATACTACAGGTACCACTAAACAGGGTATTATGTGGGGTATGAAAAAACTACCTATAGTTTTTCCTGAATCAGAAGAACTAAATGACGTGTGTAATGAAGCGTGGGTTGCCCCTGATAAAAAGCTGATAATTTCAAAGAAATTATTGGCATTATACCCTTTCCCGCCAGAGGTTAGGGAGCGCTGGGAAACACCTCCTAGGGTGGACAAGGCGCTAACACGCTTATCTAAACAAGTGGCGTTACCCTCTCCTGAGACGGCCGCACTTAAAGATCCATCAGATAGGAGGATGGAAAATATCCAAAAAAGTATATACACACATGCAGGTGTTATACTACGACCAGCTGTAGCAACTGCCTGGATGGGCAGTGCGGGGGTAGTTTGGTCAGAATCCCTGATTGAAAATATTGATACCCTGGACAGGGACAATATTCTACTGTCGTTAGAACAAATAAAGGATGCATTTCTTTATATGCGTGATGCACAGAGGGATATATGCACACTGGCATCACGGGTAAGTGCTATGTCCATTTCGGCCAGAAGAGCTTTATGGACGCGACAGTGGACAGGCGATGCGGATTCAAAACGGCATATGGAAGTTTTGCCGTATAAGGGGGAGGAGTTATTTGGAGTCGGTCTATCAGATTTGGTGGCCACGGCTACAGCCGGGAAATCCACCTTTCTACCTCAAGTCACTCCCCAACAGAAAAAGGCACCGACTTTTCAACCGCAGCCCTTTCGTTCCTTTAAAAATAAGAGAGCAAAGGGCTATTCATATTTGCCACGAGGCAAAGGTCGAGGGAAGAGACAGCAACACGCAGCTCCTTCCCAGGATCAGAAGCCCTCCCCGACTTCTACAAAAGCCTCAGCATGACGCTGGGGCTTCTCAAGCGGACTCGGGGACGGTGGGCGGTCGTCTCAAAAATTACAGCGCGCAGTGGGCTCACTCGCAAGTAGATCCCTGGATCCTGCAGATAATATCTCAGGGATACAGGTTGGAATTAGAGACAGATCCACCTCGCCGTTTCCTGAGGTCTGCTTTACCAACGTCCCCCTCCGAAAGGGAGACGGTGTTGGAAGCCATTCACAAGCTGTACTCTCAGCAGGTGATAGTCAAGGTACCTCTTCTGCAACAAGGGAAGGGGTATTATTCCACTCTTTTTGTGGTACCGAAGCCGGATGGCTCGGTAAGGCCTATTCTAAATCTGAAGTCCTTGAACCTGTACATAAAGAAGTTCAAGTTCAAAATGGAGTCACTCAGAGCAGTGATAGCGAACCTGGAAGAGGGGAACTTTATGGTATCCTTGGACATCAAGGATGCGTATCTCCACGTTCCAATTTACCCCTCACACCAGGGGTACCTCAGGTTCGTTGTACAAAACTGTCACTATCAGTTTCAGACGCTGCCGTTCGGATTGTCCACGGCACCTCGGATCTTTACAAAGGTAATGGCCGAGATGATGATTCTTCTTCGAAGAAAAGGCGTATTAATTATCCCATACTTGGACGATCTCCTAATAAGGGCGAGGTCCAGAGAACAGCTAGAGATGGGATTAGCACTGTCTCAAGAAGTGCTAAAACAGCACGGGTGGATTCTGAATATTCCAAAATCCCAGTTAATGCCGACAACTCGTCTGCTGTTCCTAGGGATGATTCTGGACACGGTTCAGAAAAAGGTTTTTCTCCCGGAGGAAAAAGCCAAGGAGTTATCCGAGCTTGTCAGGAACCTCCTAAAACCAGGAAAGGTGTCTGTACATCAATGCACAAGAGTCCTGGGAAAAATGGTGGCTTCTTACGAAGCGATTCCATTCGGCAGATTCCACGCAAGAATTTTCCAAAGGGATCTGTTGGACAAATGGTCAGGGTCGCATCTTCAGATGCACCTACGGATAACCCTGTCTCCAAGGACAAGGGTGTCTCTTCTGTGGTGGTTGCAGAGTGCTCATCTATTGGAGGGCCGCAGATTCGGCATACAGGATTGGATCCTGGTGACCACGGACGCCAGCCTGAGAGGCTGGGGAGCAGTCACACAAGGAAGAAACTTCCAGGGAGTATGGACGAGCCTGGAAACGTCTCTTCACATAAACATTCTGGAACTAAGAGCAATATACAATGCTCTAAACCAGGCAGAACCTCTGCTTCAGGGAAAACCGGTATTGATCCAGTCGGACAACATCACGGCAGTCGCCCATGTGAACAGACAGGGCGGCACAAGAAGCAGGAGGGCAATGGCAGAAGCTGCAAGGATTCTTCGCTGGGCAGAGAATCATGTGATAGCACTGTCAGCAGTGTTCATCCCGGGAGTGGACAACTGGGAAGCAGACTTCCTCAGCAGACACGATCTTCACCCGGGAGAGTGGGGACTTCATCCAGAAGTCTTCCACATGCTGGTAACCCGTTGGGAAAGACCAATGGTGGACATGATGGCGTCTCGCCTCAACAAAAAACTGGACAGGTATTGCGCCAGGTCAAGAGATCCGCAGGCAATAGCTGTGGACGCGCTGGTAACGCCTTGGGTGTACCAGTCGGTGTATGTGTTTCCTCCTCTGCCTCTCATACCAAAAGTATTGAGAATTATACGGCAAAGAGGCGTAAGAACGATACTAGTGGTTCCGGATTGGCCAAGGAGGACTTGGTACCCGGAACTTCAAGAGATGATCACGGAAGATCCGTGGCCTCTACCTCTAAGGAGGGACTTGCTTCAGCAGGGTCCCTGTCTGTTTCAAGACTTACCGCAGCTGCGTTTGACGGCATGGCGGTTGAACGCCGGATCCTAAAGGAAAGAGGCATGCCGGAAGAAGTCATTCCTACTTTGATTAAAGCAAGGAAGGAAGTAACCGTGCAACATTATCACCGAATTTGGCGAAAATATGTTGCGTGGTGCGAAGATCGGAGTGCTCCGACGGAGGAATTTCAACTGGGTCGATTCCTACATTTCCTGCAATCAGGATTGTCAATGGGTCTCAAATTGGGATCTATTAAGGTTCAAATTTCGGCCCTGTCGATTTTCTTTCAAAAAGAATTGGCTTCAGTCCCTGAAGTCCAGACCTTTGTTAAGGGAGTGCTGCATATACAGCCTCCTGTGGTGCCTCCAGTGGCACCGTGGGATCTAAATGTGGTTTTGGACTTCCTAAAATCTCATTGGTTTGAACCACTAAAAAAGGTGGATTTGAAATATCTCACATGGAAAGTGACCATGCTTCTAGCCCTGGCTTCTGCCAGGAGAGTGTCAGAATTGGCAGCTTTATCTTGCAAAAGCCCATATCTGATTTTCCATTCGGACAGGGCAGAACTGCGAACTCGTCCGCATTTTCTCCCTAAGGTGGTGTCAGCATTTCATCTGAACCAGCCTATTGTAGTGCCTGCGGCTACAAGTGACTTGGAGGACTCCAAGTTACTGGACGTTGTCAGAGCATTAAAAATATATATTGCAAGGACAGCTGGAGTCAGAAAATCTGACTCGTTGTTTATATTGTATGCACCCAACAAGATGGGTGCTCCTGCGTCTAAGCAGACGATTGCTCGTTGGATCTGTAGCACAATCCAACTTGCACATTCTGTGGCAGGCTTGCCACAGCCTAAATCTGTAAAGGCCCACTCCACAAGGAAGGTGGGCTCATCTTGGGCGGCTGCCCGAGGGGTCTCGGCATTACAACTTTGCCGAGCAGCTACGTGGTCAGGGGAGAACACGTTTGTAAAATTTTACAAATTTGATACTCTGGCTAAGGAGGACCTGGAGTTCTCTCATTCGGTGCTGCAGAGTCATCCGCACTCTCCCGCCCGTTTGGGAGCTTTGGTATAATCCCCATGGTCCTTTCAGGAACCCCAGCATCCACTAGGACGATAGAGAAAATAAGATTTTACTTACCGATAAATCTATTTCTCGGAGTCCGTAGTGGATGCTGGGCGCCCATCCCAAGTGCGGATTATCTGCATAAGTTGTACATAGTTATTGTTAACTAATTCGGGTTATTGTTAAAGGAAGCCATCTTTCAGAGGCTCCGCTGTTATCATACTGTTAACTGGGTTTAGATCACAAGTTGTACGGTGTGATTGGTGTGGCTGGTATGAGTCTTACCCGGGATTCAAAATCCTCCCTTATTGTGTACGCTCGTCCGGGCACAGTACCTAACTGGAGTCTGGAGGAGGGTCATAGGGGGAGGAGCCAGTGCACACCACCTGATCGGAAAGCTTTACTTTTTGTGCCCTGTCTCCTGCGGAGCCGCTATTCCCCATGGTCCTTTCAGGAACCCCAGCATCCACTACGGACTCCGAGAAATAGATTTATCGGTAAGTAAAATCTTATTTTTATTTTGTTTGAAAAAATAAATTGTAATAAAACAAAAAAAGTGTTTGTTCTTCTTTATACATTCGTTTTTCTTGTGTAGATATTTGTAAAAAAAAAGAAATGACATATTAAGTAAAGGCACTGTAATGTTGTCATGTTCACATTCCTTTCCCTAGAACATTTGTGGAACCACACAGTCCAGCATGACCCATGGCAGGACTGTGTTGTTCCCCAAGGGCAGGCGGTCCAAAGTGGCAGAGTTGTGTCAGTGTTCAGCACTTTGACACGCCTGCACTTGTGGAACCACACAGTCCAGCATGACCCATTGCTGGACTGTGTTGTTACCCAAGGACAGGCTGTCCAAAGTGGCAGAGTCGTGTCAGTGTTTATTACTTTGACAAGCCTGCACTTGTGGAACCACACAGTCCAGCATGACCCATTGCAGGACTGTGTTGTTCCCCAAGGGCAGGCGGTCCAAAGTGGCAGAGTCGTGTCAGTGTTCAGCACTTTGACACGCCTGGACTGTGTTGTTCCCCAAGGACAGGCTGTCCAAAGTGGCTGAGTTGTGTCAGTGTCCATCACTTTGACACGCCTGCACTTGTAGAACCACACAGTCCAGCATGACCCATTGCAGGACTGTGTTGTTCCCCAAAGGCAGGCGGTCCAAAGTGGCAGAGTCGTGTCAGTGTTCAGCACTTTGACACGCCTGCACTTGTGAAACCACACAGTCCAGCATGACCTATTGCTGGACTGTGTTGTTCCCCAAGGACAGGCTGTCCAAAGTGGCAGAGTCATGCCAGTGTTCAGCATTTTGACACGCCTACACTTGTGGAACCACACAGTCCTGCATGACCCATTGCTGGACTGTGTTGTTCCACAAGGGCAGGTGGGTCAAAGTTTCTGGAATATATACATTGAAACATGGTTTTACTCACCTTGGTATGCACAACACGAACTACACTGTCCACGACAATTTTTCAACCATTCCTATGAAGAAGCCAAAAAGAAACACTAGGGAATAGTAAATTGACACAAAAGTGAAAGCCTAATTTACACAAATTCAAAAGGGAGTTTTATTTGAAAAAAAAGAGGTATCAGAATAGCTCTTTGGCCCATCATATATGTAACCACATGGAGCTTTCATCAGTTACCACACCCATAAATGCCTGCGCATGTATGTCTAGATATAGCTCCTTGGTAGTACCCAGTCGGGGGTGGAGGAGGCCAACACAAATTTAAAACAATAGTAAGAAAAAAAAAAACAAATGGGAGGGAGAGAAAGGGAAACACGAAAAACATTGGAAATAATAAAATAATACGACCGCGCTATGGTGGTTGTTGGCTGTCCGGATCCTCTTCTTCCTGATGTGGCGACGAAGTCCTGGGCAGCTGTTGAGTGCATTGACTTGGCCTTGGTGGCCGTGCTGGTGTAGATGTTGCGGCCGGTGTTGGTGGTGGAGGCATCTGGTAGGTGGGGTACATCCCTGTATATCCTTGGTACAGCTGTGACTGTCCATACCAGGATTGTGGTGGAGCAAGGGTAGGAGGCGTCAGTGTGGCTTGTGGTGGTTGACCAGCGTGTTGATGAGCTGGCTCTGGGAGCTTATCGTAGATCATCTGTAGCGTTGTTGCGATGATCTGGTGGCTGGCTGCTGAATGTCGTTGGCTCTCTGACATGTTCTGAATGCTGTGTGACTGGTTGATGGATGTGACCAGAACGTGAAGGATGTCCATAGATTGCCGGTGATCTTCCTGCCTGGTCTTTCGTGTTTCTGCCGTGCTGTCGGAAAGAGCCTTCTGCATGTCAACCATACTGGTTGCCATCTTCTCCATTGTCCTCTCAATGGCCTCCAGTCTGGTATCAGCGACATCCCGAATACTATCCTGGCGGTCATTCATCTCTGCTGCCAGCGTGTTTACCCTCTGAATATTTGAGGGATCCTGCCCTTGCTGAATGTCTGCCACCAATTGCATTTGTGCAGCTGAAAAGAAAATTAGAAATTAGAATACACATTCATACATATGTTTGAAGGTTCACAGTTTTTTATATAATTACTCACACAGGGATGTAGAAACAGCGGGCTGCTGCACTTCCACCTCATCGTCCGACGCATCATGTAAGAGATTGGGCCTGAATTAGGGACCAGTCCCTGATGCAAATCCGCTGCTGGTCCGTTGCACCTCTGTTTGTAAAAGAAAAAAACACAACAATAAAGTTAATAAACTATACAAAAATGGTGACCTCCCCCACCCTAAAAATAAAATAAATTAACCTTCTCCATCCTGTGGTGCCGCTGCTCCAGGAGCTTCATTGGTCCTCAATTCTGGAGACTTTTCTTGGGTATGGCTGGATGGGTCTGCACGGCTGTCATCAAACCCTAGAAAAGTCTCGTCGGTTAAACCTGTCGACTCAAACAGTTCAGGTGATGGGTTCACAAGGGTAGTGTCTTCTTGAGGCTCTTGTGTCACAGTCCCAGAGCTCCTGGGGAGACCACGAGCTGGTGATGCCCTGCACGCAGGTGATGTAGTTTGGCGCCCAGCTGGTGGTGTGGGCGCCGACGGTGTCTGGCGCGCATGTGACGTTCTGCGCGCTCATATATGGCGCGCAGGTGATGGTCTGTGCGCTGACAATGTCTGGTGCGCAGGTGACTTTCTGTATGATGTATGGCGCGCAGGTGATAGTCTGCGCGCTGCTGATGCCTGCTGCGCAGGTGATGGTCCGCGCGCTGGCGATGTCCGGCGTGCAGGTGATGGTCTGCGCGCTGGTGATGTCCTGCACGCAGGTGATGTCCTCTGGGCAGGTGTGTCTGGGGGAAAGAACAAACACATTAGCAAATAAAATAAAAAATGTTCAGTACAGCTCATCTGAATGTATTCTTACCATCACGCCTCCTTTAGGACTGCTTTTCTCCCGCCGTCTTCCGGGTGGTTCTTCCTCCTCGGGAAAGCCAGCAGGACGGCTGGAGTCCACACTTCCTCAAACTCCTTGGACCATGACAGGGTCCATGCACCTTTTTATAACTTCCTCCCAGGGAAGCCACTTCAAATTGAGAGCCGGACCACCTCCCGTAGCTGTCTCATGTCGGCGCTGAATCCCCATCTTTTTCTTGATCTGTCTACGGCAATCACTGTGCCACTTCATGCAGTTTCTGGTGCTCCGGCGGTTTCCAGATACTGCAGTGGCATCCCAGATGTTTCACTTTGTATTTGCTGCTGTGGTCTGTGCCCTTGGTCCATACAGAACGTCGTAGGACCTGTCGACGCCATCCACTAGGGCACAGTTTTACGCCTCGGTGTATCTGGGTCCATGCGGAATCTTCGGTCCTGTGCCTTCACCAGAGGCTTCCTCCTCCGACTGATCCTCTGGCTGGCTTCTTGCCTTTAGGGATAAAAAACATGCAATTAATACTAACACAATGATCTGTATGTCCCTGGGAGTGTGTCAGTATCCCTGGCATTGCGCGTAGATACCTGTAGGTGTGCCTGGCAGTGCGCAAACTAGCCCATGGGTGTGTCAAGTTGGATGCTATTGTGTCTGCAGGTGTTGTCAGTAATTACCTGTCTAGGCCTTTTCTTTTTCTTTCTACTTTCCGTTTGGTCCCTTGATGACCGCGACTGATTGCTGGATGCCTGTTCGGTCGTCTCCTTCTCCTGGGTCGGCTCCCACTCCTCGTTGCTGGCCAGGGAAAATTCTTCTGAGGGGTGGGGGGAAGTTGGGGATCGGTGGCGCTTGTCCCTGGACATCCCTGGTGTAAAATTAAAAAGTATTTTTACAAATTTACCCCACATTGCATAATTACATGCAACCCCACATGTCATGCTCCTGGGACCACAGTGCCCAAACAGGACCAAACACATTAGCACATAAAAAAACCACGCCCAAACTGGCAAAAAGCTAGTAAATGTGCCAGCAGCATGACATGTTGGGGTGCAGCAGTGCTTAAATATGACCAAACTTTAAAAAAAAAAATGAAAAACTACCAAAAAGCTATTAGACACACCCCAACATGACATGCTGCTGGGACCCCAGTGCTCAAGCAGGACCAAACACACACACATATATATATATATATATATATATATATATATATATATATATATATATATTGATAAAAAAAGAATAAGATCTAAGCGACCACTGATGGCATCAAATGTTAGGGACTGCGTGTTTTCGTTTAAAAAAAAAAATGGGATTTATTACAGAACAGATTTTGAATTGTACGCAAAGGTTACAAGATAAAAAACAAAAAGGCACAGAGGATAAAAAGGGTAGTTTAGCAGCAAGATGAACCACTACTCATTCATAAAGCAATGTATTCTAGTGGGAACGCTATTTAAGAAATATGTGAAAAAACATATAAAAACATAGGAAGATAAAGCACAAAAATATGGGGGAAGGGGGGACTGTAAAACTCATATGCTAAAAGTTGTAAAAACATGAAATGCATAGAAAAATAATAAATATCACGGTACGCCATTGATCAAGGATAAATAGATAAAGCAGCTTAACTGAGGATTCAATAGTGATATAAGGATTCACCCAACGCGTTTCGTCTGGTCTGACTTCATCAAGGGGTATATATATATATATATATATATATATATAAAAAAATTTTAAAATTGCAAAACCTCACCCAAACAAGCCAAAAAGCCAGTAAATGCATCCCTGCACCCCAACATGTCATACTGGTAGTACACCAGTGCTAAAGAATGACCCAAAAAACATGTTTTGCAAATAAAATGGTACCACATGTACACCTCATGGCACAAAACAAACATGCAAAACCTCACCCAAACAAGCCAAAAAGCCAGTAAATGCATCCCTGCACCCCAACATGTAATGCTGGTAGTACACCAGTGCTAAAGCATGACCCAAAAAGAAAACCATTTTCTGCAAATAAAAAAAAAAGTGAAAAACTACCCCTAAACACAAAACTCCAAAAAATACATGCAGCAATACAAGCAGGACCTGCAGCAATACAATCAGGACCTATATACACACACCTGTACACATATACATACCCCAAACACCCCAAAGCAACACTACATGTACACCTCATGGCACCCCCCCACCACCCAAACATTACATACTGCACTCATAACTCATCCAAAACAGTAGCCAAGCACTCAGAACAACACCCGTACACTACACAAACACCTACATTCAACGCCAGACCACATGTGGTACTTACCTACAAATGTAGAAATCGCTCCAAAAACGACTCTTTTCTGGGGTACAGGTCTTCTGTCCGTCCTGGATTAATGTCTGCTGGGTGTACAAACGATACCACAGCAAAAAACAACCAATTTGCTCGCTCTGCAGCACCTCCACTCCACTCTGCAGGTTCACAAAATGGCTGCTGAGCACGCAGCAAACAAACCCTATATAGAACTCCAAACGACGGGAAGTTGAATCCAGGCCGCCCACTAATCGACGATTGGTCCGTTTTTCGACAGGGGGAGTGTCAAATCAGTTATGAATTGAATATGTCAAATTCATGGTCCCAGATGGAGGGTTTCGGCTGTCGAATAGTGTCGAATCCAAAAACCGTCGAAATCACGCTGGAATTTGACTTTCAATTGAATATACCCCCAAGGATCCGCCCGGGTCTGGAAACTGGGAAACCCCTGGTCCTTGCAAGCACAGCTCGTCTGCTTATAGCTGATAAATGGTGCTATCCAACGCGTTTCAACTCCTGCTTTTTGGAGTCTTTCTCAAGGCTGAATGAAGTGTACATAATCCCCATAAGGCTATTTAAATACCCCTTAGCCAATCAGATATGGCAGTAACGTGACGCAATTCCTTTATTGAAGAGTGGGCTTGCTGCTTTGTTACCATGGTAACAGGAGGCATTGGTGCATCACTTCCGGTCACAGGCTTGCCGCTTCGTTTATATGGTGACAGGAGGCATCGGTGCGTCACTTCCGGTCGCGGCATCTGGGCGCAAGTTGCCATGGCAACAAAGCTCACGGACCCGTCTTCTCCCGCAGTAGCTCCTCCATGTCCCGGCACTAGCCGCCATGACAGCAAGGCGCATGGGCCCATCCTCTCCCGCAGTGGCTTCCATATGCCCCCACGTGTTCAGTCCGCTCCCTCACTTTCCAATCACCATGGAGACCGAGTTGTAGACTTTGTACTGGTCGAAAGATATAACAAAATCAAGCCGTTACGTCATCTCCTGTGTCTTCCTTCAGATGTCATGGCAATAGGCAGTGTTCAGTTTTCCCACACACATAGTGGCATCACAATATAATGGCATGTTTATAGTAGTCCTGAATAACACAGACAGTCACCAGTTCATATAGATTGCAAGGACCAGGGGTTTCCCAGTTTCCAGACCTTGGCGGATCCTTGGTGTTTAAAGAACTTGTCTGAGAACTGTTTACTTCCGGTTCTCAAACCCTCTGGTAATTGTTTCACAGGTCCTTTGTGCCTGTTTCTTACGGAATTTTTATCCCCATTTATTTATGTTTTGTGTGTATGTGTGATCATTAAATTACTGTACTACACATGCAGCTTTTTTCTCCCCTCTATTTCATACACATGCTGATCCATGTTGTCATATGCTTTGAGGAGGCCTGAAGTTTGAGGATTGGACCCTTCAACATAAGGGATGTATATTTGTTGCATTGTTCATCAATATTGCCATTTGTTGTTTTCACTGGGCGCCTGGTGATATCTGCAACCAATTTCTCTTTGGTATATAGGCCCTCATTCCGAGTTGATCGGTCGCAAGGCGAATTTTGCAGAGTTACACACGCTAAGCCGCCGCCTACTGGGAGTGAATCTTAGCTTCTTAAAATTGCGACCGATGTATTCGCAATATTGCGATTACTAACTACTTAGCAGTTTCAGAGTAGCTCCAGACTTACTCTGCCTGTGCGATCATTTCAGTGCTTGTCGTTCCTGGTTGACGTCACAAACACACCCAGCGTTCGCCCAGGCACTCCCACCGTTTCCCCGGCCACTCCTGCGTTTTTTCCGGAAACGGTAGCGTTTTCAGCCACACGCCCCTGAAACGCCGTGTTTCCGCCCAGTAACACCCATTTCCTGTCAATCACATTACGATCGCCGGAGCGAAGAAAAAGCCGTGAGTAAAAATACTATCTTCATAGTAAAGTTACTTGGCGCAGTCGCAGTGCGAACATTGCGCATGCGTACTAAGCGGATTTTCACTGCGATGCGATGAAAAATACCGAGCGAACAACTCGGAATGAGGGCCATAGTATGTATCAGTGTTTTGGAGAGACACTTTTTTTTGGAAGCAGGAATTATAAGGCGGCCCTCCCACATAACTGCACAACACGTGGGACGACTGAGAATATTTTATATTTCAGTGTATTGGATTAATGTTTTTCTTTCCATTTGTGAAATCTGTTCCATTTCTTTCTGTAACTTCTCATCATTTAATCCCCTGTCTATGAATATCTTTTTCATGTCCTCACTCTGTTGTAGGTATTTATCTTTATTTGTACAGTTCCTTCTTAATCGTCTAAATTGGCCACTTGGAATATTCTGAAACCAGTACTTATTTCAGCTCAGATGGATGATAGATCAGGGAAAAAAATATTTATTCTGGTTCAGTGTATGTACTTTCTGGGAGAATGCAACCACTTAAATCTAATGCTTTTAATGCCTCAGGAAAGACATCACGAATTTGGTTAAAAAAAAATCAGAGGTCATACATACATCTTGTCTCAATATACCACGTAGGGGGACTTGCCTTGCGTGAGTGAGCTGACAGGTCTTGTGCAACTTTGTTAGCGTCAGACATCTTTTTTTGCCAGAAATGCATCTTATTCGCATCACTATGTGAATAGTGGACTCAAGTAGAGTCTGCTGATAAAAATGATATGCAGCATGCCTATATTCTCTGTGCATCTGCGACTGTATCTGTATACAAAATAATGTATTAGATAATACAATAAATAATGTATACAAAATAATACAAATAGTACCATTTCGTATGCAGATACAGCTGCGGCACAGAATATAGGCATGCCACATATTATTTTAATCAGCATTAGCTGCTTGTGCAACGTATTCACGTTGTTTTGTGAATAAGATGCATTTACTGGAAAAGTTTGCATATAAAGACGCTTGGCGCCACAGAGTCACGACACATCATGGCATGATTAGAAGGACTATTTAACATGCAGGGAGGCTAGATGTAAGTGGACACATCTGTATGTTAACCTGGGACATGTAGTTATATAATTTTATCAAAATATGGCACCCTGCTGAAAACACTGCATATATTAATCTTGTGAGACTTCACCATATGGTAATGCTTTTACTTCAAAAACAAGAAATTCAGACACATGAAGATTTATTTTATCTTATTAAAGGTATCCTTTTGGCCTCCAAAATGATTCTGCTTAATAAACTTGGCACATGATGGAACAAAAAGGGTGGCATGCTGCTGGTGGATGGTGTTCCCGGTGGAGCCACTAGAGAGAGATGGCCAGTGTTCACACCATACGCTGGGATCAGTATGAGATCCCGGCGTATGTTATCCCGGCGGTCGAAATACCAACGCTGGGATACCAAAATTGAAAATACCAACAGGGGTGGGTAAAGGGTCTTCTACCCACTCCCCACCCCCTATCCCCGGGAAGTTGCTCCCTTTCATGATAACGGCATCGGTATTCTGACTGCCGGGTCCCCAACAGCCGGGATCCTGAATGCTTCCCCACACGGGAGAGGAGAGAGGAACGAATGTACAGTAGATACTTCTCCTCATATGCCAAAGAGTCTGTGGTAAAGCTGAGGTAGTCTTTGGATACCCAGTGAGCGGAATGTACTTTAAAATCTTGGTGTACTAGGCTAAACCCAGATAGCAGGATTTGCTTAGAATATTTGATGTACTGGGCTAAACCCAGAGAGCAGATTATGCTGGAATACGGAGCAGTACCAGGTACATATGGGTGAGGGAATGCAGAACAGCACCAGCTACACAGGAAATGTTGGAATGCAGAACAGTACCGTCTACACAGTAAATGCTGAAATGCTGAGTTGTACCAGCTACAAATTATATGCTGGATTGCAAAGCAGCACCAGCTACATAGGAAATCTCTTAGATGACCGGGCTAATACCGGATTCTAATAATTGGGTACCTCAACAACTGTGCAAAAGCACTTAGGCAGCCTTATGGTACACAAATACCCAAAGAGATTTCTCTTCACAACACCTGAAAAATAATACAAGTGGATATAAATTATAGGGTATGTGTTCCACCAGGCGCCAAAGCTCAACAAAGACACATATAATGCAATATGAGAAACATTAAATACATCCCTTAGGCTAAGGTCACACATAGCGGCCAAGTGGCTCCCGCTTGGCCGGAAGTGGGGTTCTATGGTCACAAGGATCCTGATCTGCGGGATCCCGCAGGACAGGATTCAGCCAGTGACATGGGATTTCAGTAGAACACAGTGCAACACAGCCCCACTGTGTGAACACATAAATCGAAATGTATGTGTTCATACTGAAATTCCGCCGTCCTGTTATCCGTCCCGACCGCAGCACGCTGGGGTCGGAGCCGGCAGCAGTGGGACTGCCGCACATGTGTGGGCGCCTGCATAGGCGACCATGCGCAGACTCCTTGCGGCCAAACAGGTCCCGCTGAACGGGACCCACTTGGCCGCTATGTGTGGTCCGACACTATAAGTGTAGAATATCTCCTCAGAAGGCGCAGCATCGAATAGCGTAAATCAGCACATGAGGGGAAATTCAGAAAAACATACAGTATCATGCGGAGAAACATAGATTTAGTGACAAGCTATATATACAATCCATAAAAAAACAGTAATTGAAAAATGGGTATCCTCTCTAATCCTGCAATAGCCGAAGTACAGAACAATTACCAACGGTCAGTTCTAAATAGAGCTTTAGTTCTTTCAATCACCAGATGTCTTCCTGGGCAGGGATGACATCTTCCCCAGCCTGGTTAAGGATTTGAGAGGGACCTTAAGCTGTTGGTTTTTATTTTTTGTTTTTTGTTTCTGATCTTTTACTACAACGAAGCCTGCACAGATCATAGTGATGTGTGCAGTGCTTCACAATACTCAGCAGATTTATTGTGGAATCGCCACGGATTTGCAGTGGAATGGGGACTTCCAAATCGATGGGCATAGTTGGCAGCTTTCAAATGGCTGCCAAATCTAATGCTTTGTGAGTGCTGTATTTTTCAGGACTAAACTGCCGGCGATGCCCATTAGTTTCTAATTGAAGCCCAAGCCTACACTTAGTTAATTTAACCCTATTTCTTTTTATGGTTAATATCTCTTTATATTTGACTATATCTGATTACTACCATTAATCTACTACTTGCTACAGTGATTACTTCTTCAGATCCCTGACAATTAATCTGCTTGTTAGTATAACCCTATTATGTACCCTACACTTATGGCCAAAACCCCGTGGACTACTACAGGTGGCCCCATACTCCGTTGGGCAATAATGGAGTCCAATATGGCCCAGTCATATGCTAACATTTTTATGGCAGCCTATAAAAACAAACATCTGTGGGAAGGGATGGGGTTGGGATGCCAGCGGTCAGGATCCCGGCGGTCAGCATACCGACACAGGGATTGGGGCCGCTAGAACGCCGGCAGGGGGGCAATGCAACAAAGACCTTTGCGGGCTCGCTGTGCTCGCCATGCTGCAGGCTTGGTGAAACTGATAAATTAAAAAAGCAGAAGGTGGTTAAAACTGAATTACCTCATTGTGATCATGTATTAGACATTAGACGAGAACCCTGGCCCACTCCAGGCAAGAAGTTCCCTGTTTCTAAAAGGGCAATGGCTCGTTATCCACTGCCTATGCAGATTTGTAACAAATGGAAAAATCTGCCACTGGTAGATTCTCATGTCACCCGCCTCGTGGTATAATCCACTCTGCCCATTACTACTGTCACTTCTGTAAGGGAGCCGACAGATAAACGCATTGAGGGTTGCCTGAAGTCTATTTACTCCCTTACAGGGACCGTCCATAGAGCTACTATAGCTGCTTCCCGTGCGGCAAAGTCAATTGAGGTTGCGTTCTGAGGATATCTTTGAGGAAGGTAAACAATATTTGTCTCATATTAAAATAGCTTCTTATTACATTCAGGATGCTTCATCTGAGCCCGGTGTGTTGGCCACCAAGACGTATGCTACGTTCATTCTGGCACGCCGTATCCTGTGATTGAGGTCCTGGGTTCTATGAAAACCATAGATGTCCTCCCCTTCACTGGGTACATTCTGTTTGGGAAAGAACTGAATAAGGTAGTGTCTGCATTGGCGGCTGCCAAGACAGCATTTCTATCCCCCCACAAATCCTTCTCAGAAAGCTAAAAGCACCACTTTTCACTCCTTTCGACCTCAGGGAAAAGCTAAAGGTCAGTCTTTCCATAGACAGTCTCGCAACCCCACATCCTCCAAGCCCAAAACCAAACAGCCTGGGCGGCTCGTCAGCCTACCACTTAACCTGACTAGCCCGCAGCCTAATGGGGCGGTACTCCTCCTGGGTGACCCCAGTGTGGGAGGCCAACTTCTGCACTTCTCCAAGGTTTTACACACGACCACTTTGGACGCTTGGGTGCTAGAAGTTGTCTCTCATGGGTACGTCATAAGACGTCCTCCTCACCAGTACTTCACCACGGTCCTTCTATCAGACTCTATAAAGGCGCAAACTTGGTCATTTCCCTACTGCTTATAGGACTGATTGTGCTGTTTTCTCAGTCCAAAAGGTGCAGAGGTGAATATTTGGCTGTTTCTAGTTTTGAAGCCCAATGGATCATACTGGCCTATTCTCAACCTCAAGTCATTGAACAAGTTTGTGAGAGCATCCAAGTTTCGCTTGGAAACTTTGCGCTCAATAGTTCTGGATATGGAAACTCGAGACTGCATGGTACCCCTGGATATACAGGATGCATATCTGCATATTCCTATTGCCAAGTCGCATCAGCAGTTCCTGTGGTTTGCTATGTGCAACCTTCATTACCAATTTCAGGCTCTGCCTTTTGGACTGGCTACAGCTACTTGTGTCTCTACCAAGGTCATGGTCATTATGATGTCTTACCTTCGTCGCCAGGGAATAAGGATTCTACCGTACCTGGACAATCTTCTGATTCTGGCAAATTCACAGAAAGTTCTCCTCAGTCATCTCCAACTGACGGCAACCTTCCTTTAGTCCCACGGTTGGCTGATAAATTGGCAAAAGTTCTCCCTCGTTCCATCACAGTGTCACGCTCGGCAGGAAATGAGGATCCGGCGACTGAGGTTTGCCTGAGGAAGCGGACACTTGCGAGGGAAGAAGACGAGGTGGCTGGATGTAATTCCTACTCATGGGTCAGGAGCAATGGAAGTGGAGACTACCGAGATGGGATAGTCACTGTAAATAATGAACTGCAGGTGGTAATCTGTGACTTGGAAAACTGAAGACTGTGAGATGTGGCTTGAATAACTAGGCTGAGAAGCACTGAAGATGAAGGACTGTGAACGGTGAGCTGTGGCTTGGATAACGAGGCTGAAGAACACTTGAAGATAATGAACTGTGGTTTGAAAGACGAGGTTGAAGAACGCTTGAAGATAAAGGACTGTGAATGGTGAGCTGTGGCTTGGATAACGAGGCTGAAGAGCACGGTAACTGTCGACGACCAAGATCCTTGAAGAATCAAGATTACCGAGTACGCCCCTCTCAGATGGTATCAGGTTAGGGACGGCGGGGAGGCAGAGCAAAGCTGGAGAGTAACAAAGGCATCAAAGTAACCTGGGAGCACAGGGCTGGATATCCTACACCTAAGTAGTAACTTGAAGCACTGGCACTCATAACCTGAACCAGCTCCCTTTTAAGAGGAGAGATCTCCCTGGATTGGCTGGACAGAATGAGCATGTGCAATAGGTTCAAGCTTTGGTCTCCAACATGGCCGCCCCTGTGCACCAGACACATTTTAA
Organism: Pseudophryne corroboree; assembly: GCF_028390025.1. Classification (NCBI taxonomy): domain Eukaryota; kingdom Metazoa; phylum Chordata; class Amphibia; order Anura; family Myobatrachidae; genus Pseudophryne; species Pseudophryne corroboree. The sequence continues at coordinate 260,392,828 of NC_086450.1, forward strand.
TGTTAACCATCAGAACTCTCCCTGGCCTCTCCGGAAGCTGCTCTCTAGTGCCAGCAAGCCCGCTGCAGCAGCCTCTGGATACTACGAGCAGACCCACAACAGCATCCCCTTACCGCCGCACACAGACCCGTCGCAGAAGCACAGCACCGCCGCTGCCTGCCAGACACCTGAGCGGTAACCGCCACGGCTCTGATCGTACGGTAAGGCTCCGGGACGTGTCAGTACCCCCCACTTTGAGGGTGGACTCCGGACACCTTCGTGGTTTGGTTGGATACTTGGCATGAAAGGCTAGAATTAGTCTTGGAGCGTGGACATCCTCTGCAGATACCCAAGACCTTTCCTCGGGTCCATATCCTTTCCAATCAATAAGATATTGGAGACGACCATACCTCTTCCAAGAGTCGATGATCTGATGAATTTTAAATTCATCTTCTTGAGCAGACTGTATTTTAGGAGTCTTAGGCAAAACAGCGCGAAATCGGTTGAGAACTAGAGGTTTCAAGAGAGAAATATGTAAGGTGTTCAGAATTTTCAAATGGGGAGGTAGTTTTACCTTGTAAGCTACTGGGTTTAAGACCCTTTCGATTGGGTATGGTCCAATAAACCTGGGTGCAGATTTCTTAGTAGGCACTCTCAATCTCAAGTTACGGGTAGAGACCCAAACACGATCTCCTGGTTTGAGATCCGGAACAGTCCTCCGTCTTCGATCAGCAAAAGTCTTGCATCTCTTAGATGTCTTAAGCAAAGCCTGGTGTACTTGTTTCCAAGTCTTGGTGAACTGTCGTAATGCCAGCTCTGCTGCAGGAACCTCAAGTGTTGGAAGATGTTGAAAATCAGGAATCCTCGGATGATACCCGTAATTTATGTAAAATGGAGTAGATTTGGTAGCGGAATGGAAAAGGTTTTTATGGGCAAACTCGGCAATCGGAAGAAATCCAACCAGTCATCTTGGGAAGAGGACATAAACAGATGTAGGAAGATTTCAAGATTCTGATTCACTCTTTCAGTCTGGCCATCTGTCTGAGGATGATATGCAGAGGAAAAATTTAGTTTAACTCCAAGGGCTGAACAAAGTAATTTCCAGAACCTGGCTACGAACTGTGGTCCTCGATCTGATACGATCTCCTGTGGTAATCCATGTAGTCGGAAGATCTCTGTTATAAATAATTTTGCCAGACAAGACACTATTGGAAGGCCAGGGAGAGGAACAAAGTGTGCCATTTTAGAGAAGCGGTCCGCAATGACCCAGATAGTGTTCAGTCCTCCAGAAGCGGGTAAATCAGTTATAAAGTCCATAGAGATGTGTGTCCACGGTTTTTGTGGTATCGGCAATGGGTGATGTAAACCAGGAGGAGAACCCTTAGGACTTTTATGCTGTGCGCATTTTGGATAAGCGGCTATAAATTCCTGCACGTCAGTCTTGAGATGAGGCCACCAGTAAGAACGCTGTAAAACTTTAAGAGTTTCGAGATTCCCTGCATGGCCCATAAAAGGTGATGCATGAGCCCAAGTCAATAACTTCTTACGAAGATTCGGAGCAACAAAAGTTCTTCCTGGTGTGGGTATTTGGGTTGTATGAGTGGTGGAGAAAGAAACAGGATCCAAAATGAATTGTTCTCCTGAGCAATCGGCAGAGGCATCAGAACTTAGGGAGCGTGAAAGGGCATCCGCTTTTCTGTTAAGCGAACCTGGACGGTAGCTGAGTGTAAAGTTGAAACGGGAGAAGAATAGAGCCCATCTTGCTTGACGTGGATTTAGACATCAAGCTGTTTGCAAGTATAGGAGGTTCTTATGATTGGTGGTTACTGAGATTGGATGTTGTGCTCCTTCCAACAGAAATCTCCACTCTTCAAAAGCCAACTTAATTGCCAGTAGTTCTTGTTCCCCAATGGTGTAATTCTGTTCAGTCGGAAAAAATATTTGTGAGAAATATGCTCATGGATGGACTTTTTTTTATCTTTGAAGAGCTGAGATGAAACTACTCCCACACTCAGTGGAGGCATCCACCTCCACAAGGAAAGGACGACAGATCAGGCTGACAAAGAATTGGGGCAGTTGTAAAAGCTCTTTTTAAAGAAGAAAAGGCCTCCAAGGCCCCTAAGGACCACTTGGCTGGATCTGCTTCCTTTCTAGTTAAAGCGGTAATGGGAGCAATGATGGAAGAGTAATTCTTGATACATTTTCTGTAGAAGTTGGCAAAACCAAGAAAACGTTGAACCCTTTTAGAGTGGCTGGTAACGCCCAATCCCGAATCGCTTGGATCTTGGCCGGATCCATCCGTAACTCCTCCTGAGATAATGTCGCAGAGAAACGGGATTGAGGACTCTTCAAGGTACATTTCTCCAATTTGCAAAATAATTTATTCCTCCTCAGACGCTCAAGAACTTCCTTGACTTGAATGCGATGGGTCTTGAGATCTCTGGAAAAAAATCAAAATGTCATCTAAGTATACCACCAAGCAGTTGTAAAGAATATCCCTGAAAATCTCATTTACGAAGTTTTGGAAGACCGCTAGGGCATTACACAAGCCGAAGGGCATTACCAGGTAGTCGTAATGCCCATCCTGGGTATCACATGCAGTATTCCATTCATCTCCTGAGCGGATGCGTATCAAATTATAAGTTCCCCGCAGATCCAACTTGGTGAACACTGTGGCTCCCTTTACTCTGCCAAATAACTCTGGGATCAGTGGCAAGGGGGTATCTGTTCTTTACCGTAATCTCATTAAGTCCCCTGTAGTCGATACAAGGTCACAAACCTCTGTCTTTCTTTTTAACAAAAAAGAACCCTGCCCCAGCCGGAGAGGAAGAAGGCCAAATAAGCCCCTTATCCAAATTATCCTGAATATATTCGGACATTGCTCGCGTCTCTGGGAGAGATAGGGGTAAGTCCGACCTCGGGGAGGGGTCTTGCCAGATATCAGGTTGATAGGACAGTCCCAACTTCGATGTGGAGGTAAAGTGTCGGCTCCTTGCTTACTGAAGACATCCGAGAAGGACTGGTATTCTGTGGGAAGACTGGAAGAATTTAGCGTGCGAAGAGGACTCACTGTAGACAGGCAATGTCGGAAGCAGAATCCTCCCAAGGTGAGTACATCCATTGTTTGCCAGTCTATATGTGGATTATTCTTCGTTAAACACGGTAATCCCAGGATTAGTTCGTGAGAGGCTTTAAGAATTACGAGGAAAGAAATGTTCTCCGAGTGAAGAGCTTCAATCTTCATCTTAAAGGGTACTGAACGACAGGAGATTATCCCTTCAGGGATATAACTACCATCCACCGCAGTGACAGAAATAGCCCGTTCCAATTGAACCGTTTGTATTCCGGCTTGTTTGACTAGGGCTGCTGTAGTGAAACTTTCGGCGGCTCCTGAGTCGATTAGCGCAGGGATGGGAAGGGATGATGAAGGAAGCTCCAAACAAGTGAGAAGAACAGATTCTTTCCGGGTGAGTAATTCTATGGGATCTCCTAGCTTAATCTCTCCGGCACAAGCTAGGAGCGAGCGTTTCTCGGACGTTGACTGCAGAACTTAATGAAGTGATCCGATGTGCCACAATACATTACATAGATTTCCTTGTCTCCGTCTCTGGCGTTCCTCATTGGAAAGGCGTGAACTATTTATCTGCATGGGTTTCTCCATTATTGAAGATGGTCGGGGTGGAGGATAGACCCGTGGCTTGGGTCGGTCTTACTTTGCTTTCTCCAAGCAGCGTTCTCTGTACCTTAGATCCAGTTTCCAAAGAAATTAACCTATCCAGTTTATCAGGAACGTCCTGTGTTACCTGGTCATCCTTGATCTTATCGGAAAGACCGTTCCAGAAAGCTGCGATAAGTGCTTCTTCATTCCAGCCTAGTTCTGAGGAGAGGGTACGGAATTGAATCACATACTGGCTGATGGACCGAGTCCCCTGACGTAAACGCAGGATCTCCAATGAGGCGGAAGTGGTTCTGCCCGGCTCGTCGAAAATCTTACGAAACGTTGACACAAATTCAGAATAGTTTGAGAGGACGGGATCTGCTCTTTCCCACAAGGGTGAAGCCCATTCCAAAGCCTGACCGGTTAGAAGGGAAATTATATACGCTATCTTGGTCCGGGCAGATGGAAAATTGGCAGACTGCAATTTGAACTGGATTTCACACTGGTTAAGAAACCCGCAGCATTGTTTTGGATTCCCATCAAATTTACTAGGCAATTGCAGATGCAATCGAGGCAGTGGGATTGGCACATATGGAGTTGCAGCTGTGGGTGTAACTATGGGAGCAGGCACGGACACTTCGGGTGCTGCCATAGCTGCATGGAGAGAATCAAGGCGATCTGACATACTTTGCATAAACTGCATAATTTGAGATTGTACGGCCTCCTGTTTACTCAGACATGACAGAATATCCGCAGTAGCGACGCCTCCCGAAGTCTGATCACCCGCCGGATCCATGGGGCCAGTGCTTATTGTTACACTCGGCTGGAAATGAGGATCCGGCGACTGAGGAAGTGGACACTTGCGAGGGAAGAAGATGCGGTGGCTGGATGTAATTCCTACTCATGGGTCAGGAGCAATAGAAGTGGAGACTACCGAGATGGAATAGTCACTGTAAAGAATAAACTGCAGATGGTAATCTGTGACTTGGAAAACTGAAGACTGTGAACTGTGGCTTGAATAACTAGGCTGAGGAGCACTGAAGATGAAGGATTGTAAACTGTGAGCTGTGGCTTGGATAACGAGGCTGAAGAACACTTGAAGATAATGAACTGTGGTTTGAAAGACGAGGTTGAAGAACGCTTGAAGATAAAGGACTGTGAACGGTGAGCTGTGGCTTGGATAACGAGGCTGAAGAGCACGGTAACTGTTGACGACCAAGATCCTTGAAGAATCAAGATTACCGAGTACGCCCCTCTCAGATGGTATCAGGTTAGGGACGGCGGGACTGCTGCAATCAGAAAGACAGAGGCAGAACTAAGCTGGAGAGTAACCAAGGCACCAAAGTAACCTGAGAGCATAGGGCTGGAGATCCTACACCTAAATAGTAACTTGAAGCACTGGCACTCATAACCTGAACCAGCTCCCTTTTAAGAGGAGAGATCTCCCTGGATTGACTGGACAGAATGAGCATGTGCAATAGGTTCAAGCTTTGGTCTCCAACATGGCCACCCCTGTGCAGCAGACACATTTTAGTGTTTACCACCAGAACTCCCCCTGGCCTCTCCGGAAGCTGCTCCCTAGTGCCAGCAAGCCCGCTGCAGCAGCCTATGGCTACTATGAGCGGATCCGCCACAGCATCCCCTCACCGCCGTACTCGGACCCGTCGCAGCAGCCCAGCACCGCCGCTGCCCGCCAGACACCTAAGCGGTAACTGCCGCGGCTCCCATCGTACGGTAAGGCTCCGGGGCGTGACATACAGCACATGTTACACCTACTGTAGGTGCACTTCTGGAAACTCACAGTCAGAGACTGTTTTCTATCCCTAGACAAAGTCCTGCAACTTCAGGATAGTATATGTCACTTCCTTCATCGCTCCAGTGTGTCAATACACTCGGCAATGCAAATATTCGGTCTGTTGGTGTTGTCCTTCGACATGATATAGTATGCTCAGTTTCATTTCCGCCCTCTGCAAATATTGATTCTTTCCAATTGGAACGGCCTACCTCATCGGATAAGATCTCGATCGATCTCCTTGACTCCTGAGGTTTGCTTGTCGCTGACCTGGTGGCTACAGGATCAGCAAATGAGCATGGGTCGTCCCTTTCTGGATGCCGAACTGGGTCCTGCTGACAGCTGATGCCAGTCTTCAGGGTTGGGGAGTGGTGACAGAGCAACACTTGTTTCAGGGATGGTGGACTAGGTAAGAATCTATGCTACCAATTAATATGCTGTTGAGAGCAGTGTTAAATGCACTATCTCTGGCTCAACCTAACTTACAGTACAGGCCCGTTCAAATACCATCAGACAATGTCACCACGGTGGCATACATCAACCATCAGGGAGGCACTCTGAGCCGCAAGGCAATGATGGTAGTGTCCAAAATTATCCACTGGGCGGGGCACCATCTACCGGCCATATCAGTGGTTTTTATTCCGGGCATTCTCAACTGGAAGCAGACTTCCTCAGTCGCCAGGATGTTCACTCCGGAGAGTGGACTCTTCATCCCAAAGTCTTTCAACTCCTGGTAGACAGATGGGGTCTACCAGATGTGGCTCTCATGGCGTCTCGACACAATCACAAGGTTCAGATCTTCGGATCTCGAACCAGTGACCCTCAGGCAATGTTTGTGGATGCATTGGCAGTCCTGTGGAACTTTTGCCTGCCTTACATATTCCTTCTGGTGTCACTCCTGCCCAGGGTTCTTCGGAAGTTCAAACAAGGAGGAGGAATTCTCATTCTAGCCGCTCCAGCATGTCCCAGACGTCATTGGTTCTCAGATCTCCAGGGACTCTCGGCAGAGCATCTCCTTCTACTTCCTCAACGACTGAACCTTCTTCTGCAGTTCCCTTGTCTTCATCTGAACCTGGCAGGGTTAGCTTTGACAGCATGACTCTTGAGGCATCACACCTGAGGACCAAAGGGTTCTCTGAGGCTGTCATTCAGACTTTGCTGAAGGCCCGGAAACCAGCTTCTGCCTGTATTTATTACAGACTTTGGAAAGCTTACTTCACTTGGTGTGCTGCTAAGAATTATGAGTCCCCTAAATTCAGAACTTCCAGACTTCTGGCTTTTCTTCAAAGAAGATTGGACTTGGGCCTTCGCCTTGCCTCTCTCAAGGTGCATATCTCTGCCTTGTCTGTATGGTAGCAGCGCAAGTTTGCCTCCATACCTAATGTACACATGTTTCTTCAGGGCATTATACATATTCAGCCTCCCTATGTCCCTCCAGTGGCTCCATGGAATCTGTCTATTGTATTGGAGGCTCATCCCCTCAGGCGTGACCCCTCCCTTGAGGTACTGCTTTAGGACATTCACAATGTTTTCCTGTGGAAACCTAGTACCCTGCTGCAGAAAGTAAGAGTTATGGTAGACTTACCATTGTTAACTCCCTTTCTACAAAGTACAAAGGTTCCACAGGACGCCCAGCCTGACACACCTAGCTTCTTTGTGTTTGTATGGCATTAGCCTTTGGTTACTTTCTCCTGTCGTGAGAATGTGTTCTTGTGTGCCTAACATCTTCCTTCTCTCTTGCCTGCTTCCTGCATTGGACTGGTTAACAAAACGGTAGAGACTAGATTCCCCTCTGTTGCAGTAACTGAAGAGGAACTAGACTAGTTATAATGAGCCTTCTATTTCCCCTTTTGTTTATGTAAGTTTTTACGGAAGGGGAACTAGCACTATCAAAGTAGAGACTAGATCCCCCTCTGTTTCAGTAACTAAAGAGGAACTAGATTATTTATTATAAATCCTCTATTTCCCCTTCTGTTTATGTAAGTTTTTGCTCCCCACTGTTCAGATAGGTTATTTCTTTTTGTCTATGCACCAATGGACGCTCGCCACGCTTCTTGCTCGGTGTCTCGCTTCACTCGCCACAGGTTACTATTCCAAATAGTTTGTGACATGGCTTATGGGACAGGTCCTGTCCACGAAGGGAAACTAGATGCTGCCCTGTTGAAGTGCGCGTGTAAAACGGACCTTCACATGGTCTGGTCACATGGCCTGTGATGTTACCGGCTGACATTTACGGAAGGGGAACTAGACACTACCTCTTTGATAGTGTCTAACAAAACTGAGCTCACAGTGCCTGAAGGCGGGTTATAGATGCATACTGGGACATCTAAAGTTTTAACCTGTTGGTGCCTCTTGATCCAGATACATCTCTTCACCCTGATCTTTCCCTGTGGATCATATGTACTTTGCAGAAACAGAGTTAACAATGGTAAGTCTACCATAACTCGTACTTTTTGCAGCGCTTTATTATTATTATACTTTATTTATATGGCCCTACAAGGGTTCCACAGTGCCTGACACAGCACATAAACAAATGGACAAAACAAGAAAAAATATTGATTTACAAGACAGTGATGGACAAGTACATGGTATATAAACCATACCTCCCAACACTTGGAAATGTAGATGCGGGACTCTAATCTTGCATGCACCTGCAAGGAGGTGTGGCCTTGTGGCACTGCCATAATCATTAGCAACACCCCTATTTCCCATCTGAGCTGCTGGCATACCCCCTGTCTCCACTGAATAGATGCTGTGCACATGCGCACATCATCTATTAACCGCTACTCTGCTAAGCAGAGCAGCGAGTGACAGGAGCCTCCCAACTGCCCCCTGCTCCCACTACGGGACACTGCGGCCCGCATGTGGGACAGCGGGACAGTCCCTAAAAAACTGGACTGTCCTGCGAAAATCGGGACAGCTGGGAGATATGTATAAACATTACTGTATCAGTGGACATGACACTAAAATAAGCATTAGGGCGGCAGAAACCGAGGGTTAGGTGGCGTTGTAGGGCGTATGAAGTCGAAGACAGTCTAGTAAGATAGGTAAAAGCAGATAAGGGGAGAGGGCCCTGCTCGTGAGAGCTTACATTCTGAAGGGGTGGGGCAAACAGACATGGGTAGACAGTGAGCGTTGAACAGAGGCTTGTGATGAGAGAAGGCTGGGTTGTTGAAGTAGTGGGTCTTGAGAGCATGTTTGAAGTTATGTAGAGAGGTGGAGAGTCTGATGGGAAGAGGTAAAGAATTCCAGAGATACAGAGCAGTATGTTCAAAATCTTGAAGTTAGTCAGAAGGCAGTAGAGGTGACATGCATTTGTGGAGTGAAGAGGATGGGTAAGAGGATAAAGGTAGCTAAGGTCATAAATGTAAATGGGGGAGGAATGGGTGAAGGCTTTTTAAGTGAGTGTGTGAAGCTTGAATTGGATTCCGAAGGGGAAGGTGAGCCGGTGTAGGGATTGTGAGAAAGGGCTTGCAGATGTAGTATGTTTGGAGAGGAAGATGAGCTGGGCAGCAGCATTGAGGATAGATTGGAATGGATGGAGGTGGTTGTCAGGGAGGCCAGATAGGAGGAGATTGTAGTAGGCCAAACTGGAGATGACCAGTGAGTGGATGAGGGTCTTTGTAGCATCCAAGGTGAGAAATGAAAATATATTTGAGTTGGAAATGTGAGAACTGAGAAAGGAGTTATATGTGTGGTTTGAAGTAGAGGGAGGAATCAAGGTTAACTCTCAAGACAGTGTACTTGGGGACTAGAGGAGATAGTTGTGGCATAAAAAAGAATGAAATTGTGGGAGGTGAGTTTTTTTTGGGAAGGTGGGACGATGATTAGCTCAGTCATTTGTTAAGTTTACACCATTGTGTCTCACTTTACCAGGAAAAGATGTTTGAACAGTAGCACCTGATTTCAAGTGATACAACTCTTTCTCAGGTGTATACAAGTGTTCACAGATTTGCATACATGTGGGGTCTAGACCTCAAGGACCTGCTGGTAGTCACGGACTTTTATGGTAAAACTGCCAATCAATATTCCCATTGGTTAGCAAGCCAGGAGTCTATAAATGTTGTACAGCAGATGCACAAGCTGCCAATATCTTCTCACTAGTCCAGTCCTTTGTCAACCCACTGGACAAAAATAAATACTGTGTCAAATATAGAATTGATTGTAATAGCAAATTTGTGGTCTACTCCGGCTTACCATCGCAGTGCGGCTTGCTAGGCCAAAGAAACTGCGGCTGCAACACAGTCCTTGGCCTCACCACTCCCGGCCACAATCAGGCAGAGGCGTTTGCATCCCTGCAATTAGATCGAAGAAGCCGTTGTGCACATGCGTGGAACAGGTCCTGCGCGTGCAGTTTGCCGAATATTGGGAAATTTTGGTAAGGATCGCATAAGAGATCTTTACTGAATTAAGCCCTATGTTCTGAAATACCCATGCAACCTTTTGTACTGTATGTGGGCAAAACTAGTACAATGTTCAAGCAGCATCTAAGTCAATAAAGATCATCGATAAAATAATGTCTTGCAACGAGTAATACCCTGATGGTCTTGCAAAGCCTACCAGTGGCTAGACACTTCCTAGCACAAAACCATACCATAAGATAATTGAAATGCTTCATAATTTGTCATATTGCACCTTTGAAAAGATGATAAAGAAAAATTCTATGTGAACTCCAGTGGATTCACAGACTCCACAGTCTTGAACCATCTGGTTTCAATGAGGATTACACAACGGGCTTCTTTTTACAGAACTGAATGGACATTATTGGCATTCCTTACCCTCCCTGGTAACACACTGACGTTTGTGTCCCCCCCCCCCCCCACCCCACCCCCCATTGTCCTAATAACCGTGGTGATATTGCAGTGTCACATAATGGTTACATTTATTTTTGTTTGGTTTGTGATGTGCAGATTTCACGTTTGGTTGCCATTGGATACAAGAGCCATCTTTAGAGCTCATTGTAATTTATACTCTGTGTCACTTTGATTAATTTGCACATGCCTGATTAAGTATATGTGGTTATCTATTTTGCTTGGTATGAGCCTTAGGAGCCAACTTCAGCTCATTTAAAGCTGTCGTGTGTTATCTGGGGAATTTCGGCTCACCTATGCGTCAGGCATCCAATTCTCATTTTACTACATGGCTTTTGTTTCTTATGTAATGTGTAATCTGTCACACTGTGTATTCCATTATATAGTATGTAGCTCTTGACGAAGTGCCTTTTGCAACATATTATGCATTCCATGTTTTTTCCACTTTGACACCGCTGTAATTTTGATATTCTCTCTTGGCTTATAGGGGAGAATTCAGACGTGATCGTAGATGTGCTAAATTTAGCACACCTATGATCACTTTCACAGACATGCGGGGGGACGCCCAGCACATGGCTAGTCCGCCCCGCATGTCTGGCTCTGCCACCCCCCCCTTCCCGCACAGGTACAAAATCATTGCACGGCGGCAATGCTTTTGTACCTGAAGAGTAGCTCCCTACCAGCGCAGCTCCTACACGCTGGCAGGGAGCTACCCGTTGCTCTCCGTGTTGCAGCGGCTGCGCGTGACGTCACGCAGCCGCCGTGGCCCACCCCGCACTGGTTCGGGCACGCCTGCTTTGTCCGGACTGCACCCCCAAAATGGCGGCCCAACACCGCCAGCCTGCCCCCTCCCGCCCAGCGAACGCGACAGGCAGGGGCGATCGCTGGGCTGAAATGCCAACTGCATCTCTGGCATGTGCCTGCGCTTGCGCAGTTCAAACCTGATTGCCCACTGTGTGAAAACGCACTGCAGCGATCAGTTCTGAATTAGCCCCATAGTGTTAAAGTTTCATTGTGACTTTTAAGTATGCGTATGCTATTATGTCATTTTTTGTCATGTTCTAAACCAGGCCTGGCCAACCTGTGGCTCTCCAGATGTAGTGAAACTAAACATCCCAGCATGCCCTGCCACAGTTTTAGCATTCCCTAATATCAAAACTGTGGCAAGGCATGATGAGACTTGTAGTTTTACAACAGCTGGAGAGCCACAGGTTGGCCAGGCCTGTTCTAAACTATGCAGTCTATATTTTCCATCAACTTGCCGTCACTTCACCATGAAGGTGTTTGCTTTTGGCTACATTGTTCTTTCATGTTTTTTTTTACTAGTACTTGTATGTTTTCAGGCGTGGTATTTTGCTGTCCATTTTTCCCTACATTATGCATTCCATGTATTCTGTTATTGGCACCACTGTGTGTCTTGGTGGATATTATTTTGTTTTATTGTTTGCTATACTCTTTGCTTATCCTTTCATTGTGCCTTTTGTGTATGTCTATACTATTACAGTCATTCATTTTTTAGTATGTTCTCGCACTATGCAGACCATTTTTTTTTTTCATTAACTAACAGCTGCTAAGTAATAAAAAGAGAAGAATGCCTGGTGCCAATCTAGGTCCAATGCAATCTTCTGATTGCCTGCTGCTTCCAATAATATTGTGGTTACCCTATACCCAAAAAGGCAAAAAAAATAACTAAATGGTAAAAAGAAAGCACTGGCAAGCAGTAGTATTTTATTTTTATTTTCACAATTCCCATCAAGACATCAGCTGATATTCCAACACAATATAAAACTGTACAGTTTGACTGATCATCCAATATATCGTCCTTTGAATAACCATATAGAACAGTAAGAATATTTACCTCTATTTTCAAGCAGAAGGGGATATTATACTCCTTAATAACTCCAATAATTTTTTTATAATGTACCCTTATATGTAATAGTTTTTATTATACTTTTTTATATATAGCAGCATATATTATCTGCCTCACATACCTTTCTCCTGACACGTTTGGATATTCCACCTTCTAACAAAATATAAATAAAAAAATAAAAAATAATATATATATATATATATATATGCAAAAGAACAAATGAGCGCGGAGTATAAGTAAAACAGTTGTAAGCATTTAATTACAAAGAGTATATGCATACATACATCTCAGTTAGAGACAAGCAGCTCGATGTATCACACCGAAACGCCTCCGGACGGCGTCAGTGGAGCGGCCGCTATTCACAGCTCATCAACCGATCCCTGGCTCGGGACCAGGGGGTGTGGCTACCCTCGGTTGAACTTTACTATTTAAAGTTCAACCGAGGGTAGCCACACCCCCTGACGAAGTCCCCGTGACGAAACGCATTGGGCGTGGTAACTGGACATTTGACGTAACAACGTTACTGCTGACTTGATCGTGTGTGGTCCCGAGCCAGGGATCGGTTGATGAGCTGAGAATAGCGGCCGCTCCACTGACGCCGTCCGGAGGCGTTTCGGTGTGATACATTGAGCTGCTTGTCTCTAACTGAGATGTATGTATGCATATACTCTTTGTAATTAAATGCTTACAACTGTTTTACTTATACTCTGCGCTCCTCATTTGTTCTTTTGCATGTATCTAAACTGAGCCTGTTGTACGGTTCTAATCGGTGGAAGCAGCAGAGGACAAAAATAGTGTGATCAAGATCTGGAAATATTGGACTTTCAAAATTATACTGGACTGGTTTGGAATATCGCGCAATTATTTCTTTTTCCACTATATATATATATATATATATATATATATATATATATAAAACAGTTTCCCAAGTGCGCTAAATGAGACAATGATTCTTCCAGTGTTGTTTCCATAAGTCAGAATTGAATACTGGAGAAGATTTGTATCTGGGAACCTGTAACGGACACCCCTCACCAAGATGGTCACCCAAACAAGAGGCCCAAGGCCAATTAGTAAAAAATTGTTTTAATAACACGTTAAAACAAATTCAGTTTTCACATAAAATTCCTCATATAGTGTTCACAAAGATGTGTTTAAAATGATGACAATAAAGGATAACCAGTATGTTCGTTGTTTAGTCTTTAACTCTAGATACTCCCTCACCTTTTTCAAGGTGCGAGCTTAAGAGGGAGTATCTTCACAAACTATGCTGGAAACTCCTGACTGACAAATCCAACGCGTTTCGTCTTATCGACTTCATCAGGGGTAACAAATATATAAAACAGGCTTATTTGTCATTAATAGATTTGTGTGTGGAGAATCACAACCTTGGGTATAGTGATAAAAAAGGATTCTCTTAAGTTCTCTCCTGATAGGAGCTTTCTTAGTGGTTCCTTTTAGGAATCCTAATGGTCCTAGATATAAAATTCTGCCTTAAAGATAATTATTTGAGACTCCTTTGTGGAGCTCCTTATAGGGACTATTGATTGAGGTTCCCTTTAAAAATACTGGCAGTCAGATTTTGACGCACTGCCTGAATAAGATATCCAGATCTTACATTCAGGACTATTTCTGATTCAGGTATTAGCCCATATATAGAATACTTCTAGGGAAAAATACTTCAAAAAGTATAAAGCTGATTTGACAATCACAACGCAATGAAAACCTCCTCAGTAAAACTCACAGAATGGATCCTGAGAGATTCTGGCTGTGACTGGAATGTACCCTTATATGTAATAGTTTTTATTATACTTTTTTATACACTGCTCAAAAAAATAAAGGGAAGACTAAAATAACTCATCGTAGATCTGAATGAATGAAATAGTCTTATTAAATACTTTTTTCTTTACATAGTTGAATGTGCTGACAACAAAATCACACAAAAATAATCAATGGAAATCAAATTTATTAACCCATGGAAGTCTGGATTTGGAGTCACACTCAAAATTAAAGTGGAAAAACACACTACAGGCTGATCAAACTTTGATGTAATGTCCTTAAAACAAGTCAAAATGAGGCTCAGTAGTGTGTGTGGCCTCCACGTGCCTGTATGACCTCCCTACAACGCCTGGGCATGCTCCTGATGAGGTGGCAGCCACATGAGGTCTAGCATTGTCTTGCATTAGGAGGAACCCAGGGCCAACCGCACCAGCATATGGTCTCACAAGGGGTCTGAGGATCTCATCTCGGTACCTAATGGCAGTCAGGCTACCTCTGGCGAGCACATGGAGGGCTGTGCGGCCCCCCAAAGAAATGCCACCCCACACTATTACTGACCCACTGCCAAACCGGTCATGCTGGAGGATGTTGCAGGCAGCAGAACGTTATCATTGGTGTCTCCATACTCTTTCACGTCTGTCACATGTGCTCAGTGAAAACCTGCTTTCATCTGTGAAGAGCACAGGGTGCCAGTGGCGAATTTGCCATTCGTGGTGTTCTCTGGCAAATGCCAAACGTCCTGCATGGTGTTGGGCTGTAAGCACAACCCCCACCTGTGGACGTCGGGCCCTCATACCACCCTTATGGAGTCTGTTTCTGATCGTTTGAGTAGACAAATGCACATTTGTGGCTTGCTAGAGGTCATTTTGCAGGGCTATGGCAGTGCTCCTCCTGTTCCTCCTTGCACAAAGGCGGAGGTAGCGGTCCTGCTGCTGGGTTGTTGCCCTCCTACGGCCTCCTCCACGTCTTCTGATGTACTGGCCTGTCTCCTGGTAGCGCCTCCATGCTCTGGACACTACACTGACAGACACAGCAAACCTTCTTGCCACAGCTCGCATTGATGTGCCATACTGGATGAGATGCACTACCTGAGCCACTTGTGTGGGTTGTAGACTCCGTCTCATGCTGCCACTAGAGTGAAAGCACCGCCAGCTTTCAAAAGTGACCAAAATATCAGCCAGAAAGCATAGGAGCTGAGAAGTGGTCTGTCACCACCTGCAGAAAAACTCCTTTATTGGGGGTGTCTTGCTAATTGCCTATTCTTCCCACCTGTTGTCTATTCCATTTGCACAACAGCATGTGAAATTGATTGTCAATCATTGTTGCTTCCTAAGTGGACAGTTTGATTTCACAGAAGTGTGATTGACTTGGAGTTACATTGTGTTGTTTAAGTGTTCCCTTTATTTTTTTGAGCAGTGCATATAGCAGCATATAGTGTCTGCCTCACATACCTTTCTCCTGACACGTTTGGATATTCCACCTCCTAACGAAATATAAAGGAAATAAATAAATAAATATATATATATATATATATATATATATATATATATATATATATAAAAGGATGTAGCATGGATCGGCACTCCCGTTAGATAAACATCGGCGCTGGTGCCCTCAACCGAATACTGGATAGGTCGTGGGAAATGAGGAAGCGGCACTCAGCTTTTCAAATAATCAAAGAAGTGTATTAAAACACATCAAACTCCAACGTTTCGGGGCTTGCACGCCCCTTTGTCAATATATATATATATATATATATGGATGGATGTTCCAGTATAACTCTGGAATGCCTGGAGCAATTTACACCAAACTTGGAACACACATGATTTATAGTCTGGAAAATAAATTCTGTGGCGGTAAGAAATCCCTAGCACCCCTAGGGTTGGCGGTGTGAAGGGGGTGACATGTAAAAATCCATAGTTTTCGGGGTCCCTGAGATGAATAGTGACACTCCCGATGACGTTTCAGTCCAAGTTTAGCCCCCATCAGCATTGGGGGTGAGAAGGGGTGAAAAATAAAATGTCCAAAATGACCGATAGTGTCAAATCCATAGTTTTTGGGGTCACTAAGCTGATCGCATTTTGAAAATGTATATGTTGCTAAGCCTGTCCATTTACATATAGGCTATGTATCTTCACATTAATTCTTTTAGGAGTTGGGTAGTGAACTTAAACTTGAAGATGTGCACAATGAAAATAGTCTTATTGCGTTAATATTTCCATGCGGGCTAAGCCGCGGGCAAAAGGCTAGTATTATATAAACATGAACAACCACAATTATTTTAATCATATGCTTACTGAGGTAGCCGCTGACTACCTGGTGGAGACGGGGATACACGTTTTATGCCACTGTGTTTTTTTGCAAGATACCAGCTGATCTTTTCTACACACCTGGGAGCTTCTGCAGGTTTACAGGATAACAACATCTCCAGATATGGTTGTTTAAGAGGTGCAAATAGCAGTCGGGAGGATCCATCGTAAATCAACACTGCACGCTACGAAAAAAGGATGTGGTAACAAATTTCAATATACTAATCATGATGGATTTTTAAGGTCTCAAATAATTACCAGAGACTAACTATTGCTCTAAGTGCCTCTAATATATGTGCAGATTGTCTGCTTGCTGAACTACACTACTCAAATACAAAGGAGAATCAGTATATAAGAACAAAGTTTTATAGCCGGCTTATACAATTATTTGCAAGTGACTCTTAACAAAGAAGAAAAAGCTGTGATTTAAAGCTCTAAATTAATATTATGCTGCTAACTTAAAATCAATATAATCCTTCACTATAGAGACATTTGCTGCATTTGTACAAATTAACCCTTGTTCTTCTTTTGGGAATTGTTTGCAAGCTACTCTAATGGGCCCTGCACACAGGCCGATTGGCCACCGAGGTGCCGACGGGCGATACGCAGGCGGCGGGGGGAGTGAAGTTTCTTCACTCCCCCATCAACCGTACCCCTGCATGCTAATATGGACGAGATTGTCCATATTGGCATGCATATATAAGCGACCCGGCACCAACGATGAACGAGCGAGGGGCCACGCATCGTTCATCGTTTATGCTTAAACACTGAAAGATATGAACGGTATCTTGTTCATTAATGTATGAGATCGTTCAGATCTTTCATTGTTATCGGTAAATGTGTAAGGCCTATAACACACTTATAAACAGGCTGCATTTTTTAAGTGGAGATTATAATTGTTGCGGTTCATGTTTATATAATGTTAGGAGGAGAAATATCCAACTGTGTCCGGAGAAAGGTATGTGGGGCAGATAATACTGTATATGCCACTATATACAGAAGTATAATAAAAACGATTACATATAATATGGGTACATTATAGTATAGAGGGGGTGTTTGAGTTTTTAGGGAGTATAATAATTGCCCCCTCTGTTTGAAAATAGAGGCATATATTCTTACTGTTCTATATGGCTATTCAAAGGATGATATATTGGATGATCAGTCAAATGTAATAGTTTTTATATTGTGTTGAAATATCAGTTGATGTCTTGATGGGAATTGTGAAAATGAATATATACAGTAGGACAGTAAACTGAGCCTTTTAAATATTACTACTGCTTGCAAGCGCTTCCTTTTTACTACAGGTATTTACTTCTCCTTTAAGGTGCCTGCTTTTGGCAATATTGTGCTTTCATGTTTTCCTCACTAGTTCTTCCGTTATGCATTTTCAGATGTGGTATTTTGCCGTCCATGTTATTCCGCATTATGCATTCCATGTTTTCTGTTATTAACACTGCTGTGTGTCTGTCTTGGTGCTCTTGCCCTGCTCTGGTTGTACAGTTTTAATTCCCTTGTCTTTGTTTATGCACTTTGTGTTGATATTATTGTTTTGCACTCAACTGTGGTTGCACACTACAGTAAGAGGTTTGTTTTCTATTACTGACCGACATGTTGTATGTTCATTTGCCACCACTGCTGCGCCACTGTAGTTTTTATGTGTACATCGTTATTGGTGTACGAGGTTGCCCTGTATCCATCGGTGTGTGTATAGTGCAGTGTTTGCCCAGCAACGTGGTCACCTATCCATGAACAGGAATTACCATTTCTACCCTCTCAGCTGTAACTCCTGATAAACCAATAACACAATGGTTTCTGCGCACTTTCTAAAGGGTAAATGTAAACGTGATTCATCAGATGGTTGTAATCATCACTCAGTCCATTTAGCACAATTATGCAATAATGGTAATAGTTCGTCTATTTAAGAAATATGCAGTTACACAGTTTAAAGAAACCTGATCGATGTGCCCCTGAACAAGTCCAGTCGGTCAGCAATACAAGTCACTTTATCATAATATTTCTCTTACGTCCTAGAGGATGCTGGGGACTCCGTAAGGACCATGGGGTATAGACGGGCTCCGCAGGAGACATGGGCACTTTAAGACCTTTAATGGACGTGAACTGGCTCCTCCCTCTATGCCCCTCCTCCAGACTCCAGTTAGATCCTGTGCCCAGAGGAGACTGGTCACACACTAGGGGAGCTCTACCGAGTTTCTCTAGAAAATAGACTTTGTTAGGTTTTTTATGTTCAGGTAGACCTGCTAACAACAGACTCCCTGCTTCGTGGGACTGAGGAGAGAGAAGCAGACCCACTTTCCTGGACTGATGGGCTCTGCTTCTTAGGCTACTGGACACCATTAGCTCCAGAGGGTCTGAACACTGGTGTCGTCTAGCTGTTCGTTCCCGGAGCCGCGCCGCCGTCCTCCTCACAGAGCCGGAAGATTGAAGCTTGGTGAGTATATGAAGAAAGAAGACTTCACAGGCGGCAGAAGACATCAGAGCTTCGGAAGGTACCGCGCAGCGGTCGTGCTGCGTGCCTTTGCTCCCGCACACACACTAGGCACTAAGCTCTAACCAGCACCATTTTCTCCACAGCTTGGATGCAGAGACGCAGCTCTCGGACCCTGCCCTGATATCTGCAAGTAACAGGGTACAAAACGAGGGGGGGGACACAATATTTGGTGCTGATTTGATATATATATATACTATATATATAGAACGCGCTATACAGGTCTGGGGTATTGTTATATTTCAGACTGTGACGGCATTGGGTGTGAGCTGGCAACTTCCTCTCTGTCTCTCCAAAGGACCTCCTTGTGGGTCTGTCCCCTATAATTCAGTGTGTGAGGGGGGTGTCAGTACATGTGTGTCGACATGTCTGAAGCGGAAGGCTATTCGAGTGAGGAAGAGGAGCAAAATGTGATAGTGACTGCATCGGCACCGCCGACTGCTGATTGGGTAGACATGTGGAATGTTTTGAATGCAAGTGTGGCTTTATTGCATAAAAGATTGGACTAAGCTGAGTCTCAGAACCAAGCATGGAGTCAATCCATGGATATTGCTGTGTCTCAGAACCCGTCAGGGTTCCAGAAACGTCCCTTTACCCAGATAGCAGACACTGATACCGACACGGATTCCGACTCCAGTGTCGACTACGATGAGGCGAGGTTACACCCACGGGTGGCCAAGAGTATTCAGTACATGATTGTAGCAATAAGGGATGTATTACATATCACAGAGGACCCTTCTGTCCCGGACACAAGGGTCTGTATGTTTAAAGAGAAGAAACGTGAGGTAACGTTTCCCCCATCTCATGAACTGAACGCGCTATTTAAAAAAGGCTTGGGAAACTCCAGACAAGAGGCTGCAGATTCCCAAGAGAATTATTATGGCATATCCTTTCCCCTCACAGGACAGGTAATGGTGGGAATCCTCTCCCTCAGTGGGTAAAGCCTTGACGCGGTTATCCAAAAAAGTGGCCCTACCGTCCCCAGACACGGCGACACTAAAGGATCCTGCGGACCGCAAGCAGGAAACCACTTAAAAATCAATTTATGCAACTATGGGAGCCCTCCTCAAACCGGCAGTTGCGTCGGCATGGGTGAGTAGCGTGATTGCAGCTTGGGCAGATAACTTGTCATCTGACATGGACACCCTCGATAGGATACTGTTCTGTTAACTTTGGGTCACATCAAAGACGCAGCGTTATACCTAAGGGAGGCTGCGAGGGATATTGGCCTCTTGGGATCAAGGGCCAATGCCATGGGAATTTCAGCTAGGAAGTCGCTGTGGACCCGTCAATGAACTGGTGATGCTGACTCCAAGAGACTTATGGAGGCTCTGCCTTACAAGGGTGAAGTTTTGTTTGGGGATGGCCTCGCGGACCTGGTTTCCACAGCTACCACTGATAAGTCTTCTTTTTTGCCTTCTGTTCCCCCACAGCAAAAGAAAACGCCTCCGTACCAGATGCAGTCCTTTCGGTCTCATAAATTCAGAAAGGAGCATGGATCGTCTTTCCTCGCCAGCGGTAGAGGAAAAGGGAAAAGAACACCAGCTACGGCTAGTTCCCAGGAGCAAAAGTCCTCTCCGGCTTCTGCCAAATCCACCGCATGACGCTGGGGCTCCCCTGCGGGAGTCCGCACCGGTGGGGGCACGTCTTCTGCTCTTCAGCCAGGTCTGGGTTCAGTCGGACCTGGATCCTTGGGTGCTAGGAATTGTGACCCAAGGGTACAAACTGGAGTTCGAGGATGTGCCTCCCCACCGATTTTTCTAATCGGCCTTACCAGCTTCTCTCCCAGATAGAACAATAGTTTCAGCGGCAATACAGAAGCTGTGTCAACAGCAAGTGATTATCATGGTTCCCCGGTTACAACAGGGGAAGGGGTTTTATTCAACCCTTTTCGTGGTCCCGAAGCTGGACGGCTCGGTCAGACCGATTCTAAACCTAAAATCCCTAAACCTGTATTTGAGAAGATTCAGATTCAAGATGGAATCTCTCCGAGCGGTGATCTCCAGTCTGGACGGGGGGGAGTTTATGGTCTCACTGGACATAAAGGATGCATACCTTCATGTCCCCATATACCCTCCACATCAGGCGTTCCTGAGATTCGCTGTACAGGGTTGTCATTACCAATTTCAGACGTTGCCGTTTGGGCTTTCCACGGCCCCGAGGATTTTCACCAAGGTAATGGCAGAAATGATGGTGCTCCTGCGCAAGCAGGGGGTCACAATTATCCCGTACTTGGACGATCTCCTGATAAAAGCGAGATCAAGAGAACAATTACTGAAAAATGTGGAGCTCTCTCTGAGGGTGCTACAACAACATGGCTGATTTCTAAATTTGCAGAAGTCGCAGTTGGTTCCGACAACTTAGGCATGATTCTGGATACGGAAAGACGGAGGGTTTTTCTTCCAGTGGAAAAAGCTCAGGAAATCCAGACCATGGTCAAGGATCTGCTAAAACCAAAAAGAGTATTGATTCATCAATGCGCTCGAGTGTTGGGAAAGATGGTGGCGGCCTACGAGGCCATTCCGTTTGGCAGGTTTCATGCAATAGCTTTTCAGTGGGACCTACTGAACAAGTGGTCAGGGTCCCATCTCCAAATGCATCGGTTGATATGCCTGTCCCCCAGGGCCAGGATCTCTCTCCTGTGGTGGCTCCAGGGGGCTCACCCTCTAGAGGGTCGCAGGTTCGGAATTCAGGATTGTGTTCTCGTGACCACGGACGCGAGCCTCCGAGGATGGGGAGCGGTCACACAGGGCATAAACTTTCTGGGAATATGGTCAAGCCAGGAGGCTTGTCTGCACATAAATGTGTTGGAATTAAGGGCCATATGCAACGGCCTGAGACAGGCGGAGCACCTTCTTCGCAACCTACCGGTTCTGATCCAGTCAGATAGCGTCACAGCCGTGGCGCATGTAAACCGACAAGGTGGAACAAAGAGCAGAGCAGCAATGGCAGAGACCACCAGGATTCTTCGCTGGGCGGAAAATCACGTGAGCGCTCCGTCAGCAGTATTCATTCCAGGAGTGGACAACTGGGAAGCAGACTTCCTCAGCAGACATGATCTCCATCTAGGAGAGTGACGACTTCATCAAGAGGTCTTTGCAGAAGTGACAAGTTGCTGGGGACTCCCTCAAATAGACATGATGGTGTCACGCCTCAACAAGAAGCTTTGGACGTATTGTTCAAGGTCAAGGGACCCTCAGGCGATAGCGGTGGATGCGCTGGTAACACCATGGGTGTATCAGGCGGTTTATGTGTTCCCTCCACTTCCGCTCATCTCGAAAATATTGAGAATAAGAAGAAGAACAAAGGTTCAGACGATACTCATTGTTCCAAATTGGCCTCAAAGAGCCTGGTATCCAGATCTTCAGGAAATGCTCATGGAAGATCCTTGCCCTCTTCCTCTCAGAGAGGACCTGTTACAATAGGGGCCGTGTGTGTTCCCGGACTTACCACGATTACGTTTGACAGCATGGCGGTTGAACGCCAGATCCTAGCTAGGAAAGGTATTCCAGGGGAAGTCATCCCTACTCTACTTAAAGCTAGGAAGGAGGTAACGGCGTAGCACTATCACCATATCTGGAGGAAGTATGTGTCTTGGTGTCAATCCAAGAATGCTCCTACGGAGGATTTCCAGCTTGGTCGTTTTCTCAATTTTTTACGGACAGGAGTGGATATGGGCCTGAAGTTAGGCTCCATTAAGGTGCAGATTTCGGCATTATAAATATTCTTTCAGAAGGAATTGGCTTCTCTTCCAGATGTGCAGACTTTTGTAAAGAGAGTACTGCACATCCAACCTCCTTTTGTGCCCCCAGTGGCACCGTGGGACCTTAACGTGGTGTTACAGTTCCTTAAATCACATTGGTTTGAACCTCTTCAAACTATTGACTTGAAATTTCTCACTTGGGAAGTGGTCATGTTATTGGCCTTGGCTTCGGCAAGGCGGGTATCAGACTTGGCGGCCTTGTCTCACAAGAGCCCCTATCTGATTTTCCATGTAGATAGAGTGGAATTGAGAACTCGTCCTCAATTTCTACCCAAGGTGGTTTTGTCGTTTCACATGAACCAACCTATTGTGGTGCTGGTGGCTATGGATGTCTTGGAGGATTCCAAGTTCCTTGATGTGGTCAGGGCTTTAAAAATCTATGTAGCCAGAACGGCTCGTATTAGGAAAACAGAGGCACTGTTTGTCCTGTATGTGGCCAACAAGATTGGTGTGCCTGCTTCCAAGCAGACTATTGCACGCTGGATCTGTAACACGATTCAGCAGGCTCATTCTACGGCTGGTTTGCCGTTACCAAAATCGGTAAAGGCCCATTCCACTAGGAAGGTGGGCTCATCTTGGGCGGCTGCCCGAGGCGTCTCGGCATTACAGCTTTGCCGAGCAGCTACTTGGTCGGGGGCAAACACTTTTGCAAAGTTCTACAAGTTTGATACCCTGGCTGTTGAGAGGACCTCATGTTTGCTCAATCGGTGCTGCAGAGTCATCCGCACTCTCCCGCCCGGTCTGGAACTTTTTGTATAAACCCCATGGTCCTTACGGAGTCCCCAGCATCCTCTAGGACGTAAGAGAAAATAAGATTTTAAACCTACCGGTAAATCTTTTTCTCCTAGTCCGTAGAGGATGCTGGGCGCCTGTCCCAGTGCGGACTGAAATCTGCAATAATTGTACATAGTTATTGATAAGGTACACACAGGTTGTGTTGCTGTTGAAATCAGGTTGTTGCTGTTTTCTGTTGTTCATACTGTTAACTGGTTTACTTATATACCATGTTGTAGGGTGTTTTTGTGGTGTGAGCTGGTATGTGTCACACCCTTGATTAACAAAATCCTTTTTCTCGAAATGTCCGTCTCCCCTGGGCACAGTTCCTATAACTGGAGTCTGGAGGAGGGGCATAGAGGGAGGAGCCATTTCACGCCCATTAAAGGTCTTAAAGTGCCCATGTCTCCTGCGGAGCCCGTCTATACCCCCATGGTCCTTACGGAGTCCCCAGCTTCCTCTACGGCAGTGTTTCCCAACCTCGGTCCTCAAGGCACACTAACAGTCCTGGTTTTAGTGAAATCCAGGCTTGAACACAGGTGACTTAATTAGTACCTCAGTTATTTTGATTTAACCATCTGTGCTGAAGTCTGGATATCACTAAAACCTGCACTGTTGGTGTGCCTTGAGGACCGCGGTTGGGAATGCCTGCTCTACGGACTAGGAGAAAAAGATTTACCGGTAGGTTTAAAATCTTATTTTTCACAGTTCCTTCAATCTCTGTAATACTAACACAGGTGTTCTGACATCCATTGCTACCTGTGACTTGAAGGAGGTACAGCTTAGTAGGGGAAGCTTCTGAAAAACCCCTAATGGCCTTTTTTATGTGCTTTCCTTAGAAGGTTATTTTTGGTACGCATGCTTTGCTATTCATTTATCTTTTTAAACAATAAATTTATTATGGTATACACTATGGTTTTTTGTTTTGCATAATTCACCCTGAGAGGTCGGTAAAACAAAGGTGAATAAGTTTGACCCAGTGGATGTATTATGATAAAGTGACTTGTATTGTTGTTGTATTGTTGACCGACTGGACTTTTTCAGGGGCACAGTGAACAGGTTTCTTTGAACTGTGTATCTGCATAATTCTTAAATAGACAAACTATTATCATTATTGCATAATTGTGCTAAATGGACTGAGTGATGATTACAACCATCTGATGAATCACATTTACATTTACAATTTAGAAAGTGCACAGGAATCATTGTTTTATTGTTTTATCTGTTTCTGTGGGACTGGTGATATCCACATCTGAATCCAGCAGCCTATCTTCAGCAAGGAGTGCTAGTGTTTTATTGTTACTTGTGTAACTCCTGATAAGCCAATGAGCCGAGAGCAGGCTTATCCATAGTTTTTGTCTGTCGCAGCTGTGCTCAGTTAACTCACTACTTGGCTCCCTTTTGGGCTACATAAATGATTTCTTCACTAACATACATTTATTTATTAATAGTTTCTTATGTTGTGCAACATATTCCGTGGCTCTTCACAATTGGAACAACAGTGATAACATAAAACTGGGTAATAACAGATTGACATAGAGGTAGGAAGGCCCTGCTCGCAAGCTTACAATCTATTGGGAAATAGGCATTGATACACAAGGATAGGTGCTTTTTATTGAATAATGGTCAAGCCAGATGTCAGAGTTTCTTGGTGGGCTGTATGATATAGTCACATAGTAATGTTGACCAGAGTCTAGGAGGATGTCAAGTTGAAGAAAAAGAAAATATAATATGTTAGGATGTGGGTAATTCCATGATTATGTCAACCAGAACATCTTTTCCTGAAAGTGGCCACAATTAATCTTGTAGTGAAAATGTATATTCTCTGAAGTTAATATTTTGTAAAACCAAAGATGATAAACAACTGTTTTTCATAAATCATAAGTTGGCAGCATTGTTTATTCAAGATGGCAGTCTATGGAAGCTGTGATGATTTTGTGCCTTATTTTACATTTTTTTTTTTGGCCTACAGTTGATGATGAGGCAAATATTAATACACACCAGATTATAAGAATCTTACCAGAGCCACAATTTGATAATAGGCTTAAACTGTATTTTCAAGATGTTAGCTTTGATAATGATGTAGTTTAACTGACTGATTTAAATGGTTTTTACAAGTATTTTGGAACGTGTCTGTCACAATTCCTATGTCGTGTCTGTCACAGGAATAATGTTTAATAAAATATTTACAAATACTTGAAATTTATTATCTTTTTTACCCAACCAAGCCAACAACTCTTATCATTCTCAGTGTTAAGTCATGGAACTGTAGGTTTCATATTTTGGAAGATTTGGAAGGAAGTTATACTCATCCTGAATTTGTGTTCCCGTTCAGTGTCGTGTCTGAACCTGTATAATTCTGATAATTACAGAATTAAACTTCCCTGTTACTTTATTAGTTAACTGAATGATTATAGTTTATAACTAGCATAATTTGCAGAACTTCTGATATTTTATTAATGAAAAAAATAATCATCATCATTCTTGCAGTGAATCATTTGTCGTGTCTGTCACAAATGGAATTGCCCATGTGTGGACTGTACATTAGGATGTGTGGACTGTATATTAGATATGAATATTTATGAAGGTTATGTGGGCAGTTATGGCATTTGATAAATTTGCCAGAAGAGGTGAGTTTTCAGGGAACACTTGAAGGTTTGAAGACGAGTGGAGAGTCTTCATGAGCATCGGAGGACATTTCACGGAGTAGGTGCAGCCTGAAGGAAGTCCTGCAGTTGTGAATGGGAGCAAGTAATGCGTGTGGATGAGAGACGCATATCTTGTGCAGGGTGGAGAAGTTGAGTTGGGATATATTTTGAGATAAGCGAAGAGATTAATTTTGGTGTGGTTTGGTTAATAGCCTTCTATGTAAGTAAAAGTATTTTCTATTGATGACGGTAGAATACAGGCAGCCAATGTACTGACAGAGCGGATAAGCAGATGATGAACATCTAGCGAGAAAGATAAGCATCAAAGCTGCATTCAAAATGGATTATAGTTGTGAGAGTCTTTATTTTTTTTCAGTAAGACCAGCAATAATCAATGCAAGAGACGATGAGTGCATGGATTAGAGTTTTTGCTGTGTCTTGTGTAAGATAAGGTTGTATTTTGGATATGTTTTTTAGATGCATGTAACATGATTTAGAGACAGATTGTATGTGGGGAGCAAAGGACAATTTGTAGTCAAAGATGACACCTAGGTTGTGACCTTGTCAGGTAGGGTTGATTGTTAAGTTATCAACAGTGATAGAGATATCAGGTTGGTAACTGCTATTGTCCGGTAGAAATATAATTAATTATGTTTTGGAAATATTACGTTTGAGGTAGCGAGAAGACATCCAAGATGAAACAGCCCCTCAGGAAAATTGGCAACAGTTAAAACAGACTGTTCGTTAGTGACCAGCACTCCCGAGAATATACAGCTTGTCCTGTTGCCAATATGCATACTGAAGAGATGTCCGGCACTCACAGACTGAATGAAACACAGAACCTAGTTGCAAATTAAATGTTTCAGGGTGCAAACCCCTCAACATGTACGTGCAGACACATACCTTATATACTGTGTACCCGCACCACTCCAGTGCACCAGGCAGGGACCAGATGACGTAATCAAAGCGCCAGCATCCCGCGACCTCCTAAGGGCGTGATAATCACCCTTGTGTTAAAATAATACCTACATTTTGTCTCATAGCAGCATGCAAAGGTATACATGTAAAAAAATATTGTATTGAAAACAATACATTGTTGCAAACCACCAATGTTTGTAACTCCATATTTAACTGCTGGCTTAGTTCTTTCTTGGAGACTGCGCTACCTAGTTGTCATAAGATGTGCTTGAATAAAGGTGAAACTTAAAGAATCTGTTGATATCTATCAATAATCTGGGACCATATCTTTTTCATATTATATCATAAGCAACATTTTACTAAGCACATTGTATCACGCATAATCCCCTGAATTACTTAAAAAAGGGGGATTGGTTATATTTAAAGCTATTAGAATTATCTACTTTTCTGTGCTAGTATACAGTATGTCACCTCATTCACACACGAACACAGATAACAACAATTGCCATTAAAGAAACAAACAGCAGAAAAGTTATTTAAAGGACACAATCCACATACTGCAAATTTTGGAAAAACTGAACTGGAAACCAACATACACATTGGGCACAGCAGACGTCAAATCTCTGTACACTTGCATCTCGCATGAAATGGGTTGCGAACATACTCGACATTACCCTTCTACTCAAACTGAACTACCTACTCGACAAGTAAACTTCATTATGGCAAACATAGACTTTATACTAACCCATAATTACTTCTGGTACGATGAAAGGTTCTATCTCCAAAAATGCGGGACCGCCATGGGTCCACCACTGGCCCCTAGTTACGCGAATTTGTTCGTTTCAAAATGGGAAGACGATAAAATCTGGACAAAAAATCCATTCACAGAGGGTCTAGTATGCTGGCACAGATACATAGACGATGTAATTTTTGTCTGGGATGGACCAGAAGAAGATCTACAGAGATTCATCAATTACATCAACAATAATCAATTAAATCTCGAATTCACAACCACAACGAGTAAACAGCAAGTAATATTTCTTGACTTAGAAATCTATATAGAAAACCAACTCCTCAAAACCCGCACCCATTTCCAAGAAGTAAATGGCAATAACACAATTCCATCAAGTAGTAATCACCATAGAAACTGGATCAGAAACATACCGGGTGGGCAAATGCAAAGAATCCGTAGAAATTGTACAGATGATGACACCTTTAAACTTCAAAGTGAAAGACTCAAAAACAACTTCATAGAAAAAGGCTATTCAGAAGTTGAAATACAAAACCACATCCGCAGACTTACCAACATCGATAGGAAAGAACTCATTAAATATAGGGTAAAACAAGACAATAAGATTGAGCTACCATTTATCACCCAATTCACCAGTAACACAACACCAATAGAAAATATGATTCGAAAACATTGGCACATTTTGCAATTGGATGAAACTCTTAAGAAGATCCTACCAGAGAAACCTAAAATCATATACCGTCGGGCACAATCACTGAAACAAACGATTGTGAAAAGTCATCTTCATCTGACAGAAAAGAATGGAATAAACCTTACGGCGAAAGGATTCCATCAGTGTCTAAATTGCAAGGCGTGCACCATCAGTGAAAAAAACACAAAAAAATCAAACAAATTTCACGTCTACAGCCACAGGAAAAACATAATACATCAATCAACTTCTTAGTTGTGGAACAGAAGGGGTCATCTACCTTCTAGAGTGTCCTTGCAAACTACAATACGTTGGACAAACCAAAAGAACAGCCAAAGTTAGATTTGCGGAACACATTTATAATATAAAAAGAGGATTAGTAACCCACAATGTGTCAAAACACTTTTCTGAGGTCCACAACAGAAATCCAGCTGGCATGAAGTTTATAGTTATCAAAAAAGTAGAAAAAAATTGGAGAGGAGGAGATTTGTCAGAAGAACTTAAAAAAGTAGAGACAAAATGGATATTTGAGCTAAAAACTTTAATACCTAGAGGGCTAAATGTAGATATTGAACTTAATCCTTTTCTTCTAATGTAGTGGAAAATACAAATAAATTAAACTTTTCTCTTTTTCAAATAAACCCCCCTTTTTTATATTAATAACAAATTTTCCCCTTTTAAAACATTAATATATGTGAACATTCAATACTTGTGGCACCTATTAGTATTTTTATTAATTTTTAAAGTATTTCTTGAGAACATGTGGTTCCCGCTAAATGCTATGACCACTTCCGGGCGGAAGTTCCGGTATTTTTAGTAATAAAAACCAAATTAAATTTCTTATTTTTATCACACTCCTTGAAGAAGTGCGCTGCTGCTGCATGAAACGCGTTGGAGCCATTGGAGAACTTTTAATTGGGATAGCGCTAATCACGGCCGAGCTTTGCCGCACCACGGATACGTCATCACCCGCAGCCGGAGGAAGAGACTGAAAGCGTGCGTTCCACAGCCCGCTGGACGCAGCGGAAGCACAGCACGCCTGAGCCCTGCCATCGGCCGGAACAACGGAAGCGGCTTCCACCTAACAGCCGCTCAGTCATCACTCCGGTTAGGGAAAGATAGGGGTAAGATCCAACATACCACCTATCTAATTCCGTGTAACATCTGCTACCCAAATTCTCACTCAAAAGAGTGTAAACATTATTGATACTAATCAACCCTTTTTTTTACAGGTGCCACTAGTTTTAACATATTCATTTTTTCTCCAAACATACGCATAGCGCTCTTTTTCTTTTTCTTATAAAAGAAACAAGACCAGTTGTACGAGAAATCTCGAGAAGTAGTGAGAGACACTACTTCTTTTCTCATCAAATTAAAAATGTTGTCACCTGTAAATGAGGCTTGCCTACTGTGGCCTATCGATGTGAGTTTATACACCTGCACCCCACACAATAGGGGCTTGTCCGCAGTTTGCAGATGGCTAACCAACAACCCCTTGTACACAGGACTAGACTTGGATTTATTCAGGACTCTCCTAGAAATCGCCCTAACTAGGAATTATTTTTTATTCAATTAAAAATGATTCCTACAGGACTCGGGCTGTGCTATCTATTTATGGTGGAGATGGAAAGGGATCTCTTTTTCACTAATGAGGTGTTTAAACAGTGCATGAAACATTAATGTCGGTATATAGACAACATCTTTGTTCTATGGATAAGTTCAATGGAACAGTTTGGTAACATGATGAGAGATATTAATGTAAATAATCCCGCAGTCAAGTTTACTTGGGAGTGCAACATGGCCACGATACACTATATAGACATGGCAGTGTCAGTTAAAACAGATGGCGAGATAATCAACTTATATACCAAAATTACCTACAGAAACACATTGTTGCACGCAAAGAGTGATCACCCACCAGCGACCAGAATGGGTCTTCCATACTCACAATTTGTCTGAATTAGGAGGATTTGCAGCTACAATGAAGATGCCGGGAAACAGAAGGACACCATGCTCGATACATTTTTAGTATGAGCTTACCATCGTAAATCATTGCAAGCAGCAAAAACTAGTGCATTACAACTAACGAGACTAGAAGCTCTCAATCCTTGGAATATTAAATTGACACTGACCAGTCAGGGCAAAATGGTGTGGATACAGGACTATTCCGGTATCAGCAGAGAAATTGTTAACAACGCCAAATGTGTGGCCTGTTATCACCATGGACCCTCTTACCAGCATTGAAAGGACACTCCATTCTTCCATCATACAGGAGAGATCACAACATTAAGGATGTTGTCATTCATAATGACATTTCCAATTTTAAGGCACTCGTCCAAGGTCTTTTGTTATGCCGTAAGGCAGGTAATTATAAATGTACGGGTTGTACGACCTGTGGGTTCCTTGAAACAGGTGACACATTGCTCACCCACATACAGGAAAATCTATAACCTAAGATATGCCCTTACCTGTTCATCAAGATTTATCATGTATTATATCAGATGCCCCTGCGGTCTTTTTTACATAGAAAAAACATCAAGGCAACTAAAAGGTAAAATTGCCATGCATAGGTCAAGTATCATGGCAGCCCTGGAGGGCATAACCTCTAACCAGTCTGTTGCTCATCCTTTTGTCGAACACAGACATAGGGCCTAATTAATAGTTGATTGCAGCAGCAAATTTGTTAGCAGTTGGTCAAAACCATGTGCACTGCAGGGGGGGGCAGATATAACATGTGCAGAGAGTGTTAGATTTGGGTGGGGTGTGTTCAAACTGAAATCTACATTGCAGTGTAAAAATAAAGCAACCAGTGTTTACCCTGTACAAAAACAAAATAACCCACCCAAATCTAACTCTCTCTGCAAATGTTATATCTGCCACACTTGCAGTGCACATGGTTTTGCCCAACTGCTAACAAATTTGCTGCTGCGATCAACTCTGAATTACCCCCATAGCCTGTTGACTTTAAGATACAAAATTATCGAATTTGTTCTTGCAGGGACTGTAAATTACTCCAGAAAGAAACTTTCCGGATATATACTTTAAAAATGTTCAGACCTCATAGGTTAAATAAAATGATGTCCTTCCCATCTTTTCTTTGATGTCTTTATTCTTTAATGGCAATTGTTGTTTTCTCTAACGTCCTAGAGGATGCTGGGGACTCCGTAAGGACCATGGGGAATAGACGGGCTCCGCAGGAGACATGGGCACTTTAAGAAAGAATTTAGTTCTGGGTGTGCACTGGCTCCTCCCTCTATGCCCCTCCTCCGGACCTCAGTTTGATACTGTGCCCAGAGGAGCTGGGTACTTTTCAGTGAGCTCTCCTGAGTTTACTGATAGAAAGTATTTTGTTAGGTTTTTTATTTTCAGGGAGCTCTGCTGGCAACAGACTCCCTGCATCGTGGGACTGATGGGAGAGAAGCAGCCCTACTCTCTGAAGCTAGGTCCTGCTTCTTAGGCTACTGGACACCATTAGCTCCAGAGGGATTGGTACGCAGGATCTCACCATCGCTGTCCGTCCCAGAGCCGCGCTGCCGTCCCCCTCGCAGAGCCAGAAGACAGAAGCCGGGTGAGTATGAGAAGGCAAGAAGACTTCACAGGCGGCAGAAGACTTCATGATCTTCAATAGAGGTAACGCACAGCACTGCAGCTGTGCGCCATTGCTCCCCACACCTCACATACTCCGGTCACTGTAAGGGTGCAGGGCGCAGGGGGGTGGGGCGCCCTGGGCAGCATTTGGGACCTCCATATTGGCAAAAGAACACATATATACAGCTGGGCACTGTATATATGTATGGGCCCCCGCCGAAATTACTGTTTAAGCGGGACAGAAGCCCGCCGCCTAGGGGGCGGGGCTTCTCTCTCAGCACTCACCAGCGCCATTTTTTCTCCACAGCACTGCTGAGAGGAAGCTCCCCGGGCTCTCCCCTGCTGATACACGGTAGAAGAGGGTTGAAAAGAGAAGGGGGGCACATAATTAGGCGCAAAAACGATACATACAGCAGCTACTGGGTTAACATTAAGTTACTGTGTTATTCCTGGGATATTATAGTGCTGGGGTGTGTGCTGGCATACTCTCTGTCTCTCCAAAGGGCCTGGTGGGGGAACTGCCTTCAGAAAGGACATTCCCTGTGTGTTTGTGTGGTGTGGCGGTACGCTTGTGTCGACATGTCTGATGAGGAAGGCTACGTGGGAGAGGAGCGAGAGCAAATGAATGTGGTGTCTCCGCCGACACCTGATTGGATGGATATGTGGAAGGTTTTAAATGATAATGTTAATTTCTTGCATAAAAGACTTGACAAGGCTGATGCATTGGGGCGGTCAGGATCTCAACCCGTGCCTGACCCTATGTCGCAGGGACCGTCGGGGTCTCATAAGCGCCCACTATCCCAAATTGTTGACACAGATACCGACATGGATTCTGACTCCAGTGTCGATTATGATGATGCAAAGTTACAGCCAAAATTGGCTAAATCCCTTCGATATATGATTATAGCAATAAAGGAGGTTTTGCACATCACAGAGGAAACCCCTGTCCCTGACACGAGGGTGTATATGTATAAGGGAAAGGAGCCTGAGGTAACTTTTCCCCCCTCACACGAACTGAATGAGTTATGTGAAAAAGCTTGGGAATCTCCAGATAAAAAACTGCAGATTTCCAAACGAATTCTTATGGCGTATTCTTTCCCGCCAACGGATAGGTTACGATGGGAATCCTCCCCTTGGGTGGACAAAGCTTTAACATGCTTATCCAAAAAGGTAGCCCTGCCGTCCCAGGATACGGCTACCCTCTGTCACGATCCGGGTATCTGGACGCCATTTCTTACCTATCAGATGCCTCCTAAGGCTGGCTCAGCGCCATCTGTTATCCTGATGTGCACATTTCCGCATCCTCTCCTGTCTCTCTGGACGAAGTCACAGTAACGCCTTATACATCTGGCATGGCGTCTCCCGCGGCCTCCGCCGCCGTCCCTGAGCTTCTGCATTCAGAGTGGCGATTACGTCAGCCGCGGCCTCCGCTGTGTCCGCGTGGTCGGATGTGCATCTGTCAGCCTGGCGTCTCCGGTGGCCGGCGTCGCCATTACTGTTTTCCAGACCACATGGATTACAATCCAAACTTCCCTCCAAGTGTCTGCATGGGCGCAGCCATCTTGGATTCTGTCAGCTGATCATTCCTACCAATCCGTTGTCAGTATTATTAATTTGCATAATTGCCTAGCCAATGCCTTCCTTGCTGCAGGTATAAATAGGTTGTGCCTAAGCAAGGAAGGCGTCAGTGCTTTGGTTGTCAAACCTAGTTCCAGTTTGTCTCTCTTCTGTGAATGTCTTCCAGGTTCCAGCTCCTGTCTCCAGACTTCTGCTATAGAGACCCGCACCAGCATTCCATCTGCGGTGTAGCCTGACTCTCCGATCCATTCTGGACTCACCTGTTTCCAGCTACAACATCACCTGCTTCCAGCTTAGCTTCCAGCAGTGTACAGCTTCTCTTAAAGGGCCGGTGTCCTTTCTGCAGTTTACCACTCTCCACCGGTATTATTATTTCTCCGCTCTCAAATTCTACATTTCATCTACATTGCATCGCTCTCAAGCTTTATTTATTATTTAACTGGTTCCAGCCAGTATCCACTCCGTGCCAACACCTGTCTGGTTCTAACCCGTACCCACAGCAGCATTTTATCTACAGCAGTCCAGCTTTCCCTGGAACACCAGCTGGTACGACCCTGGGCTTTCCTCATTGCTACAGTTGAGCCTGGTAAGGACTTTCCAACTTGCAGATAATAAGAACTGTCTCATACCACCAGAGCTCTGTGGCCCCTGCCACCCTGTAGTACCCAGGAACTGTATTATTATTTTTCTGCTGATTTTTATGTTACTTTTTACTGCTTCTGTGATGCATGGAGTTTGTCATAAATAAATATCATTGACTTTTACTCAAGTTGTCGTGGTCACGCCTTCGGGCGGTTTCTCTTCATGTTACTTACATGTCCAGGGGTCTGATACAACCTCCCAGGTTCCGGTACATCTCAGCCCCTACAACTGAGGCTGCCTTCCGTCAGTTCAGGCCCTCAGTTGTGACAGTAAGCACTGACCTAATGAATCCAGCCGGAGACCAGGATCAAGCGGCCAGGCCGATGCAAGAACTGGCAGCCCGACTAGAACATCAGGAGGCTGCACAGGGCCACATCATCTGCTGTCTCCAGGATCTCTCTACTCGGCTGGATGGGATTCAGACAACTCTCCGTGGATCA
Source organism: Pseudophryne corroboree (assembly GCF_028390025.1). Classification (NCBI taxonomy): domain Eukaryota; kingdom Metazoa; phylum Chordata; class Amphibia; order Anura; family Myobatrachidae; genus Pseudophryne; species Pseudophryne corroboree. The sequence continues at coordinate 260,427,319 of NC_086450.1, forward strand.
GGCGCTTCTGGTGCGTCAACCACAGTGACTCCAGTTATAACCCCACCCACCTTACCCATTTCTGCTCCACGTCTTCATCTTCCAACGCCAGCAAAATTTGACGGATCTCCAAGATTCTGCAGGGGATTTCTCAACCAGTGTGAGATTCAGTTTGAGCTACAACCTGGCAATTTTCCCAGTGACCGTACAAAAATTGCCTACATCATCTCACTTCTCAGTGGCTCAGCCCTTGACTGGGCATCACCGTTATGGGAGAGGTCCGACACCCTGCTATCTTCTTACAGTGCATTCGTGTCAACATTCAGGCGCATCTTCGACGAGCCAGGCCGGGTAACTTCAGCTTCGTCTGAGATTCTCCGTTTACGCCAGGGATCACATACTGTAGGACAATATCTTATACAGTTCCAGATCCTGGCATCTGAACTGGCATGGAACGACGAGGCCCTGTATGCTGCATTCTGGCATGGTTTATCCGAGCGTATTAAAGATGAGTTAGCTACCAGAGACTTACCCTCCAAGTTAGATGAGCTAATCTCACTTTGTACAAAAGTTGACTTACGTTTCAGAGAGAGAGCAACTGAGCGTGGAAGATCATCTGCTCCAAAATCTTCTGCTCCTCCTCCTCGCCAACTGTCACCAACTAAAGATGAACCCATGCAAATTGTCCGTTCCCGTTTAACTCCTGCTGAGCGCCGAAGACGTCTTTCCGAGTCTCTCTGTCTTTATTGTGCAGCTCCGTCTCATACCATTAATGCCTGTCCCAAACGTCCGGGACTCCAAGTCCTAGCTCGTCAAGGAGAGGGCCGGCTAGGAGTAATGATCTCCTCTCCATCTCCTCAAGATTGTAATCTCCCAGTCTCGCTTCAAGTTGCTCAACGTTATCAGAACGTCATTGCCCTCCTGGATTCCGGAGCAGCTGGGAACTTTATTACCGAAGCCTATGTTAAACGGTGGTCCCTACCCACCGAGAGACTTCCTTCCTCCTTTTCCTTAACTGCCGTGGATGGCAGTAAAATTTTTTGATACAGTTATTGCTCTAAGGACTCTACCAGTTCGTCTAAGAGTGGGAGTTCTTCATTCCGAACTTATTTCACTTTTAGTGATTCCAAGAGCCACACATCCTGTGGTCCTGGGCCTTCCATGGCTCCGTCTTCACAATCCTACAATTGATTGGACGACTACGCAAATCCTGGCATGGGGTCCCTCCTGTGCTGAGACATGTTTGTTTAAAGTGTTGCCTGTCTGTTCTTCCTCCCCCAGGTCGTCTGATGTTCCACCTCCTCCATATCAAGATTTCACGGATGTGTTCAGTAAAGCTTCTGCTGATATCCTTCCTCCTCATAGAGAATGGGACTGCCCGATTGATCTCGTTCCAGGGAAGGTTCCACCTCGAGGCCGAACTTATCCGTTGTCTCTGCCCGAGACGCATTCTATGGAGGAATACATTAAAGAGAACCTAGCAAAGGGGTTCATTCGACCTTCTTCTTCTCCAGCCGGCGCAGGCTTCTTTTTTGTAAAAAAGAAAGATGGTGGTCTGCGGCCGTGCATCGACTACAGAGGTTTGAACGACATTACCATTAAGAACCGCTATCCTTTACCCCTGATTACTGAGCTCTTTGACAGAGTTAGCGGAGCTACCATCTTTACAAAGCTGGACTTGAGAGGTGCATACAATCTCATCCGGATCCGTGAGGGTGACGAGTGGAAGACCGCATTTAACACCCGTGACGGTCATTATGAGTACCTCGTCATGCCCTTCGGATTGAGCAATGCTCCAGCTGTCTTCCAGCATTTCGTCAATGAGATCTTCAGAGACATTCTATACCGTCATGTCGTGGTCTATCTAGACGATATCCTCATTTTTGCCAACAATTTAGAGGAACATCGTTTTTGGGTAAAGGAGGTTCTGTCCCGTCTCCGTGTCAATCATCTCTATTGCAAATTAGAGAAATGCGTCTTTGAAGTCAAGTCCATTCCGTTTCTAGGGTACATTGTGTCCGGTTCCGGACTAGAGATGGATCCTGAGAAACTACAAGCAATCCAGAATTGGCCGGTACCCTTAACCCTCAAAGGGGTCCAGAGGTTCTTAGGGTTCGCCAATTATTACCGAAAGTTTATACGAGACTTTTCCACCATTGTGTCGCCTATTACTGCTTTCACCAAGAAGGGTGCTAACCCGTCCAAGTGGTCTGAAGAAGCCATGCAAGCTTTTCATCTTTTAAAACAGAGGTTCATCTCTGCGCCTGTCCTGAAACAGCCTGACATCGACTCTCCTTTCATCCTAGAGGTGGATGCCTCCTCCGTTGGAGTAGGAGCGGTGTTATCTCAGAGGGCTAAAGATGGCCATTTACATCCTTGCAGTTTCTTCTCACGGAAGTTCTCCCCAGCGGAGCGCAACTATGCCATTGGCGACCAGGAGTTGCTAGCCATCAAGCTCGCTCTAGAGGAGTGGAGATATCTGTTGGAGGGAGCTTCTCATTCAATCACCATCCTTACAGACCACAAGAACCTTCTATATCTGAAAGGCGCACAATGTCTCAACCCTCGTCAGGCCAGATGGGCACTTTTCTTTTCCAGGTTCGACTTTAAACTCCAGTTCTGTCCGGGCTCTCAGAATCGCAAGGCCGATGCCCTTTCCCGCTCATGGGAGCAAGAAAATGAGTCAGAGTCTTCAGAGAAGCATCCTATTATAAATCCGTTGGCATTCTCCACGGTAGGGATGGACTCTACGCCCCCATCAGGGAAAAGTTTTGTGAAGCCGACACTAAGGAAGAAGCTCATGCATTGGGCCCATGCTTCCCGCTTTGCCGGACATACAGGTATCCAAAAAACCCTGGAGTTTATCTCTAGGTCTTATTGGTGGCCAACTCTGAAAAAGGACGTTTTGGAGTTTATTGCAACTTGCCCAAAGTGTGCTCAACATAAAGTATCCCGCCAGTCGCCTGCGGGGCAACTGGTTCCACTATCTGTTCCCCGTCGACCATGGACCCATTTGTCGATGGATTTTATTACAGATTTGCCCATGTGCAACAAGTTTAATACCATCTGGGTGGTAGTTGACCGGTTCACCAAGATGGCACACTTCATTCCTCTCACCGGTCTTCCGTCAGCTTCCAAGTTAGCTCAAGTATTCATACAAGAGATCTTTCGACTCCACGGTCTTCCAGAAGAGATTATCTCAGATCGAGGAGTTCAATTCACAGCCAAATTCTGGCGAAGTTTATGTCAAGCCCTCCAAGTCAAGCTAAAGTTTTCCACGGCTTACCATCCTCAGACCAATGGTCAAACTGAGAGGGTGAATCAGGACTTGGAGTCCTTCCTCCGCATCTATGTGTCCTCCTCTCAAGATGACTGGGTTCAATTACTTCCCTGGGCCGAGTTCTGTCATAACAACCAGTATCATTCTTCATCTTCTTCAACACCATTCTTCACCAACTTTGGATTCCACCCTAAAGTCCCTGAGTTCCAACCGCTTCCAGCAACTTCTGTTCCCGCAGTGGATATCACCTTGCATCAGTTTGCCAATATCTGGAAGAGCGTACGATCAGCTCTGCTCAAGGCATCGTTCAGGTACAAGAAGTTTGCGGATAAGAAGCGTCAAGCAGTTCCTGCTCTCAAGGTGGGTGATCGGGTATGGTTATCCACGAAGAATTTGAGGTTAAGAGTTCCCAGTATGAAGTTTGCACCTCGCTACATCGGTCCTTTTAAAATTGATCAAGTCATCAATCCTGTTGCTTACAGACTCCAGTTGCCTCCCTTCTTAAAGATACCCAGGACATTCCATGTTTCCCTGTTGAAACCGCTAATCTTGAATCGGTTTCATTCCTCACTTCCTCCAACTCCGAAAGTCCAAACTCAACGAGGCGTTGAGTATGAAGTAGCCAAGATCCTGGACTCACGTCACCGTTACGGTCAACTTCAGTATCTTATTGACTGGAAGGGTTATGGCCCTGAGGAACGTTCATGGACCAATGCTTCTGATGTCCATGCTCCTGCCTTGGTCCGGAGATTCCATTCCAAGTTTCCTCAAAAGCCAAAGAAGTGTCCTGGGGCCACTCCTAAAGGGGGGGGGTGCTGTCACGATCCGGGTATCTGGACGCCATTTCTTACCTATCAGATGCCTCCTAAGGCTGGCTCAGCGCTCCAGGACTGGATCCCATCTGTTATCCTGATGTGCACATTTCCGCATCCTCTCCTGTCTCTCTGGACGAAGTCACAGTAACGCCTTATACATCTGGCATGGCATCTCCCGCGGCCTCCGCCGCCGTCCCTGAGCTTCTGCATTCAGAGTGGCGATTACGTCAGCCGCGGCCTCCGCTGTGTCCGCGTGGTCGGATGTGCATCTGTCAGCCTGGCGTCTCCTGTCTCCGGTGGCCGGCGCCGCCATTACGGTTTTCCAGACCACATGGATTACAATCCAAACTTCCCTCCAAGTGTCTGCATGGGCGCAGCCATCTTGGATTCTGTCAGCTGATCATTCCTACCAATCCGTTGTCAGTATTATTAATTTGCATAATTGCCTAGCCAATGCCTTCCTTGCTGCAGGTATAAATAGGTTGTGCCTAAGCAAGGAAGGCGTCAGTGCTTTGGTTGTCAAACCTAGTTCCAGTTTGTCTCTCTTCTGTGAATGTCTTCCAGGTTCCAGCTCCTGTCTCCAGACTTCTGCTATAGAGACCCGCACCAGCATTCCATCTGCGGTGTAGCCTGACTCTCCGATCCATTCTGGACTCACCTGTTTCCAGCTACAACATCACCTGCTTCCAGCTTAGCTTCCAGCAGTGTACAGCTTCTCTTAAAGGGCCGGTGTCCTTTCTGCAGTTTACCACTCTCCACCGGTATTATTATTTCTCCGCTCTCAAATTCTACATTTCATCTACATTGCATCGCTCTCAAGCTTTATTTATTATTTAACTGGTTCCAGCCAGTATCCACTCCGTGCCAACACCTGTCTGGTTCTAACCAGTACCCACAGCAGCATTTTATCTACAGCAGTCCAGCTTTCCCTGGAACACCAGCTGGTACGACCCTGGGCTTTCCTCATTGCTACAGTTGAGCCTGGTAAGGACTTTCCAACTTGCAGATAATAAGAACTGTCTCATACCACCAGAGCTCTGTGGCCCCTGCCACCCTGTAGTACCCAGGAACTGTATTATTATTTCTCTGCTGATTTTTATGTTACTTTTTACTGCTTCTGTGATGCACGGAGTTTGTCATAAATAAATATCATTGACTTTTACTCAAGTTGTCGTGGTCACGCCTTCGGGCGGTTTCTCTTCATGTTACTTACATGTCCAGGGGTCTGATACAACCTCCCAGGTTCCGGTACATCTCAGCCCCTACAACTGAGGCTGCCTTCCGTCAGCTCAGGCCCTCAGTTGTGACACCCTCAAAGATGCTGCTGATCGCAAACAGTAGGGTACCCTGAAGTCCATTTATACTCATTCGGGTACCTTACTAAGACCGGCAATTGTGTCGGCCTGGGTATGTAGTGCTGTAGCTGCATGGACGGATTCCTTATCTGAGGAATTTGATACCCTAGATAAGGATACTGTATTATTGACCCTGGGGCATATTAAAGACGCTGTCCTATATATGAGAGATGCTCAAAGAGACATTAGTCTACTGGGTTCTAGAATAAACGCTATGTCGATTTCTGCCAGAAGGGTCATGTGGACTCGGCAATGGACAGGTGATGCCGACTCAAAAAGGCATAAGGAGGTTTTACCTTACCTCATGTCTCAGGGTTACAAGCTGGAATTCGAAGAGGTGCCTCTGCGCCGATATTTCAAATTGGCCCTGCCAGCTTCCCCCCTAGAGAGGGAGATATTGTTAAATGCAATAAAAAAGTTGTAGCTTCAGCGGGTGGTGGTCAAGGTTCCCCTCCTTCAACAGGGAAGGGGTTATTATTCGACCATGTTTGTAGTCCCAAAACCGGACGGTTCGGTCAGACCCATATTAAATTTAAAATCTCTGAACCTATACTTGAAATGGTTCAAGTTCAAGATGGAATCGCTAAGAGCGGTCATCGCAAGCCTGGAAGGGGGGGATTTTATGGTGTCACTGGACATAAAGGATGCGTACCTTCTTGTCCCCATTTATCCACCTCATCAGGCGTACCTAAGATTTGCAGTACAGGATTGTCATTACCAATTTCAGACGTTGACGTTTGGTCTCTCGACGGCCCCGAGGATTTTCACCAAGGTAATGGCTGAAATGATGGTGCTCCTGCGGAAGCAAGGTGTCACAATTATCCCGTACTTGGACGATCTCCTCATAAAAGCGATATCAAGAGAGCAGTTGCTAAACAGCGTATCTCTTTCACTGAAAGTGTTACAGCAACACGGCTGGATACTCAATATTCCAAAGTCGCAGTCGGTTCCTACGACTCGTCTGCCTTTCTTGGGCATGATTCTGGACACGACCCAGAAAAGGGTTTATCTTCCGATAGAAAAAGCCCAGGAACTTATGACTCTGGTCAGGAACCTTTTGAAATCAAGACAGGTGTTCAGTGCATCATTGCACTCGAGTTCTGGGAAAGATGGTGGCGTCATACGAGGCCATTCCCTTTGGCAGGTTCCATGCGAGGACTTTCCAATGGGATCTGCTGGATAAGTGGTCCGGGTCACATCTACAGATGCATTGGTTGATCACCCTGTCCCCCAGGGCCAGGGTGTCACTCCTGTGGTGGCTGCAGAGTGCTCACCTTCTCGAGGGCCGCATATTCGGCATTCAGGATTGGATCCTGATGACCACGGACGCAAGCCTCCGAGGTTGGGGGGCAGTCACACAGGGAAGAAATTTCCAAGGTCTTTGGTCAAGTCAAGAGACTTGTCTTCACATCAACATCCTAGAACTAAGGGCCATATACAACGCCCTACGTCAAGCGGAGACCTTACTTCGCGACCAACCAGTTCTGATCCATTCAGACAACATCACCGCAGTGGCTCATGTAAACCGCCAAGGCGGCACAAAGAGCAGAGTGGCAATGGCAGAAGCCGCCAGAATTCTTCGCTGGGCGGAGAATCATGTAAGCGCACTGTCAGCAGTGTTCATTCCGGGAGTGGACAACTGGGAAGCAGACTTCCTCAGCAGACACGATCTACACCCGGGAGAGTGGGGACTTCATCCAGAAGTCTTCGCACAGATTGTGAGTCGGTGGGAACTGCCACAGATAGACATGATGGCGTCCCGCCTCAACAAAAAGCTACAGAGATATTGCGCCAGGTCCAGAGACCCTCAGGCAGTAGCGGTAGACGCCCTAGTGACACCGTGGGTGTTCCGGTCAGTCTATGTATTTCCTCCTCTTACTCTCATACCCAAGGTGTTGAGGATAATAAGAAGAAAAGGAGTGAGAACAATCCTCTTTGTTCCAGATTGGCCACGACGGACCTGGTATCCAGATCTGCAGGAAAAGCTCACAGAAGATCCGTGGCCTCTTCCTCTAAGACAGGACCTGTTGCAACAGGGACCCTGTCTGTTCCAAGACTTACCGCGGCTGCGTTTGACGGCATGGCGGTTGAAAGCCGGATCCTAGCAGAAAAAGGCATTCCGGTTGAGGTTTCCCTACGCTGATAAAGGCTAGTAAAGAAGTAACAGCAAAACATTATTACCGTATATGGCGGAGATATGTTTCTTTGTGTGAGACCAAGAATGCTCCTACGGAAGAATTCCATCTGGGCTGTTTCCTACACTTCCTACAAACTGGAGTGAATTTGGGCCTTAAATTAGGCTCCATGAAGGTCCAGATCTCGGCCCTATCCATTTTCTTTCAAAAAGAATTGGCTTCTCTCCCAGAAGTTCAGACTTTTGTAAAGGGAGTACTGCATATTCAGCCTCCCTTTGTGCCTCCGGTGGCGCCTTGGGACCTTAACGTGGTGTTAAGTTTCCTAAAGTCACACTGGTTTGAACCACTTAAAACGGTGGAGTTTAAATATCTCACGTGGAAGGTGGTCATGTTATTAGCCCTGGCTTCGGCTAGGCGAGTGTCGGAATTAACGGCTTTGTCACATAAAAGCCCCTATCTGGTTTTCCATATGGATAGAGCGGAATTGCGGACACGTCCTCAGTTCCTGCCAAAGGTGGTTTCATCCTTTCATATGAACCAACCTATTGTGGTGCCTGTGGCTACACGGGACTTAGAGTATTCCGAGTCCCTTGATGTGGTCAGAGCTTTGAAAATTTATGTAGCCAGGACGGCTAGAGTCCGGAAAACAGAAGCACTGTTTGTTCTGTATGCAGTCAACAAGCTTGGCGGCCCTGCTTCAAAGCAGACTATTGCTCGCTGGATCTGTAACACGATTCAGCAGGCGCATTCTACGGCAGGATTGCTGTTACCTAAATCGGTCAAGGCCCATTCCACTAGGAAAGTGGGCTATTCTTGGGCGGCTGCCCGAGGTGTCTCGGCACTACATCTGTGTCGAGCTGCTACTTGGTCGGGTTCAAACACCTTTGCCAAATTCTATAAGTTTGATACCCTGGCTGAGGAGGACCTCCTGTTTGCTCAATCAGTGCTGCAGAGTCATCCGCACTCTCCCGCCCGTTTGGGAGCTTTGGTATAATCCCCATGGTCCTTACGGAGTCCCCAGCATCCTCTAGGACGTTAGAGAAAATAAGATTTTAAATCTACCGGTAAATCTTTTTCTCGTAGTCCGTAGAGGATGCTGGGCGCCCGTCCCAAGTGCGGACAACTTCTGCAATACTTGTATATAGTTATTGCTTTGATAAGGGTTATGTTATAGTTGCATCAGTCTTGAATGATGCTATGTTGTTTTCCTACTGTTAACTGGGTTGTTATCACGAGTTACACGGTGTGATTGGTGTGTGCTGGTATGAATCTTACCCTGGATTAACAAAATCCTTTCCTCGTAATGTCCATCTCCTCTGGGCACAGTTTCTCTAACTGAGGTCTTGAGGAGGGGCATAGAGGGAGGAGCCAGTGCACACCCAGAACTAAATTCTTTCTTAAAGTGCCCATGTCTCCTGCGGAGCCCGTCTATTCCCCATGGTCCTTACGGAGTCCCCAGCATCCTCTACGGACTACGAGAAAAAGATTTACTGGTAGGTTTAAAATCTTATTATCCCTGTTCATGTTTGAATGAGGTGAGTATACTAGCACACAGAAAAGTAGATAGCTCTAATAGCTTTAAATATAACCAATTCTTTTTTTTAAAGTCATTCAGGGGATTAAAGGCCTAATTCAGATCTGATCGTTGCTGTGTTTTCGCACAGCGGGCAATCAGATCCGAACTGTGTATACGTATGCACCGCACTGCGTCGGCCCATCACACGGCTGCAACGGGCATGGGCGCCCTCTGATGGGATGGTGTGAAAAAGCCATTCGTACGGGCGATCGCAAGGAGATTGACAGGAAGAGGCCATTTGTGGGTGACAACTGACCGTTCTCTGTGAGTGTCCGTGAAACTGCAGGCTGGATCAAGCGTTTTCAGGGAGGATGTTTGACGGCAAATGCGGTCCCGATCAACCTGATGTGATCGCAGCAGCTGAGTAAGTCCACGGCTGCACAGAGACTGCACAAAATCAGTTTGTGCAGCTCTATTACACATGTGAACGCACACTTGCACAATAAAAACCCACTACCCCTGTAGGTGGCAACTATCATCGTAGGGCTGCAAAAATCGCTGCCCAGCGATCAGATCTGAATTACCCCTATGTGTGGTAAAATGTTGCTTACAATATAATATGAAAAAGATATGGTCCCAGATTAATGATAGAGACCAACAGATTCTTTAATTTTCACCTTTATTTAAGCATATCCTACGTATGACAACTAGGTAGTGCAGTCTCTGAGAAAGAACTGAGGCAGCAGTTAAATATGGAGTTACAAACATTGGGGGTAATTCCAAGTTGATCGCAGCAGGATTTTTGATAGCAATTGGGCAAAACCATGTGCACTGCAGGGGAGGCAGATTTAACATGTGCAGAGGGAGTTAGATTTGAGTGGGGTGTGTTCAAACTGAAATCTACATTGCAGTGTAAAAATAAAGCAGCCAGTATTTACCCTGCACAGAAATAAAATAACCCACCCAAATCTAACTCTTTCTGCACATGTTATATCTGCCTCCCCTGCAGTGCACATGGTTTTGCCCAATTGCTATCAAAAATCCTGCTGCGATCAACTTGGAATTACCCCCAATGTTGTTTTGCAACAATGTAATTTAAAGTTTTAAATACAATATTTTTTACATTTATACCTTTGCATGCTGCTATGAGACAAAACGTAGGTATTATTTTAACACAGGGGTGATTATCACGCCCTTTGGATGTTCCGGGATGCCAGTGCTGCATTTATTGACATAAATTGTAACATGATGTGTTTTGTGGAAGGAAAGCATTTAATCACAATAACTGGAGATGTATACAAATGCCGTGTGTTATAAACTGTGATGACGATTCAGTACTATCTGAAGTCAATTGAGCATTAAACAAAGTAACGTGCTGAAGGGAAGCTCCATGTGAATGGACACGCTAACCACACTAAAACAGCGTATTGTACTAAATAAATACATTTTGTTTGCTAAAATATGAAAAGGTGGGTGAGTGCCCTTGTAATTGTGGATATATATATATATATATATATATATATATATATATATATATATATTACACACAGAGCCGGCCCACAGGTGAAAGTTCCAGGTCACCACACGCCGGCTGTATAATGTTGCATGCCCTCGGTAGCAGAAAGAGTTCTCCGGGACAGAGGTGATAAAAGGATAGGGCTACTGGATCATTGAGGAGGCATTCTGTGAGTGGGGAACAGCGTTGTTTTATGAGAGAGCTGATGGCTGGGCAGTACCTGTTTCCTACCAGTGCTTTGCAGCCATTGTGACCTTGATTTGAAAGGATTAATCTACAGCCAGCAACAGACGTTCTGGTGGTGTCTCACAGGCGGATTGAGGATGGCAGTCAGAGGGACCTTTTTTCTAAGGGTGAGCAGTATAAGTAGGAAATATAATTAGCCTGGTTAGTCTGGGTCTGCTTTGAAGGAGCAATGCAAATGCCAAGAGTGTTCTATAACCACTTTGTAAAAAATATAATACTGAATAGTGACTGGCGTTATGAATTACAGGCTAGCCTTGTTAACTGTATACAGTATATATCAGCTTACATATATTCAGAGCTAATAAAATGTGCATGCATAGACTAAACAGCCAGGAACTATTCGCTAGACCGATATCTGCAGCAATGTCAGTCATAGGTAGGCTAGTAGAAATCAATAGCCTGGAGTAACTGGTCTTCTATATAATTAGAGAACAGTACCTTTATTACTACAGTTATGAACAGACTTGGTTAGTTTGTTGAGCAGAGTGCAGCAATATCTCTCTCAATTTCTTGGAAAGCTGTACATTAAAATATGCCGTTCAGAACCAGGGTTTAAATTCTCAGTAACTGCAGAATATAAAAAAACATTTCTGTAGCAGGGTACATTGGTTTCCACAGAGAAACATTGGGGTGTAGAGTGGATCTTGATCCAGAGGAGGCACCAACAGGCTAAAGCTTTAGGCTGTCCAAGGATGCATTGGGGCCTCCTCTATAACCCCGCCTCCCGGCACTGAGAGCTCAGCTTCGAGTTGGTGCCTGCAGCAGCAGGTCACCTAACAGGAGGGCTGCACTGGGCAGCCCTGAAAAAGCTTTTCTAAGAAGACTTCTTCTCTGGGCTGTCAGTGCTGTATGTCAGGATTACACTTCAGCGTTGTTGCTCCATCACCTCCCAGGCGGCGTTGCATACTCCTGCGGCCCAGTTCCCAGGTACTTGCAGCGGAGACGTCCCGGCTTAGGCACAGAGTCGCAGACGTGCTCTCCTGGTTCACGTGGCTGCTACTGGGAGGATGTAAGAGGGTCCCCCAGGTGGGAATCACCATTAAATTGCATTTCGTCCGCGACCTATGGAGACGAGTCGCGGCACTGGCGTAGACACTATCACCGAGCAGGGACTCCACTAGACCAACGGGGCGTACCAGTACAGGTCGGGTGTACTAACACCCAATTTAATAAGGCTCTAAGTACCCGGGGTGGAAGTCCAGCATTGGGGAGGTGGCACTTGACCTGTAGCCCGTCCGCCGGCCCAGGGCACCATCTCCTCGCAGATTTATTGCCCTGGAAATGCCTCACACTCTCCCTCACTCCCTGACTGAGACGCTGGGTGCCTTCTTCTGAGCATAGCTGTTGCTGTTCTCCGGGACTACAGGACAAGGTCTCCCTTGTAAAGCCGCCTGTATACAGCGCTGAGACTTTACAAACACTTAAGTATGCTACATGGCTTTCTACAGACAGCGTTAGTTGAGAAAGAGTGTACCCATTACTGAATATATTGTACGAGTATTTTGATATATCCTCTGGTCACTGACCGCATTGTGATATATTTGTACATATATACTAGTCCACTGCAGCTTTATTGTGATAATTTCTGCATTGACTGTGACTGTGTGCCTGTATCTGCTGTGTGGTTTCACTCTCAGTGTTTCCCAGATATAACTGTCACTATATTCTCTACCCTAAGGGGCTAGGTGCGTCTGGGTCCGCTAATATAGTGCGACACAGTATTTATCCAATACGTATTTATTATACTGTGTATTCAGTTGCATAATACCGGATTTATTTGCATTTATTGTACTTTGTCTGGCATTATAGTACTAAGTCGCTCTGTTGTTGCATTTATACATAATGTCTACCAGAAAAGGCGGTAAATCAGTGGAAGCTCCTGCAGCATGCAGAGTATGCTCCAAGGATTTACCAGAGGGGGAAGTTTTGTATGATGGTATGTGTCCCATGTGTCATACATCCTCTAGTCAGTCCACAATTCCTGTGCCTACTCATGAACTACCCTGGGCCGCATTCACTAACCTACTGGTTACTCTGGTAGAATGCCTTACGTCCCCTATGGGACCGCCTGTGCCACTGCCGCCACATATTGTCCCTATGGTTAATTTGGGCGTAAAATCTATCTAACCAGCTGCAGCAATCTATTAAATCAGTATTTGGTTAGACAAAAAAACCACCCCAGGTTACTCTCGTGTTTCTGGGTCATGTAAGCGGGTTGCTTTCTCTTCACAATCCATATACCTGTCTGATGATTCATCTGAATAGGAGGGGGAGCACACGGTCCTGTCAGACACTGAATCAGGTGTTTCTGATGAGAAATCTTCCTTGCAGATTGATGCCCCTGCCCTAGTGGTTGCTATTAAGCAAATCCTAAAAATCTCTGATAATGAGGATTCTGCAACTATGACAAAGAAAATTGTTACGTTTAAACAGCAGAAGGTGGTTAAAAATTTGTTACCCCATTCTGACCATTTAGTGGACATAAGGCGGGAACCCTGGTCTACTCCAGGTAATTAATTATGTCTGTCTAAATGGGCCTTGACTCACTATACTCTACCTGCAGAGTTATGTACCAAGTGGGAAAATTCACCACCGGTGGATTCTTACGTCACCCACCTCGTGGTGTCATCCACTCTGCATGTCACCACTGTCACTTCACTGAAGTTACCAACAGATAAGCGTGTGGACGGATGCCTGAAATCTATTTACTCCCTTACAGGAGCTGTGCATAGACCCGCTATTGCTGCCTTTTGGGCTGCAAAATGTATTGAAGCGTGGGTTCAGGCATTAGAGGAGCAGCTGCCCGAGGATATCTCTGACACTGCCAGACAATACCTGTCTCACATTACCACCACCACCTATTACATTCAGGTGACATCCTCTGAGGCGGGTGTGTTGGCAGCCAAGGTGTCGACTACGTTTGTCCTGGCTCGCCGTATTCTGTGTTTGAGGTTATGGAAGGTGGATCTAGACTCCAAAAAGACCTTGGAGGTACTTCCCTTCACTGGGGACATTTTGTTTAGGGAAGACCTGAATAAAATTGTGTCTGAATTAGCAGCTGTCTTTCTTCCAAATACTAATCCTTCTGCACAGAAGGCAAAAGGTACCACTTTTTGTTCCTTTCGACCCAAGTGAAAACAAAAAATCAGGCATACCCGAGACAATCTCGTGCCCCCAAAACCACCAAGCCCAAGGCAAAACTATCCAGGGCGGCCCATCAGCCTTCTTCTAAACAAGTCAAGCCTGCTGCATGACGGGGTGGGCCTCCCCCAGGGTGGGGGGCCAACTTCAACCGTTCACCCAAGTCTGGTTAAAGACCACTTCAGCGCATGGGTACTGGAAGTTGTCTCTCACAGGTACGCTGTCTCTTTCAAGAGACATCCCCCTCACCAGTTTTGCACCATGGTTCTCCCTTCGGAACCATTAAAGGCGCAAGCCTTGCAATCGGTTGTCAGTTCTCTCCTGAGTACAGGAGTGGTTGTGCCGGTCCATCAGTCTCAGAGAGGCAGAGGTTATTTCTCGACCTTGTTTTTAGTCTCGATACCCAATGGGTCCTTCCGGCCTATACTCAACCTCAAATATCTGAACAAGTTTGTGAGTGTGTCCAGGTTTCGTTTAGAAACGCTGCGCCCTATTATTCTGGCTATGGAACCTGGAGACTTTATGGTATCCCTAGATTTACAGGATGCATACCTGCATATACCTATTGCCATGTTGCATCAGCAGTTTCTGCGGTTTGCTATTGGCAACCTCCACTATCAATTCCAGGCTCTGCCATTTGGACTGGCTATGTGGCTATCTTCACCAAGGTCATGGCTAGGATAACGGCCTATCTCCGTCGTCAGGGTGTCAGAATCCTGCCATTTCTGGACAACCTGCTTATTCTGGTAAATTCCCACGATGTCCTCCTCAGTCATGTGCAACGAACGGTAACCTTCCTGCAAGCCCACAGATGGCTCATCAATTGGAAGAAGTCCTCACTGGTCCCAGCTCAGAGCATGGTGCATCTGAAGGTACTCTTGGACACACAGTCAGCGGCTGTTCCTGTCTCCAGCAAAAGTCCTGGAGCTTCAGGACAGGATAAGATGCTTCCTTTGTCGCCCCAGATTGTCAATACACTCGGCAATGCAAGTACTTGGTCTGATGGTGTCGGCATTTGACATTGTAGAGTACGCGGAATTTCATTCCTGCCCACTACAGAGGTTAATCCTTTTCAAGTGGGACAGCCTTCCTCAGCGGATCAGATCTCACATGATCACTTTGACTCTGGAGGTTCGTTTGTAACTGACCTGGTGGCTACAGGACCAGCAATTAAGCAGGGGTCGTCCCTTCTGGATCCCCGACTGGGTCCTGCTGACAACGGACGCCAGTCTGAGGGGATGGGGTGTGGTGTTGAAGCAATTCTCTTTTCTGGGTCGCTGGATCAAGGAGGAATGTTCAGTGTGCTATCTCTCGCCCTGCCTCTGTTACAGAACAGGCATGTTCAAGTACGGTCAGACAACGCCACCTTGTGGAACCCAATGTACCTCGCAGAAAGCGTGTTAACCATGGTAAGTCTACCATAACATTCCTTTTCTAAACTATTGGAGCAAACAATACTTTATTTCTAGTTGCCTTAAGTATATCACAAAGTAACAGGTGAGAGCACAAACACGAAAGATTTGTTTCCTTTGAAGGAGTTTAGATACCAGTTATTGCAGAATAAGAAATTCTAAAACAGATCATTGCTGGTAAGTAATTACACAGTGTCAGTTACCTTATATAAACAACTATAGGAGGAATTTCACCCAAAAAAGTGCACCACCTTTACAGAGATCAGCTGAACTGAGTTACTCTGATTAATGAAGGTATAATGAAGGAAGGTATATTTATTTGGTCAAAACATATGTTTATGTATATATTGTATTAATACTTGCAGGTATTTATAATGAAAAAGCATACTGTTTTGCTTAAATAAGCTTTTTCTTATATTTGGCAGTTAATTCCACATTGCCCGGCTGAATAATTCTGCTTACACTCTGCTAGTATTAATTTTGATATTGTATTGTTAAAATGCATGCAGGTATGATATATTCCTGAAGGTACACTGTCCCAGTGGAAGAAAAAACTGTAGGACACATTGTTCCAGTGTACTAAAATCAGTTTACTGTATTTTTTTATTTATAACTGTAAATTGCATGCAGTTGTAAAAAGTTAATGTTTATCAGCCATTTTCAAGTTTACTGAAGAGAAAGCATCCATGAATAAATCAGGTCTTTAGTTTAAAAGCAATTGGGACTGTTCTCTGTGTTGACTCTCTGCTGAGGATTTTAATAACCTACCCCTAGAACATAGATTACAATGATGACCTGGTAAAGTGGGCAGCTTACACCTTCACACCAATTTATTTATTTCCATGGGATTTTATATTGGCCTATTTAACTCCCTTCACATATTTACCTGATTATTTTCTGGGTGTCACATTAAGACTGCTAATAAATGTTTGGAATGTTTTGAAGCTTCACTGCTGTAATAGATATATTTTGGTTTAGCGATCTGAATAGTTGCACATGCCACATATTATATATATTATTTTGCAATTGCTAGACTTGCTTTCTTTTTATCCTTTTTATTAGAAAGAGAGCCAAAAAGCGGATGATTACCTGCGTGAAATTAAGGATCAAAACCTTCTTCCTGTAGCAGTAGCTAAATGTATTGAAGCAAGTGGTTATGAACATTCATCAGAGATACAGAAATCATTGCTAAAAGTAAGTTAAACAAATAAGGTAATATGGGAATGTTTGTATTGCTAGATGGCACACCTGCTGTCAGCCAGGAGAACGGAAGACTGCACATTACCTAAGGAAAGGTAGGGACAGAGTGGATAGCAGCTCCTACACTGTACCACAAGTGCTAGTTTGTAACTGTCATTTACACTGTGCATTGACAGCTTCCAACCACAAAAGCTTCATAAAAAAGCTCCAAATATTGAAATTACTTAAATTGTTTTAAAATGTTTTTTTATGCTTTTATTTGTCTTTAATATCTTATGACTTGCTTATAACATTGCACAATAGCGCTTGTTATTCCTATAGATATGGTTCTATTACTACCTGGAAGCCCATATAGTTGCTCTTGAGCAAACGCCCACTGCAGATAGACTATTACTAGTACCATCATTTGTGTCTGGGCACCATAAGTGTGGGTTGGATTTAATGCACTCTAGTCTAACGTTACCACAAATACATAATAATTATCATAGCAAGAACACTTATTGGTAGTGTTTACAAGCATGTATATCAAGTGACTGGCACAGATTGGGATGGAAAACCAGTCCAATAATTTTTTTAAAGCATCCCTATTGGTGGCAGTGTCTGTAGATGGGTCATAAGGCTGGATTATAATTTGGCCACTACATAACTCTTGCATGGTGCACAGCCATGCGTCTGAATAATGCCTACATTTGACACCACCATTGGATGTACCACTAAACTTTGCACAAGCCCTATGCTAGATGCAGATCATTCATCTGAGTATGGCCTCCAATGTGAGCAATTCACTAATCACACACCTGGATTTAATAATTATTGGACCCAATGGCTTGGCTACCTGAGTCTTAAATACCATGTGTGATTGACACCCTTCTATCCTTCTGATGAAACCGCTTTGAGGGCACAGCGGAGAAACGCGGCAAGGAAGCAACCCCCTATCGTGGAATTGAATTTCGACTGGACTCCATTACCATTCCGCTCTGAGCAGCCTGCACCCTTCTCTCCCCCAGTCTGCACATCAGGCTCCGTATCGCCGGCGGAGACGTCCAGTTGTGTGGCTTCAACTCACCAGCGCACACTAAGCAAGCCTGTGGGGGAGACGGAGACACTGCTGAACAGCAACTGATGGAGGTTTGAAAACACCTCCAAACTGCGGTGAGCATTGATTTTAAGGTGGTTATCGTGCTGTTGTATTGTATCCATATTAACAGCTCAAGATACCTGCTGGTGCAGTTGACATTTACATAGGAATACGAACCGGTTTCTTGTCATCTGGCTAAATTAGCCTTATTTGGACTTTCAACCACCAGTAATTGTGTTCAATCTTTCCACGGGACGCAGTGGCTCAAGTAGAAAAAATGTCTTACGGGTACTGTGTGCGCGCGCCGAAGGTGCGCGTGCAAAAAAAGGGTGTGGCCAAATGCCACATGGGGCGTGGCCAATGAAAATGGGGGCGTGATACACATATGGGGGGAGGGGCAGATACACGTATGACCCCAATAGTGCCAGATACACATTGCCCCACAGTGCCAGATATACATTGCCCCACAGTGCCAGATACACATTGCCTCACTGTGCCAGATACACAAATGCCCCCAGAGTGCCAGATACACATTGCCTCACAGTGCCAGATACACATTGCCTCACAGTGCCAGATACACAAATGCCCCCAGAGTGCCAGATATACATTGCCTCACAGTGTCAGATACACATTACCCCACAGTGCCAGATACACAAATGCCCCCACTGTGTCAAATATACATTGCCCCCCAGTGCCAGATACACAAGTATGCCCCCAGTGCCAGATATGTCCCCAGTGCCAGATACAGAAATGCCCCCAGTGCCACATACACAAGTATGCCCCCATTGCCAGATATGCCCTCAGTGTCAGATATGCTCCAGTGCCAGATACACATGTCTCCGCAGTGCCAGATATGGCCACAGTGCCAGATACACATGTCCCCCCCCAGTGCCAGATATGCCCCCAGTGCCAGATACACATGTCCTTCCAGTGCCAGATATGCCCCCAGTGCCAGATATCCCCCAGTGCCAGGTACACAAGTCCCCCCCAGTGCCAGATATGCTCCCAGTGCCAGGTGTACATGCCCCCCCAGTGCCAGATATCCCCCAGTGGCAGGTACACAAGTCCCCCCCAGTGCCAGATATGCTCCCAGTGCCAGGTATACATGCCCCCCCAGTGCCAGATATCCCCCAGTGCCAGGTACACAAGTCCCCCCCAGTGCCAGATATGCTCCCAGTGCCATGTATACATGCCCCCCCAGTGCCAGATATGCTCCCAGTGCCAGGTACACAAGTCCCCCCCAGTGCCAGATATGCTCCCAGTGCCAGGTATACATGCCCCCCCCCAGTGCCAGATATCCCCCAGTGCCAGGTACACAAGTCCCCCCCAGTGCCAGATATGCTCCCAGTGCCATGTATACATGCCCCCCCAGTGCCAGATATGCTCCCAGTGCCAGGTATACATGCCCCCCCAGTGCCAGATATCCCCCAGTGCCAGGTATAACATGCCCCGCCCCCCCAGTGCCAGATATCCCCCAGTGCCAGATATCCCCCAGTGCCAGGTATAACATGCCCCCCCCCCAGTGCCAGATATGCCCCCAGTGTCAGGTATACATGCCCTCCCCTGCTCACCGCTGCCGTCGCCGTCCTGTCTGTGTGAGGGAAGGAGAGCGCAGCCTGCACCCTCTCCTTCCCCTCAGTCTCCGGTGGGTGTCTCAGTTTAATTCAGCGCCGATCCGTGAGCCAATCAGAGCTCGCACCCGCGAGCTCTGATTGGCTCACGGATCGGCGCTGAATTAAACTGAGACAGCCGCCGGAGACTGAGGGGAAGGAGAGGCGCAGGCTGCGCTCTCCTTCCCTCACATCAGCGGCGGGGACGGCGGGGAGCAGCAGAGGGAGGGAAGAGGAGCGGCGGCCCGTCGGTGTGGGTACGGCGTACCCACGGCTAAATTCTTACGGGTACGCCGTACCCACCCGTACCCACACACTTGCACCACTGACGGGAGGTGTCCATTTAATATTGTCCATAATGTTCTTATTGTTACATTTTAATTGTGTTTATTAAAATCCTTATTTTTATCTTGCATCCGCACTCTTTATTATAAAAATATTTTTTAAACATTCTCTTAGCTTAAGGTGATATTCCAGATCATCTATTGGGAGCTGATGATGTTATGATATAGTGTCCAGCAATTGTGATTATTATGCTATACATTGCCATTCAGCTACATCTTGCACCTGATTACTGCTGTTTATTGTAATTATAATATTATTGTTTATCTCTGCATAAAATCTGTGTTATTCAAGCAGTTCTACTCTTTGCACTTACATTTCTGCTTTTATCAAAATGTGTTTGTTGTCAAAGCAGTCCAATGCTTTGAACTCACAAGACTTTTGATTACAATGAGCCTCTAAATACTATACAGTGCATCCGGAAAGTATTCACAGTGCTTCACTTTTTTCACATTTTGTTATGTTACAGCCTTATTTCAAAATGGAATAAATTAATTCAAGTCTGGGCTCTGGCTTAGCCACTCAAGGACATTCACAGAGTTGTCCTGAAGCCACTCCTTTGATATCTTGGCTGTGCGCTTAGGGTCGTTGTCCTGCTGAAAGAAGAACCATCGCTCCAATGTGAGGTCAAGAGCACTCTGGAGTAGGTTTTCATCCAGGATGTCTCTGTACATTGCTGCATTCATCTTTACCTCTATCCTGACTAGTCTCCCAGTTCCTGCCACTGGAAAACATCCCCACAGCATGATGCTGCCACCACCATGCTTCACTGTAGGGATGGTGTTGGCCTGGTGATGAGCAGTGCTTTGTTTACCCAAAACATGACGCCTGACATTCACGCCAAAGAGTTAAATTTTTGTCTCATCAGACCAGAGAATTTTGTTTCTCATGGTCTGAGATTCCTTCAGGTGCATTTTGGCAAACTCCAGGCGGGCTGCGTGTGCTTTTTATAAGGAGTGGCTTCTGTCTGGCCATTCTACCATGCAGGCCTGATTGGTGGATTGCTTCAGACATGGTTTTCCTTCTGGAAGGTTCTCCTCTCCCCACAGTGGAATGCTGTAGCTCTGACAGAGTGACCATCGGGTGCTTGGTCACTTCCCTGACTAGGGCCCTTCTCCCCCGATTGCTCAGTTTAGTAGGTCGACCAGGTCTAGGAAGAGTCCTGGTGGTTCCAAACTTCTTCCATTTACGGATCATGGAGGCCACTGTGCTCATTGTGACCTTCAAAGTAGCAGATATTTCTGCAGCAAGTTACATTGGTTTCCACAGGGAAAACATCGGGATGTAGAGTGGATCTTGATCCATAGGAGGCACCAACAGGCTAAAGCTTTAGCTGTCCCAGGATTCATAGGGGCCTTTTCTATAACCCCGCTTCCAGGCACTGAGAGCTCAGTTTCGATTTGGTGCCTGCAGCAGCAGGTCACCTAACAGGAGGGCTGCACTGGGCAGCCCTGAACATCTTTTCTACAGCAGATTTCCTATCTCTGGCTGGGCTGTCAGCATTGTATAGCAGAGTGACATTCATCACTGCAGCTCCATCACCTCCTAAGCGGCGTCGCATACGCCCCAGTCTGGTTCCCGGGTACGTGCGGCGGCAAAGTCGTAGACTCCTCTCCTGGTTCAAGTGGCTGCTACGGGGAGGAGGTAAGAGGGTATCCCAGGTGAAACCCACCATTAAATCGCGTCTTGGACGTGGTCTGTGGAGATGGACTGCGGCGCTGGCGTGGTCACTGGGCAGGGACCCCACTAGACCACCAGGGCATGGAGCACAGGTCTGGAGTACTAACAACCCATTAAATAAAGCTCACAGTACCTGCTATGGAAGTCCAGCATAGGGGCGCTTGACCTGTAGCCCCCTCCCCCGGCCCCGGGTGCCATCTCCACACAGATTTCCCGCCCTGGACCTAACTGGTTGTATAATATGTGACATTATGGCTTCTGTTATAAGGTAAAAGTGTTTTCCACCTATATACATTGTTTTGTGCATAATTGGTCATATCGCTATGGAATTTTCTAAGTTTCCTCTGTATAATGGTATACTCATATCCTCAAACTCCTTGACTTATTTTTAAAATTTGTTATACCTTATCTGAAATTTCTCCATGGATGCAAATTTCTTTAATCTATCTCCCAATGTAGTAATTTCCTGTGCATATTGATTCAGTAGAATTTCATTATGACAAATCAGGATTTAATAAATTCTCTTGAACATGTCACGGATTATACAACCTCATATGTGGATTCCTCGGAGGGAGAAGGCCCCCAATATACATCCTATAATGACCGTAGGAATTTTTTGGGACAAAACTCCCAGTGAGGTCAGGGATGGAATAGGACTCGATCTTATAAGACCAGGAGGGTCAAGGGCAGAAAGGAGGAAAAGAGGTGTGGATTGCAAGAAGAACCACGAGAACAAAGGAAATACAAGAAATGATGGCCGATAATATAAGGATCATCAATTTGATGGTTAAAATCCTTACCACTGAACAAATTTCCTTGCTGTCCAAAAGCCTTTCCTTCTCCCCAGTACAGAAACCTGATAGGTTTGAGTGTGAAACAGATTTCCACCTATTCTCTAGAAAACTTCTTTTGAAAAAAACAAAAAATTTGTACGCAACATAGATTACAGAATCCAACTCTGCTGGAAAATGAACTAAATATAACATCCTCCATTACTTTAGAGAACCAAATGATGATCGCTATGTTGGAAGAACTTGATCAGGAGAATGAAGGTGGTAATCAAAATTTGCAACCCTTTGATGCTACAAAAATTAAAAATAAATCAACCTTCTACCCAGACTTCCAAATTTTTCCAGTGTTCAAAGTATTTTTGGATTTAGTGTCTCAAGATCTAGATAACCTATTTCTCAGTCAGGCATCGGTACAATCTGGCTTTTCTGCTGACAATTGAACTAAAGAAGAGAGATTTGCACTTCAACAGATATCCCGATGGGGTATTGTAATTATTAAACCTTGTGACAAGGGAGGCAATGTCGTTCTATGGCTCAGAAAGATGTATATAGAGGAGATCAGCAAACAACTTAAGGATAAAACTTGCTACCAACAACTGACATTCAATCCTACCTCAAATTTTCAAGAGATATAAGAATTATATCAAAAGCTTTTGAGGATGGTGTCATTTCTAAAAAAGGATTTTGAGTTTCTGAAAACAGAAAAACCAATAATTCCAACATTATACCTACTCTTGAGAATACATCAAAACAATAAAATTTCACCAGGAAGACCTATCTTATCGGGAGTTAGAAGTCTAACCGAAAAAGCAAGTATATACTGTATGTTGATCAATTTCTTCGCCATCATGTACAAGCATTGCCTTCATATACCAGAGACACAATGGATGTCCTAAACAAAATCCAGGGATTGTGTGTTAAACCAGGCACATGGCTACCCACGTATGACGTGGAAAACCTGTATACGAGTATCTACATCGGAAGGGTTTAGATGCGGTCAAGTTCCTCCTAGATATGGGAAGACATGAATAATTCAATGTTTTTCTCCTGACTTTGTTGAATTTTATACTGACTAAAAATTATTTCACTTGCGATGGCAAGTTTTTTTTTTCTTCAGGTTAGAGGTACAGCGATGGGGACAGCCTGTGCCCCATCGTATGCTAAACTCTACCTGGGGAGATGGGAAAAAGAGGTAGTCTTCAGTAAACATCTTGATCATTATACCGAACATATCCTTCTTTACTTTACATATATAGATGACATTCTGTTGCTATGAGAAGGTGATTAGAACACCTTAGAGGAATTTATCAGCTTCCTCAATACCAAAGATTCCAATCTTAAATTGACGGGAGAGGTTAGCCAGCAGAAAGTTAACTTTTTGGACCTTACAATCAAAACTGCCGAATCAGGCCAGGTTCCATATAGTTCCCCAAAAAACAGCCACAAATAGCATATTACATGCTCAAAGTTCTCATCTTCCATTTACGATCAAAGGGATCCCTAAAGGAGAGATGTTTAAGAACAAAAAGGAACTGCTTGGATATTACTACATACCAAGAGCGAGAACGACAGCTCTGTGATCGTCTAAAACAAAGGGGTTACAGTAGTAATAATATCCGGACAGCTAGACGGGAGGTACGTAACTACGGAAGAGACTTATTGCTGATCCCAAAGAAGAAAACTAAGAAAGAGGAGCCAGTAAGATTCATTGGGACCTACAACAATAATTGTTGGGAAATGAAGTCCATTCTACAAAAGCATTGATCTATTCTACAGACTGATATAGACCTCAGAGAAATTCTTCCATCCAGGGTGCAAATGAGTTGGCAAAGGGCACACAAATTGAAATACATTCTTGTACAAAGCCACTTATCAACTTCCAACCCACCTCTTTATTTTTGTAAAGGACCCTACCAATATAGGCAATGTAGAGCTTGCCAATTCATGATACTGAAAGAGAACTACATGGACATATTTGGAAGAAAATGGATCATTGATAGCTACATTGATTGCAAATCGATAGGGGTAGTTAATCAAATTACATGTCCATTTAATAAACAGTACATCGGCAAGACTATAAAGCCGTTTTCTTTGACGTCCTAGTGGATGCTGGGAACTCCGAAAGGACCATGGGGCATAGCGGCTCCGCAGGAGACTGGGCACAACTAAAGAAAGCTTTTAGGTCACCTGGTGTGCACTGGCTCCTCCCACTATGACCCTCCTCCAAGCCTCAGTTAGATTTTGTGCCCGGCCGAGGTTGGATGCACACTAGGGGCTCTCCTGAGCTTCTAGAAAGAAAGTATGTAATTAGGTTTTTTATTTTACAGTGAGACCTGCTGGCAACAGGCTCACTGCAGCGAGGGACTAAGGGGAGAATAAGCGAACCTACCTGCTTGCAGCTAGCTTGGGCTTCTTAGGCTACTGGACACCATTAGCTCCAGAGGGATCGACCGCATGGAACTGGCCTTGGTGTTCGGTCCCGGAGCCGCGCCGCCGTCCCCCTTACAGAGCCAGAAGCAAGAAGAGGTCCGGAAAATCGGCGGCAGAAGACATCAGTCTTCACCAAGGTAGCGCACAGCACTGCAGCTGTGCGCCATTGCTCGTCATACACACTTCACACTCCGGTCACTGAGGGTGCAGGGCGCTAGGGGGGGGCGCCCCGAGCAGCAATAAAAACACCTTGGCTGGCAAAAATACCACAATATATAGCCCTAGAGGCTATATATGTGATAATTACCCCTGCCAGAATCCATAAAGCGGGAGAATAGTCCGCGAAAAAGGGGCGGAGCTATCTCCTTCAGCACACTGGCGCCATTTCTCCCTCACAGCTCCGCTGGAAGGAAGCTCCCTGGCTCTCCCCTGCAGTCTACACTACAGAAAAGGGTAAAAAAGAGAGGGTGGGCACTAAATTTAGGCGCAGTATATATAACAGCAGCTATAGGGGACATAATTCAGTTAGTCCCTGCATTATATAGCGCTCTGGTGTGTGCTGGCATACTCTCACTCTGTCTCCCCAAAGGGCTTTGGTGGGTCCTGTCCTCTGTTAGAGCATTCCCTGTGTGTGTGCGGTGTGTCGGTACGGCTGTGTCGACATGTTTGATGAGGATAATGATGTGGAGGCGGAGCAGATGCCTATAGAAGGGATGTCACCCCCTGCGGGGCAGACACCTGAGTGGATGGACTTATGGAAGGAATTGCGTGCACGTGTCGACTCCTTACACAATAAATTTGACGACATGCCAAATGCGTGACAGCCGGCTTCTCAGCTCGTGCCTGTCCAGGCGTCTAAAAGGCCATCGGGGGCTCTAAAACGCCCGCTACCTCAGATGGCGGACGCAGATGTCGACACGGATACCGACACCAGTGTCGACGACGATGAGTCTAGTCTAATATCCACTAAGGCCATTCGTTGCATGATTGAAGCAATGAAAGAGGTGTTACAAATTTCTGATATAAACCCAGGTACCACTAAAAAGGCTATTATGTTTGGGGAGAAAAAACTACCCGTAGTTTTTCCCCCATCAGAAGAATTAAATGAAGTGTGTGAAGAAGCGTGGGCTTTCCCTGATAAAAGATTGGTAATCTCTAAAAAGTTACTAATGGCTTTCCCTTTCCCGCCAGAGGATAGGTCACGTTGGGAGACACCCCCTAGGGTGGATAAAGCGCTCACACGTTTGTCTAAAAAGGTGGCACTACCGTCTCCAGATACGGCCGCCCTCAAGGAACCTGCTGATAGAAAGCAGGAGGCGATCCTGAATTCTGTATATACACACTCAGGCATTATACTTAGACCAGCTATTGCGTCAGCTTGGATGTGCAGTGCTGCCGCTGCGTGGTCAGATTCCCTGTCAGAAAATATTGACACCCTAGACAGGGACACTATTCTGCTAACAATAGAGCATATAAAAGACTCAGTCTTATACATGAGTGATGCACAGAGGGAGATCTGCCGGCTGGCATCTAAAATAAGTGCATTGTCCATTTCTGCTAGGAGAGGCTTATGGACTCGCCAGTGGACAGGGGATGCAGATTCAAAAAGGCACATGGAAGTTTTGCCTTATAAGGGTGAGGAGTTATTCGGGGATGGTCTCTCGGACCTAGTTTCCACAGCAACTGCTGGGAAGTCAGCATTTTTACCCCATGTTCCCTCACAGCCTAAGAAGGCGCCGTTTTATCAGGTACAGTCCTTTCGGACTCAGAAAAACAGGCGTGGAAAAGGCGGGTCTTTTCTGTCCAGAGGCAGAGGTAGGGGAAAAAGGCTGCAACAAACAGCAGGTTCCCAGGAGCAAAAGTCCTCCCCCGCTTCTTCCAAGTCCGCCGCATGACGGTGGGGCTCCACAGGCGGAGCCAGGTACGGTGGGGGGCCGCCTCAAAAATTTCAGCGATCAGTGGGCTCGCTCACAGGTGGATCCCTGGATCCTGCAAATAGTATCTCAAGGGTACAAACTGGAATTCGAGGCGTCTCCTCCCCACCGGTTCCTAAAATCTGCCTTGCCGACAACTCCCTCAGGCAGGGAGGCTGTGCTAGAGGCAATTCACAAGCTGTATTCCCAGCAGGTGATAGTCAAGGTGCCCCTACTTCAACAAGGACGGGGTTACTATTCCACACTGTTTGTGGTACCGAAACCGGACGGTTCGATGAGACCCATTTTAAATTTGAAATCCTTGAACACATACATAAAAAAATTCAAGTTCAAGATGGAATCGCTCAGGGCGGTTATTGCAAGCCTGGACGAGGGGGATTACATGGTATCCCTGGACATCAAGGATGCTTACCTGCATGTCCCCATTTACTATCCTCACCAGGAGTACCTCAGATTTGTGGTACAGGATTGCCATTACCAATTCCAGACGCTGCCGTTTGGACTCTCCACGGCACCGAGGGTGTTTACCAAGGTAATGGCGGAAATGATGATACTCCTTCGAAGAAAGGGAGTTTTAATTATCCCGTACTTGGACGATCTCCTAATAAAGGCGAGGTCCAAGGAGCAGTTGTTGGTGGGAGTAGCACTATCTCAGGAGGTGCTACACCAGCACGGTTGGATTCTGAATATTCCAAAATCACAGCTGGTTCCGACGACACGTCTACTGTTCCTGGGTATGATTCTGGATACAGTCCAGAAAAAAGTGTTTCTCCCGGAGGAGAAAGCCAAGGAGCTGTCATCTCTAGTAAGAGACCTCCTGAAACCAAAACAGGTATCAGTGCATCACTGCACGCGGGTCCTGGGAAAGATGGTGGCTTCTTACGAAGCAAAATTCCTTTCGGCAGGTTCCATGCCAGAATCTTTCAGTGGGACCTGTTGGACCAATGGTCCGGATCGCATCTTCAGATGCATCGCCTAATAACCCTGTCTCCAAGGACCAGGGTGTCTCTGCTGTGGTGGCTGCAGAGTGCTCATCTTATAGAGGGCCGCAGATTCGGCATACAGGACTGGGTCCTGGTGACCACGGATGCCAGCCTTCGAGGCTGGGGGGCAGTCACACAGGGAAGAAACTTCCAAGGACTATGGTCGAGTCAGGAGACTACCCTACACATAAATATTCTGGAACTAAGGGCCATTTACAATGCCCTAAGTCAGGCAAAATCCCTGCTTCTACACCAGCCGGTACTGATCCAGTCAGACAACATCACGGCAGTCGCCCATGTAAATCGACAGGGCGGCACAAGAAGCAGGATGGCAATGGCAGAAGCCACAAGGATTCTCCGATGGGCGGAAAACCACGTACTAGCACTGTCAGCAGTGTTCATTCCGGGAGTGGACAACTGGGAAGCAGACTTTCTCAGCAGGCACGACCTCCACCCGGGAGAGTGGGGACTTCATCCAGAAGTCTTCACGCTGATTGTAAATCGATGGGAACGGCCACAGGTGGACATGATGGCGTCCCGCCTAAACAAAAAACTAGAGAGATATTGCGCCAGGTCAAGGGACCTTCAGGCGATAGCTGTGGAAGCTCTAGTGACACCGTGGGTGTACCAGTCAGTTTATGTGTTCCCTCCTCTGCCTCTCATACCAAGGGTACTGAGAATAATAAGAAAACGAGGAGTAAGAACAATACTCGTGGTTCCGGATTGGCCAAGACGAGCGTGGTACCCGGAACTTCAAGAGATGATCTCAGAGGACCCATGGCCTCTGCCGCTCAGACAGGACCTGCTGCAGCAGGGGCCTTATCTGTTCCAAGACTTACCGCGGCTGCGTTTGACGGCATGGCGGTTGAACGCCGGATCCTGAAGGAAAAGGGCATTCCGGAGGAAGTCATTCCTACGCTGATTAAAGCCAGGAAAGATGTGACTGTACAGCATTATCACCGCATATGGCGGAAATATGTTGCTTGGTGTGAGGCCAAAAAGGCCCCAACAGAGGAATTTCAACTAGGTCGATTTCTGCATTTCCTGCAAGCAGGAGTGACTATGGGCCTGAAATTAGGCTCCATTAAGGTACAGATCTCGGCTCTGTCGATTTTCTTCCAGAAAGAACTAGCTTCACTACCTGAAGTTCAGACGTTTGTGAAAGGAGTGCTGCATATTCAGCCCCCGTTTGTGCCTCCAGTGGCACCTTGGGATCTCAACGTGGTGTTGAGTTTCTTAAAATCACATTGGTTTGAGCCACTTAAAACCGTGGATCTAAAATATCTCACGTGGAAAGTGGTCATGTTACTGGCCTTGGCTTCAGCCAGGCGTGTGTCAGAATTGGCAGCTTTGTCATGTAAAAGCCCTTATCTGATTTTCCATATGGATAGGGCGGAATTGAGGACTCGTCCCCAGTTTCTCCCTAAGGTGGTATCAGCTTTTCACTTGAACCAACCTATTGTGGTGCCTGCGGCTACTAGCGACTTGGAGGATTCCAAGTTACTGGACGTAGTCAGGGCCTTGAAAATTTATGTTTCCAGGACGGCTAGAGTCAGGAAAACTGACTCGCTACTTATCCTGTATGCACCCAACAAGCTGGGTGCTCCTGCTTCTAAGCAGACTATTGCTCGCTGGATTTGTAGCACAATTCAACTGGCGCATTCTGCGGCTGGACTGCCGCATCCTAAATCAGTAAAAGCCCATTCCACAAGGAAGGTGGGCTCATCTTGGGCGGCTGCCCGAGGGGTCTCGGCTTTACAACTTTGCCGAGCTGCTACTTGGTCAGGGGCAAACACGTTTGCAAAATTCTACAAATTTGATACCCTGGCTGAGGAGGACCTTGAGTTCTCTCATTCGGTGCTGCAGAGTCATCCGCACTCTCCCGCCCGTTTGGGAGCTTTGGTATAATCCCCATGGTCCTTCCGGAGTTCCCAGCATCCACTAGGACGTCAGAGAAAATAAGATTTTACTCACCGGTAAATCTATTTCTCGTAGTCCGTAGTGGATGCTGGGCGCCCGTCCCAAGTGCGGATTGTCTGCAATACTTGTACATAGTTATTGTTAACTAAAGGGTTATTGTTGAGCCATCTGTTGAGAGGCTCAGTTGTTTTCATACTGTTAAACTGGGTATAGTATCACGAGTTATACGGTGTGATTGGTGTGGCTGGTCTTACCCGGGATTCAAAATCCTTATTATGTCAGCTCGTCCGGGCACAGTGTCCTAACTGAGGCTTGGAGGAGGGTCATAGTGGGAGGAGCCAGTGCACACCAGGTGACCTAAAAGCTTTCTTTAGTTGTGCCCAGTCTCCTGCGGAGCCGCTATTCCCCATGGTCCTTTCGGAGTTCCCAGCATCCACTACGGACTACGAGAAATAGATTTACCGGTGAGTAAAATCTTATTTAAAACAAGACTACATGAACATATAGGTAGCATAAGGAATGCCAAACAAGAAAAACTTAGATTTAGAACCTTAACTCCGGTTGCCAACCACTTCCTGTACCACTATGATGGTAATCCTAAAGGGCCAACCGCGTTTGGCATGAAACAAATAAAACCTGGGATAAGAGGATGTGATGTGGATAAAGAACTGCTGAGACGAAAATTATTTTTCTGATGGATTCTCAATTTCCAAAAGGGCGAAACGAGCAGAACAGCTATGCCCCTTTTCTTTAAAACAATACAAATAATCTTTTCCTATCAGAACTCTTGTACCATTTCAGATACTGCCGGATCTTGGTTTTAAAATCAGTAAATATTAACAATACAGTGTATATCTATTCCTGTGTATTTTGGCTGACTATACTTACCTTGCATTTATTGACCTTACTTCTTGTATCCTAGAGGTGGATGCAGAATACTACTCATTCTATTATAATGAACCAAGTAATCATCACAAATTTAATTAAAAATTCTTAAATTATATACATAATTTCAACTGTTATGGATTAATAAATGATATATAACCTCTTTCTTTCCACTTGGCTTAATAATTTAATGCACACCTAATTTTACTTAATTAAAATGATTATTTACCTCTAATTTAGTGACTTTATGATATGTGTTCCAAGGGGTGGATGATAAATACCATCAACTCTGTACCATTCTATACCATTGTAGCTAGGTAAGAAAACTACTATAAATACAATTTAAAACACATATATATTATTTGTGACCATAGAATATATACAACACTAGTTGTCACAATTATCAAACCATGGCCCTCATTCCGAGTTGATGGCTCGCTGCTGTTTTTCGCAGCGCAGCGATCAGGTGAAAAAACGGCATTTATGCGCATGCACATGGTACACAGTGCGCATGCGCTAAGTACTTTCACACATAAGTTTGCAGTTTTACAGAAGTTCAAGCGACGTTTTTCAGTCGCTCAAGTGTTCATAGTATGATTGACAGGAAGTGGGTGTTTCTGGGCGGCAACTTTGCATTTTCAGGGAGTGTGCTAAAAAAACGCAGGCATGCCAGGCAAAAACGCAGGAGTGGCTGGAGAAACGGGGGAGTGGCTGGCCGAACGCAGGGCGTGTTTGTGACGTCAAACCAGGAACTAAACAGACTGCAGTCATCGCAAGATAGGAGTAGGTCTGGAGCTACTCAGAAACGGCATGAAATTTTTCCTGTGCAGTTCTGCTAATCTTTCGATCGCACTTCTGCTAAGCTAAGATACACTCCCAGAGGGCGGCAGCTTAGCGTTTGCACTGCTGCTAAAAGCAGCTAGCGAGCGATCAACTCGGAATGAGGGCCCATATACACTTTTCTTTATGCTGGTTTTCACCTATTCACGCTTTGCACATGTTTTGTTGTAATACTTCACAATGAGTATGATTTTTGTACAGTAATCATTTATTATAATGTCTTCCAACAATTTTCTACACACCATCTTTATTTATATATTTTTTATCTTACAATTTCCTATACAGGTTGAGTATCCCTTATCCAAAATTCAAAGTACCACATTTATGCGTCCGCTACTGAGACAATTACATAAATATTATGTGTATATATATATATATATATATATATATATATATATATATATATATATATATAGAGAGAGAGAGAGAATATATAATACATATGTCAGTAGGGGGCCCAAAAATGTGGGAATTTGGATAAGGGATGCTCAACCTGTATATACATTTAGTTTACATCATCACTAAAAACCTATCTCTCTTACTTCCTAGAGGATGCTGGGGTCCATTTTAGTACCATGGGGTACAGACAGGTCCTTTGGGAGTCACTGGCACTTTAAAAGTTTAATAGTGTTGGCTGGCCCCTCCATCTATTCCCCTCCTACCAGACTCAGTTTAGAAAATGTGCCCGGAGGAGCCGGTCACAGCTAGGGGAGCTCTTAGGAGTTTTTCTAGTTTTAATATAATCTGGATTTGTTAGGTTACAGGAAGGCTGCTGGCAACAGCCTCCCTGCTTTGTGGGACTTAGGGGGGAAGTAGGAACCAACTCGTTAAGTTAATGGTTCTCTATCTCCGCTGACAGGACACTGAGCTCCGGAGGGTGCTGACCGCAAGCCCACGAGGCAACCGCTCACACCCGCAGCATGGCCGCCACCCCCTGACAGAGCCAGAAGAAAGAAGAGTGGTGAGTACAGCGCCGATGGCCCAGTTAGCGGGTCGTCGGTGGGTATGACGGCACAAGGGTGGGAGCACAGCTCTGACAGGCTGCGCTCCGGAAGGCTCAGCAACACTTAGTGTAAGCGCTGTGAGGGGCGTATTGAGCATTCACAAGTCACCTTAAACTGGTCACTCAGCTAACAGGGGCTAATCCCGCTGTTAGCAACAGGTCAGTATAAACAATTAGTGTGGGAAGCTGCATGCCATTGCAAGGGGTGGGGCTTCCTCTCAGAGCGGATCCA
Organism: Pseudophryne corroboree; assembly: GCF_028390025.1. Classification (NCBI taxonomy): domain Eukaryota; kingdom Metazoa; phylum Chordata; class Amphibia; order Anura; family Myobatrachidae; genus Pseudophryne; species Pseudophryne corroboree. Next base: position 260,459,642 of record NC_086450.1, read on the forward strand.
GCACTCGCTGGCGCCATTTTTTACCTGCAGATACAAAGGATGGAATGCTGACAGGGAGCGCTGCCCTCCACATAACTCCAGCATACCTCTGCGGTACCAGGGTGTTATAGACAGGGGGGTAGTGTGATGCTAGTACTAATTACCCTATTCAGGGTAATTAGTCAGCGTCAGGCTTTTATTATAATAATTGCCTACAGGGGCGCTGTGTGGCTGGCTCCTTATACTTTCTGACTTTCTGAAGGTACTTTCGGGGAAACTGTGTCTGACATTTCCTGTGTGCGTGTGTGTGTATATCCACATTAACATGTCTAAGGACTCTGTCCCTTGTGCTGCAGAGTGTTTATCTTCTCCTGAGGAGTCTATTACATGTACTCAGAACTGCAATATGCTGTCTCAGCCTTCTGAATCTGAACCCCCATGGGTAGATTCTTTAAGAGGAATGATATCCCAGATTTCAAATAGAATGTCACATACTGAGAAAGAGACGCAGTTCTTGAGTAAATCTGTAGAGAGTTTGAAGTATTCAGCTCCCACTAATTCGTCTAGGAGCCCACCTACATACCCGCAAAAGCGTACACTTGCCCAGATAATGCAAGCTGACACTGATACCGACTCTGATACAGGGGACGGTGATGGGGATATGCAGGGAGGAGATGCATCCCTTGCTAAAGGGGTGTAGCTCATGATTGAAGCCATTAGGGATGTTTTGCATATTACTGAGAAGGTACCATAGCCGGAAGAGGAATCTTATTTCTCATACGTCCTAGAGGATGCTGGGGATGCTTCAAGAACCATGGGGTAAAGACGGGATCTGCAGGAGACATGGGCACTTTAAGACTTTAAAAGGGGTGTGAACTGGCTCCTCACTCTATGTCCCTCCTCCAGACTCTAGTTAGATTATGTGCCCAATGAGAATGGATGCACACCTGAGGAGCTCTCCATAGTTTCTCAGAAAAATACTTTGTTAGGTTTATTATTTTCAGGGAGACCTGCTGGTAACAGGCTCCCTGCATCGTGGGACTGAGGGGAGAGAAGCAGACCTACTTCTGTGAGTTTCAAGGCTCTGCTTCTTAGGCTACTGGACACCATTAGCTCCAGAGGGTCTGATCGCTAGGTATGCCTAGATGCTCGTTCCCGGAGCCGCACCGTCACCCCCCTTGCAGAGCCAGAAGTCAGAAGACGGGTGAGTAGAAGAAGATCAGAAGACTTCAGTGACGGCTTTGAGGTACCGCACAGCGGCCGCGCTGCGAGCCATGCTCCCAAACACACAGCGGCACTACAGGGTGCCAGGGGGGGGGGCGCCCTGGGCAACATGAAACCTCAATAAATAGACCGGCAAAAGAAGTTTACAGTGCCTGGGCACTAAAACCAGACCCCCGCCAGTATACAGATTTGAAAAATAGTGGGGCTGAAGCGCGCCATTAAGGAGGCGTGGCTTAGCCCTCACAGCTCTAATCAGCGCCATTTTCTCTTCACAGAGCTGCAGAGATGCTGGTCCTGACATCCTACACTGCTGTACAAGTAACAGGGTGCAAAACGGGGGAGGGGAGGCACAGCAATTTGGTGCTGTTTTATTAGTATAAAAGCGCTAACGGGTCTGAGGCATTATTTTAATCGTTTCAGTACCTCTGTGTTTCTCTAACATGCTTTGCTGTGGGTCTGTTCCCTATAGCCCCAGTGTGGTTGTGGGTGTCGGTACGTGTGTGTCAACATGTCTGAGGCTGAGTGCTCTTCCCAGGAGGAGGCTGGAGTGGGGACAGAAAGACTGTGGGAGTGAACGTGTCGGCACCGCCGACGGTTGATTGGGTAAATGTGTTGAGTGTTTTGAATGCAACTGTGGCTCGGTTGAATAAGAAATTAGGTAAATCTGAGTCTCAGAACCAGACATGGAGAAAATCCATGGAGGATGCATTATCGCAAGTTCAGACCCCCTCAGGGTCCCAGAAGCGTTCATTTACCCAGATAGCGGATACAGATACCGACACGGACTCTGATTTCACTGTCGACTATAGTGATGCCAGCTTGAATCCTAAACTGGCTAAGAGCATTCAGTACATGATTGTGGCAATAAAAGACGTATTACATATCACGGAAGACCCTGCTGTTCCTGATACTAGGGTCTGCATGTTTAAGGGAAAGAAACCTGAGGTGACATTTCCTCCCTCTCATGGACTGAACGCTCTTTTTGAAAAAGCTTGGGAAAATCCTGACAAGAAGTTACAGGTTCCCAAGAGAATTCTGGTGGCATATCTGTTCCCCTCTGGGGACAGGGAAAGTGGGAGTCAAACCTCACGGTGGACAAAGCTCTATCGCGTCTGTCCAAAAAGGTGGCGCTTCCGTCTCCTGACAAGGCAGCCCTAAAGGATCCTGCGGATCGTAAGCAGGAAAATACACTAAAATCCATTTATGTCACTACAGGTATGCTGCTCAGGCCTGCCGTTGCATCGGCATGGGTGAGTAGCACTGTTGAAAAGTGGGCAGATAACTTGTCATCTGATATAGATTCCCTGGACAGGGATAGCGTGCTTTTGACACTGGGTCATATCAGGGACGCTGCAGCCTATCTAAAGGAAGCTGAGAGGGATATTGGCCTTTTGGGATCAAGGGCCAATGCCATGGCAGTCTCGGCTAGGAGGGCATTGTGGATTCATCAATGGAATGGTGATGCTGACTCTAAGAAGGCTATGGAGTCTCTGCCGTTTAACGGTAGTGTCTTGTTTGGTGACGGCCTCACTGACCTGGTATCTACGGCTACCGTGGGTAAGTCATCGTTCCTACCTTATGTCCCTGCACAACAAAAGAAAACGCCCCACTATCAGATGCAGTCCTTTTGGCCCAATAAATAAAAAAAAGGACGATGGTCTTCCTTCCTTGCTACGAGAGGAAGAGGAAAAAGGTCACAGGCTGTGGCAAGTTCCGAAGAGCAGAAGTCCTTCCCGGCTTCTACCAAATCCACCGCATGACGCTGGGGCTCCTCTGCGGGAGTCCGCACCAGTGGGGGCACGTCTCCAACTCTTCTGTCAGGTCTGGGTTCGCTCGGCCCTGGATCCTTGGATAGTAGAAATAGTAGGCCAAGGGTACAAGTTAGAGTTTTCAAGATGTGCCCCCTCACCGATTTTTCAAATCGGCCTTGCCAGCTTCTCTTCCAGAAAGGGAGTTAGTATTCGCTGCAATACTATAGCTGTGTCAAAATCAAGTCATAGTCACGGTACCCCCGTCACAACAGGGGGAAGGCTTTTATTCGAGCCTGTTCGTGGTTCCGAAGCCGGATGGCTCAGTCATTCCGATTCTGAACCTAAAATCCCTCAATTTCTATCTAAAAAAATTCAAATTCAAGATGGAATCTCTCCGAGCAGTGATCTCCAGTCTTGAGGAGGGGGATTTTATGGTGTCGGTCGACATAAAGGATGCCTACTTACACATCCACATATATCCTCCACATCAGGCTTATCTGAGGTTTGCTGTTCAGGATTGTCATTACCAGTTTCGGACGTTGCCGTTTGGTCTGTCCATGGCTCCGAGGATTTTATCCAAGGTTATGGCAGAAATGATGGTTCTCCTGCGCAAGCAGGGAATCACAATTATCCCGTACTTGGACGATCCCCTGATAAAGGCGAGATCAAAGGAGTAATTACTGAAAAACGTTACGCTCTCCCTGACAATTCTGCAACAACATGGTTGGCTCCTAAACTTCCCAAAATCACAGTTGGTTCCGACAACACGGCTGTCGTTCTTGGGTACGATTCTGGATACAGAATTACAGAGAGTTTTTCTTCCAGTGGAAAAGGCTCTGGAAATACAGAACATAGTAAAACAGATTCTGAAACCAGCAAGAGTGTCGATTCTTCAATGCACTCGGTTGCTGGGGAAGATGGTGGCGGCTTACGAGGCCATTCAGTTTGGCAAGTTCCATGCCAGAGTGTTTCAGTGGGACCTGTTGGACAAGTGGTCCGGGTCTCACCTGTACATGCACCGGAAAATAATCCTATCTTCCAGGACCAGAATCTCTCTCCTGTGGTGGCTACACAGTTCTCACCTCCTAGAGGGACGCAGGTTTCGGGATTCAGGATTGGATCCTGGTGACCACAGATGCAAGTCTCCGAGGCTGGGGAGCAGTCACACAAGTGAAAAATTTCCATGGAAAATGGTCAAGCCAGGAAGCTTGTCTGCACATAAACATTCTGGAATTAAGGGACATTTACAACGGCCTTCTACAAGCGGAACATCTTCACAGTCTGCCCGTCTTGATTCAGTCAGACAACGTAACAGCAGTGGCATACATAAACCGCCAGGGTAGAAGAAAGAGCAGAGCGGTGATGGCTGAGGCCACAAAAGTTCTTCGCTGGGCGGAGAAACATGCAAGCGCTCTGTCAGCAGTCTCCATTCCAGGAGTGGACAACTGGGAAGCAGGAGAGTGGGGTCTTCATCAAGAGATCTTTGCAGAAGTGTCAAGTCGTAGGGGAATTCCTCAAATAGACATGATGGTGTCTCGCCTCATTAAGAAACTTCAGAGATATTGTTCCAGGTCGAGGGACCCTCAAGCAATAGCGGTGGACGCCCTGGTGACACCGTGGGTGTTTCAGTCGGTCTACGTGTTCCTTCCACTTCCACTCATTCCAAAGGTGATAAAGATCATAAGAAGAACAAGGGTTCAGGCAATACTCATTGTTCAAGACTGGCCAAGGAGGGCCTGAGAGCCAGATCTTCAAGAATTACTCATAGAAGATCCCTGGCCTCTTCCTCTACGAGAGGACCTGTTACAGCAAGGGCCGTGCGTGTATCAAGACTTACCGCGGCTGCGTTTGATGGCATGGTGGTTGAACGCCAAATCCTAGCTCGAAAGGGTATTCCCAATGAAGTCATTCCCACACTACTTCAGGCTAGAAAAGCGGTAACGGCGAAGCATTACCACCGTATTTGGAGAAAATATGTGTCTTGGTGTGAATCCAGGAAGGTTCCTACGGACGTAATTTCAGCTGGGTCGTTTTCTCAGTTTTTTGCAAGCAGGTGTGGATGCGGGCCTAAAATTAGGCTCCATTAAAGTACAAATTTCGGCCTTATCAATTTTCTTTCAGAAAGAATTGGCCTCCCTTCCAGAAGTTCAGACCTTCGTGAAAGGCGTGCTGCACATCCAACCTCCCTTTGTGCCCCCATTGGTACCATGGGATCTTAATGTGGTGTTGCAGTTCCTGCAATCTCATTGGTATGAACCTTTACATAAGGTTGAGTTTAAATTCCTTACTTGGAAAGTAGTCATGTTGTTGGCCTTGGCATCCGCAAGAGGGGTATCTGAATTGGCGGCTTTATCTCACAAAAGCCCCTATTTAATCTTCCATGCTGATAGAGCGGAGTTGAGAACTCGTCAGCGATTTCTGCCAAAAGTGGTTTCATCGTTTCACGTAAACCAGCCTATTGTGGTGCCAGTGGCTACTGACGCCTTGGCGGAATCGAAGTCTTTAGATGTGGTCAGAGCTTTGAAAATCTATGTCGCCAGAACGGCTCAAATTAGGAAAACAGAGGCTCTGTTTGTCCTGTGGGCTCCCAACAAGATTGGGGCTCCTGCTTCTAAGCAGACTATTGCACGCTGGATCTGTAATACGATTCAGCAAGCTCATTCTACGGCGGGATTGCCGTTACCGAAATCGGTGAAGGCCCATTCTACCAGAAAGGTGGGCTCATCCTGGGCGACTGCCCGAGGGGTCTCGGCATTACAGCTTTGTCGGGCTGCTACTTGGTCGGGATCAAACACCTTTGCAAAGTTTTTCAAGTTTGATACCCTGGTTGAGGAGGACCTCATGTTTAGTCAATCAGTGCTGCAGAGTCATCCGCACTCTCCCGCCCGTTCTAGAGCATTGGTATAAACCCTGTGGTTCTTGAAGCATCCCCTGCATCCTCTAGGACGTATGAGAAAATAGGATTTTAATACCTACCGGTAAATCCTTTTATCTTAGTCCGTAGAGGATGCTGGGCGCCCCTCCCGGTGCGGGCTGTATCTGCAGTTATTGGTTATGGTTACACACATGTTGTGTTGAGTTCAGTCAGTCTGTGGCTGATGTTAGTCATGCCGTTGCATGAGTTGTTGTTGAATGCAATGATGTACGGCGTGTTTGAGGGGTGAGCTGGTATGTATCTCACCTTTAGTTTAAAAAAAAATTAAATAAATCCTTTTCCTCAAAATGTCCATCTCCCTGGGCACAGTTCCTATAACTGGAGTCTGGAGGAGGGGCATAGAGGGAGGAGCCAGTTCACACCCCTTTTAAAGTCTTAAAGTGTCCATGTCTCCTGCGGATCCCCTCTATACCCCATGGTTCTTGAAGAATCCCCAGCATCCTCTATGGACTAAGAGAAAAGGATTTACCGGTAGGTATTAAAAATCCTATTTTTTACAGTAAATAAGAAATCCTCGCTCACCTTCCCGACTTCAAAGGAGCTAAACTTCTTATTTGAAAAATCCTGGGAAAACCCAGAGAAAAAATTCCAAATCCCTAAAAGAATTCTCATTGCTTTTCCTTTCCCTGAAGATTATAGGAAGAAGTGGGAAAAACCACCTATAGTAGACGCTTCTGTATCTAGGTTGTCTAAGAAGGTTGTTTTACCTGTCCCTGGTTCAACCGCCTTAAAGGAGCCGGCTGACCGCAAGATTGAGACTACACTCAAATCACTATACTCTGCTACAGTCGTGGCCTTAAGGCCCTCTATTGCTTGTGCGTGGATTTCTAAAGCCATAGTAAAATGGTCAGGAACTTTACTAGACGACTTAGATACTATGGATAGGAGTGAAATTGACTTGTTTTTACGTCACATACAGGATTTTACAGGTTTCATGGTGGAGGCCATGAAGGACATTGGCCTGCTTAACGCGTGGGTTACTTCCATGGCAGTATTGGCACGCAGAGGACTCTGGCTACGCCGATGGACTGGGAATGCAGAATCCAAGAAAAGTGTGTAGAACCTACTCTTCACAGGTCAGGCACTATTTGGGGACACATTGGATGCGTGGTTTTACACGACTGCGGGTATGTCGACATTTCTTCCCTCCACAGCAGCAGCGGCGGCTATGAAATCTTATTCTACGCCTACACTGCAGTCCTTTCGGACCGCAAAATTTTAAAAATCCAAACCTCCCCCCACCTTCTTTAGAGGAGGTAGGAGAAAATCCAGAAAACCTGCACCAACAGGTTCCCAGGAACAGAAACCAGGTTCTGCTTCCTCCAAATCTACAGCGTGACGGTGGACCTCCCATCCTGGAGATCGGGTAGGGGGGGCGAGACTAAAAGACTTCAGTCACGTCTGCCTAGACCCTTGGGTGATGGATATTGTGGCCCAGGGGTACAGACTGGAGTTTCAAGTACTCCCACCTCACAGATTCTTCAAGTCATGCTTACCAGCTTCGCTGACAGAAAGTGCTATCCTACAGGAAGCCATTCAAAATTTGGTATGAACAAATGTCTTTGTTCCAGTTCCACCTCACCTACAACACAAGGGTTATTACTGAAACCTGTTTGTGGTACCGAAATCGGACGGTTCGGTAAGGCAGATATTAAACCTAAAGTCATTGAACCCCTACTTGAGGGAATTCAAATTCAAGATGGAGTCTCTGAGAGCGGTGATCTCAGGGCTGGAGGAGGGGGAATTCCTAGTATCCCTGGATATCAAGGATGCATACCTTCACATTCCGTTCTGGCAGCCGCACCAGGCTTATCTAAGATTTGCGCTGCTGGATTGCCACTATCAGTTACAGGCACTGCCTTTTGGCCTCTCCACAGCACCGAGGGTGTTCACCAAGGTCATGGCAGAGATGATGCTACTCCTCCGCAGGCAAGGAGTGAACATAATTCCATATATGGACGATCTGCTGATAAAAGCATCTTCCAGGGAGATGTTGTTGCAGACTATTGCTCTCTCAACTCGACTACTCCAGGATCATGTGTTGATCCTGAACCTTCCACAGTCACATTTGGAGCCGACAAGGAGACTGCCCTTCCTGGGGATGATACTTGACACGGAAGTGCAGAGCGTGTTTCTACCAGTGGAGAAAGCGTTGGTGATCCAGTCAATGGTACGTGATGTCCCGAAGCCAGCCCGGGTATCGGTTCATCAGTGCATTCGCCTTCTGGGGAAGATGCTAGCCTCCTATGAGGTTCTTCCTCAGGATTCTGCAAACTTCTAACCTACTCGAGGGCTACAGGTTCGAGATTCAGAATTGGATCCTTCTAACCACGGATGCAAGTCTCAGAGGTTGAGCGGTCACCCAAGGGGAAAACTTCCAAGGAAAGTTTTTAAGTCTGGAATCCATCCTCCCGATAAACTTTATGGAACTAATGGCAATATACAACGGCATTCTACAAGTGGCGTATCTTCTGCAAGAACAGGCTATTTAGGTTCAGTCAGACAATGTAACAGCAGTGTCCTACATAGACCAAAAGGGAGCCGAACGAAGAGTAGAGTGGCTATGTCAGAGGTTACAAGAATCCTCCTCTGGACAGAAAAGCATGCAGTGGCACTATCAGCAATCTTCATTCCGGGAGTGGACAACTGGGAAGCAGACTTTTTCAGCAAACACGATCTCTATCCAGGAGAATGGGTCCTCCACCCAGAGGTGTTCGCAGAGGTGACAAGCCGATGGGGTGTACCTCAGGTAGTCATGATGGCCTCTTGCCTCAACAAGAAGCTTCAGAGGTACTGTTCCAGGTCGAGAGACCCATAGGCAGTGGCTATGGACGCACTGTTAACTCCGTGGGTGTTCCCTCCACTTCCACTCATCCCAAGGATTCTCAAACTAATAAAAACAACCAGAGTTCAAGTGATCCTCATTGCTCCGGACTGGCCAAAGAGGGCTTGATACGCGGATCTTCTGGATTTACTGCTGTAGGATCTGAGGCCTCTTCCTCTTCGCAAGGAACTTCTGCAACATGGGCTGTTCGCCTATTAAGACTTACCACGGCTACGTTTGACGCCATGGAGGTTGAACGCTAGATCTTGGCTCGGAAGGGCATTCCGAAAAAGGTAATTCCTACCCTCATACAAGCTAGAAAGGGAGTTACGTCTAAACATTACCATCAGATTTTGAAAAAAGTATGTGTCTTGGTATGAATCCAATAAGTTTCCAATGGTGGAGTTTCAACTGGGACGGTTTCTCCTCTTTCTGCAAACATGTGTGGATGTGGGCCTACGCTTAGGCTCCATAAAGGTCCAGATTTCTGCCTTTTCCATTTTCTTCCAGAAACAAGTGGCTGCCCTCCCTGAGGTTCAGACATTCTTGAAAGGAGTTCTGCACATCTGACCACCCTTTGTACCTCCTACGGCACCTTGGGATCTTAATGTGGTGCTGCAGTTCCTGCAATCAGATTGGTTTGAACCTTTGCAGGAGGTTGACGTCAAGTTTCTTACTTGGAAGGCGGTCACACTGTTGGCATTAGCATCTGCTAGGCGTGTGTCAGAATTGGGGGCATTGTCATGCAAGAGCCCCTACTTGATTTTCCATGAAGATAGAGCTGAGCTCAGAACGTGTCAGCAATTTCTTCCAAAGGTTGTGTCAGCTTTTCATATCAGCCAACCTATTGTGGTGCCAGTGGCAACTGACTCCTCAATTACCTCAAAGTCCTTGGATGTGGTGAGGGCTTTGAAAATTTATGTGAAGAGAACTTCTCGTCACAACAAGGTTTTGTGTCCTGCTTCTAAGCAGACAATTTCTCGCTGGATCAGGTTTACTATCCAGCATGCTTATTCTATGGCAGGCTTGCCGTGTCCAAAGTCTATTAAGGCCCACTCAACTCGTAAAGTGGGTTCTTCCTGGGCGGCTGCCCTAGGTGTCTTGGCTTTACAGCTTTGCCGAGCAGCTATTGTGAGAAAAATTATTACCAAGGTAATAGGAACGACGCTATCAAGAGGAGCTGTTTATCCTATAAGCTGCTGTTTAAAGGGGTAGTTAGCCCCTGGAATAGACAGAAAGGGAAGATATAACAGCGCTTCCAAACTGGATATGAAAACCAAATGTAATTTATTACAAAAATTAAATAAACAATCTATAAAATGACACATAAAATTCTATTAGAAGAGGGCGAGCACAACATTATATTTGGTGTATTACCACATAGGAAGCCTGGGCAAAGTCCACTGTATGGAATCCAAGGAAATGGTGCCACAGTCCTGGGTGCAGTTTTCAATGCAGGTAGATGTCAGTCCACATAAATGGTGAAGGCAAACCTTTGATTAGGCTTAATTCTGAACAGAAACACAGTCCTGTTTAAAGCTGGTTCTCTTCTACCTCTGTGGTCATCTGCCAAATCCCCCATATAGCTTGTAAGTGGACTTCTAGGCGCTTTTCCAAGATGGATATGTGGAATCTGTGGTGCCCGGCTCCTGTAAACCAACGCGTTTCGCTGTATCCACAGCTTTGTCAAGGTATGCCTTGACAAAGCTGTGGATACAGCGAAACGCGTTGGTTTACAGGAGCCGGGCACCACAGATTCCACATATCCATCTTGGAAAAGCGCCTAGAAGTCCACTTACAAGCTATATGGGGATTTGGCAGATGACCACAGAGGTAGAAGAGAACCAGCTTTAAACAGGACTGTGTTTCTGTTCAGAATTAAGCCTAATCAAAGGTTTGCCTTCACCATTTATGTGGACTGACATCTACCTGCATTGAAAACTGCACCCAGGACTGTGGCACCATTTCCTTGGATTCCATACAGTGGACTTTGCCCAGGCTTCCTATGTGGTAATACACCAAATATAATGTTGTGCTCGCCCTCTTCTAATAGAATTTTATGTGTCATTTTATAGATTGTTTATTTAATTTTTGTAATAAATTACATTTGGTTTTCATATCCAGTTTGGAAGCGCTGTTATATCTTCCCTTTTTGCCGAGCAGCTACTTGGTCTGTTTCGAACACGTTTGCGAAGTTCTACAATTTCAATATTTCGGCCTCTGAGGACCTAAAGTTTGGTCAATCTGTTCTGCAGGAACCTCAGCACTCTCCTATACTAAGAGCTTTGGTACATCCCCATGGTACTAAAATGGACCCCAGCATCCTCTAGGACGTAAAAGAAAATAGGATTTTAATTACCTACAGGTAAATCCTTTTCTCGTAGTCCGTAGAGGATGATGGGCGCCCTCCCAGTGCTTCGAATTTCTGCCATGTTACTTAGTTCAGTATTGTTTTTTCAGACGTTGCTGAATTGCTCCTAGTTGGTTAGCTTGGCTTTCCTTTTTGCTATGTGTGAGCTGGTGTGAATCTCACCATCTGTGTATTTCCTTCTCTCGAAGTATGTCCATCTCCTCGGGCACAGTTTCTATACCGAGTCTGGTAGGGGGGGCATAGAGAGAGGGGCCAGCCCACACTATTAAACTCTTAAAGTGCCAGTGGCTCCCAAAGACTCATCTATACCCCATGAAATGGACCCCAGCATTCTCTACGAACTACAAGAAAAGTATTTACCAGTAGGTAATTAAAATCCTATTTTTTTCACAGTTTTTTTTACTGTGGACCATTTTACAGATATTGTTGGACATACATATCTTTATATCTAATAAATCACTGTGATATTTCTATGTGTCACAGAATTCCTATATTAATTAATAATGGACAACATAATTTATTTTAGTATGATTAATTCTTGAGATGAATAAATCAATCAATCCCACTGTATACTAACTTGAGGATACACACATCATACTTTTTGTACAGCAATCATTTATTATAATTATATAATATATTGACTTGTATTAATTAGTACAAAATAGAAGAATATTTTGCAGGAATATTATACTTAGTATATAATACAAACTAATCAATCCTTCTAGTTCTCTTTCCCAAATATAATAAATAAATAACGTGTATATTTGTGTCATACAGTAAAGGATACTACATTTGTGATGCATCCAATATTTCCCTATACTTAACATGGGAGGCAGATGATTGACTGAGAGGCATAATGTGACATACCTCCTATGTTTAACAAAGGAGAAACGCTATTGGCCGAGTAAGTCACGTGACACAGCCTGATGCAGGAAAACAGGAGCCGTTGGCAGAAAGGTCTCCGCGTGTCACCTATGTTTATCATAGGAGATGCACGATTGGCCACGGAGGTCTTGTGACATGATAGAATAAATTTGATTGGTCGCTGGTTACCAATATAGTGTAATTTGGGAATACAATCAGGTTAGCCTAGTAAAAGTCCAAATTGAGACACGTGTCGGCGGCGCTGTGGCCGCTATCTGGTCTCATTAAATTTATAAATATATAATAAATGTAAAATTGTATGCAAACGAGCTCAGTAAAACACTATATGCAGATATATAACTAATGTATATATTTAATAGGAGCTACAGTGCCCTCAGTATTAGAGGGATCTCTCTGGAGGCTAATAAGAGAGCAGCTTTACACTATTCATACCAGAATTATTAGCCTTTATACAGATTATGAAACACACTGTGTTATTGTGTATATGTATACCAGCAGTTAACCCATTGGTCTTATAAATGTCTAAATGTATAAAGCATGAATAACTTATTTATATGAATGAGCTCAGTGCAATGCCACAAGGAGATATGTGATTAATGTACTGTTTATAGGAACCACAGAATACATAGTGCTGATTTCTCTGGAAGCTAGCAAGAGAGCTGTCTTAACATTTCATAATACAATCACCAGACACATTACAAGGCACATTAGTGCATTACATGCTGAACAATTAATAACTGTCTCTGGTGTAATCATACAATATTTAGCAATTTGCTAAAAACACTCTCTCACCATATATAATTGTTAAGGCTATGAGAAATAAATTTAATACATAAGCATTCATAAAGGTTTAATTGTTACAGATAGCATACTGAGGGATTCCATCCAGTGGCTACATTTGTGTGATGTGTAAAGCATGAACAGTCTGTATTATGTATTATGTGAATGAGCTCAGTACAATACTACATGGAGGTAGATGATTAATGCATTACTAGTAAGAATTACAGAGCACACAATACTGCAGTATCAGAGTGATTTCTGGGAACTAATAAGAGAATTGTCTAAACACTTTATAGTAAAATCACCAGAAAGATTCTAAGATACATTGGTGCATTATATGTGAATAATAAATAATTGCCTTTGTTGTGATTATAGAACATTTAGCAAATTGTTGAAAGTGCTTTCTTTCATTGTGTACAATGGTTAAAGCTATGAGAAATAAACGTAAGCTATAAGCAGCTCAGTGAGCATAAAAAACTCAGCTGCTGCAGCAAATATTTTAGTATCTCTATTCAACAGCTACACTTACATCAATCTGTAATAATACTGCACAAAAGTGTTCAATAAATCCTGAAAAAAAATGCGTGTGTTTCCCCCCTCCTAAGCATAACCAGCCTCGGGCTCTTTGAGCCGGTCCTGGTTGTAAAAATACGGGGACAAAAATGACAGGGGTTCTCCTGTATTTTAACAACCAGCACCGGGCTCTGCACCTGGTCCTGGTGCAAAAAAAATATGGGGGACAAAAGACGTAGGGGTCCTCCGTATTTTTAACACCAGCACTCTCCTGATTGGCTGTGCGCGTCTGAGCTTTCAGTCAGGCGGCGCACTTGAGATACAATGTAGCGCATAGGCGCTCCATTATATCCAATGGTGGGAACTTTGCGGTCAGCGGTAGACCACAAGAGTGACCCCACATAACCTCGCGGTCTACCGCTGACCGCAAAGTTCCCACCATTGGATATAATGGTAACATCGTATCTCGAGTGCGCCGCCTGACTGACAGCCATGACGTGGTGCTCCCTGATTGGCTGAAGGGACCCTCTTTGACAGCAGTCACGGGGGGTCCCGCCAGTCGGGTAAAGGGGTCCCATGTGTAAACATGGGACCCCTTTCAGTGCGTGGATCGTGTTTTTCGTTCTTTTATTTTGCCAAGTATGTGGATTACAAACAGAAGAGGACCGATCTACACTGGACTGTTGTGAGTATAATTTTATTTACAGGTACCCCGTGGATACTACGTGGAGAAGGGGACCGACTCTTTGTGTCAACATAGGTAAGTATGTGTGTATGTAGGTGTGCATGTATGTGATAAAGTTATACTGTCACAGTGTCTGTGTATTGTTTTTAATTAGGTATTTTTTTTGCAGTAGACCTACAGGTACCAGGGGCCCGTTTCCCCCCTGCATGCTGGTACTTGTGGTTCTCCAAGTACCAGCTTGCGGGGGATGCTTGCTGTGACTTGTAGTTCTGCTACAAAAAACAATATTCTTTTTACACAAAAGGCTATCAGCCCCCCATCCGCCGCCCTTGGATGGGGGGACAGCCTCGGGCTTCACCCCTGGCCCTTGGGTGGCTGGAGGGGGTACCCCTTGATTTAAGGGGTCCCCACTCCTCCAGGGTACCCCGGCCAGGGGTGACTAGTTGGGGATTTAATACCACGGCCGCAGGAACCAATATAAAAGTGTCCCCCGGCTGTGGCATTATATCTCTGGCTAGTGGAGCCCAGTGCTGGTGTTAAAAATATGGGGGACCCCTACGTCTTTTGTCCCCCGTATTTTTTGCACCAGGACCAGGCGCAGAGCCCAGTGCTGGTTGTTAAATTGCGGGGGAACCCCTGTCATTTTTCTTCCCGTATTTTTACAACCAGAACCGGCTCAAAGAGCCCGAGGCTGGTTATGCTTAGGAGGGGGGAACCCACGCATTTTTTTTCAGGAATTTTAACACTTTCACACCCCTTCCAACTAAAACATGCACTGATCTCTCCATATTATTGTAGTTAGTAAAAAAAAAATATTGATTAAATAATACTTGTGGCTCCTAAATAGACAAACCAAGTAGATCATCCCTTCTAATATAAATAGATATGCTATTAGCAATAAAAAAGCACCAAAAATTCATGTTTTTAAAAAATGTTATTAGATCACGACAGAAAAATGAGGCGTAATGAAATTGACGAAATGACTGTCGAAAAGCACTGTTGTCGAATCGACATTCTTCAATTGAATATACTTTTGTCGAAAAGCCGCATTTTAACATTGCAGACATGTCGAATTGAAAAAATTTCCAATTGCCAAAAGTCGAAAATGAAACGGCAGTTTTTTTGTCGAAAAGTACTGTATTGAATTGTCGAATCAAATTTGACAGTTTTTTTTGTGTAGAAAATTACCCTTTTTTCAACATTTTCTGCAATTCGACCGCAATTGCATATATACCCCTTTATTTCGTGATTGGACATCCTTTAACTAATATAATACAGGTTAATTTTTAATTATCTTGTGTGCGCCATCAAAGAGACATTCTTTTTCTCTTTTCTTTTGTACAATTTACTTTGTCTCTGGTAGCACCCCCGAATATCCAGTAGGATATATATGATTTATTGATGGACATTAGTCAGGGTTTTTCTCTCAGGTAATATAAATTTATTTTGCTGGTGCAGTGCATTATCCCATTTCCCCCATCCCTTTTATGACCGATACTTCCTCTATATAACTGTCAGTGTGTGGCTTCCTGCTACCTCCATTCCACTCCTCACATCCTATCACTGCCACTGTCTCCCATGCAGCCCTGTTGTGACGGACATATCATGCATGTCCTGATATATTATGTGCTGCTGGCCCACCCCTAGGGGTGCTAGGAATGTGTTACACCCACAGTATTTGTTCCCAGATTGTAAGTCATATGTATACCATGTTTGGTGTAAACTGCTCCAGGCATTTGAGTTATGCTGGCTGCTGAAATACTTTGTGCTGCTGTCTCAACCCTAGGGGTGGTAGGGTTGTCTTACCGCCACAGTGTGTGTTCCCAGATTGTAAGTCATATGTGTACCAAGTTTAATGTAAATTACTGCAGGCATTCCGGAGTTATGCTGGAATATACATATATACATACATACAGTACATACATACATACATACACAGAGACATCCATTTTTTGCGACTTCCATGGATGTACATTGGGGGTAATTCATAGTTGATCGTATATGTGCTAGCACATTTACGATCATTTACTCTGACATGCGGGGGGACGCCCAGCACTGGGCTAGTCCTCCCCGCATGTCAGGCCCTACCCCCACCCCACACAAGTACAAAAGCATCGCACAGCGAGGATGCTTTTGTACTTGACAAGTAGCTCCCTACCTGCGCAACTTCTGGTTTAAGAGATTTTGTGATGAGTCAATCTCCTTATATGTAGATATATATAGATTTAATTTTTATTTTAAGAGGGAAATTTTTTAACTCCCATTGGACTCACAATATGTATATACAGAGAGGGTTATGCAAGCAGCTCTCTCCTCACACTCTGCACTGTATTTAAGATTCAATATATAAGGGAGGGTACCCAGCTCCAAGTGAGCAAGGCTTTCTAGACTTTGATAAAAATCTCAAACACCATAAATCACTGTGCTGTGGTACTGAAATATAAATACAAATAATTGTATACAAATACTGCATTTTCTTCTTATTAATTGAGGCCACATGAAAGCTCAACAAAGTTTTGTTTAAATATTCTGAATATGAAACAAAATGCACACAATGTATTACATTATATATAAAGAACAATAATAAAATGATATAAATTCTCTACATAAAATCAGTTACTGCTTTATATTCCTTTAGTTAAAGATCTAAGGGTGAAATCAAGCAATGGGCATACTGTCACAGCTTATAAGCATATACAGTAAATGGTTTATAGCATTCAAGCAGACCAGATAGCCATAATTAGCATATATTGGGGGTGATTCCGAGTTGTTCGCTCGCTAGCTGCTTTTAGCAGCATTGCACACACTAAGCCGCCGCCCTCTGGGAGTGTATCTTAGCTTAGCAGAAGTGCAAACGAAAGATTAGCAGCATTGCGAATAGAAATTTCTTAGCAGTTTCTGAGTAGCTCCAGACTTACTCAGCCATTGCGACCAGCTCAGTCCTTTCCGTTCCTGGTTTGACGTCACAAACACACCCAACGTTTGTCCAACCACTCATGCGTTTTGCAACTCGAACGCCTGCATTTTTCCGCACACTCCCGTAAAACGTCCAGTTTCCGCCCAGAACCACCCACTTCTGGTCAATCACACTACAATCAGCACAGCGATGAAAAAGCTTCGTTATGCCGTGAGTAAAATACCTAACTTTTGTGTAAAATAACTAAGCACATGCGCTCTTCGAACCTTGCGCATGCGCAGTCAGCGACTAATCGCAGTATAGCGAAATTCGGCAACAAGCAAACAACTCTGAATGACCCCCATTGTCCAAGTCAGCCTGTTTAAGAAGTATGGGCCTAATTCTGAGTTGATCGCAGCAGCAAATTCCGAGTTGTTCGCTCGTTGCCGATTTTCGCTATGCTGCGATTTGTTGCTAATTGCGCATACGCAAGGCACGCAGAGCGCATTCGCTTAGTTCAGTCGCGCTTTTCAGTCGCACTGCTGATCGGTGAATGATCGACAGGAAAAGGGTGTTTCTGGGTGGTAACTGAGCGTTTTCCGGGAGTGTGCTAAAAAACGCAGGCGTGTCAGGGAAAAATGCGGGAGTGTCTGGAGAAACGGGGGAGTGGTTGCCCGAACGCAGGGTGTGTTTGTGACGTCAAACCAGGAACTAAACGGACTGAGCTGATCGCAATCTGTGAGTAGGTCTGGAGCTACTCAGAAACTGCAAATAATTATTTAGTAGCAGTTCTGCTAATCTTTAGTTTGCTATTCTGCTAAACTAAGATACACTCCCAGAGGGCGGCGGCCTAGCGTGTGCAATGCTGCTAAAAGCAGCTAGCGAGCGAACAACTCGGAATGAGGGCCAATGTGCACTGCAGGGGGGATAGATATAACATGTGCAGAGAGAGTTAGATTTGGGTGGGGTGTATTGAAACTGAAATCTAAATTGCAGTGTAAAAATAAAGCAGCCAGTATTTACCCCGCACAGAACCGAAATAACCCACCCAAATCTAACTCTCTCTGCAAATGTTAAATCTGCCCCCCCTGCAGTGCACATGGTCTTGCCCAATTGCTAACAAACTTGCTGCTGCGATCAACTCAGAATTACCCCCTATATTCCTTGCTGCAGTGATCAAACTGCATTTAGCATCATCATACAATTGAAAGAGTTCAATATTCTCTTATGCATGGCAACAAGTATTGTTAGTGTAACAGATCTTTAAATGAGTTAAAGTGTAGTTTTGAGGTAATATGACTAAAATGTATATATTTACACAGTGTCAGACCAGGCTTGGGATAGGGCTCTGATAAGCGGATAACAGCTACGGAAGATGCAATCACAGGAGATTGAAAGTGAAGAGGTCAAATGTAATTCTTCCTCATGAAACAATAGAACACTCAGAAGCATGTGGAAGATCAAATAAACTAAACTTTGTATTTATTTGACTGTGGGTGACAATATAGGGGGTAATTCCAAGTTGATCGCAGCAGGATTTTTGTTAGCAATTGGGCAAAACCATGTGCACTGCAGGGGAGGCAGATATAACATGTGCAGAGAGAGTTAGATTTGGGTGGGGTGTGTTCAATCTGCAATCTAATTTGCAGTGTAAAAATAAAGCAGCCAATATTTACCCTGCACAGAAATAAAATAACCCACCCAAATCTAACTCTTTCTGCACATGTTATATCTGCCTCCCCTGCAGTGTACATGGTTTTGCCCAATTGCTATCAAAAATCCTGCTGCGATCAACTTGGAATTACCCCCATACTGCAAGAGTGTACAAGTTCTGCAATAAGTTAAATGCTGAAAAGAGAGAGTCTTGAAAACTGGAACTGCAAACAGACTGAATACTGAAATGTAAGAGTCCTGAAAACCGGAACTACAAAAGTCTGGATAAGTGGTACTGGAAACTCTGGGCTGATGAAGTGAGTAGGAACTCTGGAATGTTGTTGCTAGAAGAAGTGAGACTAGAAATTCTGCAATGTTGTGGCTTGAAGAATTGAGATTGGAAATCCTGGAATGCTGTGACTTGAATAAATGTGATTGATAATCCTGAAATGCTGTGACTTGAAGAAATGAGATTGGAAATCCTGAAATGCTGTGATTTGAACATAACTGGAAATCGTGACTGGGGAACACAAACTGTGAAAACTGAATACTTGGTAATCATGACTGATGAACTCAGACTGTGAAAACTAAATACTTGGAAACTCAAACTGCTGAAGACTGATGCTGAAACAGGAGATGCTTGAAAACATGAACTGCTGGGAAATGAAGCTAAGACAGGAGATGCTTGAAAACATGAACTGCTGAAAGCTGAAGCTGGATTAGGCAATGCTTGGAAACATGACTAAAGCAGATGACTAAGGCTGAGAAACTGTATAGAGAACCAGTGAAATCTCAAGCAGTACAAGACCCCCGTGAGCACTGCTCAGTGGGTGAATTATCCACAGGGAGCAGTGCTGGGCCCCGCTCCAGTTTAGAGTGCAGTAGAGAGTGCAGAAGAAATGGACTAGAAGCCTTCAGGGATTTTAGCAATCAGGGTGGAGTACAGGATTACCTGCAGGACCACAGAGCTGAGATTCTTGACTATGATTAGCAACCTAAAGCACTGGCAGTGTTACCATGGTCCAAACCCCTTTTAAAATAAAGTGACAAGCTAGGATTGGCTGAGAAACTCAGGAGAACGACCACTAGCTAAAAGTGCATGGTTTTGGTCTCCAACATGGCGGCGCCCAGGAATGCAGAGACAAAAGGAAGCATTCGCCTATACTCCCCGAGCTACAGAGCTGCCCACTGTAGACACCTCAGTTTGCCTCTGCCAGGAGCAAAGACCGACTGCCTGTCGCTGTAGTACTACTGAGATCCTGTGCTGTGGGTAAGTCCCCCGAACCCTGACACACAGAAACTGCTATTGGTGAGGTAAAACAATGGTTTTTGGTAACATAGTAACATAGTATCTAAGGTTGAATAAAGACAATTGTCCAACGGGTTCAACCTATTTGTGTTCTCCTATGCACGATTATTTTGTATAAAATTTTGACTGAAGTTGCTGACTGCCGTTCCGATTAACCCCTCTTTTTTATAATAACCATGGTGCGTGACTATGCCCCGTAACCCTGGATATCCTTATCCATTAGGAATTTATCTACCCCATTCTTAAAGGTGTTGACTGAGTTGGCCATTACAACTCCCTCAGGCAGGGAATTCCAAACACGTATCGTCCTTACCGTAAAAAAGCCTTTACGCCGTATTGTGCGGAATCTCCTCTCCTCTAACCTGAGCGAGTGTCCACGAGTTATCTGTGTTGATCTAAAAACAGGTCCTGCACAAGATCTGTATATTGTCCCCTTATATATTTGTAAATGTTGATCATGTCCCCTCTTAATCTCCTCTTTTCCAGTGTAAACATGCCTAGTCTTGCAAGCCTTTCCTCGTATTCCAGCGTACCTGTGCTGATCAACAATGTGTGGGTTGGTATAATCTGTATATATACACACACACACACACACACACACACACACATATACACACACACACACACATATATATGTGTATATATAGCAAGTGGAAGAACTGCGGCACTCGTAATAGATGAAGGTAAAGGTGCTATTTATTGGATCAAGTCCATCATAAAAATGCCATGCAAGGCCGACGTTTCGGTGCCATGCACCGTTTTCAAGGCAGGCATGAACAAGTGGACACTTGTTCATGCCTGCCTTGAAAACGGTGCATGGCACCGAAACGTCGGCCTTGCATGGCATTTTTATGATGGACTTGATCCAATAAATAGCACCTTTACCTTCATCTATTACGAGTGCCGCAGTTCTTCCACTTGCTATAATTACTTCACTGAAGGCACCGCACATGACCCATATTAGCGACGAGTGACGGTTCAATTCTGCAATTATGTGTGTATATATATATACATATATATATATATATATATATACACATATATACACAGGTTGAGTATCTCATATCCAAAATGCTTGGGACCAGAAGTATTTTGGATATCGGATTTTTCCGTATTTTGGAATAATTGCATACCATAGTGAGATATCATGGCTATGGGACCCAAGTCTGAGCACAGAATGCATTTATGTTTCATATACACTTTATACACACAGCCTGAAGGTAATTTTAGCCAATATTTTTAATAACTTTGTGCATTAAATAAAGTTTGTATACATACACACAATTAATTTATGTTTCACATACACCTTAGATACACAGCCTGAAGGTCATTTAATACAATAGTTTTAATAACTTTGTGTATTAAGCAAAGTTTGTGTACACTGAGCCATCAGAAAACAAAGATTTCACCATCTCACTCTTACTCCAAAAATTCTGTATTTCGGAATATTCCGTATTTCGGAATATTTGGATATGGGATACTCAACCTGTGTGTGTGTGTGTGTGTGTGTGTGTGTGTGTGTGTGTGTGTATGTGTGTATATATATATATATATATATATATATATATATATATATATAAAATATATTTTAAATGTAATATTATGAATTTATTTATTTACACTTAAAACATACCATTAAGGTGTATTTGTGTGATGTACACACTGGTGGCCAGGGCTCTGGAGGTCTCTCGTGCTCCCCACGTTGCTATCCATCATTTTGACAGAGTGAGACAGAGGCGGGAAAACACTGACCCTCACATGCTGGTCAGTGGTTCATGTGACTACCAGAAGCGGGTATATAAGAGCTGTCAGTGCGACTGACATTCTGCTGTACGCTCATCTAGATTGTAAACCTCCCTGTGTCAGTGCCCGTGGTGCAAACATTGACCTTTAAACAGTGGCAGCCGGACACATTGGAGCATGATGCCAGTGAAGGAGTCCGGGTCCTACCTGTAGTAGGGTACTAGAGAGAGAGAGAGAATAGACTGGGCAGCCTCTCTTCTGGCACCATTTCATATGGCAGTTGAATGGCGGTGATCCAGTGCAGAGGGGGTTGCCTGTGCAGTGACGCTGGTGACTGCAACACTGTACCGGACACAGACTGCCCTGGCTGCTTGAGGAAGCCTGCAGGAGTGCTACTGTAAAGGAGACTGAGCTTCCAGCTGGCCACCAATATCCGCCACTCTGAGTAGTCAGGGGAGCGGCCTCTGCTAGGCTTGACAAGCAGCCAACCCGCAAGAACTACCTGGGTTCGTGAAAATAATAGGATTTTTATTACCTACCGGTAAATCCTTTTCTTGTAGTCCATAGGGGATACTGGGAATCCATTTAGTACCATGGGGTATAGACAGGTCCACTAGGAGCCATGGGCACTACAGACGTTTGATTAGGTGTGCTGGCTTCTCCCTCTATGCCCCTCCTACCAGACTCATTCTAGGAAACTGTGCCCGAGGAGACGGACATACTTTGAGAGAAGGATATAGAAAAGGAAAGTGGTGAGATTCCGAACCAGCACAACCATAACAAGAGCAAAGCCATGCTAACCAAAACTTGTATACAGTAACCGCAACAGCTGAACCAACCAACAGTACTTAACCAAGTAACTGTGCAGGAAAAACAAGCACTGGGCGGGCGCCCAGTATCCCCTATGGACTAAGAAAAGGATTTACCGGTAGGTAATTAAAATACTATTTTCTCTTATGTCCTAGGGGATACTGGGAATCCATTTAGTACCAATGGGGAATTATCAAAGCTCCCAAACCAGGTGGGAGAGTGCTGAGGTTCCTGCAGAACTGATTGACCCAACTAGAGGTCCTCAGAGTATGGAACTTGTAAAACTTTGTAAACGTGTTCGAACCCGACCAAGTAGCTGCTCGGCAGAGCTGTAAAGCCGAGATATCCTGCGCAGCCGCCCAAGAACAACCCACCGACCTAGTAGAGTGGGCCTGTACAGATTTTGGAATCTGCAAACCTGCCATGGAATAAGCATGCTGGATAGTGAGCCTGATCCAGCGTGCAATTGACTGCTTTGAAGGAGGACACCCAATTTTATTGGGATCATAGAGAACGAACCGCGAGTCCGATTTCCTGTGACAAGCTGTCCTCTTTACATACACCTTCAAAGCCCTCACAACATCTAAGGACTTTGAAGTAGCAGAGGTGTCCGTAACAACCGGAACCACAATAGGTTGGTTTATTTGAAACGCGGACACCACTTAGGAAGAAATTGCTGACGAGTCCTAAGTTCAGCTCTGTCCTCATGGAAAATTAGTGTGGGGTCGGTATCGTAAGGCTAGATAGACTGTGCAGGCAAGTTAATCTTGACTATCTAGTGTACTATCTAGTATAAAGTATAGTCAGAATTGGCACTTAGTCAAAATCGTACATAGGCCCTCATTCCGAGTTGATCGGTCGCAAGGCGAATTTAGCAGAGTTACACACGCTAAGCCGCCGCCTACTGGGAGTGTATCTTAGCATCTTAAAATTGCGACCGATGTATTCGCAATATTGCGATCACAAACTACTTAGCAGTTTTAGAGTAGCTTCAGACTTACTCTGCCTGTGCGATCAGTTCAGTGCTTTTCGTTCCTGGTTTGACGTCACAAACACACCCAGCGTTCGCCCAACCACTCCCCCGTTTCTCCGGCCACTCCTGCGTTTTTTCCGGAAACGGTAGCGTTTTCAGCCACACGCCCATAAAACGCCGTGTTTCCGCCCAGTAACACCCATTTCCTGTCAATCACATTACGATCGCCGGAGCGATGAAAAAGCCGTGAGTAAAAATACTTTCTTCATAGCAAAGATACTTGGCGCAGTCGCAGTGCGAATATTGCGCATGCGCACTAAGCGGAATTTCACTGCGATGCGATGAAAAATACCGAGCGAACGACTCGGAATGAGGGCCATAGACAAAATCTCAAGCACAGATAGTCAAAATCTGTACTATCTGTGCTATCTGGGCTCTGGGGGAGTTCAAGGGAAATCTCATAGTCAAAATCTAACATAGCAAAGATCTCACCGTGTGGACACACCTTAAGATTCTGTTTAATTATCTTAGAAATTCCATCTTGTTCTATATAAATAAATTTTTCGCATACTTACTGTGGGTTTCATATTCACTGAAATTTGTTTAATTATACCTTAAATAGAATTTGTTTTTGAATAATGTACATTGCCTTATAATAATTATAAATTGTTTATCTTAAGAGCTTAATATCATTTTTATCATTGGTTTACATCTATATACGTGTAAATATATGCTCTGTGGTTATAAATCTATATATATACCTAACTTGTGCAGCTAGGACACCAGGCACAGCCTTTAAATATAATTAATGTTTATTGATTACTGATGTTTAACTGTTAGCCATGCCTAGAGAGGAGTAATGGAGGCGAGACCCAGTATTAGGACAAATACAGCACCAGTTCAGTGTGCTGTCAGTCCATCACTGCTAAGAGACAAAACACATTGACTACGCCATTTCCCATAGACCGCGCATCGGCCTATCTGATCTTCATTGCAAGGAGAGGAGTTTTTGGAGCTCATTTCCCGCTACAAGTGCAGCAGCCTATACCTCCATGCTCACACCCTCATACATCAGGAGCACTGAGAAGTGACTTTATTCTGCTTGTGTCACACTACTGCTAAGGAGAATAGGATTGGAACAACTTTCTACTACGGGTGCAGCTAAAGCAGCCTAGTTCCTTTTCCTCATGCCCGCAGCAGTATACACTGTTTGCTGATCATCGGCATCTGGGGCCTCACTGTGGCAATATCCCCTTTTCTCACAGATACCAGCAATTATTGCAATGCTACCACATGTGTTGACTCTGTTTGTAGACTCTGCAAAAGGAAGTGTGGCCACGCTTAAACAATGCTGATATTTATTCTTCAAACTATTATCACTAACATGCTTAGGGTTGCTTGCATTTATAATATTGCTCCTTACCAACTATACTTGTTATTACATTTAGGAGATTATTGGGCTACTTTAATTGTGTTAGGATGCCAAATTAACGCCTACAGGGACGTCAGTATAGGGTGTATTTCATCAATGCAGTTAAGGAATAATTCTCTTAAACATGCCAGCTTGGACATTATATGCTCTTTAGGCTATCCTGTCTTCTTTAATGCTTAACCGTTAATATGCTTAAAAGCTTTGACAGGCTGGCTTGGACAATACCGTTTAGGGAGGCAGTCAATTGACTGCTTGTCGGGATCCCGTCGGTCAGGATACCGATGCCGGAATCCTGACACCAGTTAAAATACCGGTGGTCGAGACTTCCGGTTCCGGGACCCATGGAGTGAGTCGCTCATCGCCGGAGCTCCGTCCTACAGCCCGCCGCACTGAACCTTTTCAAGGCTGCTACAGCCTCCACACCGCCCAGATTACCCCTGGTGAGACCCGTGATCACGATGGATCGTTTCGTGACACCCGTAACCGCGGCTACACAGGCCCCCGCTGGCGCACCCACGAGACTGGAGAAGCGCCGCGCGGGAAGCAATATGGCGCCTGGCGCCGGACCTGAAGTCACCTCTCCTGCCTCTAAGAAAGCTGCGGCGGAGGGGACTGAATATGCAGGCTCACAGGTATGCAGAGATCCGGAGGCTCCGGTAACATATGGAGACGTTGTGGCAGCAATAAAAGCCACTATGGCCCCCCTGCTTTCACAGGCTGTCAGTGATATAACAACACAGCTGCAGCACTTACAGCAGAGGGTCACACACACTGAATCTCAACTGCATGCTGCCACACATGACATAGAAGGGCTGCACCACTCAGTGAAATCTCTAACTACAGAGAACTATCAGATATGGAATAAATTAGATGATATGGAAAATCGCGCAAGAAGAAATAATATCAGAATTGTGGGACTGCCGGAATCACTTAAAGGCACGGCACTGGCTCATTTTGCCCGAGTCACCCTTCCCGCAATTTTGAATATAGAACGGGAATGCAATGATTTAGTAATTGAAAGAATTCACCGTGTGGGTCCTATGCCCACCCCCAATAAACCGCGCCCACGTGTAACTCTGTTCCGCTGTCTGAACTACCTTCATAAAGTAGCATTCTGGTCCGCGTCTCGCAAAATGAGGGATATCCAGTGGGAGGGTAACAAGTTTTTCATATTCCAGGACTATTCAGTGGAACTGACCCGGGCCCGCAAAGCTTTTTCCCCTATTTGCACTCAACTTGTCTCAGAGGGCCGCAAGTTTGGCCTGTTATATCCCGCTCGCCTGCGCATTTACGAAGGTACCTCCCACAAAGATTTCTTAACACCTGCTGACGCAGCGGCCTACCTCCGTAATATATCCAGAGAAGACAGCGCGGACATTTCTGATCTCCCTTCAGCGACAAATTGATCATTTCCTGCTGAATGTTCACCTGCAGTTTAGTAGCTCATTAGGCATAGACTGCCTTGATCTATTTTGTTAGAGCAACAATGACTCACAGGCACTATGGTAGCTATCGCTACTCCACAATTACTTTAACTGCTCTTAGATGTTGTTTTGACCGATTCTCTGCTTTTTTCTTTTGAAATATTCTAACCTAAGCTCATACTTTACAGATACAAATTGAAAAAGCGCTATGTTGGTCGGGACATATCCCATTAGGCTGCATTTTCATGTTATACAGCTGTCTCCACTACATTAGCCACAGGTTGTATACTATATACCGCTCACTGCATATTGCATATATTATATCATAATATTATATTGCTTCTTGGAGCATTTGGTTATATAGCTCAGTTACTAGGGGTCTCTGGGTGGGATTTGTTTATGTATATCGCGGTGGGGAGGGGCTCCTCCTTTCCTGCTGGTACACACCGCTTAATGCCGGGGTTCGAGATTGCCACCACTGGTAGTCGCCCATGCTCGTTGACCGGAGGTCACTGGTCACAGAAATATTGGCTATTTATCACAGTATCCTCTTTTCAATTGTATGGCCTGTTATATAATACTACTTTCTATTTCTATCTCCTCTTTTCCCCACCTGTTTTGTCTCTTCCCCCCCCCCCTCCTCCCCACCCCCCGTCCTCAGGCAGGTGATGATGCTCATCCCCCTTATGTTTACATAAGGTCCTCTGTTTTGCCCTTTCCTCTGAATTATGCCTAACCTGATAGTGGGATCTTGGAATGTCGGGGGCTTTAACTCCCCAGCAAAGAGACGGAAAATACTCCTATATTTAGGTAAACAGCACATAGACATGGCATTCCTACAAGAAACGCACCTAACTCCGGAGGAAACGGCAAAATTGAATGCCCTGAACTGGCGGGTTTTAGGTTTCAGCTCTTACAATTCCAAAGCCAGAGGGGTTGTCATATTGGCGAAACGTTCTGTGACCACTGAAATCCTGACCACAGTCACTGATCCTGAAGGTCGTTATGTGATACTGTCTGTTAAGCTTAATGGTAGAGTTTACACACTATGTAACGTATATGCACCCAACATTTATTCCAAAAATTTCTTTGTCTTTACTCGCCAAACTAACCCCCCTTCTCACAGACCCCTTAATACTCTGTGGCGATTTGAACCTTATCTCTTCCCCCTATTTGGACCGATCCCACACACCAACAAAACCTCTTTCACTACCCAAACTCGGGGTCCCTCTATTAGCCGACAGCCTACAGACGGTAGATATCTGGAGAGCTTTACATCCCACAGAGAAGGAATACACATGTCTCTCAGCGGCCCATCACACGCTATCTAGGATAGACTATATTTTACTGTCCCATGCTCTACTACCGAACGTATCAGATTCACAAATTGAGACAATCTCCTTATCGGACCATGCCCTAGTCACTGCAACGCTCCACTTCCCAGACATACCGCACTCTCCCAGATTGTGGAGATTCCCCTCCTATCTCGCTCACTCCCTGAAATTCCAGCAAAGGTTGGAATCCTCTTGGGAGGCCTTTAAAACTAACAACGCGTCACATTTAGAGGAAAATCCAATTCTATTTTGGATGACTGCAAAATCAGTTCTCCGGGGAGACATTATATCCTATGTCTCAGCTACCAATAAAAAATATGCCTCTCAATATTTGGAGTTCCAGAGACCCTTGTCGACAGCCTATCAGCAATACAAATCCTTTCCGACCCCTCAAAATCGCCTTATATACATCGAAACCAAAGCCCACTTTGATGAATTCATGTCCTCCATGGGTAATAGGTATTCATTCTCGGTGAACTATCGGTTCTACAAATTTGGTAATAAAACGGGCAAATTGCTGACGACACTCCTCATGGGCTCCCGCCCTCCCATGGTCACTCACCCATTGTATACCCCTGCTGGCACATTAACTACTAATAATCAGGAGATTTCTGATGTTATGAAAACATTTTACGAGGATCTATATTCCTCTTCCTCAAACTCCACCCCTTCTACTCCTCCCACCCAGTCACCATGGCCCAAGAACTTTTGGGATAACCTTTCTGCTCCCCAGCTTCAGGCTTCCATGACATCACCATTGCTGGCGCCCATCTCATTGGAAGAAGTCCGGAGTGTCATTGGACAGTTTGGCAGAGATAAGGCACCGGGCCCTGATGGCTTTAGTGCCGACTTTTATAAAATTCTTTTACCCCGAATAGGGGACACACTGGTGTCCGTCCTCAATGCGATTCTGTCTTCTGATACTCTTCCTAAACACTTTAACACTGCCATCCTCAAAGTCCTCCCTAAACCTGGTAGAGACTTATCCCAACCAGGGTCATATCGCCCAATTTCACTCTTAAATCTTGATTACAAACTACTTACTAAAATCTTAGCTAACCGGATTAAATTATTACTCCCTCATATCATACATAAAGATCAAACTGGGTTTATTTGGGGCAGACACTCGGAGATCAATGTAAGGAGAGTTCTTTCTGCCATTTATGTCTCCTCCTCCTCTTCAAATACCCCTTCCTCCCTTCCAGTTATTCTATCACTCGACGCGGAAAAAGCATTTGATATGGTGAACTGGGATCATCTTTTTTCCACACTCCTACAATTTGGCTTCCCAGTAGATTTTGTAAATCTTCTAAAACTTCTCTACACGGCCCCACAAACACAGATATCCTGCAATGGAGTTCTCTCTTCTCCCTTTGAGATTCAGAGAGGTACCAGGCAGGGGTGCCCACTGTCACCCTTACTGTTTGCAGTAGCATTGGAACCCCTGGCGATTGCCCTACACCAATCGAGTGTAATTAAAGGAATTCAAATAGGAGATATTGACCTTCGCCTTACCCTCTTTGCCGATGATATGCTACTATTTGTTTCAGATCCATCGACCTCTATCCCAGAGATCCTTGGAATGATACAGGCATTCGGAGTTAGGGCGGGGTATAGGGTCAATGTGGCCAAATCAGAACTTTTACCATTAGGTCCCTCCTCACGTACTATTTCCACACTACTCCCAGATCTCTCATTCAAAATAGCCCTCACTAAGATCACATACCTAGGGATTCAAATCCCAGCAAACCTCTCCAGGCTTTATGAAGAAAATTTTACCCCTGTTCTTGCACGTATTACCGCACTACTGGATGGTTGGAAATTGTTACCTCTATCCTTGATAGGGAGAATAGCTGTGTTACAAAGTATTGTTTTCCCAAAGATATTTTACCTCATGCAGATGCTCCCAGTCCGCCTTACTAAACATGATATTCAATATCTACGGAAAATTATGTCAAGGTTTTTCTGGAAAGGCAAGAAGGCGTTCATTGCTTTGGATAAAACTGATGGCACCCAAGTCCGCAGGCGGATTTGGTGTTCCAGATTACGCATCCTACTCAATGGCATCCCTATTTAGATGTGCTGCTGACTGGCTGTTTGACGGGGAACTCTATACAGACTCCGCTCTAGATGAGGCACTATTCACTCCTTACTCCCCGGGGGCATTACTCCTATCTAAACCCTCACTGATCCCGACCCACATCCTTGCTAACCCCCTTTTTAGGGATATCTATTATAACTGGCGCGCTTTACACAAGAAATTTAAATGCAATCCTGAGGAATCTATATGCATCCCGCTATGGGGTAATCCAGCTTTCCCCCCGTCCCTCCTTAACTCAAATTACCGACTCTGGAAAGAGAAAGGACTCTCAAACTCTTCCAAAGTATTTGACCCGGGAGGATCCATGTACTCCTTCACATCGCTCCAAGAGAAATATAGCCTACCCCACTCTCATTTTTTCATGTATCTACAGACACGACACTATCTAGGCTTGGCTACCCACAGGAGTACTACCTCACAAGAAACTCCCTTATCTACTAACCCACTACAGCTTTCGCTTAAAACACATAGAATAGGCCCGACACGCATTAGACAAATATACTCTATTCTGACATCTAGCACAACAGACTGTAGATGGGAAAGACTACTTCACCAATGGAGTAAAGATATACCTACTCTGACTGCCCATCACCAACTCAGTGATCATTATGTTTCTAGCTTGAAAGCCCTGGCCTCACCTTACTTACAGGAGGTCCACCTCCGTACGTTACAGAGAGCCTATATTTCCCCGAGCCAACATGCTAAGTTTCACCCCACGGAAACTGGGGAATGTCCCAAATGTCATATACGTACGGCTTCCTTCTATCATATGTTCTGGGAATGTGGTCGGATTAAACGTTTCTGGAACAAACTTCTGGCTTACATTAATAAGCTTTTGAATATACATGTAACAGCAACACCCCTATCTTGTTTGTGTGCAAATTTCTCCGAATGGCATTTAGGACCTGAGAAACGGCGAACTATACCATTTCTCACAATTTTGGTAACAGTCTCAAAGAAAATTATTTTATCACACTGGTTGTCACCCTCTCCCCCTACACTCGGGGAAGTTCATGGTAAACTTCTACAGATACTATACTATGATAGGAAATCGGTCCAAGCCAATATAGAGGTGGGGGTTAAAACTTTTTACAAAAAGTGGGGTCTTTATATAGAGTCACGAGATCAGTCCACACAAGCCCAGATATTTAAAGTCTTTGAACAAACTGAATGGTTTCTCCATAGGAAACTATTAGAAGAATCTACCTCATAACCATCCATGCCGTTTAGGCTACTCAGTCCTAGGGTTGACCTCCTCCAGACCCTGCCAGGAGATTGATATATTCACTGCTATTTTTCCTCGATTCAATTGTCAGGAGCATCTTTCCCTCCTTCCCCATTTACCCTAATGTATTTCCCTACCCCATCTTCTTTCTTCTCTCTCTGTACTTTTTTCTCATCTTCATGTGAAAACAAATTGATTTTTGAATGATGTTTTAATGGTTAGCTTTAAGGAACATCTTCCTGAGGGTTTATGGTACAAATAGTGCATACCTGAAACACGGGAACATATGCCTTTTTCACTACTTTTATTCCCATGCTCAGATAAGATTGTATGTTTTCTTTTCGATACAGTTTGATGTACCTACCTACATGATATAATTGTTTACTTCATCAAATGCTACCGATTTGTTCCTGTTTGACCTTATACTCTATGAAAATCAAAATAAACAGATTTATAAAAAAAAAAAAAAAAATACCGGTGGTCGGAGTCCTGACCGTCGGCTGGTTACCCCTCTTGGGTGGTGCTCCAAGTCAACACCCGTAGGGGAATTCACCACCGGGCCCGAAGTGTGGCGAGTGAAGCGAGCCCATGAGGGGACACGATGCGCTCGCTGCCAGAATCCCAGGGCGTCGGCCTCCTGACCGCTGGGATCTTGTACTGATCCCTACCATATATGCTTATTAGGATTTCCTGACTACTTTAATGCTAATAAACATTTATATGCTTATTTGCTGTGACTATATGCCTATTGCTTGATTTCACCCTTAGATATTTAACTAACTAAAGATAAGGCAGTAATTGATTTTATGCAGTTATATATAATTTTAATATTTGTTTCATAAATTATATATAACATAGTGTCTATTTTATTTGTTTCACATTGATGACATTTAAAACTTTCTTGAGCCTACGTGTGTCCTCACTTGATAAGAAACAGATACATTATGTGTTTACAATTATTTTTGTTTATATTTGAGAGTACCATAGCGAAGATATTTGTGTGGTGTTGTTTCCAATTGGACTTACACAAATAATTTTATTAATTTTTAATGTATGCCTAATAAATACGTTTTATGTAATTTAATATTGTACCTAGAGTGTGGCCTCTAAAAAGGCTTTACTACTTTCGTTTTGAACCTAGAAAAAAAAAAAAGTCTGTGAATACAGCTATTTCCCACCCTCAGGCGAGCACCACCAACTGTTGAGGTAATACTAAGGAACTTCCCACTATTAGACAAATAGTTGGTTAAAAACATTAACTTTCAGATTGTCTATTAACTAGTGCAGGACCAATCCCATTTCTTGTTCACATGTTACGCCTCCCTTTTCTCTCAATTTTATTCTCAAACATTCATCCCTCAATTGCAAACATACTCCGTATCTGACGTGGCATGATTGGACTTAAAACTGAAGCTTTGCCTGCAGCTCTATTGTGACATGTAGTAAAGATGTAGCATTGTAACTTTGACCTGAATTGGGGACTCTATTTAGGAATCTGAGTTTAGTATACAAGGGATCTGAGTTTAATGTACAGTTTAGTTCCCCCTAAACTGCATACTAAACTCGGAGATATATGATACTGGCACATATCGTTATTTGTGCCGCTATCACTTTTCCCTACTTCACCTCTTTACCGAGGTGAAGCTGGAAGCACTAGCGTCAAGCTGTATGAACATCTCGGCTGGCAGAGAGGGGGGAGTGGAAACCTCCTCCAGTGAGTCTCTCCCCCTTGCCGGCTCACTGTGCTTGCTCAAAATCTTGCAAGATCTACTCTGCAGCCCAGAGCCGACACCCGCCACAGCCAGGGACAGCGCTGTCCCTGCTGTTGAGATAGGGCTTCAACACCAGCAGCTGTCAAAATCGATAGCTGCAGGTGTGGGAATGGTCAGTGCTGCTGACTGTCCTTACATTGCCCTGCATATCAGCGTGCTATCTAAAAGACTAAAATATAGCACCGATAGTGACGGGTGTGCTGTCACTCAAGCATACTTCTCCTTCATACATGGAGGAGAAGCGGTATCAGCACACATAATGGTGCTGATACAGTTTCTCCCCCATAATGACCTGTCATTCATCTACCCTATTATTCCTAAATACATACAATACAATGATTTTAGGATTGGAGCAGATCTCTTAAATTAAATTGTGAGACTGCCTGCGTCCAAAGTCTTACCAGCTCAATCATATAATTTAATTTAGTTAATAAGTTTTGTATGTATGTTTTTTACTCCAAAATAATGACTTTACCCAGGTCCTTTAGGGGTAAATTTTTTTACAGCTGTTAATTTAAGACAGCATAGTGCATAATGGATATGAATGTGAGAGAATTTTTTTTTTCCTTACTAACTCAAGCCCGAGAACACCATCGTACCATGATACTTAATGCCTACTGTGAATTGGATAAATAATATATAGTTATCTCCTTTTCTCTGTAAATAAAATAATTTAAATAACATTGGCATGCTGTCATTTCATGAATACATGTTTTGTTAATGACACTAATCCATCTTTCTTTTTAATCTAGGCTGCTTCTTTTGGAAAATGTTTTCTAGATTCATACTCGCCTTCAGAATTTGTAAATATGTGTCATGATCTTCGTGTTCTCAATGCTATCAATCACTACCAGATTGGAATACCATTGAGTATTATGCAGTATCCTTTTAAATCATGTGTCCGCCCAAACAAATATTAATGTATACACAGCTCAAATACACAGTGCCATTATGTTGGAGAAAAAATACTTGTCCATTCGACATTTAATATTGCTGCAGCTACTTACCAAATGAAAGGTAAGTGTAACGAAGACCTGAGCTGAATGCTTTAAGTGAAGTTTAACAAAATAAATTGTATTCTGGGGGGCGTGGCTTCGGCGGACATGGAGTAGCACACAGGCTGTGTGTCTCTCCAGCTACCTCATCCTGATTAACCATCCTGTGTCCCCCCCTGGGCCTGCAGTCCACCCCAATACCGGCAGTACAGTGTGGAGGTGCCCCTGTGCCGCTTTGGGACCCATCTGCCCGCTATCCGCTCCAGCAGAGTGTTTCTAATGTGCGGGGGCCCCGGGCCTGCTAGAACACGTGGGACGCCGCCATCCTGCTGCCCGCGTTGAGTATCTGCATCCGGCTCCCGTCTTGAGCGCTGCTCACACCTAAGTCCGAGGCTTCCCCTCTGCCGTCACTGTGGAGACTGTGGCGGGCGCCTCTCCTACCTTGCTCCTGTCTCTGCCTGGGAGCATCTGCGAGCGGTCCGCGGCGCCGTCACGTGACCCGCTGTCGTTCTCCTTGCTCCCTTCGGCGGCCCCAGCCTGTACCATCCGGCTCCTGCACTGACATCCTGTGATCTACTGCTGGGGAGGAGGTGGTGCACGGCATGGCTGAGTGCTATAAGTGCCGGTGCCCTCCCCATGATATAACTGCTGCCCTGCTGAGCTTTGCTCCACATAGGGACGGGGAACAGTGTGTTATTAACCCTTGGGGGGCCTCTGTGTTGCTCAGTCTCAGCTCCACAGGGCATATTTAATTTAATTCAGTTCTATGCTGCATGTGCCCCATATGCTGAGGGAAAAAAAAAAAAAAATATATATATATATATATATATATATATATTTTTATATCCTGTTGCATTTACTCATTCTGTGCTGACAGAGGCTGATTCTTCCGATATCATACATGTTCACTGGTCTGTTTTGATATACTATACTTACCCGCAGGCAGCGACTGGACAATCCTGATATACTCTTAATTGGCCGCCCCTGGACAGTTCTTGATATACTATTTTCTATACTTCTTGCTCCCTGCCGTCCGCTCGGCTATAATGGTCAAACCGCATCCGACTGCCGCGGCTGCGGCGAAGTTAGAGAAGTTTGCCAGAAATCCGCCGACACGGTCCCAACAGGGGGGGGGGTGCGGTCGACCTCGGCACCGCCTTCTCCGTCAGCTAGCTCCTCATCTGTGGAGGCCTCCGATGCTGCTTTGCAAAAGGTGCTGGATGTGGTCACGGCCAGTGAAGCCCGCTTGGCCGACAGGATCGGTCAGGTCCAGGCGGACTTATCCATTATACACCAAGACCTTCAGCGGGTGCGAGAGAGGGTCGGTGAAGTTGAGACGCGCACCTCAACGCTGGAAGACACGATTACGCCTCTCGGTAGACGCACTTCTGCTCTGGAGTCTCAGATGATGGAGGTACATAAAAAGATGACAGATCTGGAAGGGAGATTGCGGCGAAATAATGTCCGTTACGTCGGACTCCCGGAGAAAGAGGAGGGTGCTTCCCCTGAAAAATTTCTTGAACGGTGGCTGCTGGATGCGTTTGGAGCGGAGGAGTTCACCTCACACTTCGCAGTGGAACGAGCCCATAGGGTCCCGATGCGCCCGTTACCTCCAGGGGCACCTCCCCGTACGTTTATTGCCAAACTCCTTCATTATCGGGATAGAGATGTGATTCTGAGACTGGCCCGCACTAAGGGTCCCCTTAAGTGGAACGGTTCCCCGGTTTCAGTTTTTCCGGATTTTGCTGTCGACGTCCAGAAAGATAGAGCTCAGTTTGTTCCATGTGAAACGCAGGCTGCGTGAACTGAATATCCCCTATGCCATGCTCTTTCCATCTAAACTGCGGGTGGTCTCGGATGGTGAAACAAAATTCTTCATGACCCCTCGTGAAGCATCAGTATGGCTGGACGGACGCTTTCCGGCACGGCGGGCGTTAGCCGCTGATTGAACTTATGCATTTGATTTCTCTACTTGCAAGTATACTGTTTCTTTTATGCCTGCTATGTTATTATTATACTGTCTTGGGAGGGATGTATAGTTGTTTGTGGATATGTTCTTTATGACTCCTTGCGAGATGTCAGTTTGGCTGGATGGACGCTTTCCGGCTCGGGGAGCGGTGGCCGCTGATTGCAATCCTGTATGTGATTCCTCAGCTAGTCAATACGCTACTGCTTGTCTTGTGCTGCTATGTTGCTCACGTTAGGGCTTTCTGCGGCCCGTATGGGCCTTCACTGGGAGTGGGTGGCTCTGTGGAGACGGGCGACTGTTAGACGTTGCCTCTACGCTGATTTTGGGCCTTATGCTCTCGGTGATTGCTCTGCCATAAAGTCTTTCAGGGGTAGACGGTTATTTAGTTGGGGTGGGTGTAATGGTCTAGGGGGGGATTGGTTTTGTTTTGAGTTTAGCTGGGGGATTCTCCGGTCTCAAGGTCATTATATTCTTGGCCCCCTTAGTGGATATAGGAATTTGACCTTGGTTGGTATTGGCGGAGTATGTTACGGTGCTCTCTGCCGTAGCTGTTATTGGTAGGAGTTAGGGTGTTTTGTTGTTAGGGAACCAGGTATGCTGCTAGTTTTAGGTGGTATACGGGGTGGGGGTGGGGGTTACTTTAGACTGTTAGTATTCATGTGTTTTCATTTTTTGCTGTGCGATGTGCTTATTTCCGCTATGTCTATGTTGCAACTAATTGCGGGCATATCTTCTTTGATATTCACTGGCTGTGGCTGGCCGCGGGCACTCTGCAATATTACAACAATGCTTTGCTATGGCTTTGGTTAAGTTTCTGTCGTGGAACGTGCGGGGGATCAATGACAAAATTAAACGCTCCTTGATCCTTCGACAGATTAAGCTTTATGCTTCGGATATTATTTGCCTGATGGAAACCCACTTACTGGGTACCAAGATTATGTCCCTTAAAAAACCATGGGTGGGCTGGGCTTACCATTCTATGCATACTGCAGCGTCCCGGGGAGTGTCGATCCTAATTAGGAAATCTGTTCCCTTTGCGCTTGATTCTGTGCAAACGGATCAATGGGGTAGATATGTATTTCTCAAGTGCAGAATTAACTCCGTCCCCCTGTTATTGCTGGCTGTGTATGTGCCCCCTCCATACTCGCATGACGTCCTTAAAAAGGCGTCTGCCTGTATGGCAGCTTCCCCTGGGATAACTGTTATCTGTATGGGGGACTTCAACAACGTTTTAAATCACGAGTTGGATAGGTTGTCCGGGGCGTCCTCCAACCCACAGCCCAAGCGTTCCCCATTTGCAGACACTGTTTCGGAGTTGGGTCTGGTTGACCCCTGGAGATTGAAGAATCCTGATTTGAGGCAATACTCATGTTTTTCATGCTCTCACTCTTCCTTCTCTAGGATAGATCTAGCTCTTCTGTCCCGGGAGCTTTTGCCCAAAGTTCAAAGTGTCAAATATGAGACTAGGGGTATCTCGGATCACTCCCCTATATCGTTACATATTGACTAAAACTGTCAGCGAGGCCAAGCAGTGTGGAAATTGAATCCCTTTTGGCTGACGCATATGGGTGAGGGATCCGAATTGGAGGCTAGCTGGTTAGAATTCTTTGTTATGCATGATGACACCTCGGATGTGTCTCTGCTATGGGACACTTTCAAGGCTTTCTTGAGAGGAACATTGATTAAACGGGTGGGGAGTCTTAAATCCTCCTTTAAAAAACATGAGTCCGAATTGGAGGCCCGGGTGGTTGCTTCAGAGGTGACGTATGTGCGGGATGGCTCGGACGCCTCTAAGTTGGCGTGGCTCCATGCGCAGGGTGAATGGAAGGATTACTTGTGGGGGAAAACCCAGCACAGACTTCTCTTCTCCTCGCATGTCCAATATGCTACTGGGGATAGACCAGGTTCTTATTTGGCCAATCTTGCAAGGGGTGACCATTCCTCTCATACTGTAGTGGAAATTTTGGATTCAGCTGGGTCTGTGCTGGACCGCACCCCCCAGATCGTGGCGGAATTTGTCTCATACTATCAGGCACTATATAGTTCTAAATTGACCTGTTCCCCAGTAGAACTGTGTGAATACTTGGATGGAGTCCACTTGCCCCATATCTCCAGTGAGGCCAGGGCCTTTCTAGACGCTCCTTTGTCGGTGGAGGAGATTGAGATTGCGAACTCTGCCTCCCCCGATGGTAAGGCCCCTGGCCTTGATGGCATCCCATCAGAACTGTATAAGAAACATACTAAATTATTTGCCCCTCGGTTGCTTGAGTTGTTCAGTGAAATTTTTGCCCAAAGTGCGCTTCCCCCGTCTATGGCGGAGGCTTTGATTATAGTGATTCCCAAGCCAGATAAGGACCCCAGGAGGGTTGAATCCTACCGTCCTATTTCCCTGTTGCCCACGGATATTAAAATCCTGGCCAAGGTTCTAGCTTCCAGACTTGGCCGTGTTATCTCCCAAATTATTCACCCTGACCAAACGGGCTTCATGCCTGGCAAGTCCACTGCTGTGAATTTGAGGCGCCTGTTCACTCATTTCCAAATTTCTCGGGAAGAGGACTGCTCTGCCGTTATAGTCTCCTTAGATGCCGCAAAGGCCTTTGATTCGGTGGAGTGGGCCTTCCTCTGGGAGGCTATGAGTAGATTTGGTGTGGGCCCCAACTTTATCAATTATGTTAAATTATTATACTTTCAGCCCATGGCCAGAGTCTCGGTGAACGGGTTTGTTTCGGACTCCTTCCCCCTATCCAGGGGAACGAGGCAGGGCTGCCCTCTGTCTCCGACTCTGTTTGCCATTGCTATTGAGCCACTGGCATGTTTGATTAGGGCAACTCAGGATGTTGTGGGTATTAGGGTTGGCGCAAGAGAGGACAGGATAGCGTTATACGCTGATGACCTATTGCTCTTTGTGGACGATTACGTTTCCTCCTTACCTAAACTCCTTGACTTAATAACTGACTATGGACGTTTCTCCGGGCTCAAAATCAACTGGGATAAATCCACCATTACTCCACTTAGAGGCCCGGTCTCGGAGGCCTCAGTGATCCAAACCCCCCTTAAATGGGTAGAGTCTTTCAAATACCTGGGTATATGGGTATCGAATGACCCTTGTACCTATGTTTCCCTTAATATCATGCCACAGATTAGATATCTTCGCTCGAAGGTCAGGGTTTGGGGGTCTCTGCCCCTGACTGTTACTGGCAGGGTCAATTTGGTAAAAATGGTATACTTGCCAAAACTCCTTTATGTTCTCCAGCAATCCCCTATATATATTAACTTGAAGACATTTAGACTGATTGACAGTTTACTCTCTTCTTTAATATGGGCCAGCAGGAGAGCACGGTTGAGACTTGACGTCCTTTCCAGGCCGAAAGTGCTGGGAGGCTTAGCTCTCCCTATATATCTAAATTTATTATTATGCCGCGCAGTTGGCACATATATGGGAGTGGGTGAATGCCCCGGATGCTCTCACTATACACTCACAAATGCTTTTGCAGGTCTACCCTGCTGGCTCTCCATTACAGATGCTTCTTTGTAGGAACCCTAACTTGTCCAAGATCCCTATAATAAAACAGTCCGTCCTCATATGGAAACAGGTGCATGTTATCCTACTAGGCCAGGGTATCGACCCGGATACTCCTCTGGACGATGCCCGTGGCTTCCCAGAATTGGCCTCGCTGCGGACTGGGGCGGTGTGGGGGAGGTGGGGAGTGACGTCCCTGGGACACTTATATAACGATGGTATACTGAGGTCCTTCCTGCAGCTTCAACAGGATTACAGTATACCCTCTTCACATTTCTACCGATACCTGCAGCTGAGACATGCACTTAACGCACAATTTCCCGATACTCCTCAATGATTGCTGACTCCCCGGTCAAGTCTCTCCTGCAGTCCCTGGGAAGCGGGCATTTGGTGTCCAACATTTATACAAGCATGCTTCGATCTCACTACTCTGACCCGTTGTCCCTTCTCAGGGACAAGTGGGAATCTGACTTGGGTGCCATCTCTGATGAGATCTGGGAGGGTGCTTTATGTTCTCCACGATTATCCACTACCACCACTAGATATCAACAAATCCAACTGTTTATAATACACAGAGTATATATGACGCCGGTGCGTTTGCGACACATAGGGGGTACCCACTCCTCCAGATGTCCTAAGTGCGATAATCTGGATGCAGACTTTTGGCACATTATCTGGCTATGTCCCATGGTAGCCGTATTCTGGTCGGGTGTTACTGACGCCCTGGTGTCAACGGGTATTCCCTCGTCTGTATGCTCCCCGACGACATGTGTGTTATCTGCTGTGGAGGAGGATGCCCTGGACCCCCCTGCCAAACGATATGTAAATAATCTGTGCGGCCTGGCTAAGGTGTGTATCGCCAGGCTTTGGCTAGCCAAAGATGCGCCCACACTACGGTCCTGGGTCTCACTTGTAAATGATACGGCTTCTCATGAGAAATATGTATACTTAACTAGGAAAGCGGAGAAAAAATATCAGGACCTGTGGGCTAGATGGCTTGAGTCCCCGCTCTCTAGGACCCAGAGCGTCTGAGCACCCGCTACTGAGGGCTACATGTCCCCTGGTGCCCGCGGTCGGCTATTCCCGTGCCAGTGCTATAGCTCTGTGATCAGCTCGATATTTATGATGTGTTGCCATAGACGACTCTGTACAGCATACATTGTTCTATAAGCTTCATGTTAACATGTGATATTGCTTCTAACTTTTATTTATGTCTCGGAATGTAAGCCTGCACCTGTTTACTGTGATAACTGTGATAACTGGTCCCTACTGGACATGGGAATCTGCGCATTCCCTGGGTTGGGGATCTGTTGTGGGTTTGCGTTGTTTTTTCTTTGTAATTTTGTTTAATGAAAAACAGAAAATCAATAAAGTATTGAATTAAAAAAAAAATTGTATTCTGAAACTAAATTTAGAGCGACAAAATTATTTGCACACAGAATAAATAGTGAGTATTGAAATATACATTTATTTTAAAATACAGTAAAGATAAACAAAAGTTATTTAAGGAAAGAATATGTAAATAAAAATGTTAGTGGTTAGGCTTTGGGTAGCACGGACAGTGTAATGGTTAGCATTACTGCCTCACAGCACTAAGGTCATGATTTTGAGTCCCACCATGGCTCTAACTGTGGAGTTTGTATATTCTCCCTATGCTTTTGTGGGATTCCTCCAGGCACTTCGGTTTCCTCCCACAATCAAAAAAATTTACTGCTAGTTTAATTGTCTGCCAACAAAAACTAACTCTATCTTGAATGTTTGTGCGTGTGCATGAACATTTGGTATGGAATATAGATTGAAAGCTCCACCTGGGCAGGGACTGATGTGAATTGACAACTATTCTCTGTAAAGCGCTGCAAAATATGTGTGCACAATATAAATAACTGGAAATAATTAGTGATTTGTAACTATTTCTGGGTGCTTTAGAAATTGATGTATGTAACCGCTGTATGTAAAAAATGAAGAAAAAAAAATATATGGCACTCTTGTGGATGTGGCACTTAGAAGTGATGTCTTCGCGTATACCGCATCACACTGTTTACCATCACCATAGAAACCCGGAACGGTTTATGTGCTGTGATGTCACTTCTAAGCACATTGAATGGGAGAAGCCTGACGGGCGAGTGGGGGTATAAGGTAAGATTCTATGTTTGTATGGATAGCCTGACAAAAATTTCCAGTAAATTAAAACGTTGAAAGGAGTCAGTGGCTCTTGACATTTAATCCAGCTCAGTATGGTGCACATCTTGGAAACTATATATATATATATATATATATAATCTTTCCCCCTTATTATTTGTAAAATATTTATTATTGCCCCTTTATATATTAATTATTATGGCCCCCTGTTTATGTTATAGTATTTACTGGCAGCACCCACTGGGCCTAATTCAGACATGATCACTAAGGTGCAATTTTTGCATCCCTGCGATCAGTTAGTTGCCGCCTACAGGGGAGGGGGAAATCGCTGCGCAGGGGTGCGATTGCATGTGCAGGAGAGCTGCACAAACAAAAGTTTACCTGTCAGTCACCCATGCGATCGCTTTTCTCGCACCATCCCGCTGCTGCCCGGTGCTCCCCGATGCTGCGGACGGACACACCTGCACATTGTGGTGCATATGCATGTGCAGTTCAGACCTGATTGCAGGCTGTATGAAAACGCAGCCTAGCGATCAGGTCTGAATCAGGCCCATTGTCCCAATGCTTTGCTGTAGTGTGTGTGTGTATACTATATATACATATACATATAGTATATTGTCAAAAAAAGAAGCAAAGGGGACGCTCCATAGTGCGTAAAAGTTTTTAATCCATAAAGCACATGAATCAAGATTTAAAAGCACGTAAATGCTTGTACCAAACAAATAAACAGTGTGGACTGGTTGCCATATTGTTTTGTTAGAATCTCCATTAGGCAAAACTGTTCATTGCACTGGACCGAGTCCACATACCATGCTGGATGCCACCAGAGGAATCGCAGTGCGCCGGGTCTACAACAGCCAGATTGCAGCATGAAGATCGGGAGACACAGATCAGGCAACATTCTCTTAATCTCCCCTGCTGACTCTCCACCTTTCTACAAAACTTCAAACTGGCTCTCAAGACTCACTTATTCACCAACCCCAGCCAAATCTCATCCTAACCCTCTGTTCCACACACTCTGTCTAGCTCATCTGTGTCACCCCTGTCTACCCCTCCGCTTTAGAATGTAAGCTCTCACAAGTAAGGCCCTCTTCCCTCATGTGCTTATCCTTTTTTATTACTTCGGCTGTACCATCTTCGGCGGCACCAAATCTCACATTTTTTTGCCACCCTGATACTTATGTCAGCGTCATCTACTGATGTAGCTACAGTACGGTATGTTTGTTTACCCTGTACTTGTCCTATATTATTTTCGGCTGTAAGTCACTGTTTTCCTGTTTTGATTATTTGTTTATGTACTGTGTAATTGTCCCTGCTGATCCCTTGGGGGCCCATATAAATAATGGATAATAATAACGTAACCAGATTCCGCCCTAACATATTTCGTAATATACTGTATCAGAGTGCTTGTCAGTGGTGACGTGGACTTGTGCTTTTAGCATCAGGGGGTTCCAATCAGTAAATTTTATCAGTTAACAATGTTTTTCAAGTGAAATTGGCTCATGACATCAAGCCAGCACAAACAAATTTAACAAATTAATTTATACACATATAACAATGCACTTATCGCATATATTTATGGCTCTATATCCATAATAGACTACAACCATGTGTTTTTGTAAATCTAATGTATTCAGGCTTTTACATGGATAATCTAATCACTTTCTAATTGGCCATACTCAATCATACAGCGGCTAGACACTTAAGGCCCATATAGATGGGCCGATGTGGGAGAGATGTGTGCTGAGCGAACCGCTCAGCACACATCTCTCCCCCCGCTCAGCACAGCGCGACGTGTGCTGAGCGTGCGGGGGGAGACGGGGTGCGCTCATTTCACCCAGCAGGTGAAGTGAACGGCCTGGTAGATTGGCCTGCATGCAGGCCAATCTAGCACCAGCGATAGCGATGCGCGGGGCTGCGCATCGTTATCGCTGTGGGGGGTACACACGGAGCGATAATGCTTAAATTCTAAGCAATCTAGTCAGATTGCTTTGAATATCGCTCCGTGAGTACCCCCCTTTACAGAGTGATTGACTGTCCTTTATAGCATTACATAACCAGAGCCAGAGTATTTGCATAACATATAGAATAAACAATTGCATCGAAAAAGCTAATGCTGAAAACAACATACAAAAATGTGTCTTTTAAATGCACACACATGTCAGCAAAACTCTGATTTATAGGAAAATAATACCCATCAGATTAGTCATTATATAGACAGTGGCAAAACGTGATAAATCGCAATAGCAGAAACAAATTCACACAGTTATAAGCTCACAAGTATGTTACAATGTTTCATCTCAGCACAAATTTCTTGTTAACATAGGGATTTCTCATAGAAGGACTCAATATGACTAAAACAAAGTTTATTTAAAACTTATATGCATATACACAATATAAGCAAGCCAATATTATATTGACCACAGGTTATATTAGTGAGACATGAAAGCAGTGATCTCAAACTCTTCATTCAACCCTTTTGGCTAAAGGATAGGGAGTTCAAGTTTAAAATCCAATATGGTTCTCTCTTTGTAAGGTGTCATGCCTGAGGGTTAGGGTTGGGTTTGGCTTAGGCATGTGTTCATGGGCGGAGCTGACCCAGAGGGAATGTGAATGATGCAAGGAGGCTTTAACCAGGCTTTATGCATGGAACTTGAACTGGCAGGTATTGAATATATAAACTTTGAAGATTTGTTTGTTTTTTAGCAAGCCCGAAAGCGGAATAACATGAGTAACAACTTTATTAAACAGGAACTGTTGATCACTGCTGGTTCTGAATAATGAGTTCCCTGGAACCTGATTGGTGACCATAATGCTACTGAAATGTTGGCCGGAATGGAACCAGAGTGGTAAACCGAATGCTGGCTGGAATTGAGAGGGAAAGGTGACCGGACTGGAACCAGAATGTTGACCAGACTGGAACTGAAATGGTGACTGTACTGGAATCTGAATACTGGCCAGGACTGAACCGAAATGAACTGAAGTGCTGACCAGGCTTGATCAGTGTCATCATTCCGGGAGAGTCCTTGGGAGATGCAGGTGTACTTACAGAGATTGGAGACCGGAATGGAAGCAGAATGCACTGGAGTGCTGACCAGGCTAGATCCTGAATGATGACACTGGAAGTCCTGAGAGAGGCAGATGTAAATGCAGAAATACATGGAACTTGGAACGTACCAGACTGGAATTGGATTAGAGCAAAATCACTAGAATGTAGGAGCTTAGCACAGAGCTGTCTTTCCTGAGAGGAGACTGTTGTTCTGGTGATTCATATCAGCAGGAAATCCCCTTTATAGTATTGAGCGTTCAGTGATTGGATGCTATAATCAGCTGATGGAAGGAGCTCCTTAATTGGACAATGGAGGATCAGCTGATAGAATCCAAGATGGCTGCGCCCAGGTCCGGTTTTGGGGGAATCTCTGGACTACGCTCAAACACCGGGAAGCAGACATCATGGAGGACAGTGTTGAGACAGCGTGCAGCGTCAGCAAACTTCATGTGGACACAATAAACAGAGAGACCAGATGCTGAACACAGGAACTTGCTGATTACTCACACACAGGAATTCCTACACATGTAGCTTAATCAGGAGTAAGTAATACAGACTGC
The DNA here is from genome assembly GCF_028390025.1 of Pseudophryne corroboree. Classification (NCBI taxonomy): domain Eukaryota; kingdom Metazoa; phylum Chordata; class Amphibia; order Anura; family Myobatrachidae; genus Pseudophryne; species Pseudophryne corroboree. The sequence goes on from NC_086450.1 coordinate 260,504,493, forward strand.
AGTTTGCATGCTGAATGCAGGCAGGTCAGGATGGGCTTGGATCTGGTGTGCTGGCTTAAACCCAACATGATGGATAAACGGAACTGCTGGAGAGATGGCAGAGGTAAGTCACAGTACATAAGGAATTCAGTCAGGATTGTGACATGAGATTTCTTTTTCTGTCACCCCCTCTTATCTAAACCAACAAATTCATTAACTCTAAACTTCAAACAATCTGCATTATTTTTGTGATACTGGGCAAAGTGACTAGGTAGACTATCATTCAGTATTTTTATTTCTGATGTTTCTTGTATGTTCCAAATTGCAGAAGTTTAAAACTCTTTTTGTCTTCCCAATGTAACATACCAAGCAAGGGCAAGTAATCATATCTATATAAATGTGAAAGCCCCCACTCACTCACTCACTGACTCATCACTAATTCTCCTACTTACCAATATGTTAGGAAGCTGAAGGCTTCAGGTGAAAAATAGGAAAACTACGCAATTAGAATTGAATTTTAGTAAACCTCCCTTGGGGGATGAAAAGGGGATTGACATAATGACGTCATTGCCAATGCGTGTCTTACGTTGCATGAATGATAAGGCCCAAACGCACAATCGGATTAAAATTTGGATTGCACCTCCAGTGTGTAGAATTTCATAAACTACAAAAATGGTCCTGTCACGTTTTACCTATGCACTCACTCACTCACTTACTTGACTCATCACTAATTATCTTACTTCCTGATATGATAGAAAGCTGAAATTTAACATAGGTATTCTTCAGGTGGGAAATAGAAAACGACTTAATTATCATTTTAATAAACCTCCCCTTAGGGGCTGAAAAGGGGGTTGACATAATGACGTCTCTACCAGTGCTTGGCTTATGCTGCATAAATGATAAGACCCAAATGGACAATCAGATCAAAATTTGGATTGCACGTCCAGTGTGTAGAATTTCATTAACTGCAAATATGGTCTTGTCACTTTACCGTATCACTCACCCACTGATTGACTGACTCATCACTTATTCTCTTATTTTCTGATACGTTAGGAAGCTGAAATTTTAATATAGGTACTCTTCAGGTTGAAAATAGGAAAATTACTTAATTCAAATTTTCTGCATCGGGGTACACTGTGTTCCACAGGGAAAACATTGGGATCTTGGATCCAGAGGCACCATCAGGCAAAGCTTTGACTGTCCAAGGATGCAATGGGGCCTCCTCTATAACCCCGCCTCCAGGCACTGGGAGCTCAGTTTCGAATGGTGCCTGCAGGCAGCAGGTCACCTAACAGGCGAGCTTCACTAGGGCAGCCCTGAAAAAGCTATAGAAGACTTCAAGGGATGCAGCGCTGTTATGTCAGGGTGACATTCAGTGCTGTGTCTACATCACCTCCCAAGCGGCGTTGCATGCTCATGCGGCTCAGATCCTGGGTACTTGCGGCAGAGACGCTCTGGCGTAGGCACATAGTCGCAGATGCTCTCTTGGTTCGCGTGGCTACTATGAAGGGAGGAGGTAAGAGGGGTCCCACACTATATCCGCCAGGGCATAGGAGTACAGGTTGGGTGTACTAGCGCCCCTATTGGTAAGGCTCCGTAGTACCGGCAGTGAGGCCCAGCATAGGGTAGTTGGCACTTGACATGTAGCCCCGGCCCAGGGTGTCATCTCCTCGCAGATTTCCCGCCCTGGAGCTGCCTCACACTCTCCCACATTTCCTGACAGAGATGTTGGGTTCCATCTTCTGAGCATAGCTGCTACTGGTCTCTTGAAATGCAGGGCAAGGTCTACCCTGAAAAGCAGACTGTCCACAGCGCTGAGACTTTACAGACACTTGAGTATTGTACAGTACATGTCTTCTTACAGGCAGCGTTAGTTAAGAAAGAGTGTACATATTACAGAATATATTGTACGAGTATTCTGATATATACCTCCGGTCTAGGACTGCTCTGTGTTTTATTTATTTATATATAGATATAGATATATATATATATATATATATATATATATATATATATCTATATGTGGCAGGAGAGGTACTCTGCCACCTGTAAGCTACACACAGGATCCTGGGGGTAGGTGCGAAGTGTGGATGGACCAGGTTCCTATCCATTTGGCCCAGACCAGGTCTTATAGGCTTCTTAGCCCAAGAAGATGCTTCATCAGCCAGCACCTGGGTGCTGGGTTTAAAGCAGAGTCTCTCCCATGAGTCAGGGCTCCTGAAGGCAGTTAGTGTCCAGGTGATAGGCCTGCTAGGGACAGTGGGATCTGGAGGGCTGGGCCACTAGTGTCAGGATGCCGTGACCTGAACGGTTCCTTATTAAGTAAGAGGGAGTGAGGCAGGGCCTAACCTCCCTGGTAGTTTATACTAAAGACAGTGATCTTTGTTTTACGTATATCTTTGTTTCTCTGACGTCCTAGTGGATGCTGGGAACTCCGTAAGGACCATGGGGAATAGCGGCTCCGCAGGAGACTGGGCACAAAAGTAAAGCTTTAGGACTACCTGGTGTGCACTGGCTCCTCCCCCTATGACCCTCCTCCAAGCCTCAGTTAGATTTTTGTGCCCGGCCGAGAAGGGTGCACACTAGGGGCTCTCCTGAGCTTCTTAGTGAAAGTTTAGGTTTTTATTTTCAGTGAGACCTGCAGGCAACAGGCTCACTGCATCGAGGGACTAAGGGGAGAAGAAGCGAACTCACCTGCGTGCAGAGTGGATTGGGCTTCTTAGGCTACTGGACACCATTAGCTCCAGAGGGACCGAACACAGGCCCAGCCTCGGAGCTCGGTCCCAGAGCCGCGCCGCCGGCCTCCTTACAGAGCCAGAAGCAAGAAGAGGTCCGGAAAAATCGGCGGCAGAAGACATCAGTCTTCAACAAGGTAGCGCACAGCACTGCAGCTGTGCGCCATTGTTACTCAGGCACACTTCACACTCCAGTCACTGAGGGTGCAGGGCGCTAGGGGGGGGCGCCCTGAGCAGCAATGTAAAACACCTTGGCTGGCATAAATACACCACATATAACCCCCAGGGCTATATGGATGTATTTTAACCCCTGCCAGAACTCACCAAAAAAGCGGGAGAAAAGGCCGCCGAGAAGGGGGCGGAGTCTATCTCCTCAGCACACGGGCGCCATTTTCCATCACAGCTCCGCTGGAAGGACGTCTCTCTGACTCTCCCCTGCAGTAATGCACTACAGAAAAGGGTAAAAAAGAGAGGGGGGGCACTAATTTGGCGCAGTTTTGATAATAACAGCAGCTATAAAGGGAAAAGCACGTTATATAGTGGTATTCCTGTCTATATATAGCGCTCTGGTGTGTGCTGGCATACTCTCCCTCTGTCTCCCCAAAGGGCTAGTGGGGTCCTGTCCTCTATTAGAGCAATCCCTGTGTGTGTGCTGTGTGTCGGTACATTTGTGTCGACATGTATGAGGAGGAAACTGATGTGGAGGCGGAGCAATTGCCTGTAATGGTGATGTCACCCCCTAGGGGGTCGACACCTGAGTGGATGGGCTTATGGAAGGACTTACGTGACAGTGTCAGCTCTTTACAAAAGACAGTTGCTGACATGAGACAGCCGGCTACTCAGCTTGGGCCTGTCGGGGCGTCTCAAAGGCCATCAGGGGCTCTAAAGCGCCCATTACCTCAGATGGCAGATACAGATGCCGACACGGATACTGACTCCAGTGTCGACGGTGAAGAGACGAATGTGACTTCCAGTAGGGCCACACGTTACATGATTGAGGCAATGAAAGATGTTTTACACATTTCTGAGATTACAAGTACCACTAAAAAGGGTATTATGTTTGGTGAGAAAAAACTACCCGTAGTTTTTCCTGAATCTGATGAATTAAATGAAGTGTGTGATGAAGCGTGGGTTTCCCCTGATAAAAAACTGATAATTCCTAAAAAGTTATTGGCATCATACCCTTTCCCGCCAAAGGATAGGGCACGTTGGGAAACACCCCCTAGGGTGGATAAAGCGCTCACACGCTTGTCAAAACAGGTGGCACTACCGTCTCCTGATACGGCCGCCCTTAAGGAACCTGCTGACAGAAAGCAGGAGAATATCCTAAAATGTATATACACACATACTGGTGTTATACTGCGACCAGCAATCGCCTCAGCCTGGATGTGCAGTGCTGGGGTGGCTTGGTCGGATTCCCTGACTGAAAATATTGATACCTTGGATAGGGACAGTATATTACTGACTATATTGCATTTAAAAGATGCATTTTTATATATGCGTGATGCACAGAGGGATATTTGCCGACTGGCATCAAGAGTAAGTGCGCTGTCCATATCTGCCAGAAGAGGGTTATGGACGCGGCAGTGGTCAGGTGATGCTGATTCCAAAAGGCATATGGAAGTATTGCCTTATAAAGGGGAGGAGTTATTTGTGGTAGGTCTATCGGACCTGGTATCCACGGCAACTGCTGGGAAATCCACATTTTTACCCCAGGTAGCCTCTCAACATAAAAAGACGCCGTATTATCAGGCGCAGTCCTTTCGGCCCCATAAGGGCAAGCGGGCGAAAGGCTCCTCATTTCTGCCCCGTGGCAGAGGGAGAGGAAAAAGGCTGCAGCAAACAGCCAGTTCCCAGGAACAGAAGCCCTCTCCCGCTTCTGCCAAGTCCTCAGCATGACGCTGGGGCTCTACAAGCGGACTCAGGCACGGTGGGGGCCCGTCTCAAAAATTTCAACGCGCAGTGGGCTCACTCACAAGTGGACCCCTGGATCCTTCAGGTGGTATCTCAGGGGTACAAATTGGAATTCGAGACGTCTCCCCCTCGCCGTTTCCTAAAGTCTGCCTTACCGACGTCTCCCTCCGACAGGGAGACGGTATTGGAAGCCATTCACAAGCTGTACTCACAGCAGGTGATAATCAAGGTACCCCTCCTGCAACAGGGAAAGGGGTATTATTCCACGCTGTTGGTGTACCGAAGCCGGACGGCTCGGTGAGACCTATTTTAAATCTAAAATCTTTGAACACTTACATACAGAGGTTCAAATTCAAGATGGAGTCACTCAGAGCAGTGATCGCGAACCTGGAAGAAGGGGATTATATGGTGTCTCTGGTCATGTCCCAATTTACCCTTCTCATCAAGGGTACCTCAGGTTTGTGGTACAGAACTGCCACTATCAGTTTCAGACGCTGCCGTTTGGATTGTCCACGGCACCCCGGGTCTTTACCAATGTAATGGCCAAAATGATGATACTCCTCCGAAGGAAAGGAGTTTTAAATTATCCCTTACTTGGACGATCTCCTGATAAGGGTGAGATCCAGGGAACAGTTGGTAGTCGGGTTAGCACTATCGCAAGTAGTGCTGCGGCAGCACGGTTGGAGTCTCAATATCCCAAAATCGCAGCTGATCCCGACGACTCGTCCTCTATTCCTAGAGATGATCCTGGACACAGTCCAGAAAAAGGTGTTTCTCCCGGAGGAGAAAGCCGGGGAGTTATCCGAGCTAGTCAGAAACCTCCTAAAATCAGGCCAAGTCTCAGTGCATCAATGCACAAGGGTCCTGGGAAAAATGGTGGCTTCCTACGAAGCAATCCCATTTATCAGATTCCACGCAAGAACATTCCAGTGGGACCTGCGGGACAAATGGTCCGGATCGCATCTTCAGATGCATCAGCGGATAACCCTGTCCCCTAGGACAAGGGTGTCTCTCCTCTGGTGGTTGCAGAGTGCTCATCTTCTAGAGGGCCGCAGATTCGGCATTCAGGACTGGGTCCTGGTGACCACGGATGCCAGCCTGCGAGGCTGGGGAGCAGTCACACAGGGAAGGAATTTCCTGGGCTTGGGGTCAAGCCTGGAGACATCACTTCACATAAATATTCTGGAGTTAAGGACCATTTACAATGCTCTAAGCCAAACAAGACCTCTGCTTCAAGGTCAACCGGTGCTGATCCGCTCGGACAACATCACGGCAGTCGCCCACGTAAACAGACAGGGCGGCACAAGAAGCAGGAGGGCAATGGCAGAAGCTGCAAGGATTCTTCGCTGGGCGGAAAATCATGTAATAGCACTGTCAGCAGTGTTCATTCCGGGAGTGGACACGACCTCCACCCGGGAGAGTGGGGACTTCATCCAGAAGTCTTCCACATGATTGGGAACCGTTGGGAAAAACCAATGGTGGACATGATGGCGTCCCGCCTCAACAAAAAACTGGACAGGTATTACGCCAGGTCAAGGGACCCTCAGGCAATAGCTGTGGACGCTCTGGTAACACCGTGGGTGTACCAGTCGGTGTTGGTGTTCCCTCCTCTGCCTCTCATACCCAAGGTACTGAGAATTATAAGACGGAGAGGAGTAAGAACTATACTCGTGGCTCCGAATTGGCCAAGAAGGACTTGGTACCCGGAACGTCAAGAGATGCGCACAGAGGACCCGTGGCCTCTGCCTCTAAGAAGGGACCTGCTCCAGCAAGGACCCTGTCTGTTTCAAGACTTACCGCGGCTGCGTTTGACGGCATGGCGGTTGAACGCCGGATCCTAAAGGAAAAAGGCATTTCTGAGGAAGTCATCCCTACCCTGATCAAAGCCAGGAAGGATGTGACCGCAAAACATTATCACCGCATTTGGCGAAAATATGTTGCGTGGTGTGAGGCCAGGACGGTCCCAACGGAGGAATTTCAACTGGGTCGATTCCTGCATTTCCTGCAAACAGGAGTGTCTATGGGCCTCAAATTGGGGTCCATTAAGGTTCAAATTTCGGCCCTGTAGATTTTCTTCCAGAAAGAACTGGCTTCAGTTCCTGAAGTCCAGACGTTGTCAAGGGAGTGCTGCATATACAGCCTCCTTTTGTGCCTCCAGTGGCACCTTGGGATCTCAATGTAGTTTTGGGGTTCCTCAAATCACATTGGTTTGAACCACTTAAATCTGTGGATTTAAAATATCTCACATGGAAAGTGGCCATGCTGTTGGCCCTGGCTTCGGCCAGGCGCGTGTCAGAATTGGCGGCTTTATCTTGCAAAAGCCCCTATCTGATTTTCCATTCGGACAGGGCGGAATTGAGGACTCATCCTCAGTTTCTCCCTAAGGTGGTCTCAGCGTTTCACCTGAACCAACCTATTGTGGTGCCTGCGGCTATTAGGGACTTGGAGGACTCCAAGTTGCTAGATGTTGTCAGGACCCTGAAAATATCCTGTATGCACCCAACAAGCTGGGTGCTCCTGCTTCTAAGCAGACTATTGCTCGTTGAATTTGTAGTACAATTCAGCTTGCACATACTGTGGCAGGCCTGCCACAGTCAAAATCAGTAAATGCCCATTCCACAAGGAAGGTGGGCTCATCTTGGGCGGCTGCCCGAGGGGTCTCGGCTTTAAAACTTTGCAGAGCAGCTACTTGGTCAGGGGCAAACACGTTTGCAAAATTCTACAAATTTGATACCCTGGCTGAGGAGGACCTGGAGTTCTCTCATTCGGTGCTGCAGAGTCATCCGCACTCTCCCGCCCGTTTGGGAGCTTTGGTATAATCCCCATGGTCCTTACGGAGTTCCCAGCATCCACTAGGGCGTCAGAGAAAATAAGAATTTACTTACCGATAATTCTATTTCTCGTAGTCCGTAGTGGATGCTGGGCGCCCATCCCAAGTGCGGATTGTCTGCAATACTTGTACATAGTTATTGTTAACTAAATCGGGTTATTGTTGTAGTGAGCCATTTTCCTAGAGGCTCCTCTGTTATCATACTGTTAACTGGGTTCAGATCACAAGTTGTACGGTGTGATTGGTGTGGCTGGTATGAGTCTTACCCGGGATTCAAAAATCCTTCCTTATTGTGTACGCTCGTCCGGGCACAGTATCCTAACTGAGGCTTGGAGGAGGGTCATAGGGGGAGGAGCCAGTGCACACCGGGTAGTCCTAAAGCTTTTACTTTTGTGCCCAGTCTCCTGCGGAGCCGCTATTCCCCATGGTCCTTACGGAGTTCCCAGCATCCACTACGGACTACGAGAAATAGAATTATCGGTAAGTAAATTCTTATTTTTTGAGCTACCTGAATAAAAGGTATTTGTTGTTCTTGCACAAACCTGGAGTCGGTCGTTGGTGGATTTTTGTAGCAGAGCACATTCTAGAAAGCCTCGTGTTACAATATATATATATATATATATATATATATATATATATATATATAAACAGGAATAACGAGGCGGCACTCAGAGACTTGCAAAAAACATCAAATGTGTATTAAGTGCTGTCAACGTTTCGGGGACCACCTCCCCTTCGTCAGGATAACTACAACAGTGTACAAATCAAACTTATATAGCAATGAACTTACCCCCCTTTGCATGATTCCCCACGCTCGTTCTCCTCTGGCCACGCCATTCGGTCGTCCCGTTCGGCGTCACCGCTCGCATCAGCGGAACCGGAAGTGACGTCGCGGCTCCCTCCTGTGTGGCCATGGAGACACTATAAACAAAACAACAAATGTAAAAACACAAGTGTCAATTTAGAAGACTGCTACATCAAATGCGTTGCAGAAAAGATGTGTACATAATCTTACCACAAAAACAACAACATGATTGCCAATACATAGGAAAAAAAATATGCAAACAAATTAAAAAAAATACATGATACTGCTATTATTCATGAGAATATGTGCTTCAATGTGATATGCTAGAACAAGCAGACGTGATCATGTAAATGTAAAGTGCATGCAAGTACCGTATCTAGTGACCAAAAGGACTGCGGCACGCCAAGATCGATGTAGGTAAAATATCACTAGTGAATGTAAACCTACAGATAGTTAAAAAACCTAAACTGACTCTGTTTTTATACCCCTATTGCAACTAGACTAGAAATAAACGAGCAGACCTTATGTGTCACAAAGGGCACTCCCTATTTATAGAAAATTAATGAGACCTAGGCTATCATTGAGCCCACCCTTAAACCGGGTGGGCTCAATGATAGCCTAGGTCTCATTAATTTTCTATAAATAGGGAGTGCCCTTTGTGACACATAAGGTCTGCTCGTTTATTTCTAGTCTAGTTGCAATAGGGGTATAAAAACAGAGTCAGTTTAGGTTTTTTAACTATCTGTAGGTTTACATTCACTAGTGATATTTTACCTACATCGATCTTGGCGTGCCGCAGTCCTTTTGGTCACTAGATACGGTACTTGCGTGCACTTTACATTTACATGATCACGTCTGCTTGTTCTAGCATATCACATTGAAGCACATATTCTCATGAATAATAGCAGTATCATGTATTTTTTTAATTTGTTTGCATATTTTTTTTTCCTATGTATTGGCAATCATGTTGTTGTTTTTGTGGTAAGATTATGTACACATCTTTTCTGCAACGCATTTGATGTAGCAGTCTTCTAAATTGACACTTGTGTTTTTACATTTGTTGTTTTGTTTATAGTGTCTCCATGGCCACACAGGAGGGAGCCGCGACGTCACTTCCGGTTCCGTTGATGCGAGCGGTGACGCCGAACGGGACGACCGAATGGCGTGGCCAGAGGAGAACGAGCGTGGGGAATCATGCAAAGGGGGGTAAGTTCATTGCTATATAAGTTTGATTTGTACACTGTTGTAGTTATCCTGACGAAGGGGAGGTGGTCCCCGAAACGTTGACAGCACTTAATACACATTTGATGTTTTTTGCAAGTCTCTGAGTGCCGCCTCGTTATTCCTGTTTGTGCATTGGGGTGACCCCCCGTGGGAAGGCACCTCAGCAAGCTGGTCCGAAGGGACGTCGTGAGTGCCGGAGTTAAGTGTTTGTTATATATATATATATATATATATATATACAGGTTGAGTATCCCATATCCAAATATTCCGAAATACGGAATATTCCGAAATACTGACTTTTTTGAGTGAGAGTGAGATAGTGAAACCTTCGTTTTTTGATGGCTCAATGTACACAAACTTTGTTTAATACACAAAGTTATTAAAAATATTGTATTAAATGACCTTCAGGCTGTGTGTATAAGGTGTATATGAAACATAAATGATTTGTGTGAATGTAGACATACTTTGTTTAATGCCCAAAGTTATAAAAAATATTGGCTAAAATGACCTTCAGGCTGTGTGTATAAGGTGTATATGTAACATAAATGCCTTCTGTGCTTAGATTTAGGTCCCATCACCATGATATCTCATTATAGTATGCAATTATTCCAAAATACGGAAAAATCCCATATCCAAAATTCCTCTGGTCCCAAGCATTTTGGATAAGGGAGACTCAACCTGTATATATATATATATATATACATACACTGCTCAAAAAAATATAGGAAACACTAAAATATCACATCCTAGATCCGAATGAATGAAATATTCTTATTAAATACTTTGTTCTTTACATAGTTGAATGTGCTGACAACAAAATCATACAAAAATTATCAATGGAAATCAAATTTATTAACCCATGGAGGTCTGGATTTGGAGTCACACTCAAAATTAAAGTGGCAAAACACACTACAGGCTGATCCAACTTTGATGTAATGTCCTTAAAACAAGTCAAAATGAGGCTCAGTAGTGTGTGTGGCCTCCACGTGCCTGTATGACCTCCCTACAACACCTGGGCATGCTCCTGATGAGGTGGCGGATGGTCTCCTGAGGGATCTCCTCCCAGACCTGGACTAAAGCATCCGCCAACTCCTGGACAGTCTGTGGTGTAACGTGGCGTTGGTGGATGAAATGAGACATGATGTCCCAGATGTGCTCATTTGGATTCAGGTCTGGGGAACGGGCGGGCCAGTCCATAGCATCAATGCCTTCGTCTTGCAGGAACTGCTGACACACTCCAGCCACATGAGGTCTAGCACTGTCTTGCATTAGGAGAAACCCAGGGCCAACCGCACCAGCATATGGTCTCACAAGGGGTCTGAGGATCTCATCTCTGTACCTAATGGCAGTCAGTCTACCTCTGACGAGCACATGGAGGGCTGTGCGGCCCCCCAAAGAAATGCCACCCCACACTATTACTGACCCACTGCCAAACCGGTCATGCTGGAGGATGTTGCAGGCAGCAGAACGTTCTCCTTGGCGTCTCCAGACTCTGTCACGTCTGTCACATGTGCTCAGTGAGAACCTGCTTTCATCTGTGAAGAGCACAGGGCGCCAGTGGCGAATTTGCCAATCTTGGTGTTCTCTGGCAAATGCCAAATGTCCTGCACGGTGTTGGGCTGTAACCACAACCCCCACCTGTGGACGTCGGGCCCTCATACAACCCTCATGGAGTCTGTTTCTGATCTTTTGAGTAGACACATGCACATTTGTGGCTTGCTGGAGGTCATTTTGCAGGGCTCTGGCAGTGCTCCTCCTGTTCCTCCTTGCACAAAGGCGGAGATAGCGGTACTGCTGCTGGGTGGGTAGTTGCCCTCCTACTGCCTCCTCCACGTCTCCTGGTGTACTGGCCTGTCTCCTGGTAGCGCCTCCATTCTCTGGACACTACACTGACAGAAACAGCAAACCTTCTTGCCACAGCTCGCATTGATGTGCCATCCTGGATGAGCTGCACTACCTGAGCCACTTGTGTGGGTTGTAGACTCCGTCTCATGATACCACTAGAGTGAAAGCACCGCCAGCTTTCAAAAGTGACCAAAACATCAGCCAGAAAGCATAGGAGCTGAGAAGTGGTCTGTGGTCACCACCTGCAGAACAACTCCTTTATTGGGGGTGTCTTGCTAATTGCCTATAATTTCCACCTGTTGTCTATTCCATTTGCACAACAGCATGTGAAATTGATTGTCAATCAGTGTTGCTTCCTAAGTGACATTTTGATTTCACAGAAGTGTGATTGACTTGGAGTTACATTGTGTTGTTTGAATGTGTTCATTCCGTAAGGACCATGGGGAATAGCGGGCTCCGAAGGAGACTGGGCACTCTAAGAAAGAATTAGGACTACCTGGTGTGCACTGGTTCCTCCCTCTATGTCCCTCCTCCAGACCTCCATTAGAATCTGTGCCCGGCTCGAGCTGGATGCACACTAGGGGCTCTCCTGAGCTTCTAGAAAAGAAGGTATATTTAGGTTTTTTATTTTCAGTGAGATCTGCTGGCAACAGACTCACTGCTACAAGGGACTTAGGGGAGAGAAGCGAACCTACCTGCTTGCAGCTAGCTTGGGCTTCTAGGCTACTGGACACCATTAGCTCCAGAGGGATCGAACACAGGCCCAGCCTCGGTTGTCCGGTCCCGGAGCCGCGCCGCCGTCCCCCTTGCAGAGCCAGAAGCAAGAAGAACGTCCAGGAGATTGGCGGCTGAAGACTCCGGTCTTTATTAAGGTAGCGCACAGCACTGCAGCTGTGCGCCATTGCTCCCCATGCACACCTCACACTCCGGTCACTGATGGGTGCAGGGCGCTGGGGGGGGGCGCCCTGGGCTGCAATAAGATTACCTTACATTGGCAAAAAATACACATAATATAGTCATTAAGACTATATATGTGTAAAATCCCTTGCCATATATCCATAAAAAAAAAAAAGCGGGAGAAGTCCGCAGTGAAGGAGGCGGGGCTATCTCCCTCAGCACACTGGCGCCATTTCCTCTCACAGCTCCGCTGGAAGGACGCTCCCCAGGCTCTCCCCTGCAGTTTCCAGGCTCAATAGGGTAAAAAAGAGAGGGGGGGCACTAAATTTAGGCGCAAATACTATATATATATATATATAGCTGCTATAGGGTAAAATCACTCATTATAGTGTACATCCCTGTGATTTATAGCGCTGTGGTGTGTGCTGGCATACTCTCTCTCTGTCTCCCCAAAGGACTTTGTGGGGTCCTGTCCTCAGAGCATTCCCTGTGTGTGTGCGGAGTGTCGGTACGGCTGTGTCGACATGTTTGATGAGGAGGCTTATGTGGAGGCGGAGCAGGTGCCGATAAATGTGATGTCACCCCCTGCGGGGTCGACACCTGAGTGGATGGATATGTGGAAGGAATTACGTGACAGTGTCAAATTCCGTACATAAGAGGTTTGATGACATAGCAGATGTGGGACAGCCGGCTTCTCAGTCCGTGCCTGCCCAGGCGTCTCAAAAGCCATCAGGGGCTCAAAAACGCCCGCTACCTCAGATGGCAGACACAGATGTCGACATGGATACTGACTCCAGTGTCGACGACGATGAGACTAGTGTACATCCAATAGGGCCATCCGTTACATGATTACGGCAATGAAAAATGTGTTGCACATTTCTGACATTAACCCTGGTACCACAAAAAAGGGTATTATGTTTGGGGAGAAAAAGCAACCTGTGGTTTTTTCCCCCCTTCTGAAGAGTTATATGAAGTGTGTGATGAAGCGTGGGTTTCCCCCGATAAGAAACTGGTAATTTCCAAAAAGTTACTGATGGCGTACCCTTTCCCGCCAGAGGATAGGATACGTTGGGAGACATCCCCTAGGGTGGATAAAGCGCTCACACGCTTGTCAAAGAAGGTGGCACTACCGTCTCCGGATACGGCCGCCCTAAAGGAGCCTGCTGATAGAAAGCAGGAGGCTATCCTGAAGTCTGTATATACACACTCAGGTATTATACGGAGACCGGCTATTGCTTCAGCATGGATGTGCAGTGCTGCAGCTGCGTGGTCAGATTCCTTGTCTGATAACATTGATACCCTTGACAGGGACACTATATTGCTAACTGTAGAGCATATTAAAGATGTAGTCTTATACATGAGAGATGCACAGAGGGATATTTGCCAACTGGCATCTAGAATAAATGCAATGTCCATTTCTGCCAGGAGAGTATTATGGACTCGGCAGTGGACAGGTGATGCGGATTCTAAAAGGCACATGGAGGTTTTGCCTTACAAGGGTGAGGAATTGTTTGGGGATGGTTTCTCGGACCTCGTTTCCACAGCGGCGGCTGGGAAGTCGACATTCTTACCCCATGTTCCCTCACAGCCAAAGAGAGCACCGTATTATCAGGTACAGTCCTTTCGGCCCCAGAAAGGCAAGCGGGTTAAAGGTGCGTCCTTTCTGCCCAGAGGCAAAGGTAGGGGGAAAAAGCTGCACCAAACAGCAAGTTCCCAGGAACAAAAGTCCTCTCCCGCTTCCTCTAAGTCCATCGCATGACGCTGGGGCTCCACAGGTGGAGCCAGGTGCGGTGGGGGCCCGTCTCCGGAACTTCAGCGACCAGTGGGTTCGCTCACGGGTGGATCCCTGGATTCTACAAGTGGTATCTCAGGGGTACAAGCAGGAATTCGAGACGTCTCCCCCTCGCCGTTTCCTCAAATCAGCCTTGCCAACTACTCCCCCAGACAGGGAGGCGGTGCTGGAGGCGATTCACAAGCTGTACTCCCAGCAGGTGATAACCAAAGTACCCCTCCTTCAACAGGGATGGGGTTACTATTCCACAATGTTTGCGGTACCGAAACCGGACGGTTCGGTGAGACCCATTTTAAATTTGAAATCCTTGAACACTTATATAAGAAGATTCAAGTTCAAAATGGAATCGCTCAGGGCGGTTATTGCAAGCCTGGACGAAGGAGATTACATGGTATCACTGGACATCAAGGATGCTTACCTGCATGTCCCCATTTACCCTCCTCACCAGGAGTACCTCAGATTTGTGGTACAGGACTGTCATTACCAATTCCAGACGTTGCCGTTTGGTCTGTCCACGGCACCGAGGGTATTTATCAAGGTAATGGCCGAAATGATGATACTCCTTCGAAAAAAGGGAGTTATAATTATCCCGTACTTGGACGATCTCCTTATAAAGGCGAGGTCCAGGGAACAGTGGTTGATCGGAGTAGCACTAGCTCGGGAAGTGCTACAACAGCACGGCTGGATCCTGAATATTCCAAAGTCGCAGCTGGTTCCTACAACGCGTCTACTGTTCCTGGGGATGGTTCTGGACACAGAACAGAAAAAGGTGTTTCTCCCGGAGGAGAAGGCCAAGGAGTTGTCATCTCTAGTCAGAGACCTCCTAAAACCAAAACAGGTGTCGGTGCACCACTGCACGCGAGTCCTGGGAAAGATGGTTGCTTCTTACGAAGCAATTCCATTCGGAAGTTCCATGCAAGGATCTTTCAGTGGGATCTGTTGGACAAGTGGTCCGGATCGCATCTTCAGATGCATCGGCTGATAACCCTGTCTCCAAGGAGCAGGGTGTCGCTGTTGTGGTGGCTGCAAAGTGCTCATCTTCTAGAGTGCCGCAGATTCGGCATACAGGACTGGGTCCTGGTGACCACGGATGCCAGCCTTCGAGGTTGGGGGGCTGTCACACAGGGAAGAAACTTCCAAGGACTATGGACGAGTCAGGAGACTTCCCTACACATAAATATTCTGGAACTAAGGGCCATTTACAATGCCCTAAGTCAGGCAAGACCCCTGCTTCAAAACCAGCCGGTGCTGATCCAGTCAGACAACATCACGGCGGTCGCCCATGTAAACCGTCAGGGCGGCACAAGAAGCAGGATGGTGATGGCAGAAGCCACAAGGATTCTCCGATGGGCGGAAAATCATGTGTTAGCACTGTCAGCAGTGTTCATTCCGGGTGTGGACAACTGGGAAGCAGACTTCCTCAGCAGGCACGACCTCCACCGGGAGAGTGGGGACTTCATCCAGAAGTCTTCCAAATGATTGTACACCGTTGGGAAAGGCCACAGGTGGACATGATGGCGTCCCGCCTCAACAAAAAGCTAAAAAGATATTGCGCCAGGTCAAGGGACCCTCAGGCGATAGCTGTGGACGCTCTAGGGACACCGTGGGTGTACCAGTCGGTTTATGTGTTCACTCCTCTGCCTCTCATATCCAAGGTACTGAGAATAATAAGAAGGAGAGGAGTAAGAACTATACTTGTGGTTCCGGATTGGCCAAGAAGAGCTTGGTACCCAGAACTTCAAGAAATGATCTGAGGACCCATGGCCTCTGCCGCTCAGACAGGACCTGCTGCAGCAGGGGCCCTGTCTGTTCCAAGACTTACCGCGGCTGCGTTTGACGGCATGGCGGTTGAACAACGGATCCTAAAAGAAAAGGGCATTCCGGATGAAGTCATTCCTACGCTGATTAAAGCTAGGAAAGATGTGACCGAAAGACATTATCACCGCATATGGCGAAAATATGTTGCTTGGTGTGAGGCCAGGAAGGCCTCAACGGAGGAATTTCAGCTCGGTCGATTTCTGCACTTCCTACAGTCAGGAGTGACTATGGGCCTAAAATGGGTTCCATTAAGGTCCAGATCTCGGCTCTGTCGATTTTCTTCCAAAAAGAACTGGCTTCACTGCCTGAAGTTCAGACTTTTGTTAAAGGAGTGCTGCATATTCAGCTCCCTTTTGTGCCTCCAGTGACACCGTGGGATCTCAACGTGGTGTTGGATTTCCTAAAGTCGCATTGGTTTGAGCCACTTAAAACCGTGGAGCTAAAATACCTCACGTGGAAAGTGGTCATGCTGTTGGCCTTGGCGTCGGCCAGGCGTGTATGAGAATTGGCGGCTTTGTCTTGTAAAAGCCCTTATCTGATTTTTCATATGGATAGGGCGGAATTGAGGGCTCGTTCCCAATTCCTTCCTAAGGTGGTGTCAGCTTTTCATGTGAACCAACCTATTGTGGTGCCTGTGGCTACTCGGGACTTGGAGGATTCCAAGTTACTGGACGTAGTCAGGGCCCTGAAAATATATGTTTCCAGGACGGCTGGAGTCGGGAAAACTGACTCGCTATTTATCCTGTATGCACCCAACAAGCTGGGTGCTCCTGCTTCTAAGCAGACTATTGCTCGCTGGATCTGTAGCACGATTCAACTTGCACATTCTGCGGCTGGACTGCCGCATCCTAAATCTGTAAAAGCCCATTCCATGAGGAAAGTGGGCTCTTCTTGGGCGGCTGCCCGAGGGGTCTCGGCTTTACAACTTTGCCGAGCTGCTACTTGGTCGGGTTCAAACACATTTGCAAAAATTTGCAAGTTTGATACCCTGGCTGAGGAGGACCTTGAGTTTGCTCATTCGGTGCTGCAGAGTCATCCGCACTCTCCCGCCCGTTTGGGAGCTTTGGTATAATCCCCATGGTCCTTACGGAGTTCCCAGCATCCACTAGGACGTCAGAGAAAATAAGAATTTACTCACCGGTAATTCTATTTCTCGTAGTCCGTAGTGGATGCTGGGCGCCCATCCCAAGTGCGGATTGTCTGCAATACTTGTATATAGTTATTGCCTAACTAAAGGGTTATTGTTATGAGCCATCTGTTCGTGAGGCTCAGTTGTTGTTCATACTGTTAACTGGTTATAGTATCACGAGTTGTACGGTATGATTGGTGTGGCTGGTATGAGTCTTACCCGGGATTCCAAATCCCTTCCTTATTGTGTCAGCTCTTCCTGGCACAGTTTCCCTAACTGAAGTCTGGAGGAGGGGCATAGAGGGAGGAGCCAGTGCACACTAGTGATGAGCGGATTCGGTTTTACTCTGTTTTACTCAGTTCTCAAAACCGAATCTTATTGGCTATCCAAAACACGTGACATCAGTGAGCCAATAAGATTCGGTTTTGAGAACCGAGTAAAACCGAATCCGCTCATCACTAGTGCACACCAGGTAGTCCTAATTCTTTCTTAGAGTGCCCAGTCAACTTCGGAGCCCGCTATTCCCCATGGTCCTTACGGAGTTCCCAGCATCCACTACGGACTACGAGAAATAGAATTACCGGTAAAGAAAATTCTTATTTTTTTTGAGCAGTGTATATTAGTCCAGTGCAGTTTTATTGTGTTTAAAATAATCTCTGCATTGCCTGTGACTGTGTGTGCCTGTACCTGCTGTATGGTTTCACTCTCATGTGTATCGCATCTAAGGTAGCTAACTCTATATTCTATACCTGAAGGGGCTAGGTGCGTCAGGGTCCTCTAATATAGTGTACACGGTACTTATCGCTATACGGATATTTTACTGTGTTACAGTCACGTACACCAGGATTTAGTTCACAAGTGTGTGTATTCTGACGCTTTGTTGTGTACTTTGTCCGCAAGTTGTGTACTCTGTCTGCATTCATCATACTAATAGCCTAATTATTGCTTTATTACAATGTCTAAAAATAAGGGCAGTAAATCTCTGGAAGCTCCTGTAAGTTGCAAAATATGCTCCAGAGGTTTACCTGAGGGGGACGTATTGTGTGATGGTCTGTGTGCTAAATGTCGTACACCTCCCAGTCAGCCTGCAGCTCCTGTAACTACAATGGAGCCACTCTGGGCTATGTTCACCACCCTCCTGGGGACTCTGGTGGACTGTTTAGCCCCCCCTATGGGACCTCCGGTGTCACTGCCACCACAAGTTGTCCCTATAGTAAATCTGCCTTGGTCGGAAAATTTGTCTACACAGCTGCAACAGTTAAATCTACTCCAGGTCACTTCCATGTCTCTGGGCCCTCTAAGCGGGCGGCTTCCTCCTCACAATCCACTAACCTCTCTGATGTTTCATCTGATGAGGAGGGGGAGCATACAGTCCTGTCAGACTCTGAATCGTGTTACTGACGAGGATTCTACCTTACAGGTTGATGTCCCTGCCCTGTTGGATGTTATTAAGCAGATCCTTCAAATCACTGAGGATTCCATTACAGTGGCCAAGAAAACGGATATGTTTAAACAACAGTGTGAGGATATGGGGTTCTTCTAATCACTCAGACACAGAGCCGATGAAACCAAAGTGATGGTTTATTTCTCACAGCACACAGGAATAGATAATTCACAGGAAACAGATGTATATATAGCCCAGAAACAGTATACAGGTAGCAGTCCAGATAGTAAGTCCCAGTAGAGGATTTAGGTCCACAGCAATTCCACACAGAAGTTCCAGATAAACAGGTCCACACAGCAGAACTATCACTGAGTCCACACAGCAGTGATAGCAGATTAGTCCATGCAGTAGTAAGTACATATAAGTCCACACAGCGCTGTTGATGCGTTCCACAAGGTACCCTGGCAGAGAATCACCCCTTAGCCAGAGTCCTGCGACTAACATGCAGAGCTAACCTGCGCAACCTCTTTTAAAACCTTCCAAATGCCCATCATGTCGCGCTCACCTGGAGAGGAGACGCAGGTTCCTGATTGGTGGGATCCCACCTCAGGTATTTCCCTACTCCCTCCCACAGCTGGCCTCCTGCTGACCACATGCTGGGTCAGGCTCCGCGATGTCTGTCAGAGACCAGGATGGAACAGAGGAAAGTAAACAGAAGGAACAATGACAGGGAAATTGGTTTAAGTCCTGATTGTCCCCTGTGGAGGAGAAGCTTCAAAGAGACATTACCTGGTCCTCAAATGTATTTCCTGTGTGACCATATAAGGATCACAGGATGGACTCAATAGGCATAGGATGAAGTCATTCCTACGCTGATTAAAGCTAGGAAAGATGTGACCGAAAGACATTATCACCGCATATGGCGAAAATATGTTGCTTGGTGTGAGGCCAGGAAGGCCTCAACGGAGGAATTTCAGCTCGGTCGATTTCTGCACTTCCTACAGTCAGGAGTGACTATGGGCCTAAAATGGGTTCCATTAAGGTCCAGATCTCGGCTCTGTCGATTTTCTTCCAAAAAGAACTGGCTTCACTGCCTGAAGTTCAGACTTTTGTTAAAGGAGTGCTGCATATTCAGCTCCCTTTTGTGCCTCCAGTGACACCGTGGGATCTCAACGTGGTGTTGGATTTCCTAAAGTCGCATTGGTTTGAGCCACTTAAAACCGTGGAGCTAAAATACCTCACGTGGAAAGTGGTCATGCTGTTGGCCTTGGCGTCGGCCAGGCGTGTATGAGAATTGGCGGCTTTGTCTTGTAAAAGCCCTTATCTGATTTTTCATATGGATAGGGCGGAATTGAGGGCTCGTTCCCAATTCCTTCCTAAGGTGGTGTCAGCTTTTCATGTGAACCAACCTATTGTGGTGCCTGTGGCTACTCGGGACTTGGAGGATTCCAAGTTACTGGACGTAGTCAGGGCCCTGAAAATATATGTTTCCAGGACGGCTGGAGTCGGGAAAACTGACTCGCTATTTATCCTGTATGCACCCAACAAGCTGGGTGCTCCTGCTTCTAAGCAGACTATTGCTCGCTGGATCTGTAGCACGATTCAACTTGCACATTCTGCGGCTGGACTGCCGCATCCTAAATCTGTAAAAGCCCATTCCATGAGGAAAGTGGGCTCTTCTTGGGCGGCTGCCCGAGGGGTCTCGGCTTTACAACTTTGCCGAGCTGCTACTTGGTCGGGTTCAAACACATTTGCAAAAATTTGCAAGTTTGATACCCTGGCTGAGGAGGACCTTGAGTTTGCTCATTCGGTGCTGCAGAGTCATCCGCACTCTCCCGCCCGTTTGGGAGCTTTGGTATAATCCCCATGGTCCTTACGGAGTTCCCAGCATCCACTAGGACGTCAGAGAAAATAAGAATTTACTCACCGGTAATTCTATTTCTCGTAGTCCGTAGTGGATGCTGGGCGCCCATCCCAAGTGCGGATTGTCTGCAATACTTGTATATAGTTATTGCCTAACTAAAGGGTTATTGTTATGAGCCATCTGTTCGTGAGGCTCAGTTGTTGTTCATACTGTTAACTGGTTATAGTATCACGAGTTGTACGGTATGATTGGTGTGGCTGGTATGAGTCTTACCCGGGATTCCAAATCCCTTCCTTATTGTGTCAGCTCTTCCTGGCACAGTTTCCCTAACTGAAGTCTGGAGGAGGGGCATAGAGGGAGGAGCCAGTGCACACTAGTGATGAGCGGATTCGGTTTTACTCTGTTTTACTCAGTTCTCAAAACCGAATCTTATTGGCTATCCAAAACACGTGACATCAGTGAGCCAATAAGATTCGGTTTTGAGAACCGAGTAAAACCGAATCCGCTCATCACTAGTGCACACCAGGTAGTCCTAATTCTTTCTTAGAGTGCCCAGTCAACTTCGGAGCCCGCTATTCCCCATGGTCCTTACGGAGTTCCCAGCATCCACTACGGACTACGAGAAATAGAATTACCGGTAAAGAAAATTCTTATTTTTTTTGAGCAGTGTATATTAGTCCAGTGCAGTTTTATTGTGTTTAAAATAATCTCTGCATTGCCTGTGACTGTGTGTGCCTGTACCTGCTGTATGGTTTCACTCTCATGTGTATCGCATCTAAGGTAGCTAACTCTATATTCTATACCTGAAGGGGCTAGGTGCGTCAGGGTCCTCTAATATAGTGTACACGGTACTTATCGCTATACGGATATTTTACTGTGTTACAGTCACGTACACCAGGATTTAGTTCACAAGTGTGTGTATTCTGACGCTTTGTTGTGTACTTTGTCCGCAAGTTGTGTACTCTGTCTGCATTCATCATACTAATAGCCTAATTATTGCTTTATTACAATGTCTAAAAATAAGGGCAGTAAATCTCTGGAAGCTCCTGTAAGTTGCAAAATATGCTCCAGAGGTTTACCTGAGGGGGACGTATTGTGTGATGGTCTGTGTGCTAAATGTCGTACACCTCCCAGTCAGCCTGCAGCTCCTGTAACTACAATGGAGCCACTCTGGGCTATGTTCACCACCCTCCTGGGGACTCTGGTGGACTGTTTAGCCCCCCCTATGGGACCTCCGGTGTCACTGCCACCACAAGTTGTCCCTATAGTAAATCTGCCTTGGTCGGAAAATTTGTCTACACAGCTGCAACAGTTAAATCTACTCCAGGTCACTTCCATGTCTCTGGGCCCTCTAAGCGGGCGGCTTCCTCCTCACAATCCACTAACCTCTCTGATGTTTCATCTGATGAGGAGGGGGAGCATACAGTCCTGTCAGACTCTGAATCGTGTTACTGACGAGGATTCTACCTTACAGGTTGATGTCCCTGCCCTGTTGGATGTTATTAAGCAGATCCTTCAAATCACTGAGGATTCCATTACAGTGGCCAAGAAAACGGATATGTTTAAACAACAGTGTGAGGATATGGGGTTCTTCTAATCACTCAGACACAGAGCCGATGAAACCAAAGTGATGGTTTATTTCTCACAGCACACAGGAATAGATAATTCACAGGAAACAGATGTATATATAGCCCAGAAACAGTATACAGGTAGCAGTCCAGATAGTAAGTCCCAGTAGAGGATTTAGGTCCACAGCAATTCCACACAGAAGTTCCAGATAAACAGGTCCACACAGCAGAACTATCACTGAGTCCACACAGCAGTGATAGCAGATTAGTCCATGCAGTAGTAAGTACATATAAGTCCACACAGCGCTGTTGATGCGTTCCACAAGGTACCCTGGCAGAGAATCACCCCTTAGCCAGAGTCCTGCGACTAACATGCAGAGCTAACCTGCGCAACCTCTTTTAAAACCTTCCAAATGCCCATCATGTCGCGCTCACCTGGAGAGGAGACGCAGGTTCCTGATTGGTGGGATCCCACCTCAGGTATTTCCCTACTCCCTCCCACAGCTGGCCTCCTGCTGACCACATGCTGGGTCAGGCTCCGCGATGTCTGTCAGAGACCAGGATGGAACAGAGGAAAGTAAACAGAAGGAACAATGACAGGGAAATTGGTTTAAGTCCTGATTGTCCCCTGTGGAGGAGAAGCTTCAAAGAGACATTACCTGGTCCTCAAATGTATTTCCTGTGTGACCATATAAGGATCACAGGATGGACTCAATAGGCATAGCAATGATAACCTGTAATAACCTCATACCAGACTGGCATCCTCCTACAATAACATAACATGACATCACTATGTGCCAGGTCACAGCACACCGGTATTTACCTGGGTAAGATTATAGTTCAGAATATATAGGCTAATGGATGAACACACACATGGGGTAATAGGGACACAAGCCAGAGAGCCATGGGAACAGAAGGAATAAAAAGTACATGAAACGCTATAAAGATTGAAACACCACAAATACAGTATTAGCCCCTCTTATATCCCCACAAACAGGTCGTGGTTAAAACTGTATTACCCCATTCTGATCATCTTGTGGACATCAGGAAGGAACCCTGGTCTGCCCCAGGTAAGAAATTTCAGTTCCCCAAATGGACTTTGGCTCGCCATCCTCTCCCTGCAGAGTTATGTGGTAAGTGAGAAAACCCACCGCCAGTGGACTCTCACATCACCCGTCTCGTGTCGTGTACTCTGCCTATCACCACTGTCACCTCCCTGAAGTAACCGACAGATATGCGTGTGGAGGGATGCTGTCTCTTTCAAGAGATGCCTTCCTCCCCAGTTCTACACTACGGTACGCCTTTTGGATCCATTGAAGGTGCAGGCTCTACAACGCTGGTGGGTTCTCTCCTGAGTACAGGAGGTGTTGTAGCGGTACCTCAGTCCCAGCATGGCAGAGGCTATTAATCGACCATGTTAATTGTGCAGAAACCGAATGGGTCTTTTCGGCCTATACTCAACCTCAAGTCACAAAACACATTTGTGAGGGTCGCCAAGTTTCGTATGGAAACATTGTGCTCTTTTGTGCTGGCGATGGAACCCGTAGACTTCATGGTATCCCTGGATATACAGGATGCTTATCTGAATATTCCTATTGCCATATCGCATCAGCAGTTCCTGCGGTTTGCTATTGGCAACAGTCACTACCAATTCCAGACTCTGCCGTTCGGACTGGACACGGCTCCTCGGATCTTCACCAAGGTTATGGCCGTGATGATGGTGCACCTCCATTGCTAGGAAGTCAGAATCTTGCCATACTTGGATGACCAGCTGATTCTGGCGAGTTCCCACAATGTCCTCCTCAGTCATCTACAATTGACGGTGAGTTGCTTACAAGCCCACGGATGGCTTATCAATTGGATGAAGTCCTTGCTGGTCCCAGCTCAGAGCATGGTGCACCTAGCAGCGCTTCTGGACACACACATTCAGAGACTGTTCCTGTCTCCAGACAAGGTCCTGAAAATCCAGGACAGGATAAGACACTACATCCATCACCCCAGAGTGTCGATTCACTCGCCGATGCAGGTACTTGGCCTGATGGAGTCGATGTTCGACATGGTGGATTACGCTCAATTTCATTCCCGCCCTCAACAACGATTAATTCTTGCCAAGTGGGATGGCCTGCCTCATCAGATCAGATCCCAAAGGATCTTGTTGACTCCGGAGGTTCATTGGTTGCTGACCTGGTGACTCCAGGACCAGCAATTGAGCAGGGGCAGTCTCTTCTGGATCCCTGACTGTGTCCTCCTGATGACGGATGCAAGCCTGAGGGGATGGGGAGCAGTGTTGGAGCAACACTCTTTTCAGGGTCGGTGGCCCAAGGAAGAATCACTCCTCTCAACAAAACATCCTAGAGCTGAGGGCGGTGTTCAATGCATTATCACTTGCCCTGCCTCTGGTACGGAACAGACCGGTTCAGGTACGGTCAGACAACTCCACAACAGTGGCATACATAAACCATCAAGCCGGCACTCGAAGCCGCATGGCTACGAAGGAAGTGTCAAAAATCCTTTGTTGGGCATAATGCCCTCTGCCAAGTATATCGGTCGTGTTCATTCCGGGTGTCCTAAACTGGGAAATGGACTACCTCAGTCGCCAGGACGTACACACCGAAGAGTGGAGTCTTCATCCTGAAGTCTTTCAACTTCTGGTGGACAGGTGGGGTCTTCTGGAAGCAGACCTAATGGTGTCTCAACACAATCACAAGGTTCCTTTCTTCAGATCAAGGACAAGGGATTCTCAAGCAGCATTTGTGGACGCACTGGCAGTTTCATGGAACTTTTGGCTACCTTACATGTTCCCTCTAGTGTCACTCCTGCCCATGGTTCTACAGAGGTTCAAACAGAAAGGCGGAATGCTGCTTCTAATCGCTCCAGCGTGGCCCAGATGGCATTGGTTCCCAGACCTGCAGGGTATATCGATGGGGCATCCCCTTCTACTTCCTCAATGACCAGAGCTCCTCTTACAGGGCCCTTGTCTCTACCCAGACCTGGCCAGACTGGTTTTGACGGTGTGGCTTTTGAAACATCACTCCTGAGAGCCAAATGATTTTCAGAGGTGGTTATTCAAATGATGTTGAAAGCCCGCAAACCAGCATCTGCCTTGATTTATTATAGGGTTTGGAATTCTTAATTCACTTTCTGTGCTGGGATGAATTACGATGTCCATAGATTCAGAACTTCCAGGATACTGGCTTTTCTGGAAAGAGGCCTGGACTTAGGTCTTCGTCTTGCCTTCCTCAAGGTTCATATATCTGCCTTGTCGGTTTGGTTTCGGAGAAAAATTACCTGATGTTCAGACGTTCATTCAGGGTGTTATTCGGATTCAGCCTCCCTATGTCCCTCCTGTGGCTCCATGGGATTTGTCTGTTGTGCTGAATGCTCTGCAAGAGTCTTCAATTGAACCTCTCGAATCGGTGGACCTTAAATGGCTTACAGCCAAGGTCCTGTTGTTGCTGGCTATTGCCTCTGCAAGACATGTGTCGGACTTAGGCGCTTGTCCTGTCGTCCGACCTTTCTCCTATTCTACCGGACCGGGCAGTTCTACGAACTTATTTGCCTAAGGTGGTGTCATCTTTTCACCTTAACCAAGAAATTGTGGTTCCAGCCTTTGTCTCTTCAAATTTGTTTCCCAAAGAATGTTCTTTGGATGTGGTTAGAGCTCTCCGTATCTATGTGGAGAGAACTGCCTCTATCAGGAGGTCAGATTCCCTTTTTGTTTTGTTTGTTTTTTACAAATGTGGCTGGCCTGCGAATAAGCAAACCTTGGCCAGATGGATTAGAATGGTGATTGCACAAGCCTATGCACAGGCTGGACTCCCAGCTCCTGCTGCAGCCCATTCTACTTAGTTTGTTGGACCTTCTTGGGCTAGCCGGTCATGGCACGTCCCCAGAACAATTGTGCAAGTCAGCGGCGTGGTCCTCAGTGAACACGTTCATTAGGTCCTATGCCTTTGATCCTTCCTCCTCCCAGGCAACTTCCTTTGGACGCCGGGTTCTCTTACCCGCTAGGTTGCGTTCCCTCCCTTGAGGAATTGCTTTAGGACATCCCCGATGTTTTCCCTGTGGAACACTGTGTTACCCCACTGTAGAAAAGCAGACTTATGGTAGACTTACCATGGGTAACTTTCTTTCTGCGTGGTACACTGAGTTCCACAGGGCACCTAGCCTCTTTGGGTTGTATGACATTAGCCGCTGGTACCCTCTCCTGTCGTGACATTGTGGTTCTATGTGACTAACATATGCCTTCTCTTTTACCTGCTCCTGCATTGGACTGGTTAATGAAACTGAGCTTTCAGTGCCTGGAGGTGGGGTTATTAGAGGAGGCCTTATTGCATCCTGGGACAGTCAAAGCTTTGCCTGATAGTGCCTCTGGATCCAAGATCCCACTCTATACCCTGATGTTTTCCTTGTGGAACCCAGTGTACCTCGCAGAAAGAGAGTTAACCATGGTAAGCCTACCATAACACTTTAATGGAGCCTAACTTAAGGCCCGCATCCACACCAGCTTGCAAAAAATGGAGAAAACGACCCAGCTGAAACTCTTCCGTAGGCGCCTTCTTGGATTCACACCAAGACACACATTTTCTCCATATACGGTGGTAATGCTTTGCCGTTATCTCCTTTCTAGCTTTCAGTAGAGTGGGGATGACCTCTCCGGGAATACCCTTTCGAGCTAGGATTTGGCGTTCAACCGCCATGCCGTCAAACGCAACCGCGGTAAGTCTTGGAACATGCAGGGCCCCTGCTGTAATAGATCCTCTATTAGAGGAAGAGGCCAGGGATCTCCTATGAGTAATTCCTGAAGATCCGGATACCAGGCCCTCCGTGGCCAATCCGGAACGAGTATCGCCTGAACCCTTGTTTTTCTTATGATCCTTATCACCTTTGGGATGAGAGGAAGTGGAGGGAACACATAGACCGACTGAAACACGGTGTCACTAGAGCGTCCACAGCTACTGCCTGAGGGTCCCTCGACCTGGAACAATACGTCTGAAGCTTCTTGTTAAGGCGAGACGCCATCATATCTATTTGAGGAATTCCCCAATGACCTGTCACTTCTGAAAAGACCTCTTGATGAAGACCCCACTCTCCTGGATGGAGATCGTGTCTGCTGAGGAAGTCTGCTTCCCAGTTGTCCACGCCTGGAATGAAGACCGCTGACAGAGTGCTTGCATGTTTTTCCGCCCAGCGAAGAATCTTTGTGGCCTCCGCCATTGCCGCTCTCCTCCTTGTTCTGCCTTGGCGGTTTATGTGCGCCACCGCTGTTATGTTGTCCGGCTGAATCAGGACGGGTAGGCCGCGCAGCAGATGTTCCACTTGTAGAAGGCCGTTAATAATAATAATAATATACTTTATTTAGTCATTAACAAAATCAGCAACGAAATGTCAATGAAAATACAATCAGAGCCTTACAATACCATAAGATAACAGTGAAGCTATGCCACATTTCGGAAACATTAGCACACAACCTGGTAATCATTTAACAGCCGAACAGCAGTTGGAAAGAAGCTGTTTGTCATACGATTTGTATGAGCGCGGACACTCCTGAACCGTTTTAATGATGGCAATCTTTCGAAGATCAAGCAATTTGGATGACTCTCATCAGTGAATATACTCCTAGCTTTCCTTAATACACTTCTAGTATAAGAATCCTTCATACTTGGCAGAGACACCCCAATGATCCTGTAGATGGCCCTTAATTCCAGAATGTTTATGTGTAGACAAGCTTCTTGGCTTGACCATTTTCCCTGGAAATTTACCCCCTGTGTGACTGCTCCCCAACCTTGGAGACTCGCATCCGTGGTCACGAAGATCCAATCTTGGATCCCGAACCTGCGACCCTCTAGAAGGTGAGAAAGTTGGAGCCACCACAGGAGAGAAATCCTGGCCCTGGGGGACAGGCTTATCTTCCGGTGCATGTATAGATGGAACCCGGACCACTTGTTCAACAGGTCCCACTGAAAAGTTCTTGCATGGAACCTGCCAAACGGAATGGCCTCGTAGGCCGCCACCATTTTCCCCAGCACTCGAGTGCATTGATGAATCGACACTCTTGCCGGTTTCAGAAGCTTCTTGACCATATTCTGGATTTCCAGAGCTTTTTCCAATGGGAGAAAAATTCTCTGCAGTTCCGTGTCCAGAATCATGCCCAAAAACGACAGCCGTGTTGTCGGAATCAACTGCGACTTTGGCAAATTTAGGACCCAGCAATGTTGTTGCAGAACTGTCAGGGAGAGCACCACTTTTTTAGCAACTGCTCCTGTGATCTCACCTTTATCAGGAGATCGTCCAAGTACAGGATAATTGTGACCCCTTGCTTGCCATCATTTCCGCCATTACCTTGGTGAAAATCCTCGGGGCCGTGGAAAGACCAAACGGCAACGTCTGAAATTGGTAGTGACAATCCTGAACAGCAAACCTCAGGTACGCCTGATGTGGAGGATATATGGGGACATGTAGGTAAGCATTCTTTATGCCGACAGACACCATAAAATCCCCCCCTCCAGACTGGAGAACACTGCTCAGAGAGATTCCATCTTTAATTTTTTTAAATACAGATTGAGAGATTTTAAGTTCAGAATCGGTCTGACCGAGCCATCCGGTTTCGGGACCACGAACAGGGTTGAATAAAACCCTTCCCCCCGCTGTAGCGGGATTACCGCGACAATGACTTGCTGCCGACACAGCTTTTGTATTGCCGCACACACTACCTCTCTTTCGGAAGAGAAGCTGGCAAGGCCCATTTGAAAAATCGGTGCGGAGGCATGTCTTGAAACTCCAGTTTGTATCCTTGGGTCACAATTTCCAGCACCCAAGAATACAGGCCTGAGTGAACCCAGACCTGACTGAAGAGCTGAAGACGCGCCCCCACCGGTGCGGACTCCCGCAGCGGAGCCCCAGCGTCATGCGGTGGCTTTGGCAGAAGCCGGGGAGGACTTCTGCTCCTGGGTGCTTGCCACAGCCACCGATCATTTTTCCTTTTCCCTTACCCTAGCAGAAAGGAAAGAGGACCCTCGTCCTTTCCTGAATTTATGAGGCTGAAAGGACTGCATCTGGTATTGAGGGGTTTTCTTTTGCTGTGGAGGGACAAAAGGCAAAAAGGACGACTTACCCGCGGTAGCTGTAGAAACCAGGTCCGTGAGGCCTTCACCAAACAAAACTTCACCTTTGAAGGGCAGAGCCTCCATAGCCTTTTCAGAATCAGCATCACCAGTCCATTGATGTGTCCACAACGCCCTCCTAGCCGAGATTGCCATGGTATTGGCCCTTGAAGCCAAGAGGCCAATATCTCTCGCAGCGTCCTTTAGATAGACAGCAGCATCCCTGATGTGACCTAGCGTCAAAAGCACGCTTTCCCTCTCCAGGGTGTCTATTTCAGATGACAAGTTATCTGCCCACTTTTCAATAGCGCTACTCACCCATGCCGATGTCACGGCCGGCCTGAGCAGCGTACCCGTAGCGATAAATAGATTTCAAGGTAGTTTCCTGCTTACGATCGGCAGGATCTTTAAGTGCTGACCTGTCCGGGGACGGTAGCGCCACCTTCTTGGACAAACGCGCCAGGGCTTTGTCCACCGTAGGGGAGGATTCCCACCGTAACCTATCCACCAAGGGAAATGGATACGCCATATAAATCCTCCTGGGAATCAGTAGCCTTTTGTCAGGAGCTTCCCAAGCTTTTTCAAAAAGAGCGTTCAGTTCACGAGAGGGAGGAAACGTTACCTCAGGTTTCTTTCCCTTAAACATACAGACCCTTGTCTCAGGGACAGCGGGGTCTTCTGTGATATGTAACACTTCTTTTATTGCCACAATCATGTACTGAATACTCTTAGCCACCTTAGGATGTAACTTGGCATCATTATAGTCAACACTGGAGTCGGAATCCGTGTCGGTATCTGTGTCTGCTATTTGGGTAAATTAACGTTTCTGGGACACTGAGGGGGTCTGAGATTGTGACAAAACATATCCCATGGATTGTCTCCATGCTTGGTTCTGAGCCTCAGATTTGTCCAACCTCTTGTGCAACAAAGCCACACTTGTATTTAAAACACTCCACATCTCTACCCAATCAGCAGTCGGTGGTGCCAATGGAGTCACTCCCTCATTATGTTCAGCCCCCACCACAGCCTCCTCCTGGGAAGAGCATTCAGCCTCAGACATGTCGACACACGCGTACCGACACCCACAAACACACTGGGCTATAGGGGACAGACCCACAGTAAGGCCCTTCAAAGAGACAGAGAGGGAGTTTGCCAGCTCACACCCAGCGCCTCACCAGTCTGATAGAATTAAATAATGCCCCAGACCTATAAGCGCTTTTATATAATAGTAATCAACACCAAATTGCTGTGCTCCCCCTTGTTTTTTGCACCCTGTTATTGTGACAGCAGTGAAGGGCCAGGAGCAGCGTCTCTGCAGCAAGCTGTGGAGATAAAATGGCGCTGGTTAGAGCTGGAGGACGAAGCCCCGCCCCCTCAATGGCGCGCTTGTGTTCCGCTTTTCTTTATACTGGCGGGGGTCTGTATACAGTTCCTATGCACTGTATACCAACTTGCCAGTCTCAGTTAGAGGTTTTATTGCTGCCCAGGGCGCCCCCCCCCCCTGCTCCCTGCACCCATGTAGTGCCTTGTGTGTGTGGGAGCAATGGCGCGCCGCGCGACCACTGCGTGGTACCTCAAGGAAGAACTGAAGTCTTCTGCCGCCTCTGAAGTCTTCTTGCTTCTGCTACTCACCCGGCTTCTTACTTCAGGCTCAGTGAGGGGGATGGCGGCGCGGCTCTGGGAACGAACAGCTAGGCTATACCAAGAGATCAGACCCTCTGGAGCTAATGGTGTCCAGTAGCCTAAGAAGCAGAGCCTTTGAACTCACAGAAGTAGGCCTGCTTCTCTCCCCTCAGTCCCACGAAGCAGGTAGCCTGTTGCCAGCAGTGCTCCCTGAAAATAATAAACCTAACAAAAGTCTCTTTTTAGAGAAACTCTGTAGAGCTCCCCTAGTGTGTGACCAGTCTCCTCTTGGCACAGAATCTAACTGAGGTCTGGAGGAGGGGCATAGAGGGAGGAGCCATTTCACGCCCATTAAAGTCTTAAAGTGCCCATATCTCATGCGGATCCCGTCTATACCCCATGGTCCTTTTGGAGTCCCCAGCATCCTCTAGGACGTAGGAGAAATATATATATATATATATATATGTTTATATATATATATATATATATATATATATATATATATATGTTTATATATTGGGTGAACTACAGCGCCAAAAAAACAGTAGAGTAATTTTTCACAATATGTCGGTCGTAAGTTACAGTCACTATGTGCCACTCCCTTATGTGTAAAGGGCGTCCGCTAATATCTTAAATGTAGCCTACACTAGTACGTGTGTAGGACAGTAATCAAATAGATAAAAAATGGATAAGATCTAAGCGACCACTGGTGGCATCAAATGCTAGGAACTGCGTTTTTTTCACAAAGATATGGGATTTATTATAGAACAGATTTTTATAAAATTACGCGCAAAAGTTATAAAACAAAAAGGCACAGAAGATAAAAAAGGGTTATTATAGCAGCAAAATGAATCATTGTGTTCTAGCGGAAACGCTAATTAAGAAAACACGTGAAAAATCATATAGAAACATATAAAAACATGCGAAAATATAGCACAAAAATTTATGGGAAGAGGGGACTGTAAAACTCATACGCTAAAAGTTGTAAAAACATATGACATGCATAAAAAAATAAGTATCACGGTACGCTATTGGTCAAGGATAAAATAGATAAAGCAGCTTAACTGAGGATTCAAAAGTGATATCAGGATTCATAAATTTTTGTGCTATATTTTCGCCAGTTTTTATATGTTTTTATATTATTTCTCTAACGTCCTAAGTGGATGCTGGGGACTCCGTAAGGACCATGGGGAATAGCGGCTCTGCAGGAGACTGGGCACAACTAAAGAAAGCTTTAGGACTACCCTGGTGTGCACTGGCTCCTCCCACTATGACCCTCATCCAGACCTCAGTTAGAATCTTGTGCCCGGCAAAGCTGGATGCACACTAGGGGCTCTCCTGAGCTCCTAGAGAGAAAGTATATTTTAGTTTTTTTATTTTACAGTGAGATCTGCTGGCAACAGACTCACTGCAGCGAGGGACTAAGGGGAGAAGAAGCGAACCTACCTAACTGGTGGTAGCTTGGGCTTCTTAGGCTACTGGACACCATTAGCTCCAGAGGGATCGACCGCATGGAACCGGCCATTGATGTTCGGTCCCGGAGCCGCGCCGCCGGCCCCCTTACAGAGCCAGAAGCAAGAAGAGTCCGGAAAATCGGCGGCAGAAGACATCAGTCTTCACCAAGGTAGCGCACAGCACTGCAGCTGTGCGCCATTGCTCCTCATACACACTTCACACTCCAGTCACTGAGGGTGCAGGGCGCTGGGGGGGGGCGCCCTGAGCAGCAATAAAAACACCTTGGCTGGCAAATATATCACAATATATAGCCCCAGAGGCTATATATGTGATAAATACCCCTGCCAGAATCCATAAAAAAGCGGGAGAAAAGTCCGCGAAAAAGGGGCAGAGCTATCTCCCTCAGCACACTGGCGCCATTTTCTCTTCACAGTGCAGCTGGAAGACAGCTCCCCAGGCTCTCCCCTGTAGTTTTCAGGCTCAAAGGGTTAAAAAGAGGGGGGGGGGCACTAAATTTAGGCGCAATATTGTTTATACAAGCAGCTATTGGGGGAAAAATCACTCAGTTATAGTGTTAATCCCTGCATTATATAGCGCTCTGGTGTGTGCTGGCATACTCTCTCTCTGTCTCCCCAAAGGACTTTGTGGGGTCCTGTCCTCAGTCAGAGCATTCCCTGTGTGTGTGCTGTGTGTCGGTACGGCTGTGTCGACATGTGGGATGAGGAAGGTTACGTGGAGGTGGAGCAGAGGCCGATAAATGGGATGTCGCCCCCTGTGGGGCCGACACCAGAGTGGATGGATAGGTGGAATGTATTAACCGACATAAAACAGATGTGGGACAGCCGGCTTCTCGGCCCGCGCCTGCCCAGGCGTCTCAAAGGCCATCAGGGGCTCAAAAAAGCGCCCGTTACCTCACATGGCAGACACAGATGTCGACACGGAGTCTGACTCCAGTGTCGACGGGGTTGAGACATATACACAATCCACTAGGAACATCCGTTACATGATCTCGGCAATGAAAAATGTGTTACGCATTTCTGATATGAACCCAAGTACCACATAAAAGGGGTTTTATTTTTGGGGAGAAAAAGCAGCCAGTGTTTTGTTCCCCCATCAGATGAATGAATGAAGTGTGTAAAGTAGCGTGGGTTCCCCCGATAAGAAACTGGTAATTTCTAAAAAGTTACTGATGGCGTACCCTTTCCCGCCAGAGGATAGGTCACGTTGGGAGATATCCCTTAGGGTGGATAAGGCGCTCACACGTTTGTCAAAAAAGGTGGCACTGCCGTCTTAGGATACGGCCACCTTGAAGGAGCCTGCTGATAAAAAGCAGGAGGCTATGCTGAAGTCTGTATATACACACTCAGGTTATATACTGAGACCTGCAATTGCCTCAGCATAAATAGTGCTGCTGCAGCGTGGTCTGATACCCAGTCAGATAATATTAATACTCTAAGACAGGGATAATAGTTTGCTAACATAGAGCATATTAAAGACGTTGTCTTAGATATAAAGGATGCACAGAGGGATATTTGCCGGCTGGCATCCAGAATTAATGCAATGTCCATTCTGCCAGAAGGGTATTAGAAACCCGGCAGTGGACAGGTGATGCTGCCTATAAAAGGCACATGGAGATTCTGCCTTATAAGGGTGAGGAATTGTTTGGGGATGGTCTCTGGGACCTCGTATCCACAGCAACAGCTGGGAAGAATTTTTTTTACCTCAGGTTTCCTCACAGCCTAAGAAAGCACTGTATTTTCAGGTACAGTCCTTTCGGCTTCAGAAAAGCAAGCGGGTCAAAGGCGCTTCCTTTCTGCACAGAGACAAGGGAAGAAGAAAAAAGCTGCACCAGCAGCCAGTTCCCAGGATCAAAAATCTTCCCCCGCTTCCTCTGAGTCCACCGCATGACGTTGGGGCTCCACAGGTGGAGACAGGTGCGGTAGGAGCGCGTCTCGGGAACTTCAGGGACCAGTGGGCTTGCCCACAGGTGGATCCCTAGGTTCTGCAAATAGTATCACAGGGATACAGGCTGGAGTTCGAGGCGACTCCCCCTCGCCGTTACCTCACATCAGCCTTGCCTGCTGCCCTCGGAGAAAGGTAGTACTGCGGCAATTCACAAGCTGTACTTCCAGCAGGTGATATCAAGGTACCCCTCCTTCAACAAGGCCGGGGTTACTATTCCAAAATGTTGTAGTACCGAAACCAGACGGTTCGGTGAGACCCATTCTAAAATTGAAAGCCTTGAACACTTATATACGAAGGTTCAAGTTCAAAATGGAATCGCTCAGGGCGATTATTGCAAGCCTGGAGAATTTCATGGTATCACTGGACATCAAGGATGCTTACCTGCATGTCCCTATTTACCCTCTTCACCAGGAGTACCTCAAAATTGTGGTACAGGATTGTTATTACCAATTCCAGACGTTGCCGTTGGTCTGTCCCCGGCACCGAGGTATTTACCAAGGTAATGGCTGAAATAATTATCCCGTACTTGGACGATCTCCTTATAAAGGCGAGGTCCAGGGAGCAGTTGTTCGGCGGAGTAGCACTATCTCGGGAAGTGCTACAACAGCACGACTGGATTCTGAATATTCCAAAGTCGCAGCTGGTTCCTACGACGCGTCTACTGTTCCTGGGTATGGTTCTGGACACAGAACAGGATAAAAAGGGTTTCTCCCGGAGGAGAAGTCCAAGGAGTTGTCGTCTCTAGACAGAGACCTCCTAATACGTATACAGGTGTCGGTGCATCAATGCATGCGAGCCCTGGGAAGGATGGTAGCTTCTTACGAAGAAATTCCATTCGCCAGGTCCCATGCAAGGATTTTCCAGTGGGATCTGTTGGACAAGTGGTCCGGGTCGCATCTTCAGATGCATCGGCGGATAACCCTGTCTCCAAGGGCCAGGGTGTCGCTGTTGTGGTGGCTGCAGAGTGCTCATCTTCTAGGGGGGCGCAGATTCGGCTTACAGGACTGGGTCCTGGTGACCACGGATGCCAGCCTTCGAGGCTGGGGGGCAGTCACACAGGGAAGAAACCTCCAAGGCTATGGAAAAGTCAGGTGACTTCCCTACACATAAATATTCTGGAACTAAGGGCCATTTACAATGCCCTAAGTCAGGCTAGGCCCTGCTTCAACACCGGCCGGTGCTGATCCAGTCAGACAACATCACGGCGGTCGCTCATGTAAACCGACAGGGCGGCACAAGAAGCAGGATGGCGATGGCAGAAGCCACAAGGATTCTCCGATGGGCGGAAAATCATGTGTTAGCACTGTCAGCAGTGTTCATTCCCGGAGTGGACAACTGAGAAGCAGACTTTCTCAGCAGACACGACCTCCACCCGGGAGAGTGGGGACTTCATCCAGAAGTCTTCCAAATGATTGTACACCGTTGGGAAAGGCCACAGGTGGACATGATGGCGTCCCGCCTCAACAAAAAGATACAAAGATATTGCGCCAGGTCAAGGAACCCTCAGGCGATAGCTGTGGACGCTCTGGTAACACCGTGGGTGTACCAGTCGGTGTATGTGTTCCCTTCTATGCCTCTCATACCCAGGGTAATGAGAATAATAAGAAGGAGAGGAGTAAGAACTATACTCATTGTTCCGGGTTGGCCAAGAAGAGCTTGGTACCTAGAACTCCAAGAAATGATCTCAGAGGACCCATGGCCTCTTCCGCTCAGACAGGACCTGCTGCAGCAGGGGGCCTGTCTGTTCCAAGACGTACCGCGGCTGCGTTTGACGGCATGGCGGTTGAACGCCGGATCCTGAAGGAAAAGAGCATTCCGGAGGAAGTTATCCCTACGCTATTTAAAGCTAGGAGAGAAGTGAACGCAAACCATTATCACCGCATATGGCGGAAATATGTTGCGTGCTGTAAGGCCAGTAAGGCCCCAAAGGAGGAATTTCAGCTAGGTCGATTTCTGCACTTCCTACAAGTCAGAGGTGACTATGGGCCTAAAATTGGGTTCCATTAAGGTCCGGATTTCGGCTCTATCGATTTTCTTCCAAAATAGAACTGGCTTCACTGCCTGAAGTTCAGACTTTTGTTAAGGGAGGGCTGCTTAGTCAGCCCCCGTTTGTGCCTCCAGTGGCACCGTGGGATCTCAACGTAGTGTTGGATTTCCTGAAGTCGCATTGTGTTGAGCCACTTAAATCCGTGGAGCTACAATACCTCACGTGGAAAGTGGTCATGCTGTGGGCCTGGGCGTCAGCCAGGCGTGTATCAGAATTGGCGGCTTTGTCATGCAAAAGCCCTTATCTGTATTTTATATGGATAGGGCGGAATTGAGGACTCGTTCCCAATTCCTTCCTAAGGTGGTATCAGTTTTTCATGTGAACCAACCTATTTTGGTGCCTGCGGCTACTTGGGACTTGGAGGATTCCAAGTTACTGGACGTAGTCAGGGCCCTGAAAAGTATATGTTTCCAGGACGGCTGGAGTCAGGAAAACTGACTCGCTATTTATCCTGTATGCACCCTACAAGCTGGGTGCTCCTGCTTCTAAGCAGACTATTGCTCGCTGGATCTGTAGCATGATTCAACTTGCACATGCTGCGGCTGGACGGCCGCACCCTAAATCTGTAAAAGCCCATTCCACGAGGAAAGTGGGCTCTTCTTGGGCGGCTGCCCGAGGGGTCTCGGCTTTACAAATTTGCCGAGCTGTTACTTGGTCGGGTTCAAACACTTTTGCAAGAGTCTACAAGTTTGATACCCTGGCTGAGGAGGACCTAGAGTTTGCTCATTCGGTGCTGCAGAGTCATCCGCACTCTCCCGCCCGTTTGGGAGCTTTGGTATAATCCCCATGGTCCTTACGGAGTCCCCAGCATCCACTTAGGACGTTAGAGAAAATAAGATTTTACTCACCGGTAAATCTATTTCTCGTAGTCTGTAGTGGATGCTGGGCGCCCATCCCATGTGCGGATTGTCTGCAATACTTGTTTATAGTTATTGCCTAACTAAAGGGTTATTGTTGAGCCATCTGTTGAGAGGCTCAGATATATTTCATACTGTTAACTGGGTATAGTATCACGAGTTATACGGTGTGATTGGTGTGGCTGGTATGAGTCTTACCCGGGATTCAAAATCCTTCCTTATTGTGTCTGCTCTTCCGGGCACAGTATCCTAACTGAGGTCTGGAGGAGGGTCATAGTGGGAGGAGCCAGTGCACACCAGGTAGTCCTAAAGCTTTCTTTAGTTGTGCCCAGTCTCCTGCGGAGCCGCTATTCCCCATGGTCCTTACGGAGTCCCCAGCATCCACTACGGACTACGAGAAATAGATTTACCGGTGAGTAAAATCTTATTTTTTCACGTGTTTTCTTAATTGCGTTTCCGCTAGAACACAATGATTCATTTTGCTGCTATAAGACCCCTTTTTTTATCTTCTGTGCCTTTTTGTTTTATAACTTTTGCGCGTAATTTTATAAAAATCTGTTCTATAATAAATCCCATATCTTTTTGAAAAAAAACGCAGTCCCTAGCATTTGATGCCACCAGTGGTCGCTTAGATCTTATCCATTTTATTTATATATATATATATATATATAAAGAAGATATAGGGCGGCACTCCAATGGTTTTGTGAAAAAGAAAGCTCACTGAGGCAGCATAGTTATTATCAACGTTTCAGGTGTCTTTATTCACACCTTTCGTCAGGATAACAAAACATAAAACTTACATACCTTATATAACACCAGTGTGTGCAGAAAGCCTCATTCCCCTGCTTCCGGTATCCGGAGCTGACGTCATAAGCGCCGCCCCATACTCTGACGTATGGTATGGGCGGAATAGTAATTCTGGCAACAGCCTATAGAAAACTGCAAGCCGTGCAAGCCACACCCCGTGGGTGTGCTTGTTACCACGGCAACATGCTATACAAAGCCCGTCAAAGCACCCGTTAACAAGAGCAGGGAGCCTAAGGCATAAGCGTGTGATGAGACCGCAAACCAACGTGGGTACTTCCCACATCAGGCACACTAGACCGCACGATAATTCAAACGGTCACATATGCGTTGATGGGGATGAAGGAATGACACCACAAAGATACCTCCACCAAAGGGGACAAGTATATAGATATGGTTAAAAAGCAGATGTTAAACGTGGTTATAAGAATAGAGCCAAGTTATAATACATAACACAGTGTACATTCAACCTTTTCAGATCGACTTCTCCTTTTTACACGTTATATAGATGACTTGCTACTCATCTGGGCAGGCACTCCAGAAGAATTCAAAGATTGGATGCGGAGAATCAATCATCTGGATGCTAACATCAAATTTACATTTGAGTGCAGCACTGACGTTATCCACTACTTGGACGTGCAGATTACAAGACATGGGAACCATCTTCAGACGTCTGTATATCATAAATCGACAGACAAGAATACGCTGTTACATACGTTGGTTTGCGGTCTCATCGTTTTCTATAGGCTGTTGCCAGAATTACTATTCCGCCCATACCATACGTCAGAGTATGGGGCGGCGCTTATGACGTCAGCTCCGGATACCGGAAGCAGGGGAATGAGGCTTTCTGCACACACTGGTGTTATATAAGGTATGTAAGTTTTATGTTTTGTTATCCTGACGAAAGGTGTGAATAAAGACACCTGAAACGTTGATAATAACTATGCTGCCTCAGTGAGCTTTCTTTTTCACAAAACCATTGGAGTGCCGCCCTATATCTTCTTTGTTTGCTGGGCCTTGCAGTGCCACGGGAAGGCACCCTGGTATACAACTACATGCTGTTGGAGTGCCGGTCGTATCCAGAGATATTTAAAAGAGGACTTGGACATGCAAGTATCTTTCTGACATGGCAACCATGCTATTTGATATATAAATAACGTCAGTGCTGGGATTTGTGTGAGTGTGTTTTTCACTATTCTTTAGTGGTGTTTTTTCCAGTTGGGACTTGTTGTTTGCACTGCAGTGCATAAATTTTTCAGTATGGAAGCAGGAGGTGGTGTGCCCAATACCCTGGGTTTTCAGCCTGTGAGTTTACCTACGGGTGACTTGTTAAGTTTTTCGGAGTCAGAAGCAGAGGCACGTTTGGTGAAAGACACTTTCCAGTCTGCAGCTGGAGGTGATTCTGCAGAGGATATCTTTTATGCTTTGTTAAAATTACGCAAAAGGGAGATTGATTATCACCTGCATGGTGTGACTATCTCTGATTACTACAGGGAACGCAAAATCCCTAGGGGATTCAGAATA
The DNA here is from genome assembly GCF_028390025.1 of Pseudophryne corroboree. NCBI lineage: Eukaryota > Metazoa > Chordata > Amphibia > Anura > Myobatrachidae > Pseudophryne > Pseudophryne corroboree. The sequence continues at coordinate 260,543,655 of NC_086450.1, forward strand.
AAGAACATTCCCACCATTGGAAGGTCAAATCCTGAATTTTGCAGACGGTGGGCAGCGATATTAAATAAATGCTCGCTCGACCTGATGATTTTGGTTGTGGAAGAGTCTACTAGAATCCTGAATGAGACCACATCAAAAATTAAAGAGATAGAACGCACTTCCAAACATTTATTAGTTAATGATACTAGAGAAGATTGGCTGCAAAAGCTACAGGTGAAAATTGACTCCCATAAACAAGAGTTGATTAAATACAAAAAAACCAAATTGGCAGCAGTCAATAGAGATTATGAGGAACAGACGGTATATCCGTGGGCCACTGGCAAATTCCCAGTAAGGAATAAAAGGTTTTTTCCAAGACGCAACATGAGGAGGTTCCTAACGGACACTGAGGGGTCAGCTGTGGACAGCTCAGCCACTGATTCTGACCAGGCATCAAGTTCTAACACAGGTAAACCCCCTTTAGGGGCCACGACCCGGGCAAAGGTCGCCCCAAAAAAAGAGTCCGCGGCAAATCGAGGCGGAGTAGGCAGGGGGAGAGGCAGAGAAAAACGTTAATGCCTAAAAATGACCTCATTATCAACCTTTCCTCTCATGTCCTGACTACAGATGAAACATCTCTACTCAACAAAGGATTAACCTTTGTACCAATTACTAAGTTTAATCGGTTTGATTGGAAAGTAGATTCCTGGAAACACCAGAGGAGCATCAAGCTTAAAGAGTTCTATGGGAGAAACAACACGGGGGAGGAGGTTCCATCCAGTAAATATTCCATACGGCCCAAGTCGACATTTGAACCACAAACTCACAATGCTGCCATCAAGAGTTATGCCCGCATGTTGGAAGATGGTGTTGACTATGAAGCGGGTAGATTACCTGAAGTCTCTCCCAATTTATCTAAAGGGGAATTTCAAGCTCTACAGAACCTCAGCAAAAATAGATCCTTAGTTATAAGGGCAGCGGATAAGGGTGGGGCTATAGTGTTACAGGATTTACCAACTTATAATGCAGAAATATACCGTCAGTTGAATGATCAGGCTGTGTATTGCAAATTGGGCGCAGACCCAACTATCAGATTCAAACAAGAGATCGATATGATCCTGATGCAAGCCCATCAGAACGCAATTATTGATCAGCAAACACTGAAGGCCTTGACGGTGGACCACCCTGTAACTCCACTCCTGTACACGCTGCCAAAAGTCCACAAAAATCGTGATGCCCCCCCAGGACGCCCTATAATTTCGGCTAGGGGATCCCTCTACAGTAATATTTCCAAATATTTGGACAGCTTCCTTCAACCGGTAATTCAAGCAGAACCGACAGTTCTTCTGGACACTACCCAACTTCTTCTATTGTTGCAGAACCTTGCGGAACTTCCTGCAACTTGCACACTGGCGAGCGTCGATGTGGTGAGCCTCTATACAAACATCCCACATGCAGAGGGGATTGAGGCCGTGAAAACGTTGCTATCATGTAATTCCATCTATACAGGACCTGATGTGACATTTTTTCTTGCTTTACTGGAAAAAACACTCACACGCAATTTTTTCTATTTTGATGGACATTTTTATTTACAACGGCTCGGATGCGCCATGGGAAGCAATGTGGCTCCGGCCTTTGCGAATGCCTACATGCTACATGTAGAAAGGCGCCTGTTTCTTCAAAATTCAACCTTTTCAGATCGACTTCTCCTTTTTACACGTTATATAGATGACTTGCTACTCATCTGGGCAGGCACTCCAGAAGAATTCAAAGATTGGATGCGGAGAATCAATCATCTGGATGCTAACATCAAATTTACATTTGAGTGCAGCACTGACGTTATCCACTACTTGGACGTGCAGATTACAAGACATGGGAACCATCTTCAGACGTCTGTATATCATAAATCGACAGACAAGAATACGCTGTTACATGCGAAAAGCTTCCATCCTATAGCGATGAAAAAGGGATTACCGTTCTCACAATTTCTTCGAGCCAGACGCATCATCAGCGAGCAGGATGAGTGCGAACTGGAAATTGATAGAATGATTGCGAAATATCTGGAGAGGGGATACCCTTTGAAGGACCTTGAGAGTGCAAAAAGAAAAGCACTGGCACTTCCACGCACTCTATGCCTGCAGCGGAGAGAAAAATCTTCAGAAAAAGTTATTCCGCTAATTACTACGTACAACACTGCAAGTACAGTAGTAAAGAAAAAAGTTAGAGATCTGTGGCCTATCATTAAAACAGATAGATCTCTGCCATCACTTAATCAACATCGAGTGTTGAATTGCCATCGGAGGGGACGCAATTTGAAAGATTGGCTAATACGTAATGACACGACGATGGAAAAAATGGAGTTACGTTCCCACTTTTTGACAAAAAAACCTGGCTCATACAAATGTCTAGGTTGCACTACTTGCAGGTATTTAGAGACAGGTCCAGTGGTATTACATCCTCACTCAGGAAAGAAAATTCCCATTAAGCATGTACTGACCTGCACTTCCAAGTATGTAATATACATCATTAAATGTCCTTGCGGTCTTGCATATGTGGGCAAGACCTCGTGTACCTTCAGAGAACGGGCAGCACAACACAGATCGGCCATAAGATTGGCTCTGGAGGGGAAGGAGATGGAACAGCCGGTTGCCAGACATTTCAGAGAGGCACGACATACGATGGCTGCTCTGCGGTATAAGCTTATAGATCATGTCCCCCCTTTATCAAGAGGAGGTGATCGGAATAAGAAATTATTACAGCTGGAGGCACGTTGGATCTTTGAGCTTAATACCGTGGCTCCTATGGGACTTAATGAAAATCTCTCTCTCCTTTGTTTTCTATAAGATGATTGGTTTTGGTCTATGTGATTTCCATCTACCTGCTTGATGTATTTAGTTTGCCTTTTGGTTTTTTAAAAAAATATTTTTGGAGTGTTATAACACAAATTTTTTTTGGGTAGTTTTTGGGCATCTACACACATGGACCGTAATATGTTTATACTCTCACCGAGTATTGCCGGTCCATTATACACTAAGTAATTTTTCATTACTGGTTGTTTTGATAAATAACTGCCCACTGTGAACCATTAAGAGTCCCCGTTTTGTGTTCATGCATTGATCTTTCCAAAAGGCAAATCTGTATATGTACACTGTGTTATGTATTATAACTTGGCTCTATTCTTATAACCACGTTTAACATCTGCTTTTTAACCATATCTATATACTTGTCCCCTTTGGTGGAGGTATCTTTGTGGTGTCATTCCTTCATCCCCATCAACGCATATGTGACCGTTTGAATTATCGTGCGGTCTAGTGTGCCTGATGTGGGAAGTACCCACGTTGGTTTGCGGTCTCATCACACGCTTATGCCTTAGGCTCCCTGCTCTTGTTAACGGGTGCTTTGACGGGCTTTGTATAGCATGTTGCCGTGGTAACAAGCACACCCACGGGGTGTGGCTTGCACGGCTTGCAGTTTTCTATAGGCTGTTGCCAGAATTACTATTCCGCCCATACCATACGTCAGAGTATGGGGCGGCGCTTATGACGTCAGCTCCGGATACCGGAAGCAGGGGAATGAGGCTTTCTGCACACACTGGTGTTATATAAGGTATGTAAGTTTTATGTTTTGTTATCCTGACGAAAGGTGTGAATAAAGACACCTGAAACGTTGATAATAACTATGCTGCCTCAGTGAGCTTTCTTTTTCACAAAACCATTGGAGTGCCGCCCTATATCTTCTTTGTTTGCTGGGCCTTGCAGTGCCACGGGAAGGCACCCTGGTATACAACTACATGCTGTTGGAGTGCCGGTCGTATCCAGAGATATATATATATATATATATATATATATATATAATAGTGGCATGGTTTTGTGCACTAATTTACCTGGGTCAGATGATAACTGACGTTCAGGGTCTGAGGCTTGGAGCTGGAGTTGAGGAGGCTGTATAGCTGAACCGGACTGGCTACTGTCTGAAGAGACGCTGTTGCACTGTACTAGCTACTGGCTGAGGAATACAGCTGAACTGGACTGACTACCAGCTGAAGAAACGCTGCTGGACCGAACTGGCTACAGGTTGAAGAGATGCTGCTGGACCGGACTGGCTGCTGAGTGAGGAATACAGCTGGACCAGACTGACTATCGGCTGAAGAGACACTGCTGGAGAGTCTCACAAAACAGGGTTTGGCAGTGCTGCCCCTCCGGGCATTCTCCTACCTGAGCCTGGCGCAGTGGTGCATGTCATCTTCCTCAGCTCCATGTGTCAGTGTTCACCATCTCCTTCAGTGTACTGAGTCTTGTTTGCAACATATGCTGACTCTGCGGCCATTACTGCCTTCATGTGGTCCCACAACGCTGGAGTTTCCTTTCAAGCCTAGTACTGGGCACAGACATGACAGTCTAGGTAAGCCGGCAGGTCTGGATCCAGTCCAGAGCCACTCTGCCGTCAGCTGATTGCCATTGCAAATCACCATCCAGCAAGAGGTATAAAGCCAGTCTCCCAGCACTGTGGAATCGCTAGTGGTTTGTTGTTCATACCCTGTATGCAGTCTGCAAACCTGCTCTTGGTTATCCTGGACTCCAGTGCTAATTACCATCCATAGCACCACTTGGCTCCAACAGCTATCCTGTGTAGCTGCTGCTCTGCTTATTGGCAATCCTGGTGTCCTGCTCCCGGTGTCCTGCTCTGCTCATTGGTCAATCCTGGTGTCCTGCTCTGCTCATTGGTGAGTCCCGGTGTCCTGCTCTGCTCATTAGTCAATCCTGGTGTCCTGTTCTGCTCATTAGTCAATCCTGGTGTCCTGTTCTGCTCATTGGTCAATCCCGGTGTCCTGCTCTGCTCATTGGTCAATCCCAGTGTCCTGCTCTGCTCATTGGTCAATCCCGGTGTCCTGCTCTGCTCATTGGTCAATCCCGGTGTCCTGCTCTGCTCATTGGTCAATCCCGGTGTCCTGCTCTGCTCATTGGAAATTAGTATGCACAGCAAACACTGGAGTCCCCGGGAACCTTGCAGAGGATCATCATAGCTTGCCAGACACCGGTGCCCTCCTGTCAGAGGACCTGCCTGACCCCCCGCCACACCTAAGTGACACTGGTGAGTTTATAGGACGTCGATGCTAGTTGCGCATCCTGAGATATAGTACTTGGGATAAGGTGACCACTGGTGTCATGAATTTTTGTAAGAAGACTAAAATAATGTGTTTTCTCATACGTCCTAGAGAATGCTGGGGACTCCAAAAGGACCATGGGGTATAGACGGGATCCGCAGGAGACATGGACACACTATAAGACTTTGAATGGGTGTGAACTGGCTCCTCCAGACCTCAGTTAGACTCTGTGCCCAGAGAGACTGGACACACACTAGGGGAGCTCTCTTGAGTTTCTCTGAAAAGACATTATGTTAGCTTTATTATTTTCAGGGAGACCTGTTGGCTACAGGCTCCCTGCATCGTGGGAGTGAGGGAAGAGAAGCAGTCTACTTCTTCTGAGTTCAAAGGCTCTGCTTCTTAGGCTACTGGACACCATTAGCTCCAGAGGGTCTGATCACTTGGTTCGCCTAGCTGCTCGTTCCCGGAGCCGCGCCGTCACCCCCCTCACAAAGCCAGAGTAAAGAAGCCGGGTGAGTATTAGAAGAACAAGAAGACTTCAGTGACAGCAGAAGACAACAGATCTCTGAGGTACCGCGCTGCGTGCCAGTGCTCCCACACAGACAGGCAGCACTACATGGGTGCAGGGCGGGCGCCCTGGGAAGCAATATACCTCTTGGATGTGACCTGGCAAAGTAATATACAGTGCTTAGGCACTGTATAATGACCCCCGCCAGTATAAAAATATACAAAAATATCGGGACTGAAGCGTGCCGAGAAGGGGGCGTGGCTTAGCCCTCACATCTCTATACAGCACCATTTTCTCCTCACAGAGATGCTGGGCCCGCCAAAACACTGCTGAACAGTTACCAGTGTAAAATGAGGGGGGGCACAGTTACTTAGTGCAATAATAGGTCAACATGAAGCACTATATATATATATATATATATATATATATATATATATATATATAATGGGCGTGTGTAAAGTGAGATGGTTAAAGTTCTGTGTTTTCCCTGTCAGAAATCTGCCCTTTTTAACAATGTTGGTGGGTGTTTAGTACATGTGTGTCGACATGTGTGAGTGCTCTACCACAAACAGATATGGGAATCCCTCTGTCGGCTTTGCCGACTTCAGATGGTTCTTGATTCATGAGATTAAGTGTCAGTAGGTCAGTAGTGTAAGCTTTTCTAAAGAACACACTGTTTGGTGAGACACAGACGTATGTGGGTGACCCTGTCGGCACCAACTATTAGGACTGGGTATACAATAATGTAAAGAACCTATACCTGTATGTTTATATATGTATGGTATGTTTGCATTGAGCTGTAGCTCGAGTACAGACGTGATAGTATTTGTGGGGGCGTCCTAGTGAAATTAGGTATATGTTTCCCTCAGACCCCTCAGGGTCACAAAAATTTTATTTTGCCCAGTTAATACTCCCTGTTGTCGACACGAACACTATGTTCTATGTCTGCCATAATGTTTCCTGATTAAATCCGCAACTTTGGCATTCAGTACATGTTCATACACATTCAGAACACATTAATGTCACTAGGGACCCTGATGTTCCTGACAAATTATATATATATATATATATACATATATATATATTGTAAAAGAAAAAGAGAATAAGGTGATTTTAAGCGACCAGTGGTGTCTTATACTAGGAGGAGACTCAGATTTAAAAGAAAATATTTTTAATAAATGTAATAGGCACCAATAAAAGCGAATAAAATAATAGCCCTATCACAAGGAGCCAAAAAATTACTAAAACTGTATATAAGACATAAGTTAGTATAAAATTAATAATACGAACTTAAATATGACAAGAGGAAAAAACGTCCTAATATTAAAAATTGGACATAAGATCAGCATATAAAGTATATAAATAAGGTTCTTAGCTTTTTGAGAGGGTATGTATCATAGCACCCAACGCGTTTCGTCCTATCTGGACTTCATCAAGGGGTGACAAACAACTGGGACAGCTCATCTATATATACCTGTGTTAGTAAGGAAGTGATAGCTACATCACTTCCTGTCAATTAACAGGTGTCGAAATTCATATACTGTTTAAACATTTCAAAACATAATGACATTACTCCTACAGCATAGTACCATTATGCTGTGCAAAACCGCTTTATAAATAACTGTTTCTATGTGTTGTAGTTTGTAAAAAACACTGTTAAAGTTTATAGTCCCGGACTTCCTGTCCGGATCGCGGGTGACGTCACGTCCGCCCCACTTCTGGCGTCCGGCAGTCTTCATTGCGCATGCGCCGAGTGCGGGTTGTGGAGAGTTCCTGTCTGACATCAAATGCGCATGCGCCTGTTCTCCCATCTAGTAACAGTGGTTGGAAACGTGCACAAAGTAGCGGCGGCCATTTTCTTGGAGTACATTCCCCCAGGCATCTATTTGTACAGTCATGTGGTCGCGGCGGCCATTTTGAATATGATTGTTCATAATGAAAATGAGCTCATAACCGAAAATAAAGAAAAAAAGTGATTCAGAAAAATTGTTTATGCAAATATTTCGTATTTCTATTCAGTTCTACTGATATCCCTGGTCCCAGGTATAGGAATACTTAAACAGCCAGTGCAATTAGATGCCTAGCTGATAATTAGAATAACAACATAAAGAACAAGAAGACATCGATTATTCCATAATGTAGTAAAATGAGGCTTAATAGTGCTGAATAGAAATACGAAATATTCGCATAAACAATTTTTCTGAATCACTTTTTTTCTTTATTTTCGGTAATGAGCTCATTTTCATTATGAACAATCATATCCAAAATGGCCGCCGCGACCACATGACTGTACAAATAGATGCCTGGGGGAATGTACTCCAAGAAAATGGCCGCCGCTACTTTGTGCACGTTTCCAACCACTGTTACTAGATGGGAGAAAGGGCGCATGCGCATTTGATGTCAGACAGGAACTCTCCACAACCCGCACTCGGCGCATGCGCAATGAAGACTGCCGGACGCCGGAAGTGGGGCGGACGTGACGTCACCCGCGATCCGGACAGGAAGTCCGGGACTATAAACTTTATCAGTGTTTTTTACAAACTACAACACATAGAAACAGTTATTTATAAAGCGGTTTTGCACAGCATAATGGTACTATGCTGTAGGAGTAATGTCATTATGTTTTGAAATGTTTAAACAGTATATGAATTACGACACCTGTTAATTGACCGGAAGTGATGTAGCTATCACTTCCTTACTAACACAGGTATATATAGATGAGCTGTCCCAGTTGTTTGTCACCCCTTGATGAAGTCCAGATAGGACGAAACGCGTTGGGTGCTATGATACATACCCTCTCAAAAAGCTAAGAACCTTATTTATATACTTTATATGCTGATCTTATGTCCAATTTTTAATATTAGGACATTTTTTCCTCTTGTCATATTTAAGTTTGTATTATTAATTTTATACTAACTTATGTCTTATATACAGTTTTAGTAATTTTTTGGCTCCTTGTGATAGGGCTATTATTTTATTCGCTTTTATTGGTGCCTATTACATTTATTAAAAATATTTTCTTTTAAATCTGAGTCTCCTCCTAGTATAAGACACCACTGGTCGCTTAAAATCACCTTATTCTCTTTTTCTTTTACACTATACATGAAGCACCTTACCAATGCTTCTTTCTTTAAGGTGTAGCTGACGCCCAAATATTTTAAAGGAAGTGTCTAGAAAAAGGAGTCTTTTTGCTCATTCATAAACATCCTGGTCTACATTCTAGTACAATCTGGTATCACGGTTAAGCGCCGATAAGCTTTCCCCCATCACATATATATATATATATGAGATGTATAGATAGATATGTGTATTTAAATGTGTACATTTATATTATAGTTTATTATGAATGCTGAAGTAAAATTATTCCTTCTCCTGTGCTGGTCGCTCTGTTGATGAAGCTCTAGGTCAGCCGTGACAAGATGGTCTTGAATCCTCACGAGGAGTCCGAGTGTTTATTCTTCTCCCGCCGTGGATAGAATAAAGTGAATGTCAGCCCCTGGTCTGCACGGGGCCCTGTCACAAAGGATCGTATACAGGAAGCTAAGTGATATTTTAATTATATGCTTTGATGATATTTGCATTACATACGCATGGAGGAGTGCTTGTATTCAGAAAGGGTCGGTTACCTTGTTATCCGATATAATTACCCATGGGAGATATGGGATATTCCTTGGGTCTTATCTAGTACATTGCAGCTGGCTGCCGTGCAACTACAAGAGGTATGCACTGACTCTGAGAAATACTGGAGTATCTTCCCTATGAAGGGATAATCTGGTTTGGGGATGACTTGGTTAAGTTGATCTCGGCAGATACCACTGGTAAGGCTACCTTCTTGTGCTATGTTCCATCACAACGGTAGGTGACGCATTTGTTGTGGGATGCAGTCATTTTGACCGGTTGGATACCGTTGTTATTCCCCTTCTTTGTAGGTAGAGGGAGGTGAAAAGGTAAGCAGCCTTTTCAACGTCGCAGAACCTGATATCGTCCTCTGTGTCTACCACATCCACCGCAGGTCGCTGAGTCTATCCTGCTGGAGCCCACACCGGCGGGGACTTGTCTCATACTCTTCAGTCAGTCCTAGACTGGACTTGACACAGTGAGTTATGAATAGAGTCCAAAGGGGGACATACTCGAGTTGTCCAAATGATTCCCCTCACTGAGTTTTCAATAGATCTTACCGATTATCCTCGGAAGAGGTAGTATGCGATGCCATACAAGAGTTGGGTCAGGATCAGGACATTGTCCTGCTGTCCCTGTCACAAATAAAAAAAATAAAAAAACTGTTATTCAAGCTTTTTCGTGCTTCTGAACCAGGACAGCTCGGTCAGAACAATCCCAAAAAAAGATTTCTACTCAAAGAAATTAACTACAAGATGGAATCTCTCAAGGCAGGGATCTCCAACCTGTAAAAGAAGAAAGAGGGTTTAAATGCGGTCATCCGCGTTAAGCTTACCTAGTTTTGCTATTCAGGATTGTCATCGCCGTTTCACCGGAGTGATGGCAGTATGATGGTTTTCCTTCTATAGTAAGAGCCATTATTATCCTGTACTAGGACGCTCTCCTGACTACGGCGAGGTCAAGAAACAAGTGGTACAATTCGTTGTTCTCTCTGACAGTTCTTCAACACAAAGAATTGCTGTTGATCCCTCCGACGCAGAGGTCGGAGTTGGGAATAAGATTAGATACTGATATGTTAAGAGTTTGTTTTTTCCTGTGGAAAGAGATCTGATGATCCAGAGTCTGATCAGATTTGCAACAGGGTAAACCCGTCAATACGTTCCGTTGATGCAGAAGATGGTTGCGGCCTACGAGGCCATTCAGTTAGCAGGTCAAATGCCAGAGTTGTTTTTGTGGGATCAGTTGGACTGGTGGTCCGGGTCTTACCTGCACATGCACCGGAAAATAATCCTATTTTCCGGGACCAGGATATCTCTCCTGTGGTGGCTTCACAGTTCTCACCTCCTAGAGGGACGAAGGTTCGGGATCCAGGATTAGATTATGGTGTCCATGGATACAAGTCTCCGAGGCTGGTGAGCAGTCTTTCCAGGGGAAGAATTTCCAGGGGGAAAGGATCAAGCCGGGAAGCTTGTCTGCAATAAGCATTCTTGGATTAAGAGCTATTTACAATGGAACATCTTCTTTGTGTTCTGCCCGTCTTACTTTTGTCGGACGACTAAACAGCTGTGGCGTAAGTAAGCCGCTAGGGCGGAACGAGGTGTAAAGCGGAAATGGTAGAAGCCGCAAAAGTTTCCGAGGAGCGGAAAGGCATGTAAATGCTCTATTAGAGGTCGTCGTTCCGGGTGAAGACAACGGAGAAATAGACTTCCTCAGCAGACACGATCTCCATCCAGGAGAGTGGGGTCTTCATCAAGAAGTTTTCACAGAAGTGACAAGTCTTTGGGGAATTCCTTGATTGGACATGATGGTGTCTCGCCTCAACATGAAACTTCAGGGATATTGGTCCAGGTCAAGGGACACTCAAGCTATAGTAGTGGACGATCTCGTGACACCTTGTATGTTTCAGTCGGTCTAGGTGTTCCCTCCACTTTCACTCTTTCCAAAGGTGATAAACATAAGAAAAATAAAGGTACAGGCGATCCTCATTGTTCCGGTGTAGCCAAGGAGGGCTTGGTATCCAGATCTTCAAGACTTACTCATAGAAGATCCCTGACCTCTTCCTCTACAAGGGGACCTGTTACAGCAAGGACCGGGCGTGTATGAAGACTTACCGGGGCTGCGTTTGACGGTTTGGCGGTTGAACGCCATATCCTAGCCCGAAAGGGTATTGCCGGTGAAGTCATTCCCACATTGCTTCAGGCTAGGGAAGAAGTAACGGCGAAGCTTTACCACCGTAATTGGAGGAAGTATGTGTCTTGGTGTGAATCCAAAAAGGCTCCTATGGAAGAATTTCAGCTGGGTCGTTTTCTCCATTTTTTTGCAAGCAGGTGTGGATGCAGGCCTATAGTTAGGCTTCATTAAAGTGCAGATTTTGGCCTTATCAATTTTCTTTAAAAAAGAATTGGCCACCTTTCCAGAAATTCGGACTTTCGTGAAAGGAGTGCTGCACATCCAACCTCCATTTGTGCCCCCAGTGGCACCAGGGGACCTTAACGTGGTGTTGCAGTTTCTTATGTCACACTGGTTGGAACCTTTACGAAAGGTTGGGTAAAAATTTCTCACTTGGTAAGTGGCAATGCTATTGGTCTTGGCGTCCGCATAGCTGGTGTCGGAATTGGCGGCTTTGTCTCACAAGAGCCCCTATTTGATCTTCCATGTGGATAGAGCAGAATTGAGAACTCGGCAACAACAATTCTGCCAAAAGTGGTTTCTGCGTTTCACAGGAACCAGCCTGTTGTGGTGCCTGGGGCTGTTTAGGCCTTGGCTGATTCGAAGTCTCTCGATGTAGTCAGAGCTTTGAATATTTATGTCGCCAGAACGGCTCAGGTTGGGGAAACAGACGCTCTGTTTATCCTGTATGCTCCCAGCAATAGTGGGGCCCCTGCTTCTAAGCAGTCTGTTACACGCTGGCTCTGTGATACAATTCGGCATGCTCATTCTATGGCTGGATTGCCGGTACCAAAGTCGGTGAAGGCCCATTCTACCAGGTTGGTGGGCTCTTCTTGGGGCAGATGCCCGAGGAGTCTCGGCGGTTCAACTTTGCCGAGCGGCTACTTGGTCGGGTTCAAACACCTTTTTGATAAGTTCTACAAGTTTGATACCCTGGCTGATGGGGACCTCTTGTTGGCTCAATCGGTGCTGCAGAGTCAACCGCACTCTCCCGCCTGGTCTGGAGCTTTGGTATAGACCCCATGGTCCTTTTGTGGTCCCCAGCATCCTCTAGTACGTATGAGGAAATAGGATTTTAATACCTACCGGTAAATCCTTTTCTCTTAGTCCGTAGAGGATGCTGGGTGCCCATCCCAGTGCGTACTGTATCTGCAGCTATTGGTTGTCGTTACACTTGTGGTGTTTCTTTTCAGTCAAGTCTGTTGCTGCTGTTATTCATGCCATGGCATGCGGTATGTGATTATTGGTCGTATTTACACTCAGGTTGTGTTACATTTTCGGTCAGCATATTGCTGTATGGTTTTTCCATGTCAGCTGGTGTTCTATTGAATGCCACGTTCTGCGGCATGTTCGAGGTGTGAGCTGGTATGACACTCACCGTGTTTAAACAATAAATTCTTTCCTTGAAATGTCCGTCTCCCTGGGCACAGTTTTCTAACTGAGGTCTGGAGGAGGGGCATAGAGGGAGGAGCCAGTTCACATCCACTCAAAGTCTTATAGTGTGCCCATGTCTCCTGCGGATCCCATCTATACCCCATGGTCCTTTTGGAGTCCCCAGCATCATCTACGGACTAAGAGAAAATGATTTACCGGTAGGTATTAAAATCCTATTAAAATTAACAGTGTTCTTAGCGCTGTGTCAGAAAAACATCCAGGTGATCATTTGAAGAACTGCAATCACAGGTGCCCAAATGGTAACTTTTGAAAAGAAACTTACTGTACATTCGGGTTCTCACCCGTACACCCTAAGTAGTTTAACAGCCTGAGTGACGGAGGTGTGTGAGCTGAATGCAGGCAGACACGCCAGTAGGAAGTACACTTACATTAGTGTTCAGTCCCGCATTCCCGTACTGGTTTCTTTTAGATGACTCCAGAAGATCTCTACACCATATCAATTCCCATAAAGGATCTTTTAATATATTCACAAAGATAAAAGATAACAAGATCAGACCAATGTCAGGATACTCATAAGCTGTATACAGGAGCACTCCGATATGGTCCGGCTGCAGACACGGACCACGATAGAACAGTGGCAGATGTCCCTGATGTTCCCTGGCTTCTTGAGTACCCGTCCGGTCTGGTCTGCGGCGGTGATCGCAGCAAGAGCTGTTACGCGTTTCAAGGGCTCTCCGTCTTCGTCAGACAGTGCTGCATGTCCATCACTACTAGGTATTTAAAAACACCACCAGAGGTGACATTATTCCTATAATCAATCGCTCTCATTCTCACACATGAGCAGAATGATTCACTTATTATCACAGTTGTTTAACATCATAAAATTTATATTTAAAAACCAAACATCTATATAAATTCATCCCAGTATTATATAAAATATAAATATATCATGGCTTTACACCATTAAAAAACACCCATATTAAATGCATAATAATACTTAATACAAATAATCCATATATATTTGCATCCATCTCGGACACACAGGAGAGAGATGGAAGAAAAGGACATGATTAGTTTCATAAAAAACATTTGGTTTCAAAATCACAATTTAAACCCTTGGGGGTGAGGGTTCTCATATAAAAATGGTTTGCATTTCCTTTCTAGCCAGCAGTGATTCTGTGTTCTTAGTTCTCCAACCAGATTTAACCATTTGTATCCCACATAATATTTTTATATGACTGGGATAACACTCATGATGCTTTTTAAAATGAGCCGGGACACTATGCGATTCCAAACCTTTCTTCACATTGCACACATGCTCATTCAAATGCTCCTTCAGCATCCTTCCAGTCCTCCCTATTTACTGCAAACCGCACCTACATTCAAGTAGATAAATAACATTCCTACTGCAGCAAGTGATAAAATCTTTGATTGAATATACATGCTAGGTTACATTAGATCTACACTCAGTGGTTTTACATTCAGTTTAGCATATTTTACACATGCTGCAAAACCCACATCTGTAGAAACCCTTTGAAATTACTCTGGTTGTCATTCTCAGGTGTAGTATGGTATGCCGGCGGCCGGGCTCCCGGCGACCAGCATACCGGCGCCGGAATCCCGACCGTTTATTCATGATCTTTTCAATTATTTTATGCTGAGTAGTGAATCCAGTAATAAATCTTATTGTCCCATTATGGTTATTACTTCATTTGGATCGAATATCTAACATCGGTCCTCTATCACTATTCCGTATATCATTCCTAGACTTCTCTACTAGATCATCATCATCAACCCTGTCTCAAAAAATTATTTTCCATATCAGCGGCCTGTATTTCATACATGTTAATATCCGTACAATTCCGTCGTAGCCTTTGGAACTGTCCGCGTGGTATACTGCGGATCCAATTTGAATGATGGTTGCTTTCCTGACTGACATGTGCATTGCAATCAGTAGGTTTTATATCATTTTTAGTCAAAATAGTGTCATTTTCAGCATAAATAGATCAAGAAAATGAACTTCTACACTACGGATGTCAAAGGAAAATTTGATTCCTCTATCATTGGTATTCAGGTGTTGACAAAAGGCATCTAATGAAATCAAATCCCCATTCCATATAAATATCACGTTGTTAATGTAGCAGGCCCAGAGTACGAGACTGGCACCACACTGGTGACCCGACCAAACCATCTGGTCTTCCCAGTGGGCCATGAAAAGATTTGCATAACTTGGTGCCAGTCTCGTACCCACCGCCACCTGAAGATAGAATTCCCCTCATACCAAAAATCAATGCAATACCATCCCTCACAAAGTTCAAACTGTTGGAATCAAAACCTTCCTTAGCTAGATGGTCTCTAAACCCTTGGTATGTTGAATTATCGTATATAGGGACTTCACGTCCACTGTTACAATTACATACCCTGTCTGCCATCTGATTTCAGCAAGAATATTAATAATAGAAATAGTGTCCTTTAAATGTGCCCTAGTTTTTAATGTTAGGGGTTGTATCTTCGAATCTAAAAAGGCTGAGAGGTTGGCTGTAATCGAATTCACACCAGCTGCTATAGGGCGGCACACATTGTTCATTTAATCATTAAAAGAATGTGTTGGTTTTTAAAAAAATATATTATGGTTTATTACAAAATATGGAGAGCAGACTGAGTTTGAAAAATTACAGTTAGGAGCTGACTGGCTGGTCCGCTATCATCTTCCACTTTATCACTTCACCAAGTTTAATAAATCTGCCGCTAAGTTCTTTAAAAGAATGCAGAAAACTGTAAATATTCAACATAGAAATATAGAAAACACGATGCAAAAATGGGACTTCCCATCCCTGCTTCGGGGAGCATCATTTTCACCCCATCTTTGGTGTCTGGTTAGGCGGACTGCACATGTACGGGCTTCTGGAGCGTTATTTCCAGGTGTGGCATGCTGTGGAACGCACATACGCTTCCGGGGACTCATTTCCTGTGGAGATTGTGGATATTTCCTTCAGTGATAAACATAGCGACACCCATTTTGTTGGAGTCCAAAACCGAGGACCAAGTTTGTAAGCTGTGGAAAGGTCCGGTAACCATCTTTGAGAGTCTATTCCTTGTGAGGGATGTTTCCAGTTAGTCATGTGGACATGAGAGAGAAGGAAAGAGGTGCAGTTTTTTAAATAAGTCATTTAAGTATTTTGCATTAAACATCTTTTTTCTAGGTGGAACCGGGTGTAGGCATAATTAGTGAATGATATTAAGAATTAAGTATCTATGCGGAAAGTGCTTTTAAATAAAGAAGGCTGTCACATTTCAATAGTTTAATAAGATTAGAAAGTATGTTACTCAGATAATTAGTATCCACTCCTCTGTATTCAGGCCGCGGTGCTCATTAGAGAGAGTGCAAACAGTCCAAAAATACGGCACTCAGTGGGCTTCTTTGTGAATAAATCAAACCATCAGCACAGCTTTTGCAACGTTTCGTCTTTATTAGCCGTTTTCAAGCAGGATAATCATATATATATATATATACATATATATATACATATATATATATATATATACATATACATATACACACTGCTCAAAAAATAAAGGGAACACTAAAATAGCACATCCTAGATCTGAATGAATGAAATATTCTTATTAAATACTTTGTTTTTTACATAGTTGAATGTGCTGACAACAAAATCACACAAATTATCAATGGAAATCAAATTTATTAACCCATGGAGGTCTGTATTTGGTGTCACACTTAAAATTAAAGGAGAAAAACACACTACAGGCTAATCCAACTTTGATGTTATGTCCTTAAAACAAGTCAAAATGAGGCTCAGTAGTGTGTGTGGCCTCCATGTGCCTGTATGACCTCCCTACAATGCCTGGTCATGCTCCTGATGAGGTGGTGGATGGTCTCCTGAGGGATCTCCTCCCAGACTTGGACTAAAGCACCCGCCAACTCCTGGATAGTCTGTGGCGCAACATGGCGTTGGTGGATGGAGCGAGACATGATGTCCCAGATGTGCTCAATTGGATTCAGGTCTAGGGAACGGGAGGGCCAGTCCATAGCATCAATGCCTTCGTCTTGCAGGAACTGCTGACACACCCCAGTCACATGAGGTCTAGCATTGTCTTGCATTAGGAGGAACCCAGGGCCAACCGCACCAGCATATGGTCTCACAAGGGGTCTGAGGATCTCATCTCGGTACCTAATGGCAGTCAGTCTACCTCTGACGAGCACATGGAGGGCTGTGCGGCCCCCCAAAGAAATGCCACCCCACACCATTACTGACCCACTGCCAAACCGGTCATGCTGGAGGATGTTGCAGGCAGCAGAACGTTCTCCTTGGCGTCTCCAGACTCTTTCACGACTGTCACATGTGCTCAGTGAGAACCTGCTTTCATCTATGAAGAGCACAGGGCGCCAGTGGCAAATTTGCCAATCTTGGTGTTATCTGGCAAATGCCAAACGTCCTGCACGGTGTTGGGCTGTAAGCACAACCCCCACCTGTGGACGTCGGGCCCTCGTACCACCCTCATGGAGTCTGTTTCTGATTGTTGGAGTAGACACATGCACATTTGTGGCTTGTTGGGGGTAATTTTTCAGGGCTCTGGCAGTGCTCCCCCTGTTCCTCCTTGCACAAAGGCGGAGATAGCGGTCCTGCTGCTGGGTTGTTGCCCTCCTACGGCCTCCTCCACGTCTCCTGATGTACTGGCCTGTCTCCTGGTAGCGCCTCCATGCTCTGGACACTACACTGACAGACACAGCAAACCTTCTTGCCACAGCTCGCATTGATGTGCCATCCTGGATGAGCTGCACTACCTGAGCCACTTGTGTGGGTTGTAGACTCCGTCTCATGCTACCACTAGAGTGAAAGCACCGCCAGCTTTCAAAATTTACCAAAACATTAGCCAGAAAGCATAGGAGCTGAGAAGTGGTCTGTGGTCACCACCTGCAGAACAACTCCTTTATTGGGGGTGTCTTGCTAATTGCCTATAATTTCCACTTGCTGTCTATTCCATTTGCACAACAGCATGTGAAATTGATTGTCAATCAGTGTTGCTTCCTAAGTGGACAGTTTGATTTCACAGAAGTGTGATATATATATATATATATATATATATATATATATATAAGGCATATATATATGTGTGTGTGTGTATTAAACAAAAACAAATATTCCTCAGGTGCTCTAGTACATTCTTAGTAGGTAGCATACCTTTTTGCAAATGGTCACTCAGTGTTACACAATGTAATAAAATATTCAGGAAACTAATATCAAATTAGATACCAGAAAGTTTTATTCCTGGTATAGTAACAGAGGTTGCTAAAACAGAATTTTATAAAACATGATAAATATACTGTAGATGCTATCACATAGATGGTAACAATTTGACCTGTCCAGTTTCAAAGGATGCATTGTTAGGTTATCACCTCACCCTTATTGGTGTGAGCTCTTTAGGTGAAGATCCTTTTTAAAAGGCACAGGCCATTACAAAAATGATCCAAGGATCAACTACTGTATATGTATCATGTGTTATAAAATTAAGTTTTAGCAACCTCTCTTTTTATACCAGAAATAAAACTTTTGGGTATCTAATTTGATAACAGTTTCCTGAATATTTTATTATATTGTGTAACATTGAGTGATCATTTGCAAAAAGGTATACTAAATATTAAGAATGTATTAGCACACCTGAGGTATATTCTTTTGTTTATTATCTATTTGGCCTCCATTAGCAGGGGACTACCTAAAAAGATGCAGCTTGGTTTTGACGTTAGCGCGGCCAAAATGGAATCTCTTTTTGATATACTGTATATGTATTTGAGATATATATTATTATAAAGAGAGCTTGAGAGATATATACAGGGCTGTTGCTAGGGTGTTCGGCGCCCCCCGCAAACCACAAATTTGTGCCCTCCCTACACCACACAAAAAGGGTGTGATATCACAAGGAATGGGTGTTGCCACTTAATAGCACCACCAATTAAAATTACACCACACATTACACCGCACATTGTGCTCCTGATTCACATAGTAGTGCCCCATTTTCAAGTTACGACACATAGTGGTAACACATAATGCACACATTAGTAGCCTCCCTTGTACACACAATTCCCACAGTAGTACCGATCGTTATACACACAATGCCCACAGTAGTAGTGATGCTTACACACATAATGCCCACATTAGTAATGCCCCTTACACATTTAATGCCCACTGTAGTATTGCCCCTTACACATATAATGCCTACAGTAGTAGTGCCTCTTACTTCACCAGAGTAGTGATGCCTCTTACACATAATGCCCACAGTAGTATTGACGCTTACACACAATGCTGACAGTAGTAGTGCTGCTTACACCTAATGCCCACAGTAGTAGTGCCGCTTACACACACACACTGCCCATGCTAGTAGTGCCCCTTGCACAGACAATGCCCACACTAGTAGTGCCACTTGCACACACAATGCCACAGAAGCAGTATCCCTTATACACACTGTGCCCTTATGCACATGGGGGGTAATTCAGAGTTGATTGCAGCAGCAAATTTGTTAGCAGTTGGACAAAACCATGTGCACTGCATGTGTGGTAGATATTTGCAGGAAGAGTTAGATTTGGGTGGGTTATTTTGTTTCTGTGCAGGGTAAATACTGGCTGCTTTATTTTTACACTGCATATCACACCTACATCTAACTCTCTCTGCACATGTTATATCTGCACCCCCCCTGCAGTGCATATGGTTTTTCCCAACTGCTAATAAATGTGCTGCTGCGATCAACTCTGAATTACCCCCATAGTGCCCACACTAGTAGTGTCCATTATGCAAATAGTGCCCACAGTAGTAGTGACCCTTACACACACACACACACACACACACACACACACACACACACACACAGTGCCTTTGGTAGTAGTTCCCTTTACACATAATGCCCACCAGTGATGTGCAGTGAAGTCAATGTCTGGCTAGTATTGTCCCACCCAAGAGGGCGGGTTTGATGATGCACTGAGCCACTGATGTAAATGGGCAAGTATTCTCTGTAAAGCACTATACAATATATGTGTGTGTGTTATATAAATAACTGGAAAATATTGATGCAGTCCCAATTTCGAATCACAGATGACCGCTTTCCATGTCGTTCCAGCATAGGTGCACATATAATGGCCCAAATCTGGCAGCAGGTTTTAGAAGGGAAGCGAAGTGCAACATTTTATACAATGAAAATTGTCTTTTTAATCTTTGAATTGGCGGTGTATAGTCTTGTTGGTATAACTAATGGTACTTTAAAATAATGATTTGTCTTTTATGTTGTATAATTAGAAAAGAATTTCAGCTGCTGCTTCAGGCAGAAAAGTGAGGACATTTCCAGGGGTAATCTTTCATACTTAGTATGTGGGACAATCCATGGAGATTACGGAGTTTGTGACCTATACCATAAGAAAGACCAGTGTACTAATCATTGTGCATTATGTAACATACCTAATCCTTCAACTTTTTTTTTTTTTTTTTAAAGAATATTTTATTAGTAAATGCAGAGTTAGGTTACATCAATATAAACAGCAGAGATACTAGAGAACCCCAAGCAATACATCGTTAGCAATTGTAAACTGTAAACTGATTCTGAGGTCCAGTAAACATCGTCAAAAATCAATACAGGTGTAACATATCAAGGTACTGAAATAAAACATAACATTTTGTCTATTTGAAGAAGAATATACTAGTCAACATTTTAAACAGTGTGTAATAGAATATTAGAGAAAATACACAGAACTTTAAGGAATATGCAAAGAGAGAAACAAGGGAGTAGAAAGGGTATAAAGGGAGAGAAAGTGAGAGGGAGAAGAAAAAGAAAAGGGGGGGGAGGACGAGAGTCAGGAAATATGGAGTCAGAGAGATAGAGGTAAGATAAAAGTAGTTGAGGGAAGCCAGTCGAGGTGCATGCACCCCATTAAAATAGTTTAGAAGTCCACAAAACAATATCAGATGGTTGACCAGGGAGGTTCGGCGTCGTTGTAGTCGGTCCATGGTGACCAGATGCGAACAAATTGAATCGGGGTATCATGGATAACCGAGGAGATTCGCTCCAGTCTGTATGTCGACCAAATGTGTAGTAGAGAACCCTTCTGGCCACATTGTCGCCTACAGAGATCCGAAGCATCAGGGAAAATAACACGGAGTCGGGTCGGAACTAGGTACCAGCGAGCGTATAACTTATAAGCATTTTCTTTAATGCGCACAGAAATTGAACATTTTGATATTGCTAGCTTCATTTGAGACCATTCGTTCCCATGTCATTTTCCCAGGCCGGTTCATGAGTTTCCTTAGAGGGTTGATTGTAAGATAGTAAAATTTGATAAATTGACGAAATGAGGCCTTTAGTTAAGTGGTGTGAGTGACAAAGGGATTCAATAGCTGAGGTAGGTGCAAGGGGTGTGCCTGGAGAGGGACGGTGGATTGAGTGGTAAAAATTTTGAATTTGCAAAAACTGGTAGAAAACTCTGTGGGGGAGATTAAACGCTATTGTATGTTAGCAAAATCCGGAAACGTGTGTAGGGGATCTATATCCAGAGGGAACAAGATATTATGGGCTGTCCACAATGAGAATTGATAGTGGTCCATGCCAGGAATGAAAGCAGGGTTGTTCCATAACGGGACCAGAAGGGGGTGAAGCGAACGAAGTTTGTAGAAATGCGTACAGAAATCCCAGGTGGATAGTGTGAACC
Source organism: Pseudophryne corroboree (assembly GCF_028390025.1). Classification (NCBI taxonomy): domain Eukaryota; kingdom Metazoa; phylum Chordata; class Amphibia; order Anura; family Myobatrachidae; genus Pseudophryne; species Pseudophryne corroboree. Next base: position 260,565,135 of record NC_086450.1, read on the forward strand.
GTATCAAACACGTTGTTTTCATCACACTATAGAATTGTAGGAAATAATAATAAAGGGCTCATGGAAAGGTTTTAATGTGTTTATCAGTATATACAGTAGATCTATATTATTGTGTATACAAAGGATATGAGGTGCGCTGAAGGAGAAAGAGGTGGCCACTTCCTCCAGGGACGGTGCTGTTACGCGTGAATTCTGAGCTTCCTTCCTGCACAGCCGCTCAGCTAGAGCTCACAGTGGCAGACTTCCATAGAGAATAACCAGTGTCTCCCAGTCACAAGAGCCCACCTCGGCAGCCCCAGCCTATACAGCAGCAGGAGTCGCTGGTGTCAGATAGGCGACAGAGGTGGACAAAGTTACTTCCACTAACCTGGACCATGCGGTCATCAGATTGATCAGGTATATGGAGCTACACGAGAGGGAGCCATCAGTTCTGCCCCACTGCAGCTATGTATTGGGTAGATGCACAGGGCTGGTCAGGCAAGAAACCGAGGGTAGAGCAGTGAAAGCCAGTGATAACAGGGTCATAGCCAGGAGTCCAGGACTCTTTAGTCAGGGATCCAATCAGGTGGGTCAGGCAGCTGTGTGTTACACTCCCTCCACAATCCATCCCTGCATCAGATATCATAGCTGCATCACTGAAAGGCAGATGTGATACTGCCTCTCGTGTTCGTTTTTTCAGTGCAGTATTACAGCCCATGGCACGGCCCCGCCTCATACTCCGCAACCTTTGATTGGCACAGGACAGGAAAAGCTTGTTGCGGCCTCCCCTATTGTTTTGACAATGAACATGGTTAATACAAAGAAGATATTCATAACAGAATCTGTTATAAATAACTTGTTTGTATGATTCTAAACATCAGATTGGAATATGACAGGTGAAGCTCTGCCTCTCCTGACTGCATGTCCCTGATGCCCACAGACAATAGTAGTGCCTCTTACACATAATGCCCACAGTAGTAGAGCTGCTCACACACACAATGCCCATAGTAGTTACGCCCCTTACACACACAATGCCCACAGTAGAACTGCATACACAAACAATGTCCACGGTAGTAACGTCCCTTGCACACACAATGCCCACAGTAGTAACACACACATATTGCCCACAGTAGTACTGCCGCTTACACACATAGTGCCCACAGAAGTGTGACCCCCTTATGCACATAGTGCCCAAAGACAGTAGTAGTGCCCCTTACGCAAATACCCACAGACAATAGTAGCGCCCCTTACACACATAATGCCCACAGACAATAGTAGCTAAGCTTACACACATAATGCCCACTATAAAAGAATTAAAGAGGCACAGAAAGTTGTAGCATGGAGCTGACAGTGGTGGAAGGAGTGGAAGAAACGGTGCATAGAGGAATCAGGTGGGAGGCAGTGGAACAGGAAATCATGAAGGGGTTAATGAAAAAGATGGAAAGGACAGCAAGTGCAGAGAACAGAGAAGGGAAGATAAGAGAAGAAGCTTTCCTTAACTTACCAAAACCAGGGGAAGCTGCAGACTGAGGAGGGGGTGGGGCCGGGGGAAGGGGGCGGAGCTGTGGCTCCTAGATGGCTGCTCTACTGTAGAAGGTTAAAAATGTCTTATCTACAGCAGCAGCAACACGAGGGGAACTCTTCTGAGGCACCTTGACGCTGCTGCCTTTCAGGTTGACAGGCGCTGTAGCAGTAGAGCGTCTCTGTTGTTCCCTACATTTCTGACCTGGATGAGTGTGTTGTGCCGGCTCTGAATATGTAGATAGATATAGATATATGATATATATCTTTTTTTTTTTCTTCTTGTTTGGATCTGACTTATTTCACAGCTAAAAACATACTTCACTGAAACAAAAACCATTCAACAGTGATTCCTAACATGAAAACAGTTCATGTGTAAGTGCATCTCTGCTGAATAGATCAGCCTATCAGGTGTATTCACTTTTGTGTGATGGATGAGGGGCTGCTTCTGATTGGCTGGCTGGCTGTCTAGTAATTTTACCTAATAAGGTAGGGTATTCATGAAAGTAATAGGGAGCAATACAAACAACATACTGTAGACTTGATTCAAATAAAGGTTTGTTATACCACTTTCAGACAGAAGCCGGGACTTGGACCCTGGTTTCACCCGTCTCTTGGAACACGATAGGATTCCAGTCCCAGGTCAGTACCCTCTCTTCACACAGTAGATGAAAACTTCCGGGTCAAAATTACCAGGGCTTCAACCCTGATCATGACCAAGGTCAAAGTTCCTGACGTTTTGACCATGGTGGAACCTTTCACCCAGAGAAAGGATCTTGGTTGTCCTGGCTTGCCCCAGCAAATTACATGGTCCTTTTCTCTATCTGAAAGGGATATTAGTGAGGTGGTTAACCTTATTATTATTATAATAAATAATGTTGCACTGAGCTATCCTTGTGTTAGAACCTGTGGGAGGGGCCGCGTGATTCAGGACACCAGCCATAGAAATGATCTCCTTGTTCTAGTTGCTGTTTAGCCCCTTTGTGCTTTGCATTTTAATGCCATGTTTACCAGGGATTGTTGTTATGGGTGTAACCATTGATGAACACTCAATGATCATCTGCCAGGTGATGCAATTAGCCCTTTAAAGTATGTATTAACTTCTGAGCTGGTCATAGTTTGTTGTACTCTTGTGTTGGACCATTGCTAATAGACTTCTATCCTACTTAGATTTGGATATATCTTGTCTGTCACAGATCTCTTAACCTTGTGAGACCTTTGGATCATTACCTTATCTCTGTAAAAGAAACAACACTATTTGCATCATCACTGACTTCTGCAAATTTTCTGGAAATCTTGTCAACCTCATCAATACTACCTTACTTTCAAATACTAACCTTTTCAAGTTAATTGTATTCCTTTTAGCTTATCTCCACTCCTCTCCTTAAAATACTGTGAATGGACTGCTTTGTCTTCCTTCTATTAAAGCCTGCTGATTAAATTTACATGGCCAGTCATACTGAATCTCTCTCAGCAAAATGGTGAACTATAAATAATTTTCTTATACAGTATTTCATGCAGGTTGTGTTCTGTCCATACTCATGTATAAGAGCTGTTTCTTGAAAGATTTCATTTCTGACATATCCACTAAAGACTCTTTCAATATTATTGGATTGTGCCTTGCATTATGTGATCTGAATTAGACTTTGTTCATAACACCTTAACATTTCTTCAGATACAAACAACTCACTGTTCCAATCCTTCTAGACAGGTACTTTACTGTTCACTAATGTTCTGAGTGCACCAAAAGTAGTAAGAATTAAAACTACCATAAATCTTGCAATTGTTCTAATACAGCGTCTGTAATAGATACAGTATACAGTGATCATCTATAACATTAAAACTAATGGCAGGTGAATGAATAACATTATCTTGTTATATTGGCATATGTCAAGGGGTGGGATATATTGGGCATCAAGTGAACACTGTTCTTAAAATTGATGTCTTAAGCATCTGAGAACTTTGACAAGGGCCAAATAGTGATGGACAGACGACAAGGTCAGAATATCTACAAAACATCAGGCCTTCCTGGTATGCACTGGTTTGTACCTACCAAAATTGGTTCAAGGAAGGATAATCAGTGAATTGGCAAGAGGGCCTGCCCAAAGCTCACTAATTCATGAGGGGAGCGAAGATTAGCTTGTTTGGTCCGATCCCACGGCTGAGCTACTGTACCACAAACTGTTGATAAAGTTAACACTGGCTATGATAGAGAAGTGTCAGAAAACACAGCACATGACAGCTTTTGCAAGAAGCAGTGGGCTAATGTAACATCTCAGTATTTAAAGTTAATAGAGACTATCATATCCAGAAAGGCTGCTGGCTGTTAATAGCTATTGTAAGTGGTTCAACTGTGTTTAACCAAGGAATATGAATATTTGTTTTAGTCAGATTTAATTTTTATTTTCTTTAATACGCTGCATATATTTTATAACCTATAAATATATTTATGTTGTGACTCCGTTCTTCACTTGACTGACAGTTATTTGCCGCAGGCTCAAAAAAAAGTGTGTGGAGCGTTTATGTGTCCTCTTTATTTATCCAGATTAGTTTTACGAAGACTTTATCCTCTTGCTGTTAAAATTTGTGAACACCTCAAGCTCCCCGAATTTCAAGGAGTCAGTCGCACTTTAGCTCATTGGGCATGTTACAAGGTAATCCATTTCCTTACTTTTTACCTTTATTTGTGAGGGTGGTTCCATTATGTGAAATGTGTATAAAATGTATTCTTTTTGCAGGTTCAGCAGAAAGAGAAATCTGATGAAGAAGTAGCTCAGGCCATCAATCAAAAGCTTGGTGACACCACAGGGATTTCGTATGCAGAGATTGCATCAAAGGCCTGTGACTGTGGTAGAACAGAACTGGCAATTAAAGTATATAATACGTACAGTACTCGGTGTGCTATAAATACATTGTTAAAAATTAAAGAAAGATAACTTTTCTGAAAAATCTAACTTAACTAGTCTAAACATAGAGAAGTTGGATAAATAGTTTTTAACTACTGTATTAATGTTGATTCAACAACAACATTTAAAAATCACATAAACGCAGAATATAATATAATTTTGTTATGCCCAAATATGCAGAAGGTTATACAAAATGTATTGTGGTATGCCCAAGAAAAGCTATAAAACTTAAAAAGTTTGGGAATATGGCCTAATTCATGTTTGTACACAGATGCAATTGCGATTTTGTAGGCTATGGAGCTGCTAATGTTAGCATGTAAAGCTGCCGATCAGAATTGAAAAGACACACCCACTGGAGCCATCACAAATTTATTCGCAATTGCATTAACATTCACAGCCTAAATGCAAAAATAAGGAACATCGGATCTGAGGGTTGGCCTATGGTTACGCTGACTGGTTTCAGCAGCAGCAACAGGTGCAATGTTTTTGCACGTATGAGGTTGCAGCTGACGGAAGATACACCCCCTTTTCTCTAACGTCCTAGTGGATGCTGGGGACTCCGAAAGGACCATGGGGAATAGCGGCTCCGCAGGAGACTGGGCACAAAAGTAAAAAGCTTTAGGACTACCTGGTGTGCACTGGCTCCTCCCCCTATGACCCTCCTCCAAGCCTCAGTTAGATTTTTGTGCCCGAACGAGACGGGTGCAGGCTAAGGGGCTCTCCTGAGCTGCTTAGTGTAAAAGTTTAAAGTAGGTTTTTTATTTTCAGTGAGACCTGCTGGCAACAGGCTCACTGCATCGAGGGACTAAGGGGAGAAGAAGCGAACTCACCTGCGTGCAGAGTGGATTGGGCTTCTTAGGCTACTGGACACCATTAGCTCCAGAGGGACCGAACACAGGCCCAGCCATGGATGGGTCCCGGAGCCGCGCCGCCGGCCCCCTTACAGAGCCAGAAGAGTGAAGAGGTCCGGAAAATCGGCGGCAGAAGACGTCCTGTCTTCAATAAGGTAGCGCACAGCACCGCAGCTGTGCGCCATTGCTCTCAGCACACTTCACACTCCGGTCACTGAGGGTGCAGGGCGCTGGGGGGGGCGCCCTGAGACGCAATAAAAAACCTTTGCTTGGCAAAAAATACATCACATATAGCTCCTGGGCTATATGGATGCATTTAACCCCTGCCAATTTTTCCATTAAAAAGCGGGAGAAAGGCCGCCGAGAAGGGGGCGGAGCCTATCTCCTCAGCACACTGGCGCCATTTTTTCCTCACAGCTCCGTTGGAGGAAGGCTCCCTGACTCTCCCCTGCAGTCCTGCACTACAGAAACAGGGTAAAACAAGAGAGGGGGGGCACTAAAATTGGCATATTAATATATACAGCAGCTATATTAGGGAAAAACACTTATATAAGGTTATCCCTGTATATATATAGCGCTCTGGTGTGTGCTGGCAAACTCTCCCTCTGTCTCCCCAAAGGGCTAGTGGGGTCCTGTCCTCTATCAGAGCATTCCCTGTGTGTGTGCTGTGTGTCGGTACGCTGTGTCGACATGTATGAGGAGGAAAATGATGTGGAGGCGGAGCAATTGCCTGTGTTAGTGATGTCACCCCCTAGGGAGTCGACACCTGACTGGATGGTCTTATGGAAAGAATTACGTGATAGTGTCGGCACTTTACAAAAGACTTGACGACATGAGACAGCCGGCAAATCAGTTAATACTTGTACAGGCGTCTCAAACACCGTCAGGGGCTATAAAACGCCCGTTACCTCAGGTCGATACAGACACTGACACGGACACTGACTCCAGTGTCGACGGTGAGGAAACAAACGTATTTTCCAGTAGGGCCACACGTTACATGATCACGGCAATGAAGGAGGTTTTGAACATTTCTGATACTACAAGCAGGGGCGTATCTACCTATTGGCCAAGATGGCACTCGCCAGGGGCGCCAGCCGAGCAGGGGGCGCCGCCCGACGTTGCCACCCTTGGCCAATGGGTTGAATCCGCCCGCCAAGCATTGATTTATATTTTTACTTTTTTTTTTTAAATAAATATCCTCCGGAGCGCTCTGGAGCTCAGCGCCGCGTTGCATGAATCCCTGCGCTGCAGCAGCTGCACTGGCTGCTGGGAAGTAGGGGAAGTAGCTGCCAGTGTCACGTGACGCGGCGTTGAGTTCCGGGTAGCGTGCTCCTCTCAGGCTGAGCCTGATCGTGTGTGGTGAGAGGCTCCACTCATTTCTGCGGTGAGGTATTGTGTTTACATATGCCGGGGAAGTAACCTTGTCCTGCGTGAGGAGGGGGGGGGAATGATTGTAAGTCTGCCTGTGCTGTCTGTATAGAAGTGTGTGTCTATATATAAGGGGGGGAATAATCATGGTGTCTGTGCTGCGTGTGTATGTTTGTTACTCATGATGCTTGTGCTGTCTGTACATGTGTGTGGGGGGGGGGGGATTAATTATGGTGCCTGTGCTGTCTGTATATGTTTGTGTGTGGGGGGGGATTTATCATGGTGCCTGTGCTGTCTCTCAATGTGTGGGAGGGAGATTAATCATGATGCCTGTGCTGTCTGTCTATGTTAGGGGGGGGTGATCATGGTGTCTGTATATGTGGGGGGTGGGCGATTATGGTGTCTGTACATGAGTGTGTGTGTGTGGGGGGGGGGGATTATTCATAATACCTGTGCTGTCTGTACATGTGGGGGGCTGGGGGATTAATTATGGTGCCTGTGCTGTCTGTATATGTTTGTGTGCGTGTGGGGGGAGGGATTTATCATGGTGCCTGTGCTCTCTTAATGTGGGGGGGGGGGGAGGGGGATTAATCATGATGCCTGTGCTGTCTTTATATGTAGGGGGGAATGATTATGGAGCCTGTGCTGTCTATTGGGGGCATACAGTATGTGCATCTGGACTGGCACTGCACTACTGGGGCACATGTGTATCTGGCACTATTGGGGGCTTATGTGTATCTGGCACTGCGCTACTGGGGCATATGTGAATCTGGCATTATTGGAGGCATATGTGTATCTGGCACTGCACTATTGGGGGCGTATGTGTATCTGTCACTATTAGGGGCATATGTGCATCTGGCACTGCACTACTGGGGGCATATCTTAATCTGGCACTATTGGAAGCATATGTGTATCTGGCACTATTGGGGTCATATGTGTATCTGACACTGCACTATTGGGGGTGTATGTGTATATGGCACTGCACTATTGGTGACATATGTGTATCTGGCCCCCCCATATGTGTATCACGCCCCCATTTTTTATTAGCCACACCCGTTTTTTGGCGTACACACACAGTACCATTAACACATTTTTTCTACTTGCACCACTGTAAATATGTATATATAATATGTGGAAGGCCTCCTGAGCCTGGGATAACTGCTGGGGAGGGAGCGGGGAACACGCGGAGACCTGGAGCACAGGCAGCAAAATGTGTTCAGTGGCCCTCGGATTTCACTGACTTTTTTAATGTGGCCCACACTGTCTTAAAGGTTGAAGACCCCTGCCTTAAGCCATAGGGGGTCATTCCGAGTTGATCAGTCGCTGACGTTTTTCGCAGCGCAGCGATCAGGTAAAAAAAATGGCAAATCTGCGCATGTGTATGCACCGCAATGCACACGTGCGACTTACGGGTACAACGAGCATCGTGGTTTTGCACAGGTTCTAGCGACGCTTTAAGTTGCACTGGCAGTCGCAAGAAGATTGACAGGAAGTGGGAGTTTCTGGGTGTCAACTGACCGTTTTCTGGGAGTATTTGGAAAAACGCAGGCGTGGACGGGTGTTTTCTGGGTGGGTATCTGACGTCAATACCGTGTCACTCGTTGCAGCAATCTTCGCACAAGATAAGTAACTACAGCAGGGTTGGTCTTGTTTTGCACAAAATGTGTTTACAGGCACACTCCTGCACAGGCGTTCGCACTCCTGCAAAGCAAACATACACTCCCCTGTGGGCGGCGACTATGCGTTTGCACGGCTGCTAAAAACTGCTAGCGAGCGATCAACTCGGAATGAGGGCCGTAGCGTCTGGCAATACCTGGTGTGCCGAGCTGCCTGTGCATTGCCTGGAATGGAGTGTGGAGGCTCGCTCAGCAGGCTGAAGCTGGCACCGGTGTCCAGCACCACAATGCAGTACAGGGAAGAAACTGAAATTAAACTACAATTCCCAACAACCCTTGCTGTCGGGAGCTGCAGTTTATTTTCAGTTTGATCTCGTAGTATGGTGTGGTGCCGGACATCTGAGTTAGGTAGTACGCTGCACTGCACTATTTTTCACTGCACTACTATTTGATTATACCACCTGGCCTAGGTGGCATTGTCTCCTCGGCCAGGCCAGGCACTGCTGATGTCTCCACAGTGTGAAAAGGATTATTGTATAGGCATGATGTGTAAAGGGAACTGCTACTATGTGGGCATGATGGGTAGCGTAATTTGATTAGGGGGTACTTTTGTATAGTCATGCTCCTTTCCCACAAGATCATGACCCTTTTTTGCACATGCACCTTCCCTATTAAAAATATGGGGGGCGCCAGTCCCATACTTTGCCAGGGGCGCCTGGACCCCTAGATACACCCCTGACTACAAGTACCACAAAAAAGGGTATTATGTGGGGTGTGAAAAAACTACCCGTAGTTTTTCCCGAATCAGATGAATTAAATGAGGTGTGTGATGAAGCGTGGGTTTCCCCCGATAAAAAACTGCTAATTTCTAAAAAATTATTGGCATTATACCCTTTCCCGCCAGAGGTTAGGGTGCGTTGGGAAACACCCCCTAGAGTGGATAAGGCGCTCACACGCTTATCAAAACAAGTGGCGTTACCGTCTCCTGATACGGCCGCCCTCAAGGAACCAGCTGATAGGAAGCTGGAAAATATCCTAAAAAGTATATACACACATACTGGTATTATACTGCGACCAGCAATCGCCTCAGCCTGGATGTGCAGTGCTGGGGTGGCTTGGTCGGATTCCCTGACTGAAAATATTGATACCCTGGACAGGGACAATATATTATTGACTATAGAGCATTTAAAGGATGCATTTCTATATATGCGTGATGCACAGAGGGATATTTGCACTCTGGCATCAAGAGTAAGTGCGATGTCCATTTCTGCCAGAAGAGGGTTATGGACGCGACAGTGGTCAGGTGATGCGGATTCCAAACGGCAGATGGAAGTATTGCCGTATAAAGGGGAGGAGTTATTCTGGGTCGGTCTATCGGACCTGGTGGCCACGGCAACGGCTGGGAAATCCACCTCCTTACCCCAACTCACCTCGCAGCAGAAAAAGATACCGTCTTTTCAGGCTCAGTCCTTTCGTCCCCATAAGGGCAAGCGGGCAAAAGGCCAGTCATATCTGCCCCGGGGCAGAGGAAGGGGAAAAAGACTGCAGAAAACAGCCTCTTCCCACGAACAGAAGCCCTCCCCCGCTTCTGCCAAGTCCTCAGCATGACGCTGGGGCCTTACAAGCGGACTCAGGCACGGTGGGGGCCCGTCTCAAGAATTTCAGCGCGCAGTGGGCTCACTCGCAAGTGGACCCCTGGATCCTGCAGGTAGTATCTCAGGGGTACAAATTGGAATTCGAGACGTCTCCCCCTCGCCGGTTCCTGAAGTCTGCTTTACCAACGTCTCTCCCCGACAGGGAGGCGGTATTGGAAGCCATTCACAAGCTGTATTCCCAGCAAGTGATAATCAAGGTACCCCTCCTACAACAGGGAAAGGGGTATTATTCCACGCTGTTTGTGGTACCGAAGCCGGACGGCTCGGTGAGACCCATTTTAAATCTGAAATCCTTGAACACTTACATAAAAAGGTTCAAGTTCAAGATGGAGTCACTCAGAGCAGTGATAGCGAACCTGGAAGAAGGGGACTATATGGTGTCTCTGGACATCAAGGATGCGTACCTCCATGTCCCAATTTGCCCTTCTCACCAAGGGTACCTCAGGTTTGTGGTACAGAACTGTCACTATCAGTTTCAGACGCTGCCGTTTGGATTGTCCACGGCACCCCGGGTCTTTACCAAGGTAATGGCCGAAATGATGATTCTTCTTCGAAGAAAAGGCGTCTTAATTATCCCTTACTTGGACGATCTCCTGATAAGGGCAAGGTCCAGGGAACAGTTAGAGGTCGGAGTAGCACTATCTCAAGTAGTACTACGACAGCACGGATGGATTCTAAATATTCCAAAATCGCAGCTGATTCCGACGACACGTCTGCTGTTCCTAGGAATGATTCTGGACACAGTACAGAAAAAGGTGTTTCTCCCGGAAGAGAAAGCCAGGGAGTTATCCGACCTAGTCAGGAACCTCCTAAGACCAGGCCAAGTGTCAGTACATCAATGCACAAGGATCCTGGGAAAGATGGTGGCTTCTTACGAAGCGATTCCATTCGGCAGATTCCACGCAAGAACTTTTCAGTGGGATCTGCTGGACAAATGGTCCGGATCGCATCTTCAAATGCATCAGCGGATAACCCTGTCTCCAAGGACAAGGGTGTCTCTCCTGTGGTGGTTACAGAGTGCTCATCTCCTAGAGGGCCGCAGATTCGGCATTCAGGATTGGGTCCTGGTGACCACGGATGCCAGCCTGAGAGGCTGGGGAGCAGTCACACAGGGAAGAAATTTCCAGGGCTTGTGGTCAAGCATGGAAACGTCACTTCACATAAATATCCTGGAACTAAGGGCCATTTACAATGCCCTAAGTCAGGCAAGACCTCTGCTTCAGGGTCAGCCGGTGTTGATCCAGTCGGACAACATCACGGCAGTCGCCCACGTAAACAGACAGGGCGGCACAAGAAGCAGGAGGGCAATGACGGAAGTGGCAAGGATTCTTCGCTGGGCGGAAAATCATGTGATAGCACTGTCAGCAGTGTTCATTCCGGGAGTGGACAACTGGGAAGCAGACTTCCTCAGCAGACACGATCTTCACCCGGGGGAGTGGGGACTTCACCCAGAAGTCTTCCACATGATTGTGAACCGTTGGGAAAAACCAAAGGTGGACATGATGGCGTCCCGCCTCAACAAAAAACTGGACAGATATTGCGCCAGATTAAGGGACCCTCAGGCAATAGCTGTGGACGCTCTGGTAACACCATGGGTGTACCAGTCAGTGTATGTGTTCCCTCCTCTTCCTCTCATACCAAAAGTACTGAGAATCATAAGAAGGAGAGGAGTAAAGACTATACTCGTGGCTCCGGATTGGCCAAGAAGGACTTGGTACCCGGAAATTCAAGAGATGCTCACGGAAGACCCGTGGCCTCTACCTCTAAGAAAGGACCTGCTCCAGCAGGGACCCTGTCTGTTCCAAGACTTACCGCGGCTGCGTTTGACGGCATGGCGGTTGAACGCCGGATCCTGAAGGAAAAAGGCATTCCGGATGAAGTCATCCCTACCCTGATCAAAGCCAGGAAGGATGTGACCGTACAACATTATCACCGTATTTGGCGTAAATATGTTGCATGGTGCGAGGCCAGGAAGGCCCCTACGGAGGAATTTCAACTGGGTCGATTCCTGCATTTCCTGCAAACAGGACTGTCTATGGGCCTAAAATTAGGGTCCATTAAGGTTCAAATTTCGGCCCTGTCAATATTCTTCCAAAAAGAACTAGCTTCTGTTCCTGAAGTTCAGACGTTTGTCAAGGGAGTACTGCATATACAGCCTCCTTTTGTGCCTCCAGTGGCACCTTGGGATCTCAATGTAGTTTTGGGATTCCTAAAATCACATTGGTTTGAACCACTCACCACTGTGGACTTAAAATATCTCACATGGAAAGTGGTAATGCTGTTAGCCCTGGCTTCAGCCAGGCGTGTTTCAGAATTGGCGGCTTTATCCTATAAAAGCCCTTACCTAATTTTTCATACGGACAGGGCAGAATTGAGGACTCGTCCTCAATTTCTCCCTAAGGTGGTTTCAGCTTTTCACTTAAACCAGCCTATTGTGGTGCCTGCGGCTACTAGGGACTTGGAGGATTCCAAGTTGCTGGACGTAGTCAGGGCCCTGAAAATATATGTTTCCAGGACGGCTGGAGTCAGAAAATCTGACTCGCTGTTTATCCTGTATGCACCCAACAAGCTGGGTGCTCCTGCTTCTGTCAAAGTCAGAAAAATGTCTCTATGCACGTTGCCATATTTGCACCGCACACTGGTCCGTGCTGCGCATGCGTACGCTCTCCCGTGAAGGCGCATACCCGCAATAGCGTGCACTCGCAGGCGCGGTATGCGTATTTACGGTAGAGTTTATGTAGTCGTAGCGTGCGACTCATTCGTTACATATTTTCACAATTAATGTAGTTTATAGATCATGGTCCCTTTGATAGTTTCTGAAAGTTTGGTTAATATAGAAGGTCCCTGAGCTAAGGAATCCCTCTTTGTATCGTACGAAGGGTCTAACAGGAATCATACAGCAGTGTTTGGTACCCATCGGAAGAGTATTTAATTAGCAATATTCCGGTGTTGGTTTGGAGCGTATTAATCGCTCGTGCGAATAGTTATGGACATAAGAAGTTTATGTCCATTTCTACTATTTACTCATACTCAGGTATGCGGCGGGAAACCTAGTTCCCCACCCACCTGAGCTGTTTGAAATCGTCACAGCCCACCTGTATGAATCAACCTATGACCTTTTGTTATGATGCAGGGCCGAATTCCGACGTCCAATGGACAATGGGATTGTAGGGACTGTAGGATTGCATTGTGTGTGGGGCATAAATAGGCAGGCCGACCACATCCAGCTCTCACTCTTCAACGGTTCTCATTGCTGAAAATCGGGTGCTGGATGTCCAGGCGCATGCGATCGTTTACCCTTGTGCGTAAGTTTCTCTCCGTTATCATTGTCTTTCTGTAAGCCAATTTCTCTCATCTCTCTCCGTCTCTCTCTCTCTCTTTCCCTTCTCTTTCTCTCGTATCTCCCCTAGACTAGTATTGTATTGTATTAGATAGTATTGTATTTTGGTTAGGAAGTCTTTGTTATATTGTAGTGTATCATTTGTACTGTTATCCCCTTTTTACAAGTATACTAGATATAATACAGTTAATAGGCTTTGGACCCTAAACCAGTATCTGTGTATTTCCTATAGTGTTAAGTGTTCACTTGAGCGTCGGTGACGCTCAAGCAGCTTTGTAGTTAGTCAGGTTACACAAGGTTGCACTTACACCCTGTATTCACATTAAGGTATTCCGTGTATTTCATTGGTATAAGGTTTAGACATAAAGGTATAGCGTTGTGAGCGTCTGCGCCGCTGGTGATCTCCTCGTGGTCTCGAGCGTCCGCTACGCCATAGCGAATCATTACTCTAGTCATAGCCAATAACGTGTCCTGTGATCGCTGGGCCGTGAGCGAACGTGACGCTTGAGCGTCTCGCCTACGGCTGAGCGATCGTTACGCAACTAGCGTACCATTACGGTACTTCTTAAGTAAACAGCGTACAGTGTTCTTAGCTTCATAAAGGGTTGTTTATACGACAAGGGAATTTAGCATTGTCAATTGGGGACTCGTCCTATCCTTCTCATATCTGCACTAGGTAGATCAGCAGACATTATCCCCCCAGCAAAGGGTGGGAGGTTGTCTCGCAGTGCTGACGGGATAAGCGTCTGCTTCGCTTAGATAAAAGAGTGCTGAAGGAATCCGGGAACCGGAAGTAAGAACAAAACGCTTGTGTCTTTTAAAACTGTTTTATTTCTCTTCTGTCTTGCGTATACACGCACGCATACATTTATCTGCATTTCTTTTTCAAATTTCGTATATCACTATTCCTGTTTGCCAAGTTTTATAGTTGATTAGAAAGTGCAAAAAGAGATTTGCTGTTATTTCATAGTAAAGGTAATAGTTAAAGTATAGACCAACACACGGCTTGTCTGGGAGATAAGACAGTCAGTGTGGTGTGCGGTAGATGATCAGGGATCACCTACATTGATAAAGGTAGAAATTGTGTTACGGTGGATCTTTGTTTTGCGTACACGTGTCCCTAACAAAAGACTTGCGTACGCAATCCAAACGGCAGACGCACGCAGCGTACATTACGCAACGTAGCGTCCGGTTACGCCCACGTAGCTCAAGTCACGAAAAGTTGAATTAGCGCAAAGGCGATAAGTAACGCACAGCGGTAAATAACGCGACGCGGTAAATAACGCAAATCTATTTTTGGAAAATCTGAAATTTAGTTTAACAGATCCTGCTCCTAATTAGTAACACTGTTGGACTGAAGACAATTTCTGCGCAGAAATAGATATAGAAACAAAAGTGTACATGTGTTGAGTGAGTGTGGTTTTGTATACAAAAGTTTATATAACTTTAAGGTGGAACCAAAAGGAAAGTCGGGTACTCGTCAAGGGACACACGTGTAAGTGACATATACGGTGGCTAGGGAGGCATCCCTGGTTAAATAATATTTGAGCATTAGAGTATAGCGGAACATAAGGTAACAGACCAGGAGGTCATTAACAGAAGGTAACAAGACCAGGAGGTCGTAAGGTACTAAGAGGTCCGCTATAAAAGTCCAGTGGCACAACGCCTGGGGTGTTGGTGCAGAACCCATATAGGCCATAAGCTCTTGCTGAAGGAATCGCGGCCGGAAACATCGATTCCATTGATCTTTCAGTACATGACAAGTAGTGCTTGTGTACTGAACGATTGGACCACACGTAATTGTGTGCAGTAGTTAGTAATCTGACCTAATACCATTAGAGTAAAGTGGTCACAAACGCTATCTGTACATTCTGACGTGATTTGTGTAATTTTTTATTTTTGGAAGGGAAGTTCGCTGGTCACTCAGGAACTATCTAACAACCCCACCTTTACTGGAAAGAGTAAGTGTCCTGCGGGTAACCCTCATATGTTCCAGTAAACAGAAGGTTCCATAGGGGCCCTGTATCGAGTACGCCAGCACCATATCGGTGTGATCAGGTCGTATTGGTCGAGGTGGGCGAGTGAGTGGGGTACTCGGTAAACCGCCACCGCCGGCCTACTGTGGAGTAATTTGGTTGTCTGTAAAGGCTTGCTGAAAACCTTGATACAGAAATCCAAGGAGGACTAAGCAACACCTGCAGACTATGGGGGCCAGTTGCTCAGGTAGGGGGCGATCAACCCTGGTTCAGGTTGATTCTGTGAACCGACCAGTTGGGTCGGCACGATATGTAATGTGTGAAAAATACGGAAGTCACACAGAATCTTTATGTGATGAATGGGAGAGAATGACTGTACAAGACAGGGACAAATTCCCAAGAATAGGTAGCTTCAGTCCAGACGTGTTACAAAATTTAAGGAGGAGGATATGTCTCGTAAAATCATCAAAGAGACGAATTCAGCATCATGATTACTTACAGTTATGGCACCAGGAAGGTGAGATACAGAGAGGTTTGGCTCTGGCGGCGGGATCTGGGGCAGTCAGGAAGCTGATAGCCACAGCTCCACCTCCACCATACATTGCAGGAGAGAAGTTGATTACGGAGAGAAACGCACTGGGTTGTAAAACACAAACTCTTAGTAACCCTGTAAATGTTAATGATGTTAACCAAATAACTCATGCAAGTATTAACCCGTGCAAGATGTACCCTGTTTTGAACCTTCCTCAGGAGTGTGATCAAGAAGAAGATTCGGCAACAATTTCAGCGCTCTCTCTAGCGGCCACCATATCAGAAACCACAGTAGGAACTGCACCACCCACGAGATTAGTTAAGGCCCCTAGCGGAGGGATAGGTGAGGTCGTGTCAACGGGTAAGTACGGCACCATGCACTACACTGAAACAATTGTACCACAAGTTGTAGAATCTACGCAGAATGAGGCTGTTAGAATTGCTCCTGTAAAGGTGATAGTAGTTCCCAATGGGAAAACAGATGCATCAGGAGCCACACCCGTCAGGAACATTGCCATGTATTGCCCGTTCACTAGAATGGAATTGAGGACCATAGTGTCTGAATTCCCAGACCCCAGAAAAGATTTAGTGGCAAGCCAAAAATACATCAGGGATCTAGGAAACACTTTAGAGCCCAATAATAAGGATTGGCAGATAGTGCTAAGAGCTTGCTTACCTTCCAATGTCGACTCAGTTAAATTCTTGGCTGATTGTGGACTAGATAAAGATGTACCGCTTACAGATGTGTACGACCAGGATAATGTAAAAAGGATAAATTTACAGCTAAAGGAGTATTTCCCAGCCGTTGTTAAATGGAATAAAATATTTTCCATTAAGCAAAAGGAGTCCGAAACGGCAGCAGAATATTTCCACCGGGCACTATCAGAAATGGCAAAATACACTGGTATAGAAGACATTAAGACCAACCCAAACCATCGAGAAGTAGCAGTATCTGTACTGATGGATGGTTTGAAAGAAACATTAAAAGCTAGGGTACAGACCACACAACCATGTTGGCGAGGTCTGTCAGTGTCCACCTTGAGAGAGGCTGCTGTTGATCACGACAAAAACATCACTAGACACAGGGAGTCGCAAAGTGATAAGTTGATGTCCGTAAGTATACAGGCGCTGACCACAAGGCAGCCTGCGTATGTACCACCGAATCCTGTGGGTAAGGCAAGTGTAATAACATGTTTTTCTTGTAACAGACCGGGACACTTTGCACGAGAATGTAGAACAAAGAATGTACAAAGATCTTTTCAACCCCCTAGACAACAACACAACACACGACATTGGGAGCAGGGTCCACAGAGGCGGAGTTTTGAGCCACATACAGGGGAAACAAAAAGATATCCCCCGAACAGAGACTGGCAGGCCTCTGGTAGTTCCCAGCTAACTCCCCCACAAGTAGTTGCTGCCAATGGGATTCAGGGAGGTCAGCATACCCAATAGGGGTGTGGCCACACCTGTAATCTGCAGCCAGTTAAATTGATTGCCAGTCTTGGAAGCGAACCAGAGATTGCAATCAATGTAGCTGGTAAAACTTTAAACTTTCTTGTAGACACAGGGGCGGCCAAGTCAGTGATAAATTCGACAGTGGGCATGAGAACCACTGGTAGGACAATTCCAGCCATGGGAGTAACAGGAGTAGTCCAGCACTACCCTGTTAGCAAACCAGCCGAGATTACAATAGGGCCTTTGCATACCAAGCATTCCTTTTTGCTGGCTGCATCGGCACCAACTAATCTCCTGGGGAGAGACCTACTATGTAAAATGGGTTGCGTCATTTATTGTACTCCTGAAGGTGTATTCTTGGACATTCCTGAGAATCACGCTCAGGAGGTACGAGACATGTTAGACTCCCCATCAAAATTAATGTCACATTCCATTATGACAAATAGGAACCCATCCCAAGTAGAAGAGATGACATCTCAGATACCAGAGTCACTTTGGACAAAAGATGGACAGGACACTGGATTAATGGCAAACGTAGCTCCAGTAGTTGTACAAGTAAAAGATGGTAGGATAGCTCCAAAAATCCCACAGTATCCTCTGAAGCCAGAGGTGGAGTTAGGAGTTTTCCCAGTAATAGAACGCTTGCTGCAACAGGGCATTCTGGTAAGAACGTCCAGCACAGCCAATAGTCCCATCTTCCCTGTTAAAAAGAGTGGGGGGAGGGGTTACAGGCTAGTGCAGGATCTAAGGGGGATTAACAAAATAGTTGAGAGTCAGTTCCCCGTAGTGCCTAATCCAGCTGTCATCCTAATGCAAATTCCTCCCACTGCCAAATTTTTCACTGTTATTGACCTCTGCTCCGCTTTCTTTTCGGTACCTCTGCACCCTGACAGCCAATATTTGTTTGCATTCACATACAGAGGAGTCCAATACACGTGGACTCGGTTACCCCAAGGTTTCATAGATAGTCCAAGTATATTTTCTCAGGCTTTGCATGATTGTTTACAGTCTTTCCAACCAGACAGTGGATCAGTATTGATACAGTATGAGGACGATTTATTACTGTGTTCAGATTCACTGGAAGCATCTCTGAAGGATACGAAACAGCTCCTGTTTCATCTTTCAGACACAGGTCACAAGGTTTCCAAAGACAAGTTACAATTATGCCAAACTAAGGTAAAATATTTGGGACACTGTCTAACACAAGGACTGAGACACCTGACCGCTGATAGAATCCAAGCCATTAGAGACATGACACTGCCACAAACCCAGCAACAGATCAGGACGTTTTTAGGAATGTGTGGGTATTGCCGTAATTGGATCCCAGGGTTTTCCATATTGGCGTTACCTTTGCAGGAAATGGTCTCTTCAAACAAACCTGATCGGATTTCGCATACAGACGAATCCGAAACAGCATTTGAGAGACTCAAACAGTGCCTAACGCAGGCACCAGCACTAGGTATGCCAGACTATGGGAAACCCTTTGAACTATACGGAACAGAAAGTGCTGGGTGCGCAGCAGGTGTACTAACCCAAAAACACGGTGACGCCAGCAGGCCAATTGCATACTACAGCGCCCAGCTAGACACGGTAGCGCGATCCCTCCCCACATGCTTGCGTAGCGTTGCGGCGATAGCATTGCTAGTGACAAAAAGCGAAGATGTCGTGCTAGGCCACAACCTCACAATCCATACACCGCATGCGGTATCTGCCTTATTGAATTCTGCCCAAACCAGACACGTCTCATCAGCAAGGTTTACAAGATGGGAATTGATAGCAAGCTGCACACTCCGTACCGTCCACAGGCGAGCGCGAAGGTCGAAAGAGTGAACAGCACTATTAAAAATAAATTGAGTAAAGTAATGGCAGAGACAGGATTGACGTGGCCAGAAGCTTTACCCATTGTTTTGTATAGCATCAGAACCACTCCCAGGTCCCCTCTTAATCTGTCTCCTTTTGAAATCTTGTTTGGTCGACAACCGCATGTCATGATTAACCCTCAGGATGATTTGAAATGTAACAATGAAGTAACTGTAAAGTACTTGATTAACATGAGTAAGCAGTTGAGGAATCAAAATGATAATCTGAAGTTGGTGATTCCTGATTTACCAGATAGTAATTGTCATGACATTGAACCTGGGGATTATGTAATGATACGAAATTTTCTACGCTCAGGTTGTCTTATTGATAGATGGGAAGGACCATACCAGGTCTTATTGACTAGCACCACAGCATTGAAGGTGGCTGAGAGAGAGACTTGGGTCCATTCATCCCACTGCAAAAAGGTTGCTGATCCAGAGAAGTCCCGTGATAAGGAACAGACGGTAGAGGTTGTATCACTGGAGTGTCTGTTCCAGGAGGACTGAGGCGGCACCTGAGCCTTGAAGACCGAAAGCAGTTGTCGACTCCCTTCTCCCTTTTATTGTTTTTCTCCACTTCCCATCCCCTCTTCCTTGAAATTTCTTTTTCCCCCCTTCTCATTCTTCTCTATTTCCTCCTCAAAGATGGACTTGCCCCAAGAGACTGTGATCCAGATTTTGATGTTAACCATGATGTTGACCAGAGCAGTCTGTTCCGGCGAGAGTACCATAGAGGTCGAGAGAGGTTCTGGAATGGGTTCCGACTATGATGATGGAGGCGTAGTTTTCCAAGATCAACCAAACCAACAAGCAAAGGCGAGTATCAGAAAACGATCCGATAGAAGAAATTGTGATGGATTGTTAGCTGAAGAAAATTGTATCTGTAGGCTCTGTGATAATCTGGTTGAAGATGGATGCATAAAGAAATGCCAATCTAGTTTTAATATCCATATAGACCGGCATCCATTGAGTGACTATCACTCTTTAGTGGGTAACGTGTTAAACCAAACAGATTGTTGGGTATGCTCTCAAGTACCTCAGGGTCACAGCAAATCAGGGCTAGTACCATTTCCTTTAACGTTAGGGGAGGTACTTGAGCTAAGTGGTGGGAGACCGGTGGACCGGAGGTTTAATATCTCCAGCCCTCCTAGTTTGAAGCTCCACCAATACCATGTGGATAGGTCCCTCTTATGTTTCAACATCTCCAATCCCAGAAAACCGGGAAATTGGGAAGTGTCATGGAGCAACCATACCATGACCTTTTCACACAGAGCAGATAGAATGCCTACAGATACAGAGCTGGTACGCCACATAGCCAGTAGAGGAAAATCTTTCCGGTATCGATATACCTTAGGAAATAGGATTACTAGAGTTGGAGAGGTATCACCAGGATACTGTGCACATATCGTACAAACTGATACGTGCATTAGGCAGATGGAAGAATTAGGGTCAGGAGATTTCACCTGGAAGGTTTGTAACATGGTCATGTCCTCCTCCGTCCCATATGTTCTCCCCGATGATGCATATTTCATATGCGGGAGAAAGGCGTACAAGTGGCTTGCCCCAAACTCTGAAGGATTGTGTTATATTGGAAAAGTATTGCCTGAAGTGATGACTGTTACACATGACAAAATGAAGGACATACACCGTGGTGCCCAAGCTCCTTATACTCACACTCATTACGAGCACCGAGTTAAAAGACAACTGTCAGAAAGGTTAGAGCATCCGGCCTCTGATCTTATCCATGAATCCACCGGGATTCAGGTCCTGGTCGCGTTAGATTTCACTCGCACCGCTCGGGGAGTGATGAATTATAGATACATTTCCGCACTCGCCAATTTGTTAGATAATATCACTGAAATGTATGATGACACGTTTAGATACACTGGAAGAGAACTTCAAGCGTACAAAACAGAACTAGTTCAGCATAGGATGGTTCTTAATTATCTTACAGCAGTAACAGGCGGATATTGTGTTACATTGGCAACACAGTACGGCATAAAGTGTTGCACGTATATCACCAATAGCACCGAGGATCCGGTAGAGGTCATAGACCAAAAGATGGACGATATTCTCCAATTAAAGTGGGAATTTCGTCGAAAACACAATCTCACCCTTGCTGCTGTAGGTAATGAGCTGACTGGTTGGGTGTCATGGTTGAACCCGCGAAATTGGTTCTCCGGTTTAGGGGACTGGGCTCAAGGAGTCATAATGGATGTTGGAAAGTTTCTACTATGTATCTTGGGTGTCGTTATATCGATTGGATTGATATTTAGATGCGGGCAGGCTTTAATGAGGTGCAAACAAAGTACAAGAGTGATGAGCTTGAGGAGTGAGGAAACCGTAATTAACCTGGATTTGATTTATGACCCAATGATAGAAACCAGGATGTGATGAAAATGCGATTATACGGTCCGTTTCTTTCACCTGTTTTTCTGCTTTTCTCCAAGATACAAAGACCCCCTTGGACGAGGAAGTTGACGAGACGCTATACAGACAACAGACAAGCACCAAAGATGAAGTTTTGACCACTTGAGAAATGGACACTTGATGAACTTTGCCATGGATCCCCAGTTTCCCTAGTACTTTTAAACTCACGCTAGCCCAACATTTTTTGTAAATCTGATGGCTCAGACAAAGCTATTTGCTCATGCCCAAGGAGCAATACAGCGCAAAGAAGACGACTCTCAACAGATACCGAACACAACTTCGACGACAGATGTACATTTCCCTGACATAGAATATCATGGCATTTTCCATAAGTGTTCTTTATCTTCATCTCTACAACCCTCAGGTAATGACACACACAGACGATAGGGAATACAGGCACAGATATCAGCAACCACATACCTCCCCCATTCATGTATCATCAACTAAAATGTGCTCCCCATTTTGTTCAAAATCCGAAAAGAGCTCGGTAAAGTTTGACAGCCCATCCACAGACCTGTACCACAGGATAAGAAGGAATTCAAATGTATACTTCGCAATACCTCGAAGCTTGATGTACAACACGTACGGCACGATGATACATGACCCCCCAAACATGGATTCATACACACATGCTTCTGCTATCTCACTAGGTCATACCCTCTTCACACCTTCTCCTCTCTCCTCCCTTACCCAACCATGGAAATCAATTAACCCCTGACTTGCATTTTTCTCCTTAAATGTTTTGTGGCAGTTATTAATGACTGCCAAAGGGTGGACTGTCAAAGTCAGAAAAATGTCTCTATGCACGTTGCCATATTTGCACCGCACACTGGTCCGTGCTGCGCATGCGTACGCTCTCCCGTGAAGGCGCATACCCGCAATAGCGTGCACTCGCAGGCGCGGTATGCGTATTTACGGTAGAGTTTATGTAGTCGTAGCGTGCGACTCATTCGTTACATATTTTCACAATTAATGTAGTTTATAGATCATGGTCCCTTTGATAGTTTCTGAAAGTTTGGTTAATATAGAAGGTCCCTGAGCTAAGGAATCCCTCTTTGTATCGTACGAAGGGTCTAACAGGAATCATACAGCAGTGTTTGGTACCCATCGGAAGAGTATTTAATTAGCAATATTCCGGTGTTGGTTTGGAGCGTATTAATCGCTCGTGCGAATAGTTATGGACATAAGAAGTTTATGTCCATTTCTACTATTTACTCATACTCAGGTATGCGGCGGGAAACCTAGTTCCCCACCCACCTGAGCTGTTTGAAATCGTCACAGCCCACCTGTATGAATCAACCTATGACCTTTTGTTATGATGCAGGGCCGAATTCCGACGTCCAATGGACAATGGGATTGTAGGGACTGTAGGATTGCATTGTGTGTGGGGCATAAATAGGCAGGCCGACCACATCCAGCTCTCACTCTTCAACGGTTCTCATTGCTGAAAATCGGGTGCTGGATGTCCAGGCGCATGCGATCGTTTACCCTTGTGCGTAAGTTTCTCTCCGTTATCATTGTCTTTCTGTGAGCCAATTTCTCTCATCTCTCTCCGTCTCTCTCTCTCTCTTTCCCTTCTCTTTCTCTCGTATCTCCCCTAGACTAGTATTGTATTGTATTAGATAGTATTGTATTTTGGTTAGGAAGTCTTTGTTATATTGTAGTGTATCATTTGTACTGTTATCCCCTTTTTACAAGTATACTAGATATAATACAGTTAATAGGCTTTGGACCCTAAACCAGTATCTGTGTATTTCCTATAGTGTTAAGTGTTCACTTGAGCGTCGGTGACGCTCAAGCAGCTTTGTAGTTAGTCAGGTTACACAAGGTTGCACTTACACCCTGTATTCACATTAAGGTATTCCGTGTATTTCATTGGTATAAGGTTTAGACATAAAGGTATAGCGTTGTGAGCGTCTGCGCCGCTGGTGATCTCCTCGTGGTCTCGAGCGTCCGCTACGCCATAGCGAATCATTACTCTAGTCATAGCCAATAACGTGTCCTGTGATCGCTGGGCCGTGAGCGAACGTGACGCTTGAGCGTCTCGCCTACGGCTGAGCGATCGTTACGCAACTAGCGTACCATTACGGTACTTCTTAAGTAAACAGCGTACAGTGTTCTTAGCTTCATAAAGGGTTGTTTATACGACAAGGGAATTTAGCATTGTCACTTCTAAGCAGACGATTGCTCGTTGGATTTGTAGTACAATTCAGCTTGCACATTCTGTGGCAGGCCTGCCACAGCCAAAATCTGTAAAAGCCCATTCCACACGGAAAGTGGGCTCATCTTGGGCGGCTGCCCGAGGGGTCTCGGCTTTACAACTTTGCCGAGCAGCTACTTGGTCAGGGGCAAACACGTTTGCTAAATTCTACAAATTTGATACCCTGGCTGAGGAGGACCTGGAGTTCTCTCATTCGGTGCTGCAGAGTCATCCGCACTCTCCCGCCCGTTTGGGAGCTTTGGTATAATCCCCATGGTCCTTTCGGAGTCCCCAGCATCCACTAGGACGTTAGAGAAAATAATAATTTACTTACCGATAATTCTATTTCTCATAGTCCGTAGTGGATGCTGGGCGCCCATCCCAAGTGCGGATTGTCTGCATTACTTGTACATAGTTATTGTTACAAAAATCGGGTTATCGTTGTTGTGAGCCATCTTTTCAGAGGCTCCTTCTGTTATCATGCTGTTAACTGGGTTCAGATCACAAGTTGTACGGTGTGTTTGGTGTGGCTGGTATGAGTCTTACCCGGGATTCAAAATCCTTCCTTATTGTGTACGCTCGTCCGGGCACAGTATCCTAACTGAGGCTTGGAGGAGGGTCATAGGGGGAGGAGCCAGTGCACACCAGGTAGTCCTAAAGCTTTTTACTTTTGTGCCCAGTCTCCTGCGGAGCCGCTATTCCCCATGGTCCTTTCGGAGTCCCCAGCATCCACTACGGACTATGAGAAATAGAATTATCGGTAAGTAAATTCTTATTAAAACTAGAGATGAGCGCCTGAAATTTTTCGGGTTTTGTGTTTTGGTTTTGGGTTCGGTTCCGCGGCCGTGTTTTGGGTTCGAACGCGTTTTGGCAAAACCTCACCGAATTATTTTTGTCGGATTCGGGTGTGTTTTGGATTCGGGTGTTTTTTTCCAAAAACACTAAAAAACAGCTTAAATCATAGAATTTGGGGGTCATTTTGATCCCAAAGTATTATTAACCTCAAAAACCATAATTTACACTCATTTTCAGTCTATTCTGAATACCTCACACCTCACAATATTATTTTTAGTCCTAAAATTTGCACCGAGGTCGCTGTGTGAGTAAGATAAGCGACCCTAGTGGCCGACACAAACACCGGGCCCATCTAGGAGTGGCACTGCAGTGTCACGCAGGATGGCCCTTCCAAAAAACCCTCCCCAAACAGCACATGACGCAAAGAAAAAAAGAGGCGCAATGAGGTAGCTGACTGTGTGAGTAAGATTAGCGACCCTAGTGGCCGACACAAACACCGGGCACATCTAGGAGTGGCACTGCAGTGTCACGCAGGATGTCCCTTCCAAAAAACCCTCCCCAAACAGCACATGACGCAAAGAAAAAAAGAGGCGCAATGAGGTAGCTGTGTGAGTAAGATTAGCGACCCTAGTGGCCGACACAAACACCGGGCCCATCTAGGAGTGGCACTGCAGTGTCACGCAGGATGTCCCTTCCAAAAAACCCTCCCCAATCAGCACATGATGCAAAGAAAAAGAAAAGAAAAAAGAGGTGCAAGATGGAATTATCCTTGGGCCCTCCCACCCACCCTTATGTTGTATAAACAAAACAGGACATGCACACTTTAACCAACCCATCATTTCAGTGACAGGGTCTGCCACACGACTGTGACTGATATGACGGGTTGGTTTGGACCCCCCCCAAAAAAGAAGCAATTAATCTCTCCTTGCACAAACTGGCTCTACAGAGGCAAGATGTCCACCTCATCTTCACCCTCCGATATATCACCGTGTACATCCCCCTCCTCACAGATTATCAATTCGTCCCCACTGGAATCCACCATCTCAGCTCCCTGTGTACTTTGTGGAGGCAATTGCTGCTGGTCAATGTCTCCGCGGAGGAATTGATTATAATTCATTTTAATGAACATCATCTTCTCCACATTTTCTGGATGTAACCTCGTACGCCGATTGCTGACAAGGTGAGCGGCGGCACTAAACACTCTTTCGGAGTACACACTTGTGGGAGGGCAACTTAGGTAGAATAAAGCCAGTTTGTGCAAGGGCCTCCAAATTGCCTCTTTTTCCTGCCAGTATAAGTACGGACTGTGTGACGTGCCTACTTGGATGCGGTCACTCATATAATCCTCCACCATTCTATCAATGTTGAGAGAATCATATGCAGTGACAGTAGACGACATGTCCGTAATCGTTGTCAGGTCCTTCAGTCCGGACCAGATGTCAGCATCAGCAGTCGCTCCAGACTGCCCTGCATCACCGCCAGCGGGTGGGCTCGGAATTCTGAGCCTTTTCCTCGCACCCCCAGTTGCGGGAGAATGTGAAGGAGGAGATGTTGACAGGTCGCGTTCCGCTTGACTTGACAATTTTGTCACCAGCAGGTCTTTCAACCCCAGCAGACCTGTGTCTGCCGGAAAGAGAGATCCAAGGTAGGCTTTAAATCTAGGATCGAGCACGGTGGCCAAAATGTAGTGCTCTGATTTCAACAGATTGACCACCCGTGAATCCTTGTTAAGCGAATTAAGGGCTGCATCCACAAGTCCCACATGCCTAGCGGAATCGCTCCGTGTTAGCTCCTTCTTCAATGCCTCCAGCTTCTTCTGCAAAAGCCTGATGAGGGGAATGACCTGACTCAGGCTGGCAGTGTCTGAACTGACTTCACGTGTGGCAAGTTCAAAGGGCATCAGAACCTTGCACAACGTTGAAATCATTCTCCACTGCACTTGAGACAGGTGCATTCCATCTCCTATATCGTGCTCAATTGTATAGGCTTGAATGGCCTTTTGCTGCTCCTCCAACCTCTGAAGCATATAGAGGGTTGAATTCCACCTCGTTACCACTTCTTGCTTCAGATGATGGCAGGGCAGGTTCAGTAGTTTTTGGTGGTGCTCCAGTCTTCTGTACGTGGTGCCTGTACGCCGAAAGTGTCCCGCAATTCTTCTGGCCACCGACAGCATCTCTTGCACACCCCTGTCGTTTTTTAAAAAATTCTGCACCACCAAATTCAAGGTATGTGCAAAACATGGGACGTGCTGGAATTTGCCCATATTTAATGCACACACAATATTGCTGGCGTTGTCCGATGCCACAAATCCACAGGAGAGTCCAATTGGGGTAAGCCATTCCGCGATGATCTTCCTCAGTTGCCGTAAGAGGTTTTCAGCTGTGTGCGTATTCTGGAAAGCGGTGATACAAAGCGTAGCCTGCCTAGGAAAGAGTTGGCGTTTGCGAGATGCTGCTACTGGTGCCGCCGCTGCTGTTCTTGCGGCGGGAGTCCATACATCTACCCAGTGGGCTGTCACAGTCATATAGTCCTGACCCTGCCCTGCTCCACTTGTCCACATGTCCGTGGTTAAGTGGACATTGGGTACAACTGCATTTTTTAGGACACTGGTGAGTCTTTTTCTGACGTCCGTGTACATTCTCGGTATCGCCTGCCTAGAGAAGTGGAACCTAGATGGTATTTGGTAACGGGGGCACACTGCCTCAATAAATTGTCTAGTTCCCTGTGAACTAACGGCGGATACCGGACGCACGTCTAACACCAACATAGTTGTCAAGGACTCAGTTATCCGCTTTGCAGTAGGATGACTGCTGTGATATTTCATCTTCCTCGCAAAGGACTGTTGAACAGTCAATTGCTTACTGGAAGTAGTACAAGTGGGCTTACGACTTCCCCTCTGGGATGACCATCGACTCCCAGCGGCAACAACAGCAGCGCCAGCAGCAGTAGGCGTTACACGCAAGGATGCATCGGAGGAATCCCAGGCAGGAGAGGACTCGTCAGACTTGCCAGTGACATGGCCTGCAGGACTATTGGCATTCCTGGGGAAGGAGGAAATTGACACTGAGGGAGTTGGTGGGGTGGTTTGCGTGAGCTTGGTTACAAGAGGAAGGGATTTACTGGTCAGTGGACTGCTTCCGCTGTCACCCAAAGTTTTTGAACTTGTCACTGACTTATTATGAATGCGCTGCAGGTGACGTATAAGGGAGGATGTTCCGAGGTGGTTAACGTCCTTACCCCTACTTATTACAGCTTGACAAAGGGAACACACGGCTTGACACCTGTTGTCCGCATTTCTGGTGAAATACCTCCACACCGAAGAGCTGATTTTTTGGGTATTTTCACCTGGCATGTCAACGGCCATATTCCTCCCACGGACAACAGGTGTCTCCCCGGGTGCCTGACTTAAACAAACCACCTCACCATCAGAATCCTTCTGGTCAATTTCCTCCCCAGCGCCAGCAACACCCATATCCTCCTCATCCTGGTGTACTTCAACACTGACATCTTCAATCTGACTATCAGGAACTGGACTGCGGGTGCTCCTTCCAGCACTTGCAGGGGGCATGCAAATAGTGGAAGGCGCATGCTCTTCACGTCCAGTGTTGGGAAGGTCAGGCATCGCAAACGACACAATTGGACTCTCCTTGTGGATTTGGGATTTCAAAGAACGCACAGTTCTTTGCGGTGCTTTTGCCAGCTTGAGTCTTTTCAGTTTTCTAGCGAGAGGCTGAGTGCTTCCATCCTCATGTGAAGCTGAACCACTAGCCATGAACATAGGCCAGGGCCTCAGCCGTTCCTTGCCACTCCGTGTGGTAAATGGCATATTGGCAAGTTTACGCTTCTCCTCCGACAATTTTATTTTAGGTTTTGGAGTCCTTTTTTTTCTGATATTTGGTGTTTTGGATTTGACATGCTCTGTACTATGACATTGGGCATCGGCCTTGGCAGACGACGTTGCTGGCATTTCATCGTCTCGGCCATGACTAGTGGCAGCAGCTTCAGCACGAGGTGGAAGTGGATCTTGATCTTTCCCTAATTTTGGAACCTCAACTTTTTTGTTCTCCATATTTTATAGGCAGAACTAAAAGGCACCTCAGGTAAACAATGGAGATGGATGGATTGGATACTAGTATACAATTATGGACGGACTGCCACGGTTAGGTGGTATAAAAAAACCACGGTTAGGTGGTATATATTGTAATACAATTATGGATGGACGGACTGCCTGCCGAGTGCCGACACAGAGGTAGCCACAGCCGTGAACTACCGCACTGTACACTGGTTGATAAAGAGATAGTAGTATACTCGTAACAACTAGTATGACACTATGACGGTATAAAGAATGAAAAAAAAACCACGGTTAGGTGGTATATATTATAATAATACAATTATGGATGGACGGACTGCCTGCCGAGTTCCGACACAGAGGTAGCCACAGCCGTGAACTACCGCACTGTACACTGGTTGATAAAGAGATAGTAGTATACTCGTAACAACTAGTATGACTGACTATGACGGTATAAAGAATGAAAAAAAAACCACGGTTAGGTGGTATATATTGTAATACAATTATGGATGGA
The DNA here is from genome assembly GCF_028390025.1 of Pseudophryne corroboree. NCBI lineage: Eukaryota > Metazoa > Chordata > Amphibia > Anura > Myobatrachidae > Pseudophryne > Pseudophryne corroboree. The sequence goes on from NC_086450.1 coordinate 260,594,200, forward strand.
CGGACTGCCTGCCGAGTTCCGACACAGAGGTAGCCACAGCCGTGAACTACCGCACTGTACACTGGTTGATAAAGAGATAGTAGTATACTCGTAACAACTAGTATGACTGACTATGACGGTATAAAGAATGAAAAAAAAACCACGGTTAGGTGGTATATATTGTAATACAATTATGGATGGACGGACTGCCTGCCGAGTTCCGACACAGAGGTAGCCACAGCCGTGAACTACCGCACTGTACACTGGTTGATAAAGAGATAGTAGTATACTCGTAACAACTAGTATGACTGACTATGACGGTATAAAGAATGAAAAAAAAACCACGGTTAGGTGGTATATATTATAATACAATTATGGATGGACGGACTGCCTGCCGACTGCCGACACAGAGGTAGCCACAGCCGTGAACTACCGCACTGTACACTGGTTGATAAAGAGATAGTAGTATACTCGTAACAACTAGTATGACACTATGACGGTATAAAGAATGAAAAAAAAACCACGGTTAGGTGGTATATATTATAATACAATTATGGATGGACGGACTGCCTGCCGAGTGCCGACACAGAGGTAGCCACAGCCGTGAACTACCGTACTGTACACTGGTTGATAAAGAGATAGTAGTATACTCGTAACAACTAGTATGACTGACTATGACGGTATAAAGAATGAAAAAAAAACCACGGTTAGGTGGTATATATTATAATACAATTATGGATGGACGGACTGCCTGCCGACTGCCGACACAGAGGTAGCCACAGCCGTGAACTACCGCACTGTACACTGGTTGATAAAGAGATAGTAGTATACTCGTAACAACTAGTATGACACTATGACGGTATAAAGAATGAAAAAAAAACCACGGTTAGGTGGTATATATTATAATACAATTATGGATGGACGGACTGCCTGCCGACTGCCGACACAGAGGTAGCCACAGCCGTGAACTACCGCACTGTACACTGGTTGATAAAGAGATAGTAGTATACTCGTAACAACTAGTATGACACTATGACGGTATAAAGAATGAAAAAAAAACCACGGTTAGGTGGTATATATTATAATAATACAATTATGGATGGACGGACTGCCTGCCGACTGCCGACACAGAGGTAGCCACAGCTGTGAACTACCGCACTGTACACTGGTTGATAAAGAGATAGTAGTATACTCGTAACAACTAGTATGACTATGACGACGGTATAAAGAAAGAAAAAAAAATACCACGGTTAGGTGGTATATAATTATACAATTATGGATGGACGGACTGCCTGCCGAGTGCCGACTGCCGACACAGAGGTAGCCACAGCCGTGAACTACCGCACTGTACTGTGTCTGCTGCTAATATAGACTGGTTGATAAAGAGATAGTATACAACAATATACTACTATACTGGTGGTCAGGCACTGGTCACCACTAGTCACACTGGCAGTGGCACTCCTGCAGCAAAAGTGTGCACTGTTTAATTTTAAATTAATATAATATTATGTACTCCTGGCTCCTGCTATAACAACCTGCAGTGCTCCCCAGTCTCCCCCACAATTATTATAAGCTTTTATACATTGATGTGCAGCACACTGGGCTGAGCTGAGTGCACACAGACTGAGTCACACTGTGTGACTGCTGTGTATCGTTTTTTTCAGGCAGAGAACGGATATAGCAGAGAACGGATATATTAAATAAAAGTTAACTTAACAACAACTGCACTGGTCACTGTGGTAAACTCTGTCTGCACAATCTCTCTCTCTCTCTCTCTCTCTTCTAATCTATTCTAATGGAGAGGACGCCAGCCACGTCCTCTCCCTATCAATCTCAATGCACGTGTGAAAATGGCGGCGACGCGCGGCTCCTTATATAGAATCCGAGTCTCGCGAGAATCCGACAGCGTCATGATGACGTTCGGGCGCGCTCAGGTTAACCGAGCAAGGCGGGAAGATCCGAGTCGCTCGGACCCGTGAAAAAAAAAGTGAAGTTCGTGCGGGTTCGGATTCAAAGAAACCGAATCCGCTCATCTCTAATTAAAACAGCCATGACAAGCCTGCAATTTTCCAACTGCTCCCTGTAAACTCCCCTTTAACATCTCCAAACTGTCACTTCCTGTCAATCACTTTCCCATAAAATCCTCATTGCGAGCGGGATTGAAGTAGCACATTGCAGTACAGTACAAGTGCAGTCTGCCGATAATCATTCTGTTGCATGAACATTGCCCACTGTGTTCAAACATGAATTAGGCTCTGTTTCACATTTAGGGGAATTTTTTTTTCTTACTCTAATATATGCACTGCTTATCTGAGTGTCCTCGCATTGAAAATTGTTTTATTATTACGTAAGGCTTTATTTAGAAAGATATGTGATTATTGTAGGTTCCAGTTATCTATGTTAACATTCATTATGTCAACATTATAAATCTCGCCAGATGAACTGAATATCAACATATTGGTTATGGTTAGGTGTACACTGACATTAAAAACATTTTTACTATGTCAATATTTCATCAATGTTAACATAATGACGATTGCAACAAAATGCTATATATTGAACCCCATCAACCAGTAATGTTACCGCTTAGCTTTTTGTCATCTGGGTTAGGTGGTAAAATTATCTTACCAACTCACAATAATAACACCTTGTTTGCTACCCTCATTTTATACAGATGGCAGAAATAAAAATCTTTGGATGAAGGGGATCACTTTTAATGTAATTTCTAATAGGCTCTCTAGTCAGACTTTTTAAAGCCATTTTTAGCTGTAGCAAAACCATGTGCATTAATTTATGTTTGTTTTAACATGATACTTGGGCCTCCACCTGACACACAGCAACTAATGTAACATTTGATTTTACTTTTTTTTTTGCACTAGGCAGATAATTGCTGATTGGTGTCCGGATTCGATGACCAGCCTGTATGTGCTTTAGCTTATGCAGGCTGGCTGGTGCCTAAAACCATCACAAATTGTGACGTTATCTGAGGATGTGTCCGCAGACACAGCACTTTGATCCTTGCTAATGCAAACATGAGGTGTCTATCTCCTACAGACGTTTCCTGCTGCATTTGTATTTTAATGACAGAATTGCACAGCTGCTTCCTTGCGGCTGTCAAGTTCCTTACAATCCTGAATCATGCCCTATGGCCCATGAGCTCAGATGCCATGTTGCCTCAATTCCCAGTGTTTTAAGATTAAAAAATATTAATTATGGTTAATTTATCCTTTCAGCTATTGGAGTATGAGCCAAAGTCAGAGGATCAGGTACCATTGCTTCTAAAAATGAAGAGAAGCAATCTTGCTCTTGGCAAAGCTATTGAAAGTGGAGACACTGACCTTGGTAAGTGACTTAAATAAATTGATGACTTAAGCTGGCTGCATATTGGCTGATACAATGGCCGTTCAATTGCCGACTGCCCATACGCTTCCTGCAGAGGCTGCCAATGACTTACATCACAACTAAGCAGGCACATGTAAATGGTCACCCAGTTATGACGTCAGGCACGACACAACGGGCCGACGATTAGTAAGTATGTATGCACTTATCAATCATCAGATAGGTTGGTGGATCAGCCAGACAGCCGATCCTTCACCCTAGTGTATACCCGGAATTAGGCATAAAGAAAAAACACCCTACCATGTGCACCTAGACAGAAATATACTCTTCCTTCCTATTTAATCACAGTGTGTTTCACCAACTGTCTAGCTATTCAGATTGACATTTGAAAGATGCTGATCATATGTTGACTTGTCTCATACATAGTGTGCTTTGTGGTCAATTACACAACCCTAACATTTCCTCAGTCACAGCTGATGCTGTGTGCAGTCATGGTAAAAGCATCATCTCCTCTTTACCTTAAGATTTCCACAGAATTAATCTATATTTACAAAAGAATTGTATAAAGCTGTGGGCAAAATGGTACTTTTATTTTAAGTTATTAGGAACCTAAAAACATTTAGAGTTCAGAGGAGTTCAACCACCCTGAAATAGTATCCATGTGGAAAAGAGAAACATGCAAGAAAATCCCCAAATACTGCTGTAAACCAATAAACAATGTTACTATTCTAGTCTAAAGGTGTGTACACACAGAGCGATATGGCTTAACGATTTTGACTATATAGTCAAATCGCTAAGAAAGTTAGTGCATATTGCTCCGTGTTTACACAGTGAGCGATAGCGATACTCGTCCCCACCAGGTCGCTATCGCTGGGAAAAATAGACTGTGCAGGCAAGTCAATTTTAACTATGTCGCTGGAAAAGTAAAAGCATCCCCCTATTTAAATGATTTAGTCAAAATTACCAATAGCCAAAATTGCGTACACACTTAAGGGGGGTACTCATGGAGAGATCCATGCTTAAAATCTAAGCAACCTGACTAGATTGCTTAGTTTTTAAGCACAGATCACTCGTGTGTACCCCCCACAGCGAGAGCTGCTGCTATCGCCGGTGCTAGATTGAGCCTGCATGCAGGCCAATCTAGCACGTTGCTCATTTCACCCGCTGGGTGAAATGAGCGCCTTCCCGTCCTCCCCCGCATCACTCAGCACACATCGCGCTGTGCTGAGCGGCGGGAGAGATGTGTGCTGAGCGGTTCGCTCAGCACACATCTCTCCCGTGTATATGGGCCTTCAGTCAAAATCGCCTACTGCCAGTTCAAGGTAAATCACTCAGTCAAAATCGCTCCGTGTGTATGCACCTTAACGTAAAATACAGAAGTTTCAGTTAGATATATTTGCAAACATATGATAAGCTATCTGCCACGCCATGATGCTCCTGCTAATAGAATGGACATAACTGTATGCAATGAGAGTTCCTTATTTTGGGTCACATATTCATGTGTTTTTAAATTCAGTGCCAACTTAGAAACACCACAACAGGCTCCAAAAAGGCAATAGAAGGACCAGCACTCCTTGTCAACTACTGATCCCATACATGCCTCACAAACCGCAATACAAAAATGGCAGTTTCTCAGTTAAGTTAACACGTGGTGCTATTGAAGGAGTTTTATCTAGAAAAGCATTATATTTTTAGATAATTCATCCATTTATGTATTGCTGTTTATTCATCTGAACTGTCCTGGCAGTTGGTGATTTATTTATTGTAGTCGCTTTTTTTTCTCTACTAAAATGAACCAATATTTATATTTCCTGAATCTAATTGCAGTGGTAAACCATCTTCTGATGGCCCTCTAGCTGGTATAACTTTGTAAAAATGTCGATGTGATGCATTTCAGGCCTAGCACAGTTTAGTATTCATGTGTTCTGCTCCTGAAGCAGAACCTCACTGGAGGAAAAGCAGCAATACTGTAGCATTTTTATTATAATGTGTTAAGACATTGTTTTGACAAATGGCCACACACAGCCCATGCAAAGAAAGGAACATGTTATTAATGCTTAAATTCAGGCCAGTTATATATCTAAAGAAATTATGGAAAATCGGCGCTTCTGCTTCCAAATCGTTAAAAAATTACTTATAATATTAAGTTAACAATTAAGTATCTTGGACGGAAAGGATAAAAAGTTAATGACCAAATTTAATAAACATATAAAATATACAATTCATATATCCACATTGAATCTATTTATATTACCACCCCAGATTTTGCACTTAATAAAAGTGCTTATATTTCTCCCAGCATATAATCATACCAGATCAGTTATCTGTAGCAGGATAATGTCATAGATAGTCCGTCGGAATTCCCTTAGTCCAATAGTTAGAAGATGCCAGAAATTAGGGTTCCACTTTTTATCCAAATCAGCCACATCAGCTGGTATGCTGGAGATGTTTATGCAGTCCTCAATATGACTTTGTAGTTTTAAGTCTCTCAAAGTGCATCCGGTATACTTGGTGATTGAAGTCCGCATGGTATGAAGGCTTGACATGTTTCTCCAGACAGGCAAACACTCAGTTTCCTCAGAAGCATAATACCAGTGTGTCCGGAGTATCTCTTATATACCCCTTTGGGCTAAACAATTACAGTTGTGCATGTACGGTAATTTACCAGGCCCATTTGTCCCGCCGGGGCCTATCCTATTACCCCCAATAAATCAGCACGAGCGGTGGCTTATCGGGGGTTACCTGATGTTGCTCCGGATGCTGCCAGCCACCGGTGCAGCGCTGCTCCTCTATGTCACAAGGGTGCTCCCCATCATGTGACCGCTACCAGGGACGGGGAACAGGGGAGGATGCGGTCATGGTGAGGCCCCGCCGGTAGTCACCTTGCCGTGTGGCAGCTTCCGGGCCGCGGAGCCATGCCTGCAGTCCCAGCCTGTTGCTGTTGCAGCGGGCATGGAACGATGCAGGTTGTCCGCGGTCACCAAGGATTTTGTTTTGCATGCCTCAGGCAGGCAAAATCAAATGCCCTGAAACAGCCCTGTTCTCGTGTGAAAATGGGGCTGTTTCTACTGAAAACACACAGGTTTCACTGAACCTGTGTGTTTTCGGGAGAAATGGCATTTTTTTTTTTTTTTACAGGCGATCAATCTGGATAGCCTGTTAAAAAAAAAAAAAAAAAAACTGAAGTATCGCACCCAATGTTTTACAAAGGCTAACAGGATAGCCCCCATAATATTTACATGTAGTTTTAATAGTCAATTACCTTAAGATCAATCGGTAATTCTCTGGTTCCAGTCATATGATCGTTGTTCGATCACATGCGGTTAGGCAGCCAATCACGTTATGGAACCATCATCCAAAGTTCACAGCCTCCGATCACGTGACCAGTATTCTAGTCACGTGCGTCAGGATAGCCAACCAAATATAATATAAATAAACATCATTCATTGATCTCTGATCACCTGACCAATCTTACGGTCACATGCGGTAGTATTAACTAACCACATATAATGTAAATAAACATCACCAATTGAATTCGCTCCGTCATATAACTAATGGCGGAGATTATGTTGTCATAACGGGATCTTGGTCACGCAACCCAGAAATTTAATATAACCCAATCCAGGAACTGACATCATTTATCCTGGTATAATGCCAGGAGACCCATCATTGCTCGGTTTTACAAAACAACTAATCCAAAACCTAAAAATTATAACTGCTGTATAGTGACTAATAGATGGGTTGTGTGACCAAATAACCCAATCAACCATATAATTCAATAAAGTAAACACTTCATCGATCTCTTAAAGGTATTTTTCCCAGATGCATATATATATCTATATAGAAGCTCCCCATTTGTATTTCTATATGCATGGTTGGTAATACAGTAGATGACATTGTCCTTTTAAAGTACACTAGAGCCTAAAGGCCCGTACACACTGGTCGATGTATCGGCCGTTCTCTTGAACGGCCGATACATCGCGGGACCGTCGGCCAGTGTGTTCGGGCGATACGTCTGTGAACTCCGTCGTTCACAGACGTATCGCGTCGGCCGCGCAGCACAGCCGACAGCCAATATATCTAACGATATATTGGCGCGTCGCTGTGCGTGTACGGGGCGGTCGTCCGACCGCCTGTACACATGCTGCGGCGGCCGGCGGTGATTGACAGCTGAACTGAGCGCCCGCCCGCCCAGTTCATGACGTCAGTCCCCCGACGGATCGGGCTGTGTGTATGCACAGCACACTGCCCGATCCGTACATAGATATATCTGCAGATCAATTGATCTGCAGATATATCTAATAGTGTGTACCCACCTTAATAAGTGACAGAGAATCTAAGCTCAAATATGTTTTTCCAAAAGATAAATAAATAAAACACACTACAGTATAATATTTGTAAATAAAGTTCAGTAGCTAACACAGATATGAATGATAACTTTTATAGCGTTTTTTTTTTTTTTTCTGCCATAGGTATTAGAAGCATTTCCATCTCTGCGTAACATCACTTCCGTCCTCTTTCCTTCGGCATATCATTAGTAGTGTTAGTTACATAGGTTGTCATGGTAACAGCCGTTACCTCATTCAAAGGATCTCATAATATTTAGAATCCGCATTGTTTATTGTGTTTACCACTCTGATGTTTTTACACCTCATTATATTAATCACTTAAACTTCATTAACTTCAGGAAGAAGATGATATAATCTCTTTTTAATCATCTAAAAATCACATACAAACATTTAACAACATAAAAGACAGTGCCTATACATATAGCATTATATTGTACATAATTCCCTCAAAACTCTAAAACTTTATTTCCTTCCAGTAAAAAACTTATTTTCCCCTATCCTTACGTTTCTATATTTTATTCCTTTAAGAACGGGTGGAGTTCCCAATCTATATTTAAACCTTTCGGCAAAAGGGTCTCCAATTCAAAGATAGTTCTCGCTTCTTCCTTCAACAGCGCACTATCCCAAACCCCTCCCCTCCATGGTTTCTGTACCAATTTTATCCCAATAAAATCTAAAGTTGCAGGATTACTATCATGAACCTTGGAAAAATGTTCTGGAACACTATGATTATCTTTCTTTGTCCGAATATTATTATAGAAAATGAATTTATATGGGCTAACAATGAGTACCTTCCTAACCTTGTCCTATGGGCAAGGTATATAGATGATGTGGACTTTAAGTGAGTAAATCGCTGAAATAAGCGTGTCACTGAATGTATATGTTTTGTGTTGTTTTGTCTGTTTGTTTGTCTTAGTATACCGGTATTAGGACTCACGATTAGTTATTTCTCTTACGTCCTAGAGGATGCTGGGGACTCCGTAAGGACCATGGGGTATAGACGGGCTCCGCAGGAGACATGGGCACTCTAAAGACTTTTTAGAATGGGTGTGCACTGGCTCCTCCCTCTATGCCCCTCGTCCAAACCTCAGTTAGATCCTGTGCCCAGAGGAGACTGGGTGCACTGCAGGGGAGCTCTCCTGAGTTTCTCTGAAAAATACTTTTTGTTAGGTTTTTTATTTTCAGGGAGCACTGCTGGCAACAGGCTCCCTGCATCGTGGGACTGAGGGGAGAGAAGCAGACCTACTTGAATGATAGGCTCTGCTTCTTAGGCTACTGGACACCATTAGCTCCAGAGGGTCGTAACGCAGGTCTCACCCTCGCCGTTCATCCCGGAGCCGCAGCGCCGTCCTCCTCACAGTGCCGGAAGATAGAAGCCGGGTGAGTATTAAGAAGAAAAGAAGACTTCACAGGCGGCAGAAGACTTCAGATCTTCACTGAGGTAACGCTGCGCGCCATTGCTCCCACACAGACGCACACAGCGGGCACTTTAAGGGTACAGGGTGCAGCGGGGGGGGGGCGCCCTGGGCAGCAATAAAAACCTCTAGGGCCACTGGCATATAAAGTAGATACTGCGGAGGCAGTATATTAATAAACCCCCGCCAGTATAAATAATTTGAGCGGGACCGAAGCCAGCCGGTGAGGGGGAGGGGCTTGGTCCTCCAGCACTAACCAGCGCCATTTTCTCCACAGCACACTGCAGAGAAGCTGGCTCCCTGAACTCTCCCCTGCTGAACACGGTTACAGAGGGCAAAAAAGAGGGGGGGGGGCACATTTCATTGGCGCAGTGAGTGTATTTATATATTTATATAAAAGTGCTGTACTAACTGGGATTTTATTCCAGTGTCCGGTGGCGCTGGGTGTGTGCTGGCATACTCTCTCTGTATCTCCAAAGGGTCTTATTGGGGGACGGTCTCCATATAGATATATCCCTGAGTGTGTGGGAGTGTCGGTATGGGTGTGTCGGCATGTCTGAATCGGAAGGCTCATCTAAGGAGGAGGTGGAGCAGATGATTGTGGTGTCTCCGTCGGCAACGCCGACACCTGATTGGTTAGATATGTGGAATGTTTTAAATGCAAATGTGGCTTTATTACATAAGAGATTGGACAAAGCAGAGTCCAGGGATAAAACAGGGAGTCAATCGATGGCTTTGACTGTGTCACAGGGCCCTTCAGGGTCTCAAAAACGTCCCCTGTCCCAAGTAGCAGACACTGATACCGCCACGGATTCTGACTCCAGTGTCGACTACGATGATGTGAGGTTACACCCAAGGGTGGCCAAAAGTATTCATTATAGGATTATTGCAATAAAAGATGTTTTACATATCACAGATGACCCCTCTGTCCCTGACACGAGGGTATGCATGTTTAAGGAAAAGAAACCTGAGGTAACCTTTCCCCCATCTCCTGAGCTGAACACGTTATTTGAAAAAGCTTGGGAAACTCCAGACAAAAAACTGCAGATTCCCAAGAGGATTCTTATGGCGTATCCTTTCCCTGCACAGGACAGGGTACGGTGGGAATCCTCGCCCAGGGTGGACAAGGCTTTATTGCGCTTGTCCAAGAAGGTGGCGCTACCGTCTCCAGACACGGCGGCCCTTAAGGATCCTGCAGATCGCAGACAGGAAACTACCTTAAAATCAATTTATTCACATACGGGTGCTTGGCTCAGACCGGCAATAGCATCGGCTTGGGTTTGTAGTGCGGTAGCAGCTTGGACAGATACCTTGTCAGCTGACATTGATACCCTAGATAGGGATACCATTTTATTGACCTTAGGTCACATTAAAGACGTAGTCTTATATATGAGAGACGCTCAGAGAGACGTTGGGCTACTAGGTTCAAGAGCCAACGCCATGGCGATTTCTGCTAGGTGAGCCCTGTGGACCCGCCAATGGACGGGTGATGCCGACTCAGACACTTATGGAAGTTTTGCCTTATAAGGGTGAGGTGTTATTTGGGGAAGGTCTCGCGGACCTGGTTTCCACAGCTACCGCGGGTAAATCTACTTTTTTGCCTTATGTTCCCCCACAGCAAAAGAAAACACCACAATATCAGATGCAGTCCTTTCGGCCGCATAAATCCAGAAGAGGTCGGGGCTCTTCCTTCCTCGCCAGAGGTAAGGGTAAAGGGAAAAGAATGCCGGCCACGGCTAGTTCCCAGGAGCAGAAGTCCTCTCCGGCTTCTACTAAATCCACTGCATGACGCTGGTGCTCCACTGAGGGAGTCCGCGCCGGTGGGGGCACATCTTCGACTCTTCAGCCACGTCTGGGTTCAGTCAGACGTGGATCCTTGGGCGATGGAAATTGTATCCCAGGGCTACAAGCTGGAATTCGAAGAGGTGCCTCCGCGCCGATTTTTCAAATCGGCTTTACCAGCTTCTCCCCCAGAAAGGGAGATAGTTTTATCTGCAATTCAAAAGCTGTGTCAACAGCAAGTGATTGTCAAGGTTCCCCTAGTTCAACAGGGGAAGGGGTACTATTCAATCCTGTTTGTGGTTCCGAAACCGGATGGCTCGGTCAGACCCATTCTAAATCTAAAATCCCCAAACCTGTACTTGCAAAATTCAAGTTCAAGATGGAATCGCTCCGGGCAGTTATCTCCAGCCTGGAAGGGGGGGATTTTATGGTGTCACTGGACATAAAGGATGCATACCTTCATGTCCCCATAGATCCCCCTCATCAGGCGTACCTGATATTTGCTGTACAGGACTGTCATTACCAGTTTCAAACGTTGCCGTTTGGGCTTTCCACGGCCCCGAGGATTTTCACTAAGGTAATAGCGGAAATGATGGTGCTCCTGCGCAGGCAGGGAGTCACAATTATCCCATACTTGGACGATCTCCTCGTAAAAGCGAGATTGAGAGATCAGTTACTGAAAAGCGTGTCGCTCTCCCTGAGAGTGCTCCAGCAGCATGGCTGGATTCTAAATCTACCAAAGTCACAGTTGGTTCCAACGACTCGGCTATCATTCTTAAGCATGATTCTGGACACAGAACAAAAGAGGGTTTTTCTCCCGATGGAAAAAGCCCATGAACTCCAGAACATGGTCAGAGACCTGTTAAAACCGAACAGAGTGTCAGTTCATCAATGCACTCGAGTAATGGGAAAAATGGTGGCGACCTACGAGGCGATCCCCTTCGGCAGGTTTCATGCGAGGACGTTTCAGTGGGACCTTCTGGACAAGTGGTCCGGGTCCCATCTTCAAATTCATCAAAAAATAAGCCTGTCCCCCAGGGCCAGGGTGTCTCTCCTGTGGTGGCTGCAGAGTGCTCACCTTCTAGAGGGTCGCATTTTGAGCATTCAGGACTGGGTTCTGGTAACTACGGACGCGAGCCTCCGAGGATGGGGAGCAGTCACACAAGGAAGACATTTTCAGGGACTATGGTCGAGCCAGGAGGCTTGTCTGCACATCAACATTCTAGAATTAAGGGTCATATACAACGGCCTACGACAAGCGGAGAATCTTCTTCGCGTCCCTCCGGTTCTGATTCAATCAGACAACGTCACAGCCGTGGCTCATGTAAACCGCCAAGGCGGGACAAGGAGCAGAGTGGCAATGGCGGAAGCCACCAGGATTCTTCGTTGGGCGGAAAATCACGTAAGCGCTCTGTTAGCAGTCTTCATTCCGGGAGTGGACAACTGGGAAGCAGATTTCCTCAGCAGACACGATCTCCATCCAGGAGAGTGGGGACTTCATCAAGAAGTTTTTGCAGAGATAACAAGTCTTTGGGGACTTCCTCAAATAGACATGATGGCGTCACGCCTCAACAAGAAGATTTGGAGGTATTGTTCCAGGTCAAGGTACCCTCAGGCAGTAGCGGTAGACGCCCTGGTGACACCGTGGGTGTTTCAGTCGGTCTGTGTTTCCTCCTCTTCCTCTCATTTCAAAGATATTGAGAATCATAAGACAAAAAAGAGTTCGGACAATACTCATTGTTCCAGATTGGCCTCGAAGGGCCTGGTATTCAGACTTCAGGAGATGCTCACAGAAGATCCATGGCCTCTTCCTCTCAGGGAGGACCTGTTGCAGCAGGGGCCCTGCGTATTCCAAGACTTACCGCGGTTATGTTTGACGGCATGGCGGTTGAACACCGAATCCTAGCTGGGAAAGGTATTCCGGAGGAAGTCATCCCTACTCTGATAAAGGCTAGGAAGGAAGTGACGGTGAAACATTATCACCGTATCTGGAGGAAGTATGTCTCTTGGTGTGAAGCCAAGAATGCTCCTACGGAAGATTTCCACTTGGGCCGTTTTCTCCACTTTCTACAGACAGGAGTGGATATGGGCCTGAAATTAGGCTCCATTAAGGTACAGATTTCGGCCCTATCTATATTCTTTCAGAAGGAATTGGCTTCTCTCCCAGAAGTCCAGACTTTTGTAATGGGAGTGCTGCACATCCAGCCTCCTTTTGTGCCCCCGGTGGCACCTTGGGACCTTAACGTGGTGTTACAGTTCCTAAAATCTCACTGGTTTGAGCCTCTTCAAACAGTTGAATTAAAATTTCTCACTTGGAAGGTGGTCATGTTGTTGGCCTTGGCATCTGCAAGGCGGGTGTCCGAATTGGCGGCTTTGTCTCACAAAAGCCCCTATCTGATTTTCCATGTGGATAGAGCAGAGTTGAGGACGCGTCCTCAATTTTTGCCTAAGGTGGTTTCATCGTTTCATATGAACCAACCTATTATGGTGCCGGTGGCTACGGGAGACTAAGTCCCTGGATGTAGTCAGAGCCTTAAAAATTTACGTAGCCAGGACGGTTCGGATTAGGAAAACAGAGGCACTGTCTGTCCTGTATGCGGCCAACAAGGTTGGCGCTCCTGCTTCTAAGCAGACTATTGCTCGCTGGATCTGTAACACGATTCAGCAGGCTCCTTTTACGGCCGGATTGCCGGTACCAAATTCGGTAAAAGCCCATTCCACTAGGAAGGTGGGCTCTTCTTGGGTGGCTGCCCGAGGCGTCTCGGCGTTACAGCTTTGCCGAGCAGCTACTTGGGTTCAAACACCTTTGCAAAATTCTACAAGTTTGATACCCTGGCTGATGAGGACCCTATGTTTGCTCAATCGGTGCTGCAGAGTCATCCGCACTCTCCCTCCCGCAAAACCATGTGCACTGCGGTGGGCGGAGGGGGGGCAGATATAACATGTGCAGAGAGAGTTAGATTTGGGTGTGGTGTGTTCAACCTGAAATCTAAATTCCAGTGTAAAAATAAAGCAGTTATTCTTCACCCTGCACAGAAACAAAATAACCCACCCAAGTCAGGGCTGGTTCTAAACCTTGTGGCACCAAGGGTGAAAGTTTCCTGTGGTGACCCCCGAGGGCAGTAGCCACAGTTATCCCCCTGTACTTGTGCCCCCCCTGTAGCTGTGACCCTTGTGGTTGTGACCCCTGTAGCTGTGCCCCCCTGTACCTTTGCCCCCCTGTAGCAGTGCCCCTTAGCTATGCCCCCAGTAGCTTTGCCCCAGTAGTTGTGCCCCCTGTAGCTGTGCCCCAGTAGCTGTGCCCCCTTTAGTTCTGCCCCAGTAGCGCCGCTTACAAACACACACAATAAAAAATAAAACAACTACACAATACTTACCAGCCCCGCTCATGCTTCCGGACCACTGCTGCGCTGCCCTCCGTCTCCCGCCGCCGGGTCCTCTCTATGGGAGAGACGTCAAGATGTCTCTCCCACAGCAGCGCCGCACTGACACTAGAGGTCAGTTATGACCTCTAGTGTCTGCCAGTGAAGCCGGCTGCAGCGCGCGCCCACACAGGCCACGGCGCCTGCTGCAGCCAGGGAGCAAGGATCAGAACCGCTACTGACCCAGATCTAACGGTCTCTGCAAATGTTATATCTGCCACACCTGCAGTGCACATGGGGGGTAATTCCAAGTTGATCGCAGCAGGAAATTTTTTAGCAGTTGGGCAAAACCATGTGCACTGCAGGAGAGGCAGATATAACATGTGCAGAGACAGTTAGATTTGGGCGTGGTGAGTTCAATCTGTAATCTAAATTGCAGTGTAAAAATAAAGCAGCCAGTATTTACCCTGCACAGAAACAAAATAACCCACCCAAATCTAACTCTCTCTGCAAATGGAATCAAGGGGTTTGCGTGGAGCGCACAGTACGTGTATCTTGTTCAAGGGGGCTGCTGGTATCTGGAGAGTTGTCCAGACTCTAGGGCTAGTGTTATCGTACAGGTTTTGGATACCTGCGCTCACCCTCTATTTGGTGTTTGTATGTGAGAAATGATGTATCTCTATGATCTGTAAATACCTTTATAAGTCACAATGCTTAGTATAACAGATGGTACAATAATTCATATACAGGTTGAGTATCCCTTATCCAAAATGCTTGGGACCAGAGGTGTTTTGGATATGGGATTTTTCCGTATTTTGGAATAATTGCATACCATAATGAGATATCATGGCGATGGGACCTAAGTCTAAGCACAGAATGCATTTATGTTACATATACACCTTATACACACACCCTGAAGGTCATTTTAGCCAATATTTTTTATAACTTTGTGCATTAAACAAAGTGTGTCTACATTCACACAATTCATTTATGTTTCATATACACAATATACACACAGCCTGAAGGTCATTTAATACAATATTTTTAATAATTTTGTGTATTAAACAAAGTTTGTGTACATTGAGCCATCAGAAAACAAAGGTTTCACTATCTCACTCAAAAAAGTCCGTATTTCGGAATATTCCGTATTTCGGAATATTTGGATATGGGATACTCAACCTGTATAATTGATGATATTGTGATTACACATAAATGCCCTTATAGTAACATGCATATTGTGTGAACATCCGATGTATAGGGAAATTAAACACAAGATGAAATAAAATATGGTATTGCCGCTTGATGAATATCCTAAAAAAAAAAAAAAAGTCTTGTGAGAAAAGGAGTGTCTTTGTTCCAGATATATAGGAGTCAGTCTTTATCTGAAGGGATTTCCTTTCCCCCACAGTGTGAGTCTAAACAGTGTGCCCAGAGGCGGTTCTTTTGTCAATAATTGATCGTAGGTGGAGGTCGTGGTCTGGAAAGCCGGCGTCCCGGCCTGCCAGGTGCAACTTACCCTTACGATGTGATGTTTAGTTCTCTTTGTTCACTCTGTGGTGAGTGATGATGTGGCCACTTGCGCTGTTTCCGCTGTATCCGTCCCCGGTGGTGTTCCTCAGCAGACAGGGCTGGAAGCCTTCCTGGCTCTGCTGCTAGGCTGCCGGGTCCCGCCGGAAGCCGCACTAAACAACCGGAAGTTGCGTTGCCGCAACGCTCCGCTTCTTCCTATGTCCTGTGCGGTCTCAACGGCCGCTCCACTCGCCGGCCGGCGAGGAGTCTTGTGGATGTAGTTTGCGGTGATGTGCTGGCAAACTTGAGGTGTCTGCATGGATCCATGCACAAGACTCCTCGCCAACCGGCGAGTGGAGCGGCCGTTGAGACCGCACAGGACATAGGAAGAAGCTGAGCGTTGCGGCAACGCAACTTCCTGTTGTTCAGTGCGGGACCCGGCAGCCTAGCAGCAGAGCCAGGAAGGCTTCCAGCCCTGTCTGCTGAGGAACACCACCGGGGACGGATACAGCGGAAACAGCGCAAGTGGCCACATCATCACTCACCACAGAGTGAACAAAGAGAACTAAACATCACATCGTGAGGGTAAGTTGCACCTGGCAGGCCGGGACGCCGGCCTCCCAGACCACGACCTCCACCTACGATCAATTATTGACAAAAGAACCGCCTCTGGGCACACTGTTTAGACTCACACTGAGGGGAAAGGAAATCCCTACAGATAAAGACTGACTCCTATATATCTGGAACAAAGACACTCCTTTACTCACAAGACTTTTTTTTTTTTTTTTAGGATATTCATCAAGCGGCAATACCATATTTTATTTCATCTTGTGTTTAATTTCCCTATACATCGGATGTTCACACAATATGCATGTTACTATAAGGGCATTTATGTGTAATTACAATATCATCAATTATATATGAATTATTGTACCATCTGTTATACTAAGCATTGTGACTTATAAAGGTATTTACAGATCATAGAGATACATCATCTCTCTGCAAATGTTATATCTGCCCCCCCTGCAGTGCACATGGTTTTGCCCAACTGCTAAAAAATTTCCTGCTGCGATCAACTTGAAATTACCCCCATGGTTTTTGCCCAACTGCTAACACATTTGCTGCTGCGATCAACTCTGAATTACCCCCAAAGACACAAACACACACAGATTCTATAGGCAAAACAGCCTTTTCTGGAGCATAATAATTTGCATATGAATAAAACATTGATCGAAAATTTGTAGTTTTAATGTCACACTTTATTTTCTAATCACACCATATTTTAATATTTCACCAGTCCCTATAATTAATTTTGTTTATATGTAACTATGGGTCTCGGACCTTAAGCATTAAGATAGCACCTGCATATAAAAACTCATATCTGTGACGGATGATCAAATTGTATTAATACATTTGAAGCAGAAGGAGTCACTGAATATTTCAATGTATTTTCTCTAGCATCCATAAGGGATATTGGGTAAAACTAGTATGATGGGGTATAGATGGGGTCCAAAGGAGCCAGTGTACTTTAAATTTTCTTCAATGGGTGTGTTGGCTCCTCCCCTCTATGCCCCCTCCCACAGGCAGTTTAGAAAAAAGTGCCCTCAGGAGAGGATGCACATCTCTGCAGCTCCAGAGAGTTTTCTTCAATTTAATTTAAATATTTTATTTTTTTCGGTATGCTGTCTGGGCAACAGCATACCTGCGCCGTGGGAGTTATGGGGGGAGAGGCGGGCGGCCACCGGCCTTGCAATGTGCAGAGCCGCTTCCCCGCTGCAGGACCATTGTCCTGAGGGGCTGTTTGTTCAGCAGGGCACTGTGCCTTGGCTGTCGCAGCCGCAGCACACCCCTAACGCTGCCTGAAGGTGACATCGGTGGTGAGTACACACCGGGGGCCCTGCTAGGGTAAGTCCCCGGTTCAAAGTGTGGCTGATCACGGGTGCGATGTACAGGACCCTCCCTGGGGGTTCCCGCTAGGATCCCCCATTACTACACTGCCACAACATGCTTAACTAAACACTCATGTGAGGTTTTAAGCTTATGGGATACTTTGCCAGTATAAATATTGTATATAGCTCCAGCACCATTGGAGGGGGCGGAGCTTCCTCAGAGTGGGACCCGTGGCATTTGGCACCTTCCTCTGCTATCAGCAGCACACACTCAGCGCTTCCTGCCTCACAGACACGCTGGAAGCTGGTACAGGGTTTAGCTAATGGGGGAGAGCTGCTGTTGTACACTATTCCGAGCCTATTCAGGACTGTATTTGTTAGTGTTATTGTGATTACAGAGCTGACAGTCTCAATGGGACTGTGCAGCTCCGGGTCTGCTGGTATTTCTCCCTCTCTGTGTATCTCCTCTCACATACAGTAGGAAAAGCAGACTTGCATTATATCTGTCTCTGTGTAAGTGTATGTGTTTGTACTTACTGTGAAATATGGGTAAGCACAAGCTGTGCAGTATCTGTCACACCACATTCTTTCCATTGTCTAATGACTTTCCTGTGAGCAATGTAGTCAATCTTCACAAATTAGTGAATAGGCTGGGGGAGAGGGTCCAGAGCCACACTGGTTAGGGTCTCTTAAATCTATGATGTCGAATATGTCATCCCAACTCACTGCTAATGTGCAGAAGACTCAACTACTGCAACAAGCTGTTGCAGATGTAACTGCTAGGGCTGATGCACAGCCCCCCCTCTCATGCAGGTCCCCAGAAGCGTGGTTTACCTGCTCTGCTTTCTGATACCGATGATGATGTCCAGGATGATGGGAATGACCCGGATCCCGTTAGTGGATTCTACTCAGGGTATTGAACCCCTCATTTTGGCTATAAGGGATGTGTTGCTGCTCCCTCTAGAGGACGCTTCTTCACAGCAGTCGTTTTTCTTTGTGCAAAACAAGCCCAATGTTACTTTCCCTAAATCTCCAGAGTTAGATGACTTATTCAAACAGGCCTGGAAAAATCCAGACTAATATTTCAAAGTGTCCAAAAAGTTTTGGCGCACTTTCCCATTTGCTTCTCAAGGTAGAAAATTTTGGGAGGAACCCCCTGGGGTGGATGTCTCTGTCTCTCGCCGGTCTAAAAAGGCGGTACTGCCTGCCCCAGGCTCCTTTGCCATGAAGGATCCTGGAGATAGAAAGATAGAGACTACCCTAAAATCTATATACACTGCAGCCGGCCTTTCACAAAGACCGGTCATTGCAGGTTGCTGGATGACCCATGCCATTCATTCTTGGGCCATGCAAATTCAGGGGGGTCTCTCAGGGGATATGCCCTTAGTTACCATGGTTACCCTCCTTAAACACATTCAGGCCACTACTTGTGTCCTCTGTGATTCCCTCAAGGAGATGGGAAACATCAATGCTCGGACGTCGGCCATGGTGGTGTCGGCGTGCAGGGCCTTGTGGTTGCGTCAGTGGATTGCCGACGCACAATCCAAATGTAATGTGGAGTCCCTCCCCTTTTCTGTGGAGTGGCTTTTTGGGGTTGAGCTGGATGCCTGGATTTCCAAGGTTACTGCCGGGAAATCCATGTTTCTCCCCTCTGGGGCTCCGCCGGCGAGACATTCCTATCCTGGACCATCTGTCCAGTCTTTTCAGTCTCGCACATTTTGATCAAAGGCCAGAGGTGCCTCCAATGCAGCTAGAGGTACCAGAGGTAAGTCCAGGAAACCTACAAGTACCAGTCCTCAGGAACAGTCCACCAGTTCTGCTTCTACAAAAGCCACAGCATGACGGTGCCAACCCACCTTGAGGGGATTTCGAGGTGGGAGCTCGACTGCGTCACTTCAGCTGCGTCTGGGAGTCCTCCTGCCAGGATGCCTGGGTAAGGGAGCTCGTTTCTCAGGAGTACAAGCTGGAGTTCAACAGTCCTCCCCACCCAACAATTTTTCAAGTCAAGCTTACCAGCTTTGGAGGGTATGCAAGTTACGTTACAACAGGCTATCCGAAAATTGGTCAAGTCCCACGTCATTGTTCCAGTACCTCTACCGCAACTCGGCAAGGGGTTTTACTCAAACCTGTTTGTGGTACTAAAGCCAGACTGTTCGGTCAGACCCATTCTGAATCTGAGATCCTTAAATCCTTATTTAAAGGTGTTCAAGTTCAAGATGAAATCCCTGTGTGCAGTTATTGCGGGCCTTGAAGACCAGGAATTTATGGTCTCGGATATCAAGGAAGCCTATCTCCATATTCCGATTTGGTTTCATCAGGCGTACCTACGGTTTGCCCTGCTGCACGATCACTTCCAATTCCAAGCACTACCCTTTGGCCTGTCAACAGCACCGAGGGTATTCACGAAGGTGATGGCGGAGATGATGCTTCAACTCCGGATCCAAGGCTCAATGTGGTGCCTTATCTAGACAATCTTCTGATAAAGGCAAGATCCAGGGACATTTTGTTTCTCCATATTGACCGCACCATCTGTCTTCCGTCAGACCATGGGTGGATCCTCAACTCTTAGAAGTCCCACCTGGAGCAAAGGGGCACAGTTCGAGGGCAGGTGGTCATACTGTCTCGGAGGTCTACAGACAATTCTTTTGACTTCATTCTTGGTTTGTTCTCAGACATGCACTGTCAAGTGTGGGACCTTATATAGACAGGTGTGTGCCTTTCCAAATTATGTCCAATCAACTGAATTTACCACAGGTGGACTCCAATTAAGCTGTAGGAACATCTCAAGTATGATCAGTGGAAACATGATGCACCTGAGCTCAATTTTAAACTACATGGCAAAGGCTGTGAATACTTATGTATTGTTCATGTGATTTCTTAGTTGTTTTATTTTTAATTAGGTGATTCATTGCGCCCTACAGGCGCTCTTCACACCGTCGGAAGAGGCTACGCCCCCTTAACACTTGCACGCCCTTTGGGGCGTGCATAATTTTTGTTATATGGAGTATTACCACCAATCATAATTTTATGAGTGGTGAAATATTGCACGGACAAAGGGCGTGCGATGGTTAAGGGGCCGTAGCCCCTTATGACTGCGCAAACAGCGCATCCAGAGCACGATAAATCACCTAGTAGGTGCTGTGGTTGGGGGAGTGGCGGGTGCAGGGGAGACGCAGATGGGGAGGGGGTTGTGGAGTGCCACGGGTGGGGGAGGGGCGGTTGCAGGGGTGTTGTGGATGGGGGAGGTGCGGATGGAGGGGATGCACAGATGGGGGAGGGGGTCGGGAGGTGCTGCAGGTGGGATAGGGTTGGGGGAGTGGGGGCCGCGAATGGGAGAAGAGTTCCAGAGAGGCTGCAGGTGGGGTAGGGGCGGGCATGACGTGTGTGGGGGACAGGCAGGTGCGGTGCTGCGACGGATGGGGGAGGAGTTCTGGAGGTGCTGCGGGTTGGGAAGGGGCGTTTGCGCCGTGGGTGGGGTAGGGGTTCAGGAGGCACCGCCAGTGTGGGAAGGGCAGGGGTGGTGGGGGAGGGGCAGGTAGGGGGGTGCCGCGGATGGAGGAGGGAGTCCAGAGGTGCTGCAGGTGGTGGAGGGGCGGGTTCGTGGGTGTCACTGGTTGGGTAGGGGGCCAGGAGGTGGCACGGGTGGGGGAGGGGATGCTGGGGAGGGGTCCCGGAGGCGCTGTCGGTGGTAGAGGGGCGGGTGGTGGAGTGGTGGGTGCGAGGTTCCTGCGGGTGGTGGGCGGGTGCCATGGTGCTGCAGGGGAGGAGGGGCACTGTATATACATCCTACCATTCACACATGATGCACTTTCCAAATACCTCATGTACACTCTACCCAATACAGCACACACAATCTCCTAGAGCAGCAGCAGTAGTGCTGTAGTAACTGGATGCGCGCTCCCTCACACTTGCTGCACACGCTGCTCGTGCTGTCAGGGTGAA
This sequence comes from Pseudophryne corroboree, assembly GCF_028390025.1. Lineage (NCBI taxonomy): Eukaryota > Metazoa > Chordata > Amphibia > Anura > Myobatrachidae > Pseudophryne > Pseudophryne corroboree. The sequence continues at coordinate 260,615,766 of NC_086450.1, forward strand.
GGCGGTGGGGGCTCGGAGGCGGGGTAGCGGCTAGTCTACGGCAGCAAGTGACGGGAGGGAGCGTGCCGGTAGGTGAAACGCGCTTGGCGCGTACCTGGTGGCTGACAGAGAGTCGGGAGAGAGGATGAGGGTATCCTCGGTTTCTGCAGCAGCAGCAACGGCGGGAGGCGGCCTCATCCTCCGCCTCATGGCATTCTGTGGCTGGGCTCAGCTGCCCTCCTAACCCCAACACAGGAGCCGAGAACCGCAAAGAGGAGGATTCGTTCGGCCGGGAAGATGGCGGAGAGGTATTTGGCCAGATCTGTGACTCTATGACTGTGACTCCGCCCAGCGTTATACACACAGTCACAGATCTGGGCTAATATATAGGAGATAAATTTGCAAAAATCTCAAAAAAACTTTTTTCACGTTGTCATAATGGGGTTATTGTGTGTAGAATTTTGAGGGAAAGAATTAATTTATTCCATTTTGGAATAAGGCTGTAACATAACAAAATGTGGAAAAAGTGAAGTGCTGTGAATACTTTCCGTATGCACTGTATACATACATACATACATACATACATACATACATACATACATACATACGAAATATAAAATATTTAAATACATTATAAAAAAAATATACAATTTATTAAATAATAAAGTGAGAATAAAATCTTCAGTTAAGTATTTAACAAGGGAAAAATAATAATTTGTACAAGTAGTGAAAGCCAACATACTATTGAAAGAGCACTCAGAAATGTATTCAAATTTCTATTAAGATTTTGGTTATGTTTGTATACTGTATCTCTAGCTGAAAAAGCTTGTTAAAATTTGTGTTAAGCCTTATGTGCTTCTTACAGCTAGATCCAAGTATATATTTTGGCTTTATACATAGTGTAGTTAGCTTAGTCTGTTCTTCCTGACTCCTTAGTTTATATACAAGCATATACAATGAAATGCCGCTAAATAAACATGCAGTGCTTTGTTTGACTGTTTCTGCTTTCTCAAATAGAGATTTTCAGTTTAATATAAATAAAAACACTTGTTTTTTATGGAGCCGTATGTTGAATAATTGGCATAAGTCATTTAACGTTTTGGGAGCACTATGTGTTTTTTTTTTTTTCGTAGTTTTTTTTAGGGAGGCCAACAAATAAAATTAGAGAGAGAAATGCAGGTTGGTAGGGGGATAGTATGGTTGTGGAGGATGGGGTATTGAACAACAAGTTTTAAAGAGTTGGTACGTATAAAAAGAGAAGAGTAATGAGTTCACCAATTGTTTCATATGTTTCATTCAGTATTATGTATCTTGTATTTTCCATGTATGCATAAATCCTTAATATCACTTCCGAGATGCATGGATGTACAGTAATTATCATAATCTAGAACATAGGTCTGCAAACTCGGTCCTCATTACACCACACAGTGCATGTTTTGCAGGTAACCCAGCAGGTGCACAGGTGTATTAATTACTCACAGACACATTTTAAAAGGTCCGCAGATGGAGTTAATTATTTCACTTGTGATTCTGTGAGGAGACCTGCAAAACATGCACTGTGTGGGGGTAAGACCAAGTTTGCAGACCTGTACTCTGGAACAACCACAGTATATCATACCTTCTAATTTTCTGCTCTTTAGGAAACTGTCCCACCGTAATATTCATACTCTGCAATGCATCACATAGGGTGTTAGCATGATGGTGCAGAACACAACTCAGAGAAGTGATGTGTTCCCAGTGTCATGTGACATGTCCTTATGATCTACAACTATAATCCTTTCTCATACATGGCACATGTACTTTGTCTTGACTCAAAACGTATACATGTTGGGAGGTTTGTTTAGCGTGGTTGTACATAACAGGCAGGGGGCCTGTGTGAAGCCTCCATATGGTCCCCCTCCTCTCTACGACACCATAGACTCTGGCATTGTGCCAGAGTCTACTGTGCATGTACAGGTTTCTGGAAACATGGCATCCGACATTTTCCAGCGACTAATGAATACTGCTCATGGGTGGTGGTCATTTTCCAAGTGCTTTTTTGCCGCAATTGCATTGCTGACTCGGAACTGTAAGTATTTAAACACGGGAGCTGTGTGCGCCCCCCTGGGCCCACGGGCCTGTGTGCACAGCATAGAGATGCCATTGATAACAGGTATTAATCTTTGTATTGGAAGTATTTTGTATATCTTTTGTGTATCAATAGAGAAATGGATAACAACAGCAGGTCTTGGAAATGTGTACAGTTGAGTACTTCAATATGAGTATGTGTAAGATGTTCAAAACTTTCGGATGGCTTTATACTGTAGCTTAATACACTGAATTTATCCTAAGATGTAGTACGAACAATTGCATGTATTTTAAGAAGAGCACAATTAAGATTGTGATTTTGGTGAGAGGAATAATACTGGCAGCAGAATAATCAACTAAGACCCTTGGAGGCATTGTATTTATCTAGCTTATCCCAGCAAACAAAACAGTGTATGCTAATGCTTTCCATGACAAGTCTCTTACCATGCCAGAATAATGAAACCTATTGTTATTGTGGACCGATTTATTCAACACTGATTTAACAATTTTCTTTTTCCTTAGTTTACACTGTTGTGTCATATATGAAACATGAGTTTAATCGTAGAGATTTCTTCATGACCTTGCAGAACCACCCCATCGCTCTCAGTTTATATCGACAGGTGACATTACATTTTATGTATCTGTGTCTTTTAAACTTAATGTTTGCTATGCATGCTTTTTGTGTTTGTTTGTTTTTTAAATTAAGGGATGTGCTATCGGCAGACTGCTAAAGCTACCCTATGGGGATGGGGGCGGGGGGCTATTATGTAATATACTATCAAATTTAGAAGGGAATTTACCAAATTGTTGCTTATGTCCCAATCTGATCTTACTTTGGCTTATCAAACTCCAAAGCAACACCATCACAAATATACAATCAAATAAAACTAGCAAAATTCATTGACAGAATCATATATCAAATAGGAGATAGGTCTTTTTATAAAGTAAGTTTGTATTCCATAAACATGGCAATAAGCAGGCAGCCAGCTTTCTAATCTACTTCAGGCTAGTAGACGGAATTCAGATATTAGAGCCCTCAAGGCTGCTAATGGTCATGCACGGTTTGCCGATGAGGAAATTGTAACTAGTTTCCTACAATTCTATGCAAAACTCTAAAATCCCCTTAATTGGAAAAAGTCAATATTCTGGGATTCTCTTTGGTTACCACAAGTCTCTGCACAGCATCTTTCCATGTTATTGAAACCTATAGAATCAGAGGAGATGGAGGCTGCTATTAAGTTGCTTAAGCACCGGGACCTGGTGATTTTAAGCCTTAAATTATTCCTACAGTACATTTGTTGAATTATGTGATACCCTTATAGGGGTGTATTTAATAAGAGTCGGAAGCTGCCATCTTGACGGAAAGACGGCAGCTTCCGACTGAGATCGGAAGGGGTTCCGACCTATTCATTACCAGCAGTTTTTTTCTGACAAGTCAGGAAACCCGTCTTGTCGGAAGATTGTCGTAATACACGCGTATCGGCGGATTCAGCCGCCGAGCCACGTGCACTGTCGGAAGCAGGGCCAAACTCGACAGGTTTTAGCCCCGTTTCCGACAAGGTCAATCCGACTTTTAAGAAAGTTGTATTGACACTGTCAGGACCCGGCCAAACCTGTCAGATTTGGCCCGGAATTGAATAGTGTGTTGTCGGGTCCTTTCCGTGGGAAAGGACCCAACAGCTATTGAATATATGCCTAGCTGGCTTCCTTCTCCCCTGCCACCCTGTGTGAAATACATTCTGTATAGCAGCCGCCTCGCTGAAATCCGCCCAGCACCGCTGACATTGACAGTGGGGATTTCCCGTCCGCCTCGCGCTCACCACAGTGCTAGAGTCAGCGGCGCCGCTCTCAGCGAGGCGGCTGCTGCACAGGATGTATCAAACAGGGCAGCAGGAGAGAAAGGAGCCGGTTGGCGTGAGGTACAGTATATGTTAGGTCTTATTTAAGAAAATGTATTTTTCAAAAATCAATAATAGCCCTGACACTAACTTTTATGTGACAGCAGCTGCACGGACGCCGACCAAATTTGACAGTCTGATTTGGCCACTCTATTGAATAGCCCTTGTTGGATCCATTCCGACAAATGCATGTCAGAATGGATCCGACACTTATTGAATACACCCCATAGTGGTGTCATTCCAAATAATCTCTAATAATTTATTTAAATACTGCATTATTTAAAGTCTTTCCGAAGCCAGGCTGATTCTGAGCTCCTTGCTTCATATAGTCCTATCTCTTTTTAATACGGACTATAAATTATTCACCAAAAATCTGTCATAAAGATTAAAACTAGTACTTCTTTCTATCATGCATCCAGCTCAGAAACAGGATTCATTTGGGTCAGACATTTGGTAACTACTGTGCGGAGGCTTCTGGAAGCGGCTCCTGCAGTCACTTTACAGAATAATACCACTTTCAGTATTGATGGAGTGTCCATAGAAATGAAAGTCTAATTTTCTCCGGCAGGGTCCACAGGTTATCCACAGGATAACATTGGGATATGATGGATCGACAGCAGATTGGCACCAAACGATCAAAAGCTTTCTGGCCTCCCCGGATGCAATGGGCTCGTCCATATAATCCCGCCCACTGACTCAGTCAAATCAGTTTTTTGTTTGGTGCGGCAGGAGCCGGGCCATGGTCACAGGGCTGCTGTTTTTTGGCAGCCCTAAGCTTTATTTGATTTATTTTTATAGTCTTACTATGTTTCTGAGTATTCTTTCCTAACAGCGTCTTACACGCATATTGGAAAGAGTCGCTCCAACAACTCTCCGCCGGGTCGCAACAATGCTTACCCACGTTACAAGTGCTGTCTCGACGGGCGTCTGTGTCGGATGTAACTAGCAGGTCCAGCAGACGTTATCAGGCTGTGGCCGGAGCACGGGGAGAAGGTAAGGCATCGGTTCCGCTTAGAAGGGGAATCCGGACACAGCCGCACTGTTTGGGAGGAGACTACCAAACAGTAGCTGGCGCGCCGCCACCATGGGTGCTACAGCACTAGGCCTTAGGGATCAGTAGGCGCCAGGATTAGTTTGAGACTGCGATCCCTAGGGTTGATGTCAGCGGTGGGGAGTCAGATGCTCTCCTTGTCACCCCTCCCCCCGCCATGAACTGATAGCCTCACTTCCGTCTCAGACGCTACCACGAGGGGACTTGGTCGCAGCATAGGCCGCTGCGTCTGTATTTACTAAAGACCGCTAGGAGACCAGGTCGCAGACATGAGCGTCTGCATGCACTAACGTTCACTGAGCGTCTGTGTCTACTAAAAATACTGGAGCGGCAGTGTGCACTAATAGCGTCTGGATCCACTCAGCATTTGCTAACGTATTGATCGATCCTGGAAGTAGGGTGAGTCTCCCAGTATCCCACTCTACAGAGTAAGGGTTATACAGCACTACATTTCTGTCTACTTTTTGTCAGTACGAATAGTTAAGTTTAGTGCCTATTGCATATGAGTTGATGTACAATACTGTGGTTTTCTCCGCAATTGCTTCTGAATACATTAAGATAACTGTATAGAACAGAATACAGTAAATGTACTCCTACACACTTGAATTGTGTTCATGGTTGATAATATGTTCATATTACAAATATGTGACTAATATATAACATGTTACTGACTGCTAGTGTGATTGCTGACTTTATATATGTTTGTCAGTGTTTCTTCTGAACCTCAATGCTGGTGCTTGGGTTGGGGTCAGATCGATATCACTTTTATACATGTAAAGTGTTTTCAGTCACAAATTGTGTAGTATACTGTGAAAAAGCTGATTGTTTATCATGTCTAAGAGCGGCAAAGGTGATGAGGTTACATTAAAAGTAACACCAACACTCATAACATGTTTATCCTGCAAGGTGGGGTTATCAACTCAAACTGTGGCACACGATGGGTTATGTGCAAATTGTTTTGTGTTTCAGCAGATTGCAAGGCAGATCCCTGTTCAACGACAAGTAGATCCACCTTGGGCCGTGTTTGCACAAACTTTATCCAGTATAGCTGACAGGTTGGGCCCTGCAGCTTCAACCTCAGGAATAGGGTACACTATTAACCCATACATGCAGCTCCCATCTTATGGTATAGTCAGGCTTGCCTACCCTCACGCATTCAGCGGGAGGCTCACGATTTTTACATGAGCCTCCCGCTGCCCCGCATACCTTGTCAGCCCTCCCGATTTTCAAGTCTTTATCCCCGTAAATTCGGACTGCACATGCGCAAGTCCGGAAATGCGGGGGCGGGGCCAGCAGGGGAGAGGCAGACTGTGTCCTGTGAGAGCTCTGTGCACTGCAGACTGTCAGAGTCTGCAGCAGGATGAGAAGACTGAGCACAGCAGCCACCTGTAGTGTACAGGGGAGCACATGACCTGGCAGCCAAGGCTCTGCATCCCGGTGGCTGGCCCCGCCCACCACACTAACAGTAGAGTGCTCCTGCTTGTGTCTGCCCTGTGCTACCTCCCCCACCACAGACGCCCTGCTCTTCACAGGAGGGACTCAGAGGGAGCAACAAACCAGGTGTATACTGTGTCTGCTGGGGGTTATTGGGGGAGGGGGGGGTGTAATGGAATGTGCTACTGTGTGTAATATGGGGGGGTGTAATGGAATGTGCCACTGTGTGTAATATGGGGGGGTGGGGGTGTAATGTGCTGCTGTGTGTAATATGGGGGGTGTAGTGTAATGTGCTACTGTGTGTAATATGGGGGAGTGTAGTGTAATGTGCTGCTGTGTGTAATATGGGGGGTAGTGTAATGTGCTACTGTATGTAATATGGGGGGGTAGTGTGATGTGTTACTGTGTGTAATATGGGGAGGGGTAGTGTAATGTCCTACTGTGTGTAATATGGGGAGGGTAGTGTAATGTGCTACTTTGTGTAATATGGGGGGGTGTAGTGTAATGTGCTGCTGTGTGTAATATGGGTGGGTGTAGTGTAATGTGCTACTGTGTGTAATATGGGTGGGTGTAATGTAATGTGCTACTGTGTGTAATATGTGTGGGTGTAATGTAATGTGCTACTGTGTGTAATATGGGTGGGTGTAGTGTAATGTGTTACTGTGTGTAATATGGGTGGGTGTAGTGTAATGTGCTACTGTGTGTAATATGGGGGGTATAGTGTAATTTGCCACTGTGTGTAATATGGGGGGGGCTGTGTAAAATGTAATGTGTTACTGTGGTAATATAGGGGGACATGGAGCAGCGGGTCCCAGAGCTGCACGCAGAGGCGGGTGAGACATGGAGCTGTGGGTCTTGCTAAAGCGCTGCTGTCTATCATGGTGTGACACACACACATACACACACACACACAGTCTCTCTCAGGTATAGGGGCTCTACCTGGCGTAGTGTGTATAAGGGACTCTACCTGGGGTAATGTGTGTAAGGATACCTGGTGTAGGCTACCTGGCGTAATGTGTGTAAGAGGCTATCTGGCGTATTGTGTGTAAGAGGCTACCTGGCGTGATGTGCGTAAGAGGCTACCTGGAGTAATGTGCGTAAGAGGCTACCTGGCATGATGTGCGTAAGAGGCTATATGGCGTAGGCTACCTGGAGTAATGTGTGTAAGAGGCTACCTGGCGTGATGTGCGTAAGAGGCTACCTGGCGTATGGTGTATATCAGAGGCTGTCAGGCGTAATGTGTATAAGGGGTACTACTGTGTGATGTAACATGACAAATGTACACTACTGTGCAGGGCAATGTAATGTGAATTTTGTGGTCATACCACTTTCCCATGAAACCATACACCTATATTTTTGGGGGCGCGCCATCGGCGCGCAGTCCCTATTTTATGTGTGGGTGGGGGGTACCATTTCAATTTCTGGCACAGGGCACCAAAATGTCTACTTACGGCTCTGGCTGTGTATATAATGTAATGTATTATGGTGCTATATATATATATATATCACACAATCGCACACCAGAGTATATACTTTAGGTTTTCTATTCGTCCGTCTCTTCTCACCAGTGTACAGTACACACTACCGTAATATATAGTGCACCTATTATTACTCTAGTGTACCTATATTATTACTCTTTTTGTTTTTGGCTGGTTTTAGTACTATAGTTTTCATCAGGACACACCTCTGAGTGGCAATAAATTCCCTTATAGGTGGACCTAGACACGCCCTTTGGGTGGAGCATAACACTCCCCCTCCCCAATGGAAAGCGCTGCGTGTTCTACTGCCACCTGTAATCTCCCTGAAACTAGTTTTCAAAAGTAGGCAAGTATGGGTATAGTCCCTACAGCTTCTACTAATCAACAAGCTGATAAACCAAGGGTAAATATATCATCAAATTCACAGACTACACGGGATGTTACAACAGATGATAACTCCATATACTCTACTTCACCATATGAAGAACAAATGGAGGGCTTCAGCTCAGAGGACATAGCTGAGTTAATTGGAGCAAGGAAGGCTATTCTGTCTCTAGAGGATTCAGCTGAGCCAATAATTAAAACTAAGGCACCTGTGTTTAAACGTCCCAGAACAGTTAAGGTTGAGTTTCCAGGGTCAGAGAAACTTACAGAAATTATGGCGGAACCTTGGGCTATGCCCAATAAGAAATATAGAATTCCAAAAAAATGGGATTCTTACTACCCTTTTCCAACTGGGGACTGTTTAAAAAGAGAAGTGCCTCCTAAGGTAGATACGCACATCATTCGATTAGTGCAAAAATCTATTTTGCCTTTGCCATCTACGTCATTAAATGATGTTACAGACAGAAGAGTTGATGGTTTTTTGAAAAACATATTTTCTCTGTCAGGGGCAGTCATAAGGCCAGCTATGGCCTCAGCCTGGATGGCAAAAGCGGTAGTGGAATGGGCTGAAGAACTGGAAAGTGGGCTCTCAGCACCTACTAGGGAGCAGGAGTCACATTTAGCCCATATGAAACAGGCTGCGCTATTTCTAGAGGAAGCAGCAATGGATATGGGTACAATTGCTTCTAAAGCATCATCCTTAACGGTAGCTGCTCACAGAGCAATTTGGCTACGTACATGGAAAGCTGATTCAGAATCCAAAAAGGTTCTGGAAGCTTTGCCTTTTGTTGGGAACATTATTTTTGGTAAGGAACTAACAGATATTCTGGAGTCATAAGCTGAGTCCAAGAAGGTCAGGTTTCCTGCCAGTTATAACCCTATCAGCCTGATGGTGCGGGACTCCACCTGGGGGACTCCAAGGTAGGGGGCCGTATTATTCAGTTTGCACACATATGGCAGCAGTCGACAACAGACGCTTGGGTGCAAGAAGTAGTATCTCTGGGTTATGTTTTCCCATTCAAGAACCAGCCTCCTCGAAGTTTTTTTTGCACCAGCCCTTGTCATATAGAGACGAAGGCCAGAGCACTGCAAGAAGCAGTTCAGAAATTGCTTCAGTCAGGGGTAATTATTCCAGTACCCTCGGCACAACAGGGGCAGGGGTTTTACTCCAACCTATTTTTGGTCCAGAAACCAAATGGGTCATTTCGGCCCACCCTAAATCTCAAAATGTTAAACAAATACATTTGGGTCCCAAGGTTCCACATGGAAATGTTATGCTCCATAGTTTTGGCCATGGAACCAGGAGATTACATGTTATCTCTGGATATACAGGATGCTTTCCTGCATGTGCCAATAACATTGTCCCATCAGTGTTACCTCAGGTTCGCTATCCTCCAACATCATTTTCAATTCCAGGCATTACCCTTTGGGTTAGCCACAGACCCCAGAGTATTTATCAAGATCATGGTGGTTATGGCAACTTATCTCCACAAGCAGGGGATAAGGATTTTTCCATACCTCGACGATCTTTTAATCCTGGCACAATCCCAGGAATTGCTCTTGAGCCATCTCCAACAGACAATAACTTGTCCACAGAAACACGGATGGCTCATAAATTGGGCAAAGTCGTCTCTGATTCCGTCACAACGGATGATTCACTTAGGGGCTGCTTTGGATTCAGGTCTGCAGAAAATATTTTTGCCTCGGGAAAAAATATCCAAGGTGCAGTTAATGATTCAGGAATTGTTGCACAGTCAAACCGTATCCGTTCACACGGCAATGCGAGTGATGGGGTTGATGGTGTCAACATTCGACATGGTGGAATATGCACAGTTCCACTCAAGACCTTTGCAACATCTGATTCCGACCAGATGGAATGGAGTACATCAGACAATAAAGAAACAGATGATGGTACTTCCAGTAAAGGTAAAAAGGTCATTAGCCTGGTGGCTACAGACATTCCATCTAGACAAGGGGAGATCCTGACAACAGATGCCAGTCTTCAGGGCTGGGGAGCAGTGTCCGGAAGATTATGGTTCCAGGGACAATGGACCACAAAAGAAAGTTGCCTGCCAATAAATCTGTTGGAACTCCGGGCCATATACATGGCAATGATTGAGGCAAAGGACATTCTGCAAGGAAAACCAGTCCAGATCCGCTCGGACAACACAACGGCAGTAGCGTACCTCAACCATCAGGGAGGAACTTGCAGCCAAAGAGCAATGAAGGAGGTAAGTCACATACTAAAGTGGGCAGAACTCCATCTTCCAGTATTGTCCGCAGTGTTCGTTCCAGGAGTCCAAAACTGGGAAGCGGACTTTCTCAGTAGACACACCATTCGCGCAACCGAATGGGCTCTACACCCGGAAGTATTTCAGACTCTAGTAGACAAGTGTGGGTTGCCAGAGATAGATCTCATGGCGTCCAGTCTGAACAACAAAGTTCCGGCATACGGGTCAAGAACAAAAGACCTCCAGAGTGATCCTTATGGACGCACTGTCAGTGAAATGGGAATTTCATCTGGCATATCTGTTTCCTCCAGTCTCCCTGATACCCAGGGTGGTGAGGAAAATAAAGCAAGCAAGGGGTGCCGTAATTCTAATAGCTCCAGCTTGGCCCAGAAGGCATTGGTACATAGATCTGCAGAGGATAACAAAGGATGCTACAATTCTGCTCCCTCAACGTCCAGATCTACTAATGCAGGGTCCTTGTTATCACAGGCATCTGTATCGGCTATCTTTGATGGCGTGGCTGTTGAAACCTCTATCCTAAAGTCAAGAGGTTTTTCACAAGTAATTCAAACAATGCTCAGAGCAAGGAAACCCTCCCCTGCTCGCATTTATGACCAAATATGGCAAGCCTATATTAATTGGTGCAGTGAAAGAAATATGGATCCAAGATCTTTCAGAGTATCCAGAATCTTAGATTTCCTTCAGGCAGGAATGGATAAGGGTTTGAAGGTGGCTTCCTTGAGAGTTCAAGTTTCAGCATTGACTGTATGGTTTCAAAACAAAATTGCCACTTTACTGGATATGCGTACTTTTTTCCAGGGAATGCTGTGCATTCAACCACCTTTTATTCCTGCTGCAGTACCTTGGGATTTAAGTCTGGTCCTCAAAGCCCTTCAAGGGGCTCCGTTTGAACCAGTTAAGAAAATGGATCTTAAATGGTTGACCGCTAAAGTGCTCTTTCTACTGACTATGACATCAGCTAGAAGAGTATTAGATTTAGGAGCGCTGTCATGTAAATCTCCTTTTCAGATTTTTATCCAGATAAAGCAGTTCTCAGAAGTAGGTCTGGCTATCTTCCTAAGGTGGTATCTAAGTTTCACCTTAACGAAGAGATTGTAGTCCCGGCTTTTCAGGTATCGGGACTGTCTGCGGGAGAAGCGTCGCTGGACAAAGTCCGGGCATTAAGAATCTACGTAGATCGTACCAGTGCCATCCGAAAGACAGATTCTCTCTTCATTCTCTACAGATTTCACAAGAGGGGATGGCCTGCTACTAAACAGATGCTAGCAAGATGGCTTCAAATGACTATTTCAGAAGCATATTGTCGAGCTGATCTCCCTGATCCGGCTAATGTCTCTGCTCACTCTACATGTAAGGTAGGTCCTTTATGGGCAGCACAACATGGTGCTTCAGGAGAACAGATAAGGCAGCCACATGGTCTTCCATTAACACTTTCATTAAACATTATGCTTTGGATACCTTTGCCTCTCATGACGCTGAATTCGGGCGAAAGGTTCTCTTGTCTAATCAGGAGCGTCCCCACCACTAAAAATTGCTTTGGGAAGTCCCAATGTTATCCTGTGGATAACCTGTGGACCCTGCCGGAGAAATATACATTATGGTAAGAACTTACCGTTGATAACGGTATTTCTCCTATGTCCACAGGTTTCCACAGGAATCCCACCCTGACGCACCTTATTTGAGAATATTTATACTCACTAACATCTTCCCTCTTGCATGGAAGGCTGTGCATGTGTGTTCTTCTCGCCTGAATAGGGTTCTACATAATGCTCCTGCCTAAATGCTTTGGAAACAACTGATTTGACTGAGTAGGTGGGCGGGATTATATGGACGAGTCCGTTGCATCCTGGGAGGCCAGAAAGCTTGTGATCGTTTGGTGCCAATCCGCTGTCGCTCCATCATATCCCAATGTTATCCTGTGGACATAGGAGAAATACCATTATCAACGGTAAGTTCTTACCATAACGTATATTTTTGCGGATGATATTTTTATTTCTGACATAATTTCAACCCGTTATTCGAGGGCATTGCTGTGGGCTTGGTGACTCACTGTCATGGACATGGACGAGTGGGTCGGAATTCCGTCTCTCAGCTGCCGGGATTCCGTCGTTGGTAACCTGACCGTCGGCATCCCGACAGCCAGCAAATTAAAACCATCCTATTTATATGGCAGTCACAGAAGCCAAGGGTACCTAGAAATAGGCTCATTCAGTCTAAACAAGATGGTGGCATTGGTCTTCTTAATATTTCTGCCTTTCTCAAGCAGCCTTTTTCCCATACATATTGGACTGGTTGTTGGGTCTTTCCACTATAAATTGGACAGCAAAGAAAACTGTCTGTTAGGGGCATAGTTATATATGTATTAACAGTTATTTATATTGCACACACATATTCTGCAGTAGTTAACAGAGAATATTTGGTCATTCACATCAGTGCCTGCCCCGGTGGAGTTTACAATCTATATTCCCTTCCATATGTTCACACACACATTCACACTTGGGTTTATTTTATTTGGCGCCAATTTACCTACCAGTATATTTTTGGATTGTCGGAGGAAACCGGAGTACCCATAGGAAACCCACGCAATCACTGTGAGAATATGCTAACAATTAGACCACCAGTGCTGCCCACTTGAAATTAAATAATTCTAATATGGATTTTATTTGTTTAAAGCTTAACTTTTTATTGTGTTACTTAAAAAATAGAGTGAAATACATTTTTTTTTATTGTTTTTTATTCTTGTCATTTTATTTTTATTAAAAATACTATTATTCAGGAATCTGTATTCGTTTAATTGTGATCAGGACAATTATAACTGAATAATAGTTTGGATCACTGTATCCCAACTTAGATCGTCAGAAATAGAATAAAGGATGTGTGTTTATTTTGGTTGTGTAGTCTCTTATCGTGGTGAAGTATTTAAAATATTTATTTATTTATTTGTATATGTGTTACTAGGACAAATGGGGCTATATGTTCAAGGGGGTAAAATCTTCATAATATGTATAATTTTAACAGCTCCTTGCTGCAGATTACAATAATTGTTTAATTAACATTGTTTATACGTAACATAGTAACATAGTAACATAGTATCTGAGGTTGAAAAAGGACAATTGTCCATCGAGTTCAACCTATTTGTGGTGTCCTATGCATGATGATTTGACTAAAATTTCTGACTGATGCTGCTGTCAGCCATTGCATTTTATCCCTATTTATAGTAACTATAATGCATGACTATGCACCATACCCCTGGATATCCTTATCCAATAGGAATTTATCTAACCCATTCTTAAAGGTGTTGACAGATTCCGCCATTACAACTCCCTCGGGCAGGGAATTCCAAACACGTATTGTCCTTACCGTGAAAAAGCCTTTACGCCGTATTGTGCGGAATCTCCTCTCCTCTAACCTGAGCGAGTGTCCACGAGTCCTCTGTGTTGATCTAACCAAAAACAGGTCCCGCGCAAGCTCTGTGTATTGTCCCCTTATATATTTGTAGATGTTGATCATATCCCCTCTTAGTCTCCGCTTTTCCAATGTAAACATGCCTAGTCTTTCAAGCCTTTCCTTGTATTCCATCATCTCCATGCCCTTAATTAGTTTGGTCGCCCTCCTCTGTACCTTTTCAAGCTCCAGGATATCCTTTTTGTAGTACGGTGCCCAGAATTGTACACAGTATTCAAGGTGTGGCCTCACTAGTGATTTATATAACGGGAGTATAATACTCTCATCCCTAGCATCAATACCCCGTTTTATGCATGCTAATATCTTATTAGCCTTCTTTGCTGCAGTCCTACTTTGGGTACTACTGCTTAGCTTGCTATCTGTGAGGACACCCAAGTCCTTTTCCAGTACAGAATCCCCTAATTTTACCCCATTTAGTAGGTAGGTGTAATTTTTGTTCTTGTTACCACAGTGCATTACCTTACACTTGTCTGTGTTGAAGCGCATTCTCCATTTGGCTGCCCATGCTTCTAATTTAACTAAGTCGTTCTGAAGAGACTCGGCATCCTCCTCTGTATTTATAGCCTTACACAATTTGGTATCATCTGCAAAAATTGACACCATGCTCTCTAGACCTTCTGTTAGGTCGTTAATGAAAATATTGAACAATAGCGGTCCTAATACTGAGCCTTGCGGCACACCACTTAGCACTTCAGTCCAAGTTGAAAAAGATCCATTAACCACAACGCGCTGCTTCCTATTGTCTAACCAGTTTTTGACCCAAGTGCATATTGTGTTTCCTAGCCCTGATTCTTGTAGCTTGTAGATAAGTCTCATGTGTGGTACAGTATCGAACGCTTTGGCAAAGTCTAAAAAGATTACATCCACGTATTTACCCTGATCTAGGTTTGCGCTTACTGTTTCATAAAAGCCAAGTAAGTTGGTTTGACAGGATCTGTCCTTCATAAACCCATGTTGATTCCTTTTAATGACCTTATTCGGTTTCAAGGAACTTCTGAATACTATCTCTTAGAATACCTTCCAATACTTTCCCCACTATAGATGTAAGACTAACTGGTCTATAATTACCTGGTTCAGCTTTACTTCCCTTTTTGAATATAGGCACTACTTCCGCTATACGCCAGTCTTTGGGAACCATACCTGATATAACTGAATCCTCAAAGATCAAAGATAGCGGTTTTGCCAGTTCAGAGTGAAGCTCCATTAGAACCCTTGGATGAATACCATCGGGCCCTGGTGATTTATTAATCTTTAAATGTTTTAATCGGTCACAGACTACTTCCTCGCTTAAATAAGTACCTATCAGTGTGATATTCTCATTATTGAGATTGTGTGTCAGTCCCTGAATTGGGTCCTCTCTAATGAATACTGTAGAAAAAAACTCATTTTGTGTGTCCGCTATGTCATTATCATTTTTGCTTAAGACTCCCAACTTGTCTTTTAAAGGGCCTATACTCTCCTTTTTTAATCTCTTGCTATTAATGTATTTAAAGAATTTATTGGGATTTGCTTTGCTTTCCTTTGCTACTAGTTTTTCAGTTTCTACTTTAGCCGCTCTTATTTCCTTTTTGCATATTTTGTTACATTCCTTATAGTGCTGAAATGACTCTGCTTCCCCGTCAGTTTTGTATTTTTTAAATGCTCGCCTTTTCTTGCCCATAAGTTCCTTAATCTTTTTGTTAAGCCACATCGGTTTATGATTTTTATTCCCTTTTTTGCTACTCATAGGAATATATTTGAGTGTATTTTTAGCTAGCAGGAATTTTAGTACCTCCCATTTCTCCGTAGTATTTTTTCCTAAAAACAAACCTTCCCATTCAATATCCCTGAAAAATACCCTCATATTTTCAAAATTTGCTTTGCTAAAGTTTAAAGTCCTAGTTGAGCCAGTATAGGGCTGTTTGTAGAAACTGATATTGAATGTGACCATATTGTGGTCGCTGTTTCCTATGGGTTCCCCTACTATAATACCCGATACCAAATCCTGATTGTTTGTTAATACCAGGTCTAAGATTGCATTGTACCTAGTTGGTTCCTCAATTAGTTGGACTAAGTAGTTATCATTTAGTGTGTTTAAAAACATATTGCCCCTAGCAGTATCACATGAATCGTTTTTCCAGTTTATCTCTGGATAGTTAAAATCTCCCATCACTACTATGTCTCCTACTCCTGCTGCTCTTTCAATTTGCTTTAGTAACAATTCATCATCAGATGCGTTGATACCAGGCGGCCTATAGCATACACCCAATACTAACTTTTTTATTCTTTTTTCCCCGCATGCAATTTCTACCCATAATGTCTCAACAGTGTCTACAGTCCTCTCCTGAATATCTTCCCATATATTAGGTTTTAAAAACGGCTTTACGTACAGACACACCCCTCCACCCTTTTTATTTAGTCTGTCTCTCCTAAACAGTGTATAGCCCTCTAGATTGACTGTCCAATCATGAGATTCATCCCACCAAGTTTCAGTAATGCCTATAATATCATACTGTTTGCTTGCTGCAAGTATTTCTAGTTCACCCTTTTTACCAGTAATGCTTCTGGCGTTTACATACATACAACTAAGATAAGTATTTTCCCTTGCGTTAGGGACATCTTTCACCTTATGTGGCAAGGATGACCTGTAATCGTCATTGGTTAGTGCTTTAGTAAAATCCCTTTTAGTACCCATGTTAGTAACTTTACCGCCTGCTCTTACCCTCCCCCCAACTTCTCCCCCATTTTGTTTACTACCGCCATCCCCACTATTCTCACTGCATGACCCGTAGTTTCTAGCTAAACCCTCCCCCCAGGCTCCTAGTTTAAAATCTCCTCCAACCTTCTAACCATCCTTCCCCCCAGCACCGCTGCCCCCTCCTCAGTCAGGTGCAATCCGTCACGACAAAAGAGATGGCGCCTGACTGAGAAGTCCGCCCAGTGTTCCAGGAACACAAACCCCTCTTTCCTGCACCAATCCCTAAGCCACACATTTACCTCCCTAATCTCCCTCTGCCTCCCTGGACTAGCGCGTGGCACGGGTAATAATTCCGAGAATATTACCTTAGATGTCCTTGCCTTCAGTTTCTTTCCTAAGTCCCTATAGTCTTTCTTAAGGACATCCCACCTTCCGCTAACTTTGTCATTGGTGCCAACGTGCACCAAGACCGCCGGGTCTTTGCCAGCCCCTCCCAACAATCTATCTACCCGGTCCGCGATGTGCCGTACCCGAGCACCCGGGAGACAACAGACTGTACGGCGATCACGGTCCCGGTAGCAGATTGCCCTATCTGCCTTCCTTATGATAGAATCCCCTACCACCACCATTTGACTAGGTACCTCTCTATCTTTTATCCCAACCGCGCCAGAGGGACTGCACCTCTGGATGCTAGAGGGAGCAGTCTCCTCCGGCACCGTCATTTCTTCACTATCATCCTCCGATTCCTCGTCCAATCGGGCAAATTTGTTCGGGTTTGATAGTTCGGAGATGTCGTGCCTCCCCCTCTTTTTCTTACGTGTTGTAATGTAGTCTCTCACAAACTGAAATATATACGTTTTGCTTTAAGGTTAAACAGACCAGTGTGTTCGCTTAAGACCCCTTCCTAAAAAGCTCTCATAACAGATAATGTACATGCATTTGTAACATATGAATCATTCTGATACTTCTAAGTTTTCGTTTGTAATCATGTAGCAAGTAAGTTCTCCCAGTTACATAATAGCAATAATCAGAGACATTTTGCAAGTATAATTACAGCGTCATTTGGTTATGAAGCTGTGATTCTGTGAGAGATTCATAGAAACAAGTTTTCTTCCAATGCGCAAATTAATTAATACACCATTATTCAAAAGGGACCTAAATTGGTCTGCTATCTTGTTCAGTTGCTGATTTCACCAATTAGATGGGATTAGTCATATGTAAAACAAAAAAAGCAAGCAGCTAGGTAAAACCATGCTGCTCTTCAGGTGTGACAGATGTAACATGTGCAGAGAGATTTAGATTTGGGTGGGGTGTGTCCAAGCAGACAGAAATTGCATTGTAAGAAAAAAGCTGTCTAACATGGGTGGGCTACTTGTTAGAGCAGCTAGTATTAACTCTGCACAGAAAAAAAATATATATATATTTGTTTCCCTTGCATTGAAAAATGGTTTGTTCTAGAGAAACTTGCTGTACGTGCTTTTTTTGCCTTGCTTACAAGTCCGAATCTGGCCCAGAGTACGTACATTCAGTGTAACCATTCTTGCATGAAAGTAAAAACAATGTTGGTACATATCTATCTATCTGTCTAAAAATTTCCGGAAAAAGTGCTCACCAGGGTCTTTACAGCATAGTCTAATAACATTTATTTACTCACTTTGTGAGTAAATAAACATTATTCAACTATGCTGTAAAGACCCTGGTGAGTGCCATTTCTTGAAAATATATTTACATGGATTCTATTGAAATGCATCGGAGGTGCACCCCAGGCACTTGTTTTACAAAATAAAAGAGAATTCCAACCTATTGAAGATATATTTATGAACTATAAAGACTAGGAATTTGAAATTAGGACAGTAGCTTGCTTTTGTGACGTAGGCCCCCACTAGCAAGGGATTTTTCAAAATTCCACCCACAAAGTGGTTAAAAGGGGTGAGATAATTCCACCCTCACAGAGGAGAATTGAGACAGCCCACCCAGCCAGGACTATAAAGAATGCATGGTGCCGGCGATACCAAGTTGCAGAGAGGGGAGGACACAGTGCTCTGTTCCTAGACTTCCTTGCAGTGGCAGTTGCAGAGCACTCCATTATTCAAATAGGGGAGCCACATCAACTGCCACACCTAACCATTGTCAAACATCGGTGAGTGTGGTTCCCCTATTTGAATAATGGACTGCTCTAAAACTGCCACTGGCAAGGAAGTGCAGCCTTGTGGTTCAGGAGATTTTGGGATGTGTCAGTGGTATTTGCCTTTTCAGATAAGTACTTAACCACCCGATTTTCCAGTCAGGAGAGGATAGTGTCTCAGTTATCAGAGGTTAACCCGTCACTTGAACTAAACATTACCGAACCTCTCAGAGAGCAAAAGGAGGAAAGGGGACATAGATATTTTGACTCTTAAATGCATTAAAAGAAAGCTTGATAGTCAGCAACTGCTTATCTGCTGTGTAAAGGGTACCGACAGCTCTCCCACTGACCTTAAGTGTTGTGCGAAAATCTTTACCTTTTTACCTCAAAGGAGGAGCCCTAAGGAGAGTGAGAAGCTAAGGAAGGAGACCTAGGGCCTTTTGAAATCGAGTCAGCATATTTAACATACAATGGCCGGAGCTTGGCCTGTTGTACCAGCATTTACAGCACTGAGCAAGGCAGCATCAGAGGCGCGACGGGGCAGAGAAGGAGGCGGTTTATTCTCCCAGCCTTTTGACAGCATCAATCTGGGGAATGTCCGCTCGGAGGTGCAGCCTGACAAAGATTGGCAGTGACGGGCTGAGCATGTCCTGTTGTAAGTCTAATTAGTTTACCAGGAAGTCCTTCAAAATTAAAGTTATACACTCGGAAATACTTGAAATTCTGTAGCGAAGCACGGGTATTCAGCTAGTACACAATATTATTCACACTTGCTTTTCCTTCTATGAAACCTGATAACAGTGTGAAAAATAGTATTGTGTTTATCAGTGTATTACAATGAGCAGTTCACTGAGCTGTTCATGCAAGGAGAATGCCTTCAGTGTTCCCTACAACAGTCTCCTGATCACTAATCTTATGCTAGTGCATTAAGTTAGTGAGGAGGCATAAGGTAAACATTAAATAGAAAGGAAAAGAAGAGGGAGGTAGTGTCTAGCATTCCTATTTCTACTGACTTGCCATGATGAAATGTATCAGCAGATGGCAGGTTACCTGGAACTGAGGTCCAGTACATGGGCACTTCTGCTTTCAGTGTAGTCTATGTGCTGTACCCTGTTATCGCACAGACATTGCAGAGTGCAGCGATGGAGGCACTGATGAGAGGGCTCCCTGATGGGGAAATACCTTATCAGAGAGGTAGTGATCTATTCTGTGCATTGTGAGAGATCAGAGCGGAGCTTCTCCAGCCTATACCCGTGTGTGCTGCAGGCACAGGCGGCACACAGTATGTGGTGTTGCTCATCTACAGTAGGTGGACTCAATTAGCCTGTGGTAATCAATCAAAAAATTATTGTAATCAGCCCAATGCTGCCATCATTCACTCAGAGTAAAAACTGTTAATGCATAACCCGCTTGGAAATAGGATTCAATAGTCCACAAAATCTATGTCTAAATCTAGACTCCTTTTCTCACAGCATATTCGGGTCTTATTACATATTCATCAATTACAGTAGTTCTTTGTACCCTCTATTCAAGACGGCCCCTACTTTACCATCTCTCTGTAGAGACAAGTAGTGGTGTTACTGGGCATTAACATTTCATATCAAATTTGTTCTTAGGCCCCGATTCGCTACTAGGCAATTTCAGCACGTGTTCGCATGCGTGTACGCCAGTTCGCGCATGTGCGAGGTCTTAAACTGCTATCACAGTTAAGTCCTGTCAAGGGGTGGTGATGGGGCATCGACACCGTATTCTGTGGGCGTCGATGCACTGTTTGGGGGGGCACAGTCCAGAACATTTGTGGGGCGAGGCGCATCGGCTACGTGATGTCACATGCAGCCGCAGCCGCTGTGACCCAAAAGATGGTAGCCCTCAGCCTGCCTTCGCAGCTAGGCTGTGTAGGCAGGGGTCAACCACCCTAATCATGTGAGCGCATCACTGATTTAGGGATGCCCCCTGCCTGTGCAGCCTGGATGCAAAGGCAGACACAGGAGGGCCATGTTTTCCATTGTAACGGCCACGTGTGACGTCACATGGCTGATCTGAAAAGGCCGCCTACCCACCCCGATTTGTACCGACCTGCTGCCGCAATGCCACGTCACCACCCTGTGTACAGATGGGTCCACGGTTATATTGGCTAGTTTGCTGCACCTAGGCACAACATGGTTTATTAACAAACCCTTCATCTATTGTTCTCAGCTGCAATACAATACAGAGACAATACAGCAGGGGATTAAGTCATTACAGCAGGGGATTAAGTCTGACTGCCCAGTCTCACTTAATTATTAAAGGTCAAGATAAACATGGACTCATCTGTATGCATCTGCCTGTCAGTTAGGCAGAGGCATTCGCATTAGTGAGATGCGATCGAATCTCCCTTGCACGTGCAATGTGGGCCTTACGCGTGAGCACTTATCATACCTTCAGCATCTTAGTAGCAACCCCCTGAATAGGATCCCAGATCTGTTATGAGAGCTTTTTAAGGAGAGGTCTTAAGCCAATACAATGGTCTATTTAACCTAAAAAGCAAAACATATTTCAGTTTGTGAGAGACTACGCTACTACTGTACAATGTATAAACAAATGTTAATTAAACAACAATTATTGTAGTCTGCAGCTACTGTAGGAGCTCTTTTTATGATATAATTTGGGAGGTTATTATACTTCTGAACATATGGTCCATATGTTCTAGTGATAGGTATACACATATAACAAGAAATATTTTTTAATACTTCATCACAATAAGAAGAGACTACACAGTCATACTAAACACACAGGCTGTTTCTGACCATCTAAGTTGGGATACAGGGGTCCAAACTATTATTTAGGTATAAATGTCCTGATCACACAGTCAAACCAATACTGATTACTGAATAATAGTCTTTTAATAAAAATAAGTTGACAAGAACAATGAACATCATTAAACAACAAATGTATTTCAGCCCTTATTAAGTAAACACAATAAAAGTTAAGTTTTAAACAAATAAAATCCATATTATTATTATTATTTCATTTCAAGCGTGCCCCTAACAAAGTCTTTTTTCTGTCCAATGTATTACTGTATATCTGACTCAAGGGAGCACCAACTATATAAAAAGTAATTTCCCCAAATTTAATGGGGTATAACACTAGCACAAGTTGTTATTTAAAGCATTTAATTCCCTTAGCTCTACCTAAACCTATCTGGGTGGGTTCGGGTATAAGGGAAGTGTCTAGTGCAGCATCTATCCCAGTTCTTGAAAATCTTTCTACTATACTAATAAATCCTTGGAAGACAATATTTGTCCCTTCTTTACCTGGTATACCTCTGGACATACTTGGCCCTTTTTTTTTTTCCTTCTTCATCCTCCAGGGGACACTGGAGATCAAGACACTGGGGGGTATAGGTGGGTGACTGGAGCTGGCACTTTAAATTTAAAAGTGTGAATGTCTCCTCCCCCTCTATCATCCAGAAGCCAGTTTTAGAATTGTGCCCGAAAGAGCCGGACACTTGGGGCTGATCTCAGGCCATTTGTTATTTTATTTTATTCTACTTTTATAGCTCACAGCATTGAGGACAGGCTGACAGATAGCTGCATCTGTCAGCCTGCTACAAAGAAGCTTCAGGAGGGACCCGCTGCCGCTATTTTAGAGTCGGTGCCTGGGTCCCTGGCACCCCGACACAGCTCAGGGAGTGTCCTGCTGCAGTTTATTAAAGAGATTGCATCCGTGCCCCACTTGCCCATTTCAACCTGATAGCCAGCAGCGGTGAGTACAACTCTCCCCTGCCTTACAGGGGATTGACTTTTTTCTGCGGTTCTGCAGTAGCGATTGATATTGTGACTCCTCTCCCTTTCTGCCTTTTATAGCTCCACTCTCCATTCACTGTGAGCAGTGTAGTGCCGATCTGTGTGTGTGTGTGTGTGTGTGTGTGTGTGTGTGTGTGTAACCAGACACCATGACAAGCAAATGAGCCTCTAAGGCATGACTAAAGATGATTGCCTGCTCTAGATGTAATACAAATGTCAAAATCCTGACTTACCTTTGCCATTAGTCCTGCAGTTCAATGTTTCCTGTTCACTGGGTTTAGCCCATTTATCCATTTTCACGTGCACTCTGTGTTGCTGAGTTCACTGCCAGGGAAGTCTCCCAGCATACATATTGCAGACAGTATATAGCTGTTTTGTCAGAATTAATTGCGCTTTGGAATGATGAAGCAGCACACGCCCAGTGAAAACATATCACCTATTATCTCAAAAAACCTTTCATTATAAAAATCACTGAGTGAGTCAGGTGCTACATACAGATCTTATTAAATAAAACACACATGGTGGAATTTACCCAACCATAAAACTTCCTAGTAAGAGTAGTCGCCACCAATTTTCAATCAGTCCCCAAATCTTCCTCCAACATATTTCAAAAGTGAGGGTGACTTGAAAAGAAATAAACACAACAATAGTGTAACTCTATGGGTTAGATTTCTGAATTCATGGAATCCAAATTCTTAGACTCTTACCCCGTTGTTGGTCTACCTAAATAGTAGACATAAACGTATTTTTATATAGGGAGCGGTCAAAAACCAGTCACGGTTTTCACCAATCCTCAAACAACCATAAAAGAGAAGAAAAGCTCCCAATAGTGTATTACCAAAATGTAATAAAACAGACCATGACAAAATAAAACATGGGATCCAGTTGGACTCTTACCAAGAGTTTTGGTCTAC
Organism: Pseudophryne corroboree; assembly: GCF_028390025.1. Taxonomy (NCBI): domain Eukaryota; kingdom Metazoa; phylum Chordata; class Amphibia; order Anura; family Myobatrachidae; genus Pseudophryne; species Pseudophryne corroboree. The sequence continues at coordinate 260,639,275 of NC_086450.1, forward strand.
ATGCAAGCAGACATAAACACATTAAGACAACTTCACAGGCGTACCTGGAAGGATGATAAAGTGTCACAGAAAGAAGTCCCTCCGGCTCCCGTTCCTCTCAACCAACGCGTTTCAAAACCAACGGTTTCTTTTTCAAGGTGTGAAGAGGAAGTGAAGCTTACAGGTATTTATACTCCCAACAATCATTTCATCAGTCCCGCCTATTTCCAGACATGGATCACCTAACCGGCTAAATCCCCCTTGTAGAGTGCATCCTAAATCCTAGTCCTCCGTCCGGCTTTTAGGTGCAGTCTTTAATTGTCCTTAAATAGCAGCTAGTCAAAGCCGTGAGTCTCCCGCTGGCCGGAAGGCCCGTTCTCCACGTGTGTTCCATATGACGGAAGTTCCAGTGATGTCACTTCCGGTGACGCATTTCCGCCTAGACTTTCTCTTTGGAGTTATCGGATGTACACATCCTGTCTGCACGTCCCCAAAACCTTTAGGTAGACATCTTTGGGTGGTTATTTCAGCCTTATATATGTGGGCATCCATAATGTTGTAGTTCCCCATAAAAATAAAATGACAAATCAATAAATAATAACATAATTTTTAAATAAAAACTGAAGTAAATAAAAACATGCAAGAACTATAAAAAATTCACCATTATAAAAACCACTTTGTTTCAAAATCCTTATTTAATCCATGTGGTACTAATGTATTAAAGTTAAAAATGGTTTGCATTTCGTTCCTGGCTAATTTTGCAGTAACATCACTGCTACGTAAATCCTTCTCCACTTTTTTTAAACCAACATTTTTTTTTATCTGTTTCACATCACTTTGATGGACAGTTTTAAAGTGCATAGACAGTGGGTGAGTTTCTAATCCTTTACAGATATTCCGAAGATGCTCACTAATTCTAACTTTTAAAGGACAAGTAGTACATCCAATATATAATTTGTTACATGTACATTTTATTCCGTACACAATATTGGAGGAATGACAGATAATAAAATCCTTAATGGTGAATTTTTTTATTGTTTATATCCACCTCTATCGCTTTCATTCCATAATTATTCTGAATTTGTCTGCAACCCATACATATTCCGCACCTATGAAAGCCCTCTGTAGCAATCCTAGATTTTTTAGGTAATCCTTGGTGAAAACTTCTCACTAACTTAGTTTTTATACTTTAAGCCTTCCTAAAAATACATATTGGCTCGGGCGGCAAGTCTTTCCCAATTATCGGATCCTTTAATAATAGTGACCAGTATTTCTTTATAATTTTCCTTATGTCCCTATGTTGTGAAGAATACCCTGTAGTGAATGCCCATTGGAAGTTATTAGACTTTGGATGTTTTTTTATTCTTGTTGTACTCAATAGATCCTCCCTAATTAAAGTTTCTACCCTATCCAAAGATGTGGTGAGTTCCTCTGTACTGTAACCACTCCTGACAAAGCTTTCACTCATATCTTTCACTTGGCTATTATAGACTGTTTCATCTGTACAGATCCTTTTCAACCTTTGGTACTGCCCAAAGGGGATAGTTCCCAGCCAATTTTCATGATGGCAGCTAGTTCTATCTATATATGTTCTGGAGTCTGTAGGTTTAATATAATTTTTGGTCTTAATTCGACCCCCCTCAGTAAATATAGTAAGGTCTAGGAAGTTGACCTCTACCTCACTGATTTCAAACGAGAGGCCAATATTGGCTCTATTAGTATTTAAATGTTCACACAAAGACTCCAAATTTTGTCTATCTCCACTCCAGATAAATAGAATATCATCTATGTATCTGTGCCAGGACACCAGGTTCGCCCCGAATGGGTTGTTAGCCCAAATGTTGTTACTCTCCCAAACCCCCATAAAGAGGTTTGCATAACTCGGGCCAAACTTGGTGCCCATGGTAGTCCCCTTCTTCTGGACATAGAATTGGTCCTTAAATATGAAATAATTGTTCATCAAAATAAGAGACTCCCTCTATTAAAAATTCCTGGATGTCTTTCGATAATATGGAGTTTGCCAATGCCACCTGAACCGCCTCCACTCCTAATTGATGATCAATATTGGTATAGAGGGAGTTCACATCCGCAGTAACCAATATATAATGGCTCTGCCACTCCAAAAGCTCAGCCATGTTTACTATAGGTGTGTAACGTATGAAATAATGCACATGCACATAAAGCTTCAGTTATTAATCCTTAAAAATTTGTGTGTGTAATCGGCTTCACAAAACAATACCACCCTATGGGTTTCCTTTAAGCCCAGCAATGTGTTGCCTATCAGTCCATTTTACTGCTAAATTCCATTTTAAGTATTCTTTGTATGGCCAAGGACTTCTGCCACTTTACAAATGTATTCCACTAAGCCCACTAATTCAATTAGCCCTTTCCATTCATTGTAATAATCCTTCACTGGTTTAATTTTGCACTAAAATTTCTGCGAAGAGAAAAAATACAGGCAAGATGCATCGGCATTGGAACTGACAGCGTAAGGGGTGCAATGCATGTCATTGTATTGGGACTTCAAATACATTTTCTATCTAGGGGAAGAAAATTCCTTCAGCCAGCAGTGGAATCTCCTAACAACCCGCAGGTGGGTGAAAAGTTACCCAAAACGCGCAATGTTTAAAAGCCATCATGATATTACACTGACAGGTTCACAATTATCCCCACCTCTCTCTTTTACATGCCACTGAATGTATGGCCAAGCCAAAGTCTAAACAATCAAGTAACAATTTTTTTTATTTCCATAATTTGGTCCATTTATAAATTTTTGAAGGATTAGTAACCTGGCGCTTTAGGTGTCTCCCAAAAATACAAGAATCTTAAAATATAATCAGACCAAATTATATGTACACTTGTCACTTGCACAGTGGTGATAGCTATAATGTGTGTTTAACTACTATTCAGCCCATCAATTTGTTAACTAGTTATGCCACAGAGGCATGTGTAGTGTCTCATGGCTCATTGATAACATTAGTTCCTAGATAATGGAAAGGCTGAATTCTTATCAATATTGGCAGAGCAGAGATAATGGCCTCTGCCATTAGCCACCAAAAGGTACATTTTAATAATAAAGAAAATGTAATAAGCTTTTAAAAAACACCAAGTTTACAAGGAAATATCTTGCCAAGACTCTGAACTGTGGGCTTTAATTAAAACTCATTAAAACATTTCCCCAATCATGGAGAGAAGATGCAATTTAACCAAAACATTTTGCCAAAGCAGCGCAACGGCAGTAGCCTCATGCGCTGAGAGTGGAGCTAAAAGCCAAAGTTTCTGTTTAACTAATGTGTGGGAAAAAATCTAAAATTTTAAATAAAAAATAACATTTAATTGAAACAACCAATGTGTTAAGCAATGCTTTATTCTAGAATGAGACATGTTTGTGTTACATTTAAGATCAAACAAGTGACATTTGAATGTGAAAATTACACGTGAGAATGCAAAAAAGTACAACTAGTTTTGTACATATATATCTATGTTTACATATAGGAAACGTGTCCGAACATAACCTTATTTTAAACATGTCATTTGGGGGTCTGATACTGTGTATACTAAAATATTTGCTACGTGCTGGTGTATAATATAGATTAACATTTTCTAAATGTTTAATTTGTAATAAAATTAAAATGTCCATGTAGTTTTGCTATTAATTTCCCGATACGGAGGGGCAAGTTATATATATTATGTATGTGTATACACAGCATGTCTGGCAATATACATTGAAATAACTGTAAAACATGGGGTGGGGAACTTTCAGGCCTCCTGCTGTTGTTGAACTACACATACCAGCATGCCCTGCAACAGTTTTGCTTCATTGCTGGTGTAAGCATTTTGGTATATATTCACTAAGCAGGGATAACCCTATTCAACCCAGTTTACCAAAAGGTTTACAGCCAAGAAACCCTCTAACTGATATATTTTATTTGTAATAAACAGTAACTAATATTTTACCTATCAACTTGTTAACTAGTTATGCCACAGAGGCATGTAGTGTCTCATGGCTCATTGAGGTCATTAGTTTCTAGATCATCTTTAAATCATGGGGTGGGGAACCTTCAGACCTCCAGCTATTGTTGAACTACACATAACAGCATGCCCTGCAACAGTTTTGCTTCATTGTTGGTGTAAGCATTTTGGTATATATTCACTAAGTAGGGATAGCCCTATTCAACCCAATTTATCAAAAGGTAAGAAACCCCATAAATAATGTTTTGTTTGTAATAAACAGTACATAATATTCGGCTCATCAATTTGTTAACTAGTTATGCCACAGAGGCATGTAGTGCCTCATGGCTCATTGAGGTCATTAATTCCTAGATAACGGAAAGGCTGAATTCTTAGCAATATTGGCAAAGTAGAGATAATGGTTGCTGCAGTGAGCCGCCAAAAGGTACAATTTAATAATAAAGAAAATGTAATAAGCTTTTAAAAAAACACCAAATTTGCAAGAAAATATCTTGATAAGACTCTGAACTGCGGGCTTTAAAACCCATAACAAAAATACCCCAATCATGGGGAGAAGATGCAATTTAACCAAAACATTTTGCCAGAGCAACGCAGCAACATTAACCACATGCGCTGAGAGTGTAGCTAAAAGCCAACGTTACGGTTTAGTGGGGAAAAAATAAAATTAAAAAATAACATTTAATTGAAACAATCAATGTGTTAACTAATGCTTTATTCTAAAATGTGGCATGTTTTGGAATTTTTTTCTACCATTATTGCAATCCTGAGAGGTGTTGCGTGGTGCTGTAAGCATTTTTATGTATATTCACTAAGCAGGGATACCCCTGTTCAAACCAATTTACCAAAAGGGTTACAGTAGAGAAACCTTCTAAATGATATATTTTAATCGTAATAAACCGCAAGTAATATTCACCCCATCAATTTGTTATAAACCGTAACTAATATTCACCCCATCAATTTGTTAACTAGTTATGCCACAGAGGCATGTAGTGCCTTATGGCTCTTAAAACCATAATTTTTATCTGTTAGGTAAACTTTTGTAGAATAGTCAAACAATAATTTTGTCATTTTCATAATATATACATTATATTTTTCATTGTACACACACAAAAATAGCAAAAAAAAAAACATTAGACATGAAAATGTAAAAACTCAGATAAAAACCATCATTTTTATTTGTTAGGTAAACTTTTATAGAATAGGATGCATACATTCATTTTGTCATTTTCATAATATATAAAATTATTTTTATTGTGTGTAGACACACACACACACACACACTAGACGTGAAAATGTAAAAACTGTTTTGTTTTGCACCACATGTATTTGTATGAACTAAAAAAAATATAGGAACCATGTTTTAATCAAATTACATGTTTTATCAAAAATTGGCTATATACTACATACAGTACTTCTAAATAAAACCTACAGTATATGTGGTTTCACACAATGAGAGCTTTATGGTATCAATTTCATATATTGATCACTACATGCACAAAGATGGATAGATTACTTCACTATTTAGGTGTCCGTCTATTTTAAAATGCTCAGATAGCCTTAGGCTCTATCCCATGAAACTGACCACCTGCCCTTTTGCAGTACAAGCTGCTCATATACGTTTTTTTCCTTTAGAAAAAAAAGAAGCAACCTTTCACTATTTGTAATTGCAGCTACAATTATATGTAATTGGATATTACAACATATACCAAGCCATTGTTGGAGCACAAATAACTATTTTCTCATCAGAAAAACTCAAATCAATTATCATTTGATATCAGTTTTAGATCAAACACAATGAAAAAGGGGCAGAACCAAGAGGTGTTACAAAGGGGCATGTCGACCTATCAAATTAGTTTGACAAAAAGTGGTTTTCGAGACTCCGTGATTCCCACCATGTTCTGGGCTCGCAAGCCGGATACGTCAGCTCACTGTCATTGCAACTGGCGTTCTTATGAGGTCTGGTGTGAAGGCTAGGTGTTTCCCACCACTGCCTTCCAGTTGTCCCGTCTCCTCATTGTCCTTCAGAGTGACCTGGACATCGGGTTACACCTAGGTTCTCTTAAGGTTCAGCTTTCAGAATTGTCTTTATTTTTCAGCATCGATTTGCCCTGTTCCGTGAGATTCAGATCTTTCTTTTGGGAGTTCTTTGAATCCAGCCTCCATTTGTTCCGCCTACTGCTCCATGGGATCATGGGCTGTCAATTGGTTCTGACGTTCCTTCAGTCTTCTCTGTTTGAGCCATTTCAAGATGTGGACCTGAAATTTCTTAATTTGAAGATGGTCCTCCTGTTGACCATCAGCCAGGCAAGTTTCGGAACTTGGAACGCTCTCTAGCTGACCTCCTTACCTTATTTTTCATGATAACTGTACAGAGCCTACCTTCTGACCCAAGGTGGTGTCAGCCTAACTAACCAATTGTGGTTCTGGTATTGTCGGAGGACTCCCGATCCAAGCACTGCTTGGATGTTGCTCGGGCTCTTCGGATTTATGTGTCCCGTACTGCACTGTTGTGCAAGTCTGATTCTTTGTTTGTCCTATATGATGCTGATCGGCGCGGTTGGCCGGCTTCTATGCAGACTTTAGCCAGATGGATTCGTTTGGCCATCTGGCAGGCGTATCTGGTCAGTGCTATGCCTCCAACTGCTTCAATCTCTGCACATTCCACTCATTCAGTGGGTGCGTCTTGGGCTGCCCGTTCTGGCACCTCAGCTCTATAGTTATGTTGTGCTGCCACTTGGTTCTCTGTGCACACGTTTGTACGCTTTTACCAGTTTGATACCTTTTGTGGCTTCAGAAGCTAGCTTTGGTCGCAGGGTTTTGCAGTTTCCTTTAGGATGTCCCCACTGTCTTGATCTCCAGTGTCCCCTGGTGGATGAAGGATAAATAGGATTTTGGTAGTTACTATTAAATCTTTTTATCAGATTTTAAAGTGCAAACTGGATGTCCACCCAGGGCTGCCTACACCTGCCATTGTATTCTGTTCTTATATGTGTTGTTTGCATGTGTTTTTCTCTGACGTCCTAGTGGATGCTGGGTACTCCGTAAGGACCATGGGGAATAGACGGGCTCCGCAGGAGACTGGGCACTCTTAAGAAAGATTAGGTACTATCTGGTGTGCACTGGCTCCTCCCTCTATGCCCCTCCTCAAGACCCCTGTTAGAATCTTTGCCCGGCTCGAGCTGGTTGCACACTAGGGGCGCTCCTGAGCTTCTAGTAAAGAAAGTATTTGTTAGGTTTTTTATTTTCAGTGAGATCTGCTGGCAACAGACTCACTGCTACGAGGGACTTAGGGGAGAGAAGCGAACCTACCTGCTTGCAGCTAGCTTGGGCTTCTAGGCTACTGGACACCATTAGCTCCAGAGGGATCGAACACAGGCCCAGCCTCGGTCGTCCGGTCCCGGAGCCGCGCCGCCGTCCCCCTTGCAGAGCCAGAAGCAAGAAGAACATCCTGGAAATCGGCGGCTGAAGACTCCGGTCTTCATTGAGGTAGCACACAGCACTGCAGCTGTGCGCCATTGCTCCCTATGCACACCACATACTCCGGTCACTGATGGGTGCAGGGCGCTGGGGGGGGGGCACCCTGGGCTGCAATTAGAGTACCTTACATGGCGAACAGCACATAATATAGTCTAATAAACTATATATGTGCAAAAATCCCCCGCCATAATATAAATATAAGAGCGGGAGAAGTCCGCCGAGAAGGGGGCGGGGCTATCTCCCTCAGCACACTGGCACCATTTCCTCTTCACAGCTCCGCTGGAAGACAGCTCCCCAGTCTCTCCCCTGCAGTATCCAGGCTCAAAGGGTAAAAAAGAGAGGGGGGGCACTAAATTTAGGCGCAAACTGTATTTGTAAAGCAGCTACAGGGAAAATCACTTTGTGTTAGTGTAAATCCCTGATTATATAGCGCTGTGGTGTGTGCTGGCATACTCTCTCTCTGTCTCCCCAAAGGACTTTGTGGGGTCCTGTCCTCAGTCAGAGCATTCCCTGTGTGTGTGCGGTGTGTCGGTACGGCTGTGTCGACATGTTTGATGAGGAGTCTTATGTGGAGGCGGAGCAGGTGCCGATAAATGTGATGTCACCCCCTGCGGGGTCGACACCAGAGTGGATGGATATGTGGAAGGTTTTACACGACAGTGTCAACTCCTTGCATAAAAGGTTCGATGACATAACAGCTGTGGGACAGCCGGCTTCTCAGCCAGTGCCTGCCCAGGCGTCTCAAAGGCCATCAGGGCCTCAAAAATGCCCGCTACCTCAGATGGCAGACACAGATGTCGACACAGAGTCTGACTCCAGTGTCGACGAGGACGAGACTAATGTACATTCCACTAGGGCCATCCGTTGCATGATTACGGCAATGAAAAATGTGTTGCACATTTCTGACATTAACCCAGGTACCACTAAAAAGGGTATTATGTTTGGGGAGAAAAAGCAACCAGTGGTTTTTCCCCCATCAGATGAGTTGAATGAAGTGTGTGAAGAAGCGTGGGCTTCCCCCGATAAGAAACTAGTGATTTCTAAAAAGTTACTGATGGCGTACCCTTTCCCGCCAGAGGACAGGTTACGTTGGGAGACATCCCCGAGGGTGGATAAGGCGCTCACACACTTGTCAAAAAAGGTGGCACTGCCGTCTCAGGATACGGCCGCCTTAAAGGAGCCTGCGGATAGAAAGCAGGAGGCTATCCTGAAGTCTGTATATACACACTCAGGTACTATACTGAGACCTGCAATTGCTTCAGCTTGGATGTGTAGTGCTGCAGCAGCTTGGTCCGATACCCTGTCTGAAAATATTTATACCCTCGACAGGGATACGATTTTGCTAACCATAGAGCATATTAAAGACGTAGTCTTATATATCAGAGATGCACAGAGGGATATTTGCCGGCTGGCATCTAGAATTAATGCAATGTCCATTTCTGCCAGGAGAGTATTATGGACTCGGCAGTGGACAGGTGATGCGGATTCTAAAAGACACATGGAGGTTTTGCCTTATAAGGGTGAGGAATTGTTTGGGGATGGTCTCTTGGACCTCGTTTCCACAGCAACAGCTGGGAAGTCGACATTTTTACCTCAGGTTCCCTCACAGCCTAAGAAAGCACCGTATTATCAGATACAGTCCTTTCGGCCCCAGAAAGGCAAGCGGGTTAAAGGCGCGTCCTTTCTGCCCAGAGGCAGGGGTAGAGGGAAAAAGCTGCACCATACAGCCAGTTCCCAAGAACAAAAATCCTCCCCTGCTTCCACTAAATCCACCGCATGACGCTGGGGCTCCACTGGTGGAGCCAGGTGCGGTGGGGCCCCGTCTCCGGAACTTCAGCGACCGGTGGGTTCGCTCACAGGTGGATCCCTGGGTTCTACAAGTGGTATATCAGGGATACAAGCTGGAATTCGAGACGTCTCCCCCTTGCCGTTACCTCAAATCAGCCTTGCCAGCTACTCCCCAGGACAGGGAGGTAGTACTGGTGGCAATTCACAAGCTGTACCTCCAGCAGGTGATAATAAAAGTTCCCCTCCTTCAACAGGGACGGGGTTACTATTCCACAATGTCTGTGGTACCGAAACCAGACGGTTCGGTGAGACCCATTTTAAATTTGAAATCCTTGAACACTTCTATAAGGAAGTTCAAGTTCAAAATGGAATCGCTCAGGGCGGTTATTGCAAGCCTGGAAATGGGGATTACATGGTATCACTGGACATCAAGGATGCTTACCTACATGTCCCCATTTACCCACCTCACCAGGTCTACCTCCGTTTTGTGGTACAGGACTGCCATTACCAATTCCAGACGTTGCCGCTTGGTCTGTCCACGGCACCGAGGGTATTTACCAAAGTAATGGCCGAAATGATGATACTCCTTCGAAAGAAGGGAGTTATAATTATCCCGTACTTGGACGATCTCCTTATAAAGACGAGGTCCAGGGAGCAGTTGTTGGTCGGAGTAGCACTTTCTCAGGAAGTACTACAACCGCACGGCTGGATTCTATATATCCCGAAGTCGCAGCTGGTTCCTACGACGCGTCTGCTGTTCCTGGGTATGATTCTGGACACAGAACAGAAGAAGGTGTTTCTCCCGGAGGAGAAGGCCAAGGAGTTGTCCTCTCTGGTCAGAGACCTCCTAAAACCAAAACAGGTGTCGGTGCATCACTGTACGCGAGTCCTGGGAAAGATGGTAGCTTCTTACGAGGCAATTCCATTCGGCAGGTTCCATGCAAGGATCTTTCAGTGGGATCTGTTAGACAAGTGGTCCGGATCGCATCTTCAGATGCATCGGCTGATCACCCTGTCCCCGAGGGCCAGGGTATCTCTGCTGTGGTGGCTGCAGAGTGATCATCTTCTCGAGGGCCGCAGATTCGGCATACAGGACTGGGTCCTGGTGACCACGGATGCAAGTCTCCGAGGTTGGGGGGCAGTCACTCAGGGAAGAAACTTCCAAGGACAATGGTCGAGTCAGGAGGCTTCCCTACACATAAATATTCTGGAACTAAGGGCCATTTACAATGCCCTAAATCAGGCAAAACCCCTGCTTCAAAACCAGCCGGTGCTGATTCAGTCAGACAACAGCACGGCGGTCGCCCATGTAAACCGACAGGGCGGCACAAGAAGCAGGATGGCGATTGCAGAAGCCACAAGGATTCTCCGATGGGCGGAAAATCACGTGATAGCACTGTCAGCAGTGTTCATTCCGGGAGTGGACAACTGGGAAGCAGACTTCCTCAGCAGGCACGACCTCCACCCGGGAGAGGGGGGACTTCATCCAGAAGTCTTCCAGCTGATTGTAAATCGTTGGGAAAGGCCACAGGTGGACATGATGGCGTCCCGCCTCAACAAAAAGCTAAAAAGATATTGGCCCAGGTCAAGGGACCCTCACGCTCTAGTGACACCGTGGGTGTACTAGTCGGTTTATGTGTTCCCTCCTCTTCCTCTCATACCAAAGGTACTGAGGATAATAAGAAAGAGAGGAGTAAGAACTATACTCATCGTTCCGGATTGGCCAAGAAGGACTTGGTACCCGGAACTACAAGAAATGATCTCAGAGGACCCTTGGCCTCTGCCTCTCAGACAGGACCTGCTACAGCAGGGGCCCTGTCTGTTCCAAGACTTACCGCGGCTGCGTTTGACGGCATGGCGGTTGAACGCCAGATCCTGATGGAAAAGGGCATTCCGGTTGAAGTCATTCCTGATAAAAGCTAGGAAGGATGTGACAGCAAAACATTATCACCGCATATGGCGAAAATATGTTGCTTGGTGTGAGGCTATGAAGGCTCCAACAGAAGAATTTCAGCTGGGTCGATTTCTGCACTTCCTACAGTCAGGAGTGACTATGGGCCTAAAATTGGGATCCATTAAAGTCCAGATTTCGGCCCTGTCTGTTTTCTTTCAAAAAGAACTGGCTTCACTGCCTGAAGTTCAGACGTTTGTTAAGGGAGTGCTGCATATTCCGCCCCCTTTTGTGCCCCCAGTGGCACCTTGGGATTCTACGTAGTGTTGGATTTCCTAAAATCACATTGGTTTGAGCCACTTCAGACCGTGGAGTTGAAATATCTCACGTGGAAAGTGGTCATGCTTTTGGCCTTTGCTTCGGCTAGGCGGGTGTCAGAATTGGCGGCTTTGTCCTGTAAAAGCCCTTATCTGATCTTCCATATGGACAGGGCAGAATTGAGGACTCGTCCCCAATTTCTCCCTAAGGTGGTATCAGCGTTTCATTTGAACCAACCTATTGTGGTGCCTGCGGCTACTCGGGACTTGGAGGCTTCCAAGTTGCTGGACGTAGTCCGGGCCCTGAAAATCTATGTTTCCAGGACGGCTAGAGTCAGAAAGACTGATTCGCTGTTTATCCTGCATGCACCCAACAAGCTGGGTGCTCCTGCTTCTAAGCAGACTATTGCTCGCTGGATCTGTTGCACGATTCAACTTGCACATTCTGCGGCTGGACTGCCGCATCCTAAATCAGTAAAAGCCCATTCCACGAGGAAGGTGGGCTCTTCTTGGGCGGCTGCCCGAGGGGTCTCGGCTTTACAACTTTGCCGAGCTGCTACCTGGTCGGGATCAAACACGTTTGCAAAATTCTACAAGTTTGATACCCTGGCTGAGGAGGACCTTGAGTTTGCTCATTCGGTGCTGCAGAGTCATCCGCACTCTCCCGCCCGTTTGGGAGCTTTGGTATAATCCCCATGGTCCTTACGGAGTACCCAGCATCCACTAGGACGCCAGAGAAAATAAGAATTTACTCACCGGTAATTCTATTTCTCGTAGTCCGTAGTGGATGCTGGGAGCCCGTCCCAAGTGCGGATTGTCTGCAATACTTGTATATAGTTATTGCTTAACTAAAGGGTTATTGTTATGAGCCATCTGTTCAGTGAGGCTCAGTTGTTATTCATACTGTTAACTGGGTATAGTTATCACGAGTTGTACGGTGTGATTGGTGTGGCTGGTATGAGTCTTACCCTGGATTCCAAATCCTTTCCTTGTAGTGTCAGCTCTTCCGGGCACAGTTTCCCTAACTGAGGTCTGGAGGAGGGGCATAGAGGGAGGAGCCAGTGCACACCAGATATAGTACCTAATCTTTCTTTAAAGAGTGCCCAGTCTCCTGCGGAGCCCGTCTATTCCCCATGGTCCTTACGGAGTACCCAGCATCCACTACGGACTACGAGAAATAGAATTACCGGTGAGTAAATTCTTATTTTTTGTTCGGCTTTAGCAGTTGTTGATGTTGATTCCTTTCGTTCTGTTACTTTCTTCTGTTGCTGTTCCATCTCCTCTCAGGCTCTGTTTCTCTAACTGGGGCTTCTGTGAGATAGAGGGGATGGAGTCACTCTCACTTTTAAATTTAAAGTGCCAGCTTCACTCAGTCACGCATCTACTCTCCAGTGTCCCCTGTGGAATCGGAGAAATGGTCCTACTTGTAATTTTCTTGACACCTATGCTGCATGGAGGGTCTCCTCTAAAAAAAAATAAAATAAAAAATAAATCCGGGTGGGAACCTTATGTCTTTCCAACAATTGAGAGAAAAATTGTATCTTCTGTCCAAGCACTACTTCATGCATTTATTGGTATGCCACTTCGCTGTAGCTAAAATACCTCCCAGACTATAGGGCCTAATTCTGAGTTGATCGCAGCAGCAATTTTGTTAGCAGTTGGGCAAAACCATGTGCACTGCAAGGGGGGCAGATATAACATGTGCAGTGAGAGTTAGATTTGGGTGGGGTGTGTTCAAACTGAAATCTAAATTGCAGTGTAAAAATAAAGCAGCCAGTATTTACCCTGCACAGAAACAAAATAACCCACAAAAATCTAACTCTCTCTGCAAATGTTATATCTGCCCCCCCTGCAGTGCACATGGTTTTGCCAAATTACTAACAAACTTGATGCTGCGATCAACTCAGAATTACCCCCATAGTCATCACAAGATGCACCTGATTTGCTTGAATCGTTACAGCGCTTGGGCCTGATGGACACTTTTCAAATCCGATATCTCTATCCCCATCTTCTCTTAGATGACCCTATTAAGCTAAGGTCACATTTACAAAATAAATGGTCATGTGATCTCCTTGAGGAATTCCAACAGATATTTTCACATACTAGCACCATTTTAAAATCAATCAGTTCCTCTAGGTTGGCAGAGAGTCGCACAAAAATTATACACAAACCTTAATATTCATACAGGTCATTGGCAATATATCGTTGATGACTCTACAAGACATTGCCCAAAGTGTAGAGTAGACTGGGTTTCCTCCATGCTTGCATTCTGGTCATGTTCCTAAATTAAGAAATGTCGATGTGCATAATTTCTTTTATTAACCAAGCCTTTAGGTTTGCCCTTCCCTTACTGCCTACTCCTTTAATGTTTAAACATTTTGATACTTGGAAACGAGTTTCTAATACTGGTCATTTTATAGCTATACTTATTGTTACCTTAGCAAAAAAAAACTTATATTGGATAAGTGGATACAAAAATCTGTTCTGTTGGTTGGGGCAATCAGCCTTACTAGATCATATTTATTGCGACAGACGTGATCAGTTATTGAAAATTAAACGATTCTATAAAAAATGGAAACATTACCTACTTAATCTTCCCTTAATGGTTCAATATTCCATAAATCTTAGAAAACCAAACATGGTTTCTCTATCGTCCTAGTGGATGCTGGGGTTCCTGAAAGGACCATGGGGAATAGCGGCTCCGCAGGAGACAGGGCACAAAAAGTAAAGCTTTTTCAGATCAGGTGGTGTGCACTGGCTCCTCCCCCTATGACCCTCCTCCAGACTCCAGTTAGATTTTTGTGCCCGGCCGAGAAGGGTGCAATCTAGGTGGCTCTCCTAAAGAGCTGCTTAGACAAAGTTTAGCTAGGTTTTTTATTTTACAGTGATTCCTGCTGGCAACAGGATCACTGCAGCGAGGGACTGAGGGGAGAAGGAGTCAACTCACCTGCGTGCAGGATGGATTGGCTTCTTGGCTACTGGACATCAAGCTCCAGAGGGACGATCACAGGTACAGCCTGGATGGTCACCGGAGCCGCGCCGCCGGCCCCCTTGCAGATGCTGAAGTCAGAAGAGGTCCAGAATCGGCGGCTGAAGACTCCTGCAGTCTTCTAAAGGTAGCGCACAGCACTGCAGCTGTGCGCCATTTTCCTCTCAGCACACTTCACACGGCAGTCACTGAGGGTGCAGGGCGCTGGGAGGGGGGCGCCCTGGGAGGCAAATGAATACCTATAAAGGCTAAAAATACCTCACATATAGCCCCTAGAGGCTATATGGAGATATTTAACCCCTGCCTGATTTTTCTAAATAGCGGGAGACGAGCCCGCCAGAAAAGGGGCGGGGCCTATCTCCTCAGCACACGGCGCCATTTCCTCTCACAGCTCCGCTGGTCAGGACGGCTCCCAAGTCTCTCCCCTGCACTGCACTACAGAAACAGGGTAAAACAGAGAGGGGGGGGCAAATTTATGGCGATATTTTGATATAACAAAGCAGCTATAAGGGAGCACTTATTATAAGGCTATCCCTGATATATATATATAGCGCTTTTGGTGTGTGCTGGCAAACTCTCCCTCTGTCTCCCCAAAGGGCTAGTGGGTCCTGTCTTCGTTAGGAGCATTCCCTGTGTGTCTGCTGTGTGTCGGTACGTGTGTGTCGACATGTATGAGGACGATATTGGTGTGGAGGCGGAGCAATTGCCAAATATGAGGATGTCACCCCCTAGGGAGTCGACACCAGAATGGATGCCTTTATTTATGGAACTACGGGATAGTGTCAACACGCTAAAGCAGTCGTTTGACGACATGAGGCGGCCGGACAATCAATTAGTGCCTGTCCAGGCGACTCAAACACCGTCAGGGGCTGTGAAACGCCCTTTGCCTCAGTCGGTCGACACAGACCCAGACGCAGGCACTGACTCCAGTGGTGACGGTGACGATTCAACCGTATTTTCCAGTAGGGCCACACGTTATATGATTTTGGCAATGAAGGAGGCGTTACATTTAGCTGATACTACAGGTACCACTAAACAGGGTATTATGTGGGGTATGAAAAAACTACCTATAGTTTTTCCTGAATCAGAAGAATTAAATGACGTGTGTAATGAAGCGTGGGTTGCCCCTGATAAAAAGCTGATAATTTCAAAGAAATTATTGGCATTATACCCTTTCCCGCCAGAGGTTAGGGAGCGCTGGGAAACACCTCCTAGGGTGGACAAGGCGCTAACACGCTTATCTAAACAAGTGGCGTTACCCTCTCCTGAGACGGCCGCACTTAAAGATCCATCAGATAGGCGGATGGAAAATATCCAAAAAAGTATATACACACATGCAGGTGTTATACTACGACCAGCTGTAGCGACTGCCTGGATGGGCAGTGCTGGGGTAGTTTGGTCAGAGTCCCTGATTGAAAATATTGATACCCTGGACAGGGACAATATTTTACTGTCGTTAGAACAAATAAAGGATGCATTTCTTTATATGCGTGATGCACAGAGGGATATCTGCACACTGGCATCACGGGTAAGTGCTATGTCCATTTCGGCCAGAAGAGCTTTATGGACGCGACAGTGGACAGGCGATGCGGATTCAAAACGGCATATGGAAGTTTTGCCGTATAAAGGGGAGGAGTTATTTGGAGTCGGTCTATCAGATTTGGTGGCCACGGCTACAGCCGGGAAATCCACCTTTCTACCTCAAGTCACTCCCCAACAGAAAAAGGCACCGACTTTTCAACCGCAGCCCTTTCGTTCCTTTAAAAATAAGAGAGCAAAGGGCTATTCATATCTGCCACGAGGCAGAGGTCGAGGGAAGAGACAGCAACACGCAGCTCCTTCCCAGGAACAGAAGCCCTCCCCGGCTTCTACAAAAGCCTCAGCATGACGCTGGGGCTTCTCAAGCGGACTCGGGGACGGTGGGCGGTCGTCTCAAAAATTACAGCGCGCAGTGGGCTCACTCGCAGGTAGATCCCTGGATCCTGCAGATAATATCTCAAGGGTACAGGTTGGAATTAGAGACAGATCCACCTCGCCGTTTCCTGAAGTCTGCTTTACCAACGTCCCCCTCCGAAAGGGAGACGGTTTTGGAAGCCATTCACAAGCTGTACTCTCAGCAGGTGATAGTCAAGGTACCTCTTCTACAACAAGGGAAGGGGTATTATTCCACTCTTTTTGTGGTACCGAAGCCGGATGGCTCGGTAAGGCCTATTCTAAATCTGAAGTCCTTGAACCTGTACATAAAGAAGTTCAAGTTCAAGATGGAGTCACTCAGAGCAGTGATAGCGAACCTGGAAGAGGGGGACTTTATGGTATCCTTGGACATCAAGGATGCGTATCTCCACGTTCCAATTTACCCCTCACACCAGGGGTACCTCAGGTTCGTTGTACAAAACTGTCACTATCAGTTTCAGACGCTGCCGTTCGGATTGTCCACGGCACCTCGGTTCTTTACAAAGGTAATGGCCGAGATGATGATTCTTCTTCGAAGAAAAGGCATATTAATTATCCCATACTTGGACGATCTCCTAATAAGGGCGAGGTCCAGAGAACAGCTAGAGATGGGATTAGCACTGTCTCAAGAAGTGCTAAAACAGCACGGGTGGATTCTGAATATTCCAAAATCCCAGTTAATGCCGACAACTCGTCTGCTGTTCCTAGGGATGATTCTGGACACGGTTCAGAAAAAGGTTTTTCTCCCGGAGGAAAAAGCCAAGGAGTTATCCGACCTTGTCAGGAACCTCCTAAAACCAGGAAAGGTGTCTGTACATCAATGCACAAGAGTCCTGGGAATAATGGTGGCTTCTTACGAAGCAATTCCATTCGGCAGATTCCACGCAAGAATTTTCCAAAGGGATCTGTTGGACAAATGGTCAGGGTCGCATCTTCAGATGCACCTACGGATAACCCTGTCTCCAAGGACAAGGGTGTCTCTTCTGTGGTGGTTGCAGAGTCCTCATCTATTGGAGGGCCGCAGATTCGGCATACAGGATTGGATCCTGGTGACCACGGACGCCAGCCTGAGAGGCTGGGGAGCAGTCACACAAGGAAGAAACTTCCAGGGAGTATGGACGAGCCTGGAAACGTCTCTTCACATAAACATTCTGGAACTAAGAGCAATATACAATGCTCTAAGCCAGGCAGAACCTCTGCTTCAGGGAAAACCGGTGTTGATCCAGTCGGACAACATCACGGCAGTCGCCCATGTGAACAGACAGGGCGGCACAAGAAGCAGGAGTGCAATGGCAGAAGCTGCAAGGATTCTTCGCTGGGCAGAGACTCATGTGATGGCACTGTCAGCAGTGTTCATCCCGGGAGTGGACAACTGGGAAGCAGACTTCCTCAGCAGACACGATCTTCACCCGGGAGAGTGGGGACTTCATCCAGAAGTCTTCCACATGCTGGTAACCCGTTGGGAAAGACCAATGGTGGACATGATGGCGTCTCGCCTCAACAAAAAACTGGACAGGTATTGCGCCAGGTCAAGAGATCCGCAGGCAATAGCTGTGGACGCGCTGGTAACGCCTTGGGTGTACCAGTCGGTGTATGTGTTTCCTCCTCTGCCTCTCATACCAAAAGTATTGAGAATTATACGGCAAAGAGGCGTAAGAACGATACTAGTGGTTCCGGATTGGCCAAGAAGGACTTGGTACCCGGAACTTCAAGAGATGATCACGGAAGATCCGTGGCCTCTACCTCTAAGGAGGGACTTGCTTCAGCAGGGTCCCTGTCTGTTTCAAGACTTACCGCGGCTGCGTTTGACGGCATGGCGGTTGAACGCCGGATCCTAAAGGAAAAAGGCATGCCGGAAGAAGTCATTCCTACTTTGATTAAAGCAAGGAAGGAAGTAACCGTGCAACATTATCACCGAATTTGGCGAAAATATGTTGCGTGGTGCGAAGATCGGAGTGCTCCGACGGAGGAATTTCAACTGGGTCGATTCCTACATTTCCTGCAATTAGGATTGTCTATGGGTCTCAAATTGGGATCTATTAAGGTTCAAATTTCGGCCCTGTCGATTTTCTTTCAAAAAGAATTGGCTTCAGTCCCTGAAGTCCAGACCTTTGTTAAGGGAGTGCTGCATATACAGCCTCCTGTGGTGCCTCCAGTGGCACCGTGGGATCTCAATGTGGTTTTGGACTTTCTAAAATCTCATTGGTTTGAACCACTAAATAAGGTGGATTTGAAATATCTCACTTGGAAAGTGACCATGCTTCTAGCCCTGGCTTCTGCCAGGAGAGTATCAGAATTGGCAGCTTTATCTTATAAAAGCCCATATCTGAATTTCCATTCGGACAGGGCAGAACTGCGGACTCGTCCGCATTTTCTCCCTAAGGTGGTGTCAGCATTTCATCTGAACCAGCCTATTGTAGTGCCTGCGGCTACAAGTGACTTGGAGGACTCCAAGTTACTGGACGTTGTCAGAGCATTACAAATATATATTGCAAGGACAGCTGGAGTCAGAAAATCTGACTCGTTGTTTATATTGTATGCACCCAACAAGATGGGTGCTCCTGCGTCTAAGCAGACGATTGCTCGTTGGATCTGTAGCACAATCCAACTTGCACATTCTGTGGCAGGCCTGCCACAGCCTAAATCTGTAAAGGCCCACTCCACAAGGAAGGTGGGCTCATCTTGGGCGGCTGCCCGAGGGGTCTCGGCATTACAACTTTGCCGAGCAGCTACGTGGTCAGGGGAGAACACGTTTGTAAAATTTTACAAATTTGATACTCTGGCTAAGGAGGACCTGGAGTTCTCTCATTCGGTGCTGCAGAGTCATCCGCACTCTCCCGCCCGTTTGGGAGCTTTGGTATAATCCCCATGGTCCTTTCAGGAACCCCAGCATCCACTAGGACGATAGAGAAAATAAGATTTTACTTACCGATAAATCTATTTCTCGGAGTCCGTAGTGGATGCTGGGCGCCCATCCCAAGTGCGGATTATCTGCATAAATTGTACATAGTTATTGTTAACTAATTCGGGTTATTGTTGAAGGAAGCCATCTTTCAGAGGCTCCGCTGTTATCATACTGTTAACTGGGTTTAGATCACAGGTTGTACGGTGTGATTGGTGTGGCTGGTATGAGTCTTACCCGGGATTCAAAATCCTCCCTTATTGTGTACGCTCGTCCGGGCACAGTACCTAACTGGAGTCTGGAGGAGGGTCATAGGGGGAGGAGCCAGTGCACACCACCTGATCTGAAAAAGCTTTACTTTTTGTGCCCTGTCTCCTGCGGAGCCGCTATTCCCCATGGTCCTTTCAGGAACCCCAGCATCCACTACGGACTCCGAGAAATAGATTTATCGGTAAGTAAAATCTTATTTTCTTCTTCAACGAGTTGGTTGGTTACCCAAATACCATAGATTCCAATTCCCTTACCTGGATCTTACTTGCTTCTAAGAATGGTTGTATTATGTCCCTCTCCATTTCCCTTTTTATTATTTTTACTCTTCCCTCAGACCTTCCCTCTCCTTAAACTGTACTGTTTAGCTTCTATTAGTATTTTTCTATTTATTCATATTCTATTCATATTTTACCCTGAGACATGTGTACTTTACTCTGTGCAATCTTTTCTAACATTTTGAATGTGTGTTTTGAAACGTCACTATATACTCTGTTCTTGTGAAGTACATTAATAAATTGCTTTAAAAAATGAAATAAATAAGGAATATGCAGTCAGTAACCACTTTTCTCTTACGTCCTAGAGGATGCTGGGGTCCATATTAGTACAGTGGGGTATAGAGGGGTCCACCAGGAGCCATGGGCACTTTAAGACTTTGATAGTGTGGGCTGGCTCCTCCCTCTATGCCCCTCCTACCAGACTCAGTTTAGAAAATGTGACCGGAGGAGCCAGTCACAGCTAGGGGAGCTCTTAGAGCTTTTCTTGTTTTTTTTTTTTTTTTTAAGATGTTAGGCACAGGGAGGCTGCTGGCAACAGCCTTCCTGCTTCGTGGGACTTAGGGGGGCAGGAGTAGTGTCCAACCCTCAGAGGTTTATGGCCACTATCTCCGCTGACAGGACATTAAGCTCCTGAGGCTGATGATAGTTTGCCCCCGAGGTGACCGCTCACTCCCGGAGCTTGCCGCCACCCCTAACAGAGCCAGAAGATTGCGGTGGTGAGTGTGTCACCGGTGACCCGACAAGCGTGGAGCTGGTGTGAATGGCGGCATCAAGGTGGGTACACAGTACTGACACTGCGCTCCGGATGGCTCAGCGGTACATCAGGAGCGGCACTGTGAGGGGCGCCCTGGGCTAGCGCAAATACCATCAAAACTGGTCACAAATCCTATCAGGGACGTTGCTCTGCTACTAGACTGAATTACCTCAGGCCAGTATAATCCTCTAAAGTGCGGGAAACCGCGCCATGTTTGGGGGCGGAGCTTCTCAGCAGACCCAGCAGCTCACAAGCGCCATTTTCTTCCTGCAGTTCATCATTGAGAGACGCTGACAGGGAGCGCTGACCCTCCACACAACTCCAGCTTTCCTGTGCGGTACCAGGGGGTTGTAGAAGGGGGGGTAGGCGGTAAATTAACTGTGTAAACTATTAAGGTACACAGTCGGCGCCACGCCGTTGCCCTGTCATTGCCTAATGGGGCGCTGTGTGTGCTGGCTCCAATCTCTGTGTTTCTCTGAAGGTACTTAGGGGAAACTGTCTGACATTTTCCTGTGTGTGTGTGTGTGTGTGTGTGTGTGTGTGTGTGTGTGTGTGTGTGTGTGTGTGTATGCTAATTATCACATAACCATGTCCAGGGACTCTGTCTTGTGCGGCAGAATATGTATCTTCTCCAGAGGATTCCATTCCTTGTACTCAGGAATGTAATATTTTGTCTCAGCCTTCCGAATCCGAGACCCAGTGGGTAGCTTCTATTAAGGGAATGATATCCCAGATTTCTACTAGGATTGCACATTATGACACAGAATCACAGATTTTGAAACAATCTGTGGAGGTTTTGTCTGGTTCTGTCCCCACCACCTCAAAATCCCCTGGTGTGTCCAAGAAACGTGCACTTGCTCAGATTATGCAGGTTGACACGGACACCGACTCTGACACGGCAGAGAGTGATGCGGATATGCAGGGGCTGAGGCTTCCCTGGCAAGAGGGGTGCAACTCATGATTGAGGCTATTAGGTATGTGTTACACATTACTGACAAACCACCTGAGCAGGTAGAGGAGGCTTACTTTACAGACAGTAAAAAAGCCTCCCTGACCTTCCCTGCATCTAAGAAATTAAATGCATTGTTTGAAAAATCAGAGAAAAAATTGAGAAAAAATTCCAGATCCCAAAGAGGGTTCTTGTGGCTTTTCCTTTCCCTGAGGATGATAGGAAAAAGTGGGAAAACCCGCCTATAGTATACGCTTCTGTATCTAAACTGTCTAAAAAGGTGGTGTTACCTATCCCAGGGTCTACCGCTTTGAAAGAACCGGCAGACCGCAAGATTGAAACTATGCTCAAATCCATATACACTGCTTCAGGAGTGGCATTAAGGCCCACTATTGCCTGTGCATGGATTTCTAAAGCCATAGTAAAGTAGTCAGGCACATTACAAGAGGACTTAGATTCTAACAGTAGAAGTGACATTGAATGGTTTTTACATAACATACAGGATTCTGCAGGTTTCTTGGTGGAGGCCATGAAGGACCTGGGTAATCTGACTGCAAGGACATCGTCTATGGCTGTCTCAGCTCGCAGGGGACTATGGCTACGACAATGGCCGGCAGACACTGAATCCAGGAGAAGTGTGGAAAACCTACCCTTCACAGGTCAGGCTCTATTTGGGGAAGCATAGGATGCGTGGATCTCCACGACAAGCGCTGGTAAGTCAACCTTTCTTCCCTCAGCCTCTCAGACGACAAAGAAACCTTTTTCTATGTCCTCTGTGCAGTCCTTTCGGTCTGAAAAGCTAGAAATTCCAAGACTCCTACCAACTTCTTCAGAGGTGGGCGAGCAAAATCCCAAAAACTGGCAACTGCAGGTTCCCAAGACCAGAAATCTGCCTCTGTGTCCTCAAAATCCTCAGCATGACGGTGGACCTCCCTGCCTAGAGAACGGGCAGGTGGGAGCGAGGCTCAGACGTTTCAGTCACGTCTGGGTGTCGTCCATTCTGGATCCCTGGGTACTGGATATTGTGTCCCAGGGGTACAGACTGGAGTTTCAAGAGCTCCCACCCCACAGGTTCTTCAAATCATGCCTGCCAGCTTTGCTGACAGAAAGGGCTATCCTTCAGGAAGCCATTCACAAATTGATAAGATCTGCTGTAATTGTTCCAGTTCCACCTCATCTTGTAAACCGAGGTTACTATTCAAACCTGTTTGTGGTACCGAAAACGGATGGTTCGGTCAGGCCCATTTTGAACCTGAAGTCGCTAAACCCTTATCTAAGGGAATTCAAGTTTAAAATGGAGTCTCTGAGAGCGTTGATCTCAGGGCTGGTGAAGGGGGGGTTTCTGATGTCTTTGGCCATCAAGGATGCGTACCTCCACATTCTGATTTGGCCGCCACACCAGGCTTATCTCAGATTTGCGCTGTTGGACTGCCACTATCAGTTTCAGGCACTGCCGTTCGGTCTCTCCACGGCACCGAGGGTGTTCACCAAGGTCATGGCAGAGATGATGATTCTCCTCCGCAGGCAAGGGGTGAATATAATTCCTTATCTGGACGATCTGCTGATAAAGGCGTCTTCCAGGGAGAGGTTGTTGCAGTCCATTGCTCTCACGATTAGCATGCTCAGGGACCATGGCTGGGTCCTGAATCTTCCAAAATCACATTTGGAGCCGACAAGGAGGTTGTCTTTTCTGGGAATGATCCTCGACACGGAAGATCAGAGGGTATTTCTACTGGTGGTAAAGGCATTGGTGATCCAAACTATGTCCGGGATGTCTTGAGACCTGCCCGGGTATCAGATCATCAGTGCATTTGCCTTCTGGGGAAGATGGTTGCCTCTTATGAGGCTGTACAGTACGGAAGATTTCATGCACGGGCCTTCCAACTGAATCTCCTGGACAAGTGGTCGGGATCTCATCTGCACATGCACCAGAGGATACGTCTGTTGCCAAAAGCCAGGATTTCACTCCTGTGGTGGCTACAATTGCCTCACCTAGAGGGCCGCAGGTTCGGGATTCAGGACTGGATCCTTCTATCCACGGATGCAAGTCTCAGAGGTTGAGGCGCAGTCACCCAAGGGGAAACCTTCCAGGGAAGGTGGTCAAGTCTGGAATCCATTCTTCCAATCAGCGTTCTGGAACTAAGGGCCATGTACAATGGTCTTCTGCAAGCGGCACATCTTCTACAAGATTGGGCCATTCAGGTGCAGTCAGACAATATAACGACGGTGACCTACATAAACCGACATGGCGGAACGAAGAGCAGAGCTGCAATGTCAGAGGTAAACAGAATCCTCTGGACAGAAAGGCACGCATTTCCGCTGTCAGCGATCTTCATTCCGGGAGTGGACAACTGGGAAGCAGACTTCCTCAGCAGACATGATCTCCATCCAGGAGAGTGGAGCCTCCACCCGGAGGTGTTCAAGGAGGTGACAAATCTTTGGGGTGTACCTCAAATAGACATGATGGCTTCCCATCTCAACAAGAAGCTTAGGAGTTACGGTTCCAAGTCAAGAGAGCAACAAGCAGTGGCGGTGAACGCCCTGGTAACTCTTTGGTTGTTCCAGTCAGTGTACGTGTTTCCTCGACTTCCACTCATTCCAAGGATTCTAAAGATCATAAAGAGAACAAGAGTTCTGGCAATCCTCATTTCTCCGGACTGGCCAAGAAGGGCTTGGTGCGCAGATCTTCTGGATCTATAGCTAGAGGATCTGAGGCCTCTTCCTCTTCGTGAGGACCTTCTGCAACAGGGGCCGTTCGCTTATCAAGACTTACCTTGGCTATGTTTGACGGCATGGAGGTTAAACGCCTGATATTAGCTCGGAAGGGCATTCCGAACAAGGTCATTCCTACCGTGATGCAGGCTAGAAAAGGAGTAATGTCTAAACATTACCATTGTATTTGGAAAACGTATGTATCTTGGTGTGAATCCAAGAAGTTTCCTACAGAAGAGTTTTAAACTCGTAAGGTGGGTTCTTCCTAGGTGGCTGCCCATGGTGTCTCGGCCTTGCAACTTTGCCGAGTGGCTACGTGGTCTGGGTCGAACAAGTTTGCTAAGTTCTACAAGTTCGATACTTTGGCCTCTGAGGACCTAAAGTTTGGTCAATCAGTTCTGCAGGAACCTTGGCGCTCTCCCTCCTGTTATGGGAGCTTTGGTACATCCCCATGGTACTAATGTGGACCCCAGCATCCTCTAGGACATAAGAGAAAATAGAATTTTAATTACCTACCAGTAAATCCTTTTCTCGTAGTCCGTAAAGGATGCTGGGTGCCCGCCCAACGCTTCGTGCTCCTGCAGTGGTTACTTTGTTCAGTACTGCTTTGTTTTTGGTTAAGTACTGTTTTTTGTTACTTGGTTAAGTAATATTGTTCAGCCGTTGCTGAGTTTTCAAGCTGGTTAGCTTGGTTTGCCTTGTATGTGCCTTTATTATTGTAATTGTCTCCTTACTGGTCTTCCCAAACATAGGCTCTCACCACTACAATCAATTTTGAATGCAGCTGCGAGGCTAATCTTCCTCGCCAGACGTTCTTCGACTGCTGATCCGCTCTGTCAGTCCCTCCATTGGTTACCGGTATTCTACCGTGTTAAATATAAAATACTTTTACTTACATACAAGGCTATTAACCAGACTGCACCATCATGCATCTCCTCACTCATCTCAAAATATATCCCTACCAGACCTCTCCGCTCTGCACAAGATCTGCGTCTCTCATCTACATGTATTACCTGTTCCCACTCAAAATTACAGGACTTTACCCGGGCTTCACCCACTTTGTGGAATGCCCTCCCATGCACAATAAGACTCTCCTCTATCTCCAAACCTTTAAACGTTCCCTGAAAACGTATCTCTTCAGACAAGCCTACCAAATTCCAGACCCACCTACATAACCTGCAGTGCTTCCCTATCCAGTTATATCCTCTCTGTATAGTCTACATAACCTCACATTTTGTCTTCCAACATTGCTGTGTGATCATATCATACAACCCATTAAGAACCTAGCAATCTGAGAGACCATTATGTAACAGGTAGCATCTATCCTTGTGTATCAATGCCTATTTCCCTATAGATTGTAAGCTTGCGAGCAGGGCTCTCCTACCTCTATCTCTGTCTGTCTTTTCCCAGTTTTGTTCTATAACTGTTGTTCTAATTGTAAAGCACAACGGAATATGCTGCGCTATATTAGAAACTGCAAATAAATAAATAATAGTATACGTGAGCTGGTGTGAATCTCGCCGCTATCTGTGTAAAATCCTTCTCTCGAGGTTGTCTGTCTCCTCGGGCACAGTTTCTAGACTGACTCTGGTAGGAGGGGCATAGAGGGAGGAGCCAGCCCACACTATCAAAGTGTTAAAGTGCCCATGGCTCCTGGTGGACCCGTCTATACCTCATGGTACTAATATGGACCCCAGCATCCTCTACGGACTTTGAGAAAATAATTTACCGGTAGGCAATTAAAATCCTATTCATTTGGTACACCTTTCTAGTACTGGGTAAAACTCTCATTAATTCCAGGACTAGCCTGAATTCTAATGCTTTAGAAGATAATAATTACCGCAACAGATCACAGGCGCTTTCAATCCACAAATAATTAATTTGAGGATATCCAAACCAAATAATTATAGTATTGGAAACTCTTTAAAAAATTACACAAAACACAAATATAGTGTAATACTGTTTTGTAAACTGAAACACAAGAGAAGTAAGGAGTAGACTCGTACCCAGACTAGTGGTCTACTCATAAGTAGACACGTATCGCTTAGTAGGGGAGCGGGCCACCAGTGTGGTTAATCCCAGTCCTTCTCAGCTTCTCATAGACCGATTCCTCTCCAATTGAATCATCCACAGTATTCATGTAGATAAAGAAAACTTTGAATAGTATAATACTATTTTTATTCAGACAGAACAACAAATATAAAAAACTTTTAGACATGTGGACTCTCACCGAATTTCATTGTCTACAAATAACAGTAGACATATGTGCATATGATAATTCCTACCAGGCGTCCCCGGAGTGCGTCATCAACCGCCAGGTAAGTCGTCCACGTGTCTTCTTGTTACCTCCACCAACGCGTTTCGATAACCTGATGTTATCCCTTTCAAGGTGTAGGAGGTAACTACACATAAGAGGTATTTATACCTCACCCACTCCAATCAATTATTTAAAACAGGTAGGCCTAATACCAGACATGGATCCGCTAGCGTCTAAAATTCCTATACAATACAATGAAGAATCAAGTCCACATATTCCATTTCCCGCTATCGATGTAGTTACCCAAAGTTCCGTGTGGCATAGTCCCGGGAAAGCCGCGTTGGACTTGCTGACCACGTGTATTCCACTTCCGGCGGAAGTCAAATGTCCCATAGTCTACCGCACTCATCAGCATAAGCGGAACCAGGAAGTCCTCCAACTGAAAGGACAATGTCTGTGTGTTCCAACACGGGGAAACCACATGACCGGAAGTCAATAGTCCCTTCCATTTCTCTCCTCTGATTTTATGAAAAATGGAGATATCGAAGTTGGTTCCTTGATGTATGGCAATGCGGTCAGCGCCATTTTGTTGAAGGTTGTTCATATATCACACCAAAGATAAAAACAGAAGATAAAATCAAATCTTCAGATCAGAAGAAAACTAATAAAAAAACGTAACATGGTACACAGTCACTATAAAAACAAGACCAATAGTACACATCATAAAAACCATTTGGTTTCGAAGTCCTTGTTCAGACCAGCTCTAAGGTTTTATACATAAGATTAGTTGCATTTCATTCTTTGCCAATTTCTTATGTAAGACCCCACCCCTCATATCAGGTTTAATTTTTTCAGTGCAAAAAATTTCTAATGTATTTAGGATCATAGTTGTGAATTTTTAAAAATGTAATGATAGAGCATGGGTCTCCAAATCTTTTTTAGTGTTACGAAGATGTTCTTCCATTCTGACCTTCAGAGCCCTACTGGTCCGGCCAATATAAAATTTATTGCAACAGCGTTCAATACAATAAATAATATTCGCAGAATGACAAGTGATGAAGTCCTTGATAATACATTTCTTTTTATTAATGATAACTTCTACTTTTTTGTTTCCAAATGTATTTGGAATATTTTTGCAGGCTATGCACGACCCACATCTAAAGAAACCTTCCGATGTTATTGTCAATTTCGTGGGGGATGTGTGATGAAAACTATGCACCAACTTTGATTGTAAGTTGGGTGCTTTTCTGTATATACAGACAGGGTTGTCGGTAATTCAGTTCCAATCACAGGGTCTCTTTTTAGTATCGGCCAGTGTTTCTTTAGAATCTTTTTGACTTTATTATGTTGAGAGGAGTAATTTGTGGTAAATGCCCAATTGTACCTATCATTCTCAATCCTAATATTTTTGTCCTTAGTTTTCATAAGGTCTGACCTCTCAATTTTAGTGACATGATTCAGAGATTGTCTTACTTCCCCCTAATCATAGCCACACTCAATGAAGCAATCCTTCATCACTGATGCCTGGGTAAGGAAAACTTGTTGATCAGTAGAATTCCTCTTAAGTTGTTTTAACTGACCGACAGGAATTCTGTCGAGCCAGTTATCATGGTGACATCTCGACCTGCTAATATAGGACCAGGAATCTGTCGGTTTAATAAATGTTCTAGTTTTTAAACCCCCTTCCTCAACATAAATAGTTAGGTCCAAAAAATTAACCTCTTTCTGACTGATGTCGAATGCCAGTTTAACCTGATTGTCAATATCATTGAGGTAGGTACAGAAAAGATCCAATGTTTCCCTCTCTCCTTTCCAGATAAATAAAATATTGATGTACATGTGCCAGGACACTAGGGTCGCCCCATATGGACAGTTAGTTCATACAAATTCACCTTCCCATGCACCCATAAAAATGTTAGCATAACTAGGGGCGAACCTAATGCCCATGGAAGTACCACATTTCTGAATAAAAAATTATTCTCTAAAAACAAAATAATAGTTAAACAGGATAAAACTAATACCATCTATTATAAAATCCTGAAAGTTACTTGGCAAATCTGACTTCAGTAACACTTCCCTTACTGCTTTTAGTCCTTGTTGACATCAGCCGTAACCAGATAATAATTATTCTCCCATTTAATACCCTTTAAAATATTTAAACATCACCAGTGTACTTTAAATGTGAACGATTACATAAAACAAATGGTTGAAGATTAAAATCAATCAGTTGCGATAAATTGGCTGTTAATGAGTCGATCCCGGAGACTATTGGTCTCCCCGGCGGGTTGGTGAGACTCTTATGTACTTTAGGTAAAACATAAATAGTCGGTATTACTGGATACTCAACAAACCAAAATTTACATTCTGCTTCTGTGATCATCCCTTTCTTATTATATTTTTCTATAAGTTCTTTAAGCTGTAATTGGATTTCTTAGTAGGTGCGTTTATCTTCCAGTTGGCGAGATTTCTGCCTCATAGTCTTTCCTATTAAGAAGGACAATACCGTCCCCCTTATCGGCATATTTTATAATCAATTCCTTATTGGAGGTCAAAGTTTTTATAGCTTTTCTCTCCTTAAAGGTTGAATTACATCTGATTTTCTGAGTGTCTAATTTTTTCAAATCTTCTCTTACCAAACTGGCAAATGATTCTAGGAAACACCACTTCAGATGTGCTAGATAAAACTAGAGATGAGCGGGTTCGGTTTTACTCGGTTTTACTCGGTTCTCAAAACGGCATCTAATTGGCTCACGGATGTCACGTGTTTTGGATAGCCAATAAGGTTCTGATTTGAGAACCGAGTAAAACCGAGTAAAACCGAATCCGCTCATCTCTAGAAAACGTGGACCTAGGTTTAAATAAAGAGGTCTCAGTATTTTCCGTTACTATTGACTCTCCCTCTTTTAGTTTGAAAATCCTTTTTAAAGTAAATTCTAGTAAATTTTTCAACATCGATAAAGATATCGAACTGATTCACTTTGGTTGAGGGGGCGTATTTCAACTCTTTTTCCAATAGGGATCTCTCCTCTTCCAAGAGGATGTGGGAGCTCGGATTAAAAATCTTAACCTGAGCTCCCACATCCTTTAGTGAATCAAGTTTCCTCACTCTTTCCTCCCTGTTACAAAACATGTTTCGTAACAGGGAGGAAAGAGTGAGGAAACTTGATTCCTTATTCTCTCCGTCCATTGTTGATATTAATGTATCAGATGAAGATCTTGATAATGTTTTACACAAATTAGAGCTGGTCCTTCTAAAAGAGAACAAAATATGGTGGGAAGTCATGACTTTGGAAAAATATTTATCTTCCAAAATTATTTCTAGGGGGTTAAAAAATCTCCAAAAAAGCAAGTTTCACGACAGCAACTGAACAATTTAGATGTGAATGGGAACATATTATTGACGACTGCTCCTTTAAGTTAATGGAACTCATCATTAATGAGAGAGAAAAGAACCTGAGGGCCCTAAATGAGGAAATTAAGCAGTATAAGGAGGTGATTATCCCATTCATGGATCTACCAGACTTTAAGGAAAAGGAAGAAATGATATAAGTAAAAATAGGAAGATCAGAAAAGATACTGAGATACGGAGTTAAATTCATCATGTATCAAAAGAATTAATGTTGAAGATAAACCTTTAGCTAAAGAAAAAACCCCTGTATATAATCAGACCTAATAAGTTTGGTCCTAAGGGTAATAGAAGAACCTTTTCCAGAAATAACACTTATTCCTCAAATGATTATTTTACCTATTATGATAGTCGATGACCTGAGAGGATACACCAATGATAGATTTAAAACTAATCATTGATAAGGTAATACCCTTACTTGGAGGAACCCAAGAAAGAGATATATGCCAAATAGAAGAAATAGGGGGGATGTCAGCTCCACCCATTAGCAAAGTCCTGTCCTTATAAGAAATAGATACCAACCCCTAGAAGAGATTGATTACCAAACACCTTTTTTAGAGAGGGAGAGGAGACAATTGGACCAAAGGTAAAACGACAACAGCGAGGGACGAGGGGAGGTATTAACAAAAAAAGAAAGCGGAAGAGAAAAAGGAAAACTAGACTAAAGGACCAGATTGAAGAAATTCAATCAAATGGACAAAAAGTAAAGGTTAAGATTTTTAACCTGAGCTCCCACATCCTCTTGGAAGAGGAGAGATCCCTTTTGGAAAAAGGGTTGAAATACGCCCCCTCAACCAAAGTTGATCAGTTTGCTGTTTCTATCGATGTTGAAAATTTACTAGAAAATTGACTTTAACATTTTTTTTTTCAAACTAAAAGAGGGCGATTCAATAGTAACGGAAAATACTGAGACCTCTTTATTTAAACCTAGGTCCATGTTTTATCCAGCACATCTCAAGGGGTGTTTCCTAGAATCATTTGCCAGTTTGGTAAGGGAAGATTTAGAAAAATTAGACACTCAGAAAATAAGATGTAATTTAACCTTTAAGGAGAGAAAAGCTATAAAAACTTTGACCTCCAATAAGGAATTGTTTATAAAATCTGCTGATAAGGGGGGCAGTATTGTCCTCTTTAATAGGAAAGACTATGAGGCAGAAATCTGTCACCATCTGGAAGATAAATGCACCTACAAGAAAATGTGAGGTGATCCTACTAAGAAAATCCAGTTACAGCTTAAAGAACTTATTAAAAAAAAATAGAATAAGAAAGGGGTGATAAAAGAAGCAGAATGTAAATTTTTGTTTGTTGAGTATCCGGTAATACCGAATATTCATGTTTTACCTAAAGTACATAAGATTCTCACCAACCCCCCGGGGAGACCCATAGTCTCCGGGATCAACTCATTATCAGCCAATTTATCGCAATTGATTGATATTAATCTTCCACCATTTGTTTTATGTAATTGTTCACATTTAAAGGACACTGGTGATGTTTTAAATATTTTAAAGGATATTAAATGGGAGAATAATTATTATCTGGTTACAGCTGATGTGAACTCCTTATACACTATTATAGCTCATTAACAAGGACTAAAAGCAGTAAGGGAAGTGTTACTGAAGTCGGATTTGCCAAGTAACTTTCAGGATTTTATAATAGATGGTATTAGTTTTATCCTGTTTAACAATTATTTTGTTTTCAGAGAAGAATTTTTTATTCAGAAATGTAGTACTTCCATAGGTACTAGGTTCACCCCTAGTTATGCTAAAAATTTTATGGGTGCATGGGAAGATGAATTTGTATGGACTGACTGTCCATGTGGGGCGAACCTAGTGTCCTGGCATAGGTACATTGATGATATTTTATTTATCTGGAAAGGAGAGAGGGATACATTTGATCTTTTCTGTACCTACCTCAATGATGATGACAATCAGGTTAAACTGGCATTCGACATCCGTCAGAAAGAGGTTCATTTTTTGGACCTAAATATGTTGAGGAAGGGGGTTTAAAAACTAGAACATTTATTAAACCGACAGATTCCCAGTCCTATATTAGCAGGTCGAGTTGTCACCATGATAACTGGCTCGACAGTATGCCTGTCGGTCAGTTTAAATGGCTTAAGAGGAATTGTACTGATCAACCAGTTTTCCTTGGCCAGACATCAGTGATGAAGGATTGCTTCATTGAGTGTGGCTATGATTAGGGGGAAGTGAGACAATCTCTGGATCATGTCACTAAAATTGAGAGGTCAGACCTTATGAAAACTAAGGACAAAAATATTAGGATTGAGAATGATAGGTACAAGTGGGCATTTACCACGAATTACTCCTCTCAACATAATAAAGTCAAAAAGATTCTAAAGAAACACTGGTCGATACTAAAAAGAGACCCTGTGATTGGAACTGAATTACCAGACAACCCTGTCTGTATATACAGAAAAGCACTTACATTCAAAGTTGGTGCATAGTTTTCATCACACATCCCTCACGAGACCGACAATAAATCGGAAGGTTTTTTAGATGTGGGTCGTGCATAGCCTGCAAAAATATTCCAAATACATTTGGAAACAAAAAAGTAGAAGTTATCATTAATAATAAGAAATGTATTATCAAGGACTTAATCACTTGTCATTCTGCGAATATTATTTATTGTATTGAATGCTGCTGCAATAAATTTTATATTGGCCAGACCAGTAGGGCTCTGAAGGTCAGAATGGGAGAACATCTGCGTAACATTAAAAAAGATTTGGAGACCCATGCTCTATCATTACATTTTAAAGAATTCACAACTATGATCCTAACTACATTAGAATTTTTTTTTTGCACTGAAAAAAAACGAAACCTGATATGAGGGGTAGGGACTTACATAAGAAATTGGCAAAGAATGAAATGTAACTAATCTTCATGTATAAAACCTTAGAGCCCTCTGGTCTGAACAAGGACTTTGAAACCAAATGATTTTTATGATGTGTACTATTGGTCTTGTTTTTATAGTGACTGTGTACCACGTTACAATTTTTTATTCATTTTCTTCTGATTTGAATATTTGATTTTATCTTCTGTTTTTATCTTTGGTGTGATATATGAACTATCTTCAACAAAATGGCGACGACCGTGCATTGCCATACATCAAGGAACCAACTTCGATATCTCCATTTTTCATAAAATCGGGGGAGAGAAATGGAAGGGACTATTGACTTCCGGTCATGTGGTTTCCCGGCGTTGGAACGCACGGACATTGTCCTTCCGGTTGGAGGACTTCCTGGTTCGGCTTATGCCGATGAGTGCGGTAGACTATGGGACATTTGACTTGCGCCTGAAGCATGATACACGTGGTCAGCGAGTCCGATGCGGCTTTCCCGGGACTATACCACACAGAACTTTGGGTAACTACATCGATAGCGGGAAATGGAATATGTGGACTTGATTCTTCATTGTATTGTATAGGAATTTTAGACACTAGCAGATCCATGTCTGGTATTAGGCCTACCTGTTTTAAATAATTGATTGGAGTGGGTGAGGTAGTGGGTGATTGGAGTGGGTGGGTGAGTAGACCACTAGTCTGGGTACGAGTCTACTCCTTACTTCTCTTGTGTTTCAGTTTACAAAACAGTATTACACTATGTTTGTGTTTTGTGTCATTTTTTAAAGAGTTTCCAATACTATAATTATTTGGTTTAAATATCCTCAAATGAATTATTTGTGGATTGAAAGCACCTGTGATCTGTTGTGGTAATTATTATCTTCTATACTCTATTGTTAAGTGTTGGTGACGCTTTCTATCACTTGAACACGGGCTACTTGATTGGCGCATGAATTGTGATCACAGTTTGTTTTAGAATTATAATGCTATAGATTTGGCAGTTGCATGTTCATGCTGCAAATTTCCTGATCCACCACATCCCAAAGGAGCGCTATATTAGATTGAGTGCTGGTGACTGTTGAAGCAATTGAGTTCCTTCATGTTCGTGGAACTAGCTTGGAATGTATGTTTACCTTGTGGCATGGCTGTTATCCTGCAGGAAGTAGCTGTAAAAGATTGTGGCATAAAGGGATATGTGTAGGCATTTAAATGAATCTCAGTTGGTATATGATGCTGTAGGCTAGTGATGGGGAACCTTGGCACTCCAGCTGTTGTTGAACTACACATCCCAGCATGCCCTGCTACAGTTTTGCTATTTGACCATGCTAAAACTGTAGCAGGGCATGCTGGGATGTGTAGTTCCACAACAGCTGGAGTGCCAAGGTTTCCCATCACTGCTGTAGGCCATCCAAATCAAGTTTTGACTTGCTGTGCTTTTCTGTATACCACTGGTATAGTGAATTGATATTTTGCCATTCTCCTCTAACCTCTCTCATTAACAAGATGCTGATGCTCACTGGGTGGTTTGTCTTTGCCGTACTATTCTCCCTAAATTCTGTAGGCTTTTGTGTAAGGAAGTCCAAGGAGGTCAGCAAAACTGAAATTACACCATCTAGCACAAACAGTCATTCCACAGTCACAGTCAGATTTTCCAGATCTTTCCCTTTTATAGCATTTGGTCAACAACATAGACCTTGTTTGCAAGTTTTTGTGCATTGATGTGCTGCTACCTGATTGGCTGTTTAGATATTTACAATAATGAGTAGTTGTATGTAATTGCAGCCTCTGAGTGTTTATAATATGCAATGGATATTTCCAGAAATCTGTTTTCCTGAGTAGGAGTGTTTTATATCCGTTCTATTTCATAGCAAAAAGAAACGTCTTGATGTCTATGAGAAGGGGCATTCTAATTATAA
Source organism: Pseudophryne corroboree (assembly GCF_028390025.1). Taxonomy (NCBI): domain Eukaryota; kingdom Metazoa; phylum Chordata; class Amphibia; order Anura; family Myobatrachidae; genus Pseudophryne; species Pseudophryne corroboree. The sequence continues at coordinate 260,673,941 of NC_086450.1, forward strand.
AATTGTATTATTTAAAATCTATTTTGACAGTTCTGCAAGCATCAAGAGCCCGAAACCCTAAAAGATCTATACACTCAAGATGATAATCACCAGGAACTTGGAAACTTTCATGTGCGCTCCAGCTATTACACAGAAAAGGTATCTATTCAGGACCTCCCTACTGTCCCAGACTGTTGGACAGTTTAGCACTCTAACTATGGTCAGAGCTTCATAATTCACTACCATCTATTGCCACCACATGTGAATCATTAAAGGGGTCACAGGTCCCCCAACACCTTTATAACAATTGTGCGGATGCTCGCCCCCTTCTTTGGCAAGTAATAATTTATAGCATAGCCTTGCGGTCTAACAATCTCTTCAAAGGATTCGGTTCTGGGAGCATATATGAGAGACTAACAAAGAAATGCTTTATATATAATAATAATAATAATAATAATAATAAGTTACAAAGGGTCATTTTTATGTTATTTATTATGTAAGGTCCTTGTTAACACACATTCACTTTGCAGAGCATCTTTAGATGACTGTTAGAACAAAACACCCCAATAAATTCATCTTTATTGACTAGTCATACATGATCAGGATGGCTGTCTGTGACCCTTTTTGAATGTTGCATGTTTCCTACTGCAACTGTATGAAATGTATGTAATTGAAATGTAGACACGGCGACAAGGGGGTACAAAGGGAACACTCCACCCTGGCCCAGAGGTTCAAGTACGGCAGCTCCTAAATGTGATTTAAAAAACAGACCAGGCTGCCCGTCTGGAATGGCACTTGCGCAAATAAGTTAAAAAACTCCAAAAGTTATCAAGCTGTCCCAACCCCTCCGTTTACCCCCATCACTTGGTCTGGTCTGCTATTAATGATGTCATTATGCATGGTGCTGTGTCCGCGCCAGCCCTTCCCTGTTCTGTCCCTGCTGCTGCGGCTACCACCACTTAAAGATGAGCAGCCAGGAACACTTACAGGCAGTCTAGAGAGTGCAAACAGAACCACCGCCCTTCAGGCACATCACCAAGCTGGTGCAGACACAATGTCAACACCCTCCCCAGTCCCACCCATGATGCACAGTCAGACTGTACACTGACTGGTGCACCAGAAACTGTGTGCCATGATGTGGTAAGTGTGACAGTGTATTTTTAATTTTTCTCTAACGTCCTAAGTGGATGCTGGGGACTCCGTAAGGACCATGGGGAATAGCGGCTCCGCAGGAGACTGGGCACATCTAAAGAAAGCTTTAGGACTAACTGGTGTGCACTGGCTCCTCCCCATATGACCCTCCTCCAAGCCTCAGTTAGATTTCTGTGCCTGACGAGAAGGGTGCACACTAGGGGCTCTCCTGAGCTTCTTAGTGAAAGTTTTAGTTTAGGTTTGTTATTTTCAGTGAGACCTGCTGGCAACAGGCTCACTGCATCGAGGGACTAAGGGGAGAAGAAGCGAACTCACCTGCGTGCAGAGTGGATTGGGCTTCTTGGCTACTGGACATTAGCTCCAGAGGGACGATCACAGGTTCAGCCTGGATGGGTCCCGGAGCCGCGCCGCCGGCCCCCTTACAGAGCCAGAAGAGCGAAGAGGTCCGGAAAAATCGGCGGCAGAAGACGTTCCTGTCTTCAATAAGGTAGCGCACAGCACTGCAGCTGTGCGCCATTGCTCTCAGCACACTTCATACTCCGGTCACTGAGGGTGCAGGGCGCTGGGGGGGGCGCCCTGAGACGCAATAAAACACGATAAAAATACCTTACATGGCAAAAAATGCATCACATATAGCTCCTGGGCTATATGGATGCATTTAACCCCTGCCAGAATATACAGAAAAACGGGTGATAAGGCCGCCGAAAAGGGGGCGGAGCCTATCTCCTCAGCACACTGGCGCCATTTTCCCTCACAGCTCAGTTGGAGGGAAGCTCCCTGGCTCTTCCCTGCACTACAGAAAGGGTTAAAAAAAGAGAGGGGGGCACTAATTAGGCGCAGTATTAAAACATACAGCAGCTATAAGGGGAAAAACACTTATATAAGGTTATCCCTGTATATATATATAGCGCTCTGGTGTGTGCTGGCATACTCTCCCTCTGTCTCCCCAAAGGGCTAGTGGGGTCCTGTCCTCTATCAGAGCATTCCCTGTGTGTGTGCTGTGTGTCGGTACGTTTGTGTCGACATGTATGAGGAGAAAAATGATGTGGAGACGGAGCAGAGTGTCTGTAACAGTGATGTCACCACCTAGGGGGTCGACACCTGAGTGGATGTACTGTTGAAAATTACGTGACAGTGTCAGCTCTGTATAAAAAAACAGTGGTTGACATGAGACAGCCGGCTATTCAGCTTGTGCCTGTCCAGACGTCTCATAGGCCGTCAGGGGCTCTAAAGCGCCCGTTACCTCAGATGGCAGATACAGACGCCGACACGGATACCGACTCCTGTGTCGACGGTGAAGAGACAACCGTGATTTCCAGTAGGGCCACACGTTACATGATTGAGACAATGGAAAATGTTTTATACATTTCTGATAATACGAGTACCACCAAAAAGGGGTATTATGTTCGGTGAGGGAAAAACTACCTGTAGTTTTCCTGAATCTGAAAAATAAAATGAGGTGTGTGATGATACGTGGGTTTCCCCCCGATAACAATTGATAATTTCTTAAAAAGTATTGGCTGTATACCCTTTCCCGCCAGAGGTTAGGGTGCGTTGGGAAACACCCCCTAGGGGGGATAAGGCGCTCACACGCTTGTAAGAACAAGGGCTCTACCTTCTCATGAGATGGCCGCCCTTAAGGATCCTGCTGATAGAAAGCAGGAGGGTATCCAAAAATGTATTCACACACATACTGGTGTTATACTGCGACCAGCAATCGCCTCAGCCTGGAGGTGCAGTGCTGGGTTGGCATGGTCGGATTCCCTGACTGGAAATATTGATATCCTAGATAAGGATAGTATATTATTGCCTATAGAGCATTTAAAAGATGCATTTCTATATATGCATGATGCACAGCAGAATATTTGCCGACTGGCATCAAGTATAAGTGCGTTGTCCATTTCTACCAGTAAAATGGTCAGGTGATGCGGATTCCAAACGGCATTTGGAAGTATTGCCTTTAAAAGGGGACATTTGGGGTCGGTCTTTTAGACCTGGTGGCCACGGCAACAACTGGGAAATCCACGTTTGTACCCCAGGTCGCCTCTCAAAATAATACGCCGTATTATCAGGCGCAGTCCTTTGTTGGCAAGCGGACAAAAGGTTCCTCTTTTCTGCTCGTGACAGAGGGAGAGGAAAAAGGCTGAAGAGATTACCCAGTTCTCAGGAACAGAAATCCTTTCCCGCCTCTGCAAAAGCCCTCAGTATGACGCTAGGGCCTTACAAACTCAGGCACGGTGGGGGCCCGTTCTCAATGAATTTCAGTGGGCAGTGCGCTCACTCGCAAGTAGACCCCTGGATCCTTCAGGTAATATCTCAAGGGTACATATTGAAATTCGAGACGTCTCCCCCTCGCCGTTTCCAAAAGTCGGCTTTACCGACGTCTCCCTCTGACAGGGAGGCAGTTTTGGAAGCCATTCACCCAGCAGGTGATAATCAAGGTACCCCTCCTGCAACAGGGAACGGGGTATTATTCCACACTATTGTGGTACCGAAGCCAGACGGCCCGGTGAAACCGATTATAAATCTAAAATCTTTGAACACTTACATACAGAGGTTCAAATTCAAGATTGAGTCACTCAGAGCAGTGATTGCGAACCTGGAAGAAGGGGACTACATGATCTCTTGGGACATCAAGGATGCTTACCTTCATGTCAAAGTTTACCCTTCTCACCAAGGGTACCTCAGGTTATGGTACAGAACTGTCACTATCAGTTCAGACGCTGCCGTAGGGATGGTCCACGGCACCCCGGGTCTTTACCAAGGTAATGGCCGAAATGATATCCCTTCGAAGGAAGGGAATTTTAGTTATCTCTTACTTGGACGATTCCCTGATAAGGGTAAGATCCAGGGAACAGTTGGAAGTCGGTGTAGCACTATCTCAGGTAGTGTTGCGGCAGCACGATTGGATTCTCAATATTCCAAAATCGCAGCTGGTTCCGACGACTTGTCTTCTGTTTCCTAGGAATGTTCCTGGACACAGTCCAGAAAAAAGGTGTTTCTCCCGGAAGAGAAAACCAGTGAGTTATCCGAGCTAGTCAGGAACCTCCTAAAACCGAACCAAGTCTCAGTGCATCAATGCACAAGGGTTCTGGGTAAAAATGGTGGCTTCCTACGAAGCAATCCCATTCGTTAGATTCCACGCAAGAACTTTCCAGTGGAACCTACTGGACAATTGGTCCGGGTCGCATTTTCAGATGCATCAGCGGATAACCCTGTCACCAAGGACAAGGGTATCCATCATGTGGTGGTTGCAGAGTGCTCATCTTCTAGAGGGCCGCAGATTCGGCATTCAGGACTGGGTCCTGGTGACCACGGATGCCAGCCTGCGAGGCTGGGGAGCAGTCACACAGGGAAGGAATATCCAGGGCTTAGGGTCAAGCCTGGATACATCACTTCACATAAATATCCTGAAGCTAAGGGCCAATTACAATGCTCTAAGCTTAGCAAGACCTCTGCTTCAAGGTCAGCCGGTGTTGATCCAGTCGGACAACATCATGGCAGTCACCCACGTAAACAGACAGGGTGGCACAAGAAGCAGGAGGGCAATGGCAGAAGCTGCAGGGATTCTTCGCTGGGCGGAAAATCATGTGATAGCACTGTCAACAGTATTCATTCCGGGAGTGGACAACTGGGAAGCAGACTTCCTCAGCACGACCTCCACCCGGGAGAGTGGGGACTTCACCCAGAAGTCGTCCACATGATTAAAAAACTCGACAGGTATTGCGCCAGGTCAAGAGACCCTCAGGCAATAGTTGTAGACGCTCTGGTAACACCGTGGGTGTACCAGTCAGTGTATGTGTTCCCTCCTCTGCCTCTCATACCCAAGGTACTGAGATTGATAAGATGGAGAGGAGAAAGCACTATATTCGTGGCTCCGGATTGGCCAAGAAGGACTTGGTAACCGGAACTTCAAGAGATGCTCACGGAGGATCCGTGGCCTCTACCTCTAAGAAGGGACCTGCTCCAGCAAGGACCCTGTCTGTTCCAAGACTTACCGCGGCTGCGTTTGACGGCATGGCGGTTGAACGCCGGATCCTGAAGGAAAAAAGGCTTTCCGGATGAAGTCATCCCTATCCTGATCAAAGCCAGGAAGGATGTAACCGCAAAAACATTATCACCGCAATTGTCGAAAATATGTTGCGTGGTGCGAGGCCAGTAAGGCCCGACGGAGGAAATTCAACTGGGTCGATTCCTACATTTCCTGCAAACAGGAGTGTCTATGGGCCTGAAATTGGGGTCCATTAAGGTTCAAATTTGCGGCCCTGTCAAATTTCTTCCAAAAAGAACTAGCTTCAGTCCTGAAGTTCAGACGTTTGTAAAAGGGGTACTGCATATACAGCCTCCTTTTGTGCCTCCAGTGGCACTTTGGGATCTCAATGTAGTTTTGGGTTCCAAAAGTCACATTGGTTTGAACCACTTAAATCTGTGGAGTTAAAAATATCTCACATGGAAAGTGGTCATGCTGTTGGCCCTGGCCTGGGCCAGGCGCGTGTCAGAATTGGCGGCTTTATCCTGAAAAAGCCCTTATCTGATGTTCCATTCGGACAGGGCGGAATTGAGGACTCGTCCTCAGTTTCTCCCCAAGGTGGTTTCAGCGTCTCACCTGAACCAACCTATTGGTGGTGCCTGCGGCTACTAGGGACTTGGAGGCCTCCAAGTTGCTGGACGTTGTCAGTGCCCTGAAAATATGTTTCCAGGACGGCTGGAGTCAGGAAATCTGACTCGCTGTTTATCCTGTGTGCACCCAACAAGCTGGGTGCTCCTGCTTCTAAGCAGACTATTGCTCGTTGGATTTGTAGTACAATTCAGCTTGCACATTCTGTGGCAGGCCTGCCACAACCAAAAATCTGTAGATGCCCACTCCACAAGGAAGGTGGGCTCATCTTGGGCGGCTGCCCGAGGGGTCTCGGCTTTACAACTTTGCCGAGCTGCTACTTGGTCAGGAGCAAATACGTTTGTAAAATTCTACAAAATTGATATCCTGGCTGAGGAGGACCTGGAGTTCTCTCATTTGGTGCTGCAGAGTCATCCGCACTCTCCCGCCCGTTTGGGAGCTTTGGTATAATCCCCATGGTCCTTACGGAGTCCCCGGCATCCACTTAGGACGTTAGAGAAAATAAGAATTTACTTACCGATAATTCTATTTCTCATAGTCCGTAGTGGATGCTGGGCGCCCATCCCAAGTGCGGATTGTCTGCAATACTTGTACATAGTTATTGTTACAAAAATCGGGTTATTATTGTTGTGAGCCATCTTTCTGAGGCTACTCTGTTATCATACTGTTAACTGGGTTCAGATCACAGGTTATACGGTGTGATTGGTGTGGCTGGTATGAGTCTTACCCGGGATTCAAAATCCTTCCTTATTGTGTACGCTCGTCCGGGCACAGTATCCTAACTGAGGCTTGGAGGAGGGTCATAGGGGGAGGAGCCAGTGCACACCAGTTAGTCCTAAAGCTTTCTTTAGATGTGCCCAGTCTCCTGCGGAGCCGCTATTCCCCATGGTCCTTACGGAGTCCCCAGCATCCACTACGGACTATGAGAAATAGAATTATCGGTAAGTAAATTCTTATTATTGTAAGCTACAAGATCATTAGTGCTGTTTTGCCTATCTTCCTGTATCCTTGGATTTCCCTCTTACATATTGTCAGGGTCACCTGAAGGATAAGCATAAGGATACATTTGAAGGGTTTGGGTATGCACCATACCGACCACGGGATCCCAGTGGCGGAATGTTGACGGGAGTGGCGGGGGTGGGAGGTTTTGACGAGCACGACAAGCCCCTTGTGAGTGGGAATAGTCCCTGCTAGTTGGCATGCCGATTGTCTGCATTCAGAGGAGGTGGGATGTAGCAGTCGGTCACGTATCTACATCCCAAGTACACTGGGTAGAGATGTGAGGGTGCAGGGGTCAAGGGAGAGGGTGTGTGGGGGAGTCGAGGAAAGGCAAATGCTGGTGTCGATGGAGGGGTGGTGGGAGTCAAGGGTTATGGTGGGGGGTCAATGGGAGGGCCCCAGAGATACAGTATCAATGTACCAGGCCCCAAGATTTCTATGTCGGCCCTGTTGAAATGATAATGTGGATGAAATGTACTTATTTTCAAGATCTGAGCACAGACTTTGTCTGCACCTGATACACAAAGGTTTCTCCACTCCCTGGGCAAAATGACAGTGTTGTAATACCCTGCTAAAGTCCTTGCATGCATGTTATAATTAATAATAGGTTGTGTTAGTATAAATAATAAAAGTTCATATATATATATATATATATATATATATATACAAGTGCCCTCACTGAGGGATATTAGAGGGTTTCTATAATTGCTCTCATAGAGAGAAGTTTTGTTAATTGATATTCCCCTCTGAGGGGAGATGGAATTGTCAGCCCATACACTGGACTAGGGGACTAGCACAGTGTCCCACCAAGAAAGGGGTGCTGATGCAGGGACTGAGAGACAGTAAGGCTCGTGGGGGGTCCCTCTGGTGGGACTGATCCGGGCACCCAGGAGGCGTGTCTAAAGAGGGGATGCAAAAAGAACCGTTGGGGAATTGCCGGTGATCGTGTCGAAGAGAGAGGAGCTGCGCACCGCTAAAGCCCTGACTAAAGACTGTTTCACACCTGTGATAAAGAAGCTGCCCTGGAGAAAGGGAGACTGGTGACGATCCTCCGTGACCCGGTGTGAAGTGTACCTGAGTAAGGAGAGACGCGGTGCACGGGAGCGGGATCCGACATCGGCACATCCCGCTGGGCGGAGCAGGAGAGGCGGTCTGAAGCGCAGCTCAGTGCGGCTGTGGGCGGCGGCATCAGTGAGGCCCGAAGCAGTGGGTAATAGCAGGAGGCGGCCAGGAGCGGTGAGTGACAGCGGGAGGCGGGCCTGGAAACTCCCTTCAGCAGGCTGCCCCGTAGACTAAGCCAACCCCAGGGAGGAGATAACGACCAGGGACAGCCACAAGAGGCGGAACCGGAGTGCCTTATAAGGTATCCCTTATTCAGCCCCGCGGCAGCGCTCCTGTTAGAGATGCAATCAGTTACATTGCACAGCTAAGCCCAGATACAGTGTTACATTGTTACGGCCAGTCAAGTTCCCCAGTGACTCTGCTACTGCCTTTGTTATGGGCACTGTAACCTCGAGCCACCTTCAGTGAACATTCATTGAGCTTATGCCCATGAAGTCCGGTGCCAGAACAATTAATCTTAAACAGCGCAGACAGGATTATTGACAGGCTATAGGAATAGGCCTCTTTATGTATGCCCTTTGACGTATAACTGGCAGCTTAAATACTACTGCATGCTTCCCTGTACGCTTTCCTCCTACGAATTACACTGCTGTCTACAAAGACTCTACTAACTGCTTCATTGCCGCTAAACAGCTACTAATTGCATGCTGTCCCTTTTACGCTGTCAGAAGGCTACTATGAATAGCACAGGATTACAAATTGGCCACGTTATAGATACTGGAAAACATCACTCCTCACAAGTTATTATAGGGAGATGAGAATTTGGGATTAAATACAAGTGCTACTGTTGATGACTCCCAGGGGATAACAGCTGAGGTAGGGATAACAGCTGAGGTAGACGCAGAAGGATAGAATCTGGCCATATAATTGGGATTGACTTTCATCTCACTGGTACCAGAACAACATCTCCATCCTATGTGCACCAACGAGGTAGTAAGAGTACTCAGACTAAGTTATCAGAGTGTTAGGGGAACCCCTTCCCTTAAGGTACCGGTAACAGAAAATATACCTATAGTGCAGGGCCGTAACTACGTGTGTGCCAAGTGGGCTTGGCACACAGCGCAGTTGCCCTGAGGGCGCACGGCCAGCGGCATGTAATGAGTCAAATTGACTCATTACATGCCTCTGAAGTATGCGCCGCCGCCGCGCTGTGGAGGAGAGCTACAGCGCCGAGCAGGTGAGAAGGAGGGGGAGGGAGGGGGACTGGAGCCGCAGCAGCGCTATTTCATTGGTAGTAAGCGCCGCTGCAGCATCCCCCTCTCCTTCCGTATTGGCTGCCCGGCGCTGCTGTGGATGCTGGGATGCGGTTCCTCCATCCCAGCATCCACAGCAGCGCCGAGCAGCCAATACGGAAGGAGAGGGGGATGTTGCAGCGGCGCTTACTACCAATGAAATAGCGCTGCTGCAGCTCCAGTCCCCCTCCCTCCTCCTCCTTCTCACCTGCCTGCACCAAGGGAGCTGCACAAGGAGCCTGTCAGCGGGGAGATGGTAAGTATGTATCTCTCTTTCTCTCTCTCTCTCTCTCTCTCTCTCTCTCTCTCTCTCTCTCTCTCTCAGGGGGACACCGTCTGCCATAATGTGTAAAAAGGGGGCCTGGCTGCCGCAATGTGTAAAAAGGGGGACTGGTTGCCGCAATGTGTAAAAAGGGGGACTGGCTGCCGCAATGTGTAAAAAGGGGGCCTGGCTGCCGCAATGTGTAAAAAGGGGGCCTGGCTGCCGCAATGTGTAAAAAGGGGGACTGGCTGCCGCAATGTGTAAAAATGGGCACTGGCTGCCGCAATGTGTAAAAAGGGGGACTGGCTGCCGCAATGTGTAAAAAGGGGGACTGGCTGCCGTAATGTGTAAAAAGGGGGACTGGCTACCGCAATGTATATAAAGGGGGACACCGTCTGCCGTAATGTGTAAAAACGGGGACGCTGTCTGCTGTAATGTGTAAAAAGAGGACGCTGTCTGCCGTAATGTTAAAAAAGGGGACGCTGTCTGCTGTAATGTGTAAAAAAGGGGACGCTGTCTGCCGCAATGTGTAAGAAGGGGGACTGGCTGCTGCAATGTGTTAAAAAGGAGACTGTCTGCTGTAATGTGTAGAAAGGGGGACGCTGTCTGCTGTAATGTATAAAAGGGGCTCTACCTGGTGTAGTGGCGCTACTGTGCAGCGTAATTTGAATAATGTAGACTACTGTGCACCGTAGTATGAATTGCTATTATTTTGTGGCCACACCCCTTCCCATGAAGCCATGCCCCTATATATTTGTAGCGCGCCTATGGCGCGCGCTGCCCCTGTCTTACATGGGGGGAGGGGGCGCCAATGTCGTTTCTTGCACACAGCGCTAAAATGCCTAGTTATGGCACTGCTATAGTGTAATTGATGTTGTCATATGTTACATTGTTCTTAAAACTATAGGAAATAAGTTGTCACACTAGCCCTTCAACTTAGGTTGTTGGATTCGTTGCTGATTAAAGAGAAGAACGAGTGTGAGCTGTTCCAGTAAAATAAAATTCTTTTACTCTTAGTTATGGTACAGATTTTGTGAATTTCATCGCAGTAAGTTTATTTAATTGCATATGTGATCCCTTGCTTGTGCATTGTAACTGACGGGTAGGGAACAGGTGATTCACAGCCCGAGTCTTACAGGAAGTAGTAACTGGGCCTCGAGAACTCTTTGGACAGAAGAAAAACAACTAAAGTTATCTGACTTACCTGAGGGAAAACTCTGAGGCCACCTATCCATCAGACTAAGATATAATCACAGTGTTACTTCAAAAACATTTGGAAGGAGAAAGTTCTAGTAAAGCTGTACTCTTATGAATGGATAATATACCCAACCAAAAAGCGTATAAGTTTCAGGAAGCAATAATAAAGATATGAGATTTTTTTAAAACTGTAAATGATGTACACAATTTTAATTTAAATGAGGTTTGGGTTCACATGCCGCTGGTCACCATACCGACGCCTGGATCCTGGCTTCTACGTGCCTGGCAGGGGGGCAAGTGCAACGAAGCCCCTTGCGGGCTCGCTGCGCTTGCCATGTTGCTGTCTCGGTGGCGAGCTTCGCTCACACAGATTCTCTTCCCACTCCATTGGTGTCATGGACACCCACGAGTGGGAATAGTTCCTGTTAGTCGGCATGTCGACTGTTAGTATTGTGAGGGGGCAGGATTCTGGCGTCTGTATTGTAACCGGCAGTCTCCTATCCGCCGGGCACATAACTACATCCCTTTCAATGGCTGTGAATTGCAGTGCTAGGGATATATAAAGAAGGCCTCAGGGAAGAATATAATTATATTTACTCAATTTCAGTGTTTTTGTTTTGTTTACCCATATAATATGTAACGCTCAAAGAAAATGACTACTGTTGTTGTGTAATTGGGACTGTGACCTTTTGCTACATATGTAATAACTGTTTGTGTCTCGTTAAAAAAGCATTTTTATATTGGTGGTACAGATCATTATTATCGTATATCACAGTAATATGTAATGTCACCATCTACAGTACTGCAGCCTGTATTTCACGTAGCAGTAATTAATTTAGGTCTTCTGCTTTTCCAAGGTAACTGTGTATTTCCCTATTTGTACAGAGTGTTGAAGGTCGTGTTGCTGAGCTGCAAAATGCTGTAGATGAGTACTACAAAGCAAAAAATGATTTAGCTGCTAAGGTGAGAGAGTCACTTGGACTGAATTTGCAGAAATATATTTTGATTTTTTGTTGTGAGTAAGAAATGTTTATTTCGTTACAACAGACATTGTTAATGTAATTTGCACACAAAAACATTGGTATGTAGTTTTGTGAAATTTTCCATTTAAACTTAGTTTTACCTTTATAACAATACAATTCCTTAAAAGAGTAGTTAGAGACTCAACATTGAATGTAGATAAATAATGATGCAGACGGCTGTAGTTACAAATCATACAGTACATAAGAATTTTTAGGAATGCAACACTTTAAAAAAATATTTTAAAAAAATTATAGATTTACTGATTTTGGGAGAGACTTAGTTGTCTGCACTGAAACGTGAGGCCATCTCTATATGTTACATGCATTACTATATGATAATAATCAGTATATGTAATGTACAGAAGTGTCCTTTATACAACTAGCCTCAACAGGCAGTGTGATGCAAGTTCCGCATATATATACAACTGTCACATATCCGATTAATCAGCTCAGTCTCCTGGAGCACCCTAGTTGCATTGTATTGCAACTAAGACGCATTCCAGGTAAAAAAAAAAAAAATGGCCATCGTTGTTTGATGCGACTGCAGCAATAATGTAGGAGGACACATCTGCAGGGGGTGTCCTCCTTTACATGAGCGTTAAATTCATGGACATGGATTTGCCTACTTATACCACTTTTACACTCGCAGGAAAGTTCATTCCCGGGAATGTGTCCCGGTATATTTGCCGGGACACATTCCCGGGAATGACCCTTTCACATTAGCGGGCTGACCCGGCATATTGCCGGGTCAGTGACGTCACCGCCGAGTCTCCCAGAGGCGGTGCTTGGAGATAATCTTCTCCAAGCACCGCCTCCTCCTATGAAGAGAACGGGTGCCGGGTCGCCTTGACCCGGTATACCCGTTTACACTGGCAGCTTCCCGGGACGGTCTCGGGTTCAACCCTGCTTTTGACCTGGGATGAAATCCCGGGATGCTCGTCCCGGGAAATTGTCCCTGTACCCATTTACACTGAGAAGAATCCCGGGATGATGCGCGTTCACGTGCAATATCCCGGGATTTTTCTGCGAGTGTAAAAGGGGTATTACTGACTTCAATCTGTGCATTAAAAGAAGCCATGAACAAGTCTCAATGAGTAAGCAGACTTATGAATATCAGCTTGCCCAAAAAAATAAACCACTAGGAATGAATGGGTCCCTACTAATACATTGAAAGCAGTCTATTGAACCACATTAATGGGTCACAGTGCTGGGAATCTTTATATAAAGCTAAAGAGTAAAAAAAATGATGGCATGTATCAGTGGGCCTGGGTTCTTACCCCTCTACCAGCATCAGAGAGTTCCAGCGTAATGCACATCTAGTCTCCAAACACTTATGTTCTTTCCCATACATATCATCACAAACAAACGTGGCTGATTCTGAGTTAGATGCAGCCACATCCATGTCTGCCTATTTTGGTGGTCACCGATCTGCAACTTGATGCAAGTGCCCCTAAAATGCTCTTAACCACTTAACTGACAATTTTTCCCCAACAAAAAAAACGCTCTGAAATTGTCGGGGGTTTTTATGAGTGAATTAGGTGAAGAACATGAATTTAACCCTATCCAAAATGAATTTAGTTAAAAAAGAAAAAATCTATTTTTTGGATTTTTTTTAATGTGGGGATCCCCCCCCCCAACATCGAAACATCGATCGAGAACATTGTGACCATCGGAACTTTGGAAACATTGCGACCATCACGGCTTTCATCTTGAAAGCTGGGACAGACTCCAGGTATACGGGGGGGGTCTGGGGGGGGATTTGGGGGATTCATTTACACTTCCCCAGTGGCTGCTATTGTCTGCAGCCACTGGAGGGGGGGAGGGGTCCTGCCGTGCTGACAATCAGTAGGGGAGAGTGCAGGGAGGCAGAGGGACCTTCCTGTCCCTATGACAGCAGCAGCGGTGGGAAGTTTCCCTTCCCTGCTGCTGCTAACACTGTTTATCTGAATGGTCGCATCCTGTGCGACCAGGTCAGATAAAGCACTTGCAGGACCATGCCAGGCAAGTGGTTAACTGGTGTACATCGATGTGTGCCACTGTGCAAAGACTAAAACTCCAGCTGTCGACGTCGTAGATAGTGATATACCCATTGATGTATCTTTAGATGCATAATTGGTCACAGCATAGACCCTTCCACCAGCCCTATGGCAGGTACAGTTTCTGCGTTGGAGTATGGCCTCCTATGTGAGCGGTTGAGCATTTCTGTACACAGCCACTTTCAGCAACACACTTGTGACACTCCCATTACATTAGACAACCATCTCTGTGCATCCACCATGACCACCCAATACATACAGTATGAAACAAATTTCTGAGACGTGTGTCACCCGTGCACCTCAGTTGCAACTACAACTATGTGCACATACTATCTAGACACATGCACAGTGCGACATAGATGCATGCGCAGAAGTCAAAAAACTGCGTCTGACATAAAAATACAAATTGCAAGAGTAAAACTGAAAAGAAGAAAGGTAATGCTATGACTAATCTATGTAATAAAACAGAAATAGCAGATAAGGGCTAAGGGAGAGAATGGAGTTAGATGAGGAGAAAAGAGAGCAGGAGCGCTGAAGAGACAAAGGGGGGGTATTCAGTTAGGACCATTTTTTCGCCTAGGTGAAAAATTTAATTTTTTGCTATTTTTCTGTTACGTCCTAGAGGATGCTGGGGTCCACATTAGTGCCATGGGGTATAGATGGGTCCACTAGGAGCCATTGGCACTTTAAGAGTTTAACAGTGTGGGCTGGCTCCTCCCTCTATGCCCCTCCTACCAGACTCGGTTTAGAAAATGTCCCAGACGGAGCCGGTCACAGCTAGGGGATCTCCATAGGAGTTTTTCTAGTTTTTTTTTCTTTCTTAGAGTTAGGCACAGGGAGGCTGCTGGCAACAGCCTCCCTGCTTTGTGGGACTTAGGGGGGGAGTAGTGTCCACCCCTGAAAAGTTAATAGCCACTATCTCCGCTGACAGGACATTGAGCTCATGAGGGTGATGATCGTTAGCAGCCCGAGGCGACCGCTCACTCCAGCAGCATGCCGCCACCCCCTAACAGAGCCAGAAAATTTTGGTGCCGAGTGTGTCACTTGCGACCCGACAAGCGGGGAGCCGGTGTGAGTGGTGGCAACAGGGTAGGAGTGCAGTACTAACTGCACTCCGGAGAGCTCAGCGGTACACAGTGCGGCGCTATGAGGGGCGCCCTGAGCCAGCACAAATACCCTACACTGGTCACTCAAGGGTATCAGAGACCTCGGTAACGCTGCTAGCAAAATCCTCAGGCCAGTATAAAAAATTGAAAGTGCGGAAAGATGCGCCATGTCCAGGAGGCGGATCTTCTCCTCAGAGCGGACCCAGCAGCGTTCAGCGCCATTTTCTCTAACGTCCTAGTGGATGCTGGGGACTCCGTAAGGACCATGGAGAATAGACGGGCTCCGCAGGAGACTGGGCACTCTAAAGAAAGATTTAGTACTACCTGGTGTGCACTGGCTCCTCCCTCTATGCCCCTCCTCCAGACCTCAGTTAGAATCTGTACCCGGCCAGAGCTGGGTGCATTTAGTGAGCTCTCCTGAGCTTGCTAATAAGAAAGTATTTTAGTTAGGTTTTTTATTTTCAGAGAGCTTCTGCTGGCAACAGACTCTCTGCTACGAGGGACTGAGGGGAGAGAAGCAAACCTACTAACTGCGGCTAGGTTGCGCTTCTTAGGCTACTGGACACCATTAGCTCCAGAGGGTTCGAACACAGGATCTTAACCTTGGTCGTCCGTTCCCGGAGCCGCGCTGCTGTCCCCCTCGCAGAGCCAGAAGACAGTAGCCGGCGGAAGCAAGAAGACATCGAAATCGGCGGCAGAAGACTCCTGTCTTCACATGAGGTAGCGCACAGCACTGCAGCTGTGCGCCATTGCGCCCACACTACCCACACACTCCGGTCACTGTAGGGCGCAGGGGGGGGCGCCCTGGGCAGCAATTAGGATACCTCTTGGCATAAAGACACATATATACAGCTGGGCACTGTATATATGTACGAGCCCCCGCCATTTTATTTACACAGACCCGGGACAGAAGCCCGCCACTGAGGGGGCGGGGCCTTCTTCCTCAGCACTAACCGGCGCCATTTTCTCTCCACAGCTCCGCTGAGAGGAAGCTCCCCAGGCTCTCCCCTGCAGTATCAAGGTAGAAAATGGGTAAAAAGAGAGGGAGGGGGGCACATAAATTTAGGCGCAAATTATCATAAACAGCAGCTACTGGGTAAACACTAAATTACTGTGTAATCCCTGGGTTATATAGCGCTGGGGTGTGTGCTGGCATACTCTCTCTCTGTCTCCCCAAAAGGCCTTGTGGGGTCCTGTCCTCAATTAGAGCATTCCCTGTGTGTGTGCGGTGTGTCGGTACGTTTGTGTCGACATGTTTGATGAGGACGGTTACGTGGAGGCAGAACAAGTGCAAGTGAATGTGGTGCCGCCGCCGCCGCCGACACCTGATTGGATGGATATGTGGAAGGTGTTAAATGATAACGTAAGCTCCTTGCATAAAAGGTTGGATAATCAGTCAGGGTCTCATGTCTGCTTCTACAGCTCAGGGGCCGTCAGGGTCTCAAAAGCGCCCACTATCCCAGTTGGTTGACACAGATGTCGACACGGATTCTGACTCCAGTGTCAATGACGATGATGCAAAGTTGCAGCCTAAAATGACTAAAGCCATCCGATACATGATTATAGCAATGAAGGATGTATTGCACATATCTGAGGAAAACCCTGTCCCTGACAAGAGGGTTTATATGTTTGGGGAGAAAAAGCAAGAAGTGACTTTTCCCCCTTCACATGAATTAAATGAGTTATGTGAAAAAGCGTGGGATTCCCCAGATAGGAAAGTACTGGTTTCCAAAAGATTACTTATGGCGTATCCTTTCCCGCCAACGGATAGGTTACGTTGGGAATCCTCCCCTAGGGTAGACAAAGCGTTGACACGCTTATCTAAGAAGGTGGCCCTGCCATCACAGGATACGGCCGCCCTTAAGGATCCTGCGGATAGAAAGCAGGAAGGTATCCTGAAGTCTGTTTATACACATTCTGGTACTCTTCTGACGCCAGCAATTGCTTCGGCCTGGATGTGTAGTGCTGTAGCAGCATGGACAGATACTCTGTCTGAGGAGATAGATACCCTGGACAGGGAGACTATGTTACTGACCCTAGGGCATATCAAAGACGCTGTCCTATATATGCGTGATGCCCAGAGGGACATTTGCCTGCTGGGCTTTAGAATAAACGCAATGTCGATTTCTGCCAGAAGAGTCCTATGGACTCGGCAATGGACAGGTGATGCCGACTCTAAAAAACACATGGAGGTGTTACCTTATAAGGGTGAGGAATTGTTTGGGGACGGTCTTTCGGACCTAGTTTCCACAGCTACGGCTGGGAAGTCAAATTTCTTGCCATATATTCCCTCACAGCCAAATAAAGCACCGTATTACCAAATGTAGTCCTTTCGTTCACAAAAAAGCAAGAAAGTCAGAGGTGCATCCTTTCTTGCCAGAGGCAGGGGTAGAGGAAAAAAGCTGCACCATGCAGCTAGTTCCCAGGAACAAAAGTCCTCCCCGGCTTCCACTAAATCTTCCGCATGACGCTGGGGCTCCGCAGCCGGAGCCAGGATCGGTGGGGGCGCGTCTCCGAAATTTCAGCCACCAGTGGGTTCGCTCATGGGTGGATCCTTGGGCTATACAAATTGTGTCTCAGGGATACTAGCTGGAATTCGAGGTGACGCCCCCTCACCGTTACCTAAAATCGGCCTTGCCAGCTTCCCCCATGGAAAGGGAGGTAGTGTTGGCAGCAATTCACAAGCTATATCTCCAGCAGGTGGTAGTGAAGGTTCCCCTTTTTCAACAGGGAAGGGGTTACTATTCCACTATGTTTGTGGTACCGAAACCGGACGGTTCGGTCAGACCCATTTTGAATTTTAAATCCCTGAACATTTATCTGAAGAAATTCAAGTTCAAGATGGAATCGCTCAGAGCGGTCATTGCAAGCCTGGAGGAAGAGGATTTTATGGTGTCTCTGGACATCAAGGATGCGTACTTGCATGTCCCCATTTATCCACCTCATCAGGAGTACCTCAGGTTTGTGGTACAGGACTGTCATTACCAATTCCAGACGTTGCCGTTTGGCCTGTCCACGGCACCGAGAATATTTACCAAGGTGATGGCGGAAATGATGGTGCTCTTTCGGAAGCAAGGGGTTACAATTATCCCATACTTGGACGATCTCATAAAGGCGAGGTCCAGGGAGCGGTTGCTGATCAGCGTAGCACACTCTCAGGAAGTGTTGCGACACCACGGCTGGATTCTGAATATTCCAAAGTCGCAGCTGATTCCTACGACGCGTCTGCCCTTCCTGGGCATGATTCTGGACACAAGCCAGAAAAAGGTGTTTCTCCCGGAGGAAAAGGCTCAGGAGCTCGTGACTCTGGTCAGAGACCTCCTAAAACCAAAACAGGTGTCGGTGCATCACTGCACGCGAGTCCTGGGAAAGATGGTGGCGTCATACGAAGCCATTCCCTTCGGCAGGTTCCATGCGAGGATCTTTCAGTGGGATCTGTTGGACAAGTGGTCCGGATTGCATCTTCAGATGCATCGGCTGATCACCCTGTCCCCCAGGGCCAGGGTGTCTCTTCTGTGGTGGCTGCAAAGTGCTCACCTCCTCGAGGGCCGCAGGTTCGGCATACAGGACTGGGTCCTGGTGACCACGGATGCAAGCCTCCGAGGATGGGGGGCAGTCACTCAGGGAAGAAACTTCCAGGGGCTGTGGTCAAGTCAGACTTGTCTGCACAGCAATATCCTGAAACTAAGGGCCGTATACAACGCCCTGAGTCAAGCGGAGCCTCTGCTTCGAAACCAACCAGTGCTGATTCAGTCAGACAACATCACTGCAGTGGCCCATGTAAACCGCCAGGGCGGCACAAGAAGCAGGGTGGCAATGGCAGAAGCACCAGGATTCTTCGTTGGGCGGAGAATCACGTACTAGCACTGTCAGCAGTGTTCAGTTTCGGGAGTGGACAACTGGGAAGCAGACTTCCTCAGCAGGCACGACCTCCACCCGGGAGAGTGGGGACTTCATCAAGAAGTCTTCACGCAGATTGCAAATCGATGGGAACTGCCACAGGTGGACATGATTACGTCCCGTCTCAACAAAAAGCTAAAAAGGTATTGCGCCAGGTCAAGAGACCCTCAGGCGATAGCTGTGGACGCACTTGTAACACCGTGGGTGTTCCAGTCGGTCTATGTGTTTCCTCCTCTTCCTCTCATACCAAAGGTGCTGAAAATTGTGAGAAAAAGAGGAGTGAGAACAATACTCATTGTTCCGGATTGGCCAAGAAGGACTTGGTACCCGGAATTGCAAGAAATGCTCAGAGGACCCATGGCCTCTGCCTCTCAGACAGGACCTGTTGCAACAAGGGCCCTGTCTGTTCCAAGACTTACCGCGGCTGCGTTTGACGGCATGGCGGTTGAACGCCGGATCCTAGCGGAAAAAGGCATTTCGGATGAAGTTATTCCTACGCTGCTAAAGGCTAGGAATGACGTGACAGCAAAGCATTATCACCGTATATGGCGAAAATATGTTGCTAGGTGTGAGGCCAGGAAGGCTCCTACAGAGGACTTCCAGCTGGGCCGGTTCCTGCACTTCCTACAGTCAGGAGTGACTATGGGCTTAAAATTAGGATCCATAAAGGTCCAGATTTCGGCCCTATCCATTTTCTTTCAAAAGGAACTGGCTTCGCTTCCTGAAGTTCAGACGTTTGTAAAGGGAGTGCTGCATATTCAGCCCCCTTTTGTGCCACCAGTGGCACCTTGGAATCTTAACGAGGTGTTGAGTTTCCTGAAATCTCACTGGTTTGATCAGACCATGGAGCTAAAGTATCTCACGTGGAAAGTGGTCATGCTATTGGCCTTAGCCTCGGCTAGGCGTGTGTCAAAATTGGCGGCTTTGTCATGTAAAAGCCCCTATCTGGTTTCCCATATGGACAGGGCAGAATTGCGGACTCGTCCGCAATTTCTGCCGAAGGTGGTGTCATCTTTTCATTTGAACCAACCTATTGTGGTGCCTGCGGCTACTCGTGACTTGGAGGACTCCAAGTTGCTTGATGTAGTCAGGGCTTTGAAGATTTATGTAGCCAGGACGGCAGGAGTCAGGAAAACTGACTCGCTGTTTATCCTGTATGCATCCCTACAAGCTGGGTGCTCCTGCTTCAAAGCAGACTATTGCTCGCTGGATCTGTAACACGATTCAGCAGGCTCATTCTGCGGCTGGTTTGCCGCATCCAAAATCAGTAAAAGCCCATTCCACAAGGAAAGTGGGTTCTTCTTGGGCGGCTGCCCGAGGGGTCTCGGCATTACATCTTTGCCGAGCAGCTACTTGGTCGGGTTCAAACACATTTGCTAAGTTCTACAAGTTTGATACCCTGGCTGATGAGGACCTTGTGTTTGCCCATTCGGTGCTGCAGAGTCATCCGCACTCTCCCGCCCGTTTGGGAGCTTTGGTATAATCCCCATGGTCCTTACGGAGTCCCCAGCATCCACTAGGACGTTAGAGAAAATAAGATTTTACTCACCGGTAAATCTATTTCTCGTAGTCCGTAGTGGATGCTGGGCGCCCGTCCCAAGTGCGGACTTTCTGCAATACGTGGTATATAGTTATTGCTTAATAAAAGGGTTATGTTATGTTGGCATCTGTTGTTTGATGCTCTCTTGTTGTTCATACTGTTAACTGGGTACGTTTATCACGAGTTATACGGTGTGATTGGTGTGGCTTGTATGAGTCTTACCCTGGATTCCAAAATCCTTTCCTTGTAATGTCAGCTCTTCCGGGCACAGTTTCCTTAACTGAGGTCTGGAGGAGGGGCATAGAGGGAGGAGCCAGTGCACACCAGATAGTACCTAATCTTTCTTTAGAGTGCCCAGTCTCCTGCGGAGCCCGTCTATTCCCCATGGTCCTTACGGAGTCCCCAGCATCCACTACGGACTACGAGAAATAGATTTACCGCTGAGTAAAATCTTATTTTCTCCCTGCAGATACAGCTACAGAGACGCTGACAGGGAGTGCTGTCCTAACACAAGACTCCAGCTATACTGTGCGGTACCATGGGGTTGTAGAAGGAGGGGGAGGCGGTGTATTTACTGTGTAGTCTATTAAGGGTACACAGTCAGCACCAGGTTGGTTATACCTACCTAATTGAGCGCTGTGTGTGTGCTGGCTCCAAGCTCTGTGTTTCTCTGAAGGTACTTGGGGGGGAAACTGTGTCTGACATTTTCCTGTATTTTTGTTTGTCTGTCTATGACCCCTCCCCCTTCCAGCACCTGATATATAATTATCTCCAGGTATGATTGAGCAGCTTCCAAATTGTTTGTCTGCTTGTGAGCATGAGGCATTGAATGGGAGCAGCATTTGGAAGGCATGCTGTTCCTTGTAGTGCCAATGGGAGATCCTGGGGGTGGCTCCCTGGTAAGTTAGCTCTCTGTCTGGAAATGTTTTAGTATTGACCTTTATCATGAGGCGTACTGTGACAAATTACATGGCCCAATGTGGGCACTGCTATTAAGTAGTTAGGACTGCTGTATCAGAGAAGCCGTGAAGTGGCCAGCAGCTTAAACATGTGTTTGCAAACATTTGTGACAAATTCTCTGAATTTTATTACCAGATAGATTCAGGGATGGTTACAGGTAATTTTCAGTGTGCGGAAGGGAATTTGGGGGTGGGGATTTGCACCCCCCTTCCTCTTTGTTTGATTTTCCTGTATGTGTTTGGGTGTATGTTTTCTCACATAGCCATGTCCAGGGACTCTGTGTCTTATGCTGCAGAGGATGTTTCTTCTCCAGAGGAATCCATTCCATGTACCCAGGAATGTAATGTCTAGTCTCAGATTCCTATTACTGAGCCAGAATGGCTGACCTTTATTAAGGGAATGATCTTTCAGATCTCTACTAGGGTAGCTCACACTGAGACTGAAACTCAGGTTTTAAAGAATTCTATGGCAGTTTGGTCAGGTTCTGTTCCTATTCCTTCTAAATTCCCTAGCATATACCCAAAGAAACGTGCACTTGCCCAAATTATGCAAACCAACACGGATACGGACTCTGACACGGCAGATGGTGATGTGCTGAGTGGGGGTGGGGGGGGGGGCATCCCTGGCAAAGGGGATGCAGCTCATGATTGAGGCCATTAGGGATGTGTTACAAATTACTGACACACCACCTGAACAGGTTGAGGAGGCTTACTTCACAGACAATAAGAAAGCCTAGCTAACCTTCCCTGCGTCTAAAGAATTAAACGCTATATTTGAAAAATCCTGGGAAAACCCGGAGAAAAAATTCCAGATCCCAAAAAGAGTTCTGGTTGCTTTTCCCTTCCCTGAGGAGGATAGAAAAAAATGGGAAAATGCAATCATAATTGATGCATCTGTCTCCAGACTGTCAAAAAAGGTGGTTTTACCTGTCCCTGGATCTACCGCATTAAAAGAACCGGCTGATCGCAAAGTTGACACTACGCTCAAATCCATGTACACTGCGTCAGGAGTGGCGCTAAGGCCCACTATTGCCTGTGCATGGATTTCTAAAGCCATAGTAATGTGGTCAGGCACATTACTAGAGGAATTAGATTCTATGGATAGAAGTGACATTGAATTGTTTTTACGTAACATACAGGATTCTGCAAGACTCATGGTGGAGGCCATGAAGGACCTGGGTACTCTGAATGCAAGGATATCTTCCATGGCTGTCTCGGCACACAGGGTAATCTGGCTATGCCACTGGTCTGAAGATGCGGAATCCAGGAGAAGTGTAGAGAACCTACCCTTTACAGGTCAGGCTCTATTTGGGGGAAGCGTTGGATGTTTGGCTTTTCACGGCAACCGCGGGTAAGTCACCTTTTCTTCCCTCAGCGGCTCCTTCTATGATGAAACCCTTTTCTTCATCCACACCGCAGTCCTTTCGGACCGCTAAAATGAAAAAGTCCAAACCTCCTACCACCTTCTTTAGAGGTGGACGGGCAAAATCCAAGAAACCTGCACCTGCAGGTTCCCAGGACCAGAAGCCTCCTTCTGGTTCCTCAAAATCCTCAGCATGATGGTGGTCCACACAGCCTGGAAAACAGGCAGGTGGGGGCTAGACTCTGACGTTTCAGCAACGTCTGGGTGTCGTCCGGCCTGGATCCCTGGGTACAGGATTTTGTGTCCCAGGGGTACAGACTGGAATTTCAAGAACTCCCGCCTCACCAATTCTTCAGATCAGGCTTGCCAGCTTTACTGACGGACAGGGCTAGCCTACAGGAAGCCATCCAAAAACTGGAAAAGTCAAAGGTCATTGTCCCAGTTCCACCTCATATGCAAAACAAGGGTTACTATTCAAACCTTTTAGTGGTGCAGAAACCGGATGGTTCATTCAGACCGATTTTGAATTTGAAATAGTTAAACCCTTACCTGAGGGAGTTCAAATTCAAAATGGAATCCCAAGAGCGGTGATCTCAGGTCTAGAAGAGGGAGAGTTTCTGGTATCCCTAGATATCAAGGATGCAAACCTCCACATTCCGATTTGGCTGCCGCATCAGGCCTACAGATGGGTCCACGTTTATCTTGACCTTTAATAGGATTAACTGAGACTGGCCGGTCAGCCTTAATCCCCTGCTGTAATGACTTAATCCCCTGCTGTATTGTTCTCTGTATTGTATTGCAGCTGAGAACGATAGATGAAGGGTTTATGTTAATAAACCATGTTGTGCCTAGGCGCAGAAAACTAGTCAAGATAACCGTGGACCCATCTGTATCTCATATTTGCACTGTTAGTCACTATCCGTTCCAGGCACTGCCATTCGGTCTCTCCACGTCACCGAGGGTGTTCACCAAGGGGATGGCAGAGATGATGGTCCTACTCCGCAGGCAGGGAGTGAACTTAATTCCATATCTGGACGATCTGCTGATAAAGGCATCGTCCAGGGAGAAGTTGTTGCAATCCATTGCTCTCACGACTCATCTGCTCAGAGAACATGGTTGGATCCTGAACCTTCCAAAGTCACATTTGGAGCCAACAAGGAGATTGTCTTTCCTGGGGATGATCCTCGACACGGATGTGCAGAGGGTGTTTCTACCGGTGGAGAAAGCGTTAGTGATACAATCAATGGTCCAGGATGTCTTGAAACCTGCCCGGGTATCGGTTCACCGGTGCATTCGCCTTCTGGGTAAGATGGTTGCCTCCTACCAGGCTCTACTGTACGGAAGATTTCATGCACGGTTCTTCCAACTGGATCTCCTAGACAAGTGTTTGGGATCACACCTACACATGCACCAGAGGATACGTGTGTCGCCGAAAGCAAGGATTTCACTTCCCTGGTGCCTGCAAATGCCTCACCTCCTGGAGGGCCGCAGGTACAGGGTTTGGAACTGGATCCTTCTAACTACGGATGCAAGCTTCAGGGGTTGGGGTGCAGTCACTCAAGGGGAAACCTTCCAAGGAAGGTGGTTAAGTCTGGAATCCATTCTTCCAACAAAACATTCTTGAACTACGAGCCATTTACAACGGTCTTCTCCAAGCAGCGCATCTTCTGCGAAATCAGGCCATTCAGGTGCAGTCGGACAATGTAACGGCAGTGACCTACATAAACCGACAGGGAGGAACAAAGAGCAGAGCTGCTATGTCAGAGGTAACAAGAATTCTTCTCTGGGCGGAAAAGCACGCAGTGGCATTGTCAGCAATATTCCTTCCAGGAGTGGACAACTGGAAAGCGGACTTTCTCAGCAGGCACGATCTCCATCTAGGAGAATGGAGCCTACATCCTGAGGTGTTCACAGACGTGACCAGTCTTTGGGGCATGCCTCAAATAGACATGATGGCCTCATGTCTCAACAAGAAACTTCGGAGGAACTGTTCCAAGTCGAGAGATCCACAAGCGGTGGCGGTGGATGAACATGTAACTCCGTGGGTGTTCAATTCAGTGTATGTGTTCCCTCCACTTCCACTCATTCCAAGAATTCTAAAGCTCATAAAGAGACCAAGGGTTCAGGCAATTCTCATTGCTCTGGACTGGCCAAGGAGAGCTTGGTACGCGGATCTTCTGGACTTACTGCTGGAAGATCTTATGCCTTTTCGCGAGGACCTTCTGCAACAGGGGCCGTTCACTTATCAAGACTTACCGCGGCTACGTTTGCCGACATGGAGGTTGAACGCCAGATATTAACCCGGAAGGGTATTAAGAGCAAAGTTATTCCTACCCTGATACAGGCTAAACGTCTAAACACTATCATAGCATTTTGAAAAAAATGTGTCTTGGTGTGAATCCAAGAAGTTTCCTACGGTGGAGTTTCAACTTCGACATTTTCTCCTCTTCCTGCAAGCAGGTGTGGATATGGGCCTGCGTTTGGGGTCCATGAAGGTCCAGATTTTGGCTTGATCCATTTTCTTCCAGAAACAATAGGCTGCCCTCCCTGAGGATCAGACTTTTTTTAAAGGAGTTCTGCACATCCAGCCTCCATTTCTGGCGCCGAAGGCACCCTGGGATCTTAACGTGATGTTGCATTTCCTGCAATCAGATTGGTTTGAGCCTTTACAGGAGGCTGAGGTCAAGTTTCTCACGTGGAAGGCGGTCACATTGTTGGCCTTGGCTTCGGCTCGACGTGTATCGGAATTGGGGGCTTTGTCCTGTAAAAGCCCCTACTTAATCTTCCATGAAGATAGAGCTGAGCTCAAGACACATCAGCAGTTCCTTCCAAAGGTTGTGTCGACATTTCACATCAACCAACCTATTGTGGTGCCAGTAGCTACTGACTACTCAATTACCTCAAAGTCTTTGGATGTTGTAAGGGCTCTGAAAATCTATGTGATGAGGACAGCTCGTCGCAGGAAATCGGACTCTCTGTTTGTCCTGTATGATCCCAAGAAAATTGGGTGTACTGCTTCTAAGCAGATGATTTCTCGCTGGACCAGGTTCACTATCCAGCATGCTTATTCTACGGCAGGATTGCCGTATCCAAGATCTGTTAAGGACCACTCTACACGTGAGGTGGGTTCTTCCTGGGCGGCTGCTCAGGGTGTCTCGGCCTTACAGCTTTGCCGAGTGGCTACTTGGTCTGGGTCGAACACGTTTGCTATGTTCTACAAGTTCGATACTTTGGCCTCTGTGGACCTAAAGTTTGGTCAATCGGTTCTGCAGGATCCTCC
Organism: Pseudophryne corroboree; assembly: GCF_028390025.1. NCBI lineage: Eukaryota > Metazoa > Chordata > Amphibia > Anura > Myobatrachidae > Pseudophryne > Pseudophryne corroboree. Next base: position 260,699,708 of record NC_086450.1, read on the forward strand.
GCGCGCTCCCTCCCGTTCTGGGAGCTTTGGTACATCCCCATGGTGCTAATGTGGACCCCAGCATCCTCTAGGACGTAAGAAAAAATAGGATTTTAATTACCTACCAGTAAATCCTTTTCTCGTAGTCCGTAGAGGATGCTGGGCGCCTGCCCAGCGCTCCGTTGTCCTGCAATGGTTACTTGGTTTAGTACTGATTTGTTCTTGGTTAAGTACTGTGTTGTTACTTGGTTAAAGTAATATTGTTCAGCTGTTGCTGAGTTCAAACTGGTTAGCTTGCTTTGCCTTGTTTGTGTGAGCTGGTGTGAATCTCGCCACTATCTGTGTAATATCCTTCTCTCGAAGTTGCCAATCTCCTCGAGCACAGTTTCTAGACTGAGTATGGTAGGAGGGGCATAGAGGGAGGAGTCAGCCCACACTGTTAAACTCTTAAAGTGCCAATGGCTCCTAGTGGACCCGCCTATACCCCATGGTACTAATGTGGACCCCAGCATCCTCTACGGACTACGAGAAAAGGATTTACCGGTAGGCAATTAAATTCCTATTTTAAGGGTGAATGTGTATTCGCCATATTCAACAGCAGGGCGTTTTTTCACATAGGCGAAAAATTCAGCAGGAGCAAAAAACATTGTGGATTGACGAATCCACATGTTTTTGCACCTGCATTGGTGAAAACATGGGCCGTTTTCGCTTATTTTTAGGCATTTTTCGCCAGTGCCTTTTCATTAAAAAAAGAGTGAAAAGGCATTGGCGAAAATGCCTTAAAACCAAACGGAAACGACCCACAATTGGACACGCAGGAGGGGTTAATTTGATAGCTTTGAAAGTGTCGGAGCTCATTGAATACCCCCAAAAGAGGAAACGGGGAGAGAGAGAGATCAACCGCAGATATTGCCAAGGACAACATTTGGTTTATAATTAGTTTGTTGATATGTACAATTTCCTACAAATAAACAAATGTGAGTGAATGAATAACCATACACAAACAACTTTTAACGTCAGATACAATTTAGCGCTGACAGCCTCAACAAGTCAGCCAAGTGTTAAGGTGTTTACACACGATGAGATTTATCCTTTTAAATTTTGACTATAGTCAAAATCGCAAGGAAAGTTAGTGCAATTTGCACTGTGTTAGGCAGCTTGCGCTACCGATGCGCACTCCCGCGGGGTCAGTATCGAAGAAAAGATAGACTGTGCAGGCAAGTCAATCTTGACTATTTCAAAATTGTCTCTTAGTCAAATTTGCACATAGTCAAAATCAGAGATAGTCAGTATCTCACTGTGTGTCTGCACCTTAATATTAACTTCTGGTATACTACTGCATAGTTATTCAATTTAATGATGATGAAGGCTGATATTTCGACAAAACACATTGGTTCTGTACTTTATACCTGAACTACTTAATAGAAAGAGAAGCGCTACCTTTTTAATACTGTACATTTTTAACCTGCCTGTTCCTAATAGTCCCGCAGTGGGTTGACACCAGATTATTTTTATTAATTCATTTTTTGAGGTTGCACCTTCTTTTCATTCATTGGTAAATATTGTACACACACACACACACACACACACACACACACACACACACAGATATGTATACATACATGTATGTGTGTACATATTAGTATACAAATACAAACATCGGCACGCCCAGTCTTTGCACAAAAGGTACTTAGCTGGTTGTTTTCACAAAATGTAGAATAAGGTCCAGTAGGTGCTGAAACCCATGAATAAAAATGAGACACATCTAAGCAGCAATAATGTTAAGCGTTTCAATGCCTACACAGTGTCAGGTGTGCCGATGGAAGCGTTTTCTGTGGTATACCCGTAACCAAGGAAACAAGCAAGGAACAATGTGTTAAGTGTCTACCTACAAATTAGTATACATATTCGCTTTATATAAAATTAAGCAATGCAGTTACAGAATATATAGCTAAATCTTACACATAGAGCAATAGACAAAGTAATGTCACAATAGATAACAAATTCCTCAAACCCAAAACTTTGTTAGACCTTTAGGAGCAATAGTATTGAGACGTATCTAAATTGTTTTGCACTATGATAACTTCTATCCCCTATCTCCACTATGGATATTGGCAGGGATGTGGTCAATCAGTCTATAGTCTTCATCAAACAAACTGGTTTCGTTCATCCATAGGGAGATATTTAATAAGACATAATGATCCCATAAAAGCTGGAAATTGTGATATTTATGTTTTCTGGAGATGGAAATAAATATCTCCTCTCCAGTGACAGTTGCAGCACAGTCCAAAATTTAGATAGGGGAGCCACATCAACTGCCACCCCAAACACTGCCAGACATTGAAGTTCGGGACTCACAGGCAGCTGGTGTGGCTCTCCTGTTTGAATTTTGGATTGTGCTGCAACTGTCACTGGAGAAAAGATATTTATCTCCATCTCCAGAAAATATAAATATCACATTATCCAGCTTTTATGAGATAATTATGTTTTATTAAATATCCCCCTATATCTGGGGGATGACAACGGATGTGGCTTGTTGGCAAAATGCCTGGTTACCAGCTGTTCACCATTACCTGTGTTGAGTGCTGATCTAATAGCAGACCGGTCTTTTCTTGGTATTACCGATAAATGAGAGACTGCAAGGACAAATTATTTGATATAGAACATATCTTGAATTACAGGTGAGGAGGTCGCTGATCTCAATTTTTTTTCACAAATGGGGATGATAAAAGGTACTTCCTTCTATCATGAACCTACATGTAGTACAGGTGCATCATATCCACCGTTTTATGTCGAACGTCATCAGCATAGAGGGACATCATATTGGTGATGTCAGATTTTACTAATATGGCATGATCCTAATTTAATTTTTTTAGTTCTGGGTCAGTATCCCTCAGATATAGGGGGAGATTCAAATGTTTGAAAAGTCAGTTGGGAGTCTTTTTTTTCCTATCTAATAGACAGGAAAAAACAGACACCCAACCGACTGTTCAAACATTTGAATTCCACCCATAGAATGTCTGACCACGTCCCCACTAATATCAGTGGTGGAGATAAGCGACACAGGTTATTACAGTGCAAAACAATTTGGATAAATCGTCTCAAATCCATTGCTCCTTAAGGTCTTTTTGAAGTGTTGGGTTTGAGGAACAGGTCCGGCTCCAACCCGCTCAGCAAAGGGATGCACTGCAGGTAGGCGCCGGGCAGGAGAGGCGCCTTCACTGCCCTGCATCCCTGCTGAAGCGCCGTCCTGTCCCCCCTGCTGCTGGCTGCTGCGTCTGCCCTGTCACACTGACAGGCAGCCGCAGCAGCGCCGGCAGCATGACTCCTTCTCCTCTCTCCCCTGTGACAGTGAGAGGAGTGTCAGTTTGCGGTCTGACGAAAAGGGGGTGGAGATACACTGGTCAAGGGGGCGGAGCTACACGGACCAGGCTAGCAGACTGGAAGATCTGGCCAGCAAGATTGTGGTAAGGGGATGCAAAAAGTGTGAGAGAGAAAGTGTGTGTGTGTGTGTATATATGGATGTGTGTGTTTGTTTGTAAGGGGATGCTGTCTGCCGTAATGTGTAAAAAGGGAGACACTGTTTGCCGTAATGTGTAAAAAGTGGGACACTGTCTGCCGTAATGTGTAAAAAGGGGACTCTGTCCGCCGTAATGTGTAAAAAGGGGCCGCTGGCTGCCGTAATGTGTAAAAAGGGGGACGCTGGCTGCCGTAATGTGTAAAAAGGGCACGCTGACCGCGACTCTATATTTCTTTTTCATCCACTAGGGGTCACTGGAGTACTCTTGGGATATGGACGGTTCCACTGGAACTAGGCACTGAATAGTTAAACTTTGACTATATATCCCCTCCATATCCCAGAGTACCTAAGTGTTTTTTCGGTGCTCACAGAGCAACTAGGCTTGTTGAAGTGGATCCACAATTATTGATTTTTTCTTTGATTATTATTTTTTTTTGGAAAACATCCCTTTCCCCCTTCCAAGAAGGCGAGGGTTTGGGATAGTGAAAGCTGCTGTTGCAGCTGTGGGTGTCGGACCTCTCTAAAAGAGCTCTCTCACTTCCACATGCAGGACACCTGCAGTAAAAGGCTGACAGTGCTTACAGAGAAGCCCCGTCATTGCCCTCACCACAGGGTCCAGGTATGTTGTTTGGGCTGGTCAGCTCATGCTGCCGCCCGCTGTGTGGGATTACTGTGTGTGTATTTGTACCGCGCCGCTGCTCGCAGCCACCCGCCGCCGCTTCCAGCGCCGCTGTGTTAATGTCTCTTCCGCTGCGCTGAGCCACGCTGGTCTTTGGAAGCCGCTCCACGCGGCATATCGTCTGCTCCGATGCACTTCCGGAGGGCGCACAAGGCCGGTCTCCGTGTACAGAGTAGCGGTGCACGGGGGAGAGGGGGAGGCACACTTCTTCGAAAATATGTATGACCTAACACAGAGCCAGCAGCGCTGTATAGATAAGTAACAGGAATGGCATATATGCATTTAAGTATAATCTGCTACATAGATTAATGTTTGCACTTTGTGATATTCTGTGAGCATGGGGACATATATAAACCATGCTTCCTGTTTTTCCTGTTTCTTTTCAGAATTTCCTGTATACATCTCTCCACCATTGAAGGCGCTGGGGTGTTGGGGGGGATTTTGGGATCAGACATATTACTGGCACATTTGGCCAGAGATATAGAGACACCTTAGTGCTATTTACTGAGTAGCACAGGTTCTTTGTCTTTGTATTGTTTTTTTTTTTTTTTGGCATAATGAGTAAGACACCAGCAAAGTCCAAGAAGCAGGTTTACTGCAATGTCTGTAAGGGTGTATTACCTGATGGATTTACCACATGTAAAGTATGTGTTGTAAATTCTGAAACAAATACAATTCCTGCTCCGGTTTCAAATCCCATTTCAACCCCGGACCCGCCATGGGCTATATTAGCAGATGTTTTAGCTGGATTGCAATCAGAGTTGGCCGCCTCTCGGCAGGAGCGAGAGGCGGCAAGATCTGAATCTAGGGTGAGACCGCTAGAACTTCCTGAGGGGTCTCAGCCTTACCAAAGGTCCAGATCTTCTTTGACTAAAGGGGATAAGTTTTATTTTTCCTATAAGCTACCGGCTGCTATGTTAATGTCTGATGATTCTTCGCCAGACCTCACTTTACAAGATATGGGTGAGAAGGGCGAAGTAGACCAGCAGTCAGAGGGTGACGATTTTGACAGGCCAGGTATTGATAATCTCATCAGAGCAGTGCGTCAGTCTCTGAATTTTACAGAAACTGAGGAGCCTCTGACAAATGATGAGGTCGTTTTTACTAAACGACAAAGAACTCCAGTTTGTTTTCCTGTGTCAGAATCTCTTAATAAAATGTTACTAGAAACGAGGAAGAATCCGGATAAACGGTTTTCTGTACCTCACAGAGTTAGGTCTAGCTATCCGTTTCCAGAGTCTATGACAGCTACATGGGAGAATCCGCCGTTGGTGGATTCATCTGTGTCTAAACTTACAAAGAAATTAACCATACCAGTACCAGCTGCAACTACACTCAAGGACCCTTCGGACCGTAAAATAGAGGTTATTCTGAAGTCCATGTATACAGCGGCAGGAGTGCTGCTTAGACCTGGGTTGAGTGGCATTTGGGTAACTAAAGCACTAATGGTATGGATAACAGAACTCATATCTGCCTTAACTGATGATCATCTTATACTTCTCGCTGATCAAATCTGGGAAGCGGCTGACTATTTATGTACAGCTTCTACTGAAGTCTGTCAGCTTACTTCTCGCCTTTCTTCATCACTAGTCACAGCACGACGTGCGCTCTGGCTACGCTCTTGGCGAGCTGAGGCAGAGGTCAAAAAAGGAATAGAAGCATTACCTTATGAGGGCGAGAGGTTATTCGGTCCTGAATTGGACAAATGGATTTCTGAGGCCTCGGGAGGAAAGTCGGTTTTCTTACCATTTCCTCCAACAGTGCCTAGAAAAAGATATTCTGGACCGGCGTTCAAATCTTTTGCACCTCAGTCCTTTCGCGGGCGTGGCAGGGGAGCGGCCACACCAGGTAGACGAGGTCGGGGACGTAGTTTCCAACGAGCCAATACCAGTCGTCAGGATACTAAAGTCACCGGTAAGCCAGTGGCATGACGGGCTCCCAGCCCATCTCGGATCTCCTATTGTAGGAGCACGTCTTCAGTCATTCCAGTTGGCGTGGCTTCAGACGTCCACAGATGGGTGGATCCGCAATCTAGTTTTAACAGGTTACAAAATAGAGTTCGACTGTCTCCTGCCAATGCGGTTTTTCAGGACAGGACTGCCTCGGTCGGACGACAAGACAGCGATTCTGCAGACTGCCATTCAGTCTTTGCTGGACGCAGCAGTTTTGGTTCCGGTCCCTGTGCACCAACAGGGTCAGGGTTATTATTCCAGTCTGTTTGTAGTACCGAAGCCGGATGGCTAGGTCAGGCCAATATTGAACTTAAAGGGCCTCAACCAGTACGTCACTTACTACAGATTCAATATGGAATCTCTACGATCAATAATTGCAGGTCTAGAGCCACAGGAGTTTATGATTGCGCTGGATCTCAAGGATGCGTACTTACACATTCCGATTTGGCCTCCTCATCAAAGGTTTTTGTGGTTTGCAATACGACAGAACCATTATCAGTTTCAGGCTCTACCGTTTGGCCTCTCGTCAGCACCTCGGGTATTCACCAAGGTAATGTCTGTGTTGATAGCTCATCTCAGATCTCTAGGAGTGATAATAGTTCCATACTTGGACGATCTGCTCATCAAAGCTCAGTCTCAACAAATACTCCTTCAACAGGCATTACTGACATACAATGTTCTGGTTCACCACGGTTGGATTGTCAACTTCAAGAAGTCACATCTAGTTCCGTCTCAACGACTTCAATTTCTAGGTATGATTCTCGATACGGTAGACCAAAGGATTTACCTACCCGAACAGAAGGTACGGGTCATTCGTCATCTGGTACAATTAGTGCTCAAGCCACGCACAGTCTCGGTTCATTTGTGCATTCGCCTCTTAGGCACAATGGTGGCGGCTTTCGAAGCACTTCAGTTCGGGAGATTTCACTCACGTCCTTTTCAACTGGATGTGCTCGCCCAGTGGTCGGGCTCACACTTACAGATTCACCACAGGGTAAGGTTGTCTCCAAGGACCAGAGTGTCTCTACTCTGGTGGCTCAGGGTACAGAATCTAACCGCAGGGAAACAGTGCGGCACCTGGAATTGGATAATTCTCACGGCGGACGCAAGTCTCAGAGGTTGGGGAGCTGTAGTTCAGAATCTTCAGCTCCAGGGTCTCTGGGCGGATCACGAAAGATTGCTGTCCATAAATGTCCTGGAACTCCAGGCAATTTACAGTGCATTGCGACAGGCAGTGCACATCCTGCAGGCGCAGGCGGTTCAGGTGCAATCAGACAATGCGACGGCGGTCGCATACATCAACAAACAAGGCGGAACGAGAAGCCGCATGGCACTGCGGGAAGTAGCTCGAATCCTCAATTGGGCAGAATACCACCAGGTCATATTGTCGGCAGTGTTCATTCCGGGAGTGGACAACTGGGAGGTGGATTATCTCAGTCGTCGGGATTTTCATCCAGGAGAATGGGCATTAAATCCAGAAGTATTTCTCATGCTGGTCCAGAGGTGGGGTTACCCGCAGGTGGATTTGATGGCATCTCGCCACAATCATCAAATGCCCCAGTATGTATCCAGAACGAGAGATCCAGAGGCAGTGGCGGTGGATGCTCTCACAGTCCGGTGGCCATACAGTCTAGTTTATCTGTTTCCACCGTTTCCGCTGCTCCCGCTATTGCTAAAACGGATCAAAAGAGAGTTCGTCACAGTCATACTAGTGGCGCCTCATTGTCCACGGAGAGCTTGGTTCTCGGATCTTCGCGGATTACTCACAGACGATCCTTGGCCGCTCCCACTACGTCCGGACCTGTTACAACAGGGTCCGTTTCTTTACCCCGATTTAGCGCGGCTGCGTTTGACGGGGTGGCTGTTGAGACCGCCCTGTTAAGAAGAGAGGGCATTCCAGAATCAGTCATTCCCACCATGTTACGAGCTAGAAAGCCGGTTACGGCAGCTCATTATTACAGAATTTGGCGTGCCTATATAGGTTGGTGTGAAGCTCGCAAATTTCCGACATCTTCTTCTTTCAAGTTATCCCGTCTTTTGTTATTTCTACAGATGGGGTTAGATGGAGGTCTACGTCTATCCACACTAAAAGTGCAGATATCTGCTTCGTCAATTTACTTTCAAAGACGATTGGCTCTTTTGCCATCAGTACACACCTTTATGCAGGGTGTCCTCAGAGTACAGCCTCCATTCATTCCACCTACAGCGCCATGGGACTTGAATCTGGTTTTAGATTTCTTACAGTCTTTTCATTTTGAACCCTTACAACAAGTGGATATTAAATTTCTCACTTGGAAAACAATTTTTCTTCTAGCCTTGGCTTCGGCAAGGCGGGTTTCAGATTTGGGTGCCTTGTCATGCAAGCCGCCATATTTGGTGTTTCATGATGACAGAGCGGAACTTCGGACGAATTCCGCTTTCTTACCAAAGGTAGTGTCATCTTTTCACATCAACCAACCAATAGTAGTTCCTGTGTTATCAGGACATTCTGAAACTCTGGATGTGGTACGCGCTTTACGCGTTTATGTGTCTCGAACGTCCACGGTTCGTAAGACGGATACGTTGTTTGTTCTCTATGATGCTGCCAAGAGGGGTTGGCCAGCCTCTAAGCAGACCTTATCCAGATGGATCAAACTGACCATATGTCAGGCTTATCTTCAGGCTAGGTTACAGCCGCCTACTTCGGTAACAGCTCATTCCACACGTTCTGTGGGAACTTCATGGGCAGCTGGTCGGGGAGTTTCTACGACACAGCTTTGCCGGGCGGCTAAATAGTCGTCAGTGCACACGTTTGTGCGCTTTTATAAGTTTCATACTTTTGCGGCCTCAGCATCTAGCTTTGGCCGTTTAGTGTTACAGGTGCCAAATAGCTCTCCCGCCCACGGGGGAAACTTTGGTACGTCCCAAGAGTACTCCAGTGACCCCTAGTGGATGAAAAAGAAAATAGGATTTTGGTACTTACCAGATAAATCCTTTTCTTTGAATCCATAGGGGGCACTGGACGCCCACCCAGAGCAGTTGTTTACCTGGTTGTGGTAAGTGCAGGGAATTTTATGGTAATACACTCTTACCGACTGTTTCAAATTAGAAATTCTGTCGGGTTGGTGTCAACTGTTAGTTGTCATTTTTTGTTTGTGTCAACTTTATTGTCCATTTTTTTTGTTATATGTATGTCTCCATTGTCAACCTCTATAGCTCCAGTTTGGCTCAGTAAAAAAACACTGAGGTACTCTGGGATATGGAGGGGAGATATAGTCAAAGTTTAACTATTCAGTGCCTAGTTCCAGTGGAACCGTCCATATCCCAAGAGTACTCCAGTGCCCCCTATGGATTCAAAGAAAAGGATTTATCTGGTAAGTACCAAAATCCTATTTTTTTGCACGCGCCTGCGGCGCGCACTGCCCCTATTTTACATGCAGGGGAGGGGGGCGATGCCCTCTCTTGCACACAGCGGTAAAATGTCTAGTTACGGCCCTGTCTGCGTGCAGGGCCGTAACTAGCGCTGCACAGAGTGTTTGTGGGCAGAGAGTTCACATCCATAGGCGTGCACGGATCTCCTGCAGCTCGGGGGCCCAAGAGGCCATGTTAACCCCCCGGCCCTGCATGTAAAGTATGGGAGAGCGCAAATTTATATTTTGCAGGAGGGCGCCGAACACCCTAGCACCGGCCCTGTTGAGGAATTTGATATAATCTATTGTTATGTTACTCTGTCTACCCTCTAAGTTTAGGATTTAGCTATATATGCTGTAACTATAATTAAGTTAACCAGCCTTATTGATATATATAATCAATAATATGTTTATACAATCCAGAGGTGCAGCACTCGACCTGAAAAAAATAATAACAAACACTCTTACAGTCAACATTTTAGTGTATTGACACTATCTTCAGGATCAGCTGCATCGGTATCCGGGATTTGTGTGCCCGTCCGGTGTCTCCCGCTGATTACAACATTCTACGTTCTCAAAGCGTTGCGGGTCTGACGTGTGTGCACCCATCACCATGACAACATAACAACAAGCAGGACGCTGACAGGAATAAACAACAGTTTGTTAAAAACCAATCATTACGCAAAGAGAACAGAAATCACTAGTTGTACTAATGACATTACATTCATAGACAAGGCCATATAAAACACATATATAACCAAGTGCCAATGCAATATTAAACATTAGAAAGACTTAAAGCTTCATTCAATCTCTTAGGTGAAATTACATGTAAACGATGTATCCATCGTGCCTCACATTTCAAAAGCATAAGGTTACGACCCCCCTCCTACCCTCTAATAGGAGGCGGGATGTGGTCAATCATCCTGTACCGTAAGCAGGCAAGATTATGTCGGACTTCCACAAAGTGTTGTGCGACCTCTGGTCACTCACACCACTCTGCAAGGCTGCTCTAGTGGTGGATCTGTGACCCAGTCATTCTATCTTTAAACATGCATTGAGTTTTGCCCACATACGAGAGGCCACAATGGCACATAATTTGATACACCACGTAAGTGTTATTGCATGTAAGGTGCTGTCTGTTCATAAATTTCCTTCCCGTATGTCGTTGAAAGAATTTATCACGTGGAATGAGAAACCTACAAGTTGTGCAGGCACATCTAAAACAGCCAGTCTTTTTGAAAAAAGAAAATGTTTTGGACTATTATCCCTTAGAGCAGGCATGTACAAACTGCGGCCCTCCAGCTGTTGTGAAACTACGTATCCCAGCATGCCCTGACACAGTTTTGCTGTCAGAGAATGCTAAAGCTGTGTCAGGGCATGCTGGGATGTTTGGTTTCTCAACAGCTGGAGGGACGCAGCTTGGACATGCATGTCTTAGAGCAGGGGTGGGGAACCTTTTTTCTACCGAGGGCCATTTGGATATTTATAAAAATCCTTCGGGGGGGGGGGGGCGTGGCTTGTGGCCTGACTGAGTGGACGTGTCCCAGGAGAGCTCCTGCTGGACCCAGCCATAATACATTATTAAACTAGCCCTCATATTGCCTAAACCCCCTCTATATTGTTATATTGTCTTACATCCTATTCTACGCCTAGAGGCACTTGGGGAGCGAGTTGCGGAGCCGGAGCACAGGCCTGCCCTGTGCTTGCAGGTTGCGGCCCTCCCTCTGCAGCGAAGCCGGGACCTCGATTAACCTCCACCCCCGCCCGAGAACGATCGACCCCCGGCCGCTTTAAAAAAACAAAAAAAACACGCTGGAACTTGCCCGGCTGTGCGTCCCTTACCTGGGGAGGACGAGAAGTGTGGCTGGAGTGTGCCCGGGTGCCGCGGAAACTGCAGGGCCGGAGCCGAGCTGCGGAGACCCGGTGGCGGCGGCCATCTTGGATGTGGCGTCTGACGGGAATCAGACGCTGCATCACTGTGTTCAGCCGGCGGACCGCAAAAACAGCGGGGGGGGCTTAACTGGGGGTGCTGGGGAGACCAGAAACATTAAACTAACACAATCCCAATGAGGCAAAGCTGTGAATCCCCGTAGGGACACACCTCACACATTGTTGATGGCGGCCATCTTGGAGGTGGCAGGACAGGCCCCTCTCCTTTGAGTTGTGCTGCCCCTGCTGGAACTGAATGGAAATGAGCTCATAGCAATATCAGGCTTATTTTAAAGGCTTTATAAATTCAGAACCTGAACCCTGCAGCGGAGGATATACCTTTCCATATACTCAGGGACAGACGTATGATAAATCAGGTCGCTCTCCTGGGGATCCCTCTCACTGATTTAACGGATAAATAGGACCCTGGTCCTGTAAATGATGTAATACTACGGATGCCTGACTTCCCCCTCACCCGGGCCAACTGTTGAACACGTAACATCCAAGCGGATCATTCTTGTTATCACTCCTTAAACGGTCGGTTTAATCCTACCAGATATTATGAGCAGAGCGAACACCAGAGCAAAAAAAACGGGAGCTTCACAAGATATCTCGCAACACTTCTCACGCCGGGAAAAACTGTCTGACACTTCATCCCCACCCTCACCGATGCCTACCCCCACTATGGATCAGACGGATGCACCCTCAACTAAGGCGGACATTCAATCCCTTCAGAACATGATCTTAGACCTTAAGAACTCCTTCACGACGGCCCTCCAGTCAGCGATCGGGGAATTAAAATCTGACATGGCGGCTTTAGACTCCCGCACAGCCGCGCTGGAATCTCGGGAAGACCACCAACAAAATTTCCGTAAACAAGTGGGTGAGGACATGAGCTACCTATCCAGCGAGCTGGAACTCCTTAAAGATAAAGTTGAGGACAGCGAAAATCGCGAGAGACGGAATAATTTACGCATCCGCAATATCCCCGAATCTGTCTCTGCCTCCGAACTGGAAGCATACCTTCGACGCTTGTTTCTTCACTTGGTCCCGTCGCTCTCGGATTCTGCCATCTCAATAGAGAGAGCACACCGCGCCCTGAGACCTAAGCCGAGGGACTCGGACCCTCCCCGAGATGTTATCCTCCGGTTTCTGTCATTCAAGATTAAAAACAGCATCACACTGGCGTGCAGGAATTCAACCACAATTTTATTTGAGGACTCCCGGATTCAGATTTACCAAGACTTGTCGCGGTGACCATTGCCAAACGGCGTGATCTCCGTTCCGTTACCTCAACTCAGCGTGACAATGGTTACAAGTACCGCTGGGGTTTTCCTTTTCGCCTCATTGTGGAGATTGACGGCAAAGTTCACACCATCCGCTCTCCTGATGAAGGGGACAAGCTTCTTCGAAAGCTGCAGCTGTCCCCAGCTGCCACTTCATAGATGTGATGCTCCTTACGGTTACGTTTAAATTCTGTGTTTTTGGAACGTTTAGTATACTTGATTTTGTTCTCTACTTTGCTCAACTGCTACGTAATTCATGTTCTAGATACCGTTTTTGTATACTAACGACCTTTTTACTTTTTTCCCACAATGTTCTTGTTGGCGGACCTTTATACCTCACGATTGGCTGCGTTGTTGTTTCGCTGGTCTGGTCGGCGGGTCGGGGGCACGGCCTTGTGGTTGGGGTTCTGGATTGACTCTTTTGCCGCAGCCGTGGGGCCTGTCTCGGGCCGCCGGCCTGTTCAGCGACTTTACTGTATGCTCTAGTGTTATTATTTTATTGATACTAGCTGTAATATGATCACTTTTTCAATAGCGTTCTGTATCTAGGATGTTCCGCCCCAGTGTTAGGTCTTAGTTAGATGCAAGACGGTCCATTTTTTTTTTGTTTTTGTTTATTAATGGTTTCGGGTGGGGGGCGTCAGTGCCCTGTCTTGATACATCCTCCCCCGACTCATAGGGATCAAAGTTACATTCAAACATAGTGGGTTGACACCCTCCTTTGCTATAGTGCATTTATATCCCGCAAGTGAGCTCTTTCTTTCTACTAGAGCTCAATCTTGGCAGCCGAGTATCCTGCCTATTGGATACTACGTCTGCTTTTTTATTTTTTATTTTTCTCTTATTTGTTTCTCTTTCTCCTATTCTCTTCCTCTCTTAGGCCCCTGTTACAGTACGCCTGCGAGTTGACATCTCTGTATTCACAGACCGATAGACCTATTTATTAAATATTGATCGTATACAGTAATATACATTTCCATTTTTCCCTTTCTATTTTTCCTTTCTGTTCTTCTCGTCCACCCTAGCAGAGTCCGGGACCCTAGAGATTTCCAGCGAACTACTCCCTCTCTTGCTTCAAACATGCCGTTGACATGCCTGTCCATTAATGTCAAGGGACTGAATACGCCCCAGAAGCGCTCTCATCTCCACAGGTCTCTTAAAACATTAAAAGGTGACGTAATTTTCTTACAGGAGACACACCTGAAATCAGACTCCTATCCCTCCCTGACATCTAAACAATTTCCCATGGCCTGGTACTCCAATCACACAGCAAAAAGACATGGGGTGGCCATCTTGGTAAGGGGGTCGGTCCCTTTCCAATTCCTAGACTGTAAATACGACACTGAAGGTCGCTATATAATGGTGCGAGGAAAAATTGGACACGAGGAGGTGACCTTAGCTAATCTGTACGCTCCAAACACTGCCCAGTCCAAATTCTTCCGCAAATTTTTCCACGACCTTTACTCATATAGACGAGGCAAAACACTTGTTGGCGGAGACTTCAATATGGCTCTCACGAACCTGGACAGATCCGGCCCCTTGCGTAGTAGTCAAACCCTGAACTCCTCAGTATTACACAGGAGCATGGCCGAGGCTGGTTTGTTCGATGTATGGCGTTTCCTTAATCCGACCACCAGGGACTACACTTTTTATTCTAATCCACACGATGTGTACTCTCGCATTGACATGTTTTTGAGTTGTGCACCTCTTTCCCGGACCGCTTGCTCTTCCTCGATAACCCCGCTTACCTGGACTGACCACGCAGCATTAGCTGCGACATTTGACATCTTTGATATCCCTGACGGTAGACCGACATGGAGACTTAACGAGACATTATTGAAGATCCCTAACTTCCAAGACCTAATTAAAACTGAGCTTCGGGAATATTTTGAGATTAATGTAGAAAGTGACTGCAGTATAGCCACTGTATGGGAAGCCCATAAGGCGGTCATCAGAGGATCCATTATCCAATTTGCATCCCGCCGTAAGAGAAACCAGGAAAACCAAATTACTCTGTTAACAAATAACATTGCAACATTGGATCAGGAACACAAACGTACACGCTCCAAAAAAACTTTAGCCGAACTTTCTAAAGCACGTGATGGCCTACAATCACTTTTGGCGGAAAATATAGAGCGCTCGCTTCGATGGGCTAATCAATCGTTCTATGACAAAAGTAACAAAGCACACACATTGCTGGCCAATCGCTTACGTGCCAAAAAGGCTAACCAATGCATCCATTCTATAAGACAACCCTCGGGTAACATTACCTACGACCCCAAAAAAATTAATAGTGTCTTTTTTGATTACTACAAGACACTCTATAACCTTGAACCCCCGTCTGACCCTTTAGCACAAGCCAACCAAGCAAAACAATATCTAGACTCGTGCGCTCTCCCTCGGCTAGACGAGGAGACTAATTCAGCTCTCAATGCTGTAATCTCTGCTGAGGAAATTGAGGCTGCACTAAAAACCCAGAAGCCTTCTAAAGCACCTGGCCCGGATGGCTATCCGATGGTGTACTATAAAACCTTCGCCCCTCAACTCATTCCTCACATGGTTTCTCTGTTTAATAAAATACTACAGGGTACTCCTTTTCACACTGACTCCACGACGTCCCGCATTATAGTAATCCCGAAACCCGGAAAGGATCCCTCGCATTGCACAAATTATAGACCCATATCTTTGATAAATACCGATCTCAAACTTTTTGCCAAAATACTGGCATCACGTCTAAACACTGTGCTTCCATCATTAGTAGATCCTGATCAAGTAGGATTTGTTCCTGGCCGTCAGGCCTCGGACAACACCAGACGCATAATTAATTTGATTCATCAAATAAACTTGACGAAAACACCAGCGATTGCTTTGGCACTAGACGCCGAAAAGGCATTTGATCGCATCTCTTGGCCCTTTTTGTTCTCTACCTTATCTACATTTGGTTTCCATGGTAATATCATCACTGCAATAGGGGCTCTCTATTCTAACCCCTCATCTGCGGTCTTGACCAATGGCTTGAGCTCACCTCGATTTAGCCTGAAGAATGGTACCCGGCAGGGTTGCCCCCTCTCGCCCTTACTTTTTGCCCTATGCATTGAACCTCTTGCGGCCCGAATTAGACTTAATACTGACATCGGGGGTGTTACAGTGGGACAAAACTCGTATAAAATATCTTTGTTTGCAGATGACGTGTTCTTGACTCTCTCTAACCCTCTGATCTCTCTCCCTAATCTACAGAAAGAATTACTTTTATATGGTTCCCTATCTGGTTACAAAATAAACCACACCAAATCTGAGGCCCTTACATTTAATGTTCCATCCCATACCCGTTTGATTTTAACTTCCTCCTTCCCTTTTCTTTGGAGACCTTCGGCTATTAAATACCTTGGCATATTTATTACCAAATCCTACATCAGCCTATATCAGGCTAATTATGTTCCCATGATTAAAACTCTCACTCAAGAGCTAGATAAATGGGACCGTCTATTTGTTTCATGGATCGGGAGGATCAATGCCCTAAAAATGAATCTCCTACTACGTATTCTTTACCTGTTTCAGACCATCCCAATAATGGTGCCCCGAGTGACTTTGGCTTCCCTACAATCATTGTGCAACAAATTTATTTGGGCTCATCGTAAATCTCGATTGAGACGAACACTGTTGACTAAGAGTGCCACCTCAGGTGGTTTGGGATACCCTGACCTTCAGGCTTACTTTAACGCCTGTCACCTCAACCATATAGTGTCCTGGCATTCCCCCCAAGGGAACAGAAAATGGGTCGATATTGAGAACTCAATATATCAGGGGATACCCCTCGACTCTCTTCCATGGCTCCCCAGGTCCTGCAGACCAGCCTCGGCCTATTCAGTCCCCACGATTAAATTCACCCTTGGACTGTGGGACAAACTCCGCAGTACTCACAATCTATCTTCAGACCCCTCACCTTTATCGCCCATTTGGGGACACCCTGCCTTCCCCCCAGGCTGCGAACGTAGAATAGCGGCCCCATGGCAATCCCAGGGGGTCACGAGATTTATCCATGTTAAAGGCCACTCAGCACCGACCTCCTTTGGAGATTTTCAAGAGCGCTTTGGTATCCCTTCCTCGTGTCAATACCATTATGTCCAAATTCTTAGCTTCCTCAAATCTCAGCTTAAAACTACCCCTTTGAAATCACCCACCTCCTTTGAACATATGTGTTTACTCTCAATTGGCAAAAAGGGGAATATCTCAACAATATACAACTCAATCTTGGCTCCAGATCCCCCGACACGTGAACCCCATGAATTAGCTTGGGAATCAGATCTCTCCCACCCGTTGGAAGATGATCAACGGGAGGAAATCAGAACGCGCATAGCTAAAGCTTCTATTAGTGTAGCACTTAGGGAAACATGTTATAAGGTCTACACCAGGTGGTATCTGGTTCCCTCCAGACTTCACTCCATTTTTCCTACGACATCAAACCTGTGTTGGAGACTCTGTGGAGAGGAGGGCTCCTTTTTTCACATATGGTGGACATGCCCCTCTGTACGCCCCTTCTGGAACACGGTTGGAGCACTTATTGCTCAAACCTGCGGGCATAACCTTGCCCTCTCCCCTGAAATCGCTTTGCTTCACGCCCCCATACCGTCACTACCCAAAACCCAAGACAAGCTTACCATGCAAATTTGCATGGCGGCTAAATCACTGATTGCTAAATGCTGGAAAGATCATAAACCACCCTCCAAGGCTGTACTGTTGACCAAGATTAACCACGTAGCCAATATGTAATATATTACAAGCCTAAGGAATAATACTGTGGCTCAGTTCCACAACGTTTGGTCCCCTTGGTACCTCGCACGCTCTTTATTGATGCCCGGACTCTGCTAACATTGCCAACACTGCTCACAATACTATTCCCTCTAACACTTCAATTGTCCCTCCCTCTGTTATCAATACAGAGGACTGTTCCCAACGTCTTACTTCCCTATAGGTAACAATCACTAAGTTCCTTCTTTATCAACATTTGTTTTCTTGCTTCTTCTCTCCTTTCCCCCTCTTTCTCTCTCTTGCTTTTATTTGCCACAGGATTATACTGTTTTGATATAGACTCGATCCGATATTTGAAAAAATAAAATGAGACTGATCAAGTACACATTCGGATTTATACTGAACACGTATTGCTATTACCTGTTAGCCTATATTACCACAGAATTGTCTTTATTGGTATGGTATAATATATACACTGCATGTTCTTATGTTCAATACCTTAACCTGTACAACTTTGTTACTGTTACTGTTTTGATTATCGATCATTCTCAATAAAAAAATCTAACTTCAAAAAAAAAAAAATCCTTCGGGTGCCATACAAAAATTCTCAACTTAAAAAATTACCCTGCCCCCCAGTAGGTCTGCCCCTTATAGGTACTGTGTGTGCGCGCCGGAGGCCATTTTAATGTGGCCAGTTAAAATGGGACGTGATACACATATGCCCCCAATAGTGCGGTGCCAGATCCACAATTGCCCCCACAGTGCCAGGTATACAAATGCCCCTCACAGTGCCAGGTATACAAATACCCCTCACAGTGCCAGGTATACAGATGCCCCCACAGTGCCAGGTATACAGATACCCCCACAGTGACAGGTATACAGATGCCCCCACAGTGCCAGGTATACAGATGCCCCTCACAGTGCCAGGTATACAGATGTCCCCACAGTGCCAGGCATCTGATGCCCCCACAGTGCCAGGTATACAAATGCCTCCCACAGTGCCAGGTATACAAATGCCCCCCACAGTGCCAGGTATACAAATGCCCCCCACAGTACCAGGTATACAGATGCCCCCACAGTACCAGGTATACAAATGCCCCCCACAGTGCCAGGTATACAGATGCCCCCACAGAGTCAGGTATACAGATGCCCCCCACAGTGCCAGGTATACAGATGCCCCCCACAGTGCCAGGTATACAGATGCCCCCCACAGTGCCAGGTATACAGATGCCCCCACAGTGCCAGGTATACAAATGCCCCCCACAGTGCCAGGTATACAGATGCCCCCACAGTGCCAGGTATACAGATGCCCCCACAGTGCCAGGTATACAAGTGCCCCCCACAGTGCCAGGTATACAGATGCTCCCACAGTGCCAGGTATAAAGATGCCCTCCCCTCTCCCCTCCGTGCTGCTTACCGTGGGACACGGAGGAGAGCGCCGCTGTCGGGTGGGAGCGGCGACGTGTAGTACTTCAAACCAGCCGCCGGTTCGAGAGCCAATCGGAGCTCGCGGACCGGCAGCCGCAGCTCCTGATTGGCTGCCGGTCCGCGAGCTCTGATTGGCTCACGGACCGGCGGCTAGTTTGCAGTACTACACGCCGCCGCTCCCACTCGACAGCCGCGCTCTCCTCCCTTTCTCCCTGTTCTGACAGCTGAGACACGCTGCCGCCGGACTGAGCGGCAGCGTGTCTCACTGACACAAGCTGGTGGGCCGGACCAAACGGCTATACGGCCCGCGGGCCGGAGGTTCCCCACCCCTGCCTTAGAGTAACATCTGCTCTCATGAGCAAATCACGAAGATTCCTGCCTCGTGAATAACATGGCATAAACTGAATATCAGCAAATGGTAAAGATTTATCAATTGTGAGTAAATGCCACTTAGATTAAGCAATTTGGCCAATGGCTGAAGATGACTGATTATATTTATTAACCCAATGGATCTTCTTATTTTCATTAGTTTTACTGGATTTATGTATAAGATCCTCTCTATTTAACAACAACACAGCATGTTTCAGGTAATTTCTTATGGGAATAACCCCTTTCCACAAATTTATGAATCAACTCATCCATTTAGGCACTTGCCACTGTACTGTTAGAGTTGATTCTGTGTATGCGTACCATCTGGGAGTATGGTAACCCTGATTCCAAACTGGTAGAATCACAACTATGAGCCTATAATAACGAATTCCTGTCAGTGTCCTTGTGAAACACACAGAGGTAAAGATAGATCCTCTGGTTTTGGTAATTAATACATCCAGAAAGTAAATTTTTGTTTGACTGAGCCTCACAGTAAATTTAACTGGACTATAAGAACTATTATGTCCTTCGATCATTTTACAAAATGATACATTAGACCCAGTCCAAATAATGAACAGGTCATCAATGTATCTAATATAAAACCTCAGGTCTACTGAAAAAGACAAAATCCTCATTTCCAAACATATACGTGTTGGCATAGACTGGTGCCTTGGCCGCACCCACGGCACAGCCAGACACCTGGAGGAAAAAACAACCGTCCAAAAGAAAGACATTTTTTGTCAGTACAAACTCCAAGAGTTCAATACAAAACTCCACAAAATACAGAGACTATTGACCTCTATTAAGGAGCATATTCTTACAAGCAGAAATACCACCACTATGTGGTATAATTGTGTAAAGGCTGTTGACATCTACACAAAAAAGCTTATGAGTCATTGTCAACCTCACCGATACTGCTCAATATGTTAATGAACATCATAGTATCCAGAAGAAAGTTCTTTTGAATCTGCACAGTAGGTTGAATGATGGAGTCCAAAAAAACTGCAGCGGGTTGTGTTAATGAGCCTCTGGCCGCAATGATAGGGCCACCTGGAGGTGGGTTAATACCCTTATGCACCTTGGGAAACGTGTATAATACTGGCATAATGGGAAACTCACGTAGTAAAACGTTCTTAACTGATGATCTTTCTATCTAATGCACCAGTCAACAGTTCCTTCAATTTCTTTTTGAAGATAGCAGTCTGATCTCCCGGTAACTGCCTGTAAACAGCAGTATCACTTAAGTTGTCTCATGATTTCTGCAGTGTAATCAACACGGTCCTGGAGTACGATTAGGCCTCCCCTTATCTTCTGGGCGAATAATAAACTGTTTTTAAAGAAATTATGAAAAGCGCTGTTATGTGGCTTGAAAAATTAGTTTGACTGTATTTTAAAAGCAGTATCAAGATATTTATAATCTCTAAATTCCACCATTTATGCACAAACATTAGCCGGCCGGCATAATTCACATCATTGTTAAATATAACAGAAAATTAAAAAGTAACTTTTACACAGCTAAAATTAAGCCAAAATAACGCTGGAAATTATCTAATGAGAACAGTTTCTACATATAAAATTCAATCAGTTATGTATAGGCATATATCAAGCAGAAAGCAATTCAATTGATTTTGCATAGATTGAAGCGCTGGTTAATACGAATATTGCTGATGAGTGGAAACAATCAAAGGTCTTTCCAATATTCGTGAAATTGCAAAGCTCATGAAGTTAGTAAGCGTTTATCAGCATGTAAAGGGAAAGAGGCAAAGATTTATATTACCACTATCTTTGGGTCTTTCCGATATTAATGAATTTGCAAAGCTCAAGCAGTTAGTAAACATTTATCCCCATACAGAGGGAGAGAGGCAAAGGCGTATAGTACCGCTGTCCTTGGGTCCCTAGGCACACAATCCTCATAACCACTGTTGCTGTATAACCTTTGGTAATGGGTTGTGTGTTCCAGACTTCTTACAGATTACCACTGGCAAATGGGGCTTTGGTGCTCCCGCTGTGTACTGTGGTAAGGCACACTCTGCTTATGGTGAGGTTGCTCCACTTGTCCCAGTGCTGTGACTCCATTATGCAGCAGCTGGCTTCTGCTCTTTTCCCGATGATGCATTTCCCCGCCTTCTGAACAATCAGTGGCTTCCTTAGATCGGTATATGGTGTGTTTCGTATGTCCCGCTTTTTAAAGAAACGGGACCTCTTGCATATGCGCACTCCATGTGCGTTCCATGACTCGTTTCAAGTCTTAAACTGTTCACTTATGCTTTATATGATACAATGTATATCCAAACTGCAATAGTATAGCTGTATGATTGAAGCTTATAAAAACACAACTGAAGCATAAGCTAGATCTAATCTACAATATGCATGCAACAATATATAAATATATTAGGTATGTACTACCTTAATTTCTATTTTAGCAGCATTTATATATCCCTTATATAGCGGATATCAAAGGAGAAAAATATATAGATAATTTTATAACGCAATGCAGTGATGAATTCATTTCTTATTTACAAATATAGTGCAATATAGTGTTACTATGGCAATTGTGTGTGCTGATAACCTACACCCACATGAATATATATTTATAGATCAATAAACATGAATAATTACACACACATGTCAATATAAACATAGAGGGATATAGAGAATACATATATTCTCTATATCCCTCTATGGCTAGATACTTGCTAAAGTGAGGATGTAGTCAGGGAGAGACTAAGCAAAATTAAGATTAATAAATCACCTGGTCCATATGGACTTCATCAAAGGGTTCTTATGAAGTTTAAGTCACAACTAGCAAGACCCCTATGCCTGATTTTCTATAGTTCAGTTAGGTCAGGCATGGTACCAAAAGATTGGTGTATAGCTGATATAGTGCCATTATTTAAAAAGGGAACTAAAAATCACCCTGGTAACTACAGACCGGTTAGTTTGACATCCATTGTGGGGAAAATATTGAAAGGAATTTTAAGAGCTAGCATAGAGGATTATCTGCAGGCTGCTAAGATTATTAGCATAAACCAGCATGAATTTGTCAAGGACAGATCATGTCAAACCAATATAATTAGTTTCTATGAGGTGGTGAGCGACTATCTTGACCAGTGGAAGGCTGTCGATGTGGCCTATTTAGATTTTGCAAAAGCCTTCGATACAGTGCTGCACAGGAGATTAATTGTCAATTTAATGGAACTTGGTCCAGGAAAAACTATTTGTGCATGTATAAGTAATTGGCTGGATAACAGGGAACAGCAAGTAGTGGTCAATGGGATGTTCTCCAGCTGAGCACCAGTAGTCAGTGGAATACCACAAGGGTTCGTACTAGGGCCACTATTGTTCAGTATATTTATTAATGACCTAGGAACAGGCCTGGAAAGCAAAGTGTCAATCTTTGCTGATGATACAAAACTGTGTAGGGTAATTAATTTGGAAATAGATGTGGAGTCTCTACAGAATGATTTATTTAAACTTGAAATTTGGGCATCAAAGTGGAGAATGAGGTTTAATATAGAAAAATGCAAAGTTATGTATTTCTCTTACGTCCTAGAGAATGCTGGAGTCCATATTCGTACCATGGGGTATAGACTGGTCCACCAGGAGCCATTGGCACTTTAAGAGTTTAATAGTGTGGGCTGGCTCCTCCCTCTATGCCCCTCCTACTAGACTCAGTTTAGAAAATGTGCCCGGAGGAACCGGTCACAGCTAGGGGAGCTCTACAGAGCTTCTTTAGTAAAAGTTTATTTTAGAGTTTATTATTTTACAGGGAGGCTGCTGGCAACAGCCTCCCTGCATCGAGGGACTGAGGGTGGTGCAGTGTCCACCCTGAGGGGTCTTGAGCCACTGCCTCTGCTGACTGGACATAGAGCTCCAAAGGAGATAGATTGCGCCCCGCCACAGGGGAGCGCTCACCCCGGCAGCCAGCCGCCACCCCCTCAGAGTGCTGAAGTTGGCGAGTTAGTCACTGTCCCCCCTTGCAAGCGGGGGGTCAGTGTGAAGAGGCCGCTAATGGTTGGGAGCGCATTATTAACCGCGCTCCAGGGCGGCTCATCGGTACTGCGGTACGACGCTGTGAGGGGCGCCCTGAGCCTGCACATTACCCTACACTGTCCTTTTCCTGCCTGTTGGGGTCCGCGGATCTCTGCCAGAACAGTTTCATCAGGCCAGTGTAATCTTCAGGAGCGGGAAGACAGCGCCATTGAAGGGAGCGGAGCTTCTCCTCAGAGTGGACCCAGCAGCATTCAGCTCCATTTTTCCGGCCTTGCAGTCACTGCCAGCGGGTGTCCAGGTCCCTCCAGAGCAACTACAACAATCTGTACGGTACCAAGGTTGTAGAAGGGAGGGGGAAGCTGTGTAAAGACTGTGTCTCCTATTAAGGGACACAGTCAGCACGGGTTATACCAATAATAGCGCTGTGGGGGTTGGCTCTGTGTCTCTCTGCCATTCTTGGGGGGGGGACTTTTTTCTAGTAAATACCCTGTGTGTTTGTGGGTTGTTTTGTGTATGTGTGTGACAACATGTCTAGGGATACTTACATACACTGCAGAGGATTTGTCTTCCCAGGAGGACTCCATTCCATGTTATCAGGATTGTACTGTTGTAGCACAGATCCGAGTCAGAGAGCCAGATTGGTTAGTCTCACTGAGGGGGACTATTTCTCAGATTTCTGATAGGGTTGCTAGGACTGAGCATGCCACTCAGGTCCTGCAGTCCTTTATAGTGTTATGGTCTGATACTGCTTCCTCGGGGTCCCCTGCGGTACATTCTCAGAAACGTGCACTTGCAATGCTTACGCAGGATGACACGGACACAAACTCTGCGATGCAGACGGTGACAGGGATGTGTCCAGGGGGACAGCCTCACTTGCTAAGGGGGTTCAGTTGATGATCGAAGCTGTAAGGGATGTTTTACACATTTCTGACACAGCTCCTGAACATGTGGAGGAGGCCTTTTTACGGATTATAAGAAGCCACCCCCCTCACCTTCCCGGCATCCAAAGAATTAAACGCTATCTTTGAAAAAGCCTGGGAAATCCGGAAAAGAAGTTTCAGATCCCTAAGAGGGTCTTGGTTGCTTTTCCCTTCTCAGAGGAGGATAGAAAGAAATGGGAGTCCCCGCCGATAGTCGACGCCTCCGTTTCCATGCTGTCCAAACAGGTGGCGTTGCCAGTCCCGGGATCTACCGCGCTGAAGGACCTGCCAGATCGCAAGGTGGATGCTACGCTAAAATCCATTTACATGGCTTCAGAGGCTATATTACGGCCTACTATTGCCTGTGCTTGGATTGCAAAAGCTATTGCCAGGTGGTCTATCACTCTGCAGGAGGAGTTGTCTTCGCTGGATAAAGGTGACGTTGATTTATTTTTACGCCATATTCAGGATTCTGCAGGTTTCCTGGTTGATTCCATGAAGGGCCTGGGTTCCATGGCTGCGGGTATCTCCTCCATGTCAGTCTCATCTCGCAGGGGTCTCTGGCTACGCCAATGGTCTGCGTACGCGGAATCCAGAAAGAGCGTGGAGTCCCTACCCTATACAGGTCAGGCTCTCTTTGGGGAAGCACTGGATGGGTGGATTGCCATGGCTACCGCGGGTAAGTCTCCTTTTCTCCCCTCAGCTGCACCGGCTACGAAGAAGCCTTTTATGCCAGCCACGTCACAGTCCTTTCGACCCGCGAGGCCTAGAAAGAACAAGCCTTCGAACACCTTCTTTAGGGGTGGTCGTGCCAAAGAAAAGAAACCTGCTCCCGCAGGTTCCTAAACCCAGAAGCCAGCTTCTGATACCCCTAAGTTCTCCGCATGACGGTGGACAGCTAGGCCTGGAGAAGGGTCAGGTGGGGGCAAGACTCTGGCTGTTCAGCCACATCTGGGTGTCGTCTGGCCTGGACCCCTGGGTCCTGGATATAGTGTCCAGGGGGTACAGGCTGGAGTTTCAGGATCCCCCACCTCACCATTTTTTCAGGTCGGGCTAGCCAGCTCTGCTAGCAGACAGGACACTTCTTCTGGAGGCCATCAGAAAATTGGTGGTGTCAGAGGTCATTGTTCCAGTTCCACCTCAGCAGTGGAACAAGGGTTATTATTCGAACCTTTTTGTGGTACCAAAACCAGATGGTTCGGTACGGCCTATTCTAAACTTGAAATCTTTGAACCCTTATCTCAGGGATTTCAAATTCAAGATGGAATCTCTGAGAGCTGTCATCTCAGGACTGATGGAGGGGGAGTTTCTGGTTTCTCTCGACATCAAGGATGCTTACCTCCACATTCCCATTTGGTCGCCGCATCAGGCATATCTCAGGTTTGCACTGTTGGACGATCACTATCCGTTCCAGGCGCTGCCGTTTGGCCTCTCCACAGCACCAAGGATTTTCACCAAGGTGATGGCGGAGATGATGGTTCTCCTCCGCAAGCAGGGGTTGAACATAATTCCATATCTGGACTATCTTCTGATCAAGGCGTCGTCCAGGGAGAGGTTGTTGCGAGCTCACGACACAGATGCTCAGGAAGCACGGTTGGATCCTGAACCTTCCAAAGTCTCATCTGGAGCCAACAAGGATGCTGTCTTTCCTGGGAATGATCCTCGACACGTAAGTACAGAGGATATTTCTCCCGGTGGAGAAAGCATTGGTGATTCAATCATTCACCTACACATGCACAAGAGGATACACCTGTCTCCGAAAGCCAGGATTTCACTCCTCTGGTGGCTTCAATTTCCACACCTTCTGGAAGGCTGAAGGTTCGAAATTCAGGTCTGGATGCTTTTAACCACGGACGCAAGTCTAAGAGGTTGGGAGCAGTCACTCTGGGGGAAACCTTCCAAGGAAGGTGGTCGAATCAAGAATCCCTTCTCCCAATAAACATCCTGGAGCTAAGGGCCATGTACAATGCCCTTCTGCAAGCAGCACACCTTGTACAGGATCGGGCTGTTCAGGTTCAGTCGGACAACGTGACCACTGTGGCCTACATAAACCGACAAAGCGGAACGAAGAGCAGGGCCGCAATGTCAGAGGTGTCAAGAATCCTCCTCTGGGCGGAAAGGCACACTGTAGCGATGTCAGCAATCTTCATTCCGGGTGTAGACATCTGCTAGGCGGACTACCTCAGCAGACACTATCTCCATCCAGGTGAGTGGGGCCTCCATCCGGAGGTGTTCGAGGAGGTAACCGGTTGGTGGGGGGGTTCCTCACATAGACATGATGGCCTCCCGCCTCAACAAGAAGCTACGGAGGTACTGTTCCCGGTCAATAGACCCTCAAGCAGTGGCGGTGGACGCACTAGTAACACCGTGGGTGTTCCCGTCAGTGTATGTGTTCCCTCCACTTCCTCTGATTCCAAAGGTTCTTCAGCTGGTAAGAAGAAAAAAAGGTTCTGGCAATCCTCATTGCTCCGGACTGGCCAAGTAGGGCTTGGTATGTGGATCTCCTGGATCTTCCGCTGGGGCCGTTCGCCTATCAAGACTTACTGCGGCTACGTTTGATGGCATGGCGATTGAAAGCCAGATCTTAGCTCGGAAAGGTATCCCGAGTGAAGTTATTCCTACCCTGATTCAGGCTAGGAAGGGGTTAACATCAAGACATTACCACCGTATTTGGAGGAAATATGTTTCTTGGTGTGAATCTAGAAAATTTCCTGCGGTGGAGTTTCACCTTGGATGTTTTCTCCTTTTCTCTATCGTCCTAGTGGATGCTGGGGTTCCTGAAAGGACCATGGGGAATAGCGGCTCCGCAGGAGACAGGGCACAAAAAGTAAAGCTTTTTCCGATCAGGTGGTGTGCACTGGCTCCTCCCCCTATGACCCTCCTCCAGACTCCAGTTAGATTTTTGTGCCCGGCCGAGAAGGGTGCAATCTAGGTGGCTCTCCTAAAGAGCTGCTTAGAGAAAGTTTAGCTAGGTTTTTTATTTTACAGTGATTCCTGCTGGCAACAGGATCACTGCAGCGAGGGACTGAGGGGAGAAGGAGTCAACTCACCTGCGTGCAGGATGGATTGGTTTCTTGGCTACTGGACATCAAGCTCCAGAGGGACGATCACAGGTACAGCCTGGATGGTCACCGGAGCCACGCCGCCGGCCCCCTTGCAGATGCTGAAGTAAGAAGAGGTCCAGAATCGGCGGCTGAAGACTCCTGCAGTCTTCTAAAGGTAGCGCACAGCACTGCAGCTGTGCGCCATTTTCCTCTCAGCACACTTCACACGGCAGTCACTGAGGGTGCAGGGCGCTGGGAGGGGGGCGCCCTGGGAGGCAAATGAGTACCTATAAAGGCTAAAAATACCTCACATATAGCCCTAGAGGCTATATGGAGATATTTAACCCCTGCCTAATTTTTCTAAATAGCGGGAGACGAGCCCGCCGGAAAAGGGGCGGGGCCTATCTCCTCAGCACACGGCGCCATTTCCTCTCACAGCTCCGCTGGTCAGGACGGCTCCCAAGTCTCTCCCCTGCACTGCACTACAGAAACAGGGTAAAACAGAGAGGGGGGGGCACATTTATGGCGATATTTTGATATAACAAAGCAGCTATAAGGGAGCACTTATTATAAGGCTATCCCTGATATATATATAGCGCTTTTGGTGTGTGCTGGCAAACTCTCCCTCTGTCTCCCCAAAGGGCTAGTGGGTCCTGTCTTCGTTAGGAGCATTCCCTGTGTGTCTGCTGTGTGTCGGTACGTGTGTGTCGACATGTATGAGGACGATATTGGTGTGGAGGCGGAGCAATTGCCAAATATGAGGATGTCACCCCCTAGGGAGTCGACACCAGAATGGATGCCTTTATTTATGGAACTACGGGATAGTGTCAACACGCTAAAGCAGTCGTTTAACGACATGAGACGGCCGGACAATCAATTAGTGCCTGTCCAGGCGACTCAAACACCGTCAGGGGCTGTGAAACGCCCTTTGCCTCAGTCGGTCGACACAGACCCAGACACAGGCGATGACTCCAGTGGTGACGGTGACGAATCAACCGTATTTTCCAGTAGGGCCACACGTTATATGATTTTGGCAATGAAGGAGGCGTTACATTTAGCTGATACTACAGGTACCACTAAACAGGGTATTATGTGGGGTATGAAAAAACTACCTATAGTTTTTCCTGAATCAGAAGAACTAAATGACGTGTGTAATGAAGCGTGGGTTGCCCCTGATAAAAAGCTGATAATTTCAAAGAAATTATTGGCATTATACCCTTTCCCGCCAGAGGTTAGGGAGCGCTGGGAAACACCTCCTAGGGTGGACAAGGCGCTAACACGCTTATCTAAACAAGTGGCGTTACCCTCTCCTGAGACGGCCGCACTTAAAGATCCATCAGATAGGAGGATGGAAAATATCCAAAAAAGTATATACACACATGCAGGTGTTATACTACGACCAGCTGTAGCGACTGCCTGGATGGGCAGTGCGGGGGTAGTTTGGTCAGAATCCCTGATTGAAAATATTGATACCCTGGACAGGGACAATATTTTACTGTCGTTAGAACAAATAAAGGATGCATTTCTTTATATGCGTGATGCACAGAGGGATATATGCACACTGGCATCACGGGTAAGTGCTATGTCCATTTCGGCCAGAAGAGCTTTATGGACGCGACAGTGGACAGGCGATGCGGATTCAAAACGGCATATGGAAGTTTTGCCGTATAAAGGGGAGGAGTTATTTGGAGTCGGTCTATCAGATTTGGTGGCCACGGCTACAGCCGGGAAATCCACCTTTCTACCTCAAGTCACTCCCCAACAGAAAAAGGCACCGACTTTTCAACCGCAGCCCTTTCGTTCCTTTAAAAATAAGAGAGCAAAGGGCTATTCATATCTGCCACGAGGCAAAGGTCGAGGGAAGAGACAGCAACACGCAGCTCCTTCCCAGGATCAGAAGCCCTCCCCGGCTTCTACAAAAGCCTCAGCATGACGCTGGGGCTTCTCAAGCGGACTCGGGGACGGTGGGGGGTCGTCTCAAAAATTACAGCGCGCAGTGGGCTCACTCGCAAGTAGATCCCTGGATCCTGCAGATAATATCTCAGGGATACAGGTTGGAATTAGAGACAGATCCACCTCGCCGTTTCCTGAAGTCTGCTTTACCAACGTCCCCCTCCGAAAGGGAGACGGTTTTGGAAGCCATTCACAAGCTGTACTCTCAGCAGGTGATAGTCAAGGTACCTCTTCTGCAACAAGGGAAGGGGTATTATTCCACTCTTTTTGTGGTACCGAAGCCGGATGGCTCGGTAAGGCCTATTCTAAATCTGAAGTCCTTGAACCTGTACATAAAGAAGTTCAAGTTCAAAATGGAGTCACTCAGAGCAGTGATAGCGAACCTGGAAGAGGGGGACTTTATGGTATCCTTGGACATCAAGGATGCGTATCTCCACGTTCCAATTTACCCCTCACACCAGGGGTACCTCAGGTTCGTTGTACAAAACTGTCACTATCAGTTTCAGACGCTGCCGTTCGGATTGTCCACGGCACCTCGGATCTTTACAAAGGTAATGGCCGAGATGATGATTCTTCTTCGAAGAAAAGGCGTATTAATTATCCCATACTTGGACGATCTCCTAATAAGGGCGAGGTCCAGAGAACAGCTAGAGATGGGATTAGCACTGTCTCAAGAAGTGCTAAAACAGCACGGGTGGATTCTGAATATTCCAAAATCCCAGTTAATGCCGACAACTCGTCTGCTGTTCCTAGGGATGATTCTGGACACGGTTCAGAAAAAGGTTTTTCTCCCGGAGGAAAAAGCCAAGGAGTTATCCGAGCTTGTCAGGAACCTCCTAAAACCAGGAAAGGTGTCTGTACATCAATGCACAAGAGTCCTGGGAAAAATGGTGGCTTCTTACGAAGCAATTCCATTCGGCAGATTCCACGCAAGAATTTTCCAAAGGGATCTGTTGAACAAATGGTCAGGGTCGCATCTTCAGATGCACCTGCGGATAACCCTGTCTCCAAGGACAAGGGTGTCTCTTCTGTGGTGGTTGCAGAGTGCTCATCTATTGGAGGGCCGCAGATTCGGCATACAGGATTGGATCCTGGTGACCACGGACGCCAGCCTGAGAGGCTGGGGAGCAGTCACACAAGGAAGAAACTTCCAGGGAGTATGGACGAGCCTGGAAACGTCTCTTCACATAAACATTCTGGAACTAAGAGCAATATACAATGCTCTAAGCCAGGCAGAACCTCTGCTTCAGGGAAAACCGGTGTTGATCCAGTCGGACAACATCACGGCAGTCGCCCATGTGAACAGACAGGGCGGCACAAGAAGCAGGAGTGCAATGGCAGAAGCTGCAAGGATTCTTCGCTGGGCAGAGAATCATGTGATAGCACTGTCAGCAGTGTTCATCCCGGGAGTGGACAACTGGGAAGCACTTTAACCAAATATATTGAATTTATTACATATATATCACAATAAAATGTAAAATAAACACATGCACACATACACGCGGCATCAATTAACGGGAGTAGGAAGCCGGCTTCTACCTGACATATAAGGAGATCTCCATGAGCATGTGGAAAAAATCCTATAGCTGGAATTAAACAGCAAGCATCCATAAATTGCTCCTAATAAGGACTATATATTGTTCGGGACTTTTCACTGAAAATAGGGTTACAATAAGTACTTTTATTTGGATATAATATAAATAACCGGTTAAATTTAATCAGCTGCAGCAGGGAGGATTTTTTAACTTCAATTATAAATGTATGTGTGCATGTGTTTATTTTACATTTTATTGTGATATATATGTAATAAATTCAATATATTTGGTTAAAGCGCTCTCTGGTAATATATTATTATCCTTGGTGCCGTTTTGTGTGTGGACAGGTTAGTACTGTCCAGTTGAGAGCTGCTTATTTCAGCACATACGACCCAAAAGTGCATGAGTTAGGTGTTAGTGACGCGCTGGAATATTTGTCTCTTTAACTGGGAAGCAGACTTCCTCAGCAGACACGATCTTCACCCGGGAGAGTGGGGACTTCATCCAGAAGTCTTCCACATGCTGGTAACCCGTTGGGAAAGACCAATGGTGGACATGATGGCGTCTCGCCTCAACAAAAAACTGGACAGGTATTGCGCCAGGTCAAGAGATCCGCAGGCAATAGCTGTGGACGCGCTGGTAACGCCTTGGGTGTACCAGTCGGTGTATGTGTTTCCTCCTCTGCCTCTCATACCAAAAGTATTGAGAATTATACGGCAAAGAGGCGTAAGAACGATACTAGTGGTTCCGGATTGGCCAAGAAGGACTTGGTACCCGGAACTTCAAGAGATGATCACGGAAGATCCGTGGCCTCTACCTCTAAGGAGGGACTTGCTTCAGCAGGGTCCCTGTCTGTTTCAAGACTTACCGCGGCTGCGTTTGACGGCATGGCGGTTGAACGCCGGATCCTAAAGGAAAAAGGCATGCCGGAAGAAGTCATTCCTACTTTGATTACAGCAAGGAAGGAAGTAACCGTGCAACATTATCACCGAATTTGGCGAAAATATGTTGCGTGGTGCGAAGATCGGAGTGCTCCGACGGAGGAATTTCAACTGGGTCGATTCCTACATTTCCTGCAATCAGGATTGTCAATGGGTCTCAAATTGGGATCTATTAAGGTTCAAATTTCGGCCCTGTCGATTTTCTTTCAAAAAGAATTGGCTTCAGTCCCTGAAGTCCAGACCTTTGTTAAGGGAGTGCTGCATATACAGCCTCCTGTGGTGCCTCCAGTGGCACCGTGGGATCTCAATGTGGTTTTGGATTTCCTAAAATCTCATTGGTTTGAACCACTAAAAAAGGTGGATTTGAAATATCTCACATGGAAAGTGACCATGCTTCTAGCCCTGGCTTCTGCCAGGAGAGTGTCAGAATTGGCAGCTTTATCTTACAAAAGCCCATATCTGATTTTCCATTCGGACAGGGCAGAACTGCGGACTCGTCCGCATTTTCTCCCTAAGGTGGTGTCAGCATTTCATCTGAACCAGCCTATTGTAGTGCCTGCGGCTACAAGTGACTTGGAGGACTCCAAGTTACTGGACGTTGTCAGAGCATTAAAAATATATATTGCAAGGACAGCTGGAGTCAGAAAATCTGACTCGTTGTTTATATTGTATGCACCCAACAAGATGGGTGCTCCGGCGTCTAAGCAGACGATTGCTCGTTGGATCTGTAGCACAATCCAACTTGCACATTCTGTGGCAGGCCTGCCACAGCCTAAATCTGTAAAGGCCCACTCCACAAGGAAGGTGGGCTCATCTTGGGCGGCTGCCCGAGGGGTCTCGGCATTACAACTTTGCCGAGCAGCTACGTGGTCAGGGGAGAACACGTTTGTAAAATTTTACAAATTTGATACTCTGGCTAAGGAGGACCTGGAGTTCTCTCATTCGGTGCTGCAGAGTCATCCGCACTCTCCCGCCCGTTTGGGAGCTTTGGTATAATCCCCATGGTCCTTTCAGGAACCCCAGCATCCACTAGGACGATAGAGAAAATAAGATTTTACTTACCGATAAATCTATTTCTCGGAGTCCGTAGTGGATGCTGGGCGCCCATCCCAAGTGCGGATTATCTGCATAAATTGTACATAGTTATTGTTAACTAATTCGGGTTATTGTTGAAGGAAGCCATCTTTCAGAGGCTCCGCTGTTATCATACTGTTAACTGGGTTTAGATCACAAGTTGTACGGTGTGATTGGTGTGGCTGGTATGAGTCTTACCCGGGATTCAAAATCCTCCCTTATTGTGTACGCTCGTCCGGGCACAGTATCTAACTGGAGTCTGGAGGAGGGTCATAGGGGGAGGAGCCAGTGCACACCACCTGATCGGAAAAAGCTTTACTTTTTGTGCCCTGTCTCCTGCGGAGCCGCTATTCCCCATGGTCCTTTCAGGAACCCCAGCATCCACTACGGACTCCGAGAAATAGATTTATCGGTAAGTAAAATCTTATTTTCCTGCAAGCAGGAGTGGATGTGGGTCTGAGATTGGGATCCATCAAGGTCCAAATCTCTGCTTTGTCCATCTTTTTTTCAAAAACAATTGGCTGTCCTCCCTGAGGTTCAGACCTTTTTGAAAGGGGTTCTGCACATCCAGCCTCCCTTTGTGGCGCCAATGGCACCCTGGGATCTCGATGTGGTGTTGCAGTTCCTACAATCAGCATGGTTTGAGCCTCTGCTGGAGGCTGACATCAAGTTTCTCACGTGGAAGGCGGTCACTTTGTTGGCCTTGGCTTCTGTCTGACGCGTGTCGGAAATTGGGGGCTTTATCTTGTAAAAGTCCTTATCTGATCTTCCATGAAGACAGGGCGGAACTTAGGACTCGTCCACAGTTCCTGCCTAAGGTTGTATCAGCTTTCCATATCAACCAACCTATTGTAGTGTCAGTGGCTACTGACTCCTCAATTGCTTCAAAGGCGTTGGATGTTGTCAGGGCTTTGAAGATCTATGTGAAGAGGACGGCTCGTCATAGAAAAACTGACTCTCTCTTTGTCCTCTACGATCCCAAGAAAATTGGGTGTCCAGCTTCTAAGCAGTCGATTTCGCGCTGGATCAGGTTCACTATCCAGCATGCGTATTCTTCGGCAGGATTGCCGTGTCCGAAATCGGTTAAGGCCCACTCTACTTGTAAAGTGCATTCTTCCTGGGCGGCTGCCCGGGGTGTCTCGGCCTTACAGCTTTGCTGAGCTGCTACTTGGTCTGGTTCGAACACGTTTGCTAAGTTTTACCGGTTCGATACTTTGGCCTCTGATGACCTCAAGTATGGTCAAGCAGTATTGCAGGAGCCTCCGTGCTCTCCCTCCCGCACTGGGAGCTTTGGTACATCCCCATGGTACTAATATGGACCCCAGCATCCTCTAGGACGTAAGAGAAAATAGGATTCTAGTTACCTACCGGTAAATCCTTTTCTCGTAGTCCGTTGAGGATGCTGGGCGCTCGCCCAGCGCTTCGTTTTCCTGCATTGGTTTTATAGTTCAGTACTGCCTGGTTCCTAGGTAAGTTCTGCGTTCTTTACTGTTTTCAGTACTGTTTCAGCTGTTGCTGAGTTTCTGGCATGTTGGCCGGATTTGTATGTTGTGCGAGCTGGTATGAATCTCGCCACTATCTGTGTAATTCCTTCTCTCGAAGTATGTTGTCTCCTCGGGCACAGTTTCTAGACTGAGTTTGGTAGGAGGGGCATAGAGGGAGAAGCCAGCCCACACTATTAAACTCTTAAAGTGCCAATGGCTCCTGGTGGACCCGTCTATACCCCATGGTACTAATATGGACCCCAGCATCCTCTACGGACTACAAGAAAAGGATTTACCGGTAGGTAATTATTCCTATTTTGGGGGCAAAAAACTGTCTTGTATCCTACACATTAAATGGGGAAAATCTGGGGGTAACATTAGTGGAAAAATATTTAGGGGTACTCATAGATAATAAGCTTAATAACAGCACACAATGTCAAAGTGCAGCAAAGAAGGCATGTAAGGTCCTAGTGTGCATAAACCAGGGAATTGAGACAAGGGACAAGAGCATACATCCTGCCACTCTACAAATCATTGGTACGTCTGCACCTGGAATATTGTGATCAGTTTTGGGCACCATATTATAAAAAAGATATCATGGAAATTGAAAGAGTTCAAAGGCGAGCTAATAAATTGATTAAAGGGCTAGAGGCACTAGATTACGAAGGACGGCTTACTAGGTTGAATATTTATTCTCTAGAAAAGAGGCGTCTAAGAGGAGACATTATTAATATCTTCAAATATTTAAAGGGGCAATACAAGGAGATATCGGGATTTATTTATTAATTAAACTCTGTATAGGACATGTGCGCACTCGCTGAGGCTAGAGGATAGAAAATTCCATACACAACGTAGGAAACGGTTCTTCACAGTTAGGGCAATAAAGATTTGGAACTCACTGCCAGAGATCGTGGCAATGGTGGACTCGGTAAGTACATTCAAAATTGGACTGGATAAATTATTAGGTAAAAAAGATATCCAAGGTTATAGCATTTAAAATAATGATATTTATAATCTAGGAGGTATATGACTTATTGTTATTAATTAATACGAAAAACTCTTCTTCAGCAGGGACATGATAATGAGCTCAGCTTAATACAGAATATAGGTTGAACCCGATAGGCATTTTGCCTCTTTTCAACCTCAGTAACTATGTTACTATGTTATATATACAGGAGTTATATATATATATATATATATATATATATACAAAGCGTCTCCAAGCATGCAGCGGCACTCAGGGAATGATGCAAGCAATTATAAGGCAAAAAGTGTTTATTCCATAGTGC
This sequence comes from Pseudophryne corroboree, assembly GCF_028390025.1. Taxonomy (NCBI): domain Eukaryota; kingdom Metazoa; phylum Chordata; class Amphibia; order Anura; family Myobatrachidae; genus Pseudophryne; species Pseudophryne corroboree. The sequence goes on from NC_086450.1 coordinate 260,735,221, forward strand.
AAAAAATGGTCCAACGTTTCGGGGTGCAACCACCCCTTTGTCAAGGTGAACAACAGAAGTTGACAAAGGGGTGGTTGCACCCCGAAACGTTGGACCATTTTTTGCACTATGGAATAAACACTTTTTGCCTTATAATTGCTTGCATCATTCCCTGAGTGCCGCTGCATGCTTGGAGACGCTTTGTGTACTACATTTCCCAGAAGGCACCGGGGCGCCTGTAACTACGAAGGGTGAGTGCCAATCCATTGGAATACATATATATATATATATATATATATATGTGTATGTATGTAACAATTACTTTTATTATATATAATACATCCATGTTGGAGTGAAACGATGAAACCTGGAACTGCGTCATTATCCCCCTCCTCTCAGCATCTATATCTAAGATATACAAAGAACGTGACTAAGTTCAAAAGAGCATGGTTCCAAGGTTTGAAATTAGGCAGATGTTAATGTTTATGTTTAATATTGTTTAGTTCTATTGTATTATTCAAACCGTATGGAACCATGGTATTCAATCAATATATCCAATAGGCCTCTCGTCTGCATAACTTGCTGAACCTGTCCCCCTTCTATGAGCAGTGTTAAACTGTTCTATTGCTTTTACAGTAATTTTGTTCTTAGGATTGAAGTGAAGACACTGAGATACATGATTTGAACGTGGACGTATTTTTAACACCTTGGTAATGTTGCGCCAGTGTTCCATAAACCTTATGTGAAGAGTACGTGTTGTTCTTCCTATGTATTTTTTCCGCATCCACACTGAATCATGTAGATGACAAATGTGGATCTGCCATTTAAAAATTCCTTGATTGGAAAATTTTCTCCACTTACAGTTGATGTGAACTATGTGCTCTCTCTTACAGTGTGTGCACATGTATTACAAGTCTATCTGCCACACAAGTCTATCTCCCACTGTTTTTGGGGGGATTCAAGTATTGGTGACAGACAGTCTTCTTATTTTGAAATGGCTTTTAACAAGAAATTATTGAAAATTATTAGATTTCTGAAAAATTACAATACCATTTAAGTAAATAATAAAATGAGCGTTATTTTTGAGATAAGTCAATGTCATTCTTTCCAAATGACCACGGTTAGAGGGGACTCGACCTTGCAAATCTCCTTAACCTCATGGTCAGTAACCCTCATGAATGTTTTAATGCTAGCGTTAGAGGACACGGGTTCAAAAGTAGAGTGTTTCTGGAATTTGCGTAAATTTTCAATCTACCACTGGAAATCATCAAAAGCTACGCTAGGAACAAAGGAATGTTCTTTTTGGAGGAGATTGTGCTCACTCGACGATAGTTCGTAGGATGAAATATTAAATATTATTTCCTTGTTGGAAGTGGTGGTCTTTTGCCATGTCCTCTTACTGCGGTTTTGCCCACCGCGGTGGGTATTGCTGTGTTTCCTCTTTTGGCTTTGGAACGTGTAGCCGTCCCTAAAGGGACATAAACATTGACTGTAAGAATGTTTGTTCTTACTGTATTTTTTTGGGTCGAGTGCTGCACCTCAGGATTGCATTTTGCTTTATTGTGCAGGCACCGACTCAAGCTCCTTTATAGTTTGCTGAGTGCCCGACCTCTGGGACTATGGGCCTAATTCAGACTTGATCGTAGATGTGCTAAATTTAGCACATGTATGATCAGTCACACAGACATGTGGGGGGACGCCCAGCACAGGGCTTGTCTGCCCCGCATGTCAGGCCAGGCCCCCCCCCCCCCCCGCACAAATATAAAAGCATGGCACAGCGATGGTCACTTGACCATGTTTCCACATCGAAGGTATGGCTTTTTGGCTACAATTCTTCCATGAAGACCACTTGTGGCCATACTTCTCTGAACAGTAGATGGGTGTACCTGGGTACCACTGGTTTCTGCCAGTTCTGAGTTGATGGCACTGCTTGACATCTTCCGATTTCGATGGGAAGTAAGCATGATGTGTCTTTCATATGATACACTATGTTTCCTTGGCAGAGCACTGCATCTACAGTCCTCAACATTGCCCGTTTCTTTGTACTTAAATGCTGAGAAATATAGGCAGGTACAAACATGTCATACCACAGATGAGTCTGGTTTGCAATTTGACTAGGGTACTTAAGGATTTCAGTCTTTTTGTGTCTTGCTCATGACTAAGGTTTGGGATGCACACTGAAATGGCTGTTGAGCTGTACATACGCAGCAGGATGACTGACACTCGCTTCATACCTTGACACTGTGGATAAGTACCATTATGCAACTATGCCCTGGCTTTTTCATTAACTGGTCTCCTGTTTTCTGCTTCTGCACTATGCACTTTATGAGAATTTTTTTGTATATGATTGCACTATTTTAAAAGCTTTAACAGCCATACATTGGATGACGCTGACTTTATCTTTTTGTCCTTTATTTACATTTACAATATAATGTGTGTGTGTGTATATATATATATATATATATATATATATATACACACACACACACACACACACACACACACACACACACACACACACACACACTGGGGCAAAAAAAGTATTTGGACAGCCACCAATTGTGCAAGTTGACCCAATTAAAAAGATGAGAGAGGTTTTTAATTTCCATCATAGGTTCACTTCAACTGTGAGAGACAGAGTCTGAAAAAAGAAGAAAAAAAAAGGAAATCACATTGTAAACAATTTACTTGTATATTCTTGTGGAAAATAAATATTTGGACACCTACCAAGCAGCAAGATTTCTGGCTCTCACAGACCTGTTACTTCTTCTTTAAGAAGCTCTTCTATCCTCCACTTGTTACCTGTATTAATGGCACCTGTTTGATCTGGTTATCTGTATAAAAGACACCTTTCCACACCCTCAAATAGACTGTTACCTCTCCACCATGGCCAAGACCAGAGAGCTATCTAAGGACACCAGGGACAAAATTGTAGAGCTGCACAAGGCTGGGATGAGCTACTCGACAATAGGCAAGCAGCTTGGTGAGAAGAGATCAACTGTTGGCGCAATTATTAAAAAATGGAAGAAATACAAGATCACTGACAAGCTCCCTCGACCTGGGGCTCCATTCAAGGTCTCACCTCGTGGGGTATGAATGATCTTGAGAACAGTGAGGAATCAGCCCAGAACTACACGGGGGGACCTGGTCAATGACCTCAAGAGATCTGTGACCACATACCATTAGTAACACACTATGTCGTCATGGATTGAAATCTTGCAGCGCCCGAAAGGTACCCCTGCTTAAGCCAGCACATGTCCAGTCCCGTCTAAAGTTTGACAGTGACTATCTGGATGATCCAGATTATTTTCTTAGGCCTGCAGCCCACGCTCTTAAGGTGGACCCCTCTGTGAATAGTCTAAAGTGGTGGTTTATAGTGGTGTTGGCGCTGGGCTTGTGGAATTACAGTATAATCTAATAGTCGTTACTGTATTATGTCACTAATACCGTAGAAGTGTTTTTCAAGTAGTGAACGATATACAGGTTGAGTATCCCTTATCCAAAATGCTTGGGACCAGAGGTATTTTGGATAACGGATTTTTCCGTATTTTGGAATAATTAGATACCATAATGAGATTTCATGGTGATGGGACCTGAATCTAAGCACAGAATGCATTTATGTTTCATATACACTTTATACACACAGCCTGAAGGTAATTTTTGCCAATATTTTTTTATAACTTTGTGCATTAAACAAAGTGTGTGTACATACACACAATTCATTTATGTTTCATATACACCTTGTATACACAGCCTGAAGGTCATTTAATACAATATTATTAATAACTTTGTGTATTAAACAAAGTTTGTGTACACTGAGCCATCAAAAAACAAAGATTTCACTATCTCACTCTCACTCAAAAAAGTCCGTATTTCGGAATATTCCGTATTTCGGAATATATGGATATGGGATACTCAACCTGTATATTTAAAACATTTATTGTAAAGTATTTCCAAAAATGTTTTTCTTATAAACCCAACATCTGCAAATTCCACAGTACAAACCACTCCTGTATAAAACAAATCCTTTCCGAAAGTTACACCTACTGTACCAAAACACTGTATATAAAAAAAAAAAAGTTAGGCAGAACTCCAATGTTATAAATGATAAGTTATAGTAAAATGTAGTCAATAATGCAATATGCTCTCATGTGTTGCCCGTATTTCTTCTAGCACCTTAGAGTCACTATGTAGTTATACTGTGTGGCCAGGGAATCTCCACCAATTTCTGTGACCGGACGCTTCTTATGCCCTCACCGACTTGCATCCCACGGTCACGGAACGGGTTTAGGTCACACGGGACCTGGCCAATTAAGGGATTCCCGCTTACCATCAGTAACTGCCTGTTACTGTGCAGTGGGCGGGTACAATGCTGCCACCACCAGACTCCTTCTTGTGGTGTCTCGAACCACGGTTCTGCTCTGTATGCATCGACTCGCTGTTTTACCACACCTGTGTGGCATTGACTGATCCCCACTGGTCGCTTGACCAGTCCCCTGCACGCTAGCTGGCGGAAGGCGGAGCTTGGAGACACTTGGTTTACCCTGAATCGCGGAGAACAGGGCTACTTTTTGTGTTTCCCTGCTGGTCACAAAATGAAGCGGTCGTCTTGAGGCAAAAGATGTTTATTCGCTCAAATCAAGTCCTGAAAAGGACCCTCCCTGTTTCCAGGGGATATCATACAGCAAGATGTTTACAGTAGAAAGAAGATGGTGTAAAACATGTGACACAGGGTTGTAGCCCTTTTTATATAGTAAAACCACACTACACCTCAGGGGGTTGTTCCACCCTGAGCTCTTTTCCATCCAATCAGGATATCTTACAAAATATAAATAAGTGGAATTTTAAAAGGGGATAACGACTGCATGAATCAATTTCCTCCTTCCTGTCACACAGACAAAGTTTGGTGTCATTTAAACTGCATCCTTTACAACCTGGTAGTTGACAATTCACCTTTGATACATTTATCATATAGATTCAAAATACGGTTTATATTTTAGTTCTCAAACAAATGTTCCTCTTTCTTAGTAACATAGTAATTAAGGTTGAAAAAAAGACAATTGTCCATCGAGTTTAACCTATTTGTGGTCTCCTATGCAGTCTTATTATAGGACCAGTTATTTTTATGTTAGGACTAGTTATATTAACTATACTGCATGCCTACGCACCATAACCCTGAATATCTTTATCCATTAGGAATTTATCTAACCCATTCTTAAAGGTGTTGACTGAGTCCGCCATTACTACTCTCTCAGGCAGGGAATTCCAAACACGTATTGTCCTTACTGTGAAAAAACCTTTTTGCCTCAATGTGCAGAAACTTCTCTCTAACCTAAGCGAGTGACCACATGTCCTCTGTGCTGATCTTATAGAAAACAGGTCCCTCCCAAGCTCTGTGTATTGACCCCTTATTTATTTGTAGATGTTGATCATGTCCCCTCTTAGTCTCCTCTTTTCCAATGTAAACATGCCTAGCCTTGCAAGCCTTTCCTCGTATTCCAGCGTCTCCATGCCCTTGATTAGTTTGATCGCCCGCCTCTGAACCTTTTCTAGCTCCAGGATATCCTTTTTGTAATATGGTGCCCAAAATTGCACACAGTATTCAAGATGTGGCCTCACTAGTGATTTATATAATTGGAGTATAATACTCTCGTCCCTTGCATCAATTCCCCGTTTTATGCATGCTAATATCTTATTAGCCTTCTTTGCTGCACTCCTACTTTGGGTACCTCTGCTTAATTTGTTATCTATGTGAACCCCTAAGTCTTTTTCCAGTACAGAATCCCCTAATATTTCCCCATTTAGTATGTAGGTGTTATTTTTGGTGTTGCCCCCACAGTGCATTACCTTTACACTTGTCTGTGTTGAATCTCATTCTCCATTTTGCTGCCCATGCTTCCAGTTTAGTTAAGTCATTCTGAAGAGACTCGGCATCCCCCTCCGTATTTGTAACTTTACACAATTTGGTATCGTCTGCAAAAATTGACACCATGCTCTCTAGACCTTCTGTTAGGTCGTTGATGAAAATGTTGAACAAAAGTGGTCCAAGTACAGACCCTTTTGGCACACCACTTAGTACTTTAGTCCAATTTGAAAATGATCCATTGACCACAATGCGTTGCTCCCTATTATTTAACCAATTACTGACCCAAGTGCATATTGTGCTCCATAGCCCTATTTCTTGTAGCTTATAGATAAGGCACATGTTTGGTACAGTGTCGAAAGCTTTGGCAAAGTCTAAAAAGATTACATCCACCTCCTTACCCTGATCAAGGGTCGCACTTACTGTTTTATAAAAGCCAAGAAAGTTGGTCTGACATGATCTGTCCTTCACAAATCCATGTTGGTTCCTTTTAATGACCTTATTTGCTGCAAGAAACTTTTGATTACTGTCCCTTAGACTACCTTACAATACTTTCCCCACTATAGATGTAAGACTAACTGGTCTATAATTACCTGGTTCAGCTTTGCTCCCCTTTTTGAATATCGGCACTACCACCGCTATACGCCAGTCAGCTTTGCTCCCCTGTTTGAATATCGGCACTACCACCGCTATACGCCAGTCTTTGGGAACCATACCCGATTTAACCGAATCCATAAAGATCAAAAATAGACGTTTTGCTAGTTCAGCGTGCAGCTCCATAAGAACCCTCGGGTGAATTCCATTGGGACCAGGTGACTTATTAATCTTTAACTTTTTTAATTTTTTAATCTGTCACAGACTACCTCCTCACATAAATAAGCATTTAGCAGTGCTCCTGCATATTCCATGTAGGATTCGTTTATCAATCAAACCAGCTACATAAATAAATACAGTCCCCAAACCTTGCATATTGAATAAGGAAATCCATTGTTTTTAACACCTTTCCCTAATGAACTTATCTCAGCACATTACCTACTGTTCACTGTGGAACAGCAAAAGGTTTTGTCATTCACCAGACCGGCTAGGAGATGGCAATTAGCATCCCATCTCCTAGTCGCAGAAGATAGGGGATCCTTATTCAGTCATATATAATAAGTACATTTCTCTTATGTCCTAGAGGATGCTGGGGTCCACATTAGTACCTTGGGGTATTGACAGGTCCCTTGGGAGCCATGGGCACTTTATGAGTTTAATAGTGTGGGCTGGCTCCTCCCTCTATGCCCCTCCTACCAGACTCAGTTTAGAAAATGTGCCCGGTGGAGCCGGTCACAGCTAGGGGAGCTCCTAGGAGTTCTTTTAGTTTGTTATTTTTTTTTAAAAGAGTTAGGCACAGGGAGGCTGCTGGCAACAGCCTCCCTGCTTTATGGGACTTAGGGGGGGGAGTAGGATCCAACCCACTGAGGTTAATGGCCTCTATCGCCGCTGACAGGACACTGAGCTCCTGAGGGTGTTGATCGCAAGCCCCCGAGGCGATCGCTCGCTCCCGCAGCACTGCCGCTACCCCCTAACAGAGCCAGAAGACGTCGGTGGTGAGTAGGAAGCCTGCGCCCCGACAAGTGGGAAGCCAGTGAGTAGGAAGCCTGCGCTCCGGAGTGCCCAGAGATACTGCTGTGGGGGGCGCCCTTGGCCAGCGCAAATACCCTACAGACTGGTCACAGAAGCTATCGGGGACACTGTACTGCTGCTAGCATCTATTACCTCAGGCCAGTATAATCTCTAGAAGTGCGGGAAGACGCGACATTTTAGGGGGCGGAGCTTCTCCTCAGAGCGGATCCAGCACTCATCAGCGCCATTTTCTCCCTGCAGATCACAGATCAGAGACGCTGACAGGGAGCGCTGTCCCTCCACATAACTCCAGCTATCCTGTGTGTTACCAGGGGGTTATAGAAGGTGCGGGGAGAGTGTTTATTCACATTTAGGGCTGTGTAGTCTATTAAGGTTACTCAGTCAGCGCCAGGCTTTTATTATATAACTGCCTACTGGGGCGCTGTGTGTGCTGGCTCCTTAACTCTGTGTCTCTCTGAAGGTACTTGGGGGAAACTGTATCTGCAATTTTCCTGTGTGTATGTAATATCTCACATTACCATGTCTAGGGACTCTGTGTCTTGTGCTGCAGAGTATGTGTCTTCTCCAGAAGAGTCTATTCCTTGTACTCAGGACTGCAATATACTGTCTCAGCCTTCTGAATCCGAACCCCAGTGGGTGGCTTCTATTAAGGGAATGATATCCCAGATTTCTTCTAGGATAGCTCATAATGAGACTGAAACACAGGTTTTTAAAAATCTATGGAGGTTTTCTCGTATTCTGCTCCATCTACCTCTTCCAAATCCCCTGGTATATGCCCAAAAAGCGTTCTCTTTCCCAGATTATGCAAGTCGACACAGATACCGACTCTGATACGGGAGACGGTGAGGGGGATATGCAGGGGGGAGGCATCCCTTGCTAAGGGGGTGCAACTCATGATTGAGGCCATTAGGGACATTTTACACATTACTGACAAGGTACCTGAACAGGTTGAGGAGGTTTACTTTACAGACAATAAGAAAGCCTCCCTTACCTTCCCTGCGTCTAAGGAATTAAACGCATTGTTTGAAAAGTCCTGGGAAAACTCAGAGAAGAAAAAATAGATTCCATAGAGGGTTCTTGTTGCTTTTCCTTTCCCTGAAGAGGATAGGAAAAAGTGGGAAAACCCCCCCTATTGTAGATGCTTCTGTATCTAGATGGTCTAAAAAGGTGGTTTTACCGGTCCCTGGGTCTACCGCTTTGAAAGAACCGGCAGACAGCAAGATTGAGACTACGCTCAAATCAATATACACTGCTTCAGGCGTGGCGCTACGGCCCACTATTGCTTGTGCATGGATTTCTAAAGCCATAGTAAAGTGGTAAGGCACATTACTAGAGGATTTAGATTCTATGGATAGAAGTGACATTGAAATGTTATTGCGTCACATACAGGATTCTGTGGAGGCCATGAAGGACCTTGGTCATCTCTCAATGCACGGACGTCTTCCATGGCTGACTCGGCACGCAGGGGACTCTGGCTGTGCCAATGGTCTGCGGAATCCAGTGTGGAGAACCTACCCATCACAGGTCCGGCTCTGTTTGGGGAAGCATTAGATGCGTGGATTTCCACGGCAACCACGGGTAAGTCAACCTTTCTTCCCTCAGCCACTCCGCCAGCTAGAAAATCTTTTCCTACATCTACGCTGCAGTCCTTTCGGTCCGCAAAGGTTAAAAAGTCCAAGCCCCCTTCCACTTTTTTTAGAGGTGGTCGGGGAAAATCCAGAAAACCTGCACCAACAGGTTCACAGGAACATAAACCTGGTTCTGGTTCCTCAAAATCCTCAGCATGACGGTGGACCTCCCAGCCTGGAGATCGGGCAGGTGGGAGCTTGTCTAAGAAATTTCAGTCAGGTCTGGGCTTTGTCAGGCCTGGACCCCTGGGTACAGGATATTGTGTCCCAGGGGTACAGACTGGAGTTTGAAGAATTCCCACCTCACAGATTTTTCAAATCAGGCTTACCAGCTTTACTGACAGAAAGGGCTATTATACAGGAAGACATTCAAAAATTGTCATTGTTCCAGTTCCACCTCATCTGGAAAACAAGGGTTACTACTCAAACCTATTTGTGGTACCGAAACAGGATGGTTTGGTCAGACCAATATTGAACCTGAAATCTTAAACCCCTATTTGAGGGAATTCAAGTTCAAGATGGAGTCTCTGAGAGCGGTGATCTCAGGTCTGGAGGAGGGGGAATTTCTGGTATCCCTAGATATCGAGGATGCGTACCTCCACATTCCAATTTGGCCACCTCACCAGGCTTATCTCAGATTTGCGCTGTTGGACTTTCACTATCCGTTCCAGGCACTGCCATTTGGCCTATCCACGGCACGGAGGGTGTTCACCAAGGTCATGGCAGAGATGATGCTGCTTCTTTGCAAACAGGTAGTGAACATAATTCCATATCTGGATAATCTACTGATAAAAACATCTTCCATGGAAAAGTTGTTCCAGAACATTGCTCTCTCAACTCACTACTCAGGGATCATGGATGGATCCTGAATCTTCCAAAGTCACATTTGGAGCTGTCAAGGAGATTGTCTTTCCTGGTGATGATCCTCGACACTGAAGTGCAGAGGATGTTTCTGCCGATGGAAAAGGCGTTGCTGATACCATTGCCCGGATATTGGTTCATCAGTGCATTCGTCTGCTGGGGAAGATGGTTGCCTCCTACGAGGCTCTACAGTATGGAAGATTTAATGCGCGTCCTTTTAACTGGATCTCCTGGACAAGTGGTCTGGAGCTCATCTTCACATGCACCAGATGATACGTCTGTCACCAAAAGCCAAAATATCGCTCCTCTGGTGGCTGCAAGCCTCTCACCTACTGGAGGGATGCAGGTTCGGGATTCAGAATTGGATCCTCCTAACCACGGATGCAAGCCTCAGAGGATGGGGAGCAGTTACCCAAGGGGAAAACTTCCAAGGAAGTTGGTCCAGTCAGGAGTCACTCCTTCCAATAAATATTCTGGAACTAAGGTCCGTGTACAATGGTCTTCTACAAGTGGCACATCTTCTCAACGATCAGGCCATTCATGTTCAGTCGGAAAATGTATCGATGGTGGCTTACATAAACTGACAGGGCGGAATGAAGATCAGAGCTGCAATGTCAGAATCCTCCTCTGGGCAGAAAAACATGCGGTGGCGCTGTCAGCAATATTCATTCTGAGAGTGGACAACTGGGAAGCGGACTTCCTCAGCAGACACTTATCATCTCCATCCAGGAGAGTGGGGCCTCCACCCGGAGGTGTTCGAGGAGGTGACACGTCTTTTGGGCGTGCCTTAAATAGACATGATGGCCTCCTGCCTCAACAAGAAACTTCGGAGGTACTGTTCCAGGACGAGAGACCCACAGGCAGTGGCGGTGGACACCCTGGTGACTCCATGGGTGTTCAAGTCAGTGTATGTGTTCCCTCCACTTCCACTTATGCCAAGGGTTCTCAAACTAATAAAAAGAACAAGGGTTCAGGTGATCCTCATTTCTCCGAACTGGCCAAGAAGGGCTTGGTACGCAGATCTTCTGGAGTTACTGATTGAAGATCTGAGGCCTCTTCCTCTTCGAGAGGACCTCCTGCAACAGGGGCTGTTCGCTTATCAAGACTTACCACGGCTACGTTTGATGGCATGGAGGTTGAACGCCAGATCTTAGCTCGGAAGGGCATTCAAAACAAGGTTATTCCTACTCTGATACAGGCTAGGAAAGGAGTAACGTCTAAACATTACCATCGCATTTGGAAAAAGTATGTGTCTTGGTGTGAAGCCAAGAGGTTTCCTACAGTGGAGTTTCAACTAGGACGATTTTTCCTCTTTCTGCAGGCAGGTGTGGATGTGGGCCTGCGTATGGGCTCCATAAAAGTCCAGATTTCGGCCTTGTCCATTTTCTTCCAGAAACAATTGGCCGCCCTCCCTGAGGTTCAGATTTTCTTGAAAGGGGTTCTACACATCCAGCCTCCCTTTGTGCCTCCTACGGCACCTTGGGATCTTAATGCGAGGCTGCAGTTCCTGCAGTCGGATTTGTTTGAACCTTTACAGGAGGTTGAGGTCAAGTTTCTCACGTGGAATGTGGTCACGTCCTGCAAGAGCCCCTACTTAATTTTTCATGAAGATAGAGCTGAGCTCAGGACGCGTCAGCAGTTTCTCCCGAAGGCTGTATCGGCTTTTCATATCAACCAACCTATTGTAGTGCCAGTGGCTACTGACTCCTCAATTACCTCAAAGTCCTTGGATGTTGTGAGGGCTTTGAAGATTTAAGTGAAGAGAATGTCTCATCACAGAAAGTTGGACTCTGTTTGTCCTTTATGGTCCCAAAAAGATTGGGTGTCCTGCTTCTAAGCAGATGATTTCTCGCTGGATCAGGGTCACTATCCAGCATGCTTATTCTACGGCTGGATTGCCATGTCCAAAATCTGTTAAGGCCCAATCTACTCGTAAGGTGGGTTCTTCCTGGGCGGCTGCCCGGGGTGTCTCGGCTTTACAGCTTTGACGAGCGGCTACTTGGTCAGGGTCGAACATGTGTGCTAAGTTCTACAAGTTCGATACTTTTGCCTCTGAGGACCTAAAGTTTGGTCAATTGGTTCTGCAGCAGCCTCAGTGCTAGCCCTCTGGTACTGGGAGCTTTGATACATCCCCATGGTACTAATGTGGACCCCAGCATCCTCTAGGACGTAAGAAAAAATAAGATTTTAATTACCTACCGGTAAATCCTTTTCTCAAAGTCCGTAGAAGATACTGGGCGCTCGCCCAGCTCTTCGTTTTCATGCAGTTGTTACTTGGTTAAGTACTTCCTTGTTACTTGGTTAAGTACTGTTGTTCAGCTGTTGCTGAATTGTTCAAGCTGGTTTGCTTGGTTTGCCTTGTTCTGTGTGAGCTGGTGTGAATCTCGCCACTATCTGTGTATTTCCTTCTCTCGAAGTATGTCCTTCTCCTAGGGCACAGTTTCTAGACTGAGTATGGTAGGAGGGGCATAGAGGGAGGAGCCAGCCCACACTATTAAACTCTTAAAGTGCCCATGGTACTAATGTGGACCCCAGCATCCTCTACAGACTACGATAGGGGTGGGCAACAGGCGGCCCGCAGACCGATCCTGCCTGGCCCGCTGTGCCCCACCAGAGTGCAATGACAAGCGGCCCGACATGCCGCTTGTCATTGCACTGCTCTCAGATGCGGGGCCGCTGAGGAAATCCCGGTCATGTCACAGGGTCAGCTGACCAGGATTTCCTCTGTTATCATGCGCTGGGCGGCACGGGGGGCGGGCACTGCAGTGAGCAGAAGCGGCGGCCAGTGAGGAGAGGAAGCGGCGGGCAGCGAGCGGGAGCAGGAGAGGCCACATCAGCAGTGACTCCGGCCGGCAGCAGCGCAGATCATTGGACAGCGGGGATTGTCTGCCACTGTGACAAACAGGTAAACCCCCTGTCCAACCAGCCCCTTGATCACTGCTTAAGCTGCTATATAGGTTTAGGGGTATGGAGGGAGGGGAGTTAAAAACTGCAATATGGGTTTAGGGGGGGGGGAAGGGGGGGAGGGACTGTCTGCCGTAATGTGTAAAAACTAGGGCCCTGTCTGCCGTAATGTGTAAAAACGGGGGGCGCTGTCTGCCGTAAAGTATAAAAATGGGGGCTCTGTCTGCCGTAATTATAAAAACGGGGCGTTGTCTGCCGTAATTATAAAAACGGGGGCGCTGTCTGCCGTAATGTGTAAAAACGGGGGCGCTGTCTGCCGTAATGTGTAAAAACGGGGGCGATGTCTGCCGTAATGTATAAAAACGGGGGTGCTGTCTGCCGTAATGTATAAAAATGGGGGCGCTGTCTGCCGTAATGTATAAAAACGGGGGCGCTGTCTGCCGTAATTATAAAAACGGGGGCGCTGTCTGTCGTAATCTGTAAAAAGGGGACGCTGTCTGTCGTAATCTGTAAAAAGGGGGACGCTGTCTGCCGTAATGTGTAAAAAGGGGGACGCTGTCTGCCGTAATGTGTAAAAAGGGCACGCTATCTGACGTAATGTGAAAAAAGGGATCTATTTTTGAGTATTTTGTGTGTGGCCCTCGAATATTCGCTTGAAGTGTTAAGCGGCCCCCTAGCTGAAATAATTGCCCACCCCTGGACTACGAGAAAAGGATCTACCGGTAGGTAATTAAAATCCTATGTTTTCCCTTTTAAAATACAAGTAAGCACATATTAAATATAAATACACTTAAACATGCAGTCCTACAACTGTGCACAGAGCACTACATATGACATGTTAAAACACATCATTAAACATATATTTAGTAATTTACAGTGCATGGTGCCTAGAGCCAATTGTTCCTTCAAATGACGCCGGGCACTGAGGATGAGATTCCAAAAGTATTAAACAATGGGACATGCCCAAAGACAATGATAAGTATCCACTTCCCCCTGATGGCATTTTTTTTGTATAATCTGTTTTTATTTAAGACAGCATAGCAGTGTAAAGATTGCATCACATTTTAACAGATGAGGAAGAAAATCGTCAGGACACAAATGAAGGTCTAATACATCTAAGCCTTAAAGAGTAGGGTGGCGCATCATCCCCATTGCTGGGAGGTTAATGTAGGCATTAGCGTAAGTAGGTGTTTCTATAACATCCTTCTGGTATCCTTTCGCCATCAATCCATACTATAATGTAATTGCAATCTTAAATGGCATTGTATAGAAGCTGTTGAGAGATGAGAGGAAAGAAATGAGAGGAATAGTAAAGAGAAAACATAGTGTGACCAAACTGGGGGGAATTGTTGAATTGGGGAGGGAATGTGGTACAATCTATCTATTCGATCGATTGTGCATTGAGATCATTTGACAGCATAGACATAGTCCTTGTAATCTTTAGAGGACGTATACTCTATCCAGGGCATCCACATGGTCATGAACTCCGAGAGTTTATCTCTGGAGACCAGGAGAATGTTTTCCATATTCATATAATGATTAATTCTGTTAAACCATAGTTTCCTAGTGGGTGGGAGTTGTGATCTCCATAATGTGGGGATGACCGCCCTCGCTGCATTAGACAGGTGTCGAAGTAACGACGTGTTATGTTGAGCCAGTGAGATTGAGGAGTGGGAAAGTAACCAGAAAGCTGGGTCTGTGGGGACGGGTGTGCGAAATATGTCTTGAGAAGTGGATATAACATCCCTCCAGAATGGTTTTAGTAGGGGACAGTTCCACCAGATATGCATCAGGGAGCCTGTGGCGCTGAGACATCTCCAGCATCTGTCCGTCACTCCAGGATACATGAAGTGGAGGAGAGAGGGATGTCTGTACCATCTCATTATGAGCTTATATTGGGTTTCCCTAACTTGTATGCAGACTGAGCTTTTGTGAGATTTGAGAAATATCGTCTGCCAGTCTTTGTCTGTCAGGGAGATCCCAAGATCTCTTTCCCAGGCCAGCTTGAAGGGTATGGGCGTTTGGGGTCTGTAGTAGTTTATAAAGTGAGGAGATAGTGTGCTGGGGGGGGCATGCGGCGACACACATCCTCTCAAACTGTGTTAACTCGCGTGAGGCTTGGAGATACCTACGCTCTGAGTACAAAAAGTGTCTAAGCTGTAGGTACTTCCAAAAGTCACGTTGCGGAACTTCCCATTTTGACTGTATTTCTGAGAATTGTTTAACTCCCGTGGAGGTTGTCATCTGGCCTACTCTAAAGAGGCCTTCAAGGGCCCAGTCACGAAAGTGGGAGGGAATCAAACTGGGCTGAAAGTCGGGGTTTGCTAAAAAAGAGGTCAATGGGCCAAAATCGGAAGAGAGAAAGGGCCAGCGGCGCGCCTTTTTCCAAAACGATAGTCGCCATAATAGTTGGGTGGGGGGATGGGGGTTTAGGCAGCGAGGGGAGCCAGGGAAAGATCTCTGGGCATTGTTGCATATATAGCCCCTCTATATCCACCCATTGCTTTGTTTCTCGACTCCTCGTCCAATCCAGAACCCTATTGAGCATTATTGCCCAATAGTAGCCTCTGATGTCAGTCAGTTGGAAACCACCATTTCGGGTAGAGCGGATCATAATGGATCGGCTTATTCTTGGCCGTCTCCGAGACCAGATAAATTGTTGTATTAACAGTTGGATGGATCTGAACCA
The DNA here is from genome assembly GCF_028390025.1 of Pseudophryne corroboree. Lineage (NCBI taxonomy): Eukaryota > Metazoa > Chordata > Amphibia > Anura > Myobatrachidae > Pseudophryne > Pseudophryne corroboree. Next base: position 260,750,771 of record NC_086450.1, read on the forward strand.
GGAGTCTGGAATCTGTATGGGGAGGGTCTGTAGTTTGTAGAGTAGTTTGGGGAGGGTATTCATCTTTACGACGTTCACCCTTCCCAACCAAGAGAGTGGTTTGAGGTACCATCTGCTATAGTCAGCCCTGAGTGTTCGAAGGAGGGGGGTAAAGTTTAAAGTGTATAGATGAGATAGGTCATTTGGCAACTGTATTCCTAGGTAAGACAGATGAGAAGTGTTCCAATTAAAGGGGAAGGATCGTTTAAGTTTAGCTACAGTGTCGGGGGGAGAGGAGATGTTCAAGGCGCATGATTTGGACATGTTGATTTTAAAGTTGGAGAGTGAACCGAAGTGGGATAGCTCTCGCATAAAGTGGGGGAGGGAGGAGATCGGGTGCGTTATTGTGGCTAGCAGGTCATCCGCGAACAGGGAAAGTTTGTGTTCCGTATCGCCAATCGTCAAGCCCGTAATGCCGTCATTGGCCCTAATGGCTCTAGCGAAAGCTTCGATACAGAGGACAAATAGTAGAGGGGATAGTGGGCAACCTTGTCGTGTCCCATTGCCTATGGGGAAGGAATCGGATAAGGATCAGTTCACTCGGACCCGTGCTGTGGGAGATCTGTAAAGGCCCATTATCCTGTTAAGCATCCGAGGACCCAATCCAATATGCTCCAGCACGGACCTCATAAAGCCCCAACCGACCCGGTCAAAAGCCTTTTCAGCATTAGTGGATAATAACACTGTGGGTGGGCCGTCCCAGGACGCGATATGAATCAAGCTCAGTACCTTAGTGGTATTATCTTTGGCCTCGCGGCCCGGGACAAACCCCACCTGATCGCTGTGGATCAGGGAAGGCAGGAATGCGTTCAATCGGTTTGCCATTAATTTTGCAAAGAGCTTGACATCGACGTTTAGGAGAGATATGGGTCTATAGCTGGAGCACACCGAGGGGTCCTTGCCGGGCTTAGGCAACACGGAGACATGCGCCTCTAAGGATTGGTTGGAGAAATGGGTGTTTGCGGATATTGAATTAAAGGCCTGGAGGAGATAGGGGGATGTGAGGTCCTTGAACTGTTTATAATAGGTGAGGGTGAAGCCATCTGGTCCTGGGCTCTTACCAGACGGGGTCATGGCCAGGGCATTCTCCAGTTCTTGTTGGGCGAAGGGTAGTTCCAAAGCCTCCCTGTCCAAAAGTGACAGAACGGGGTAGGACACTTTTTCTAGGTATGCCTTCGCCCGTGATAAGTCGCATGGAGAAGCGGTATTATCCGGTCGATTTTCTAGATTATATAAAAGGGAGTAGTACTGTTTGAAGCTTGCCGCAATTTCTGGGGTTTTGAATCGGAGGGTATTCCCAAGATCTTTTACCTTGTTAATATACAGGGAGGAACGCTGGGCTTTGAGGGCCTGGGCCAGAAGGCGACCAGGTTTATTACCCCACTGGTAGTATATAGAATTAAATTTTCAGACAGATAGTTGGATACTATCAGTAAGGGTTTTCTTTAGTTGGGCCCGTGTATCTAGTAGAGTTAGGTAATCAGTCTCTGAAAGGGTCGATTTGTGTAGGGACTCGAGGTGGTGTAGTTGGTCTAATAATTTAGTGATTAGTGCTGACTTCTGTTTCTTCACAAATGTCCCCAACTGTATGAGTTTACCTCGTATGGTGCATTTATGCGCTTCCCATAGGGTAATTTTTGAGACGTCTTCAGTGTCATTTATGGAGAAGAATTCAGTCAGAGCTTTATCTATTTCGCCCCTGCAATACTGGTCTTGCAACAATGACTCATTGAGACGCCAGGTCCATTGACCTGGGGTAGTCTGCGGGGTCGAGAGTGTCATGTGTACAGGAGCATGGTCGGACCAGGTAATCGGACCGATGGAGGAGTCTATCAATAAGGGGAGATGCCTGTGGCTCAGAAATAAATAATCGAGGCGGGAATATGCTTTGTGTGGAGGGGAGTAGAAGGAGTAGTCTCTAGTTGAGGGGTGAAGAACCCGCCAGGAGTCAGCCAGTTGGAGGTCATAAAACGATCGTCTAACCTGTCGGTACTGACGTTGAGAGGTCCGGGGGGGCGTTGGAAGATGAATCCAATGATGGATCCATTATCCAGTTCAGGTCACCTCCAAGAATAGTCACACCTGAAAGGAGTGGTTCTATTTGGGAGAGTGCGGTGCGGAAGATTGGGACCTGATCCTTGTTTGGGGCGTAAAGTGCAATAAATGTGTATGGACCGGAACCTATTTTACAACGCACCATCAGAAGACGGCCTGGGACCAATTTATGGACTGACATATCTGACAGCTGGAGGGTCCTGAGAGAACACTATCGCCACGCCCTTCGATTTAGAGTCTGGGTTGTTATTGTAAAAAGCCTGAGGGTAGCGGTAGTTGGTCAAAGGAGGGTTCTTAGCTGAGATTTTAAAATGCGTCTCCTGGACCATTGCAACATCCACCCTATCAGCCCAGAGGGACCTCAAAAGGGATGATCTTTTCTCCGGTACATTGAGACCCTTCGCGTTGATCGAAGCGACTTTAATTGTGCCGGTGGACGTCATGGGGGATAAGTGTTATGGTGGAATGCGTTGAGTCCAGAATGGTCAATGAAAGGGAAGAGAGGGTGACAGGAAGGAAAAAAAGAAGGACAGGGCATGGAGAAAAAAAGATCAGTAAGAACATTCAAAAAACATTAAAAAAAAACCCGCATTGGGATAACCATTCCGTCCAAGAGTTGGGTATCCAAGAGGCTAAACAGCCAGGAGCGGGTGTGGGGCGGGTAAAGGAGCCACCGCCAAAGGCATAATGAAAATGAGAGAAAACATTGTATTAAGCAATATACTTATATAAGCTGAACTGAGTGTACATAATAAACTGTAAACCTTATACCTCATCAACAGGAGGAAATCTTCGAATAGTGAAAAATGTAAGAAATCTCGTATTAATTGAACAAGAAATAGTAATAATAATCAACGACCCAAAACGTGTTGGGGGAGGTGAGGCCGGAGCCTCTGTTACAGCGGAAGTTCACATGGTAGTTCTTCAGTAGCGTATAATGATATTGCGCTGTAGTCTAAGAACAGTGACACTTTGTAACCTGTAGAGATATCTAAAGTATAACTTGGACAAGCAAAGGGTCCAGAAAAATCGGTCAGGTGACAAGTGATTCCTTGTTGGGGGGAGGACTTTTAGTGCCTTTCCCTCCACCCTTCCGCACCACCTGCCAAGGTGGTCCTAGGTTCAGGGGCTGGAAAGATGGTAGCTCTGGAATAGGGAAGTCCCAATCGCGTAAATCAGGTTTTGGTATGCCAAGTCCCGTGCAGAACTCTGGGAGGTCCAAGTAGGAGTTGAGGGTGTGGGTTTTTCCAGATGAGGAGACCTGGAGGCTGAAGGGGAAGCCCCACCGATATTTCAACTGACGTTTGCGGAATTCTTCCGTCAGGGGTTTGAGGGCTTTCCGTTGTTGTAATGTGTGCCAGGACAAGTCTTGGTAAATTTGTATCACGGAACCGTTGAAGTCTACTCCATCAAGTTGGCATACTTTGCGCATGATATCCTCTTTTTGGGAGAAATAATGCAACCTGCATATGACATCACGTGGTCTATCCGCGGAGAGGCCTCTTGGTTTCAGGGCACGATGGGCCCTGTCGAAGGTGATAATATCCTTGGGCTCGTTACCCAGGATCTCGTTGAAGATCTTCGTAAGGGCGTCGATCAGCCCTGTTGGAGGAACCTCTTCCGGCAGGCCTCGCACGCGGATATTGTTTCGTCTCCCTCTGTTGTCCAAATCTGTCAACCGCAGCTGTAGGGAGCGGATCTCCGATGATTGGGTTTCAATGACAGTCGTCAATGATTTTAGAATTGTATCAGAGGAGGTTTGGTGATCTTCTAGGCTCGATACTCGGTCAGATATGTGCGAAATGTCTTGTCTCATGGCAGCCAGCTCACGTCTCACTGTATCTTGTAAATCTTGTTTAGTGGGTAGGGTCTTCATATAAGCCAATATGTCTTGCAGATCCTTGCCTCCCGATGAGAGAGCTTGCGGTGTATTCGCGCTTGGGGGAGATGGGTGAGGGGCTGGTGGGAGAGTGGGGGAGGTTGCTGCAGGAGGGTTGTCAGTTGGAGCGGGAGAAGTAGGTTGTAAGAAGGGCCTCATTGCAGATTGCGACATGTTCCCCCGAAGAGTCGGTTTGCCTGTCTTCTGAGAAGATTTCTTGTTCTTGGGCATCACTCAAGTAGTTTAATTTCCCTGTATCAAGTTGACGAGGTGAAATATGATTACATGTTTAGCATGAGAGTGCCTTCAGTGGTATGGCTCCCCGTGGGTTGGCTTCAGCAGCACATTACGGCATCAATGGCCACGGTAGCCGGTTCAGGTGCATATCTTATAGCGTCATAGGCTCTGAGATATTGAGGTGAGATCATTTAATATCTTTTGTATAAGCAGAGATATATTTCACCAGTAATTTACCCCAGGTTAGCCACTAGGGGGAGCCCTTAGCTTGGGCTATACTGTGGGCCTGTGGTTTGGTGAGCCCTGATATCTGCCGGGTAGTGTGTTAAAAGGGAGTCCCCGGATTCTGGATGGGGACTAGGCCGTGGCCTGCAGGAAGGTGGTGGGGGTCTCCTCCAGATCTGAGATTCCGGCTCCAGAAGCAGAGGAATAATTAGGCCCTTTTAACAGCTGTGTGGGAGTATGGTGTTAGGGACAGAGTGTGTTCCCATGTGACTGACGGGCCAGTGATCCCCGGCCAGGACCCTCCAAGGACCAGTGTCCAGGAGAGCAGCGGGCCCCGAGGTCTGCGCGGCGTGTGGTATGAGAGGACGGCGCGTCTCCCCTCCGGGGCAGTCGAGCGGTCCGGGCGGGTGTAACCGCCACGTCTCGGAGCTGCAAGCGGGAGGCAGCCAGCACGCGGGAGTCCCAGCGGCTAAGTGAGGGCAGACGGCGCGACGATCGCGGGGCGGGCTCCGGCTATGGAGCAGACTCACCGCTGCGAGAGGGACCGTCTCCTGGTCCCGTGAGCAGGTCCCGGTGAATGCGGGGGGGGGGGGAAGCCAGGTCTCAGCAGGATGCCCGTGTGCGCCGGGCGGGTTCCATCCAGTTTCCGCTCTACTCCAGGCCCCGGCTTCCGTTTGGGGAGGTAGGCCGCAGTCCGCAGGAGCGCTTAAAAGCGCTCCCCGACTCCGCGGGCTCCCCAGGTGCCGGCAGCAGGGTCAGGCAGACCTCTGGAGTGTCTTTTAGCTTGTTAGGGATGTGGGAATAGGGAGTTAGGAGGCTTTATGTGTGCCGTGACAATGCTAAATTCCTTTGTCGTATAAACAACCCTTTATGAAGCTAAGAACACTGTACGCTGTTTACTTAAGAAGTACCGTAATGGTACGCTAGTTGCGTAACGATCGCTCAGCCGTAGGCGAGACGCTCAGGCGTCACGTTCGCTCACGGCCCAGGGATCACAGGACACGTTATTGGTTATGTCTAGGGGAAAGATTCGCTGTAACGTAGCGTACGCTAGAGACCACGAGGAGGTCACCAGCGATGCAGACGCTCACAACACTATACCTTTATGTTAAACCTTATACCGATGAAACACACAGAATACCTTAATGTGAGTACAGGGTGTAAATGCAACCTTGTGTAACCTGACTAACTACAAAGCTGATTGAGCGTCACCGACGCTCAAGCGAACACTTAACACTATAGTAAATACACTGATACTGGTTTAGGTTTCCAAAGCCTATTAACTGTATTATATCTAATATACTTGTAAAAGGGGATAACAGTACATATGATACGCTACAATATAACAGAGACCTCCTAACCACAGAACTAAACAATAAATACAATAAGACAATACTACGCTGACCTAAATGAAATACAATACAATACTATAATACTATAAGGTATTTAAGAGAAAAGAGGAGAGAGAGAGATAGAGAGAGAGAGAGAGAGAGAGATTGAGATTGGCTCGCAGAAAGACAATGATTATGGAGAGAACTTACGCACAAAGGGTATGATCGCCAGCGCCTCGATATCCAGCTCCCGATTATCAGCAGATAACCGTTGATGAGAGAGTGAGAGCTGGCTGTGGTCGGCCTGCCTATTTATGCCCCACACACAATGCAATCTCCTAGTCCCTACAATCCCATTGTCCATTGGCCGAAGGAATTCGGCCCCGCATCATAACAAAAGGTCATAGGGTGATTCATACAGGTGGGCTGTGACGATTTCCAACAGCTCAGGTGGGTGGGAAACTGGGTTTCCCGCCGCATACCTGAGTATGTGTAAATCATAGAAATGGACATAAACTTCTTATGTCCATAACTATTCGCACGAGCGATTAATACGCTCCAAACCAACACCGGAATATTGCTAATTAAATACTCTTCCGATGGGTACCAAACACTGCAATATGATTCCTGTTAGACCCTTCGTACGATGCAAAGAGGGATTCCTCAGCTCTGGGACATTGTACTTTAACCAAACTTACAGAAACTATCAAAGGGATCATGATCTATAAACTACATTAATTGTGAACATTTGTAACTAATGAGTCGCACGCTACGATCACATAAACTCTACCGTAAATGCGCATACTGCGCGTGCGAGTGCACGCTATTGCGGGTATGCGCTTCCACGGGAGAGCGTACGCATGCGCAGCACGGACCAGTGTGCGGTGCAAATATGGCAACGTGCATTGAGACATTTTTCTGACTTTGACAGTCCACCCTTTGGCAGTCAATAATAACTGCCACAAACATTTAAGGAGAAAAATGTAAGTCAGGGGTTAATTGATTTCCATGGTTGGGTAGGGGAGGAGAGAGGAGAAGGTGTGAAGAGGGTATGACCTAGTGAGAAAGCAGAAGCATGTGTGTATTAGTCCATGTTTGGAGGGTCATGTATCATCGTGCCGTACGTGTGGTAAATCAAGCTTCGAGGTATTGCGAAGTATACATTTGAATTCCTTCTTATCCTGTGGTACAGGTCTGTAGATGGGCTGTCAAACTTTACCGAGCTCATTTCGGCTGTAGTTGTAACAAAATGGGGATGCACATTTTAGTTGGTGATACATGAATGGGGGAGGTATGTGGTTGCTGATATCTGTGCCTGAATTCCCTATCGTCTATGTGTGTCATTACCTGAGGGTTGTAGAGATGAAGATAGAGAACACTTATGGAAAATGCAATGGTATTCTATGTCAGGGAAATGTACATTCGTCGATTGAGGTCTTGATTGGTGTCGGTTGATTGGAGTCTTCTTCTTTGTGCTTTTGCTCATAAATCGTGAGTAAAGCAAACAACGTCCATGGATTTACAAAAAATGTTGGGCTAGCGTGATTTTAAAGTTCCTAGGGAAACTGGGGTACCCATGGCATTGTCCATCAAAATCTTGTATATCAGGTCGTCTGCTCTTCTTCTTTCCATCTTTCCGTTGTCGGCCCCTTGGCTCATCAAATCCTTCGTCTACGTGGGTCTTTGTACCTCGGAGGAAAACATAGAAATGGGTGAAAGACGGACCGTATACTCATTACATCATTACGTCATGGTTTCTAGCATTGGGTCATAAATCAAATCCAGGTTAATTACAGTTTCCTCACTCCTCAAGCTCATCACTTTCGTACTTTGTTTACACCTCATCAAAGCCTGCCCGCATCTAAATATCAATCCAAACGATATAACGACACCCAAAATACACAGTAGAAACTTTCCAACATCCATTATGACTCCTTGAGCCCACTCTCCCAAACCGGAGAACCAATTTCGCGGGTTCAACCATGACACCCAACCAGTCAGCTCATTACCTACAGCAGCAAGGGTGAGATTGTGTTTTCGACGAAATTCCCACTTTAATTGCAGAATATCATCCATCTTTTGGTCTATGACCTCTACCGGATCCTCGGTGCTATTTGTGATATACGTGCAACACTTTATGCCGTACTGTGTTGCCAATGTAACACAATATCCGCCTGTTACTGCTGTAAGATAATTAAGAACCATCCTATGCTGAACTAGTTCTGTTTTGTAAGCTTGAAGTTCTCTTCCAGTGTATCTAAACGTGTCATCATACATTTCAGTGATATTATCTAACAAATTGGCGAGTGCGGAAATGTATCTATAATTCATCACTCCTCGAGCGGTACGAGTGAAATCTAACGCTACCAGAACCTGAATCCCGGTGGATTCATGGATAAGATCAGAGGCCGGATGCTCTAACCTTTCTGACAGTTGTCTTTTAACTCGGTGTTCGTAATGAGTGTGAGTATAAGGAGCTTGGGCACCACGGTGTATGTCCTTCATTTTGTCATGTGTAACAGTCATCACTTCGGGCAATACTTTTCCAATATAACACAATCCTTCAGAGTTTGGGGCAAGCCACTTGTACGCCTTTCTCCCGCATATGAAATATGCATCATCGGGGAGAACATATGGGACGGAGAAGGACATGACCATGTTACAAACCTTCCAGGTGAAATCTCCTGACCCTAATTCTTCCATCTGCCTAATGCACGTATCGGTTTGTACGATATGTGCACAGTATCCTGGTGATACCTCTCCAACTTTAGTAATCCTATTTCCTAAGGTATATCGATACCGGAAAGATTTTCCTCTACTGGCTATGTGGCGTACGAGCTCTGTATCTGTAGGCATTCTATCTGCTCTGTGTGAAAAGGTCATGGTAAGGTTGCTCCATGACACTTCCCAATTTCCCGGTTTTCTGGGATTGGAGATGTTAAAACATATGAGGGACCTATCCACATGGTATTGGTGGAGCTTCAAACTAGGAGGGCTGGAGATGTTAAACCTCCGGTCCACCGGTCTCCCACCACTTAGCTCAAGTACCTCCCCTAACGTTAAAGGAAATGGTACTAGCCCTGATTTACTGTGACCCTGAGGTACTTGAGAGCATACCCAACAATCTGTTTGGTTTAACACGTTACCCACTAAGGAGTGATAGTCACTCAATGGATGCCGGTCTATATGGATATTAAAACTAGATTGGCATTTCTTTATGCATCCATCTTCAACCAGATTATCACAGAGCCTACAGATACAATTTTCCTCAGCTAACAATCCATCACAATTTCTTCTATCGGATCGTTTTCTGATACTCGCCTTTGCTTGTTGGATTGGTTGATCTTGGAAAACTACGCCTCCATCATCATAATCGGAACCCATTCCAGAACCTCTCTCGACCTCTATGGTACTCTCGCCGGAATAGACTGCTCTGGTCAACATCATGGTCAACATCAAAATCCGGATCACAGTCTCTTTGGGCAAGTCCATCTTTGAGGAGGAAATGGAGAAGATTGAGAAGGGGGAAACAGAAATTTTAAGGGAGAGGGGATGGGAAGTGGAGAAAAACAATAAAAGGGAGAGGGGAGTCGACAACTGCTTCCGGTCTTCAAGGCTCAGGTGCCGCCTCAGTCCTCCTGGAACAGACACTCCAGTGATACAACCTCTACCGTCTGTTCCTTATCACGGGACTTCTCTGGATCAGCAACCTTCTTGCAGTGGGATGAATGGACCCAAGTCTCTCTCTCAGCAACCTTCAATGCTGTGGTGCTAGTCAATAAGACCTGGTATGGTCCTTCCCATCTATCAATAAGACAACCTGAGCGTAGAAAATTTCGTATCATTACATAATCCCCAGGTTCAATGTCATGACAATTACTATCTGGTAAATCAGGAATCACCAACTTCAGATTATCATTTTGATTCCTCAACTGCTTACTCATATTAATCAAGTACTTTACAGTTACTTCATTGTTACATTTCAAATCATCCTGAGGGTTAATCATGACATGCGGTTGTCGACCAAACAAGATTTCAAAAGGGGACAGATTAAGAGGGGACCTGGGAGTGGTTCTGATGCTATACAAAACAATGGGTAAAGCTTCTGGCCACGTCAATCCTGTCTCTGCCATTACTTTACTCAATTTATTTTTAATAGTGCTGTTCACTCTTTCGACCTTCGCACTCGCCTGTGGACGGTACGGAGTGTGCAGCTTGCTATCAATTCCCATCAACTTACACATTCCTTGGAAGACATCACCTGTAAAATGGGTACCCCTATCGCTTTCAATGATTCTAGGGATACCATATCTACATACAAATTCCTGCACAATTTTCTTAGCTGTAAACATAGCGGTATTTGTAGCTGCTGGAAAAGCTTCGACCCAATTTGAGAAAACATCTATACAGACAAGTACATACTTTAAATTTCTACATGGGGGCAATTGAATGAAGTCAATTTGTATTACTTGGAAAGGGCCGCCGGCAGGTGGGATATGGGATGGTTCTGTAGGTATTGCCTTTCCAATATTCTTTCTCAGACAGGTAAGGCATGACATTGCTCTTTTACTAGCATGAGAGGAGAATCCTGGGGCGCACCAGTATGCTCTTACCAATTTGCACATCCCCTCCTTGCCTAGATGAGTCAGCCCGTGAGCTGCTTCAGCCAGACACGGAAGGTATGCCCTGGGGGCCACTGGTTTACCATGTCCATCCGTCCAGAGCCCTGAGGACTCCTGGCCATATCCCTTTGCCTTCCAGACTGCTCTCTCCTGAGTGGAACACAAATTCTGCATTTCACACAACTTTCGTGTGTTGATGGTATTAAATACCATCAGTTGTGTGGTGTCTGTCCGTATGGGGGTAGCAGCTGCAAGCTTTGCAGCTTCGTCTGCTCGGCTGTTACCAAGGGATACTGGGTCTTGGCTATATGTATGTGCTTTACATTTGATAACAGCCACTCTGTCGGGTTCCTGTATCGCTGTTAGAAGCCTTTTTATATGAGCTGCATGCGCTATCGGTGTGCCAGCTGCCGTCATGAAATTTCTGAGCCGCCATAGGGCTCCGAAATCATGTACTACCCCGAACGCGTATCTAGAATCGGTGTAGATATTGGCTGACTTTCCCTTAGCCAATTCACATGCTCTGGTTAGGGCGACCAGTTCAGCAACCTGGGCTGAGTGAGGTGGGCCTAGTGGTTCCGCTTCTATGGTGTCTTGGTCATCTACGACTGCGTATCCAGTACACAAGTCTCCCGAGTCTGACTGTCTGTGACAACTACCGTCCGTGTAGAACGTGAGTTCTGCATCTTCTAGTGGATTGTCACTGATGTCAGGCCTTGCGGTAAAATTTTGGGTCAAATATTCCATACAATCATGTGTATCTTCCTTTGCATTAAATCCTCCTTCCCCATCACTCTCACCTCCCACCCTTTGTGCCTGTCCAGGCACACCTGGGAGAAATGTTGCAGGGTTTAATGCACTGCATCTCCTTATGGTGATGTTTACGGGGGCCATTAATGCCAATTCCCATCTTGTAAACCTTGCTGATGAGACGTGTCTGGTTTGGGCAGAATTCAATAAGGCAGATACCGCATGCGGTGTATGGATTGTGAGGTTGTGGCCTAGCACGACATCTTCGCTTTTTGTCACTAGCAATGCTATCGCTGCAACGCTACGCAAGCATGTGGGGAGGGACCGCGCTACCGTATCTAGCTGAGCGCTGTAGTATGCAACTGGCCTGCTGGCATCACCGTGTTTTTGTGTTAGTACACCTGCTGCGCACCCAGCACTTTCTGTTCCGTATAGTTCAAAGGGTTTCCCATAGTCTGGCATACCTAGTGCTGGTGCCTGCGTTAGGCACTGTTTGAGTCTCTCAAATGCTGTTTCAGATTCGTCTGTATGCGAAATCCGATCAGGTTTGTTTGAGGAGACCATTTCCTGCAAAGGTAGTGCCAATATGGAAAACCCTGGGATCCAATTACGGCAATACCCACACATTCCTAAAAACGTCCTGATCTGTTGCTGGGTTTGTGGCAGTGTCATGTCTCTAATGGCTTGGATTCTATCAGCGGTCAAGTGTCTCAGTCCTTGTGTTAGACAGTGTCCCAAATATTTTACCTTAGTCTGGCATAATTGCAACTTGTCTTTGGAAACCTTGTGACCTGTGTCTGAAAGATGAAACAGGAGCTGTTTCGTATCCTTCAGGGATGCCTCCAGTGAATCTGAACACAGTAATAAATCGTCCACATACTGTATCAATACTGATCCACTGTCTGGTTGGAAAGACTGTAAACAATCATGCAAAGCCTGAGAAAATATACTTGGACTATCTATGAAACCTTGGGGTAACCGAGTCCACGTGTATTGGACTCCTCTGTATGTGAATGCAAACAAATATTGGCTGTCAGGGTGCAGAGGTACCGAAAAGAAAGCGGAGCAGAGGTCAATAACAGTGAAAAATTTGGCAGTGGGAGGAATTTGCATTAGGATGACAGCTGGATTAGGCACTACGGGGAACTGACTCTCAACTATTTTGTTAATCCCCCTTAGATCCTGCACTAGCCTGTAACCCCTCCCCCCACTCTTTTTAACAGGGAAGATGGGACTATTTGCGGTGCTGGACGTTCTTACTAGAATGCCCTGTTGTAGCAAGCGCTCTATTACGGGAAAAACTCCTAACTCCACCTCTGGCTTCAGAGGATACTGTGGGATTTTTGGAGCTATCCTACCATCTTTTACTTGCACAACTACTGGAGCTACGTTTGCCATTAATCCAGTGTCCTGTCCATCTTTTGTCCAAAGCGACTCTGGTATCTGAGATGTCATCTCTTCTACCTGGGATGGGTTCCTATTTGTCATAATGGTGTGTGACATTAATTTTGATGGGGAGTCTAACATGTCTCGTACTTCCTGAGCGTGATTCTCAGGGATGTCCAAGAATACACCTTCAGGAGTACAATAAATGACGCAACCCATTTTACATAGTAAGTCTCTTCCCAGGAGATTAGTTGGTGCAGATGCAGCCAGCAAAAAGGAATGCTTGGTATGCAAAGGCCCTATTGTAATCTCGGCTGGTTTGCTAACAGGGTAGTGCTGGACTACTCCTGTTACTCCCATGGCTGGAATTGTCCTACCAGTGGTTCTCATGCCCACTGTCGAATTTATCACTGACTTGGCCGCCCCTGTGTCTACAAGAAAGTTTAAAGTTTTACCAGCTACATTGATTGCAATTTCTGGTTCGTTTCCAAGACTAGCAATCAACTTAACTGGCTGCAGATTACAGGTATGGCCACACCCCTATTGGGTATGCTGACCTCCCTGAATCCCGCTGGCAGCAACTACTTGTGAGGGAGTTAGCTGGGAGCTACCAGAGGCATGCCAGTCTCTGTTTGGGGGATATCTTTTTGTTTCCCCTGTATGTGGCTCAAAACTCCGCCTCTGTGGACCCTGCTCCCAATGTCGTGTGTTGTGTTGTTGTCTAGGGGGTTGAAAAGACCTTTGTACATTCTTTGTTCTACATTCTCGTGCAAAGTGTCCCGGTCTGTTACAAGAAAAACATGTTATTACACTTGCCTTACCCACAGGATTCGGTGGTACATACGCAGGCTGCCTTGTGGTCAGCGCCTGTATACTTACGGACATCAACTTATCACTTTGCGATTCCCTGTGCCTAGTGATGTTTCTGTCGTGATCAATAGCAGCCTCTCTCAAGCCGGACACTGACAGGCCTCGCCAGCATGGTTGCGTGGTCTGAACCCTAGTCTTTAATGTTTCCTTTAAACCATCCATCAGTACAGATACTGCTACTTCCCGATGGTTTGGGTTGGTCTTAATGTCTTCTATACCAGTGTACTTTGCCATTTCTAATAGTGCCCGGTGAAAATATTCTGTTGCCGTTTCGGACTCCTTTTGCTTAATGGAAAATATTTTATTCCATTTAACAACGGCTGGGAAATACTCTTTTAGCTGTAAATTTATCCTTTTTACATTATCCTTGTTGTACACGTCTGTAAGCGGTACATCTTTATCCAATGCACAATCAGCTAAAAACTGAGTTGCATCAACATTGGAAGGTAAACAAGCTCTTAGCAGTATCTGCCAATCCTTGTTGTTGGGTTCTACCGTGTTACCTAAATCCCTGATGTATTTTTGGCTAGCAACTAAATCCTTCCTGGGGTCAGGAAATTCGGACACTATTGTTCTTAATTCCATTCTGGAAAATGGAGTGTACATGGCAATGTTCCTTATGGGAGTGGCTCCAGAGACATCTGTTTTTCCATTGGGGACTGCTATTACCCTTACAGGAGCGATTCTAACAGCCTCTTCCTGTGTAGATTCTACAGCTTGTTGTGGTACAATTGTTTCAGTGTAGTGCATGGTGCCGTACTTACCCGTTGACACGACCTCACCTATCCCTCCGCTAGGGGCTTTCACTAATCTCGTGGGTGTCGCTGTGCCTACTGTGGTCTCTGCTATGGTGGCTGCAAGAGAGAGAGCTGAAATTGTTGCTGAATCGTCTTCTTGATCACACTCCTGAGGAAGGTTCAAAACAGGGTACATCTTGCACGGGTTAATACTTGCATGAGTTATTTGGTTAACATCATTAACATTTACAGTGTTACTAAGAGTTTGTGTTTTACAACCCAGTGCGTTTCTCTCCGCAATCAACTTTTCTCCTGCAATGTATGGTGGGGGAGGAGCTGTGGCAATCAACTTCCTGACTGCCCCAGATCCTGCCGCCAGAGCCAAACCTCTCTGTATCTCACCTTCCTGGTGCCATAACTGTAAATAATCATGATGCTGAATTCGTCTCTTTGCTGATTTTACGAGACATATCCTCCTCCTTAAATTTTGTAACACTTCTGGACTGAAGCTACCTATTCTTGGGAATTTGTCCCTGTCTTGTACAGTCATTCTCTCCCATTCATCACATAAAGATTCGGTGTGAATTCCATATTTTTCACACATTACATATCGTGCCGACCCAACTGGTCGGTTCACAGAATCAACCTGAACCAGGGTTGATCGCCCCCTACCTGAGCAACTGGCCCCCATAGTCCGCAGGTGTTGCTTAGTCCTCCTTGGATCTCTGTATCAAGGTTTTCAGCAAGCCTTTTCAGACAACCAAATTACTCCACAGTAGGCCGGCGGTGGCGGTTTACCGAGTACCCCACTCACTCGCCCACCTCGACCAATACGACCTGATCACACCGACGTGGTGCTGGCGTACTCGATACAGGGCCCCTATGGAACCTTCAGTTTACTGGAACATATGAGGGTTACCCGCAGGACACTTACTCTTTCCAGTAAAGGTGGGGTTGTTAGATAGTTCCTGAGTGACCAGCGAACTTCCCTTCCAAAAATAAAAAAATTACACAAATCACGTCAGAATGTACAAATAGCGTTTGTGACCACTTTACTCTAATGGTATTAGGTCAGATTACTAACTACTGCACACAATTACGTGCGGTCCAATCGTTCAGTACACGAGCACTACTTGTCATGTACTGAAAGACCAATGGAATCGATGTTTCCGGCCGCGATTCCTTCAGCAAGAGCTTATGGCCTATATGGGTTCTGCACCAACACCCCAGGCGTTGTGCCACTGGACTTTTATAGCGGACCTTTTACCTTACGACCTCCTGGTCTTGTTACCTTATGACCTCCTGGTCTTGTTACCTTACCTTATGGTCCGCTATACTCTAATGCTCAAATATTATTTAACCAGGGATGCCTCCCTGGCCACCGTATATGTCACTTACACGTATGTCCCTTGACGAGTACCCGGCTTTCCTTTTGGTTCCACCTTAAAGTTATATAAACTTTTGTATACAAAACACACTCACTCAACACATGTACACTTTGTTTCTATATCTATTTCTGCGCAGAAATTGTCTTCAGGCCAAGAGTGTTACCAATTAGGAGCAGGATCTGTTAAACTAAATTTCAGATTTTCTAAAAACAGATTTGCGTTATTTACCGCTTCGCGTTATCTACCGCTGTGCGTTAATTATCGCCTTGCGCTAATTATCGCTTTGCGCTAATTCAACTTTTTCGTGACTTGAGCTACGTGAGCGTAACCGGACGCTACGTTGCGTAATGAACGCTGCGTGCGTCTGCCTTTGGATTGCGTACGCTAGTCTTTGTTAGCGACACGTGTACGCAATGCAAAGGATCCACCGTAACACAATATATTTTTATCAATGTAAATGATCCCTGATCATCTACCGCAATCCACACTGACTGCCTTGTATCTCAGACAAACCGTGTGTTTGTTCTATACTTTAACTATCACCTCTACTATTAAATAACAGCAAATCTCTTTTTAGCACTTTCTATCAACTATAAAATTTGGCAAACAGGAATAGTGATATACGAAAAAATGAAATACACAAGTGAAAAGAAATGCAGGTATGTATGCGTACGCAAGACAAAAGAAAAATAAACAGTTTTAAAAAAGACACAAGCGTTTTGTTCTTACTTCCGGTTACCGGGTTCCTTCAGCACTCTTTATCTAAGCGAAGCAGACGCTTATCCCGTCAGCAACTGCGAGACAACCTCCCACCCTTTGCTGGAGGGATAATGTCTGCTGATCTACCTAGTGCAGATGTGAAAAGGACCGGACGAGCCCGCAATTGACAATGCTAAATTCCTTTGTCGTATAAACAACCCTTTATGAAGCTAAGAACACTGTACGCTGTTTACTTAAGAAGTACCGTAATGGTACGCTAGTTGCGTAACGATCGCTCAGCCGTAGGCGAGACGCTCAGGCGTCACGTTCGCTCACGGCCCAGGGATCACAGGACACGTTATTGGTTATGTCTAGGGGAAAGATTCGCTGTAACGTAGCGTACGCTAGAGACCACGAGGAGGTCACCAGCGATGCAGACGCTCACAACACTATACCTTTATGTTAAACCTTATACCGATGAAACACACAGAATACCTTAATGTGAGTACAGGGTGTAAATGCAACCTTGTGTAACCTGACTAACTACAAAGCTGATTGAGCGTCACCGACGCTCAAGCGAACACTTAACACTATAGTAAATACACTGATACTGGTTTAGGTTTCCAAAGCCTATTAACTGTATTATATCTAATATACTTGTAAAAGGGGATAACAGTACATATGATACGCTACAATATAACAGAGACCTCCTAACCACAGAACTAAACAATAAATACAATAAGACAATACTACGCTGACCTAAATGAAATACAATACAATACTATAATACTATAAGGTATTTAAGAGAAAAGAGGAGAGAGAGAGATAGAGAGAGAGAGAGAGAGAGAGAGAGATTGAGATTGGCTCGCAGAAAGACAATGATTATGGAGAGAACTTACGCACAAAGGGTATGATCGCCAGCGCCTCGATATCCAGCTCCCGATTATCAGCAGATAACCGTTGATGAGAGAGTGAGAGCTGGCTGTGGTCGGCCTGCCTATTTATGCCCCACACACAATGCAATCTCCTAGTCCCTACAATCCCATTGTCCATTGGCCGAAGGAATTCGGCCCCGCATCATAACAAAAGGTCATAGGGTGATTCATACAGGTGGGCTGTGACGATTTCCAACAGCTCAGGTGGGTGGGAAACTGGGTTTCCCGCCGCATACCTGAGTATGTGTAAATCATAGAAATGGACATAAACTTCTTATGTCCATAACTATTCGCACGAGCGATTAATACGCTCCAAACCAACACCGGAATATTGCTAATTAAATACTCTTCCGATGGGTACCAAACACTGCAATATGATTCCTGTTAGACCCTTCGTACGATGCAAAGAGGGATTCCTCAGCTCTGGGACATTGTACTTTAACCAAACTTACAGAAACTATCAAAGGGATCATGATCTATAAACTACATTAATTGTGAACATTTGTAACTAATGAGTCGCACGCTACGATCACATAAACTCTACCGTAAATGCGCATACTGCGCGTGCGAGTGCACGCTATTGCGGGTATGCGCTTCCACGGGAGAGCGTACGCATGCGCAGCACGGACCAGTGTGCGGTGCAAATATGGCAACGTGCATTGAGACATTTTTCTGACTTTGACAGTCGTTTGGGGAGAGCAGAGATGTTGCACTTCTTCTCAGGTTGCCAGCCAAGCCACGCCCCCCCTGATGGCATTTTGGGCAGCAATGGCTCCCCGGCTCAGGCACTATGACAGTTAAGCATTATGAAATGTTTAGAAAAATCTCAGTGTACAAACTGGCCGGTTACGTTTTGCGAGAGAGCAAAAGGGCTTTTTCCAAAGCAGGCACGGTTAAAGTAGGAAAGTGAGTTGGCCACTTAGACATACCTCCCTGTTATATTGAGAGTGATCCAAAATGTCCATCAGAAAAGTGTAATGAACCGATATGGCTCTATATTGTGGTTGAGGTTTCAACAGAAACCTCTCTAGAGCAGTGGTTCTCAAACTCGGTCCTCAGGATCCCACACGGTTCACGTTTTCCATGTAACCCAGCAGCTGCACTGTGTATCACCAACTATCACATTTTAAAAATCTACAGGTGACCTGCAAAATATGAACCGTGTGGGGTCCTGAGGACCGAGCTTGAGAACCTGTGCTCCAGAAGGTTGTCCAGTCTTCCTCTGAAAAGTGCCCAAGGACATGAGTCACATAAAACCTGGTGTGTAAAAATCACAAAGAGTATGTATTGACCATAGCAAATTTTGAGGAAACCTCTGAATAGATCAGAAGGTGTCTACTACTCTCCTATATTAAAATTCTAATATTAGTAATCCCAGCTAGTCTCCACATAGTGAAGGGATGAGCAGCCATGCTGTCTGCAAAGTTTGTATTTTGAATCAGGGGAAGGTGTAAGGAATGATAGGCATTTAAGCACATGAACGACACTTTGTGCTGGAGAATATGGCAAATTTTCTTGGTTGCCCAAAGGAGTGGGTTTGCTTTCACAGGATCCGATATCTCCTGGTCATGCTGGTGGAGGATAGCAGCACCGTGTCACCTAAAAAGCATTGTTCCTAAGAGGTATTCGTATATGCTTGTGTCTTAACAGAGCTACATGGTTGTAGCCCACTACATCTGGATAATGTATGCCCCCATTTGATTTAATTTGGTAGAGTTTCTGCTGGGCTATTCGATAGCAACTGCCCTCCTGGATAAATCTATGAAAACAGAGCATTCATTTGTGGCACATCCACTTTAGTTAGAATCACTGGGAGTAACTGTAATGGATAGAGCAGACGGGGAACGACGTGGAGCAGACGGAACCAATGCAAGTTGGCTCATCCGAGGTAAGATAATGAAAGGCGGTCCACCCCTTTATATCATTACAAAGAACATAGATAACTGTTCCCACATTAAACTTATAAAGGTTCGATGGATGGTGGGGCAATAATATTCCTAGGTATGGTATTTCTATTTTAGCACTAATACTAATGTCAGGCGCTACTAATATTGGTTAAATTTGAACAGTTGCGGATGGGTGTCTATATCTGTAATCACACCCACTCCACACAAAAATCTGAACTTGCTCTCGCAACTCATGCAATCTAGATAGCCGCAAGCAGGGTATAATGGCCTGTGGATATGGCCAACACAATCTCACCTGATTGAAACCAGGTGTACCAAAAACAAACTGAATAACCCCTTGCGCTATTTAATTAGAGGCAACATGGCATGAATACACTCAATAGAATAATTATAAGATAATTTTAATATCTATAAAATCAATCATGTATAGGTTACATAGACATAATCATAAAAAATTGAGTTAATTAGTATGCGCATACAAGTAAAAAAGCTGAATGCTAAACCTACTAATTGAGCATAAGAGGTGGATCATATAGCTACTAGTGACCACATAGGGCTAATTCAATAATCATAAGTTGAAATGTCCTTATTTTTGTTATCAGAATAGAACAGTCCCATTAGATGTGCTCATAAATATTTCATGATTGATTATCATGTGGTGTGATAAAAATAAATATGGAGCTTTAGTTTAGGTATATACCAATATATGAGTTTAACCAATTGCTCATAAGGATGAATAGTTCTTTACATGTGGAAAAGATATCCAGAATATATGGAGGAAATTTGTATATCACCCGGGGCTTGGTGCACAGCAAGCACCTGTAGAAGAAAGCTCCCGTCTTCCACAGTCCGTAAGTGGCGTCCTCCGTCTCCCACTGTGTCTGGCTCTCGTGCACACACCTTTGATCGCTTTGAGAGAGAGAGGTTGGTCCGGCTCCCGGAGCTCTGCGCACTGCAGGCGCTATTCAGTTGATTTTGCTCCCGTCTTCAAGCCGCCGCATATAGCGTCCTCCCGTCTCCCGCTTGTCAATCTCGAGCAGCGCTGCACATCAATGTGGACCTATAAGCAATGTCCACTGGGTCACATAGGGCACCTTCTCTGACGCGTTTCGCTTCTAATTGAAGCTTCCTCATAGAGTAAAAACTTTTTACTCTATGAGGAAGCTTCAATTAGAAGCGAAACGCGTCAGAGAAGGGAGCAAAATCAACTGAATAGCGCCTGCAGTGCGCAGAGCTCCGGGAGCCGGACCAACCTCTCTCTCTCAAAGCGATCAAAGGTGTGTGCACGAGAGCCAGACACAGTGGGAGACGGAGGACGCCACTTACGGACTGTGGAAGACGGGAGCTTTCTTCTACAGGTGCTTGCTGTGCACCAAGCCCCGGGTGATATACACATTTCCTCCATGTATTCTGGATAGCTTTTCCACATGTAAAGAACTATTCATATATATGAGCAATTGGTTAAACTCACTTTTTGGTATATACCTAAACAAAGGCTCCATATTTATCTTTATCACACCACATGATATTTCATCATGAAATATCTATGAGCACATCTAATGGGACTGTCCTATTCTGATAACAAAAATAAGGACATTGTCAACTTATGATTATTGAATTAGCCCTATGTGGTCACTAGTAGCTATATGATCCACCTCTTATGCTCAATTAGTAGGTTTAGCATTCAGCTTTTTTACTTGTATGCGCATACTAATTAACTCAATTTTTATGATTATGTCTATGTAACCTATACATGATTGATTTTATAGATATTAAAATTATCTTATAATTATTCTATTGAGTGTATTCATGCCATGTTGCCTCTAATTAAATAGCGCAAGGGGTTATTCAGTTTGATTTCTATTTTAGCCCATTGTAAGGGGAACCGAGCTGCCCAATGTGGACAATTGGACCAGCTGTAAGTAGCATTGCTACTTAGCAATTGCTACAGAGCCCTTTGCCAGACACAGCACACGCAGAAAACGAGACCAGCCTACCACTACTGAATACTGCTGGGAATATTAGAACTGCGTGGTTGTGCTACATACAGATGCTTATACCAGAAGACTACTGGAACAATCGACCTGAGGGATGAAAGTTGGACAAGGAATTTAGAAACTCCAGGGATGTGACATGTCTGAACATGGAAAGCAGACTAGTTTCCTTTATTAATAAAGATATAGCGCAATGCCGCTATTATTTGTGCATGTTTTCATTCTACTGAATTGAGATACTAAAATCTACTAAAAGTGTACTTAAAAAGACAAAGCAGCATACCTGCATAGTAACTCTAAAGTGCCTGAAGAAATTAGGGCATCACATGAGACCATATGGCATTATTTGACTCCATTTTATTATAATTTATAACATTGCAGTGCTGCCTAATTTTTTTTTAGATACATTGATTGGTACAGTGGGTAAGCCCTGTGGAAACGGTTTTTGTTTTATATAGGAGTGGTTTGTACTGTGCCTTTTGTAAATGTTGGATTTTTAAGAATTTTTTGAGGTGGAAATACGTTACAATAAATGTTTTAAATATTATGCAATTGTTCAGTACTTGAAAAACACTTCTAACGTATTAATGATAAAATACAGTAGTGACTTTCATTATACTATAATTCACAAGCCCAGCACCAACACCACTATAAGCCACCACTTTATGAAGCACTATTAGCCTCTCTATGTTCCTTTCTAGCTTTCACATTACCACTATCTGCTGAATCACCATCGCAGTTTTATTGGTCCAGAGCAGCCACACATTTTGTTTTGAGAGTGCACTTTTCTTGTACACAAATACAATATACACTATCACGAAATTTTCACAGTTTTTTATAAGTTGCTTTTTATATCTAGAATGTGTACTGAGTGTATGTGATGTCTGATCGGTCTTTACATTGTATCACAAAACTACCACCAACTCGGTTCAAACCATGATACTTCTATCCCCTCTATGTGAATATTTTCTTTTAATTTGGTATTCCAATAGGAGTTTGCTTGTGGCCCAAGATAGTCTAAAGTTTAAATATTTTTGAACTCAACTAATAATTTATGCTTATCTCAGTTTGATTGTATTTTATAGGTAACAGAGGATCAAATCAAATTGCTAAGGATTCAGCGTTTAATACAAGAAAAGATGGATAAACCTTACCTAGATTACTCTTTACATGATACCATCTATAATCTGATACTTGATGGAATGCAAAAAAAAGCAGAGCAGCTCTATAAAGAATTTAAAATCCCCGACAAAAGGTAATTCTGTTTTCCTCAGTTTAAAATTTGTAGTTATTATATACTTATTAGACAATGTGAGCTTAAACATAGATGGCCTGATTCTGAGGTTGGAGTAAAGCAGAGCAAGTAAATTTGCACTTGGACATACCGTGTTGCAATGTAAGAGGTGCAGATAAAGTTGTTTTTTTTGCATGCAGGGTAAATACTAGCTTTTTATATGTAGCCCTCAAATACTGGGCAGATATATTTTTACACTGCAATTTACTGTAGATTTGATTTTGGACAAATAGTGAAAAGGTTTAATAAATTAGTAATACAGAATACGTGTTAATTTAGAGTGCTATGGCTATTTATAATCTAAATCAGATTATTAATAAAAATGGTAGAATAGAAGGAGATGCAGTCAAAATCCTGGCAGCCAGTATCCCGTTAGAAGACTGATAGGGGGAACCAGACGGTTAGAATCCAGACGGATCCTGGAGGTAAACGCAGGGTTTGGGATTAGGGTTAAGCACTAGGAGGAGGGTTAGGGCTAGCTGCAGGGGTGGATTAGGGGTAGGGTAAAATTACTTACAGAGATGTTGGGATTCTGTCCATTGGGATCCCGCTGTCGGTCTTCTGACTGTCAGGGTCCTGACTGCCAGGATTTCGTACCCAACCCACTTGAAGTATTACTTTAGTTTGTGCAGCGAACAAAGCAAGGGTACGAACCAGCGAACCAGAAGAAACCACAACCTTTTACAAAAACGTTTAGCAAATAATACATAAAATGCATTACATCCTCATGGCTTTTTAACTGTTATTATTATCCTTTATGCATATTGTGTAATAAGGGATCCACAGCGCCCAGTAACAGAGTACGTAAATGAAAACTCAAAACAGGGCAATAGTGACTTACAGTTGAAGACAATATAGGACAAGTACAGGGTAAATAAACACTGACATACAGATGAAGCCACGCTAATCGTGGCTCCGTCGGTGCCTAGTCGTGCCCGGTGATGCGGACCACCGGGAGCAAACTGGGTGCGCATACGTTGTAGACGCATACGCGTCCCTTTCAAACTTAATGGGAGCGTCTGTGTACGCTCGGCGGCGGGCCGCGGCGCAGGCACGCCGCTCGCCCCCCCAATGAGCGTGGCTCCATCTGAAAGTATCAGGATGGCCGATAACAGCCGGATTAGGTGCCTTTTGAGGATGGTTTAAGTAAGAGAAGGTTAATCACATGAGGGTCGAGGGCCCTGCTCGTGACAACTTACATTCTAAAGTTATGCTCCGGAAGACTAGTTACACAGCTCAAGCTTTGTTTTGTAAACCTGTTTACTAAATATATAGACTTCAGGAGCCTGATGTTTTTTATGCTTCCACATTCCTCCTGCCACTTTTACAGATTAAATATGCTTATCTTTTTGGACTAGGGATCTATTTACTAAGCTTTGGAGAGAGATAAAATGGAGAAGAGACCCAGTTGCCCAGCAGCTGGGACCAGCAAACCCCCATGGCCAACATGATGTAGTGTCCCGATCACCTAGCAAGGGTCAGGACCTGCAACAATGATGAGTAACGGCAGCTCATTACAGTCTTATTGAGACTTTGTGCTGTCATTGTGTAACAAGCATCCAAAATGACTATATGGTATTTTGGGGTCTACTACGCTTGCCCGACCGCAGGAATGCCGGTAGCGGGCCGAGCGCAAAAGAGCCCCTTGTGGGCTCGCTGGATACCCCAAGAGGGAGAATAGTTGTCGGGATCACGGCGCCTGTATGCTGAGCGCTGGGATCCCGACAGCCAGGATATCGAGTGCCACCCGGTGTTTTGGGAGCATTGCAGGGTTATTTTCCTAATGGGGCTGGGGAGGTTTGAATATTTCCATATGTTATGCACTCTGATCACTTTGTGCACTTTTTATATTTTCTTTGCCTGTATATGCCGACTGTT
This sequence comes from Pseudophryne corroboree, assembly GCF_028390025.1. Taxonomy (NCBI): domain Eukaryota; kingdom Metazoa; phylum Chordata; class Amphibia; order Anura; family Myobatrachidae; genus Pseudophryne; species Pseudophryne corroboree. Next base: position 260,774,997 of record NC_086450.1, read on the forward strand.
ACAGGTTCACTGCTCACTTTTCCATTTAATTGAAAATGGTGAGTATTAGAGTTCCAGTAACCAGGCTGTTAATCTCAGAGAATCAATTTTTTTCTTTATTCTCTCTCATATTGTCTGCATCTATATACAGTACACCCCAATGGTACTCTGACTTTGTTGTTAGCATTAAAGAGTACTGTATGGAGGAAAGCAGGAAATGGGGTATAACCCCACTTAAAATTCTGGTGCGTGAAGAACATATAAAATTAAAAAAACACCTCATGTAATATTTCTCTATTTTTTCAGGTATTGGTGGCTGAAGATCTCTGCACTGTCAGAGAAAGAAGATTGGGAGGAGTTGGAGAATTTTTCAAAAAGTAAAAAATCTCCAATAGGCTACCTAGTAAGTGCATGCCTCATATTGTTAATATGCATATCAAGAAAATATTTGAGTATGCTAATCTTTTTATATGACTTCAGGGATCTGTATGCAAAAGTATCTTTCCTTCATCTTTGGGACACTTAATGACCATGGGTTTAGTGAGTGTTATGCACACCAGTGCCTGCAGGAAAGTACTGGTGTCAGGACTGTTATGCACTCCAGTGCCTGCAGGAATGTACTGGTGTTTGAACTGTTATGCAAAACAAATGGACTTACAGACAGACTGGGGAATATGACATAACGTACACAGAAGGTGATAGGGTAACAAAATACACACAAAGTGAACAGAGAAGCCCAGAGGCTAAGGAACTGGGTATCTCCCTTGTATTAGAACTGCTCTGATGAGAAAAGCAAGATGTTGTGTTTTAATACGTAGAGAACCCGAAATGCTGTTGCTAAGGGCAACAGCAAAACCCTAAAGGGTTACCAACGGGTGTGGCAGTAAACTCCTTGGTCAGAGATGGAATGATAGACACAAGGAGAGTCTCCACAATCCTAATTCTCACTTGCAGTGCACAGGTTCAGCTTACTGCCACTAAACTGACCCCTAACACCTAGCAAAGTGAGACAGGATTAGACAGGCAAGTCTTAGAATACAGCCGCAAACTTGCTAAGTTCACAGAGTAGTAACAGAACCCCAGCAAGCTAAACGACTGACTCCAGTCTTACTGCTAGGTCTGGATTGGCAGAGTGTAATACCAAATCCCCAGGCCTATTTGCAGTAAGCAACAAACAAATACAAAGCTACACAGTACTGGCTAACTTTCAGAAACTGACTAACCAACAAAGATTCAGCAGCATCTGCTTACCCTGAGAAGAGGCCTTATAAAGCAGGTGCTGTCCACGCCCCACTCAGACCTCACAGACTGTGAGCACAAAAACCAGCACCGGATCCCCTGCCATGCACAGAGCCTATAACCACTGCACAGCAAAAGACCCGAACCGGAGAATCAGCTGCGCTCAGGTCACTCCGCTAGCACTTGTCTCCCGGTTGCCATGACGACGTGGCAGCACAGGGCAGGAGACCCTAACAGTGAGGGATAGAGGCGTCAGCACTTAGGGGTCTATTCATGAAGCAGTGGAAGGAGTGGAGAGGTGAGCCAGTCATTCAGCATTGAAGTAACATTTATAAATTGCTTACTATAAAATTATACAGTGCAGCTGATTGATTGCCATGGTCAACTTCTCCACTGGCTCACTTCTCTACTCTTTTCAATGCTTCATGAATAGACCTCATAATGAGCTAACTTTTAGCTGTATATAAGCTCCTCCCCTCCAACCCCTTTTCAGTTTTCATTAAGTGCTGTAAGGAATAGGTCAGCACTGAGTAGGGGTTGGGTATACGTTTCCGGCGGCCGGGATCCCAACGGCCAGCATACCAACGCTGGGATCCTGGCCACTGGAATGCCAGCAGGGGGGCGAGCGCAACGAAGACTCTTGCGGGTTCAGTGGCTTGCTGAACTCGCCACAGGTTCTAGTCCCACTCCATGGGTGTCGTGGACACCCACAAGTAGGAATAGCCCCTGTTAGCTGGTATTCCGTCTGGTGGCATTGTTAGTGTTCGGGATCTCGACTGCTGGCAACGTAACCGTTGAGTACCTTTTTAACTCTGGTTACATACAACTCCAGTCAGCAGCAGTCGCAGGCAGGAGGCGGCTGTGGCTGGAAGACAGGCATCCAAAATGTAAGTGAGTTGTGGCTCCATCAGGCAGTCCATAGCTGGTGGGGGGAGGGGACGTGGTGGCAAGGTGATTACCTCTACGGCTCATGGTTTGTATAGGATTTTGCTAGTACCCTGCAGGCAACAGGAGTCCACAATAAGATCCCCTGAAGTGGGGGGCTCACAGCCGGGCACCTGAAAACTGCAGCACCGCTTTTGGCAGCATGCTGAATGTCGTCAGAAGGGCTAGCAACAAGCTCCCTGAATGCCTACAGTGGCAGTGATTACAGATTGAAGTCAGCTGCATCGAGGAAGTGGAGACCTGGCTAGACCACCCTACCTATGGTAAGGGGGAATGGCTGGTTTGACGGCAATGGGTCTCTCTCTTACCATAGAAAATAATAATGTTGACAGTAGGGGCAGATACGCTCAGTGCCTAAATTCAGAAAAAGGCATCTAGCTGTGCAGAAACGCAATTTAGCGAAGAAGGAGAAAACCTAAAAATTGTTTGGTCCAGCAGCTGAAGAGTGGATCTGTTGATGACGACTGCAAAGCTTCTCTTCCCGCTCTCCTCAATACTCCATGTTGGAGTCTGGATAAGTATCTGACAAAATCATTTATATTTACTCAGATAGCTACTTTTTTTGTATATATGCTTTGTGTTTTATCAGTGTAAATACTGTTTGCGTGTATTTCTCTTGGGAACATTATGTCTGATCAGATTAAATCTGGAGGAGGGAAGTCCAGTACCTTTAATTTTTGTTCATGTTATCATGCTAAGTTAACAGCTGTGGACACACATGCTAAATGTACTGCTTGTACTGAAACACCACATCAGGTGTCAGAGACTTCGGCTAGCTCAGTGGAAGAGCCAGTCTGGGTTAGATCTTTTGCCTTTGTTATGAGTTGGCTATCCTTTAAATCAAGACACACATGGATTGCACAGGTTCTGTGGCTGATTAGAACAAGGTGTAATGCAGTCTTGAATTCAGCCAGCCACAGAACCTGTGTAATTCATTAGTGTCCTGGTTTAAAGGGATGGTATGGTAAGCATAGTTATGATGGAAAATTTGTCTAATTCTAGTAAATCTGGTTCACAGCATGTATCCAAGATAGAGTAGAATACAGATGTGTCCTCCTACATCCTTGCAGCAGTCACAGCCCTTCTAGTCACGCCATGCCTTGGCATGACCCGGTAGCGTTGAGCGTCTTTATGTGGACTTTTTCCCATTTAAATGCATCTGTTTTCCTTAAGCAAGCCATTGAAAAACACCTTCCCATACTACATCTGGACCCGGATTTAGCACCTTACATTAAAGACAAACTACAAATCAGTTGGCGGAGATCCGGTAACATAAGGATCTACTTGCGCGCAGTCATTTCGCGGGAGACAACACCAAATTGAAGTCTAGGTCACAAGAAATAACGGGGTCCTTCCCTTGCGGACAGTGCAATGCATGCCCGCAAATAGGCAAGACCAGTTCCATCGTAGATCGATATGGTGCTCAAATCCCCATCAAACACTACTTCAACTGCAACACACAGGCGTTAGTGTACTGCCTGGCTTGTAGTTGCAATTTGAAGTATGTAGTTATTACCACTCGCAAATTCAAAGAGAGGATTTTGGAACATGTGGGTAATTGCCGAAATGCTGCCACTGGTATTACCCGCATGAGAAAATGGACTACGGTAATCAGACATTTTTACTCTCACCACAAGAACTTCACCAAGGACTTTGGCCTAGATAAAGTAAATCTGGGAAAACTGTGGCGGTTTCTTAGCAGGTATATGTAATTCTCACATTTATTACCTCCAGAAATTATATATAAACATTCCACGTATTTGCCCTATGAAATTTTGCCCTACCTGTGTGTATCCTATAAGAGCACTTTATAAAACTCTAGACCTAGTGTAACACCTTCAGCTTGAGTAGCAAAAGCTATGGAGAAATTGACTGACATGTTGGTAGAAGGAATGCAGACGTATACACGTATACTTCTAACTTGGGTACTTGGGTGAGGCTGCCTTAGATACCTCTGTGATGCAGTCTAAGTTATCGGGGTTTGCAGTGGTTGCTAGATGAATAATGTTGAAATTATGGTAGGTGGATACAGAAACAGACATTTTGGATAATTTGCCAACTCTTCCTGAATTAAATAAAACGATTCTGAGGCCAAAGGATAAAGGGAGTTCCTTTTTGCCTTTAACAATGTCTTTTAAAACAAAGAATAGAACTTTTAGTTCATCCTTTAAACAGCAGACAGCCCAATCCTATTGAGGAAAGGGACAGTTTTCCTCAGCCAGAGGTTTAGTTACAAAGACTAACCTCCGAAAAGATCAGGACATTGCTCACAGACATGTGAGTAACATAGTCAGTGAGGTTGAAAAAAGGCTAGTATTCCATCGAGTTCAACCTGAATTATTTTGCATTCCCTAATATATGTAGGTTAAAGGCTATAGCCATGTATATCTTTTTCGGTTAGAAATTTGTCTAACCCATTTTTAAATGCATTGACTGAGTCCGCCATTACACCCTTCTCTGGCAGTGTTTGTGTATTTCATATGCGTATTGCCCTTACAGTGAAGAATCCCTTCCTGCGCTGAGTACAAAATTTATTCTCCTCAAGCCTTAGCAGGTGTCCGCGCATTTTGTGTAGAGCTCTCTTAGTAAACAAATCACATGATAGCTCCGCATATTGCCCCTTTATATATTTGTAAATACTAATCATATCTCCTCTTAGTCATCTCATTTCAGGTGTAAACATATCTAACCTACAAAAGCCTCTCCTCATAGTCCAGTGTCTCCAACCCCTTAATCAGTTAGGTAGCTCGCCTCTGATCCTTCTCAAGTTCTAATATTTTTTTTTTTTTATAGTGTGGTGCCCAGAACTGTACACAGTACTCTAGATGTGGCCATACCAATGATTTGTACAGTGGCAGGATTACGCTCTCATCCCTTGTCTCAATTCCCCTTTTAATGCATGCTAAGACATTAATTGCATATGTTGCTGCAGATTGACATTGTGTGTTGCTGCTAAATCTACTATCAATGAGCACCCCCAAATCCTTTTCTAATACAATTTCCTCTATTTTTCCCCAGTTTAATTGGAAGGTTGCCTGTTATTCTTAGTCCCAAAGTGCATAACTTTACATTTTTCCACATGAAACTTCATACACCAGTTCATTGCCCAAACTTCCAGTTTAAATAAATCACTCAGGAGAGACTCCACAGCCACATCTGACTTGATTACCCTACATATTTTAGTATTGTCTGCAAAAATTGACGTTGTGCTTTCTAGTCCTACTCCTAAATCATTAATAAATATATTAAACAATTGTGGCCCCAGCACAGAACCCTGATGTATTCTACTAATTACTTTAGCCCAGGTATAAAACATCCCATTAATCACCACTTCCTGTTCCCTGTTATCAAGCCAATTACTTACCCATTACCCATGTACAAATAGTGTCTCCTATACCGAGCTCCCTTAATTTGAAAATCAGCCTCTTGTGAGGAACTGTGTTGAAAGCTTTTGCAAAATCAAGATAAACCACATCTATTGTGTTGCCCTGGTCCAAATTGTCGCTTTCTATCTCATAAAAAATCAAATTAGTTTGGCATGACCTATTTCTCACAAAACCATATTGGTTCTTATTGATAGAATGGGTGTTCTCCAAGTAGTCCTGTATGCTGTCCCTTAGTGTATACTCCAATAGTTTCCCCACTATTGATGTCAGACTAACGGGTTTAAAGTTACCAGGATTAAGTTTAATACCCTTTACTTCCGCTATATGCCAGTGCTTTGGTACCATGCCTGATCTAAATGACTCAATAAAAATCAGATACAGTAGCCTTGCTATTTCAGCATTTAGCTCCATCAGAACCCTAGGATGTAGGCTATCTGGACCAGGGGATTTATTTAGTCTTATTTTTTTTTCTTCTTGGCATTCACAGACTACTTCCTCAGACAGATAGGTATTAAGTAGTGGGCCTTTATCAATACTATTGTTATTTTTACTCATTAATGCTAAAATCTGGTCTTCTCTAGTAAACACTGATGAGAAAAATGTGTTCAATATTTCAGCTTTTTCATTGTCATCATTTATCAGGAATCCCAGTTTGCTTTTTAATGGTCCTATAGTCTCTCTTTTAGCCTCTTACCATTTATGTATTTATAGAATTTTTAGGGTTAGTTCTACTCTCTTTAGCAATTTTTTTTTTTTTGTTTTCTATTTTAGCTGCTCTGATTTCCTTTTTTTTTTCATTTTTTGTTACATTCCTTGTAGTACTGGAATGACTCTGCCTTCCCGTCTGATTTGAAAGCTTTGAATGCTCGCCTCTTTTTATCCATTTCTTCCTTAACTTTTGATTAACCACATTGGTTTGAATTTAGTGCTCTTATTTTTACTGTCCAAGGGGATGCCCTTATGGGTATATTTGACAAGCATCGTTTTAAAAACATCCCACATTTTGGCCGTGTTTTTTCACTGAAACAAAGTTCCCCAATCTATGTCCATTAGTGCGTGTTTCAGCATGTTAAAATTTGCTTTTTTAAAGTTAAGAGTCTTAGTTGTACCCTGCTGCTTTTGAATGCTAATCTCGAATGTGATCATATTATGATCACTGTTACCCAAGGTCTCGCCTAATGCAGTATTCGCTATTATTTCCACGTTGTTAGTTAGTACCAGGTCTAGTATAGTCCCTAATCTGGTTTGTTCCTCCACTCTTTGCGACTATTTCCTTAAGCATATTTAAGAACCTTTTTACCCTCCCTAGCTGTATTACATGATTCGCTGGCCCAATTTATGTCAGAATAATAAAAGTCCCCAATGATTAGGACCTCCCCCAGCCCTATAGCTTTCTTGATTTGTATCAAGAGTTGTGCTTCCTCAATCGCACTAATATCAGGCGGTTTATAACATGTCCCTATTAAAAGTTTGTTGTACTTTTCTTTCCCATAGAAATTTCAACCCATAGTGTCTCCACAATATCTCAAGTTCCCTCGTAAATACCCTCCTTTAAGTATGGTTTAAGAAATGGTTTAACGTAAAGACATACACCACCCCCTCTTTTAATAGCCCTGTCTCTCCTGAAAAGAGTATATCCCTCCAAGTTATTTACCCAATTGTGGGAGTCATCCCACCATGTCTCTGTGATACCTATTATATCGTATTGTTCCTTCATTGCAAGCATTTCTAGTTCCCCCATTTTGCCTGAAAGGCTTCTTGCGTTTGTAAGCATACATTTTAGGTTAGTGATATTCTTATCTATTTGTCTATTCATTGGTATCTTTTCCCTTCTTACTTTAGTATTCCCTGATTTTCCAATTCTTGCTGTATTTTCCCTCCCCCCTTCTCCACCCTCATTATACTTACTACCTCCCCCTTTGCTGTACTCCGTAATGAACCCGAATTTTCTTTCTAAACCCTCCCCCCAGACATCTAGTTTAAAATCTCCTCCAACCTTCTAACCATCCTGCCCCCCCCAGTACTGCTGCCCCCTCCTCATTCAGTTGCAATCCATCGCAACAAAAAAGATGGCGCCTGACTGAGAATTCCGCCCAGTGTTCCAGTAACATAAACCCTTCTTTCCTACACATAGACCTAATGAAAAAGGTTATGTTATAAGCATCTTGGGACAAACTACGAGATTATATTTTTGCAACAAGATGGCCAAACGACAAAAAAAAAATAGAGAGACTTACAGTGCATCAGGCCATATAAGGCCTTTTGGATTCTAAGGTAATCATCCCTGTACCCAATCACCAGAGAAAGGTAGGGGTTTATTCCAACCTATTTTCTGGTCAAAATACAAGACAGGTGTCACAGACCCATCTTATAGGAATTAAATTTATAGATAGACAAATTCAGGTTTCAGTCTATTTCTTTGCATGCCAACACCTTGTTTTCAGTCCATCATTGGGATGGATGCAAACAAGGTGTTGACATGCTTAGAAATCAAGGATGCCTATCTTCACATACCCATTTGGGAGGTGTTTTAGAGTCTGTTAAGATTTGCATTCGGGGAGAAGCATTTTCACTTTAGTGCACTGACTTTTGGACTGGCAACAGCTCCCCATGTACTGTATTTACAAAGGTCATGGCAGGTATGGCAAGTATTCTAAGGAAAAGGTATATTGGTTGGTGCAAAAAGGGAAAAAATTCTAATTTTTTATTTTACTAGAGTGCTTACTTTCCTACAGGCTGGTTTCTCTTTAGGTCTCAGGCTAGGATCACTGAAGGTGCAGGCATCCGCTCTCTCTATTTTTTTTTTAAATTCAATAGTTTTTATTTGAATTTTCAAAGTTTACATCAACACTTCACTCAAAACAAACATAAAACTACATACATACACGGAATGCATGGAAACAGCTGTACATAAATAAGGCACATAGTAACTTTTGCGAAACTAATGTCACGTAAGTCAAACAATCACATAGTCACAGCGTCTGAGAGTAGCACACCTCTATCTTATTCCTTCCAGTATAGGCATAAGCATAGCAGAACAAGCATAATACATCTCAATACAGCTCAACAAGGCCGGCCGCGAGGGTGCCCACCCCCAAAAATCCCAGAGTGAAGGCGAGAGATGCAGCTCAGGACCCTATCTCTCCCTGAAGTATTTAGAGTCTATCCACCTACCCCATATCGTAAATAATTTCCTCTCCACCTTCCTCGCCAGGAACACAAATTTTTCGTGTGCAACAGTTTCATTGACCAGGGATATCCAAGCCTTAATTGACGGGGCCTCGCCCGCCAGCCACAGCCGGGCTATACAGACCCTAGCTAGAGCACAAAGATTAGTAACATATCTCTTGCAGGGTGGATCTAAGGCCTCCTCGTCCACAATCAACAGTGTACACAATGCAGGCGTACATATGGAAGATGGAACACCCGTATCACACATGGTGCGTATAACAGCCGTCCAGAACCGAGACACGCCAGGGCATACCCAAATTAGATGCCAGAAGTCGGCACCCGCGGCTCCACATTTGGGGCATTGCGAGTTATGGGACCCCCCAATATGTGCTAACCTCACCGGGGTCATATATACTCTATGCAGGATGTATAGTTGTATTTGTTGGTACCTAACAGATGAAGTGGAAATCCGATGGGCTCCCACAGCAGTATTCCAAGCATCGTCTGATAATGTACCCACGTCTGATTCCCACCTATCTCGAAGAGTAGTTAGGGGATCTATATGATGCATCTGGAGAATACGACCATAAATTTTAGAAACCAGGTGTCCCGAGTCCAGCGTCTGCATCATTAATTTAACCGGGGAATCAACGAGGGCTGGGGGACCATTTGGAAACTGGGCAGCCAGAGCATGTCTCAGCTGAAGGAATCGGGAAAAAAAACCTGAGGGGACATTATGTGTCTGCTGGAGTTGTTGGAATGAGGTAAGGGTCTCATCTTTATATAAATGTCCTAAAGAGTGCACTCCCCAGTTACCCCAAACCTCTCGGACCTGAAGATGACACAGTTCCGGCAGCCCGTAAGCATTATCCAGTGGGGTATCCGGATCAACACCGTGACCCCGCATCACAGAGTGCACCAATTTCCATATTAGGATGGATTGCTTAATAAGTGGCAATGTGGACATTTTGATACTACCACAAAGGAGTAGCTGTAATGGGGAGCCCCCTGGGTAGTCATGGTGCAGCATCAGCGAGTGCAAAGCCAGGGCATCGAGGTCGGTAACCCACTCCCAGACATGTGCCAACTGTGCCGCGTAATAGTAAAAACGGAAGTTGGGGAGAGCCAGTCCCCCCATTTCCCGTGACCTGGTCAGGGTATCTATTTTCAACCGTGCCCGCTTACTAGCCCACACCAGAGAGGGAAGCAGCCCATTTATTTGTTGAAAGGTCCTCTGCGGAATATAAACGGGAGAGTGCTGTAGGACATATAGAAGTTTGGGCTGGAAGACCATTTTTACCATATTAACCCTCCCCGTAACCGTTAAAGGTAATTTTCCCCACGCCTTCACCCGACTGCAGAGATATGTTATTTGTGGGGTAATATTTAGGGAGGGGAATTTTTGAGGATCATTAGACACCCAAATACCCAGATATTTGAAGGAGTCCACCCACCGCAACGGGAGAGCCACCAACGGGGAATTAGGAACTTCGCCCTGAAGTGGGATAATAAAGGATTTCTCCCAATTGATCAAAAGCCCAGAGTATCGCCCAAACCCACCAATAATTTGTAAAATCCTAGGCATAGACTCAGCATAGCGATCCACAAACAGTAAAACATCATCGGCGTATAGGGCCACCCTGTGTTCACGAGCACCCACCTTAAAGCCAGAGTATCCGCTCTCAGGAGGCACGCGAGGGGCTCTATGGCTATAGCAAACAGGGTAGGAGACAATGGGCAGCCCTGTCGCGTACCTCTAGACAGGGGGAAGGAATGAGATACGAATCCATTGACCGCCACTCTCGCTGAAGGGGAGGAATACATCAGTCGGACATATTTAATGAAGTTCGGGCCTATACCGAATCTACGCATAACTTCCCACAGGTAGGCCCACTCCACAGAGTCGAAAGCCTTAGCGGCATCCAACGAAACAACTATAGAGGAGGTGGGGTCCCTACGGGGAATTTGCAGATGTGTGAACAGTCGTCTAAGGTTAATGGATGTCGATTTATTGGGCATAAATCCCGTCTGATCCGGATGTATAATTTGGGAAATAACTGTATTTAATCTGCCAGCCAGCACCTTAGCCAAAAATGTTATATCAGTGGGTAGGAGGGCTATAGGGCGATAGGACTCAACTCTCCTGAGATCCTTGTCAGGTTTAGGGATAACTACAATCACTGCCTCCGCCATAGACTGGGGGAGAGACTCCTGCGCAAAGATCTGGGCATACAACTCGAGTAGACGAGGGACAAAGAAGTCCAGGTGATGCCCATATATCTCAGAGGGTATACCATCAATTTAATAGCAGATCATCTTAATGATTATTTTTGCTCAGTATTTACTACTGAAAGAGAGGGGAAGGGGCCACAGTTAAGTTGCAGGGATATTCAGGAAAATGAAACAAGTACATTTACAGAGGAGAAGGTCCTAACAGAACTCTCAAAGCTGAAAGTGGACAAATCTATGGGGCCAGATGGGATACATCCAAGGATATTAAAAGAACTTAAAGAGGTGCTGGTAGCACCATTGACAGAATTATTCAACCAGTCATTAGCTACAGGAGAAATTCCAGGGGACTGGAAAAGAGCAAACGTAGTCCCACTGCACAAAAGTGGAAGCAAGGAAGAGGCAAACAACTACAGACCAGTGAGTCTTACATCAGTAGTAGGGAAATTGATGGAAACACTCTTAAAAGAAAGAGTTGTAGATTATCTCAAATCCGGCAATTTACTGGATCCCAAACAGCATGGATTCACTGGGGGGAGATCATGTCAAACAAATCTTATTGACTTTTTTGATTGTGTGACTAAAGTGATGGATAAAGGTGGAGCCATGGATATAGCTTATCTAGACTTTAGTAAGGCTTTTGACACAGTTCCACATCGCAGACTGCTAAATAAACTTGAAAGTTTGGGATTGGATATTAGGATTATTGAATGGATAAGATCTTGGTTGAAGGATAGAAAACAGAGAGTTGTGGTAAATGGAGTGCATTCACAGGAGGGAAATGTTACCAGTGGAGTACCCCAGGGATCTGTACTTGGACCAGTGCTTTTTAATATCTTTATTGGTGACATTGCAAATGGCATTAAAGGGAAAGTATGCCTTTTTGCAGATGACACAAAGGTATGCAACAGGGTAGACACACCAGGTGGGGTAAAACAAATGATTGAGGATCTAGGTAGACTAGAGGAATGGTCAAGAGTCTGGCAATTACAGTTTAATGCCAAAAAATGCAAAATCATGCACTTGGGTCTCAAAAATCCTAAAGCTAAATACAGTATTAATGGCACTATACTGGAAACTACTGAGGAGGAAAGGGATCTAGGAGTCACTATTTCAGATGACTTAAAAGCAGGTAAGCAATGTAACAAGGCAATGAGGAAGGCTAGTCAGATGCTTGGCTGCATTGGGAGAGGAATCAGCAGCAGAAAGAAAGAAGTAATAATGCCACTGTATAGGTCATTAGTACGGCCTCATCTAGAATACTGTATTCAGTTCTGGAGGCCATATCTTCAAAAGGATATTAATACATTAGAAACTGTACAAAGGAGGGCAACTAAAATGGTGCATGGCCTACATCACAAAACATACCCAGAAAGACTAAGAAATCTCAATATGTATAGTTTGGAGCAGAGAATGGAAAGGGGGGACATGATAGAAACTTTCAAATATATCAAGGGTTTTAACAAAGTCCAGGAGGGAAACATTCTCCAAATGAAGAGAAGCAATAGGACACGAGGACATGCACTGAGACTGGAGGGGGGGAGGTTCAGGGGAAATTTGCGGAAAAATTATTTCACAGAAAGGGTAGTGGACAAGTGGAATAGCCTCCCATCAGAGGTGGTAGAGGCTAAGACAGTAGAGCAATTTAAACATGCATGGGATAGACATAAGGATATCCTTACAAAGAAATAAGGATCAAATAAGGTTAGTGATAAAAAATATAAAAAATAAATAAATAAATAAAAAATAAGGGGCAGACTAGATGGGCCAAGTGGTTCTTATCTGCCGACAAATTCTATGTTTCTATGTTTCTATCCAAGCCCGAGGCTTTACCACTAGGGGAGGCCTTGATAGCAGCCATAATTTCATCTGATGAGATAGGTGCCTCTAACAAGTCGCAAGCCTCACTGGACAGGGTGGGGAACCGAACCTTGTCTAAATAATCGCTTAGGTGTGACTGAGTGCACTCTAATTTAGATGCATACAGGTGGCTATAATAGGATACAAATTCAGCCGCCATTTGTGGGGTCTGAGTCAGAGATATGTCATCAGAGTTCATAATCTCAACAACCACACTATTAGGTCTATCACCCCGGGCCAAAGATGCCAGGTACGACCCCGGTCTATCACCAGTAGCGTAGAAAGTATGGGATGAAAAAAGGAGTCTATGCTGAGTCTTCTCCATTAGGTACTCCCTCCATTCCCTCTGAACCGATAACCAGGCCGCCCTAGAGCTGTCTAAAGAATCTTGTAGGTATTGCAATTCTGCAGCCACACTCTGGGCTTCCAGCACCGCCTCCCGTCGCTTATAGAAAGACTTCAAGCTAGATACCCGTTTAATCAAACTCCCCCGCAGGAAGGCCTTAAACGTGTCCCATAGTGTAGAGATAGCCGTATCGGCGCTATTTAATTCAAAGAATTCCCGCCATGCGGCCACCAGGTCAGAGCCGTCCCCCATGTGTACAAGCCAAAATGGGTTAAATTTCCATACAGCCTGGCCCCTAGAGCAATTAAAGTCTAAAGTAAAGGTCAAAGGGGAGTGATCTGATATACCTCTAGTCTCGTATCTAATACTACCAACCCGGGGGATCATGTCGTTCGAGAGGAGGGCCAGATCAATCCTGGAGAACGAAGAATGGGAGTGAGAGAAACAGGAGTATTGTTTAAGAGACGGGTGTCTCAATCTCCAAGGGCCGACCAGGCCCAATCCCGACACCACATCTGCAAAGGCGGACTTCCCAGGACATGCAGCAGACGGAGACATAGAGAGCCTATCCATCGCCGCATCTAGCACATTATTGAAGTCCCCAAGGCAAATAACCGATATCCCGGGGGATGAGGCCATAAACCCAGCAGCTTTTTTAAGAACCTCAGCAGGGGAGTAGGGGGGGGGGGGGGGGGGGGCACATAGACAGCCATAAGGAGGACAGGGACATAGAATAGTCTACATTTCAAGAACACACATCTCCCCCATGGATCTGTCTGCATGGATTCCAGTACAAAGGGGACAGTCCGCCTAATAAGGACTGAAACCCCACGAGAGGCCGAAGTGTGCACGGAGTGGTACGCCCATCCCACCCATGGCCTCTTCAATGAGAGAGTCTTACTCCCCACCAAATGCGTTTCCATAAGGCAGACCACATCAGCCGCATAGTTTTTGAGCTGTCGGAGTACCAGGGACCTCTTAATTTTATCGTTAAGCCCTCGCACATTCCACGCTAACACTCTAATCCCAGCCATATTGCATCAAAAGTAAAACACATGTAGCACCCCGCGGCCAGCCCGTTCTGCCGTGCACAGATTCAGTCATCAGACGCCCATGTTTAAGTAGTACAGCAACATACCATGTCCATTCACAACATACCTTTCCACACAAACAGTAAATACAACCCAAAACCTTCCCCCTCCCCCCTCCCTGTATACCACCCCGAACCTGCAGCATACTTGGATCCCAGAACTAAATGCAACTACCTAAAAGAAAAAAATTTAAGTCGCAAAACTTCGTAGCACCATTAACCAGTGCATACACACCGTGGTCGGGGCCAAGAATATAATGACTCTCGGGAAATATAGAGGTAGTCTCCAGCCACCAACCACCACCCCCCGAAAAAATGGGGGGGAAATCATATAGATCCACCCCCTAGGTCTATTCGTGCCAAAATAATTCCTACACAAATATCAAAGAGCCAAGCATAGCAAACCAAACATATTACCCCCCTCCCCCCGCTCCCCCAGAAATACAAAATATAATAAAATAAAAAGATAAAAAAAGAGGGGGGGGGAAAAACAGGAGGTAAGGAAGGCTCGGAAGCATACCATAGATATCAGAGTAGGCTGGCGAGTATTCATATACCCTGTTTGAGGCTTGAAAACAGAGCAGTGGAGATAAGTGGACATCAACAGCAGTCAACCACCCCCGCATCTTATCGTTTCCCATTAAATAGCTGACATATGTTAATCAATTGTAGTAAATACCAAAAGATAAGGAAAATAAAAAAGGAAACACAGGAGAAAGTCAGCATCAGGGCTAGGCCGGAGATTCACGGATTTGCAAGGGCACGCCTCGCCGGGAATCGGCTGTCCAGCCACACCATGGCCTCACGGGGAGTTGTGAAAAACTTTGTTTCCCCATCAGCCACTACTCGCAACTTGGACGGGAAAAGCATGGCGTATGGCAGGTCAAGTTCACGGAGCCTCCTCTTAACAGGCAGGAACTGAGCTCTATCCTTTTGCACATCCACCGCGAAATCCGGGAATACAGATATAGGCGATCCATTCCACTTTAACGGGCCTTTGGTACGAGCCAACCTCAGAACTGTGTCCCGATCACGGAAGTGGAGGAATTTAGCAATAAAGGTGTGGGGTGGAGCCCCTGGAGGCAGCGGGCGCATCGGAACTCTATGGGCCCGTTCAACAGTGAAGTAAGGTGAAAACTCATCAGAACCAAAGGCATCCCGGAGCCATTTTACGAGAAACTCTTCGGGAGCCGAGCCCTCTTCCTTCTCGGGCAGACCAATAAAACGGACGTTATTGCGCCGCAGATGTCCCTCCATGTCTGTCATCTTTCTGCGCACATCTGTCATCTGAGATTCCAAAGCGTCAGTGCGGCGACCCAGTGGGCCGACAGAATCTTCGATATTGGATATGCGGGTCTCAGCTTCCCCCACTCTCTCTCTCACCCTCTGAAGGTCTTGATGGATAATGGAGAGATCAGACTGTACTTGCCCGATTTTATCAGCCAGACGCGCCTCGCTGGCGGTGACCGCATCCAGTACTCTCTGCAGCGCGGCATCCGGAGGGTCAGAAGAGGCGGAACTGTACGCAGGGGATGGGGGTGATGTCTCATGTCTTACGCTCTCCCCCCTTCGCTGTTGCGGGCCAGGATCACAAACAAACTTATCCATTGCTCCTGCATTCGCGACAGCACGGTGACCGACCCTCCAGTTAGCAGGGTATATCAAAGCAAATACAGGCAGAGAAGAGTGTGATAGTGTATATATATATATGTATAGATAGACAGCAGGGCCAGAGTCACGAGATATACCACAAAGTGGCCGCTTAAGCAGGGATGGAGGGACCGCCACCCCCAGGGCGCATAGAACCAGTCCCCCGGCAGCAGGCTCCAGACACAGCAGGGAAGCTCGCCCTGCAGTTAATTCAGGCCGGGTTGGCAGGCCAGGAGAGAGAAGCAGGCGGAAGGAGGGAGGGAAGTGTGCGCCCAGTAATCTCCGGCAGCCCAGACTCAGCTGCAGGTGTTGTCCTCCCCCACTTCAAGTATTGTGTGCCCTAGTACCTGGTTCCAGCGTGGATGTGGACACAGAGCATCAGGGGGGGCAGAGGATAGACACTGGGGGCAGGCAGCTAGCTGTGTGTTCCCCTCCGGGTGTCGCACACAGCGAGAGGCAGTCCAGACCCGCGGTCCGTGCTCCGGCGATTCGGCTGGCTGTAGCGGGCGGCGGCGGACAACGGGAGCCGCACTTCCGGTCTCCCGTACCGCGCGAGTCCGCGATGTCAGAGCGGTGCAGGGAGCCTCACACAGGACTCTCCCCTGGCAGTGTAGGAGGCGATCAGAGTAACGGAGGACATCCCGGCGCCCTCCTCGGCCAGGTAATCAGCCAGTCGCCGCGGGCAGTAGCGGGGAGGAGAAGCCGGACTTCCGGCTATAGCACGAGGCAGTAGTCCCAGCGTGGGTCAGGGCCCACCAGCACACAGGGCTCCAGAGCCTCCGCAGATGATCGCAGCAGGATTAAACCCAGTCCAGGGGGAGCAGGAGGCATTCAGATCGCAGCAGGATTAAACCCAGTCCAGGGGGAGCAGGAGGCATTCACTCAGCTATGGCCCCAGTATCAGACCCAGGGGGGGAAATCAGGATGTGTATTCAGGATGATATGGCTGGAGAGCTGCACACTGCAAGTGCTACTCCATGCCCGTCCAGGCCACGCCCCCCGCTCTCTCTATTTACTTTCAGAAGAGATTGGCTATTATCTAAAAAATTAAGACTTTTTCTGCAGGGTGTTTTAAACATACAACCACTATATAGGCATCCTGTAGAGCCATGGGATTTAAATCTTGTATTGGCCGCTATCCAGGCACCTCCTTTTGACCCTGTAAAGGAGGTAGATCTCAAATGTATATCTTGGAAATTGCCTTTTCTACTGGCCATTACATCAGCTTGAAGCTTTATTCTACAAATCTCCCATTTTTAGTCATCCGTAAGGATAGAGCAGTGTTTCGTACATGTCCTTGATTTCACCATTAACCACTTAACTGACGCTCCGAAATTGTCGGTTTTTTTTTATGAGTGAATTAGGTGAAGAACATGAATTTAACCCTATCCCAAATGATTTTAGTTAAAAAAAAAAAAAAAAAAAGGAAAACAAATTTTTTTTTGCATTTTTTCGTTAAAATATTTTTCCCAAACATCGAAACATCGATCGGGAACATCGGACCATCGCGGCTTTCATTTTGAAAGCCAAGACAGCCTCGAGGTATGCAGGGGGGGGGGGGGGGGGTCTGGGGGCAGCCAGGGAGGGTTTATTTACACTCCCCAGCGGCTGCCATTGTCTGCAGCCGCTGGAGAGGACAGATCCTGCCGTGCGGGAGAGTGCAGGGAGGCAGAGGGACCTTCCGGTCCCTCTGACAGCAGCAGCGGAGGGAAGTTTCTCTTCCCTGCCGCTGCTAACACTCCCTATCTGACTGGTCGCATCCCGTGCGACCAGGTCAGATAGAGCACTTGCAGGCATGGTCGCATCTGATGCGACCATGCCAGGCAAGTAGTTAAGTAGTGTCCGATTACCATTTAAATCGGGAAATAGCTAGTCCCTCTTTTTCTAAAGCAGACAAGGCAATTAGTAAAGAGAAATTGTCCTTGCTGATTTCTTATTTTTTTTATTTTTAATACATTTGCAAAAATCTCCAAAAACTTTTTTCACGTTGTCATTATGGGGTGTTGTGTGTAGAATTTTGAGGGAAAAATGAATTTATTCCATTATGGAATAAGGCTGTAACATAACAAAATGTGGAAAAGTGAAGCGCTGTGAATTCTTTCCGGATGCACTGTACCTGGACAGGACTGCAAGTAATAGCAAAAAAGATTGTTTATTCATGCTTAAAAAAGAGGTTGGCAAGCATGTAAGTATGTGATAAATGGATTATGGCCACAATTAAGCAGGCATGTACTGGGGCTAATAGGCTTGCTCCAGTTAAGATTTCATGGGTAGTGTGGAATGGGGCATCCATGGAGCAGTTATGTAGGGCAGCTACATGGTCCTCTGTTCATACAGATTGAGCCATGCTCATCTTAAGCATGTTGCATCACAGCATGTTGCATGGTGTGCCAGGCTACGACTATTTGCAGCAGCCTGGCACACCATGCAGCAAGCCGTATTTCAACATGCTCCAATCACAACAAAGATGAGCATGGCTACATCTATACATTCCCCAAATTTTATACTTTTCATGACTTTTATGTTGCTCTCCAGTGCGCATGTGCCACCTGCTGTAGCACTGATGTCTCCGTTACCCTCCTGGCCAGCTAACTAGGATCTCTGCCTGCCTCCACAGCACATGCTGGGGAGGAAGGGGCTCTGCATGCTCGGGAGGAATGCTGCTGCTGGGTAGTGGGGGGGTGTTTACCTGCTGCCACTACTGGTATGAAGAATGAGGGGTAACGGGCACGCATGTTTAATGAGGGGGAAGGTTACCAGCTGCCACCGCTGATGCTATAAAGAAGCCGCAAAGGGGGGGGTTGCAAGGTGCTCTTGTTTAATGGGGGGGTGGGACTGATGACTGCCACTGTGTTGTGGGGAAAGGAGGGGAACACAGTCACCATTGTCATCTGGGTTGGGGTGAGTCGGTGTTGGGTGTCAGTTGCTGTGTTTGGAGTGGGGGGAGTAGGTTGAATGGCTACTGTGTACTAAAGGTGGGGGGGTCTGTGTACTATATATACCGTGTGTGTGTGTGTGTGTGTGTGTGTGTATGTATATATATATGTATATATATATATATATATATACACACTGTGTGTGTGTGTGTGTGTGTGTGTGTGTGTGTGTGTGTGTGTGTGTGTGTGTGTGTGTGTGAAAATATGTATGTATATTTGTTCTTCATAGGCTCCAACATAGCTAAATGGATCTGGGCAGAACTTTGACACAGGAAGCCTGTTCTGGGCCTTTCGCTGGATGAATTTGGATAAAAAAAAATTTAATGGCCATAATGACCTCAAATAACTGACTGATATAACCATGCATCAATTACTGACAGAAATGGAGGTATGAAGACATAAAATGTTGTGTACCCAAAAGTCTTGAAATAGCTGGGGATCAGGGTTACTGGCGACGCCCCAAAAATAATAACGACACCGGGCAGTCACCTCATGGGTGTGTTGGAAGAGCTACTAAACTATTAATTATTTTTAATATGTTGACAGGCAAATCCGGCTCATTGATAACTTAGTAACTGTAAAATTTAAACCAGAGCAGCGCTGGGTACTTCAGCTTAATATATATATATATATATATATACAAGGATCCACTGCACTCGCCATTCCCAGGAGTGGGGTGCACTCACATTCTCCCCACCCCTAGGTTGGGGTGGGGTGGGCTGTGACCACCGAACGCAAATATACATATACAGAGAACCCTGCTAGCTGTATGTATACATTATTTTCACTTTGTATATATCGTGGAATATCTTTTGTACTTATGTATCAGCTTTTAGCGATATATATTTATTATTGTATCTACAGGTGTTACTTTGTAATTTGTACTTCTGTATAATATCTGTCATGTGTTGAAGTTGCCATTCTCAGGTGATTGTATTTGTTTTTTATTAGGCCGGCTGATTCAGTGTGTGCGAGTCCATTATTGGCGTGCACACCTTGACTTAGTTGACCGGAAATGTGTCACGTGTGTATGTATATAAGGTAACTTTTGTTTCACGGCTGTATTGTCCTGATGAAGAAGTGAAGTAAAACTTCGAAACGTTGCATTAAATTACCTGCCTTTGAGTCTTCATTGATCCGGGTGCCGCCTCACTGCTTTATATATATATATATATATATATATATATATATACACACACACACAAGGATCAACTGCCCTCGCCATTCCTAGGAGTAGGGTGCACTCATGTACTCCCCATCCAGGTTGGGGTGCGGTGGGCTGTGACCACCGAACACAAATATACATATACAGAGAACCCTGCACTCTCCTTGGCAGCTTCATTCACTCTAATGCTTTAGTATACATCTGAATAAACAATGGGGTTTTGGTTTATGAATTGTACAATGCATGTAAGCTTGCGGGCCACTCCATGGGACCCCATTTTGCCGCAAGTCCTACTCTATCACATAAACTTTCATGGGAATGGCGAGTGCAGTGGATCCTCATGTGTGTATAATAAGGTTAATTTTTAATTGGACTATTTGTGATCATATATCTCTCTCATGCACCCCTAAGCGCATGGTTCTCTGTATATGTATATTTGAGTTCGGTGATCACAGCCCACGGCACCCCAACTCTAGGGATGGGGAGTACGTGAGTGCACCCCTCTACTGGGAATGGCGAGTGCAGTGGATCCTCATGTGTATAATAAGGTTAATTTTTAATTGGCCTATTAGTGATCATATCTCTCTCTCATGCACCCCTAAGCTCCTTTACTTTTAACCTGGGTCAGCTGCTGTTTAGGTGTGTTGGTGACTGTCTCACTTTGAAAGCCAGAAGTCAGTTCGCGGGTGAGCTTTACACTAGGGAAGCACACTTGTGTAGTTGTGTTGGTGACTGTCTTACCTTTTATAGCACGGCATAATATGAGTGTCGGTTAAAGATGATAATGCCTGATCTGTCTGAATGATGGGCCACATTTGTTTGGCCTTGTGGACCACCCATTTGCTGTCTGTGGTGTATGTGTTGACCCAGGTTAGTCTTTTATTACCTGGGTCCATATGACACCTGGCTGGAGACAAAATTTGTTCACGTGATATATTCAAAACCTTGGACTTAGCTGCCTGCAGTGCTCGCACTGGATAACCTCGTTGTGCAAATTTGCCCAACATGTTATCCAGGGCTACCACTGTTTCGAGGGGATCTGAGATGATCCGCCTTACTCGCAAAAATTGCGAGTAAGGTAATCCCCTTTTGAGGGCCAGGGGGTGAAAACTTTGGTGACTAAGAAGCATGTTCCGGTCAGCAGGTTTAATGTAAATAGATGTTGATACCCCTTGACCAGAGCAGGTGATGGATACATCTAAATAGTTTATGGTGACCTCATCAACAGTATAAGTGAATTTAACTGCTTGAGCTGTCAGATTGTGTTTGTCCCATAGGTGAACTAAATCCTCCTTGGAACCCCGCCAGAATACCAGCAAATCATCTATATAGCGTTTATAGTAAACTACCTGTTGCATTACTGTTGGATTCAAATAGAACATGTTTCTCTACTTGATACATGTAGGCGTTGGCGTACGATGGGGCCACCGCGGACCCCATCGCACAACCCGCCTGTTGTGAATAAAATACGCCATTGAAGATGAAATAATTGCGACTAAGTACCAAGTGCAATAATTCCAAGAACACTCCTAATTCTGGGCCTAAGTACAAGTCATTGTCCTGCAGGAACAGACGCACTGCCTCCACTCCAGCATCATGAGGAATGCAGTTGTAAAGGCTAGTGACGTCTGCACTGCAAAACAATGTGTGCACTGGCAAATCGCCCAGATCCTGCATTTGTATAAGGAGGGAAGTGGTGTCTTTGAGATAACACGGAATGGCTTGAACACATGGGTTGAGGAACGCATCAATGTATACTGAGACCGGATGGTACAGAGAACCCCGGGCCGACACTATCGGTCGGCCAGGGGGATCCGCCAATGACTTATGTACCTTAGGCACCATATAAAAGAGAGGCACTTTGGGGAAATCAACACACAACGCTTGCCTGACTTCTGTAGAAATAAGCCCCTGTTCACAAATGCCCTGTACATATTGATCTAACTCAGTTTTGTACTCAATGGTGGGATCTCTAACCAATTTTTTATAGGTAACAAGATCATTAAGCTGGCAATCACACTCAAGTATATAAGCTTCTAGGTCCTGAACTACTATGGACCCCCCTTTGTCAGCTTTACAGACTACTATGTCCGTTTGATCAGATAACCCCTTAAGTACAACTCTCTCCTATCTAGACATGTTACTAAAGAAATCGTTAGAAGGAATATTGCCCTCCCTTTTCAACATCCTAAGAAATGTTCTGATGGATGGATTTAAGCTAGGAGGGTCAAAATTTGAACCGGGAGTAATTTTTTGTGACTGGCTTGGAATAGGTTGTCTCAAGTCACTCAGAGGTCTGGTATTGTAAAACTCCTTTTGCCTCAAAGTCCTGCCTAGGCGATGGACCTCAACTTTCCAGTTGAGTGGGTCCGGATCTTTAGTAGGGACAAACGACAGTCCTTTCGCTAACAATCTGTATTCCTGATCGGACAGTGGAGTAGATGACAAATTAAAAATAAATTCCTTCAAGCTTGCGGTGGATTTGGACCGAAAGATCCTTTGGTTTTGTTGCGACCGCCGCGTCCTCGTCCTCTTCCTCGTCCGGTTGTTGGGGTCCTGTTGGACCGTGTCTGCACCCCTCCTGCTGCCTGATGTTACGGCTCCTTTAATAGCATGTCATTGGATGGAGTTTCCGTAATCCAGGTAGACTTTTTTCTGTGGCTGTGATTGGCTATATGGCTCTAGAAGCTCTAGGAATGACAGCACTAGATGAATCGTAGGTAGTCACCCACGTAAAATTGTGTCCCTTGTGTATTTGTTTTAGATTTCAATAAATCATCTCGGTGGAGATTAAGTACTTGTTTTTTAATATCTAACAGGTCTGTGTAGCAATAACCTCTTTCACGAAACTTAAGTACTGTATCATTTGATCCAATTGTGCCAGTACTTCTGTTGGATTACTAGTAATTCTTGCCACATGAAGCATTTGAGAAAATGGCATACCTTATCTTAACCGCCCTAGTCGCACACGTGCACTCCCGGCGTGACTAGGCGATCCGTCCGCCTAGTCACACTGGGAGTGCACAGAGCCGCTTCCCATTGTAAGCATCTCTGCCTGGGCGCGCGCGCCTGCCTGGATGGAGATGCTCTCCATTAAAGTGAATGGGGCTTGTCTCCGTCCAGAGATTCGAGCACTCACCTTAGTAAGTTTATTCATCCCTATACATCAGAACATAAATAGTGGGGTTTTAGTTCATGGATTGTACAACTCATTTAAGCTTGCAGTCCAGCTTCACAGACTCCTACTCTATGTACCTTGAGATGGGGTCCCCTGAAGTTAGGCTGCAAGCTTGAATGGATTGTACAATCCATAAACTAAAATCCTATTATTTATTTCTCCTTACGTCCTAGAGGATGCTGGGGATGCTTCAAGAACCATGGGGTATAGACGGGATCCGCAGGAGACATGGGCACACTATAAGACTTTGATTGGGTGTGAACTGGCTCCTCCCTCTATGCCCCTCCTCCAGACTCCAGTTATAGGAACTGTGCCCAGGGAGACGGACATTTCGAGACTGAATGCACACTGAGGAGCTCTCCAGAGTTTCTCAGAAAAAATACTTAGGTTTATTATTTTCAGGGAGACCTGCTGGCAACAGGCTCCCTGCATCATGTGACTGAGGGGAGAGAAGCAGACCTACTTCTGTGAGTTTAAAGGCTCTGCTTCTTAGACTACTGGACACCATTATCTCCAGAGGGTTCGATCACTTGGTGCGCCTAGCTGCTTGTTCCATGAGACGCGCCGTCACCCCCCTCACAGAGCCAGAAAAAAGAAGCTGGGTGAGTATAGGAAGATCAGAAGACTTCAGTGACTGCAGAAGACTGCTTTTGCGGTACCTCGCAGCGGGTGCGCGCCTGCTGCGCGCCATGCTCCCACACATAACACGGCACTGCAGGGCGCAGGGGGGGCGCCCTGGGCAGCATCGGACCCTCAAATGACACTGGCAGATGGGTAAACAGTGCCTAGGCACTAATTACCAACCCCCACCAGTATAAATATGTATTTTAAGCGGGACTGAAGCGCGCCATTAAGGGGCGTGGCTTAGCCCTCACAGCTCTGACCAGCGTCATTTTCTCTTCACAGAAGCTGCAGAGACGCTGAGCCTGGCCTCCCACACTGCTGTACAAGTAACAGGGTGCAAAACGGGGGGGGGGGGGGGCACAAAAGATTTGCTGCTAATTAATTATATATATAAAAGCGCTAACAGGTCTGGGCAGTCTTTTACTGGCTTCAGTACCGGGATAGGCGCTGGGTTGTGGGCTGGCTGAACTCACTCTGTGTCTCTCTTACAGGCTTTGTTGTGGGTCTGTCTCCTATAGCCCCAGTGTGGTTGTGGGTGTCGGTACGTGTGTGTCGACATGTCTGAGGCTGAGTGCTCTTACCAGGAGGAGGCTGGAGTGGGGACAGAAAAAACTGTGAGAGTGACCGTGTCTGCACTGCCGACGGATGATTGGGTAAATATGTTGAGTGTTTTGATGCAAATGTGACTCGGTTGACTAAGAGATTTGATAAATCTGAGTCTAAGAACCAGACATGGAGGAAATCCATGGAGGATGCATGGTCACAAACTCAGATCCCTTAGGGGTCACAGAAACGTGCATTTACCCAGATGGCAGATACAGATACCGACACGGACTCTGATTCCAGTGTCGACTATAGTGATGCCAGATTAAATCCAAAACTGGCTAAGAGCATTCAGTACATGATTGTGGCAATTAAAGAAGTGTTGCATAAAACCGAGGACCCTGCTGTTCCTGATACTAGGGTCTGTATGTATAAAGGAAAGAAACCTGAGGTGACGTTTCCTCCCTCTCATGAACTGAACGCTCTTTTTGAAAAGGCTTGGGAAAATCCTGACAAGAAGATACAGGTTCCCAAAAGAATTCCAGTGGCATATCCGTTTCCATTTGGGGACAGGGAAAAGTGGAAGTCAACCCTCACGGTAGACAAAGCTTTATCGCGTCTGTCCAAAAAGGTGGCGCTTCCGTCTCCTGACATGGCAGCCCTAAAGGATCCTGCGGATCGTAAGCAGGAAAATACACTAAAGTCCATTTATGTCACTACGGGTTCACTACTCAGGCCTGTTGTTGCTTCGGCATGGGTGAGTAGCGCTATTGAAAGGTGGGCAGATAACTTGTCATCTGAGATGGATACCCTAGACAGGGATAGCGTGCTTTTGACTCTGGGTCATATCAGGGACGCTGCTGCATATTTAAAAGAAGCTGTAAGGGATATTGGCCTTTTGGGATCAAGGGCCAATGCCGTGGCAGTTTCAGCAAGGAGAGCATTGTGTATTCATCAATGGAATGCTGATGCTGACTCTAAGAAGGCGATGGAGTCGTTACCGTTTAACGGTAGTGTCCTGTTTGGCGACGGCCTCACTGACCTGGTATCTACGGCTACCGCGGGTAAGTCGTAATTTTTACCTTATGTTCCTGCGCAACAGAAGAAAACACCCCACTATCAGATGCAGTCCTTTCGGCCCAATAAATTCAAAAAAGGACGAGGGTCCTCCTTCCCTGCTGTGAGAGGAAGAGGAAGGGGAAAAAGGTCACAGGCTGTGTCAAGTTCCCAAGAGCAGAAGTCCTCTCCAGCTTCTACCAAATCCACCACATGACGCTGGGGCTCCTCTGCGGGAGTATGCACCGGTGGGGGCACGTCTCAAACTTTTCAGTCAGGTCTGGGTGCACTCGGACCTGGATCCTTGGATATTAGAAATAGTAACCCAAGGGTACCGATTCTGAACCTAAAATCCCTCAATTTCTTTCTAAAAAAATTCAAATTCAAGAGGGAATCTCTCCGAGCAGTGATCTCCAGTCTGGAGAAAGGGGATTTTATGGTGTCGGTCGACATAAAGATGCCTACTTACACGTCCCCATATATCCACCACATCAGGCTTACCTGAGGTTTGCTGTTCAGGATTGTCATTACCAATTTCAGACGTTGCCGTTTGGTCTGTCCACGGCTCCGCGGAATTTCACCAAAGTAATGGCGGAAATTATGGTTCTCCTGCGCAAGCAGGGAATCACAATTATCCCGTACTTGGACGATCTCATAAAGGCGAGATCCAAGGAACAATTGCTGAAAAAGGTTGCACTTTCACTAACTATTCTGCAGCAACATGGTTGGCTCCTAAATTTGCCAAAATCACAGTTGGTTCCGACGACACGGCTGTCGTTCCTGGGGATGATTCTGGATACAGAATTGCAGAGAGTTTTTCTTCCAGTGGAAAAGGCTCTGGAAATACAGAACATGGTAAAAAAAGATTCTGAAACCAGCAAAGGTGTCAGTTTTTCAATGCACTCTGTTGCTGGGGAAGATGGTGGCGGCCTACAAGGCCTTTACATATGGCAGGTTCCATGCCAGGGTGTTTCAGTGGGACCTGTTGGACAAGTGATCCGGGTCTCACCTGGACATGCACCGGAAAATAATCCTATCTTCCAGGACCAGAATCTCCCTTCTGTGGTGGCTGCACAGTTCTCACCTTCTGGAGGGACGCAGGTTCGGGATTCAGGTTTGGATCCTGGTGACCACAGATGCAAGCCTCCGGGGCTGGGGAGCAGTCACACAGGGGAGGAATTTTCAGGGAAAGTGATCAAGCCAGGAAGCTTGTCTGCACATAAACATTCTGGAATTAAAGGCCATTTACAACGGCATTCTGCAAGCAGAACATCTTCGCGGTCTGCCCGTCTTGTTTCAGTCACACAACGTAACAGCAGTGGCGTACATAAACCGCCAGGGCGGAACAAGGAGCAGAGCGGCGATGGCCGAGACCACGGGGATTTTTCGCAGGGCGGAAAGCCATGCCAGCGCTCTGTCAGCGGTCTTCATTCCAGGAGTGGACAACTGGGAAGCAGACTTCCTCAGCAGACACGATCTCCATCCAGGAGAGTGGGGTCTTCATCAAGAGGTCTTTGCAGAAGTGACAAGCCGTTGGGGAATTCCTCAAGTAGACATGATGGCGTCCCGCCTCAACAAGAAACTTCAGAGATATTGTTTCAGGTCAAGGGACCCTCAAGCGATAGCGGTGGACGTGGGTTGTTTCCGTCTATATATGTGTTCCCTCCACTTCCACTCATTCCAAAGGTGATAAAGATTATAAGAAGAACAAGGGTTCAGGCGATACTCATTGTTCCGGATTGGCCAAAAAGGGCCTGGTATCCAGATCTTCAGGAGTTTCTCATAGAAGATCCCTGGCCTCTTCGTCTTCGAGAGGACCTGTTACAACAGGGGCCGTGCTTGTATCAAGACTTACCGTGGCTGCGTTTGACGGAATGGCGGTTGAACGCCAAATCCTAGCCCGGAAGGGTATTCCCAGTGAAGTCATTCCCACTCTTCTTCAGGCTAGAAAAGAAGTAACGGCAAAGCATTACCACGGTATTTGGAGGAAATATGTGTCTTGGTGTGAATCCAAGAAGGCTCCTACGGTAGAATTTCAATTGGGGCGTTTGCTCCATTTTTTGCAAGCAGGTGTGGATGCAGGCCTAAAATTAGGCTCCATTAAAGTACAAATTTTGGCCTTATCGATCTTCTTTCAGAAAGAATTGGCCTCCCTCCCAGAAGTCCAGACCTTTGTGAAGGGCGTGCTGCACATCCAACCTCCGTTTGTGCCTCCGGTGGCACCGTGGGATCTGAATCTCCTTGGTTTGAACCTTTGCGTAAGGTTGAGTTACAATTCCTTACTTGGAAAGTAGTCATGTTGTTGGCCTTGGCATCTGCAAGGCGAGTGTCTGAGTTGGCGGCTTTGTCTCACAAAAGCCCCTATTTGATTTTCCATGCTGATAGAGCGGAGTTGAGAACTAGTCAGCAATTTCTGCCAAAAGTGGTTTCAGCATTTCATGTTAACCAGCCAATTGTGGTGCCAGTGGCTACTGACGCCTTGGCGGAGTCAAAGTCTCTCGATGTGGTCAGAGCTTTGAAGATCTATGTCGCCAGAACGGCGCAGATTAGGAAAACAGAGGCTCTGTTTGTCCTGTGGCCTCTCAACAAGATTGGGGCTCCTGCTTCTAAGCAGACTATTGCGCGCTGGATTTGTAATACGATTCAGCAGGCTCATTCTACGGCGGGATTGCCGTTACCGAAATCGGTGAAAGCCCATTCTACCAGAAAGGTGGGCTCATCCTGGGCGGCTGCCAGAGGGGTCTCGGCGTTACAACTTTGCCGAGCCGCTACTTGGTCGGGATCAAACACCTTTGCGAAATTTTACAAGTTTGATACCCTGGCTGAGGAGGACCTCTTGTTTGGTCAATCGGTGCTGCAGAGTCATCCGCACTCTCCCACCCGTTCTAGAGCTTTGGTATAAACCCCATGGCTCTTGAAGCATCCCCAGCATCCTCTAGGACGTAAGGAGAAAATAGGAGTTTAATACCTACCGGTAAATCCTTTTCTCTTAGTCCGTAGAGGATGCTGGGCGCCCGTCACAGTGCGGGCTGTATCTGCAGTTTGGTTGTAGTTACGCTCATGTTGAGTTGAGTTCAGTCAGTCTGTGACTGTTGTTGGTCATGCCGTTGCATGCGTTGTTGTTAAATGCCATGTTGTACGGCGTGTTTGTGGTGTGAGCTGGTATGTATCTCACCTTAGTTTTAAAATAATTAAATAAATAATTTTCCTCGAAATGTCCGTCTCCCTGGGCACAGTTCCTATAACTGGAGTCTGGAGGAGGGGCATAGAGGGAGGAGCCAGTTCACACCCAATCAAAGTCTTATAGTGTGCTCATGTCTCCTGCGGATCCCGTCTATACCCCATGGTTCTTGAAGCATCCCCAGCATCCTCTACGGGCTAAGAGAAAAGGATTTACCGGTAGGTATTAAAATCCTATTTTATGTTCTGATTTATAGAGTTAATTGAACTTACTAAGGTGAGTGCTGGGCTCTCGGTGTAATATTATTTAAGCAATGTGTTCACAGGCCATTGCACCCCAGCCTGGGGGTGGTCAATGTAGGTGTGAACCCCATTTCTGGGTGGTTAATTTTTAATTAACCTTTCCTGTGATCATACAGTATCTTTCTCATGCACCCCTTCTAAGCTCATTTACTTTTAATTTGTGTCAGATGCTTCCCTAGTGGTAATTTGTAAGCTCTGTGGGTGACTGACTCAGCTTTAAAAGCCATAAGTTCGTTGGCAGGTGAGCTTCAAACCTGGAAAAAAGAGTGCGCTGTCAACGGCAGCCTGTATAGGCCAGGTTTTAAAAGTCAAGGTGATAGAGTAGAACTTGCAGTGAGATGGGATCCTGTGAAGTTGGTCTGCAAGCCAGCGGCGGAACTTGCACCGGTGGAGGCGCTGCATTGCACCGAGGCCCAGCACTATGAAGATGCCCATAGCCGGCAGCAGTATTATGAGTCAGACCTTCTGCTCCACGGGAGGTTTCTTTCCTCCCTGAGCTCGCCTTAGGACCCCTGCGTTACAGTTTGACATGTGTACTGCCCCAGTCAAAGTCCCCACCTGCCACTGTCCCCGGAGCGAGTCTCGGGCCCTAACAATGGTAAAAGCCGGAATGTGTCCCCAGCACAGGAGAAGGGTAAAGAATGATCATTCATCACCTTTCTTTGAACTGTGCACCGCACTGCTGTGGGCCGTCACTAACTTCCCCGACCAGCTCTGTCTGTGCTCTGCTGGCCCGGCCCACCACAGTATGCTGGGAGAAGGGGGAGGGAGGAGGGGAGTCTCAGCCCTCAGGAGCATGCTGTGCATGGACTCAAGAATCAGGAAACGCCAGCAGCTGCATGAAGAGCGTTAACAGAGACAGCCAGCCATGAGGGGCACAGTATGTTGGGGAAAAAATAAACACATGTAAATACCAGAGAGAGTGTGTGTGTGTGTGTGTGTATGTATGTGTTTGCTGTATGTGTGTGTGTGTTTCTCTGACGTCCTAGTGGATGCTGGGAACTCCGTAAGGACCATGGGGAATAGCGGGCTCCGAAGGAGACTGGGCACTCTAAGAAAGAATTAGGACTACCTGGTGTGCACTGGCTCCTCCCTCTATGCCCCTCCTCCAGACCTCAGTTAGAATCTGTGCCCGGCTCGAGCTGGTTGCACACTAGGGGCTCTCCTGAGCTTCTAGTAAAGAAAGTATTTATTAGGTTTTTTATTTTCAGTGAGATCTGCTGGCAACAGACTCACTGCAACGAGGGACTTAGGGGAGAGAAGCGAACCTACCTGCTTGCAGCTAGCTTGGGCTTCTAGGCTACTGGACACCATTAGCTCCAGAGGGATCGAACACAGGCCCAGCCTCGGTCGTCCGGTCCTGGAGCCGCACCGCCGTCCCTTTTGCAGAGCCAGAAGCATGAAGATCTTCACGGAAATCGGCGGCTGAAGACTCCAGTCTTCATTAAGGTAGCGCACAGCACTGCAGCTGTGCGCCATTGCTCCCTGTGCACACCACATACTCCGGTCACTGATGGGTGCAGGGCGCTGGGGGGGGGGGCACCCTGGGCAGCAATTAGAGTACCTTAAAGTGGCTAATCACACATAATATAGCCTAAGAAGCTATATATGTGTAAAATACCCCTGCCACATTATTATTATTATAAAAGCGGGAGAAGTCTGCCGAAAAAGGGGCGGGGCTATCTCCCTCAGCACACTGGCACCATTTCCTCTCACAGCTCCGCTGGAAGGACGCTCCCCAGGCTCTCCCCTGCAGTTTCCAGGCTCAATAGGGTAAAAAAGAGAGGGGGGGCACTAAATTTGGGCGCAAATACTATATATATAGCGGCTATAGGGTAAATCACTTGTGTAGTGTAACTCCCTGCATTATATAGCGCTGTGGTGTGTGCTGGCATACTCTCTCTCTGTCTCCCCAAAGGACTTTGTGGGGTCCTGTCCTCAGTCAGAGCATTCCCTGTGTGTGTGCGATGTGTCGGTACGGCTGTGTCGACATGTTTGATGAGGAGGCTTATGTGGAGGCGGAGCAGGTGCCGATAAATGTGATGTCACCCCCTGCGGGGTCGACACCTGAGTGGATGGATATGTGGAAGGAATTACGCGACAGTGTCAACTCCTTACATAAAAGGTTTGACGACATAGCAGATGTGGGACAGCCGGCTTCTCAGCCCGTGCCTGCCCAGGCGTCTCAAAAGCCATCAGGGGCTCAAAAACGCCCGCTACCTCAGATGGCTGACACAGATGTCGACACGGATACTGACTCCAGTGTCAACGACGATGAGACTAGTGTACATTCCAACAGAGCCACCCGTTACATGATTACGCCAATGAAAAATGTGTTGCACATTTCTGTCATTAACCCAGGTACCACAAAAAAGGGTATTATGTTTGGGGAGAAAAAGCAACCAATGGTTTTTCCCCCATCTGATGAGTTGAATGAAGTGTGTGAAGAAGCGTGGGCTTCCCCCGATAAGAAATTAGTGATTTCTAAAAAGTTGCTAATGGCGTACCCTTTCCCGCCAGAGGACAGGATACGTTGGGAGACATCCCCTAGGGTTGATAAAGCGCTCACGCTTGTCAAAGAAGGTGGCACTACCGTCTCAGGATACGGCCGCCTTAAAGAAGCCTGCGGATAGAAAGCAGGAGGCTATCCTGAAGTCGGTATATACACACTCAGGTATTATACTGAGACCGGCTATTGCTTCAGCATGGATGTGCAGTGCTGCTGCTGCGTGGTCAGATTCCCTGTCTGATAACATTAATACCCTCGACAGGGACACTATATTGCTAACCATAGAGCATATTAAAGACGCAGTCTTATACATGAGAGATGCACAGAGGGGTATTTGCCGGCTGGCATCTAGAATTAATGCAATGTCCATTTCTGCCAGGAGAGGATTGTGGACTCGGCAGTGGACAGGTGATGCAGATTCTAAAAGGCACATGGAGGTTTTGCCTTACAAAGGTGAGGAATTGTTTGGGGACGGTCTCTCGGACCTCGTTTCCACAGCAACAGCTGGGAAGTCGACATTTTTACCCCACTGCCAAAGAAAGCATCGTATTATCAGGTACAGTCCTTTCGGCCCCAGAAAGGCAAGCGGGTTAAAGGTGCGTCCTTTCTGCCCAGAGGCAGAGGTAGAGGGAAAAAGCTGCACCATACAGCCACTTCCCAAGAACAAAAGTCCTCTCCCGCTTCCTCTAAGTCCACCGCATGACGCTGGGGCTCCACAGGCGGAGCCAGGTGCGGTGGGGGCCCGTCCCCGGAACTTCAGCGACCAGTGGGCTCGCTCACGGGTGGATCCCTGGATTCTACAAGTGGTATCTCAGGGGTACAAGCTGGAATTCGAGACGTCTCCCCCTCGCCGTTTCCTCAAATCAGCCTTGCCAACAGCTCCCCCAGACAGGGAGGCAGTGCTGGAGGCGATTCACAAGCTGTATTCTCAGCAGGTGATAATCAAGGTACCCCTCCTTCAACAAGGACGGGGTTACTATTCCACAATGTTTGTGGTACCGAAACCGGACGGTTCGGTGAGACCCATTTTAAATTTGAAATCCTTGAACACTTATATAAGAAGGTTCAAGTTCAAAATGGAATCGCTCAGGGCGGTTATTGCAAGCCTGGACGAAGGGGATTACATGGTATCACTGGACATCAAGGATGCTTACCTGCATGTCCCCATTTACCCTCCTCACCAGGAGTACCTCAGATTTGTGGAACAGGACTGTCATTACCAATTCCAGACGTTGCCGTTTGGTTTGTCCACGGCACCGAGGGTATTTACCAAGGTAATGGCCGAAATGATGATACTCCTTCGGAAAAAGGGACTTTTAATTATCCCATACTTGGACGATCTCCTTATAAAGGCGTGGTCCTGGGAGCAGTTGTTGGTCGGCGTAGCACTATCTCGGGAAGTGCTACAACAGCACGGCTGGATTCTGAATATTCCAAAGTCACAGCTGGTTCCTACAACGCGTCTACTGTTCCTGGGGATGGTTCTGGACACAGACCAGAGAAAAGTGTTTCTCCCGGAGGAGAAAGCCAAGGAGTTGTCATCTCTAGTCAGAGACCTCCTGAAACCAAAACAGGTGTCGGTGCATCACTGCACGCGAGTCCTGGGAAAGATGGTAGCTTCCTACGAAGCAATTCCATTTGGCAGGTTCCATGCAAGGATCTTTCAGTGGGATCTGTTGGACAAGTGGTCCGGATCGCATCTTCAGATGCATCGGCTGATAACCCTGTCTCCAAGGACCAGGGTGTCTCTGCTGTGGTGGCTGCAGAGTTCTCATCTTCTAGAGGGCCGCAGATTTGGCATACAGGACTGGGTCCTGGTGACCACGGATGCCAGCCTTCGAGGCTGGGGGCAGTCACACAGGGAAGAAACTTCCAAGGACTATGGTCAAGCCAGGAGACTTCCCTACACATAAATATTCTGGAACTAAGGGACATTTACAATGCCCTAAGTCAGGCAAGACCCCTGCTTCAACACCAGCCGGTGCTGATCCAGTCAGACAACATCACGGCGGTAGCCCATGTAAACCGACAGGGCGGCACAAGAAGCAGGTTGGCGATGGCAGAAGCCACAAGGATTCTCCGATGGGCGGAAAATCACGTGATAGCACTGTCAGCAGTGTTCATTCCGGGAGTGGACAACTGGGAAGCAGACTTCCTCAGCAGACACGACCTCCACCCGGGAGAGTGGGGACTTCATCCAGAAGTCTTTAAAATGGTTGTAAACCGTTGGGAAAGGCCACAGGTGGACATGATGGCATCCCGCCTCAACAAAAATCTAAAAAGATATTGCGCCAGGTCAAGGGACCCTCAGGCGATAGCTGTGGACGCTCTAGTGACACCGTGGGTGTACCAGTCGGTTTATGTGTTCCCTCCTCTGCCTCTCATACCCAAGGTACTGAGAATAATAAGAAGGAGAGGAGTAAGAACTATACTCGTGGTTCCGGATTGGCCAAGAAGAGCTTGGTACCCAGAACTTCAAGAAATGATCTCAGAGGACCCATGGCCTCTGCCGCTCAGACAGGACCTGCTGCAGCAGGGGCCCTGTCTGTTCTAAGACTTACCACGGCTGCGTTTGACGGCATGGCGGTTGAACACCGGATCCTAAAAGAAAAGGGCATCCTGGAGGAAGTCATTCCTACACTGATTAAAGCTAGGAAAGATGTGACCGCAAAACATTATCACCGCATATGGCGGAAATATGTTGCTTGGTGTGAGGCCAGGAAGGCCCCAACGGAGGAATTTCAGCTAGGTCGATTTCTGCACTTCCTACAGTCAGCGGTGACTATGGGCCTAAAATTGGGTTCCATTAAGGTCCAGATTTCAGCTCTGTCGATTTTCTTCCAAAAAGAACTGGCTTCACTGCCTGAAGTTCAGACTTTTGTAAAGGGAGTGCTGCATATTCAGCCCCCTTTTGTGCCCCCAGTGGCACCTTGGGATCTCAACGTGGTGTTGGATTTCCTAAAGTCGCATTGGTTTGAGCCACTTAAAACCGTGGAGATAAAGTACCTCACATGGAAGGTGGTCATGCTGTTGGCCTTGGCGTCGGCCAGGCGTGTATCAAAATTGGCGGCTTTGTCATGTAAAAGCCCTTATCTGATTTTTCATATGGATAGGGCGGAATTGAGGACTCGCTCCCAATTCCTTCCTAAGGTGGTATCAGCTTTTCATGTGAACCAACCTATTGTGGTGCCTGCGGCTACTCGGGACTTGGAGGATTCCAAGTTGCTGGACGTAGTCAGGGCCCTGAAAATATATGTTTCCAGGACGGCTAGAGTCAGAAAAACTGACTCGCTATTTATCCTGTATGCACCCAACAAGCTGGGTGCTCCTGCTTCAAAGCAGACTATTGCTCGCTGGATCTGTAGCACGATTCAACTTGCACATTCGGCGGCTGGACTGCCGCATCCTAAATCTGTAAAAGCCCATTCCACGAGGAAGGTGGGCTCTTCTTGGGCGGCTGCCCGAGGGGGTCTCGGCTTTACAACTTTGCCGAGCTGCTACTTGGTCGGGTTCAAACACGTTTGCAAAATTCTACAAGTTTGATACCCTGGCTGAGGAGGACCTTGAGTTTGCTCATTCGGTGCTGCAGAGTCATCCGCACTCTCCCGCCCGTTTGGGAGCTTTGGTATAATCCCCATGGTCCTTACGGAGTTCCCAGCATCCACTAGGACGTCAGAGAAAATAAGAATTTACTCAGCGGTAATTCTATTTCTCGTAGTCTGTAGTGGATGCTGGGAGCCCGTCCCAAGTGCGGATTATCTGCAATACTTGTACATAGTTATTGCCTAACTAAAGGGTTATTGTTTGGAGCCATCTATTCGAGAGGCTCAGTTGTTGTTCATACTGTTAACTGGGTATAGTATCACGAGTTGTACGGTGTGATTGGTGTGGCTGGTATGAGTTTTACCCGGGATTCCAAATCCTTTCCTTATTGTGTCAGCTCTTCCGGGCACAGTTTCCCTAACTGAGGTCTGGAGGAGGGGCATAGAGGGAGGAGCCAGTGCACACCAGGTAGTCCTAATTCTTTCTTAGAGTGCCCAGTCTCCTTCGGAGCCCGCTGTTCCCCATGGTCCTTACGAAGTTCCCAGCATCCACTACGGACTACGAGAAATAGAATTACCGGTGAGTAAATTCTTTTTTTTACTATGTGTGTATTTACCTGTGTGTGTTTTGCTATGTGCGTATACATTTAACTATCTATAAAAATAGTGCACTCACATACAGTACAGTGTGTCGTAATATTTATAATGCGTCTAGTGTGTGGCGTTGTGTATAATGAACAATACTGTGTACTGTTATGTATTCAAGAGTGCTACTGTGTGACGTAACGTGTATAATGAGCGCTACTGTGTGTTGTAATATGTAGAAGGAGCGCTGCTGTGTAGACGTGATGTGTATAAGGAGCGCTGCTGTGTAGATATAAAGTGTATAAGAAGCGCTGCTGTGTAGACGTAACGTGAATAAGGAGCGCTGCTTGTGGTGTAAAGTGTATAAGGAGCACTGCTGTGTGGCGTAAGGTGTATAAGGCGCGCTGCTGCGTGACGTAACGTATATAAGGAGCGGTACTATGTGGGGAAATTTGAATTGTGGATACTATTGTGTGGCGATGTCCCTTAATGAGGCAACCCCCATTTCTCTATCGTCCTAGTGGATGCTGGGGTTCCTGAAAGGACCATGGGGAATAGCGGCTCCGCAGGAGACAGGGCACAAAAAGTAAAGCTTTAGGATCAGGTGGTGTGCACTGGCTCCTCCCCCTATGACCCTCCTCCAAGCCAGTTAGATTTTTGTGCCCGGCCGAGAAGGGTGAAATCTAGGTGGCTCTCCTAAAGAGCTGCTTAGGAAAGTTTAGCTTAGGTTTTTTATTTTACAGTGAGTCCTGCTGGCAACAGGATCACTGCAACGAGGGACTTAGGGGAGAAGAAGTGAACTCACCTGCGTGCAGGATGGATTGGCTTCTTGGCTACTGGACATCAGCTCCAGAGGGACGATCACAGGTACAGCCTGGATGGTCACCGGAGCCTTGCCGCCGGCCCCCTTGCAGATGCTGAAGTAAGAAGAGGTCCAGAATCGGCGGCAGAAGACTCCTCAGTCTTCTAAAGGTAGCGCACAGCACTGCAGCTGTGCGCCATTTTCCTCTCAGCACACTTCACACGGCAGTCACTGAGGGTGCAGGGCGCTGGGAGGGGGGCGCCCTGGGAGGCAAATGAATACCTAATTTGGCTAAAAATACCTCACATATAGCCTCCGGAGGCTATATGGAGATATTTAACCCCTGCCAGAATCCGTTAAGAGCGGGAGACGAGGCCGCCGAAAAAGGGGCGGGGCCTATCTCCTCAGCACACAGCGCCATTTTCCCTCACAGAAAGGCTGGAGGGAAGGCTCCCAGGCTCTCCCCTGCACTGCACTACAGAAACAGGGTTAAAACAGAGAGGGGGGGCACTAATTTGGCGATATGCTTATATATATATTAAGATGCTATAAGGGAAAACACTTATATAAGGTTGTCCCTATATAATTATAGCGTTTTGGTGTGTGCTGGCAAACTCTCCCTCTGTCTCTCCAAAGGGCTAGTGGGTCCTGTCCTCTATCAGAGCATTCCCTGTGTGTGTGCTGTGTGTCGGTACGTGTGTGTCGACAGGTAGGAGGACGATGTTGGTGAGGAGGCGGAGCAATTGCCTGTAATGGTGATGTCACTCTCTAGGGAGTCGACACCGGAATGGATGGCTTATTTAGGAAATTACGTGATAATGTCAACACGCTGCAAGGTCGGTTGACGACATGAGACGGCCGACAAACAATTAGTACGGTCCAGACGTCTCAAAAACACCGTCAAGGGTTTTAAAACGCCCGTTTACTTTAGTCGGTCGACACAGACACAGACAGGGACACTGAATCCAGTGTCGACGGTGAATAAACAAACGTATTCCTTATTAGGGCCACACGTTAAAGGCAATGAAGGAGGTGTTACGTATTTCTGATACTACAAGTACCACAAAAGAGGGTATTATGTGGGATGTGAAAAAACTACCATAGTTTTTCCTGAATCAGATAAATTAAATAAAGTGTGTGATGATGCGTGGGTTCCCCCCGATAGAAAATTATGGGCGGTATACCCTTTCCCGCCAGAAGTTAGGGCGCGTTGGGAAACACCCTTTAAGGTGGATAAGGCGCTCACACGCTTATCAAAACAAGTGGCGGTACCGTCTATAGATAGGGCCGTCCTCAAGGACCAGCTGACAAGGCTGAAAAATATAATAAAAAGTATATACACACATACTGGTGTTATACTGCGGCCAGCGATCGCCTCAGCCTGGATGTGCAGAGCTAGGGTGGCTTGGTCGGATTCCCTGACTAAAAATATTGATACCCTTGACAGGGACAGTATTTTATTGACTATAGAGCATTTCTATATATGCGAGATGCACAGAGGGATATTTGCACTCTGGCATCATGAATAAACGCGATGTCCATAACTGCCAGAAGATGTTATGGACACGACAGTGGTCAGGTGATGCAGATTCCAAACGGCACAGTATGGCCGTATACAGGAAGAGGACTTGTTTGGGGTCGGTCCATCGGACCTGGTGGTCACGGCAACTGCTGGAAAATCCACCGTTTTTTACCCTAAGTCACATCTTTGCAGAAAAAGACACCGTCTTTTCAGCCTCAGTCCTCTCGTCCCTATAAGATCATATCTGCCCAGGGATAGAGGAAAGGGAAGAAGACTGCAGCAGGCAGCCCATTCCCAGGAACAGAAGCGTTCCACCGCGTCTGACAAGTTCTCAGCATGGCGCTGAGACCGTACAGGACCCCTGGATCCTACAAGTAGTATCCCGGGGGTACAGATGGGAATGTCGAGACGTTTCCCCTTCGCAGGCTCCTGAAGTCTGCTTTACCAAGTCTCCCTCCGACAAGGAGGTAGTATGGGAAAAAATTCACAAGCTGTATTCCCAGCAGGTGATAATTAAATTACCCCTCCTACTACAGAAAAGGGGTATTATTCCACACTATATTGTGGTACTGAAGCCAGAAGGCTAGGTGAGACTTATTCTAAAAATTTTTTTTTGAACACTTACAAAGGTTCAAATTAAGATGAAGTCACTCAGAGCAGTGATAACGAACCAGGAATAAGGGGACTATATAGTGTCCCGGGACATCAGGGATGCTTACCTCTATGTCCCAAAATTTGCCCTTCTCACTAAGGGTACCTCAGGTTCGTGGTGCAGAACTGTCACTATCAGTTTCAGACGCTGCCGTTTGGATTGTCCACGGCACCCTGGGGTCTTTACCAAGGTAATGGCCGAATTGATGATTCTTCTTCGAAGAAAAGGCGTCTTAATTATCCCTTACTTGGACGATCTCCTGATAGGGGCATAGTCCAGGGAACAGTTGGAGGTCGGAGTAGCACTATCTCGGATACTGCTACAATCAGCACGGGTGGATTCTAAATATTCCAAAATCGCAGCTGATCCCGACGACACGTCTGCTGTGCCTAGGGATGATTCTGGACACAGTCCAGAAAAAGGTGTTTCTCCCGGAAGAGAAAGCCAGGGAGTTATCCGAGCAAGTCAGGAACCTCCTAAAAACAGTGCATCATTGCACAAGGGTCCTGGTAAAAATGGTGGCTTCCTACGAAGCAATTCCATTCGGCAGATTTCACGTAAGAACTTTTCAGTGGGATCTGCTGGACAAATGGTCCGGATCGCATCTTCAGATGCATCAGCGGATAACCCAATATCCAAGGGTGTCTCTCCTGTGGTGGTTATAGAGTGCTCATCTTCTAGAGGGCAGCAGATTCGGCATTCAGGATTGGATGCTGGTAACCACGGAGCCCAGCCTGAGAGGCTGGGGAGCAGTCACACAAGGAAAAAATTTCCAGGGAGTGTGATCAAGTATGGAGACTTTTCTCCACATAAATATACTGGAGCTAAGGGTAAATTTATAATGCTCTAAGCTTAGCAAGACCTCTGCTTCAAGGTCAGCCGGTATTGATCCAGTGGGAAAAACATCACGGCAGTCGCCCACGTAAACAGACAGGGCGACACAAGAAGCAGGAGGGCAATGGCAGAAACTGCAAGGACTTTTCGCTGGGCGGAAAATCATGTGATAACACTGTCAGCAGTTTTTCATCCCGGGAATGGAAACTGGGAAGCAGACTTCCTCAGCACGACCTCCACCCGGGAGAGTGGAAACTTCATTGAGAAGTTTTTTCCACATGATTGTAAACCGTTGGGAAATACCAAAGGTGGACATGATGGCGTCCCGTCTGAACAAAAAACGGGACAGGTATTGCGCCAGGTCAAGAGACCCTCAGGCAATAGATGTGGACGTTCTGGTAACACCGTGGGTGTACCAGTCGGTGTATGTGTTCCCTCCTCTGCTTCTCATACCTAAGGTGCTGAGAATTATAAGACGTAGAGGAGTAAGAACTATACTCATGGCTCCGGATTGGCCAAGAAGGACTTGGTACCCGGAACTTCAAGAGATGCTTACAGAGGTCTTATGGCCTCTGCCGCTAAGAAGGGACTTGCTTCAGCAAGTACCATGTCTGTTCCAAGACTTACCGCAGCTGCGTTTGTCGGCATGGCGATGGAAAGCCGGATCCTAAGGGAAAAAAGGCATTCCGGAAGAGGTCATTCCTACCCTGGTCAAAGCCAGAAAGGAGGTGACCGCACAACATTATCACCACGTGTGGCGAAAATATGTTGCGTGGTGTGAGGCCAGGAAGGCCCACAAAGAAATTTCAACTCGGTCGTTTCCTGCATTTCCTGAAAACAGGAGTGTCTATGGGCCTCAAATTGGGGTCCATTAAGGTTCAAATTCGGCCCTGTAAATTTTCTTCCAGAAAGAATTGGCTTCAGTTCCTGAAGTCCAGAAGTTTGTCAAGGGAGTATTGCATATACAAACCCCTTTTTTGTGCCTCCAGTGGCACTGTGGGATCTCAACGTAGTTCTGGGATTCCTCAAATCACATTGGTTTAAAACCAGTCAAATATGTGGATTTGAAGCATCTCACATAAAAAGTGACCATGCTCTTGGCCCTGGCCTGGACCAGGCGAGTGTCAAATTGGTGGTTTTTTCTCAAAAAAGCCCATATCTGTTTGTCCATTCGGACAGGGCAGAGCTGCGGACTCGTCCCCAGTTCTCTCCCTAAGGTGGTGTCAGTGTTTCACCTGAACCAGCTTATTGTGGTGCCTTGCACCTACTAGGGACTTGGAGGACTCCAAGTTGCTAGGAGTTGTCAGGGCCCTGAAAATATGTTCCAGGACAGCTGGAGTCAGAAAATCTGACTCGCTGTTTATACTGTATGCACCCAACAAGTTGGGTGCGCCTGCTTCTAAGCAGGCGATTGCTCGTTGGATTTGTAACACAATTCAACTTGCACATTCTGAGGCAGGCCTGCCACAGTCTAAATCGGTTAAGGCCCATTCCACAAGGAAGGTGGGCTCATCTTGGGCGGCTGCCCGAGAGGTCTCGGCATTACAACTCTGCCGAGCAGCTACGTGGTCAGGGGAGAACACGTTTGTAAAATTCTACAAATTTGATATCCTGGCAAAAGAGGACCTGGAGTTCTCTCATTCGGTGCTACAGAGTCATCCGCACTCTCCCGCCCGTTTGGGAGCTTTGGTATAATCCCCATGGTCCTTTCAGGAACCCCAGCATCCACTAGGACGATAGAGAAAATAAGAATTTACTTACCGATAATTCTATTTCTCGGAGTCCGTAGTGGATGCTGGGCGCCCATCCCAAGTGCGGATTATCTGCAATACTTGTACATAGTTACAAAAATCGGGTTATTATTGTTGTGAGCCATCTTTTCGGAGGCTCCGCTGTTATCATACTGTTAACTGGGTTTAGATCACAAGTTGTACGGTGTGATTGGTGTGGCTGGTATGAGTCTTACCCGGGATTCAAAATTCCTCCCTTATTGTGTACGCTCGTCCGGGCACAGTACCTAACTGGCTTGGAGGAGGGTCATAGGGGGAGGAGCCAGTGCACACCACCTGATCCTAAAGCTTTACTTTTTGTGCCCTGTCTCCTGCGGAGCCGCTATTCCCCATGGTCCTTTCAGGAACCCCAGCATCCACTACGGACTCCGAGAAATAGAATTATCGGTAAGTAAATTCTTATTTTTTTGGTGGCGTGCACTGTCCCTATTTTAAATATGAGGGAGGTAATGCATATTATTGCACCTGGGCCCACCAATCCCTAGTTCACCACTGCTGCAAGGTTATATACATTGTACAATCCATGAACTAAAACTCCATTATTTATTTATGTTCTGATGTATAGAGGTGAATGAACTTACGAAGGTAAGTGCTTGGCTCTCGGTGTAGTATTATTTAAGCAATGTGATCACAAGCCAAACAGATAGCGCCACTCATAATGGACTTGTATGGATCACATAACAGTCTGGTAGTGTGTGTGTGTGTGTGTGTGTATGTGTATATATATATATATATATATATGTATGTATGTGTATATAGATATATATAGAGATAGATACACACACACACACACACACACACACACACACAGGGCCGGCCCGAGGCCAAATTATTTGGTAAGTGAATGAATACTTTGGCGCCCACCTAAGCACTTTTGCGCATGCCAAAAGAATTAAGGAGGCGTGGTCTCATTGTGAAAGCCCAGTTGTAGTGCCCCTTACACATTTGCCTACTGTATAAGTGCCACTTACACATTTGCCCACTGCATAAGTGCCCCTTACACATTTGCCCACTGCATAAGTGCCCCTTACACATTTGCCCACTGCATAAGTGCCCCTTACACATTTGCCCACTATATAAGTGCCCCTTAAACATTTGCCAACCGTATAACTGCCCCTTACACATTTGCCCACTATATAAGTGCCCCTTACACATTTGCACACTATATAAGTGCCCCTTACACATTTTTTCCACTATGTAAGTACCCCTGACACATTTGCCACTTTTGAAGTTCCCCTTACATATTTTTCCCACTTTAATACTTCCCCTTACATATTAATCTAATCAAAGTACTGTATTACCTGATATGCCCCCTGTGCCCGGAGACTCGCATAGCAGTCAGTGGTGTTGGTGCCTCCGCCATGCCCTATAGTATTAGAATAAGAAGAATCTCAAAATAAGCTACCGCTCCTAGTAGCCGGACAGCAAGGGCTTCTGGGAGCGGTAGTTTATTTTGCATGTACAGTAATGTGAAGAATCTCAAAATAAACTACCACTTCCTGCAGCCCTTGCTGTCTGGAAGCAAGGTATTCTGGGAGCAGTAATTTATTTTATTTTTCTTCACATTACTGTAGTGGGGTGCGCTGCCGGACATAGTGTGGCGGCGCCAACATCTCTGCCTGCTCGGTGAGTCTCCGGGCAGGCGCTACATATCAGGGCATATCAGGAATGGCCAG
This sequence comes from Pseudophryne corroboree, assembly GCF_028390025.1. Taxonomy (NCBI): domain Eukaryota; kingdom Metazoa; phylum Chordata; class Amphibia; order Anura; family Myobatrachidae; genus Pseudophryne; species Pseudophryne corroboree. The sequence continues at coordinate 260,817,789 of NC_086450.1, forward strand.
TGTTACACATATCGCTGGCGCAGCTGAGTAGGGTGCCCTCCTCTATGCTGCGCCTCACTTCAGCTGCGTAACCAGCGTATGCATGAATCCAACAACGGCAACACGCAGACTGGATACAGGAATTTCAATAGCAGTGCATACAATGAACCACAGACATGACATATATATACATTCACCAATACAATTAATTTCAAGTGATTACACATCATTAAAAACTCTTGAATTCACCTGAAACACACCAGACGAGTACACCTCAGAACGCCCCACACAGAGACCAATGTGTCACGGCCGGTGATCTCATCAAAAACGCTACTGCAGGGAAGTAATTTGCATGGTTACTAGGTTACAGAATAAACATCTCAGTCATATTTAACACAATTGGTCACATAATTACATATCACTCGTTGTATCACGCTGTGAGTAATTACAGTAACTCACTGCAAATCAACAAAATAAACACTAAAAAACATTAAAAGAATTAAAAATAGTGTTAAACAATTATTAAATTGTTAATAGCTTGGGCTGACAGATACTGCTCCATTAGTTTAACCCCCTGTTAACCAGAATGAATTAAACACTAAACTAATGAAATAGACATTATCACAAAAGCACTGTAAACCAAGGGATTAATTTAGTCCCTTGGGTGCTAAAGTGTTTGACACAAAAATCCACTGACTTTCTTTCTGTAATAAAATTTTATTCTGAATCCCACCCCTACTAAGAGGGGGGACATGGTCAATTATGATGGACCTCAAACTAGCCACACTTTTTTTTTTTTTTTTTTTTAATTTCTTGCGGGACGTTGGTCGCTACTCCCAGATTCCAATGCTTGGCGAATGGCTAATCGATGTTGAGCCAAGCGCTCCCTGAATTGCCTCTCGGTCTTACACACATATGACAAGCCACTGGGGCTACTCAGCATGTACACTACAAAGGTTGTTGTACAAGTCACTGCGTAGTTAATGGTACACTGTCTACCCGTATAATGGATGACTAAATGAGTTCCTTGCGAGCAAAGATCTACAAGTCACACATCCTAAACAACGGTAACAGCCTTTACGCTGACTCAAAAAATGTGTCTTGAAACTTTCATTTTAGATATGTCTAATTTTACCACATGGTCTCTGATATTCCTTCCCCTGGTAAAACAGGGGAGAAGTCTAGAACCTCTCAATGCAAGCTTCTCATTGTCTGAGGCTACAATGAGATAGTCCTGTGGACAACACATCTACTCATCTACTGATAATACCAAAGATGATAAATAAAAAATCAGCTGCTTTCTATTTCCTGCGATTTTTGGGACCTGATTTGGCATTGATGTTGCTTGGCTCTCCTCGTCCTGTGCTTGGTGGCAGTGCCATAGAGCAGGTTTTTGTCCCTAAAGGGACCTGTTGACCCGACCTGGTTGTTCCGGAGACTTCAGTCTCACTACATGAAGTGCTGGAACCATAAACCTCTCTATGCCTTGGATTAAATCTATGATTCCTACTAAACCTGGGCTGATAAGCCCGTGGTGCTGTATTAGATACCCAAGCATTTATACAGAGGGGTTATGATATTAATTAACTTACTGTCTCCATGAATAGAGTGCGCTCTATTCCACGTGAACAACTTTTGTTACAGTACCTACCGTGAAAGAAAAACATTTATCCAATAATGCTATCCCTTGGGTAAATAAATTTACCAAAAAATCTTCTTATACTGTCAAAAAGACCAAACAATGGTGGCCTATTGTAGCCTCAGACAATGAGTTGGCTGCATTGAGAGGTTCAAGACTCCTCCCCCGTTTTACTAGGGGAAGGAATATCAGAGATCATGTTGTAAAATGAGACATATATAAAATGAAAGTTTCTGGACCAACATATTTTTTGAGTCTGCGTAAAATAAGAATTTACTTACCGATAATTCTATTTCTCATAGTCCGTAGTGGATGCTGGGAACTCCGTAAGGACCATGGGGAATAGCGGCTCCGCAGGAGACTGGGCACAAAAGTAAAAGCTTTATGACTAGCTGGTGTGCACTGGCTCCTCCCCCTATGACCCTCCTCCAAGCCTCAGTTAGGATACTGTGCCCGGACGAGCGTACATAATAAGGAAGGATCTTGAATCCCGGGTAAGACTCATACCAGCCACACCAATCACACCGTACAACTTGTGATCTGAACCCAGTTAACAGTATGATAAACGTAGGAGCCTCTGAAAAGATGGCTCACAACAATAAACAACCCGATTTTTGTAACAATAACTATATACAAGTATTGCAGACAATCCGCACTTGGGATGGGCGCCCAGCATCCACTACGGACTATGAAAAATAGAATTATCGGTAAGTAAATTCTTATTTTCTCTGACGTCCTAGTGGATGCTGGGAACTCCGTAAGGACCATGGGGATTATACCAAAGCTCCCAAACGGGCGGGAGAGTGCGGATGACTCTGCAGCACCGAATGAGAGAACTCCAGGTCCTCCTCTGCCAGGGTATCGAATTTGTAAAATTTAGCAAACGTGTTTGCCCCTGACCAAGTAGCTGCTCGGCAAAGTTGTAAAGCCGAGACCCCTCGGGCAGCCGCCCAAGATGAGCCCACCTTCCTTGTGGAATGGGCTTTTACAGATTTGGGCTGTGGCAGGCCTGCCACAGAATGTGCAAGCTGAATCGTACTACAAATCCAACGAGCAATCGTCTGCTTAGAAGCAGGAGCACCCAGCTTGTTGGGTGCATACAGGATAAACAGCGAGTCAGATTTTCTGACTCCAGCCGTCCTGGAAACATATATTTTCAGGGCCCTGACTACGTCCAGCAACTTGGAGTCCTCCAAGTCCCTAGTAGCCGCAGGCACCACAATAGGCTGGTTCATGTGAAACGCTGAAACCACCTTAGGGAGAAATTGAGGGCGAGTCCTCAGTTCTGCCCTGTCTGAATGAAAACTTAGGTAAGGGCTTTTATATGATAAAGCCGCCAATTCTGAGACACGCCTGGCTGAAGCCAGGGCTAACAGCATGACCACTTTCCATGTGAGATATTTTAATTCCACAGTGGTGAGTGGTTCAAACCAATGTGACTTTAGGAGACTCAACACTACATTGAGATCCCAAGGTGCCACTGGAGGCACAAAAGGAGGCTGTATATGCAGTACCCCTTTGACAAACGTCTGAACTTCAGGCACTGAAGCCAGTTCTTTTTGGAAGAATATTGACAGGGCCGAAATTTGAACCTTAATGGACCCTAATTTTAGGCCCATAGATAGTCCTGTTTGCAGGAAATGCAGGAAACGACCCAGTTGAAATTCCTCTGTAGGGGCCTTCTTGGCCTCACACCACGCAACATATTTTCGCCAAATGCGGTGATAATGTTTCGCGGTTACATCCTTCCTGGCCTTGATCAGGGTAGGGATGACTTCATCTGGAATGCCTTTTTCCTTCAGGATCCGGCGTTCAACCTCCATGCCGTCAAACGCAGCCGCGGTAAGTCTTGGAACAGACAAGGTCCCTGCTGGAGCAGGTCCTTTCTTAGAGGTAGAGGCCACGGGTCCTCCGTGAGCATCTCTTGAAGTTCCGGGTACCAAGTCCTCCTTGGCCAATCCGGAGCCACGAGTATAGTTCTTACTCCTCTCCTTCTTATGATTCTCAATACTTTGGGTATGAGAGGCAGAGGAGGGAACACATACACTGACTGGTACACCCACGGTGTTACCAGAGCGTCCACCGCTATCGCCTGAGGGTCCCTTGACCTGGCGCAATATCTGTCTAGTTTCTTGTTGAGACGAGACGCCATCATGTCCACCTTTGGTTTTTCCCAACGGTTTACAATCACGTGGAAGACTTCTGGGTGAAGTCCCCACTCCCCCGGGTGGAGGTCGTGTCTGCTGAGGAAGTCTGCTTCCCAGTTGTCCACTCCCGGAATGAACACCGCTGACAGTGCTGTCACATAATTTTCCGCCCAGCGAAGAATTCTTGCAGCTTCTGCCATTGCCCTCCTGCTTCTTGTGCCGCCCTGTCTGTTTACGTGGGCGACTGCCGTGATGTTGTCCGATTGGATCAATACCGACTGACCCTGAAGCAGAGGCCTTGCTTGACTTAGGGCATTGTAAATTGCCCTTAGTTCCAGGATATTTATGTGAAGAGACGTTTCCATGCTTGACCACAAGCCCTGGAAATTTCTTCCCTGTGTGACTGCTCCCCAGCCTCTCAGGCTGGCATCCGTGGTCACCAGAATCCAGTCCTGAATGCCGAATCTGCGGCCCTCTAGAAGATGAGCACTCTGCAACCACCACAGGAGAGACACCCTTGTCCGTGGAGATAGGGTTATCCGCTGATGCATCTGAAGATGCGATCCGGACCATTTGTCCAGCAGATCCCACTGAAAAGTTCTTGCATGGACTCTTCCGAATGGAATCGCTTCGTAAGAAGCCACCATCTTTCCCAGGACCCTTGTGCATTGATGCACTGACACTTGTCCTGGTTTCAGGAGGTTCCTGACTAGCTCGGATAACTCCCTGGCCTTCTCCTCCGGGAGAAACACCTTTTTCTGGACTGTGTCCAGAATCATCCCTAGGAACAGTAGACGTGTTGTTGGAATCAGCTGCGATTTTGGAATATTTAGAATCCACCCGTGCTGACGTAGCACTACCTGAGATAGTGCTACTCCGACCTCTAACTGTTCCCTGGACCTTGCCCTTATCAGGAGATCGTCCAAGTAAGGGATAATTAAGACGCCTTTTCTTCGAAGAAGAATCATCATTTCGGCCATTACCTTGGTAAAGACCCGTGGTGCCGTGGACAATCCAAACGGCAGCGTCTGAAACTGATAATGACAGTTTTGTACCACAAACCTGAGGTACCCTTGGTGAGAAGGGTAGATTGGGACATGGAGATAAGCATCTTTGATGTCCAGAGACACCATATAGTCCCCTTCTTCCAGGTTCGCTATCACTGCTCTGAGTGACTCCATCTTGAATTTGAACCTTTTTATGTAAGTGTTCAATGATTTCAGATTTAAAATCGGTCTCACCGAGCCGTCCGGCTTCGGTACCACAAACAGCGTGGAGTAATACCCCTTTCCCTGTTGTAGGAGGGGTACCTTGATTATCACCTGCTGGGAATACAGCTTGTGAATAGCTTCCAATACTGCCTCCCTGTCGGAGGGAGACGTTGGTAGAGCAGACTTCAGGAACCGGCGAGGGGGAGACGTCTCGAATTCCAATTTGTACCCCTGTGATACTACCTGCAGGATCCAGGGGTCCACTTGCGAGTGAGCCCACTGCGCTTTGACATTTTTGAGACGGGCCCCCACCGTGCCTGAGTCCACTTGTAAAGCCCCAGCGTCATGCTGAAGACTTGGCAGAAGCGGGGGAGGGCTTCTGATCCTGGGAAGAGGCTGCCTGCTGCAGTCTTTTTCCCCTTCCTCTGCCCCGGGGCAGAAATGAGTGGCCTTTTGCCCGCTTGCCCTTATGGGGACGAAAGGACTGAGTTTGAAAAGACGGTGTCTTTTTCTGCTGAGAGGTGACCTGGGGTATAAAGGTGGATTTCCCAGCCGTCGCCACCAGGTCCGATAGACCGAACCCAAATAACTCCTCCCCTTTATACGGCAAAACTTCCATATGCCGTTTGGAATCCGCATCACCTGACCACTGTCGTGTCCATAAACTTCTTCTGGCAGAAATGGACAGCGCACTTACTGTTGATGCCAGGGTGCTCTATAGTCAATAATATACTGTCCCTATCCAGGGTATCAATATTTTCAGTCAGGGAATCCGACCAAGCCACTCCAGCGCTGCACATCCAGGCTGAGGCGATTGCTGGTCGTAGTATAACACCAGTATGTGTGTATATACCCTTTTGGATATTTTCCAGCTTTCTATCAGCTGGTTCCTTGAGGGCGGCCGTATCAGGAGACGGCAACGCCACTTGTTTTGATAAGCGTGTGAGCGCCTTATCTACCCTAGGGGGTGTTTCCCAACGCACCCTAACCTCTGGCGGGAAAGGGTATAATGCCAATAATTTATTAGAAATCAGCAGTTTTTTATCGGGGGAAACCCACGCTTTGTCACACACCTCATTTAATTCATCTGATTCAGGAAAAACTATGGGTAGTTTTTTCACACCCCACATAATACCCCTTTTTGTGGTACTTGTAGTATCAGAAATGTTCAAAGCCTCCTTCATTGCCGTGATCATGTAACGTGTGGCCCTACTGGACATTACGTTTGTCTCGTCACCGTCGACGCTGGAGTCAGTATCCGTGTCTGGGTCTGTGTCGACCATCTGAGGTAACGGGCGCTTTAGAGCCCCTGACGGTGTTTGAGACGCCTGGACAGGCACTAACTGATTTGCCGGCTGTCTCATGTCGTCAACAGTTTTTTGCAAAGTGCTGACACTGTCACGTAATTCCTTCCATACGACCATCCAGTCAGGTGTCGACTCCCTAGGGGGTGACATCACTATTACAGGCAATTGCTCCGCCTCCACATCATTTTCCTCCTCATACATGTCGACACAATCGTACCGACACACAGCACACACACAGGGAATGCTCTGATAGAGGACAGGACCCCACGAGCCCTTTGGGGAGACAGAGGGAGAGTTTGCCAGCACACACCAGAGCGCTATATATATATATATATACAGGGATAACCTTATATAAGTGTTTCTCCCTTCTATAGCTGCTGTATTTGTATTATCTGCCAATTAGTGCCCCCCCTCTCTTGTTTTACCCTGATTCTGTAGCAGGACTGCAGGGGAGAGTCAGGGAGCCGTCCTTCCAGCGGAGCTGTGAGGGAAAATGGCGCTTGTGTGCTGAGGAGATAGGCTCCGCCCCCTTTTCGGCGGCCTTTTCTCCCGCTTTTTTTAGGAAAACTGGCAGGGGTTAAATGCATCCATATAGCCCAGGAGCTATATGTGATGCATTTCTTTAGCCATATAATGTTTAAAACGTGTTTTATTGCGTCTCAGGGCACTCCCCCCCAGCGCCCTGCACCCTCAGTGACCGGAGTGTGAAGTGTGCTGAGAGCAATGGCGCACAGCTGCAGTGCTGTGCGCTACCTTATTGAAGACAGGAACGTCTTCTGCCGCCGATTTATCCGGACCTCTTCGCTCTTCTGGCTCTGTAAGGGGGCCGGCGGCGCGGCTCCGGGACCCATCCAAGTTGAGCCTGTGATCGTCCCTCTGGAGCTAATGTCCAGTAGCCAAGAAGCCCAATCCACTCTGCATGCAGGTGAGTTCGCTTCTTCTCCCCTTAGTCCCACGATGCAGTGAGCCTGTTGCCAGCAGGTCTCACTGAAAATAAAAAAACCTATTTAAACTTTTACTCTAAGCAGCTCAGGAGAGCTACCTAGCATGCACCCTTCTCGGCCGGGCACAAAAATCTAACTGAGGCTTGGAGGAGGGTCATAGGGGGAGGAGCCAGTGCACACCAGCTAGTCATAAAGCTTTTACTTTTGTGCCCAGTCTCCTGCGGAGCCGCTATTCCCCATGGTCCTTACGGAGTTCCCAGCATCCACTAGGACGTCAGAGAAAGGCTGTTACCGTTGTTTAGGATGTGTGACTTATAGTTCTTTGCTCACAGGGACCTCATTTAGTCATCCCCATATGGGTAGACAGTGTACCATTAGCTACGCAGTGACTTGTACAACAACCTTTGTAGAGTACATGCTGAGTAACCCCAGTGGCTTGTCATATGTGTGCAAGACCCATAGGCAATTCTCTCTGAATTGCCTATGGGTCTTGCACACATATGACAAGCCACTGGGGCTACTCAGCATGTACTCTACAAAGGTTGTTGTACAAGTCACTGCGTAGCTAATGGTACACTGTCTACCCATATGGGGATGACTTGGCGAATGGCTAATTGACGTTGAGCCATGCGCTCTCTGCGCATGGCTCAACGTCGATTAGCCATTCGCCAAGCATTGGAATCTGGGGGTAGCGACCAACCAGTTGCAAGGCACTTTGCAATAAAAAATACAGTGTGGCTAGTATGAGGTCCATCATAATTAACCATGTCCCCCCTCTTAGTAGGTGTGGGAATCGGAATAAAATCTTATTACTGAAAGAAAGTCAGTGGATTTTTGTGTTAAACACTTTAGCACCCTAGGGACTAAATTAATCCCTTAGTTTACAGTGCTTTTTGTGATCATGTCTAGTTCATTAGTTTAGTGTTTAATTAATTCCGGTTAACAGGAGGTGAAACTAATGGAGCAGTATCCATCAGCCCTAGCTATTAACAATTTAATATTTGTTTAGCAATTGTCTGATTATTCCAATGGAGGTTATCATCTCTGGTTGCTCACTATTTTTAATTCTTTTTAATGTTTTTTAGTGTTTATTTTGTTGATTTGCAATGAGTTACTGTAATTAGTCACAGCTTGATACAACGAGTGATAGGTAATTATGTGTCCAATTGTGTTACACATGACTGAGATGTTTATTCTGTAACCTAGTAACCATGCAAATTACTTCCCTGCAGTAGCATTTTTGATGAGATCACCGGCTCTGAGACATTGATTGGTCTCCGTGTGGGGCGTTCCGAGGTGTACTCGTCTGCCGTGCTTTAGGTGAATTAAAGAGTTTTTAATGATGTGCAATCACATGTAATCAATTGTATTGGTGAAGATAGTGCCGGGTTGAAGTATATTACACACACACTTTTTAGTAGATATGGACCTGGGTCAAACTCGGCTGCCCCCTTCTTGCCCGCTCTCTCCGGTCGACCCATCACAGCATTCTGTCCTACCCCTCAGTTTCTTTCTTCCGCTCTTACCCTCCTCTGCTCCTGACAGTTAAGATACCTCAGTGTAAAAAGTTATTTCTCTAACGTCCTAAGTGGATGCTGGGGACTCCGTAAGGACCATGGGGAATAGCGGCTCCGCAGGAGACTGGGCACATCTAAAGAAAGCTTTAGGACTATCTGGTGTGCACTGGCTCCTCCCCCCATGACCCTCCTCCAAGCCTCAGTTAGATCTCTGTGCCCGAACGAGAAGGGTGCACACTAGGGGCTCTCCTGAGCTTCTTAGTGAAAGTTTTAGATTAGGTTTTTTATTTTCAGTGAGACCTGCTGGCAACAGGCTCACTGCATCGAGGGACTAAGGGGAGAAGAAGCGAACTCACCTGCGTGCAGAGTGGATTGGGCTTCTTAGGCTACTGGACATTAGCTCCAGAGGGACGATCACAGGCCCAGCTTGGATGGGTCCCAGAGCCGCGCCGCCGGCCCCCTTACAGAGCCAGAAGGCAGAAGAGGTCCGGAAAATCGGCGGCAGAAGACGTCCTGTCTTCAACAAGGTAGCGCACAGCACTGCAGCTGTGCGCCATTGCTCTCAGCACACTTCACACTTCGGTCACTGAGGGTGCAGGGCGCTGGGGGGGGCGCCCTGAGACGCAATAAAAACACCTTGGATGGCAAAAAAATGCATCACATATAGCTCCTGGGCTATATGGATGCATTTAACCCCTGCCAGAATCCATAAAAAAGCAGGAGAAAAGTCCGCAAAAAAAGGGGCGGAGCCTATCTCCTCAGCACACTGGCGCCATTTTCCCTCACAGCTCCGTTGGAGGGAAGCTCCCTGTCTCTCCCCTGCAGTCACTACACTACAGAAAGGGTTAAAAAAAGAGAGGGGGGCACTAATTAGGCGCAGTATTAACTATACAGCAGCTATAAGGGGAAAAACACTTATATAAGGTTATCCCTGTGTATATATATAGCGCTCTGGTGTGTGCAGGCAAACTCTCCCTCTGTCTCCCCAAAGGGCTAGTGGGGTCCTGTCCTCTATCAGAGCATTCCCTGTGTGTGTGCTGTATGTCGGTACTTTTGTGTCGACATGTATGAGGAGAAAAATGATGTGGAGACGGAGCAGATTGCCTGTAATAGTGATGTCACCCCCTAGGGGTCGACACCTGAGTGGATGAACTGTTGGAAGGAATTACGTGACAGTGTCAGCTCTGTATAAAAGACAGTGGTTGACATGAGACAGCCGGCTACTCAGCTTGTGCCTGTCCAGACGTCTCATAGGCCGTCAGGGTCTCTAAAGCGCCCGTTACCTCAGATGGCAGATATAGACGCCGACACGGATACTGACTCCAGTGTCGACGGTGAAGAGACGAATGTGACTTCCAGTAGGGCCACACGTTACATGATTGAGGCAATGAAAAATGTTTTACACATTTCTGATAATACGAGTACCACCAAAAAAGGGTTATTATGTTCGGTGAGGAAAAACTACCTGTAGTTTTCCTGAATCTGAGAAATTAAATGAGGTGTGTGATGATGCGTGGGTTTCCCCCGATAACAACTGATAATTTCTAAAATGTTATTGGCATTATATCCTTTCCCGCCAGAGGTTAGGGTGCGTTGGGAAACACCCCCTAGGGGGGATAAAGCGCTCACACGCTTGTAAGGGCTCTACCTTCGCCTGAGATGGCCGCCCTTAAGGATCCTGCTGATAGAAAGCAGGAGGGTATCCTAAAAGGTATTTACACACATACTGGTGTTATACTGCGACCAGCAATCGCCTCAGCCTGGATGTGCAGTGCTGGGTTGGCGTGGTCGGATTCCCTGACTGAAAATATTGATACCCTAGATAGGGACAGTATATTTTTGCCTATAGAGCATTTAAAAGATGCATTTTTATATATGCGTGATGCACAGCGGAATATTTGCCGACTGGCATCAAGTCTAAGCGTGTTGTCCATTTCTACCAGTAGAGGGTTATGGACACGTCAGTGGTCAGGTGATGCGTATTCCAAACGGCATTTGGAAGTATTGCTTTATTAAGGGAGGAGTTATTTGGGGTCGGTCTTTCAGACCTCGTGGCCACGGCAACAGCTGGGAATTCCACGTTTGTACCCCAGGTCGCCTCTCAACATGAGAAGACGCCGTATTATCAGGCGCAGTCTTTTCGTGGACAAGCGGGCAAAAGGTTCCTCATTTCTGCCCCGTGACAGAGGGAGAGGAAAAAGGCTGCAGAAATCAGCCAGTTCCCAGGAACAGAAACCCTCTCCCGCCTCTGCCAAGCCCTCAGTATACGCTGGGGCTTTACAAGCAGAATCAGGCACGGTGGGGGGCCCGTCTCAATGAATTTCAGCGCGCAGTGGGCTCACTCGCAAGTAGACCCCTGGATCCTTCAGGTGATATCTCAGGGGTACAAATTAGAATTCGAGACGTCTCCCCCTCGCCGTTTCCTAAAGTCGGCTTTACCGATGTCTCCTTCTGACAGGGAGACAGTTTTGGAAGCCATTCACAAGCTGTATTCCCAGCAGGTGATAATCAAGATACCCCTCCTGCAACAGGGAACGGGGTATTATTCCACACTGTTGTGGTACCGAACCCGGATGGCTCGGTGAGACCGATTCTAAATCTAAAATCTTTGAACACTTACGTACAGAGGTTCAAATTCAAGATTGAGTCACTCAGAGCAGTGATTGCGAACCTGGAAGAAGGGGACTACATGATGTCTCGGGACATCAAGGATGCTTACCTTCATGTCAAAATTTACCCTTCTCACCAAGGGTACCTCAGGTTTATGGTACAGAACTGTCACTATCAGTTCAGACGCTGCCGTATGGATGGTACACGGCACCCCGGGTCTTTACCAAGGTAATGGCCGAAATGATGATATTCCTTCGAAGGAAGTGAATTTTAGTTATCCCTTCCTTGGACAATTCCCTGATAAGGGTAAGATCCAGGGAACAGTTGGAGGTCGGTGTAGCACTATCTCAGGTAGTGTTGCGGCAGCACGATTGGATTCTCAATATTCCAAAATCGCACCTGGTTCCGACGACGTGTCTTCTGTTCCTAGGGATGATCCTGGACACAGTCCAGAAAAAGGTGTTTCTCCCGGAGGAGAAAGCCAGGGAGTTATCCGAGCTAGTCACGAACCTCCTAAAACCGAGCCAAGTCTCAGTGCATCAATGCACAAGGGTTCTGGGTAAAATGGTGGCTTCCTACGAAGCAATCCCATTCGGCAGATTCCACGCAAGAACTTTCCAGTGGGACCTGCTGGACAAATGGTCCGGATCGCATCTTCAGATGCATCAGCGGATAACCCTGTCACCAAGGACAAGGGTGTCCCTCCTGTGGTGGTTGCAGAGTGCTCATCTTCTAGAGGACCGCAGATTCGGCATTCAGGACTGGGTCCTGGTGACCACTGATGCCAGCCTGCGAGGCTGGGGAGCAGTCACACAGGGAAGAAGGAATATCCAGGGCTTATGGTCAAGCCTGGAGACATCACTTCACATAAATATCCTGAAGCTAAGGGACATTTACAATGCTCTAAGCTTAGCAAGACCTCTGCTTCAAGGTCAGCCGGTGTTGATCCAGTCGGACAACATCACGGCAGTCACCCACGTAAACAGACAGGGTGGCACAAGAAGCAGGAGGGCAATGGCAGAAGCTGCAAGGATTCTTCGCTGGGCGGAAAATCATGTGATAGCACTGTCAGCAGTATTCATTCCGGGAGTGGACAACTGGGAAGCAGACTTCCTCAGCACGACCTCCACCCGGGAGAGTGGGGACTTCACCCAGAAGTCTTCCACATGATTAAAAACTCGACAGGTATTGCGCCAGGTCCAGGGACCCTCAGGCAATAAGCTGTAGACGCTCTGGTAACACCGTGGGTGTACCAGTCAGGGTATGTGTTCCCTCCTCTGCCTCTCATACCCAAGGTACTGAGATTGATAAGATGGAGAGGAGTAAGCACTATATTCGTGGTTCCGGATTGGCCAAGAAGGACTTGGTAACCGGAACTTCAAGAGATGCTCACGGAGGATCCGTGGCCTCTACCTCTAAGAAGGGACCTGCTCCAGCAAGGACCCTGTCTGTTCCAAGACTTACCGCGGCTGCGTTTGACGGCATGGCAGTTGAACGCCGGATCCTGAAGGAAAAATGGCATTCCGGATGAAGTCATCCCTATCCTGATCAAAGCCAGGAAGGATGTAACCGCAAAAACATTATCACCGCAATTGGCGAAAATATGTTGCGTGGTGCGAGGCCAGTAAGGCCCGACGGAGGAAATTCAACTGGGTCGATTCCTACATTTCCTGCAAACAGGAGTGTCTATGGGCCTGAAATTGGGGTCCATTAAGGTTCAAATTTCGGCCCTGTCAATTTTCTTCCAAAAAGAACTAGCTTCAGTCCCTGAAGTTCAGACGTTTGTAAAAGGGGTACTGCATATACAGCCTCCTTTTGTGCCTCCAGTGGCACTTTGGGATCTCAATGTAGTTTTGGGTTCCAAAAGTCACATTGGTTTGAACCACTTAAATCTGTGGAGTTAAAATATCTCACATGGAAAGTGGTCATGCTGTTGGCCCTGGCCTGGGCCAGGCGCGTGTCAGAATTGGCGGCTTTATCCTGAAAAAGCCCTTATCTGATTTTCCATTCGGACAGGGCGGAATTGAGGACTCGTCCTCAGTTTCTCCCCAAGGTGGTTTCAGCGTCTCACCTGAACCAACCTATTGGTGGTGCCTGCGGCTACTAGGGACTTGGAGGCCTCCAAGTTGCTAGACGTTGTCAGTGCCCTGAAAATATGTTTCCAGGACGGCTGGAGTCAGGAAATCTGACTCGCTGTTTATCCTGTGTGCACCCAACAAGATGGGTGCTCCTGCTTCTAAGCAGACTATTGCTCGTTGGATTTGTAGTACAATTCAGCTTGCACATTCTGTGGCAGGCCTGCCACAGCCAAAAATCTGTAAATGCCCACTCCACAAGGAAGGTGGGCTCATCTTGGGCGGCTGCCCGAGGGGTCTCGGCTTTACAACTTTGCCGAGCAGCTACTTGGTCAGGAGCAAATACGTTTGTAAAATTCTACAAAATTGATATCCTGGCTGAGGAGGACCTGGAGTTCTCTCATTTGGTGCTGCAGAGTCATCCGCACTCTCCCGCCCGTTTGGGAGCTTTGGTATAATCCCCATGGTCCTTACGGAGTCCCCAGCATCCACTTAGGACGTTAGAGAAAATAAGAATTTACTTACCGATAATTCTATTTCTCATAGTCCGTAGTGGATGCTGGGCGCCCATCCCAAGTGCGGATTGTCTGCAATACTTGTACATAGTTATTGTTACAAAAATCGGGTTATTATTGTTGTGAGCCATCTTTCAGAGGCTCCTCTGTTATCATGCTGTTAACTGGGTTCAGATCACAGGTTATACGGTGTGATTGGTGTGGCTGGTATGAGTCTTACCCGGGATTCAAAATCCTTCCTTATTGTGTATGCTCGTCCGGGCACAGTATCCTAACTGAGGCTTGGAGGAGGGTCATGGGGGGAGGAGCCAGTGCACACCAAAGCTTTCTTTAGATGTGCCCAGTCTCCTGCGGAGCCGCTATTCCCCATGGTCCTTACGGAGTCCCCAGCATCCACTACGGACTATGAGAAATAGAATTATCGGTAAGTAAATTCTTATTTTATCACCACCTTCATCTGGAGATGAAGATAGTGTAAGTTTGTTAAAAAAAAAAAAAAAGAAATACTGTATCTATTCTCCAGTTTATATAAATATTGACAGGCAAAACCTCCATTAGATTCTGAGGGTGATTTCTTCATACTTTTCACTATACTTAGATAAAAGAAAACATAAATATACATTTTTCAAGGTTTTATGCTAGAAAAATATAATAATCATTTTATTTATATAGCATTCTTTCTCCAGTAGTACTCAAGGCGCTTCACAGACATTAAAAACAATTCACATAATACAGAAGATTTAAGTAATGCAGTAATAGACAAGTCACGCAAAAAGAAACCTAGAGCACACAGTAAGAATAATGCAGGACTGGTTAGTCATTTTGGGTAATAGCTTTCACAGGTTGTGTATTGCATCCCTGCAAGGTACCAGGTGAGGTAGCTGTGTTTAGCACACTGCCTAGTATTATTCTGTGTGAAATAGTCTACTGCTAGAAGAGATGACACAAAATGTGTTGATTGCAGCATCCTAACGCTCTGAGTAGGGTCCCAACAAAATTATCAGGTCCATGTATTTTTCATTCCATCCACCGCAAAGGTTACACTGAGGGAGGTGAGCCATACAATGCATTTATGGTAAAACGGACACTTGTGTATCCATGTGAAGTACATCCTTCCCACAGAGAAACCATCCGAGGCAATACCCCCTGCCCACAGAGGAACCATCCAAGGCAACCATCTGGGGTGCACTTTACAGTGGAGGTACACATGGTGGGGCTAAAGTATGCTGTGAGAGAGAAAAACAAGCACATGGTAATAACCAATTTGCAGGTAACCAAAAGAAGCAGGAAAATTGGGATAACATTATTTTGGTAAAAATATAAATATTCTGGTCTCAATGGAGCAGTACAGGTGAGTGTGAGAATGTGGGGCGCACACTAATATCCGATGGAAATGTCCCTGTTGAGTCTGGTCCTGGTGCTCTCCCCCACAGATCCCTGCTCACCTTCAAGGGTAGGCTTGGGGGCAGTCCTGATGTTCTCAGCCGGATTGGTAGTAGGCCTGGTCCTGGTGCTCTCATGGCAGAGGTGAGGAGAGACCACATAATGTTCTTGAGCTCCAGTGTTTGTAAAACTATTTCATTTGAGAGTCTAGAATAGTCCAAAGTCTAACTGCATGCAGTGGCGGATTTCCCACTAAGCAAGTGCCTAGGGGCGGCACTTGCTGGGGGGTGGCACACCAGGCTGATAAGGGTTAGATGATTCTTTTTTCCCTTCAAAATTACTTTTTTATTTAGCAAATGACAGGGGGTGGGACAATGGGCAGCAAATTGTGGTCCAGGAGTTGGTAGTAATGTGAGGCTGGGACTGCTTTGGTGGTCTCGAAGCATCCGTACTGGCACCTGAAATGAAGAGGGCAGTGATGTGATTGGGGGAGGGAGCGTCCAATAATGTGCCTAGGAGCAGCCTGACTCCTAAATCCGCCCCTGACTGCATGCTTAACAAATGCAGGCCAAGGCCCTGACTGCAGGCCTTGACAAAAATGCTATTAAATACTACACACTATGGGGGTCATTTAGACCTGATCGCTCGCTAGCAGTTTTTTGCAGTCCTGCGATCAGATAGTCGCCGCCTACAGGGGAGTGTATTTTAGCTGTGCAAGTGTGCGAACACATGTGCAGCCGTGCGATACAAAAAAACTTTGTGCATTTCTGAGTTGCCCAGAACTTACTCAGCCGCTGCGATAACTTCAGCCTGTCCGGGGCCGGAATTGACGTCAGATACCCACCCTGCAAACGCTTGGACATGCCTGCGTTTTTCCAACCACTCCCTGAAAGTGGTCAGTTGCCACCCACAAACGGCTTCTTCCTGTCAATCTCCTTGCGATCGGCTGTGCGAATGGATTCTTCGTAAAACCCAACACACAGCAATGATCCACTTTGTACCCCTGCGACGTGCCTGCACATTGTGGTGCATGAGCAGTTCTGACCTGATCGCAGCACTGCAAAAAACGCTAGCGAGCGATCAGGTCCGAATGACCCCCTATATTAGCTGGCACAGGGGAAGATGTGTTTATCAGTATGTTCGGCTATTTAATTAACAGGGGGTGTTGCACTGCAGACAGGATCACAGAAACAGACACACTTTCTCGGGGTGTGAAAAGTGTAGCCTAAGAAAGATGGAGAACTCTGGTAAATAAACTTGAAAATGAGCTGGTTGACTGGTGCTTTATCTCCGTCCACTTTATCTCTCTGCAAGGTTTAGTACATAGACCCTTTTAGCCTTTGAAATTCACGGCCCAGCTTTAAGCCTTATCCTGTCGAGTTTCAGTTTAATCACCTTAACATAACATTGCTCCTCCATCCATTCTGGATCACCTTTCTTATTTTGAAGACTCTTAGCATTTGTTAGCATACATGTATCTAGTTTAAGAAGATATAATAAGTATCTTACCTCAATGTGTATGTTGTGCGTGTGTGTGTATGTATATATATATATATATATGTGTGTGTGTGTGTGTGTGTGTGTGTGTGGGGGGGGGGGTAGTATAAGGTGCTCTAATGTGCCAATGGTAATGGTTAAACATTATGATATATGAGGACTCACGGTCTGAAGGAATTGTGGCAGGGTGATGAAGGGCTTAGTTCCCGTATGTAGACTGTTATATGCTGGTGACTGGGCACGAAACTGGACTGTCTGCACGCGACCTCTGTGGGAAGGAGGGTGCCCTCGAGGACTGATCCGAACAGTATAAAAAGGGGACCCCAGCGCTGCTAGGGGCATTAAAGAGTGTACGCGGTGAGAGTCACTTGTCTCTCACCTGCCCCGCTCCAAAAGAGCTGCACTCTAAACATTAGCGGGCAGTAGGGGAGAGGAAGCGGTTGACACGGTGTGAGGGCACACTAGAGAGACCAAGTGGGGGAGCTGCCAGACTTCCCAGTGACAGCATATTCTGCTCCGGAGGCTGGCTGAGCTAAGGAGGGGGAGAGTGGCAACGTACCCGTGGCACCGCCCTGTTGTCTCCCCTGCATCCCGTAGGGGTAGATAGGGGATTATCAGCGCCAAACCCAAATTCCACCGTGCACTGACAGAATTCTGAGACTTGAACGGTCACGGATTAGCGCTGCTCCCAGATGCAAAGTGAGCATCCTCTAGACTACAGGGATTCCGCTGCCCTCCAATGGTAGCGCCTAGCGGCGTGGCCACATCGGAGCTTCAGTGGTAATTGGCTGTAGCCCAAATACCGAAGACAGCTGAGGTCTGTAACCCTAATACACGTTTGACCAAGGGGGCAGACACTATTATCAGAGCTATAGGTTATTATAGGAGAACATCTGGCAATAGCACACCAGCTTGTGCAGAGTAATTTAACTGTTGTTGTCACTTTCAGCACCGATAAGCTACAGCAAGGGACATAAATTGGAAACAGCTGTAGATTTATGCTAAGGAAACATATCAGTATTCCACAGTTACATTTAAATGCATTTAAGTAGTTATTTAAGTATTCAGCTGTGTGCAACGTACTACCAAGTGGAGGAGAACTCTACAGTAACCATTATCTGTGTTTCATCCAAAGGCTAAGGAGTTATACATTTGGATACAAATTATAACTAAAAAACACTATAGTGTGAGGATCTTTAATAGCAACATTCGACCCCAGCAGGCATTTGGTTATTTTGAAAAAGTACCTACCAGAGAATACAGACAGCCCGCTGTACTGCATATCAGTATAATTCAAAGACCTCTTCAGAAGGGCATTAATGGGCTGTCAAAACAATATCCATATACAGTAGTGGACAAAATTGTGGAAACCTTTTTGAAAATGTGCATTTTTGAGGTTTAACAGTTTATAGCACTAATATATTTTCTCTAACGTCCTTGAGGATGCTGGGACTCCGTAAGGACCATGGGGAATAGACGGGCTCCGCAGGAGATAGGGCACTTTAAGAAAGCTTTGGACTCTGGGTGTGCACTGGCTCCTCCCTCTATGCCCCTCCTCCAGACCTCAGTTAGTTTTACACTGTACCCAGAGCAAGATGGGTGCACTGCAGAGAGCTCTCCAGAGTTCTCTGCCTAGAAGCATTTTTGTTTGGATTTTTTTCTGCCTTTTACTACTTTTTCACAGGGAGCACTGCTGGCAACAGGCTCCCTGCACCGAGGGACTGAGGAGAGAGGAGCAGACCTTCTTGTAAAAGATAGGCTCTGCTTCCTCGGCTTCTGGACACCATTAGCTCCAGAGGGGGTGAACGCAGGTTCTTACTGGGCGTCCACCCCCAGAGCCGCGCCGCCGTTCTCCTCACAGAGCTAGAAGTACAGATGACAGAAGTCGTCAGGCGGCAGAAGCCTTCAGCTTCACTGAGGTAATGCACAGCACTGCAGCTGTGCGTCATTGCTCCCATACACCTCACATACTCCGGTCACTGTAAGGGTGCAGGGCGCAGGGTGGGGGCGCCCTGGGCAGCAATATAAACCTCTGCATGGCAAAAAGACTATATACATGTACAGGTGGGCTCTGTACATGTATATAAAAGAGCCCCCGCCATATTTTACTAAGTTTGAGCGGGACAGAAGCCCGCCCCCAAGGGGGCGGGGCTTCTCCATCAGCACTCACCAGCGCCATTTTCTCTCCACAGCACTGCTGAGAGGAAGCTCCCCGGACTCTCCCCTGCTTACACACGGTGAAAGGGTGCTTAAAAGAGAGGGGGGGGGCACATAATTGGCGGTTTACATATTAAACAGCGCTGCTGGGGAAAAACATTTTGTGTTGGTCTCCAGGGTCATTGCGCTGGGGTGTGTGCTGGCATACTCTCTCTCTGTCTCTCCAAAGGGCCTTGACAGGGATACTGTCTTCAGGAAAGGGGTTCCCTGTGTGTGTGGGAAGTGTCGGTACGCGTGTGTCGACATGTTTGACGAGGAAGGCTCGCTTAATGTGGAGGGGGAGTGCTTGAATGTCAGGTCGCCGTCGGCAACGCGACACCGGAATGGGTGGATATGCTGAATGTCTTGAATGCAAATGTCAATCTATTGCATAAAAAGTTAGACAAGGCAGAAGCTAGGGATCAGTCAGGTAGCCAGTCCATGCCTGTCCCTGGGGCGTCAGGTCCTTCGGGGTCTCAGAAGCGCACCATATCCCAGATCGATGACACAGATACCGACACAGATACTGACTCTAGTGTCGTCTATGAAGATGTAAAATTACAGCCGAAGGTGGCAAAGGGTATACGGTACATGATTATTGCCATTAAAGAGGTTTTGCATATTACTGAGGAACCCCCTGTCCCTGACACGAGGGTACACATGTATAAAGGGAAAAAGCCCGAAGTCACTTTTCCATCCTCATTTGAATTAAGTGACTTCTGCGAAAAGGCTTGGGAATCTCCGGATAGGAGACCACAAGTTCCCAAAAGGATTCTCATGGCGTATCCTTTTCCACAAACTGATAGGATACGCTGGGAATCTTCGCCAAAAGTTGACAAGGCGCTGACACGTTTGTCCAAAAAGGGTGCACTGCCTTCTCAGGATACGGCTTCCCTCAAGGAACCTGCTGATCGCAGGCAGGAAATTACCTTAAAGCACATTTACAATCATTCCGGTACTATTGCTCGACCGGCTATGGCGTTGTCCTGGGTTTGTAGTGCGGTTGTGGCAAGGGCAGATTCCTTATCTACGGAAATTGACACCTTAGATAGGGATGCCATTCATATGACCATAGAGCATATCAGAGATGCTGCCTTGTATATGAGGGATGCTCAGAGAGACATTTGTTTATTAAGCTCCAGAATAAATGCTATGTCTATTTCTGCTAGGCGGCTCTTGTGGACCCGACAGTGGACGGGAGATGCCGATTCAAAGCGGCATATGGAGTCCTTGCCTTACAAAAGGGGTGGATTGTTTGGAGACTGCCTCTCGGATCTTGTCTCTACGGCTACGGCTGGTAAGTCTTATTTCTTACCTTATGTCCCCCCGCAGCATACAAAAAAGGCACCTCATTATCAAATGCAGTCCTTTCGTTCCAATAAAAACAAGAAGGTACGGGGATCATCCTTTGTTGCCAAAGGGAAAGGCAGGGGAAAAAAGCTGCACACAGCTAGTTCCCAAGAGCAGAAGTCCTCCCCTGCGTCTGCAAAGTCCACCGCATGACGCTGGGGCTTCCCGAGGGGAGGCAGATCTGGTGGGGGCTCGTTTTCGGTTTTTCAGCCACGTCTGGGTTCACTCGCAGGTGGATCCCTGGGCGTTAGAGATTGTTTCTCAGGGATACAGGCTGGATTTCGAAGACTTGCCTCCTCGCCGATTTTTCAAATCGGCTCTGCCGGCTTCCCCGTCAGAGAGGGAGCTAGTGTTGGCAGCAATCCAAAAATTGTGTATTCAACAGGTGATTGTCACAGTTCCTCATCTCCAGCAAGGAGAGGGATATTACTCAACCCTGTTTGTGGTCCCGAAACCGGACAGTTCGGTCAGACCCATTTTAAACCTGAAATCTCTGAACCTGTACTTGAAGAGGTTCAAGTTCAAAATGGAAATCACTCAGGGCGGTCATCGCCAGACTGGAGGGGGGGGGATTGGATGGTGTCCCTGGACATAAAGGATGCTTACCTTCATGTTCCTGAGATTTGCAGTGCAGGACTGTCACTACCAATTTCAGACGTTGCCGTTTGGGCTTTCCACGGCCCCGAGAATTTTCACCAAGGTAATGGCGGAAATGAGGCAGGGGGTCACAATTATCCCATACTTGGACGATCTCCTCATAAAGGCGAGATCTCTGGAGATGTTGCTGGACAGCGTGTCTCTGTCCATGAAGACGTTGCAGATACACGGCTGGATTCTCAGTGGATCTGTAACACGATTCAGCAGGCGCATTCTACGGCAGGATTGCCGTTACCGAAATCGGTTAAGGCCCACTCCACTAGGAAAGTGGGCTCTTCTTGGGCGGCTGCCCGAGGGGTCTCGGCATTACAGTTGTGCCGAGCAGCTACTTGGTCGGGGACAAACACCTTTGCAAAGTTCTTTAAGTTTGATACCCTGGCTGAGGAGGACCTCCTGTTTGCTCAATCGGTGCTGCAGAGTCATCCGCACTCTCCCGCCCGTTTGGGAGCTTTGGTATAATCCCCATGGTCCTTGCGGAGTCCCAGCATCCTCAAGGACGTTAGAGAAAATAAGATTTTACTTACCGGTAAATCTATTTCTCGTAGTCCGTAGAGGATGCTGGGCGCCCGTCCCAAGTGCGGACTTTTTCTGCAAGACTTGTATATAGTTATTGCTTACATAAGGGTTATGTTATAGTTTTTAGGTTTAACCGTGGCTATGTTGTTGTTTATACTGTTAACTGGGTAAGTTTATCACAAGTTATATGGTGTGATTGGTGTGGCTGGTATGGATCTCACCCTTAGATTTACAAAAATCCTTCCTCGTACTGTCCATCTCCTCTGGGCACAGTTTCCCTAACTGAGGTCTGGAGGAGGGGCATAGAGGGAGGAGCCAGTGCACACCCAGAGTCCAAAGCTTTCTTAAAGTGCCCTATCCCCTGTGGAGCCCGTCTATTCCCCATGGTCCTTACGGAGTCCCAGCATCCTCTACGGACTACGAGAAATAGATTTACCGGTAAGTAAAATCTTATTTTAGAATTATACAAAAAAGCATACATCATTACAATGGCAATTTAATTTAGAACATAATACAATGAACTTTATATCAATTTCTCATACGTCCTAGAGGATGCTGGGGTCCACTTCAGTACCATGGGGTATTGACGGTTCCGCAGGAGCCATGGGCACTTTAAGACTTTTCTAGAGTGTGAACTGGCTCCTCCCTCTATGCCCCTCCTCCAGACCTCAGTTTAGAAAATGTGCCCAGGCAGACTGGTCGCACTCCAGTGGAGCTCTACTGAGTTTCCCTGAAAAGACTTTGTTAGGTTTTTATTTTCAGGGAGACTGCTGGCAACAGTCTCCCTGCTTCGTGGGACTTAGGGGGAAGAAGTAGGAACCAACTTCCTAAAGAGTTTCATGGCTCTGCTTCTTGCTGACAGGACACCATTAGCTCCTGAAGGAGCTCCTGAAGGGTACTGAACAATAGCTGCGGCTTTGCGCTCACTCCCACAGCACGCCGTCACCCCCCTAACAGAGCCAGAAGTCAGAAGATGCGTGAGTATTATTACCGGAGATCTGCAAGAGGGACCTCCGGTCATCATGATGACTCATGGTACCGCGCAGCGAGCGGGAACGCTGCGCTGACATGCCAAGTATCGGTGCAAAAAGGGGAGGCGCAGTGTAATTTGGTGCTGTATTGTTAATTTGGCATTATAAAAGCTCTACATGTCTCTGTGGACATTTTATATTACACAGGGAGTTTGGTCATTAGCGCTGAGTTGTGAACTGGCAAATCCCTTCTGTGTCCTACTGACAGATTTTACTGTGGGTCTGTCCCCTGTAACCCCCGGAGTGTCTGTGGTGTGTTTGTGCACGTGTGTGACATGTGTGACGCAGGGAGCTCTTCCCCTGAGGGAGCCATTTTAGTGCAGGACTGTCACTACCAATTTCAGACGTTGCCGTTTGGGCTTTCCACGGCCCCGAGAATTTTCACCAAGGTAATGGCGGAAATGAGGCAGGGGGTCACAATTATCCCATACTTGGACGATCTCCTCATAAAGGCGAGATCTCTGGAGATGTTGCTGGACAGCGTGTCTCTGTCCATGAAGACGTTGCAGATACACGGCTGGATTCTCAGTGGTGGCTGAACAGTGCTCACCTATTAGAAGGTCGCAGGTTCGGCATTCAGGACTGGGTCCTGGTGACCACGGACGCAAGCCTCCGAGGCTGGGGAGCAGTGACACTGGGAAGAAATTTCCAAGGTCTCTGGTCAAGCCTAGAGTCTTGTCTCCACATCAACGTCCTGGAGTTGAGGGCCATATACAACGCCCTGCGTCAAGCGGAGGAATGGCTTCGGAAAAAAACGGTTCTGATTCAGTCAGACAATGTCACGGCAGTGGCTCATATAAACTGCCAAGGCGGAACAAGGAGCAGAATGGCCATGGCAGAAGCGACCAGGATTCTACGCTGGGCGGAAGGCCATGTAAGCGCGATATCAGCGGTGTTCATCCCAGGGGTGGACAACTGGGAGGCGGACTTCCTCAGCAGGCACGACCTGCACTCGGGAGAGTGGGGACTTCATCAAGAAGTCTTCGCACAGATCACGGATCGTTGGGGACTGCCTCAAATCGACATGATGGCATCATGTCTCAACAAAAAGCTAAAGCGGTATTGCGCCAGGTCAAGGGACCCTCAGGCGGTAGCGGTAGACGCTCTGGTGACACCTTGGGTGTTCAGATCGGTCTATGTGTTTCCTCCTCTTCCTCTCATACCCAAGGTGTTGAGAATAATACGAAGAAGCAGGGTCAGAACAATACTCATTGTTCCGGATTGGCCACGGAGGACTTGGTATCCGGAGCTGCAAGAGTTGCTCGCAGGGGATCCGTGGCCTCTTCCTCTAAGGCAGGACCTGCTGCGGCAGGGGCTCTGTCTGTTCCAAGACTTACCGCGGCTGTGTTTGACGGCATGGCGGTTGAACGCCGGATCCTAGCGGAAAAAGGGATTCCGGAGGAAGTCATTCCTACCCTGATCAAGGCTAGGAAAGACGTGACGTTAAAACCTTATCACCGTATATGGCGGAAATATGTTTCTTGGTGTGAGGCCAGAGCTGCTCCTACGGAGGAGTTCCATTTGGGACGTCTACTTCACTTCCTTCAAACAGGAGTGACTTTGGGCCTAAAATTAGGGTCCATAAAGGTCCAGATTTCGGCCTTATCCATTTTCTTTCAAAGAGAATTGGCCTCTATTCCTGAAGTACAGACATTTGTGAAGGGGGTGCTGCATATTCAGCCTCCCTTTGTGCCTCCGGTGGCGCCTTGGGATTTTAACGTGGTGTTGTGTTTCCTCAAGTCACCTTGGTTTGAACCACTCAAAACTGTGGAGTTGAAATACCTCACGTGGAAAGTGGTCATGTTGTTGGCGTTAGCTTCGGCAAGACGTGTTTCCGAATTGGCGGCTTTATCACATAAAAGCCCATACTTGGTTTTTCACGTGGATAGGGCAGAGTTGAGGACTCGCCCTCACTTTCTGCCAAAAGTGGTCTCATCTTTTCATGTGAACCAACCTATTGTCGTGCCTGTGGCTACACGGGACTTGGAGGATTCCGAGTCCTTGGATGTAGTCAGGGCTTTGAAGATTTATGTGACCAGAACGGCT
Source organism: Pseudophryne corroboree (assembly GCF_028390025.1). Taxonomy (NCBI): domain Eukaryota; kingdom Metazoa; phylum Chordata; class Amphibia; order Anura; family Myobatrachidae; genus Pseudophryne; species Pseudophryne corroboree. Next base: position 260,842,409 of record NC_086450.1, read on the forward strand.
AGAATCAGGAAGACTGAAGCTTTGTTCATTCTGTATGCAGCCAACAGGGTTGGCGCTCCTGCTTCAAAGCAGACTATTGCTCGCTGGATCTGTAACACGATTCAGCAGGCGCATTCTACGGCAGGATTGCCGTTACCGAAATCGGCTAAGGCCCACTCCACTAGGAAAGTGGGCTCTTCTTGGGCGGCTGCCCGAGGGGTCTCGGCATTACAGTTGTGCCGAGCAGCTACTTGGTCGGGGACAAACACCTTTGCAAAGTTCTTTAAGTTTGATACCCTGGCTGAGGAGGACCTCCTGTTTGCTCAATCGGTGCTGCAGAGTCATCCGCACTCTCCCGCCCGTTTGGGAGCTTTGGTATAATCCCCATGGTCCTTGCGGAGTCCCAGCATCCTCAAGGACGTTAGAGAAAATAAGATTTTACTTACCGGTAAATCTATTTCTCGTAGTCCGTAGAGGATGCTGGGCGCCCGTCCCAAGTGCGGACTTTTTCTGCAAGACTTGTATATAGTTATTGCTTACATAAGGGTTATGTTATAGTTTTTAGGTTTAACCGTGGCTATGTTGTTGTTTATACTGTTAACTGGGTAAGTTTATCACAAGTTATATGGTGTGATTGGTGTGGCTGGTATGGATCTCACCCTTAGATTTACAAAAATCCTTCCTCGTACTGTCCATCTCCTCTGGGCACAGTTTCCCTAACTGAGGTCTGGAGGAGGGGCATAGAGGGAGGAGCCAGTGCACACCCAGAGTCCAAAGCTTTCTTAAAGTGCCCTATCCCCTGTGGAGCCCGTCTATTCCCCATGGTCCTTACGGAGTCCCAGCATCCTCTACGGACTACGAGAAATAGATTTACCGGTAAGTAAAATCTTATTTTAGAATTATACAAAAAAGCATACATCATTACAATGGCAATTTAATTTAGAACATAATACAATGAACTTTATATCAATTTCTCATACGTCCTAGAGGATGCTGGGGTCCACTTCAGTACCATGGGGTATTGACGGTTCCGCAGGAGCCATGGGCACTTTAAGACTTTTCTAGAGTGTGAACTGGCTCCTCCCTCTATGCCCCTCCTCCAGACCTCAGTTTAGAAAATGTGCCCAGGCAGACTGGTCGCACTCCAGTGGAGCTCTACTGAGTTTCCCTGAAAAGACTTTGTTAGGTTTTTATTTTCAGGGAGACTGCTGGCAACAGTCTCCCTGCTTCGTGGGACTTAGGGGGAAGAAGTAGGAACCAACTTCCTAAAGAGTTTCATGGCTCTGCTTCTTGCTGACAGGACACCATTAGCTCCTGAAGGAGCTCCTGAAGGGTACTGAACAATAGCTGCGGCTTTGCGCTCACTCCCACAGCACGCCGTCACCCCCCTAACAGAGCCAGAAGTCAGAAGATGCGTGAGTATTATTACCGGAGATCTGCAAGAGGGACCTCCGGTCATCATGATGACTCATGGTACCGCGCAGCGAGCGGGAACGCTGCGCTGACATGCCAAGTATCGGTGTAAAAAGGGGAGGCGCAGTGTAATTTGGTGCTGTATTGTTAATTTGGCATTATAAAAGCTCTACAGGTCTCTGTGGACATTTTATATTACACAGGGAGTTTGGTCATTAGCGCTGAGTTGTGAACTGGCAAATCCCTTCTGTGTCCTACTGACAGATTTTACTGTGGGTCTGTCCCCTATAACCCCCGGAGTGTCTGTGGTGTGTTTGTGCACGTGTGTGACATGTGTGACGCAGGGAGCTCTTCCCCTGAGGGAGCCATTTTAGGGACACAGAGTTGTAATGTGGTGGCGCTGCTGGCACACCACGAGCCTGAATGGGTGAAAGAATTACGTGATAGTGTGAATCATATCAGTAAGAGATTGGATAAGTCTGAGTCTCGTGCAGAATCCTGGATCTGTGGAAGATGTGATTTTTAATAGATCTGCCTTATCATCCACAGGGGACCCCTCTGGGTCACATAAAAGGTCATTTGCACAAGTAGTACAAACTGATACCGACACGGACTCTAATTCCTGTGTCGACACTAGTGATTTCAGGGAAATAGATCCAAAATTAGCGATGAACATTCAGTACATGATTGTTGCTATAAAGGAGGTCTTAGAAGTTACGGAGCTCCCTCCTTTACCTCAGGAGAAGGCTTACTTTTATAAAGAAAAGAAAATTAACTTAACTTTTCCTCCATCTCATGAGCTGAACACTCTCTTTGAGGGAGTCTGGGTAAACCCTGAAAAGAAATTTCAGATTCCCAAAAGAATTCAGGTAGCTTATCTTTTCCCGGCAGAGGACAGGAAAAGGTGGGAGTCACCCCCCGTTTTAGACAGTGCCCTGTCACGATTAACAAAAAAGGTGATTCTCCCTGCGCCTGGGACGGCTTCCCTAAAGGAGCCGGCAGACCGCAAGTTAGAGACTACGTTAAAATCTATTTATGTGACCAATGGGACACTACTCAGGCCTACCATTGCCTGTGCGTGGGTGAGTAGTGCTATTGAAAAGTGTTCAGAAAACTTGTTATCAGAGATTGACACAATAGATAGAGACGTGATACTCTTAACGTTAGGTCATATCAAAGACGCTGCTGCGTATATGCTAGAAGCCATGAAAGATATTGGGCTCTTGGGTTCAAAAGCCGCTACCATGGCTGTTTCAGCAAGGAGGGCGTTGTGGATTCGCCAATGGAATGCTGACGCAGATTCCAAAAGGAATATGGAGGCTCTCCCGTATAAAGGTGAGGCCTTGTTTGGAGATGAGCTGGATGCTTTCGTTTCTGCGGCTACCGCAGGTAAGTCGACATTCTTGCCTTATGCTCCTGCGCCGGCAAAAAAGACACATCACTCTCAGATGCAGTCCTTTCGGCTCAATAAATACAAAAATGGTAAAGGTTCCCCTTTCTTTGCGGGAAGGTGAAAAGGAAAAAAGTCAGCAGCGTCTCCAGGATCACAGGAGCAGAAATCAACCCCTGCTTCTGCCAAATCTTCAGCATGACGCTGGGGCTCCCTTGCGGGAGTCCGCTCAGGTGGGGGCACGTCTGAAACTTTTCAGTCCGTTCTGGGTTCAATCTGGCCTGAACCCGTGGATCTTACAAACTGTGTCCCACGGGTACAAACTGGAGTTTCATGACGTTCCCCCATGCCGATTTTTCAAATCGCCCTTACCAGCTTCTCTCCCAGACAGGGAAGTAGAAGCAACAGCAATACAAAAATTGTCAGGATCAAGTCATTGTCCTGGTTCCCTTGTCATAACAAGGGGAAGGGTTTTATTCAAGCCTCTTTGTAGTTCCGAAGCCGGACGGCTCGGTCAGACCGATTCTAAACCTGAAATCTCTGAATCTCTACCTGCAAAGGGTCAAGTTCAAGATGGAATCTCTGAGGGCAGTGATTTCCAGTCTGGAGGAAGGGGATTTCATGGTGTCAGTAGACATAAAGGATGCCTACTTACATGTTCCCACTTATCCTCCACATCAAGCTTATCTGAGATTCGCAATACAGGAGTGTCATTACCAATTTCAGACGTTGCCGTTTGGACTCTCCATGGCACCGAGGGTGTTTACCAAGGTGATGGCGGAGATGATGGTCCTCTTTCAACAGAAAGGAGTCAATATAATTCCTTACCTGGACGATCTCCTGATAAAAGCAAGGTCCAGGGAGAAGTTAGTGCAGAACATTGCAATCTCCCTGACAGTACTTCATCAACACGGTTGGATCATTAATTTTCCAATTTGAGCATCATCCTGCTATAACTTATATTATATTAGTTATCCTCCAATTGGATATAGTGCAATACTGGATTGGTGTCCACGGACTTCTAAATCATATAAATGTGATTAGTACTGAGGAAAATCTTCCCCCCATTCTAATGAAAAGGTTCCTTTAAATTTTGTGCTCTCCTTTTCTACACATCCTTAAGAAGATAATGTTTAATCCTACTAATGGTGAAGGGTATTTTCCTTTGTTCAAGCTGAATATGAATACCATCTTGTTATAGTTTGTATCATATCAGTAATTTTATATTCTTTTATTAGATACAGTGCAATATTGGATTGATGTCCACGGACTTTTAACTTATATAAATGTGATCAGTACTGAGGAAAATCCTCCTCCGATCCTAAGAGGATCTCCATGGCAACGGCAAATGCCAAGAGAAACGGAATAGTGATGTCAGCTACGGTCTAGTGATTTGCCTCAGTGAATGGGCCGCGTCTGCTTAATGTACTGAACACCTCCGTACAACTGCCTGGGAGGGAGGTTACGCTGACAGCGGCTGGACGCTACAGGAGCAGACACCCTACGTCCGCATGGGTGCGATGTGACGGAAGTAAACGACCACGTGACTACGGTCACGTGATCACTAGAGGGACCCGGCGATTGGAGTTGCCATGGCAGCGGGATACACAGAGGCGGAACTGGTCTCAGCACGCAAAGATCATGGACATATAGGTAATCAATGTATAGGGATCAGCCGTGCTGGGATCAATAGGATCCGGAGGGTGGGGATATAAACGGGGCTATTGGAGCCAGTGAGACATTCCATTTTGGCAGCAGACCTTGAGAAAGACCCGAGGCTGGTCGGAACACGTGGGTATCTTGCCTTCATACCCCCCACATGTTGACACTGATGCCTATGGACTGAGCCTACGCCTGGATAAAACTGAGACCGGGAGATCCCCTTGCTGCAGCTGGGAGAGACCACCTGGATTTACGGGATGCAGTCAGTTTACCTCCAATCAAAATCCCGATGTTCAAAATCCCGACACCAATTGACCGATGGTCAAAATCCCGACAAGGTCAAAATCCCGACATGGACAAAATACTGACATTTAAAATACCGGCAAGGTCAAAATACCGACATGTAAAATGCCGACAGGTCAAAATACCGAGATGAGTTTTTCATGATTTTTTTCATTGAAATCGACTTGTTCATACTTTACCATCCCAGTGGACCTGGAGGGGGAATATAATAGTGTGCCGAGCGCAGCGAGGCACCGTTCCCGAAGCATGGCGAGCGCAGCGAGCCATGCGAGGGGACGCGGCACACTTTATATGGTGTCCATGTTGACTTATGTCGACATACACACACACACACAAAACAACAAAAACTGCATGTCGGTATTTTGACCTGTCGGCATTTTACATGTCGGTATTTTGACCTTGTCGGTATTTTAAATGTCGGTATTTTGTCCATGTCGGGATTTTGACCTTGTCGGGATTTTGACCATCGGTCAATTGGTGTCGGGATTTTGATTGGAGGTATTTCATACCGATCCCGGATTTACATGCGCTTTAGAACTGACGCAAATCAGTTCACCAGGAATCGGTAATCAGCCATTGCTTCTGTTCCTCTCATGAGGGTGGATTCTTTTTTGTGAATGTTTCTGTCCATTGTGACACATGCTGTGTCATTATACCAGTATCTTCCATATTGGAATTACATTTTGTGTGTTTTTAGAAGAATGCTGTAATTAAATACTTGTTTTTATGATCTCACACTAATCTCTGCATTTTCCTCTCTTTCCGGTTACCTACTGATATGAGTACTCCTAATTAGGAGAAATCATCGGAGAGTAAGAGGTGGATTGCTCCGCTACAAACGGGGCAGGCGCTGGTGAAGTAGTATCTTTTCTTTTTTGTTTCCACTATTTACCTTTGGGGTTGGAAAAGCCCCTTCCTAAGATACTGCACTGACTAGCTGCCCCTGCGCACTGTTGGGTACTATTTTAAATTTCTTTCTAACATTAATTTTCCAAAGTCACAGTTGGAACCGACGACAAGATTGTCCTTTCTGGGGATGATACTGGACACAGAAGTACAGAGGGTATATCTTCCAGTAGAGAAGGCTCTGGAAATCCAGAGAATGGTCAAACAAATATTGAAACCAACAAGAGTGTCGATTCATCAATGCATTCGGTTTTGGGAAAGATGGTAGCGGCCTACGAGGCCATACAGTTTGGCTGATTCCATGCCAGAGTATTCCAATGGGACCTGTTGGACAAGTGGTCCGGATCCCACCTACACATGCACCGGAAAAGATAATCCTGTCATCCAAAGCCAGAATTTCGCTCCTGTGGTGGCTACACAGTTCTCACCTACTAGAGGGACACAGGTTCGGGATTCAGGACTGGGTCCTAGTAACCACGGAAGCATGTCTCCGAGGCTGGGGTGCAGTCACACAGGGAGAAAGCTTCCAAGGAAGATGGTCAAGTCAGGAAACCTGTCTTCACATAAACATTTTGGACTTGAGAGCCATTTACAACGGCCTTCTACAAGTGGGGCATCTTCTTCAAGATCAACCCGTACAGATCCAGTCGGACAATGTAACAGCAGTCGCGTACATAAACCGTCAGGGCTGAACGAAAAGCAGAGCGGCGATGGCAGAGGTGACAAAGATCCTCCTCTGGGCAGAAAGACATGCAAGAGCTTTGTCGGCAATTTTCATTCCGGGAGTGGACAACTGGGGAGCAGACTTCCTCAGCAGACACAATCTCCATCCAGGAGAATGGGCCCTCCACTAAGAAGTCTTCGCAGAGGTGTCAGGTCTTTGGGGAGTTCCTCAAGTAGACATGATGGCATCTCGTCTCAACAAGAAGCTTCAGAGACCCTCAAGCAATAGCAGTGGGTGCACTGGTGACCCAGTGGGTGTTTCGGTCGGTGTATGTCTTTCCTCCACTTCCAATAATTCCAAAAGTGCTCAAGATCATAAGAAGAACAAGGGTTTGAGCGATCCTCATTGTCCCAGACTGGCCAAGGAGAGCTTGGTATCCAGATCTTCAGGAGTTGCTGATAGAAGATCCTCGGACTCTTCCTCTTTGCGAGGACCTGCTGCAGCAGGGGCCGTGCGTGTATCAAGACTTATCGTGGCTACGTTTGACGGCATGGCTGTTGAGCGCCGGATCCTAACCCGAAAGGGTATTCCCAAAGAAGTCATTCCCACTCTGATTCAGGCCAGGAAAGGAGTAACGTCTAAACATTACCACCGTACTTGGAGAAAATACGTGTCTTGGTGTGAATCCAAGAAGGCTCCTATGGAAGAGTTTCAGTTAGGACGTTTTCTCCATTTTCTGCAGGCAAGTGTGGATGCAGGACTAAGATTGGGTTCAATCAAGGTCCAGATTTTGGCCTTGTCCGTTTTCTTTCAGAAACAATTGGCCTCCCTTCCAGAAGTTCAGACGTTCGTGAAAGGGGTTCTGCACATCCAACCTCCATTTGTGCCTCCAGTGGCACCATGGGATCTTAATGTTATGTTGCAGTTCCTTTAATCGGATTGGTTTGAACCTCTACAGGAGATAAAGTTGAAGTTTCTCACTTGGAAAGTGGTCATGCTGTTGGCCTTGGCATCTGCAAGGAGGGTGTCTGAGTTAGGGGCCTTATCTCACAAGAGTCCTTACTTGATCTTCCATGAAGATAGGGCTGAGTTAAGAACTCATCAGCATTTTCTTCCGAATGTAGTTTCTTCTTTCCTTATAAACCAACCTATTTTGGTGCCAGTGGCTACTGACACCTTTGCTGCGTCAAAGTCTCTGGATGTGGTCAGAGCTTTGAAAATTTATATCACAAGAACAGCTCGGATACGGAAAACAGAGGCTCTGTTTGTCCTGTATGCTCCCAACAAGATTGGGTGTCCTGCTTCTAAGCAGACCATTGCGCGCTGGATCAGAGGTACGATTCAGCACGCTTATTCCACGGCAGGATTGCCGATACCGAAATTCGGTGAATGCCCATTCCACTAGAAAGATAATCCTGTCATCCAAAGCCAGAATTTCGCTCCTGTGGTGGCTACACAGTTCTCACCTACTAGAGGGACACAGGTTCGGGATTCAGGACTGGGTCCTAGTAACCACGGAAGCATGTCTCCGAGGCTGGGGTGCAGTCACACAGGGAGAAAGCTTCCAAGGAAGATGGTCAAGTCAGGAAACCTGTCTTCACATAAACATTTTGGACTTGAGAGCCATTTACAACGGCCTTCTACAAGTGGGGCATCTTCTTCAAGATCAACCCGTACAGATCCAGTCGGACAATGTAACAGCAGTCGCGTACATAAACCGTCAGGGCTGAACGAAAAGCAGAGCGGCGATGGCAGAGGTGACAAAGATCCTCCTCTGGGCAGAAAGACATGCAAGAGCTTTGTCGGCAATTTTCATTCCGGGAGTGGACAACTGGGGAGCAGACTTCCTCAGCAGACACAATCTCCATCCAGGAGAATGGGCCCTCCACTAAGAAGTCTTCGCAGAGGTGTCAGGTCTTTGGGGAGTTCCTCAAGTAGACATGATGGCATCTCGTCTCAACAAGAAGCTTCAGAGACCCTCAAGCAATAGCAGTGGGTGCACTGGTGACCCAGTGGGTGTTTCGGTCGGTGTATGTCTTTCCTCCACTTCCAATAATTCCAAAAGTGCTCAAGATCATAAGAAGAACAAGGGTTTGAGCGATCCTCATTGTCCCAGACTGGCCAAGGAGAGCTTGGTATCCAGATCTTCAGGAGTTGCTGATAGAAGATCCTCGGACTCTTCCTCTTTGCGAGGACCTGCTGCAGCAGGGGCCGTGCGTGTATCAAGACTTATCGTGGCTACGTTTGACGGCATGGCTGTTGAGCGCCGGATCCTAACCCGAAAGGGTATTCCCAAAGAAGTCATTCCCACTCTGATTCAGGCCAGGAAAGGAGTAACGTCTAAACATTACCGCCGTACTTGGAGAAAATACGTGTCTTGGTGTGAATCCAAGAAGGCTCCTATGGAAGAGTTTCAGTTAGGACGTTTTCTCCATTTTCTGCAGGCAAGTGTGGATGCAGGACTAAGATTGGGTTCAATCAAGGTCCAGATTTTGGCCTTGTCCGTTTTCTTTCAGAAACAATTGGCCTCCCTTCCAGAAGTTCAGACGTTCGTGAAAGGGGTTCTGCACATCCAACCTCCATTTGTGCCTCCAGTGGCACCATGGGATCTTAATGTTATGTTGCAGTTCCTTTAATCGGATTGGTTTGAACCTCTACAGGAGATAAAGTTGAAGTTTCTCACTTGGAAAGTGGTCATGCTGTTGGCCTTGGCATCTGCAAGGAGGGTGTCTGAGTTAGGGGCCTTATCTCACAAGAGTCCTTACTTGATCTTCCATGAAGATAGGGCTGAGTTAAGAACTCATCAGCATTTTCTTCCGAATGTAGTTTCTTCTTTCCTTATAAACCAACCTATTTTGGTGCCAGTGGCTACTGACACCTTTGCTGCGTCAAAGTCTCTGGATGTGGTCAGAGCTTTGAAAATTTATATCACAAGAACAGCTCGGATACGGAAAACAGAGGCTCTGTTTGTCCTGTATGCTCCCAACAAGATTGGGTGTCCTGCTTCTAAGCAGACCATTGCGCGCTGGATCAGAGGTACGATTCAGCACGCTTATTCCACGGCAGGATTGCCGATACCGAAATTCGGTGAATGCCCATTCCACTAGAAAGGTGGGCTCCTCCTGGGCGGCTGCCCGGGGGGGTCTCAGCGTTACAACTTTGCCGAGCAGCTACTTGGTCAGGGGCAAACACGTTTGCTAAGTTTTACAAGTTTGACACCTTGGCCGATGAGGACCTCAAGTTTGGTCAATCGGTGCTGCAGGTTCATCCGCACTCTCCCGCCCATGCTGGAGCTTTGGTATAACCTCATGGTACTGAAGTGGACCCCAGCATCCTCTAGGACGTATGAGAAAACATGATTTTAATACCTACCGGTAAGTCCTTTTCTCCTAGTCCGTAGAGGATGCTGGGCACCCGGCCCAGTGCGTTCTTTACCTGCAGTTATTCTTTTGTTAAGTCTTCAGCACGGTTGCTGTAATGTTCATGCTTGTTGGCATGAGTTTTGTTGAATGCCATGTTGTGCGGCATGGTTGAAGTGTGAGCTGGTATGAATCTCACCGTTAATTTAAAAGTAAATCCTTTTCTCAAAATGTCCGTCTCCGTGGGCACAGTTCCTATACTGAGGTCTGGAGGAGGGGCATAGAGGGAGGAGCCAGTTCACACTCTAGAAAAGTCTTAAAGTGTCCTGCGGAACCATCTATACCCCATGGTACTGAAGTGGACCCCAGCATCCTCTACGGACTAGGAGAAAAGGATTTACCGGTAGGTATTAAAATCCTGTTTTTACATTTTGATAAGTTATTTGCGGGTGTAGTATGGTATGCCGGCGCCCGGGCTCCCGGCGACCAGCATACCGGCGCCGGGAGGCCGACCGCCGGCATACCGACAGCGTGGCGAGCGCAAATGAGCCCCTTGCAGGCTCGCTGCGGGCACGGTGGCGCGCTATCACGCTATTTTATTCTCCCTCCAGGGGGGTCGTGGACCCCCACGAGGGAGAAAAACTGTCGGTATGTCGGCTGGCGGGATTCCGGCGCCGGTATACTGTGCGCCGGGTTCCCGACAGTTGGCATACTGAAGACCACCTGTTATTCGCACAATATTCATTTGTACTTTGTTGGGAAGCCTTTTGCTGCAGTTACATACAGTACCTCTCAACATTGGTGGCTAGTAAGTCGGGCGCGCCCAAGTCAGAAAAGAGGTGGTGCCTAGGGATAAGGGGGCAGAGTCTCATGTCACTCCCGTTTCTGGTACTGTGGGGGCGTGCCCAGCACTCACCGATATACTGGTCTGCCTCCGGGCTCTTTCTGCACTAAGTATAGATGCTGTGTGCATGCGGACATCGTCTATTCACCCACTGCTTACCCACTGCACTGCATAGTTTGTGCTCCCCCCAACTGCCCCGCCCTCCCCTCTGCGGGACAATGATGTATTTGTTGCTATTTAAAGTGGCATTGATCACACAAATTCATTGCATCCCTTTTACTATCATACATCACTACAGCATAACACTAACTGGATGCTTTACAGTAGGTGTTTGGCACTCGGGTAACAAATCTTCTTCAATTCTTTTGCGGACATTCCATCACTACCAAATGTGGATATTCTGGTTTCGTCACTCCAGATGACACTGTTCCGTTATTCTTCTGGTTAATTAATATGCTTTTTAGCCCATTCTAATCTTTTCTGTCTTTTGTTTAAGAGATAAAAGTGACTGCCTCCTTGGAATTCTGGCATTTAAAATAAAATATTGAAGTTTGCTTCAAACAGTCCTTGCACTGATGTTTACACTACATTCACATAAATAATTTTGAATTGCCTCAGACAATTTTTTTCTGTCTCTCAAGCACATGTTTTTCATTCTTCTATCACAACATGGTGTTGTGGATCTTTTCTTACCTTTACCAGTTTGGTTTTGAATGGACTGAGTCTGTTGATACTTATTCCACAGTTTCGAAGTTCCTCCTTTAGTTACAGTATGTTGCCATCTACTTTCTTTATAATTTTGTTGTGTTACCTTCTTCACGTAAAGTAATTGTTTAATTTGCTTGTCATCCTAAACAAATTACACAGCTTACTGCAGGAAATTAAAGTAAAAAAAAAACGCATAAAAAACAGTGACCAACTTAGTGATAATCAAACAACTAAATAAGTTGGTTTACTGTCATTTCTGGTAGCAACACATGTGAGCTTACTCATGCTAACACCTTATTGAATCCATTTTGTGGCATCGCAACACCTGATTGGCTCTCAGAACAAACATTCCTATTGATCAGTTTTGAGTTGAAGAAATCCACTCTCTTTACATAACAAAGTCTCCTTATCTTTATTTGACTATAACTTTTTACGTAATAAAGAAAATTAATTGTGCTGAACTGCATTATATGCTTTTAACTATAGTTTAGGGCAGGCCTGGGAATGCCCATATTATACAGACGAGAGAGCTAACTACTGAGGAGTTTCCTCTATTACCTTCCTTTGTTTTGTTTAGTACAGAGGTGTGCACCGTTACCTAAAACTTTCTCTCCTCCAGGAATCTCCCATTTCCCAGGCAAGGAATAGACAAGAAACTGATACTGACAAATGGTTTACGTAACCAGTTGGGTGCTAAACAATAATTATTTTGAGTGTAACAATTGTGAAAACACAATAAACTATAAGCAGGTCACAGAATGTTCCTTCAACACATTGGGGGTCATTCCGAGTTGATCGCACGCTAGCTATTTTTTACAGCTCTGCGATCAGGTCAAAACTTGGCAAAACTGAGCATGCATATGCACCTCTATGCGCAGGCGCGTCATACGGGTACAAAGCGCATCGGTGCTGGGCGATGGATTTAATGAAGAATCCATTCGCACAGCCGATCGCAAGAAGATTGACAGGAAGAAGGCGTTTATGGGTGTCAACTGACCGTTTTCAGGGAGTGGTTGGAAAAACGCAAGTGTTTGCAGGGCTGGTGTCTGACGTCAATTCTGGGACCGGACAGACTGAAGTGATCGCAGCGGCTGAGTAAGTTCAGACCTACTCAGAAACTGCACAAACTGTTTTTGTACCACTTGGCTGCACAAGTGAAAATACACTCCCCCATAGGCAGCGACTATCTGATCGCAGCGCTGCAAAAGTAGCTAGCGAGCGATCAACGCGGAACGACCCCCATTATCCTTTAACAGTTGACAGTACATATATGGCATATAAACCTTAACTATAAATAAGAATAGTTGAATGTAATTGTAACATATACCAGAATATGGTCCAAACCAATTAGAAATAATATAATAGTTCACCAACGTAGTTTAGTATTAGCCTTCCTTTTTCTATGGATATATATGCATATACAGTAGAGGCCAAAATTGTGGAAAACTTTTGGAAAATGTCTGTTTTTAAGGTTTAATTGATTATAAATGCATTATTTTTTAAAGAAGATCATATGAAGGTATATATCACTGGGATGATAATTTTCTACACGATATAGTTACAAAATCCTGGGTGGATGCACCTTTTTATACCCTTATCCTGCACTAATTATTTATATACCTTGGGTTACATGTAATATTTTTTTGCAATCTCTTACCCACTTCATGAGACTGCACTGATTAATTTGATATGTGACACTTGTACATCTGTGTGCGACTGAGTCTGAATCTGTATACGAACTGCTACGATGCAGTGGCTGCGGATTTTTTTCACCCAGAGTTTAGTTTTCCCATATTGCATTGTGATTAAGATGCACATTCTAGCTAAAAAGATTCTACATTGCTTGGAGGGCTTACTTGTGCCATAGGTCATGCACCGCATGGTGTATTGAGGCTAGCTAGTTGTATGAGGAGATTATTCAAAGAAAGAGAAGTAGTAGAACATGAGAACATGCGCTGACACTGGAGGGAAGTAGGTTCAAAGGAAATTTGAGGAAACCTTTCTAAAAAGTGGACTAGCCTTTCGTCAGATATGGTAAAGGCTAATACAGTAGAACAATTTAAATATGCTTGGTATAGACATACGGAGATCCTTACAGAAAACTAAGGGGTATATGCAATTCACGGCGAATCGCGGCAAATTATCGCCGTTTTTAAATTCGACACAATTCGACAGGTGAATTAATTCACCATATTCAATGAAAAACGGATTCGACAGTCCCGCGGGCGAAAAACGGACGATTTGCCGGATTTTGCCGCGATTTAAAAAAACGGGAAAAACACGGAAAAAAAATGGCGTGGGGTCCCCCCTCCAAAGCATAACCAGCCTCGGGCTCTTCGAGCTGGTCCTGGTTCCAAAAATGCGGGGGGGAAATTGGGCAGGGATCCCCCGTATTTTTAAAACCAGCACCGGGCTCTGCGCCTGGTGCTGGTGCAAAAAATACGGGGGACAAAAAGAGTAGGGGTCCCCCGTATTTTTTACACCAGCATCGGGCTCCACTAGCTGGACAGATAATGCCACAGCCGGGGGTCACTTTTATGCAGTGCCCTGCGGCCGTGGCATTAAATATCCAACTAGTCACCCCTGGCCGGGGTACCCTGGGGGAGTGGGGACCCCTTCAATCAAGGGGTCCCCCCCCCAGCCACCCAAGGGCCAGGGGTGAAGCCCGAGGCTGTCCCCCCCATCCAATGGCTGCGGATGGGAGGCTGATAGCCTAGAGTAAAATGACAAGAATATTGTTTTTTCCAGAAGAACTACAAGTCCCAGCAATCCGCCCCCGCAAGCTGGTACTTGGAGAACCACAAGTACCAGCATGCGGGAGAAAAACGGGCCCGCTGGTACCTGTAGTTCTACTGGAAAAAAAATACCCAAATAAAAACAGGACACAGACACCGTGACAGTAAAACTTTATTACACACTGCCGACACACACATACTTACCTATGTTCACACGCCGACATCGGTCCTCTTCTCCATGTAGAATCCACGGATACCTGAAAAGAAAAGATCAATATACTCACCTCAGCCAGGGTCCAGAGATAAATCCACGTACTTGGCAAAAAAAGAAAACGGACACACGGACCACCGGACTGAAAGGGGTCCCATGCTGACACATGAGACCCCTTACACCGAATGCCGGGACACCACGTGACTCCTGTCACTGAAGTCCCTTCAGCCAATCAGGAAGCGCTACTTCCGTGGCGCTCACCTGATTGGCTGTGCGCTGTCTGTGCTGTGACAGCGCATCGCACAGCTCCGTCCATTATATTCAATGGTGGGAACTTTGCGGCTAGCGGTGAGGTCACCCGCCGGTCAGCGGCTGACCGCGGGTAACCCCACCGCTGACGGCAAAGTTCCCACCATTGAAACTAATGGACCGAGCTGTGCGATGCGCTGTCACAGCACAGACAGCGCACAGCCAATCAGGTGAGCGCCACGGAAGTAGCGCTTCCTGATTGGCTGAAGGGACTTCAGTGACAGGAGTCACGTGGTGTCCCGGCATTCGGGGTACAGGGTCTCAAGTGTCAGCATGGGACCCCTTTCAGTCCGGTGGTCCGTGTGTCCGTTTTCTTTTTTTGCCAAGTACGTGGATTTATCTCTGGACCCTGGCTGAGGTGAGTATATTGAACTTTTCTTTTTAGGTATCCGTGGATTCTACATGGAGAAGAGGACCGATGTCGGCGTGTGAACATAGGTAAGTATGTGTGTGTCGGCAGTGTGTAATAAAGTTTTACTGTCACGGTGTCTGTGTCCTGTTTTTATTTGGGTATTTTTTCCCCAGTAGTACTACAGGTACCAGCGGGCCCGTTTTTCTCCCGCATGCTGGTACTTGTGGTTCTCCAAGTACCAGCTTGCGGCGGAGGCTTGCTGGGACTTGTAGTACTACTGGAAAAAACAATATTCTTGTCATTTTACTCAAGGCTATCAGCCTCCCATCCGCAGCCCTTGGATGGGTGGGGACAGCCTCGGGCTTCACCCCTGGCCCTTGGGTGGCTGGGGGGGGGGGACCCCTTGATTGAAGGGGTCCCCACTCCCCCAGGGTACCCCGGCCAGGGGTGACTAGTTGGATATTTAATGCCACGGCCGTAGGGCACTGTATAAAAGTGACCCCCGGCTGTGGCATTATCTGTCCAGCTAGTGGAGCCCGATGCTGGTGTGAAAAATACGGGGGACCCCTGCTCGTTTTGTCCCCCGTATTTTTTGCACCAGCACCAGGCGCAGAGCCCGGTGCTGGTTTTAAAAATACGGGGGATCCCTGCCCAATTTTTCCCCGCATTTTTAGAACCAGGACCAGCTCGAAGAGCCCGAGGCTGGTTATGCTTTGGAGGGGGGACCCCACGCCATTTTTTTTATTTATTATTTTACCGTTCCAGCACTAAAAAAAAAATATTTTAAAAAATATATAAATAATACTTGTGCCTCCAAAAAAAAAAAAAAAAAGTACCTAATCCCTTCTAATATAAATAGATATGCTATTCCCAAAAAAAAAAAAACACCAAAAAAAACATGTTTAAATTTTTTTTTATTGTTTTCACCCTCCAAAGTGTGGCGGATTGAAAATGACGAATTTACTGTCTAAAAGCACTGCTGTCGAATTTCCAAACTTGAATTGAATATGCTTTTGTCGAATTGCAGCACTTGTATCATTGCAGAAAAGTCGAATTTGCAAAAAGTCGAATTTCAAAAAGTCGAATTTTGAAAGTCCGTTTTTTTGACGGAAAGCACTGAATTGCATTGACGATTTTTTTTTTTGGCGAAAATTACCCGAAATTCGACAATTTCGGGAATTCGACCGCAATTGCATATACCCCTAAGTATCTAATAGGGTTGAAGTTAAAAAAAAAAAAAAAAAAGGGTCTGACTAGATGGGCCAAAAAGTTCTTACCTGCCATCAAACTCTGCTTCTGTGTTTATGACACATCTATTAGTTGTACTACATTATTTTCTCTAAAGTAAAAAAACAAAACAATGTGACTGTTAAGAGGGACTTACAGTATATACAGCTAAGAACATTAGAGAGAATACAACTAATCTTGTATTATTATTTTTCCAGCCATTTGTTGAAATGTGTATGAAGTATCACAACAAGTTTGAGGCAAAGAAGTACACTGCTCGAGTGACTCCTGAGCTAAGAGTAAAGGCCTTTCTTTTTGTTGGGTAAGAACATTAATGATTTTTTTCTTAATTAAAACAGTGTAGTATGCTTGTATGCTGTAACATAAAATACACAAGATGCGGCTTGCCAATCTGTCTACTTCAGCTCTCTGCTTCTATCAGTATCAGTGATGAATTCAGGGAGGGGTGATTCTCTCCCCCCCCCCCCTCCCCCACGAGAACTCCAAGCTCCTCCTACTGATCCTGCATGGCAGCAGAACCTGCTGGCAATCGCAGCATGTTACCAGCTCCTCCTTGGGCTGTGATTTCATCCTCCGCCTGGAGCTCTCCGCCCAACCCCACATGGCCCCACCCTCTCCCTGCTGGAAGATGATTGTTTACTTGGTGGGCTGCATTTGCGGTAAGTTTGCCTCGGCAGGAGTGTGAAACGTTTTCCCCCCTCCATGCACAGCCATCTCACACACAGACAGCAGGCCTGTACTTGCACAGAGAGATCAGGTGCTCTTGTGTGTGTGTGTGTTTTTTTTTCCTCCTATACTTGCATGGGTGATGTGTACCCCCAGTGACCCTACCCCCACCACCTAGATCAGAACCCAATGCAGCCAATGCAACCCCAATGTATTTACCTAGCCCCTAAAGTCATACTTGCCTACTTTTGAAAAGTAGTTTCAGGGAGATTACAGATCGCACTCTAATGCGCCGCATGGCGCACCATTGAGGGGGCGTGTCACATTGCACCCAAGGGGTGTGTCTATCTCCACCTATGGGCGTATTTGCTGTCAATCAGGGGAGTGTCAGGTGAAAACCAAACTACAAAGCTCAGTACTGGCTACACACTGACATCGCAGCTAAATTGCACAGCAGGGCTACATTCTGACATCACACTAACGTTACACAACAGGGCTGCACAATGACATCACAGCTACATTACATGGCTACACACTGACATCATATCAACATTACACAGGAGGGCTACACATTGACATCACACCTACATTACACAGCAGAGCTACACATTGACATCACACCTACATTACACAGCAGAGCTACACATTGACATCACACCTACATTACACAGCAGAGCTACACATTGACATCACACCTACATTACACAGCAGAGCTACACATTGACATCACACCTACATTACACAGCAGAGCTACACATTGACATCGCACCTACATTACACAGCAGAGCATAATACTGACATCGCACCTACAATACACAGCAGAGCATAATACTGACATCGCACCTACATTACACAATTACACAGCAGAGCATAATACTGACATCACACATCATCATACACATACAGCATATGTGACATATACATTTGAGAGACTTTAATCCAGCCCTGGTGATAACTGATAAGTTTCAATTTTAATGTTCTTACATTGTTTACATGCCACATTGGGAAGGGAGGGGGGAGATGGAAGTGTTGGAGATCTTTTCCAGTGTCAGGGAGAGGGTGGTTAAGAGAAAGTGAGGAAATGAGAAAGCCTAAGGAAACGAGCCACTCTGTAAACAGAGCCTGCCCTGTTGGATAATGGGACCGCTGTGGCTCTGCTACGTGTGACTGTTGTGCTGGGCATGCTGTCACAGTGGATGCAGTTGGGGACTGGTGGCTCGAGGAGCTTCTGGTTCCAGATCAGAAGGACAGGCTCCTCCAAGCTGCGGAGTCTCTGTAGCTGCTGGTGCGCTATCTGGAAAGCATGGTGAGTGATTATTACAGGAGAGGGGCCACATGCTGCGTTCCTTCCCACAGTCCTACCAGCCCTGCCCCAGTTAATTCTGTACTCGCGGATGCTCAATGCATATTCTTTGGGGGGAGGGGGGGCACACTGTGGAATCCAGGAGCTGCACTTCAGTTTGGGAGAATAGGCAAGTCTGACCCAGCAGCCTCCCTCACACACATGACCCAGCCCTGCACCCACTAACCTCCCTCACACCCATTATGCCCCAGCCCAGCAATCTCCCTTAAACCAATATGCCCCAGTACTGCACCTAGCAACCTCCCTCACACCCATATGACCCAGCCTGGCACCCAGTAACCTAAGCTCCCTGGCACATATATACCCCTGCCCCAGTCCCCTTACCCTCTCTCTGCCTGAGTCCAGCTCTGAACGACTTGGAGCTGGAGGGGGCGGGGCTACAAGCCGGAATGTGAGAGAAGAGCAGAGACAGCACTGCAGCAATGAGGTCCTGATTCCTGGGGCTGCACGGAGGAAGCCTGGAGGCTGTCCCTGCTCTGGCAGCCGAAGGAAAGGCTGTCCTGTGAGTACAGGCACCCCCCTCCTCTCCTTACCCACTGGGGAATGTCAGGGCTCCGGTGCACGGCTCCAGGGAACTTCCTTGAGGGAGGCAGGGACATCCTTCCTCTTACTGCCTTCTGCTACATGCTGAGCCAGACCCCGCTGCTGCTGTTGTCTCCTCCTCCACAGACTGCCCCGCCCCCGGCTCTCTCTGCAGAACGGCCACCGCTACTGACAACCCGCGGTGGCCGGCGTTTAGGTAACATGACGTCAAGCGTCATGACATCATGTCACCCTCAGACATTTTCACGCATGCGCAGTGCGGATTTTTCACGGTGAGACCGCAAAATCCGGGAGGACAAGCAGAGTTTGCGGGGCAGCAGGAGGCTTTATTAAAAATCGGGAGCCTCCCGCTAAATGCGGGAGGGTAGGCAAGCCTGCCTAAAGTTACACTGGGTGACTATCACCCACGCACGACAAGAAGCACCTTTTAAATTGCATTAATTTGTACCAGAGGCTTCCTAATTCTTCAACTTTATAGAGTGCTTTGTAAGCCCCTGGCTGCTGCTGCTGGAAAATGTGATGTGGATCCTATTTACAGTATTTTCTATTATTATGTGATTGATCGGAAGCTTTTTGGAAATACATATATCCCGTCAGGGTCCATAGTCTCCACAGGGAGAGAAATTGGGTTATATCTGGTTGGATAGTGTCACAATCCATGCAGTTTCTCCTCCATGCCTGCGGTGGCGCTCTCTGCTCTGGTGCTCAGCACTCTGCTCTGTTTCTGCAGCTTGGTAATTAGCTGTTACCACAGCTGTGAGCAGCACCTGAACTCACTACTTAGGCCAGCCACACAGGCTCCCTGTTGCCAGTTCATCGTGTCAAAGTTGTTTCAGCTCCTGGTTATGCTGGTCTCTACTACTAAATCGTCCATAGAACTGCCAGACTCTACCACAGTGCAATCCTGTCATCCTGCTACAGTGCAATCCTGGTACGTGCATACTCTACCACAGTGCAATCCTGTCATCCTGCTACAGTGCATATTCTACCAGTGCTATTCTGTGATCCAGCTGCAGTGCAATCCTGATACGTGCATACTCTACCACAGTGCAATCCTGTCATCCTGCTACAGTGCATATTCTACCAGTGCTATTCTGTGATCCAGCTACAGTGCAATCCTGGTACATGCCTACTCTACCACAGTGCAATCCTGTCATCCTGCTACAGTGCATATTCTACCAGTGCTATCCTGTGATCCAGCTACAGTGCAATCCTGGTACGTGCATCTCTACCACAGTGCAATCCTGTCATCC
Organism: Pseudophryne corroboree; assembly: GCF_028390025.1. Lineage (NCBI taxonomy): Eukaryota > Metazoa > Chordata > Amphibia > Anura > Myobatrachidae > Pseudophryne > Pseudophryne corroboree. The sequence goes on from NC_086450.1 coordinate 260,862,317, forward strand.
TGCTACAGTGCATATTCTACCAGTGCAATCCTGGTACGTGCATACTCTACCACAGTGCAATCCTGTCATCCTGCTACAGTGCATATTCTACCAGTGCTATCTTGTGATCCAACTACAGTGCATCCTGCTATGGTGCAATATCCACTACTGAACAATCCTATTGCAAAGTGCCTTCACAGTCCACAGTGTCTCTAGTATTTCCACAATCTACACCGTTTTCAAGTACTCAGGGGCAGATGTATTAACCTGGAGAAGGCATTAGGAAGTGATAAACCAGTGATATGGGTAAGGTGATAAAGGCACCAGCCAATAAGCTCCAATATGTAAATTAACAGTTAGGATCTGATTGGCTGCTGCCTTTATCACCTTGCACATATCACTGGTTTATCACTTCCTTATGCCTTCTCCAGGTTAATACATCTACCCCTCAGTCTCCTGGCATCCCATGTCCCCTCAGTTTTCCCTTTCTTTTTGTGTTCTCTAGTTATTCCTGGTTGATATTTATTGTTTACAGTTGTACACTGCTTTATTAAACTTACTATTATACCGTGAACATCAGTCCCTGCTAATATGTTCTCAAAATGGGAAATCCAAACGGATTCTGACAGTATGAACTGGCCAAAAACAAACAGCAGGGGAGATAATTGCAGTCTGCCTGAGGGAGTTTTCTCACAGCTTGTTAACCCCACAGCTCCCAGGACATCACCTTCTTTAGAATTCTTACAACTGGGGATTTTAAAGGAAAAGTTAGACCAGCTACAGACTTTAGTATCCAGTATTCTATGCATTCTACCTGAATTCCTGGGGAGACTGGTGGACTCCAGTAAAATAGTTCCAGAAAAGGAGTTTTCTTCTGACCCATGGACTAGGCATGCTAGGGGCACCTCTCCTCCACAGACAAGAGGCGGGTTCCAAAGTTTCCCTCGACCTAGCCTCTCAGAAACAGAATGCCAGCATCGTAGAGACAATAAACTTTGCCTGTATTGTGGGGGTCAAGGACATTTTATTCTAACTTGTCCCATTCGAAAACCAAGATATGGGGGCAGAGTGCATCTCCAATCTTTAAATACCATCTGTCACAAAACTGGTCTTCCACCTAAAGTTTCCAAGCCTGTCGCCCCAGGAGGGAGTTCTTCAGAGTGTCCAGCCCCAAGGGGGGGTTCTTCAGAGTGCCCAGCCCCAGGAGGGGGTTCTTCAGAGTGTCCAGCCCCAGGAGGGGGTTCTTCAGAGCGTCCAGCCCCAGGAGGGGGTTCTTCAGAGCATCCAGCCCAGGAGGGGGTTCTTCAGAGCGTCCAGCCCCAGGAGGGGGTTCTTAAGAGCGTCCAGCCCCAGGAGGGGGTTCTTAAGAGCGTCCAGCCCCAGGAGGGGGTTCTTAAGAGCGTCCAGCCCCAGGAGGGGGTTCTTAAGAGCGTCCAGCCCCAGGAGGGAGTTCTTAAGAGCGTCCAGCCCCAGGAGGGGGTTCAGAGCGTCCAGCCCCAGGAGGGGGTTCTTCAGAGTGTCCAGCCCCAGGAGGGGGTTCTTCAGAGGGTCCAGCGCCAGAGAGTCTACAGAGCGCTGCCCAGCCAGAGAGTCTTCAGAGCGCTGCCCAGCCAGAGAGTCTTCAGAGCGCTGCCCAGCCAGAGAGTCTTCAGAGCGCTGCCCAGCCAGAGAGTCTTCAGAGCGCTGCCCAGCCAGAGAGTCTTCAGAGCGCTGCCCAGCCAGAGAGTCTTCAGAGCGCTGCCCAGCCCCGTGAAGTGGGGGCTGTTGCCTCAGCGCAGCCCCGTGAAGTGGGGGCTGTTGCCTCAGCGCAGCCCCGTGAAGTGGGGGCTGTTGCCTCAGCGCAGCCCCGTGAAGTGGGGGCTGTTGCCTCAGCGCAGCCCCGTGAAGTGGGGGCTCTTGCCTCAGCGCAGCCCCGTGAAGTGGGGGCTCTTGCCTCAGCGCAGCCCCGTGAAGTGGGGGCTCTTGCCTCAGCGCAGCCCCGTGAAGTGGGGGCTCTTGCCTCAGCGCAGCCCCGTGAAGTGGGGGCTCTTGCCTCAGCGCAGCCCCGTGAAGTGGGGGCTCTTGCCTCAGCTGTTCAGCCCCGTGAAGTGGGGGCTCTTGCCTCAGCTGTTCAGCCCCGTGAAGTGGGGGCTCTTGCCTCAGCTGTTCAGCCCCGTGAAGTGGGGGCTCTTGCCTCAGCTGTTCAGCCCCGTGAAGTGGGGGCTCTTGCCTCAGCTGTTCAGCCCCGTGAGGTGGGGGCTCTTGCCTCAGCTGTTCAGCCCCGTGAGGTGGGGGCTCTTGCCTCAGCTGTTAAGCCCCGTGAGGTGGGGGCTCTTGCCTCAGCTGTTAAGCCCCGTGAAGTGGGGGCTCTTGCCTCAGCTGTTAAGCCCCGTGAAGTGGGGGCTCTTGCCTCAGCTGTTAAGCCCCGTGAAGTGGGGGCTCTTGCCTCAGCTGTTAAGCCCCGTGAAGTGGGGGCTCTTGCCTCAGCTGTTAAGCCCCGTGAAGTGGGGGCTCTTGCCTCAGCTGTTAAGCCCCGTGAAGTGGGGGCTCTTGCCTCAGCTGTTAAGCCCCGTGAAGTGGGGGCTCTTGCCTCAGCTGTTAAGCCCCGTGAAGTGGGGGCTCTTGCCTCAGCTGTTAAGCCCCGTGAAGTGGGGGCTCTTGCCTCAGCTGTTCAGCCCCGTGAAGTGGGGGCTCTTGCCTCAGCTGTTCAGCCCCGTGAAGTGGGGGCTCTTGCCTCAGCTGTTCAGCCCCGTGAAGTGGGGGCTCTTGCCTCAGCTGTTCAGCCCCGTGAAGTGGGGGCTCTTGCCTCAGCTGTTCAGCCCCGTGAAGTGGGGGCTCTTGCCTCAGCTGTTAAGCCCGGTGAAGTGGGGGCTCTTGCCTCAGCTGTTAAGCCCGGTGAAGTGGGGGCTCTTGCCTCAGCTGTTCAGCCCCGTGAAGTGGGGGCTCTTGCCTCAGCTGTTCAGCCCCGTGAAGTGTGGGCGTCTGCCTCAGCTGTTCAGCCCCGTGAAGTGTGGGCGTCTGCCTCAGCTGTTCAGCCCCGTGAAGAGGGGGCGTCTGCCTCAGCTGTTCAGCCCCGTGAAGAGGGGGCGTCTGCCTCAGCTGTTCAGCCCCGTGAAGAGGGGGCGTCTGCCTCGGGGCTCCTGCCTCAGCTGTTCAGCCCCGTGAAGAGGGGGCTCTTTCCTCAGCCCAGCCCCCTGAAGAGGGGGCTCTTTCCTCAGCCCAGCCCCCTGAAGAGGGGGCTCTTTCCTCAGCCCAGCCCCCTGAAGAGGGGGCTCTTTCCTCAGCCCAGCCCCCTGAAGAGGGGGCTCTTTCCTCAGCCCAGCCCCCTGAAGAGGGGGCTCTTTCCTCAGCCCAGCCCCCTGAAGAGGGGGCTCTTTCCTCAGCCCAGCCCCCTGAAGAGGGGGCTCTTTCCTCAGCCCAGCCCCGTGTAGAGGGGGTTCCTGCCTTAGTCCAGCCCCAGGAGGGGGCTCTGAGCATTATGCCAATCTCAGAAGAGGAATCTAGCACCCTTGTTTTTCACAACACATGCCATATATCTAGGCACGTAGGCACTGCTGTAGTCCTGGGTTCCAATCCTACTACTAACCTGTTGGCTCATGATTTGGGTACAGCCCAGTCTCCCAGGACTTCCAGGAAAGATCAAATCCAAAAAGTGCCATCCAAGTCTCTAGTCAAAGTTCGGTTAAGATCATCATATATTTCTGACCAGTCTCCTGAAAGTCTATCCCCTCCTCAGTGTCCTGATGATCCATCTCCTGTGTTTCCAGAAAATCAAGCTTCCACTTCACAGAATTCATCCAACACTCCATCTTTGGATTACTTTGATGGAGATTTAACGCAATACTTCGCACTAGTTAACCGATATCTTACCATGATGGAGACGGACCCTTCCCTCGGAATTACTCCCTCCAACATAGTTAAATTGTTATTCCTGACCTTCAGAGGAGAAGCCTTGGAATGGGTTAGTCCACTAATTGAAACCAATGACCCAGTTCTTCTCAATCTTGTGGCCTTCAGTGAGGTGGTAATTAAGAAATTCAATTCATGGTCTTATCAGTCTTCAGTCCCAATTGAGGTTCCTGCCCAGCCGGGGCCATCTAAGGTTCCTATCTATCTTGGTTCATCCGAGAATCCTGTTGCCAGCTTAGAAACTCCAGCAATCCGCTTACCTGTTGGTTTTCTTCAGCTTCAGTCTACTGTTCCTACTGGGAAATCCACAAAAAGGAGAAAGAAGAAAAAGGGAAAGTCTAAGTTGAAAGCCTCTGTTGGACTTCCTTGGCAGCATGAGGATACCCTGATATGTCCTCTACCTTTTGATTCAGACTCTGACATGTGTTGGGCGTCTGGAATTCGCTCCTTAGGGAGGGGGTACTGTCACAATCCATGCAGTTTCTCCTCCATGCCTGCGGTGGCGCTCTCTGCTCTGGTGCTCAGCACTCTCTGCTCTGTATCTGCAGCTTGGTAATTAGCTGTTACCACAGCTGTGAGCAGCACCTGAACTCACTACTTAGGCCAGCCACACAGACTCCCTGTTGCCAGTTCATCGTGTCAAAGTTGTTTCAGCTCCTGGTCCTGGTTATGCTGGTCTCTACTACTAAATCGTCCATAGAACTGCCAGACTCTACCACACTGCAATCCTGTCATCCTGCTACAGTGCAATCCTGGTACGTGCATACTCTACCACAGTGCAATCCTGTCATCCTGCTACAGTGCATATTCTACCAGTGCTATCCTGTGATCCAGCTGCAGTGCAATCCTGGTACGTGCATACTCTACCACAGTGCAATCCTGTCATCCTGCTACAGTGCATATTCTACTAGTGCTATCCTGTGATCCAGCTGCAGTGCAATCCTGGTACGTGCATACTCTACCACAGTGCAATCCTGTCATCCTGCTACAGTGCATATTCTACCAGTGCTATCCTGTGATCCAGCTGCAGTGCAATCCTGGTACGTGCATACTCTACCACAGTGCAATCCTGTCATCCTGCTACAGTGCTTATTCTACCAGTGCTATTCTGTGATCCAGCTGCAGTGCAATCCTGGTACGTGCATACTCTACCACAGTGCAATCCTGTCATCCTGCTACAGTGCATATTCTACTAGTGCTATCCTGTGATCCAACTACAGTGCATCCTGCTATGGTGCAATATCCACTACTGAACAATCCTATTGCAAAGTGCCTTCACAGTCCACAGTGTCTCTAGTATTTCCACAATCTACACCGTTTTCAAGTACTCAGTCTCCTGGCATCCCATGTCCCCTCAGTTCTCCCTTTTTGTGTTCTCTAGTTATTCCTGGTTGATATTTATTGCTTACAGTTGTACACTGCTTTATTAAACTTACTATTATACTGTGAACATCAGTCCCTGCTAATATGTTCTCAAAATGGGAAATCCAAACGGATTCTGACAGATAGGACCGAGCACCAAACAGTTAAAGCTTTTACAGTTCCAGTCCTTCCCCCTTTACCCAGCCTCCAGCCCAGGCTATTCAGTTTCATTTTGGTGCTGGCAGGAGCCAGTTGCACCTTTAACCACTTAACTAGTATGATCAGATCACATGCTACCACAACACCCCACTGTATTCCCCAGGTTTTGCAGAATATAATATTTAAATATTTTAGAAAATACTTTTTTTTTGCAAATAATATTTATTGAAAGTTTCCAATATACAATGCGCACAAAATGTGAAGCATAAAAACATTCTTGACAGCATATGACATATTAATGTTAAGATTAAATAGCCTGATAACAAAATGGACATGTACAATGAGTAATAATCATTGTCGCACAAAAACAAACCACATAAGATAAACACAAAATGTAGAGTGAGAAAGACCAGAAAAAGAGACTAGGGGCTTAATTCAGAGTTGATCTCAGCAGCAAATTTGTTAGCAGTTAGCCAAAACCATGTGCATTGCAGGGGGGCAGATATAACATGTGCAGAGAGAGTAAAGGGTGGTACTCACGGAGAGATCCATGCTTAAAATCTAAGCAATCTGACTAGATTGCTTAGATTTTATGCACAGATCACTCATGTGTAGCCTCCTCAGCGATAGCGATGCGCGGCCCCGCACATCGCTATCGCCGCTGCTTGATTGAGCCTGCATGCAGGCCAATCTAGCAGGTCGCTCATTTCACCCGCTGGGTGAAATGAGCGGCCGCCGTCTTCCCCCCGCATCGCTCAGCACACATCGCGCTGTGCTGAGCAGCGGGAGAGATGTGTGCTGAGCGGTCCGCTCAGCACACATCTCTTCCATGTATACCGCCCTTTAGATTTGGGTGAGGTGTGTTCAAACTGAAATCTAAATTGCAGTGTAAAAATAAAGCAGCCATTATTTACCCTGTACAGAAACAAAATAACCCATCAAAATCTAACTCTCTGCAAATGTTATATCTGCCCCCCCCCCCCCCTGCAGTGCACATGGGGCCTAATTCAGATCTGTTTGCTCGCTACCTATTTTTTGCAGCGCTGCGAACAGATAGACGCCGCTTATAGGGGAGTGTATTTTAGCTTTGAAAGTGTGCGAACGCATGTGCAGCCAAGCAGTACAAAAACAGTGTGTGCAGTTTCTGAGTAGCTCTGACTTTACTCAGCCGCTGCGATCACTTCAGCCTATTAAGCCCGGAGTTGACGTCAGATACCTGCCCTGCAAATGCCTCGACACGCCTGCGTTTTTTCAAACACTCCCAGAAAACGGTCAGTTGCCACCCACAAACACCTTCTTCCTGTCAATCTCCTTGCGATCGGCTGTGCGAATGGATTCTTCGTTAAATCCATTGCCCAGCTACGATCCGCTTTGTACCCATACGACGCACGTGCGCATTGCGGTGCATATGCATGCGCAGTAGTTACCTGATCGCTGCGCAGCGAAAAACACTAGCGAGCGAACAGATCTGAATTAGTCCCATGGTTTTGCCCAACTGCTAACAAATTTCCTGCTGCGATCAACTCTAAATTACCCCCTAAGAGAAGAAACAAGCAAGGAAGAGAGAGAGGAAAACAGAAAAAATTAGTAGTAGAAAAGAAAAGAGAATATAGAGTCTCTCTCCCCCCTAATCCACAGGATTACCACTCAAGGGTCCGAAGAATCGCATCACTGTCTAACGCACAGATTTGTAATGGTCTGACCCTTTATATGCCAACCAAGGATACCAGGTTCCAGTAAAGGTCTTATTTTTGACTGCTAGTGAAGAGAACAGGTCATCCATAACTATATAATGCTCTAAACGCATACACCACTCAGTCATGGTGGGGATAACACTAGACTTCCAATGTAGTGGGATAACCGCCTTCGAGGCGCTAAGAATATGACGGAGTAGCGCTTTTTTATAGTGGGATTGCGGCCTTCGTAAAAGGTTCAGGAGTCAACAATTTCCCTGGTTTATTCCCCCAGAGGAAGTAGCGGCTTCGGCATTTGCGTGCCTCCAGTTTCGTCTTCCCTGACATAAAAGAGTTAAGTTCCTTACGGGTAGTCAAAAGAGATTGAAGAGATTTTCAGCTGAAAGAGAGGATTTATGTAAAAGCTCAAGCGCTTGTATTTTGTTTATTAAAGCTTCCCGAGCAGCAAAATGCTGCTTTTTCATGTAAGCACCTAATTGTATAAATTTACCTTTTATTATTCACTTGTGCACCTCCCAAACTGTCACCTTAGAGACAGCAGCATTATCATTGGCAGAGACATAGTCAGATATTGCTTCCCTAATCTGCTGTTGGCAATAAGGATCCTGGAGAAGCAACTCATTCAGTCTCCCAAGAATATGAGGACGTACCAGTAGAAGGCAGAGAGCGTTTTAAAGAAACGGGAGCATGGTCTGCCCAGGAAATATTGCTTATGTGAGAAGTCACAACCAGATGCAAATACCTCTGCGAAATAAGGAGGTGGTCAATCCTAGTATAAACATTATGGGGTTGGGAATAGAAAGTATTCGTGTGTGGAGGGATGTTGTATCCGCCAGACATCAATCAGCTGGTTATATTGGAGGATTTTCCTTACTCTACAATGAAACTTATCTGAGTAACGTGGTGAGGGGTTGGAGGAATCCAGATGGGGGTCAATAGACGAATTCAAATCTCCACCAAAAATAGACACCCACCTTATATGGCTGGGCCAGAGTGAGCACTTTCTCAAAAAACATGGGCTGGGCTCTATTTGGCGCAAATACATTAAGAAAAGTGAAATCTCGGTTGACCACCTTACAATTCAGTAGCAGGGCCCGACCTGGTATCAAGTGGCGACACACAACATCAGTCAGAGCAATGTGTCGGGCAATCAAGATCACGACACCTACTGTTTTACCTTCAGAATTATTTGAAAAATATCTGGAGGGGAAATTACTTTTCCTGAGAGTGGGGGCAGCGCCTTCCTTTAAAATGCATTTCCTGAAGGAAAGCTACATCCACCCTCTCTGTTTTCAATTCACGCAGAGCCTGCGACCTTCTCTCAGGAATATTGAGTCCCTTTACGTTAACAGAAACCACATTCAATTCATGGTAGCAGACAAGGAAGAAAGTGAACCAACCTCGGTTGGAATAAGGTGCTATATGGGGTGCGTTTCTAATTAAGAAGCTGCTGCCTGAGGTAGGTTAGTCACACCTACAATATACGTGATAAACAAAAGAGAACTGAGGCAGCGCTAATAATGAAAAATATGGATTGTCTAATTAAACACACATTTAATGAATTCAAAAGATTTGAATTGTATTTTATATGAAAGCTTTTTAATTCATTAAAATTGTGTTTAATTAGACAATCCATCTTTTTCATTATTAGGGCTGCCTCAGTTCTCTTTTGTTTATCACATTCAATTCATCCATGACAGGTCATAGAGGATAGCATCAGACATCCTATCAGAGAGACTGTGCATTTTCCACCCAAGTAGGTGATGGAGAGGAGAGAGACAAGAAAATTAAGGAAAAAGAGGAAGAAAAGTATCAGAACATGAAAGAGAAGCATACAGAAACAGCTGGAGAGAAAAGAAGATCAAAACAGAGCTCCTGGGTAACATAGTGGCAGGAAAACCAGTTCCACCACTAGGTCCAGGGCCTCACTCTGCGGTGCACTCACAGCAACAAGTGAGGAATGTATCAAACCTCTAACACGGACTATAAAATAGCTATAAAATTAAACAGACAGATCATTCCAGTAAGTAGACATGCATGCAGAAATTATTTGTCTGAAATTGGGCAAAAGACACGGTTAAAATAAAAGTAAAGTCCAGTAACATTCTAGGGAGTAGAAGAAATTGAAAATACTCTATTGTATAAAGATAGTCAACACTGGCAAAAAAAATAGAAAATAAAGGGGGGGGGGGGGGGACGGGACTACTGACCGTAGTTACTTAACACTTGGGGGGGAAACATGCAGCCTAAGGTGTCAACCTTTTGTACAGTAACCTCATTGTTAATTTGTGGTCCAAACATAGGGATGATCACAATAACGACCAGTAGACAGTCTCGTATCATAACATTCACCCACGAAGGGGGATGTGTTAACAAAGTTCAGACCTTCTTAATGAGTGAGGAATCTCGAAGCTTATACTCACATGTACCACTTGAGGTCAGAACAAAGGACAAGATGAGATTTGAATTTTGGGGGCTAAACTTTCAGTCTCAGGTCTGTGCAGCTGGAGAAGATGTCACCGAGGATGAGGTGGAGCGGTTCCACTTCTGTGACAACGAGGATGCCCCAGCAACCTGAAAAGGTGATTCTGCCAGGGGGACCATAGGGGGTTAAATCCGTGAATGAAAGGAATGCCAGTCAGGAATCCGAACAAGGTCAGTGTTCAGAGTGGAACAGAAAGTCTACCATTGCTAGCTGTAAGGCTGAATGAGAACCCCCATCTGTTCTTTATGTTACGATTACGCAGAGTATCGGTCAGGGGCCTTAGATGACATCTCGACTGTAGCATATGCCATGAAAGATCTTGGAAAACTTGAATGGGCTGGCCGTTAAACTCAAGACCTTCAAAACTGCGTAGTCTTCGGATAATTTCTTCCTTCTGATGGAAATAGTGTAGGCGACATATTATGTCTATTGGGTGCTCGGACTGCAGGCCTCTAGGATGCAATGCCCTATGGACCCTATCAAAGACCATAGATTCACTCGGATCATTCTCCAGCACTTTGTTAAAGATTTTAGTAAGGACATCCTGAATACCTTGCTGCTGAATATCCTCAGGTACACCATGCACCCTGAGGTTGTTTTTGCACCCCGTTATTAATGTCATCTAAGTGATCGCGCAGGTGTTGAATTTCCTCAGCTTGGAGCTTCACTGTGTATACCAATGCATGATGGAAAGCCGTAATCTTCTCCCCACTCATCTCCAGGGCATCTATGCATAAGTCCAAATGCGTCAATTCTGACTTGAGTACAGATACTTCAGAGTGCACCCCCCCCCCCCCCCCCCCCCCCGAAGCTTACTTTCTAATGATATAAAGTCTGCTTTGTTAGGAATGCCGCTTTGGTGGGCAGAGACTGCAGCAGTTTAAGTATCTTCTGCATATCTTGTTTCTTGCCCACTCCCGGGCGTTTGAGGAATCTTTGATGTCAGTAGATGCCTCAGAGTTAGATGAACGGGCGGGTGAGGCATGTGTCGACGGAGCAGACATAACCGAATCTTTCTGGAGGGTAAGAAATTGCCTCATATCAGATCAAGGGGGAATCTCGGCCTGGAGAGAAATGATTTTTGTGCCTTTGCATTTCCTGTGACTCATGAAAAGGCTGTACTCTGCACTGGACGTAAATGATATATTGTAAACACCGTAATTCAATCACTAATACAAGGGAGGCGTACACAGTTCCGAAGCCAGCTAGGAGTGGAAATCCCACAGTCGAACACAGAAGGAGTTAGGTAACGGTGTCCTAGTGTTCACTCTAGGAGTGAAATGGGGCAGGGCGCCGGAGTCCGGGGGCTTCGCCGCGCGTGCGCTCGAAATGGGGGCGCGACCACGCAAATTAGGGGGCGTGGCCACGCCTCCGTCATTTTAGGGGGCGGTGCGGCCCACAGACGCTACTATAGAGAGCGTCTGTGGTCGGCGACGTCACTGTTGGGGGCGTGCCCAGCACCTCCGTCGGTGCTGGGCTTCTCCCAGCCCTCTCCCAATGCGTGAATGGATGCCGCGCGCATGCGCACGGCATCTATACACGCCGGGAGGGCAGGGAGCGGGCGGCTGTTCTAGCAGGGCGCCGCAAAAGGGGCAGGGCGGGTTTTGCCTGTTAAAAAACGGGCAGGGCGTGGCGCCCTGCTAAAACAGCCTAGAGTGAACACTAGTGTCCCAGCAGCGAACTGTAATCGTGTGATGTTGCCAGATCATATCAAGACCATGGTAGGGCACTGAGATATAGTAGTGGTCGCATAATATGGTGGACGTGTTATAATATGTCAGCCATCCCTCCCCAGAGGGGCCTTAGCGAAACATAAGAGGAAATAGTAACTCCCAACAAAGTTGAAATCAAGCTCAGGTGAAAAACCATGCAGTGGGCTTGTAATTTTCCAACCGACCACTGAATGGAGCCAACTGTTTATAGAACCAGTGTCTCACTGTGTCTATCCCCAAGAATGTCATATACAATCCTTCTCCAGCAGTGAGACCCTGAATATCAGACACATTGATTTCCCTTACTTTACAGGGACTCACCCCACTTCCCTTTTATCCTGTAAAAGATGGCCCCAAGCACCTTTTCTGTGCCCCAAGCTCCTTGCATGGAGACAGCTCTGTTCACACACTGAACACACCAGGACTCCGGATCAGGCAGCTCCCTCTTCAGCCCCAGGTGTGAAGGGCCCGGTAAGTAGGCAACCAGTCATGTGGTAGCCAATTCTAGGTGGGACAGTCAGCTGCGGGAATGCGGGGGAGAGTTGGGCTGCATCCAGGAGGAAATGCCGCTGACTGTACAGCCGCAGAAGGCAGCGCCGGACACTGAGAAAGTGAGCCCGCATCCTGAGAATAGAGATCAGGCCGCAACCCGCAGGACCCGACAGAGAGCTTCCCGATACAGTAACTGTGCCCCACAGCAGAGCTCAGGGCACCGGTGGACTAACAGTATGCCTGGGGAGCCTCAGATGGTAGAAGGTAGTGCAGGGGGATTACTAATAGAGTGGGCTGGGTAGGAGCTCTCTATTAAAGTGTCTGCTGCTCATGCCGGCCAAGCCAGGCCCCAGAAAATACTTTTTAAACTATATTAAATAAAACATTTTGAAAAAAACAATGCTATAAACCGTTTTGAAGGGAAAAGTCATCAGTTAAGTGGTTAACAGTGGAGCAGCTTTTTTATTGTTTCATTTACTTTGATTTACTTTTAATAGAGCTAGCAGCACTAAGGACGCCAGTGCTACTGCTCCATCAACTCCCACCTTGGAGCATTGTTACGGGTCCCTGGGGGACCCTGGACTCCAGCCGGAGCATGGTGGGACAGGTAAGGTGGGTCCTCACATCCTTCATGTAGTCCTACCTCTGGTCTTGGAGACAGACCAGAAGTGCTGATTTGCACCTCGATTCATCCGGGACCCCACTAGGCCTCCAGGGGTTAATACTGGTGCTGGAAGTTAGTTGAGCCCAGTGGACCTGGAGCTTGAAGTCAGCATAGGGGAGGTCGGCCCAGTGGTGCTGATGTGCGCCCCGGTTAATCCGGGATCCCATTAGGCCTCCAGTGCAGGTTAATACTGGTGGCGTGAGTTAGTTAAGGCCAGGGGCCCTGGAGGTTAAAGTCAGCTTATGGGAGGTCCACTCTCTCCCAGCTACCCCTTTTCTGCATTTTACTATAGAGTTATACTGTTACTGCAGCTATGTCTAGCAAAGGCAAGGGTAACAAGGAGGCTGCTGCTGCTCCTCTGCTGATCTAATGCAAGTCCTATTCAGCGGGATTATCCCCTCAGGACTTTGTACATGATGGTTTGTGTGCATCTTGATATATTCCACCCCTAACCAGCCAGCCCCCATTCAGGATCCCCCATGGATGTCTTCCTTTTCACAGGTGCTGGCACATATAGTGGACCACCTTAGCAGCCCCTACTTTACCTCCCACTATGGGATTCCCATAGCAAGTACACCCTGCTATACCAGTCACTTCCATGCCCTGACTTGATCTGCTATCTAACTAAGTACATAATCTGGCTTCTACCTCTGCTGCCTCTCAACAGATGTGACAAGGTGACAGACTTTTACCCACAAAAGCTTATAGGCATCATGTGACATCCTCACAGTCTAAACAGCTTTCAGATTCTTAGGTGTCATCTGGGGAGGCTCCTCTCTCCCTGAGTCCACTTCAGGTGAGGAAGAGCGTCATTCTGCCTAAAATGTGGGTGCACTAGGGGGGGGGGGGGGGGGGCTGTTCCTAATCCAAAACTGCTATTCAAATGCCAGAAGGTTGTAAAGGCTGAATTTCCTCAGTCAGATCAGCTTAATAACCTCATGCGTGAAGCATAGAGTACCCCTAGTAAAAAGTTCCAGATACCAGAACATATGGCTTCTTTTTACCCTATCCCATCTGGTGATTGTGCCAAGTGGGAGGTTCCCCCAACAGTGGATTCCCATGTGGCGTGTCTGGTTAAAAGCTCTACCCTTTCTATCCCGACTGCATCTACCCTTAAGAAGACTATGGATAGAAACATTGAGGCTTGCCTTAAATCTGTTCTCTTACATGAGCTATTACACAACTGGCTATGGCCACTGCCTGGGTGGCTAAGGCTATTGAGAGCTGTCTAGAGGCTCTAGAGGAAATCCTTCGCTCTGATGATACCCGGGAACAGCTGTCCCACATAACGCATATTAGGAGTGCAGCCTCCTACTTATGTGAATTGGCTATGGATTCTGGTCTCCTGGCTTCCAAAGCATCTGCTACCTCTGTGGTAGCCCACCACATCATCTGGATGCACCCATGGAAAGCTGACAAGAAGACCCTCGAATCACTGCCTTACACTGGGAAGATCCTGTTTGGCACAGTATTGGACAAAATTATGGCTACTCTGGCAGCCTCTAAAACTGCTTTCCTGCATCTACACTGAAGCCTCAGACATTTTCCTTTTGGTCCTTTCACCACTAAAGCTAAAGAACAGTTCTTCCCTCGGCAGTCGGCTTCTATGAAGGCTTCCAAGCACAGGGTTAAACAGGCTTGGGCTACCAGATGTCCAACTACCAAGTCTCAAAATAAACCCTCCTTCTGGGGGATCCCAGGGTGGGTGGCCGACTTCTTCAGTTCGCACATTCCTGGCATCAAACCATGACAGACATTTGTATGCACACAGTGGTCTCATTCCTGGGATGTGTCGTCGTCATCCCCCAGCAGTTCTTTTGCTCTGGCCCTCCAGGAGGCTATTCAGTCTCTTTTGCACTCAGTGAGAGTAATCCATGTTCCTTCATTACAGTAAGGAATGGGTTTTTACTCTACCCTTTTCTTTTCCAATGGGTCCCATTGACCATTCGTCAATCTCAAATCCCTGAACAAGTTTATACAAGTGTCCAGGTTTCATATGGAAACCTTCCTAGCAATGGATTCTGAGGACTTTAAGGTGCCCCTGTACATTCAGGACGCTCACCTGCATGTTCATATAGTGCCCTCTCATCTAAGCTTTCTTCAGTTTGCAGAAACATTTCCAATTACAGGCACTGCCCTTTGTTCTTTCTACAGCTCCTCAGGTCTTGACCAAAATTATGGCTGTGATGGTGGCCCAGCTTCATCGTCAGGTGGTCAGAATACTCCCATACCTAGATGACCTGCTGATTATGGTACACTCTCCGGAGGTTCTTCACCGCCATCTTCAGCTGACAGTTGCCTTCTTGCATGCACACAGCTGGCTTATCAACTGGAAACAGTCCTCCCTGACCCGTTCTCAAAGATTGTTGCATCTGGGAGTGCTCCTGGATTCTCAGGTACAAAGAAATTTCCTGACAGCAGGCATATTTTCCACACTGCAACAAGTATGCAAATTACTTCACAGTCACCGGGTATCAATCCACTCAGCCATGCAGGTCTTCGTGTCCATGGTCTCAACCTTTGAAATGGTGGCGTACGCTCAGGTTCACTCCAGGACCCTTCAACACCTGATCCTGTCCAGGTGGAATGGGCAACCGTAACTGATCAGATCCCAGATGATGGTTCTCTCTCTAGAGGTTTGTCTGTCCCTAGCCTGGTGGCTGCACATGTCCCACTTAGACAAGAGATGACCATTCTGGATTCCAGATTGGGTGCTCCTTAACACGGATGCCAGTCCTGATCCTGTCCAGGTGGAATGGGCAACCGTAACTGATCAGATCCCAGATGATGGTTCTCTCTCTAGAGGTTTGTCTGTCCCTAGCCTGGTGGCTGCACATGTCCCACTTAGACAAGAGATGACCCTTCTGGATTCCAGATTGGGTACTCCTTAACACGGATGCCAGTCTCCGTGGATGGGGTGCAGTGACTAGTCAACACACTTGTGACCGGATGTAATGGCTTGCGAGATGGTCAGAGCTCCAAGACTCCAGCCGAACTCGTATTGTTTTTTAAAGCAGCAAACCAGGTTTTGCCTTGTAAACATTTGCTGATTTTAAAAAAATGTACGAGTTCGGCCAGAGTCTCGGGGCTCCGGTTGTCTCGCAAGCCATTACATCCGACCCTTGGACTGTCATCGAGATTTTCTTGCCAATCAACGTCCTGGAGCTCTGAGCTATCTACAGAGCACTCACTTTGGCACAAGACATTCTCTGGGGCAGGTCTGTCCAAGTCCAGTTCGACAACGGCCCTGCGGTGGCCTACCTCAATCATCAGGGATCCACATCTGAGCTGACCTTGAGAAAGACCCGAGGATGGTCGTAACGCGTAGGTGCTCTTTGGACTGACTACCTGAATGGGAGCGACGAGTGTGGACTGAGCCGGTGTCTGAAGGAGTCCTGGGACTGGGGAATCCCTTGCTGCAGCCTGGTGATTTACTCCGTGTCATTCATGCTTTTAGAACTGACGTGAGCCAGTTCTTACTTCTAGCTGGTAATCAGCCATTTCTACTATTGTTGCCCAGGGTGTCAGCCCTACTAGTGAATGTCTGTACCACTATTGTGTGGTTTGTGTATTTTAAGATTTGTTTTAATTGTTTGTGTGATGTATTAAATTTTTAAACAGTATCACACTATGGTTGCTCATTATCTCTCTTTCCGGTAAAACCTCCTGTGACCAATATTGAGAGTATGTTCCTGTATACTACGTCTGAAGGATGTTATGGATCTGAGAGCCGGACGTGATTAAAGCTCTACTGACGTAGAGTGAGGCGCTGGTCGAGCGGTATTCCACGTATCTCTTTTTTATTGCATTTTGTATTAGAGGTGGGAAAAGCCTCTGGTGGTACACTGTGTGATTAGCAGCCTTAATTGCGCACTGCCTGACACTCCAAATTTCTTTTGTTACAATGTAGCGCCTATGCGCTCCATTGTAACCAATGGTGGGAACTTTGTGGTCAGCGGTGAGGTTACTTTCGGTCAACCGCTGACCACAAAGTTCCCACCATTGGTTACAATGGAGCGCATAGGCGCTACATTGTAACACTGCCGTGTGCTGCCTGTCATACAGTACAGGAGCACACAGCCAATCAGGAGGGTGCCACAATGTGGCGCTCCCTGATTGGCTGATGGAACCCTCTTAGACATAAGTCAGAGGGGGTTTCTGGCATTCAGGGAAAGGGGTCCCATGTGAAAACATGGGGCCCCTTTCAGTGCGAGGTTGGGTGTCCTATTTTGTTATTTTGCCAAGTACCTGGATTACAAATGGATTACAAGAGGAGCCTTCTACACTGGATTTTGTGAGTATAACTTTTTCAACAGGTACACCATGGATTCTACATGGAGAAGAGGACCGACCCTCGTGTGAACATAGGTAAGTATGTGTATATGGAGGTGTGGATGTATGCATTAAAGTTTTACTTTCAAGGTGTGTGTCTTATGTTTTTATTGGAGTATTTTTTTAGTAGTAGTACTACAGGTACCAGCGGGCCCGGATTTCCTCCGCATGCTGGTACTTGTGGTTCTCCAAGTACCAGCTTGCGGGGGAGGCTTGCTGGGACTTGTAGTACTGCTACTAAAAACAATATTCATTTTTTGACAAAACGGCTATCAGCCTCCCATCCGCAGCCCTTGGATGGGGGGGACAGCCTCGGGCTTCACCCCTGGTCCTTGGGTGGCTGGAGGGGGGGTACCCCTTGATTGAAGGGGTCCCCACTCCTCCAGGGTACCCCGGCCAGAGGTGACTAGTTGGTTATGTAATGCCAGGGCCGCCGGGACCTATATAAAAGTGTCCCCCGGCTGTGGCATTATGTATCTGGCTAGTGGAGCCCGGTGCTGGTTTCAGAAATACGGGGGACCCCTACGCTTTTTGTCCCCCGTATTTTTGGAACCAGGACCAGGCGCAGAGCCCGGTGCTGGTTGTTTAAATATGGGGGAACCCCTGACATTTTTTTCCCCATATTTTTTCAACCAGGACCGGCTCAAAGAGCCCGAGGCTGGTTTGGCTTAGGAGGGGGGACCCCACGCAATTTTTTTTGGGATTTTAACACTGATTTTATTTTTTAAAAAGGTGCACAATGAAGCCCAGCACGGATCTCTCAGATCCGGCCGAGATTCATTGTATTAAAGTCGGCAGTGTTTTACAAGTCACTCACGTAAAACACTGCTTAAAAAAACGAATGACATCGACATCGGTAAATCCGAAAGTGCAGAATACGACAGCTTAGTAAATTAGTCGTACTAAATTCAAAAAGTTGCAATTTTACACTTTCGATGTCAATCGTGATTGAACTTTGACCTCAAACGGAAAAATACGAACTTTAGTAAATATACCCCAATGTTCCAGTTAATGGGTCCAGAACAGAGACGTCCGAAGCAGCCTTCGTGGACTCCCTGGCAATGAATAGGGCCTTCCATCTGGCGTACCTCTTCTCTCCAGTCTCCCTCCTTACCAGGGTTCTTTGCAAATTCAAGCAGCAAAGAGGCACTGTGCTGTTGATAGCTCCAGCCTGGCCAAGGCACCATTGGTTCACCGATCTACAGAGTCTCTGCATAGACGCTCCCTTTCCACTTCCTCTATGACTAGACCTGCTGCCTCAGGGTCCCTGTCGGCTACTTTCCCAAAGTGGTGTCCAGTTTCCACCTTAACAAGGAAATTGTGGTGCCGGTCTTACATTCCCTGGACCTTTCAGCAGGGGAAGCCTTCTTGGATGTGGCCCGTGCTCTTTGCATTTACCAGCTTCATCAGTGAAACGGATTCCCTTTTTGTCCTATACATATTTCATAAGAGAGACTGACCAGCTAACAAACAGACTCTGGCCAGAGGTCTTCGCTTAACTATCACAGGCTTACATGCAGGCCTGTGTAAGGTGGCCTTGTGGTCTTCTGCCCACACCTTTCTTAGGTTCTATACCTTTGATACATTTGTCTTTCAGGATTCCTCATTTGGACGCTGGATTCTCATTTCCGCTCAGGAGTGTCCCCTCCCTTAAACAACTGCTTTGGGACATTCCAATGTCTCTCCCTGTGTAGACTATGGAACCTTAAGAAGAAATAAGAGTTAACCTTTGTTAACTGTTTTTCTTCAAGGACCATAGATTCTACAGGGTGCCCACCCTGATGCACCTGGCTTCTATGGATTTCTTCTCTTGGTCACCAGTTCCCTTCTCTATTGAATGAGAATGTGTTTCTTCTGTGAATCAGTCTTCCTTCTCTCCTATCCTGCTTCTGCCTGGGGCTTGAGCACAGAACTGAATAGCCTGGGCTGTAGGCAGGGTATAGGGGGAAAGGACCGGAGCATCCTGGGAGCTGTAAAAGCTGTAACTGTTTGATGTCGGGTCCTATCCAACCACCTACACCTCAATGTCTTTCCTTGTGGATCCTATGGACCTCGAAGAAAAAGAGTTAACAAAGGTAAGTTTTAACATAACTCTTATTTATTGGATGTCACATAACTACAGTACTGTTATTTTTCAACTGTCTTTGCTTTTATTCTGTATATACGTCTCCCTGTGCACTGAATGGGGATAAGCTTTGTGATTTTAACCAGTTTTGTGCATAGTATTAAATTTGGTATATATAATTAATTTGGATATTATATTTTGTATATGTACAGTGCATCCGGAAAGTATTCACAGCGCTTCACTTTTTCCACATGTTATTATGTTAGTCTTATTCCAAAATGGAATAAATTATTTTTTCCCCTCAAAATTCTACACACAATGCCCCTTACTACAACATGAAAAAGTTTTTTTTTAGATTTTTGCAAAATTATTAAAAATAGAAAACTAAGAAATCATATGTACATTAAGTATTCACAGCCTTTGCCATGAAGCTTAAAATTGAGCTCAGCTGCATCCTGTTTCCACTGATCATCCTTGAAATGTTTCTACAGCTTAATTGGAGCCTACCTGTGGTAAATTCAGTTGATTGGACATGATTTGAAAAAGGCGCACGCACACCTGTCTGAGCACAAACCAAGCATGAAGTTGAAGGAATTGTCTGTAGATCTCCGAGACAGGATTGTCTCGAGGCACAAATCTGGGGAAGGGTATAGAAAAATATCTGCTGCTTTGAAGGTCCCAATGAGCACAGTGGCCTCCATCATCCGTAAATGGAAGAAGTTCAGAACCACCAGGACTCTTCCTAGAGCCGGTCGGCTGTCTAAACTTAGCGATCGGGGGAGAAGGACCCTAGTCAGGAAGGTGACCAAGAACCCGATGGTTACTCTGTCAGAGTTACAGCATTTCTCTGTGGAAAGAAGAGAATCTTCCTGAAGGACTACCATCTCTGCAACAATCCACCAGTGAGGCCTGTATGATAGAGTGGCCAGATGGAAGCCACTCCTTAGCAAAAAAGCACATGGCAGCCTGCCTGGAGTTTGCCAAAATGCACCTGAAGGACTTTCAGACCATGAGAAACAAAATTCTCTGGTCTGATGAGACAAAGATTGACACTCTGGCGTGAATGCCAGGCGTCATGTTTGGAGGAAACCAGGCACCACTCATCACCAGGCCAATACCATCTCTACAGTGAAGCATGGTGGTGGCGGCATAATGCTGTGGGGATGTTTTTCAGCAGTAGGAACTGGGAGACTAGTCAGGATAGAGGGAAAGTTGAATGCAGCAATGTACAGAGACATCCTGGATGAAAACCTGCTCCAGATCACTCTTGACCTCAGACTGGGGTGACGGTTCATCTTTCAGCAGGACAATGACCCTAAGCACACAGCCAAGATATCAAAGGAGTGGCTTCAGGACAACTATGTGAATGTCCTTGAATGGGCCAGCCAGAGCCCAGACTTGAATCCGATTGAACAACTCTGGAGAGATCTGAAAATGGCTGTGCACCAACGCTTCCTAACCAACCTGATGTAGCTTGAGAGGTGCTGCAAAAAGGAATGGGTGAATCTGCCCAAAGATAGTTGTGCCAAGCTTGTGGCATCATATTCAAAAAGCTTGAGGCTGTAATTGCTGCCAAAGGTGCATCAATGTACATGTAATTTCATAGTATTTTATTTTTAATACATTTGCAAAAGTCTCAAAAAAGCTTTCTTTCACATTGTCATTATGGGGTATTTTGTGTAGAATTTTGAGGAAAAAATGAATTTATTCCATTTTGGAATAAGGCTGTAACATAACAAAATGTTGAAAAAGTGAAGCACTGTGAATACTTTCCGGATGCACTGTATATATGTTTTTAAAAAAATCTCTTTAATTTCTGTATTACTTTCATTTGAGAACAGTGATTGAAGAGATGTTTCTTTATATACAGTATATACAAAATATATCCAAATATAATGTATATACCTAACCAAATAATACTATGTGCAAAGCTGGTTAAAATCACAATGCTTGTCCCCATAGGTTCAAGTCTTTTATTATCTGAGCCTTTACAGTATATACCTGTATGTCCCATCTTTATAATGCCCGTTTCACAGGCCAAATTTGTTTGTAATACTTTAAATAACTAAACATGTTTTATGTTGACCATATAAGATTATTCAGCACATTGCGGTAACAACTCACTTAACATCTCATTTCCGGAGTACTCTCTGCTCAGGACATTGTTCAGTAACTGGATTTTACAGTTTAGCTATACAATGTGAAAATCAATGCTATGTATTGTCTATCTCTAGGAGGTGCTCCATTGTTAATTTCCAATGGGCGCGATTTGCTAATTGGCAACATTCATGGAAATTGCTATTGTACCTTAGTAAAGCAACAGCCGAGGTTGCTGATCTCTTGTGGAAAGTGGATGGGGCAGAATTTTAGGTGTGAGGAGTAATGAGTAGAGTAATTTTTATTCATTTAAAGTAAGTCTAAATCTGCCACTGCAAGTTATAGAATATACTTGAATAAGAAGCTGATTGGTTGCTATGGAAAACCTCCACTCTTTAGAAAGTTTAATACATTTTCCTCTAAATAACAAAAACATCAAATACTTCCTAAAATTATAATACAAATTATTATATTAAGATATTTTCCCCAACTCTTTCCCAAATTTCCTGAAGTTGCTGAATAATATTATGATCACAGCAGTAAAAATTGACATAATAGCTTACTGGCTGTACCTCTTGCAGACTACAACAGTATTGACACTCCATTCCCTATAAATTTGTTTAAAAGTCTACCATATATTTCAGGTGATAGCATATCCCCGAGATTGTCCTCTAATTTAATTTAAAAAAAATCCCATATCGTATCTAGAGGTGTAACGTGCCTCCATAACATACAACTGTCTACTTAGCTACACGTTTTTCCCAAATTACAGTTTTATATTGGTTAGACATTAAATCCAAGTTTAGATCTCCAGTTTCTAAATCGCAATACTGACATTTCTCCACCATAATATAGAACATCTATTCACAGGAACTGCATATCCGTATGTTAAGCTTATAATTTAATAAAACAAAAAATAGGATTTTAATACCTACCGGTAAATCCTTTTCTCTTAGTCCGTAGAGGATGCTGGGGTCACATCAAGAACCATGGGGTATAGACAGGATCTGCAGGAGACATGGGCACTTTAAGACTTTCAAAGGGTGTGACCTGGCTCCTCCCTCTATGCCCCTCCTCCAGACTCCAGTTGAAGGAAGTGTGCCCAGGGAGACTGACATTTCGAGGAAAGGATTTATTGTTAAACCATGGTGAGCATCTTACCAGCTCACACCTCAAGTATGCCGCAGAACGTGGCATTTAATAGAAGCCCAGCCAACGGCATGAAGAATATGCAGCAAAATGCTGACACAAATCGTAACACAACCTGTGTGTAACCACAACCAGTAACTGCAAATACTGTACGCCCAGCATCCTCTACGGACTAAGGGAAAAGGGTTTACCGGTAGCTATTAAAATCCTATTTTCTCATACGTCCTAGAGGATGCTGGGGTCATATCAAGAACCATGGGGTTTACCAAAGCTCTAGAACGGGCAGGAGAGTGCGTATGACTCTGCAGCACCGATTGACCAAACATGAGGTCCTCATCAGCCAGGGTATCAAACTTGTAGAACTTCACAAATGTGTTTGAACCCGACCAAGTAGCTGCTCGGCAAAGTTGCAATGCCGAGACCCCCCGGGCAGCCGCCCAGGATGAGCCCACCTTCTTAGTGGAATGGGCCTTCTCCGACGTTGGTAACGGCAATCCAGCCGTAGTATGAGCGTGCTGAATCGTACCTCTGATCCAACGTGCAATAGTCTGCTTGGAAGCAGGACACCCAATCTTGTTGGGAGCATACAGGACAAACAAATACTCTGTTTTCCGTATTCAAGCTGTTCTAGCGACGTAAATCTTCAAAGCCCTAACCACATCTAGAGACTTTGACTCAGTGAACGTGTCAGTAACTACTGGCACCACCATAGGTTGGTTTATGTGGAAAGATGAAACCACCTTTGGAAGAAAATGTTGACGAGTTCTCAACTCTGCCCTATCTTTATGGAAGATCAGGTAAGGGCTCTTGTGAGACAAGGCCCCCAACTCAGACACCCGCCGTGCGGATGACAATGCCAAAAGCATCACCACTTTCCAAGTGAGAAACTTCAACTCTGTCTCTTGTAGATGCTCAAATCAATCCGATTGAAGGAACTGCAACACCACATTAAGGTCCCATGGTGCCACTGGAGGCAGAAATGGAGGCTGGATGTGCAGAACCCCTTTCACGAGGGTCTGAACCTCTGGAAGAGAGGCCAATTGTTTTTGGAAGAACACTGACAAGGCCGAAATCTGGACCTTGATTGACCCCAATCTAAGGCCCGCCTCCACACCAGCCTGCAGAAAATGGAGAAAACGTCCCAACTGAAACTCTTCCGTAGGAGCCTTCTTGGATTCACACCAAGACACATATTTTCTCCAAATTCGGTGGTAATGTTTCGACATTACTCCTTTCCAGGCCTGAATAAGGGTGGGGATGACTTCCTTGGGAATACCCTTACAGGCTAGGATCCGGTGCTCAACAGCCATGCCGTCAAACGTAGCTGTGGTAAGTCTTGATACACGCACGGCCCCTGCTGCAGCAGGTCCTTGCGAAGAGGAAGAGGCTGAGGATCTTCTATGTGCAATTCCTAAAGATCTGGGTACCAAGCCCTCCTTGGCCAGTCTGGGGCAATGAAGATTGCTCGAACTCTTGTTCTCCTTATGATCCTGAGCACTTTTGGGATCAGCGTAATTGGAGGGAAGACATACACCGACCGGAACACCCACTGGACCACTAGCGCATCCACTGCTATTGCTTGAGGGTCTCTCAACCTGGAACAATATTTCTGAAGCTTCTTGTTGAGACGAGATGTCATCATGAGGAACTCCCCAAAGACTTGTCACCTCTGCGAAGACTTCTTGGTGGAGGCCCCACTCTCCTGGATGGAGATCGTGTCTGCTGAGGAAGTCTGCTTCCCAGTTGTCTACTCCCGGAATGAAAATTGCAGACAGAGCCTTTACATGTCTTTCTGCCCAGAGGAGGATCTTCGTCACCTCTGCCATTGCCGCTCTGCTTTTCGTTCCGCCCTGTCTGTTTATGTATGTGACTGCTGTTACATTGTCCGACTGGATCTGCCCGGAATGATCTTGAAGAAGACGTACCGCTTGTTGAAGGCCGTTGTAAATGGCTCTCAAATCCAGCACGTTTATGTGAAGGCAGGCTTCCTGACTTGACCATTTTCCTTGGAAGCTTTCCCCCTGAGTGACAGCTCCCCAGCCTCGGAGACTTGTATCCGTGGTTACCAGGACCCAGTCCTGAATCCCGAACCTGCGTCCCTCCAGTAGGTGAGAACTGTGTAGCCACCACAGGAGCGAAATCCTGGCTTTTGACGACAGGATTATCTTCCGTTGCATGTGTAGGTGTGATCACGATCACTTGTCCAACAGGTCCCACTGGAATACCCTGGCATGGAACCTGCCAAACTGTATGGCCTCGTAGGCCGCCACTATCTTCCCCAACAACCGAATGCACTGATGGATCGACATACTTGATGGTTTCAATATCTGTTTTACCATTTTCTGGATTTCCAGAGCCTTTTCCACCGGAAGAAATACTCTCTGAACCTCTGTGTCCAGAATCATCCCGAGAAAAGACAATCTTGTCGTCGGTTCCAACTGTGACTTTGGATAATTTATGATCCAACCGTGTTGTTGGAGTATTGACAGGGAGAGTGTGATGTTTTGTAACAACTGCTCCCGGGATCTCGCCTTTATCAGGAGATCGTCTAGATAATGAATTATATTGACTCCTTCTTGACGCAGGAGGATCATCATCTCCACCATCCCCTTGGTGAAAAGCCCTCTGCGCCGTGGAGATACCGAAAGGTAACGTTTGGAATCAGTAATGGCAATTCTGAACCGCGAATCACAGATAAGCCCGGTGAGGAGGATAAAAGGGAACATGCAGGTAAGCATCCTTTATCTACTGACCCCCTGTAATCCCCCTCCACCAGAGTGGAAATCACTGCCCCCAGTGATTCCATCTTGAACTTGAACCGTTAGTAGAGATTCAGATTTTTAGGTTCAGGGGCGGTCTGACTAAGCTGTTCGGTTTCGGAGCAACAAGGAGGCTTGAATAACCCCCTCCCTTTGTTGTGACCCAGGCACCAGGACTATGACCTGGTCCTGACAGAACATTTGAATTACCGATATAACTAAAAATCGGCATGGGGGAACGTCTTGATTCATACCCCTGGGACACTATATGTAAAACCCAGGGATCCAGGTCAGATTGACTCCAATTCTGACTGAGTAGTTTTAGACGTGCCCCCACCCGAGCGACCTCTCGCGAGAGAGCCCAAGCATCATGCTGTACACATGGCAGAAGTATGGGTAGCCTTCTTTTCGTGGCAACCTGAAGCCGCTGTAGACATCTTTATGTCTCTTCCCCTAGGGGGAACCCTTTCGCTGTACTTACTGGGAAGAAAAGACTGCATGTGAGGGTGATCTCTTTGCCGGTGCCCGTGCAGAGGGCTAAAAAATGTCGACTTACCTGCGGTAGCCGCTGAGACCAACGCCTCCAGTCCATCACCAAATAAGGCTCTCCTTTGTATAGGATATCCTCCATATTTCTTTTGGAATTTGCATCCGCGTTTCACTGGCGAATCCCCAACGCCTGCCGAGCCGATACTGCCATGGTAGCGGCTTGTGAACTGAAGAGTCCAATATCTTTTATTGCTCCTAGCATGTATGCGGCAGCGTCTTCGATATTTCCTAACTAAGGGAGTATCTCATCTTTATCAATCGTGTCAATTTCTGATGACACGTTCTCTGACCATTTTGTAATAGCGTGACACACCCACGCGCAAGCAATAGTGGACCTGAACAGTGTCTCTTTGCAACATATAGTTTTCACCTTTCGGTTCATCGGCCTGTTTATTGAAGCCGTGCCAGGTCTAGGGAGAAATACCTTCTTTTTCACCCTAGACAGTACACTGTCTAACACAGGGGGTGACTGCCAGGAAAGAATATATTAAGCTCGTCTTATTTTATCTATTTCCCTGGAATCCCTATCGGCTACACAGGACTCAGAGTCCGCGTCGGTAGCAGTAGTCATAACATTTGTAAGTGAACTTTATGTGACCCAGAGAGGGTCGCCTGCAGATGGAAGAAACAGAATGCTGACAAACATATCTTCTACATATCCAGCATGTAGCCTTAGATGCAGCCTTAACCAATCCCCATGCAGGCTCTTGGTGTGTATCTGCTTCAGATATGTCACCCACGTGTACCACACACACCTACAGACACACTGGGACTAATAAGGGACAGACCTCTATCAGAGGGACACATAAAAGGGGTTAGCCAGTTCACACCCCAGAGCAAACACACAAATCTGTGAAATATATCATAAAACAGACCTGCAGCGCTTTATAATATAACGTGATACAATACAAGCACCATATACATCGGCCCCCCTCCTTTTTTGCACCCTGATACAAGTCAGAAGGGAAGGGAGGACCAGCGTTTCTCTGGAGGAGAAAATGGCGCCGAGTTGTGCGCTGGCTTAGTGAGGAAGAAGCCCCGCCCCCATAATGGCGCGCTTCTCCCGCTCTTAATTAAATAATTAATTTAACTGGCTGAGGTAGAACAGTGTGTGTCAATGTCCCTTTTTGCCATAAACGAGTGTTTTTTCTGCCCAGGGCGCCCCCCATGCGCCCTGCATATGTCTAGCAGTGTATGTGTGTGTGGGTTGTGAGGAGAAAGTTCCGCCTCTCAATAGCGTGCTTCATCCCGCCGTTTTCCAACTAATATTTATACTGGGGGGGATTAGGATAGTGCCTTGGCACTTATGTCCCCTCTTGCCAGTGTATTTTGAGGATTTATATGCTGCCCAGGGCGCTCTCCCCCGCGCCCTGCACCCTGTAGTGCCGCTGAGTGTGGGAGTGTGGCGCGCAGCGTGCGATCGCTGCGCGGTACCTCAAAGCCGTCACTGAAGTCTTCTGATCTTCTTCTACTCACCTGTCTTCTGACTTCTGGCTCTGCAAGGGGGGTGACGGCGGGCTCTGGGAATGAACCCCTAAGCGTACCTAGTATTCCAAACCCTCAGGAGCTAATGGTGTTATGTAGCCAAAGAAGCAGAGCCTTTAACTCACAGAAGTGGGTCTGACTACTCTCCCCTAAGTCCCACGAAGCAGGGAGACTGTTGCCAGCAGTTCTCCCTGAAAAGATAAAACCTAACATAAAGTCTTTTCAGAGAAACTCAGTAGAGCTACTCAGAGTGCATCCAGTCTGCCTGGGCACAGATTCTAAACTGGAGTCTGGAAGAGGGGCATAGAGGGAGGAGCCAGGTCACACCCTTTGAAAGTCTTAAAGTGCCCATGTCTCCTGCGGATCCCGTCCATACCCCATGGTTCTTGATGTGACCCCAGCATCCTCTAGGACGTATGAGAAATATTTCATGTGCTCATTACCCCATTTAAATTAGTCTGTAGAGGCAAGAGGATAAATGATTCTTGGAAAGCTTATTTGAGGTCGTTATATATTATCTTATGTTGTCTACTTTGTTTTTCTCCTGACCAAAGAATGTATCTCCCTAACCTTCTGCATAAAGGGGGTAATTCCAAGTTGATCGCAGCAGGAAATTTTTTAGCAGTTGGGCAAAACCATGTGCACTGCAGGGGGGGCAGATATAACATGTGCAGAGAGAGATAGATTTGAGTGTGGTGAGTTCAATCTGCAATCTAAATTGCAGTGTAAAAATAAAGCAGCCAGTATTTACCCTGCACAGAAACAAAATAAGCCACCCAAATCTAACTCTCTCTGCACATGTTATATCTGCCTCCCCTGCAGTGCACATGGTTTTGCCCAACTGCTAAAAAAAATTCCTGCTACGATCAACTTGGAATTACCCCCATACTGCAAAACACCAAACTTTGGGACAGACGTATTAACGTTGAAAAGGCATAAGGAAGTGATAAACCAGTGATAAGTGCACGGTCATAACGCACCAGCCAATCAGCTCCTTACTGTTAATTTACATATGGGAGCTGATTGGCTGGTACATTTATCACCTTACATTTATCACTGGTTTATCTCTTCCTTATGCCTTCTCCAGGTGAATACATCTGCCCCCTTGTTAGTTACCTTATCTCCCTTTCTTATATAGGAAGATGAAAGCCATAGTCTTTCAGTTAGTCCTCCTCCCTCCTTTCAATTCCTATCCCTTTAACCACCTTTTCTTAAAAATGAGTAATATTATTGAACAAATACTACACACAGTTGTTCATACAAATCTACATATTAATATTAATTTATTATGCCTGCAGCTTGAGTTCTGGACATGTGCAAAGCACTTTTACACTTTTATGCTTTGCAAACTGGTCTACACACCTGAAAGATTTATCTGCAGATCGACAAATCTGCTGATGGTGTGGAATTTAAGTTGTTTGTACCAGTGTGTGTCAACCGTCATTGCTATCAAAAGATATATCTGTGTTGTGCACATTGGTCAATTAATCTTTTACTCTGTACACACTGGCAGAGCGTCATTGTGAAATGCAGGGCCGTAACTAGGTGTGTGCCAGAGTATGCCACTGCACATAGCTCTGCAGGGTAGGGGGTGCTGTTGGCAGTTATCTGTTTTGTTTACTCTCACTTGCAGCTTCCACCCTTTTTGAAGCCCAGCATCTCCTGTCTCCTACCCTGACCCCTTCTGTTGCTAATACCTATACAACATTCATGAACTTCTTGAGAGCTCTTTGTTATTCAGTCACACTGTCCTTTATTACATTTCAAGAGGCTGACATTCCCGGGATTCAAACCCATTGCCTGTATATCTGTTTCACTCAATTCACTGAGCTATCTGCCCTTGCATAGAAAGCTATAGAATTCTAACTATTTGAAGCTAACCTTGTACTTTGTAAAAAATAATGATCAGCATTGCAGCTGAGCAGATTTATGTAGTGTGTGGCTGCAAGGGATTGGATGTGTGGCTGCACACTACATAGATCTGCTTGATTGCAATGCTAATTATATATTTTTACAAAGTACAAGTAGCTTCATATAGTTCTCATAGTTTTTATGCTAGATCAAATAGCTCAATGAGTAGGGTGTTTGACTGGAATGCAACAGGTTGTAGGTTTGAATCCTGGTATTGCAATATATTGAAATGTATTAGTTAATAAAGGGTATTGTGACTGAATACACCACGTTCATGCACTTTACTTGAGAGCTCGTTGTTAAAGAGGATTTGTGTCCCAAGTGTAGGGACTCGTACCAAGTGAAACAACTCTGTGGGATGGCTACTGCATTGTTACATAACAATTCCATAGTAACATAGTAACTAAGGTTGAAAAAAGACATTTGTCCATCGAGTTCAACCTATTTGTGGTCTCCTATGCAGTCTTATTACAGGACTAGTTATTTTTATGCTAGGACTAGTTAAATTAACTATAATGCGCACCATAACCCTGAATATCTTTATCCAATAGGAATTTATCTAACCCATTCTTAAAGGTGTTGACTGAGTCCGCAGTTACTAATCTCTCAGGCAGGGAATTCCAAACACGTCCTTACTGTGAAAAAACCTTTTCGCCTCAGTGTGCGGAAACTCCTCTCCTCTAACCTAAGCGAGTGACCACATGTTCTCTGTGCTGATCTTATAGAAAACAGGTCCCTCCCAAGCTCTGTGTATTGACTCCTTATATTTTTTGTAGATGTTGATCATGTCCCCTCTTAGTCTCCTCTTTTCCAATGTAAACATGCCTAGCCTTGCAAGCCTTTCCTCGTATTCCAGCGTCTCCATGCCCTTGATTAGTTTGGTCGCCTGCCTCTGAACCTTTTCTAGCTCCGGATATCCTTTTTGTAATATGGTGCCCAAAATTGCACACAGTATTCAAGATGTGGCCTCACTAGTGATTTATATAATGGGAGTATAATACTCTTGTCCCTTGCATCAATTCCCCGTTTTATGCATGCTAATATCTTATTAGCCTTCTTTGCTGCACTCCTACTGTGGGTACTGCTGCTTAATTTGTTATCTATGTAAACCCCTAGTTCTTTTTCCAGTACAGAATCCCCTAATATTACCCCATTTAGTATGTAGGTGTAATTTTTGGGCTTGCCCCGACCACACTTGTCTGTGTTGAATCTCATTCTCCATTTTGCTGCCCATGCTTCCAGTTTAGTCAAGTCGTTCTGACGAGACTCCGCATCCCCCTCCGTATTTATAACCTTACACAATTTGGTATCGTCTGCGAAAATTGACCCCATGCTCTTTAGAGCTTCTGTTAGGTCGTTGATGAAAATGTTGAACAAAAGTGGTCCAAGTACAGACCCTTGTGGCACACCACTTAGTACTTTGGTCCAATTTGAAAATGATCCATTGACCACAACGCGCTGCTTCCTATCATCTAACCAATTACTGACCCACGTGCATATTGTACTCCCTAGCTCTATTTCTTGTAGCTTATAGATAAGACACATGTGTGATGCAATGTCGAATACTTTGGCAAAACTAATCTAAAAAGATTCACAGCAATCACCTCCTGATCGCTGGACCCCCCACAGATCACGACTCATGTGGATCTTTGTTGAGGCGTGGAGAAGCGGATGCACCCTCTCTGCAGATGTCACCAAAGCACACCGCAGCGTGGTAGGTCGGAGGCAGTGGCGGGCAGGGGATGCTGGGATCAGTTCAACTCACACATCACTAGGCAACAATCTAATGTGTTTCATCATACAACTTCATCTAATGAAGTCGTACGACGAAACGCATCCCTAATGTGGTTCATCATACAACTTCATTAGATGAAGTATGATGAAACGCGTTAGTTGTGGCCTAGTGATGCTAGTGTTGTACTGATCCCGGCATCTCCTGCCCACAGCTGCCTCTGATCATCTATCTACCACATTGCGGTGTGTGCTTTGATGACATCTGCGGAGACGGTGCATCCAAAGGAGTGTCACTAGGCCACGCCAAAATGCATTTCACCATACGACTTTGTATGATGAAACACGTTAGGGTGGGGCCTAGTGACGCATGTATTGTACTGATCCTGGCGTTTCCTGCCCGCTGCTGCCTCCGATCATCCATCTGCAGAGATGGTTCATCCACTAATCCACACCTCAATGAAGGTCCAGCCAGCGGGGGGTGATTGTCGTGGAATTGCTATATAGCCATGCGGTAGCCAGCCCACAAGGTTTTTTCACTTGGTACGAGTCCCTACACTTGGGAACTTGTTTTTATGCTATTGTTGCTATTAAAACTTTTATGCACTATGGAGCGTCCCCTGTTCTTTAGTTTATAACAGAAATTTGGCCCCATGGATCCCTGGAATTGTACTGCTTATTGTACTGTTCAACTAAAAGGATACTAGTGCAAGTTACACCTGCTTGAATACAGGTGTTTTTATGAACTGGACTAAGGTTGTATATATTTTGCAGTACTAGTCTATGAGCGCCTTCCATCTATTCTAAAATATATATATATATATATTCCAAAAGTATCCACAGTCACATAAGCAAATAATATGTTCGGGTGATAATCCTGCTTTGAGTGAATCCAGCGACGAAATCATTCCACAATAGCCATACAAGTTATGAGTACTCACCAGTATTCCAGGTAAAGCTTGACAAAGGTCCCAGTGAGGACTGAAACATTGCCGTTCTCTTTTTTTGCACTGATGCTGATTTAAACAAAAGCGATTTCTTTACCTGGGAGAATGGTGAGTGCTCCCAACTTGTATGGATATATATATATCGATACATATGTATATATATATATATTTATTTCTCTAACGTCCTTGAGGATGCTGGGACTCCGTAAGGACCATGGGGGATAGACGGGCTCCGCAGGAGATAGGGCACTTTAAGAAAGCTTTGGACTCTGGGTGTGCACTGCCTCCTCCCTCTATGCCCCTCCTCCAGCCCTCAGTTTTACACTGTGCCCAGAGCAGGATGGGTGCACTGCAGAGAGCTCTCCTGAGTTCTCTGCCTAAAAGCATTTTTGTTTGGATTTTTTCTCTACTTTTTCTTTTTTTTTTTTCCCAAAATTTTTTATTGAGACATCATGAAAATCACAAGATGTACATAAAACAGAAAGCAATAGTACACAGATGTTAAAATCAAAAGGTGTATATCAATTTCTTCTACATTATCTAATAATAAAGACTGTAGTTTTCAAAAAAGAAAAGTCAACAGTTATCATGCTAGTGTTATTGTATACGATATAGGCAACCTAGAGGGAGACCGCCACAGCCGCCCGCACTTAGACCAGGGATATAGGTTGTTCCTGTGCAGCCAGTCTGGTCAGGTACCATGTGGTGTATTTGAGGCTGTTATGAATGTTTAGACGTGTGGTAAGGGGCAAGGTGGAGATATAGGATTCCCAAAGGTGAAAAAATCGTTCCACTTGTTTACCTCTATCTACAATGGCCTCCACCCAGTCCATCCTAAATATATAATGTAGCTTATTTAAAAATAGCGGTATCTGTGGTGGTGTACTATTTATCCATCCCTGTAATATTGTCTTTTTCCCCGCCGCACTTAAGGCTATCAGTAGTTTTTTACATTCCGATGACATGCGGAGGGCAGGGTCAATGATACCTAGAACTGCCCATTCGGGGGTAAAGGGCACATGGGTAATTAGGTTAGCCTCCGCATATCTCCTAACTAGATGCCAAAAGTATTGCACAATCGGACATTTCCACAAACAATGAAAGGTATCTGCTTCACTCTGATGACATTTTGGACAAGAATGTGAATCGGTCGCTCCCATGTGGAAGCGCCGCAATGGGGATAAGTAAGTGTTGTGATACACATTAAGAAACAATTCAGTGTACATGCTTGCTGGGAGGACTTTTCTGGAGTAAAATAACGATTTTTCCATAATTGGTATGGTCAGACCAGGAAAGTGAGCCAACCATGTGGACATACCACCCCTCACAGTAGCATGATCTAATATTTTTCTCAAGAAAGTGTAGTGGATGGAAATGGCCTTGTGACTCGGTACAGGGTGTGTGAAAAGATTATCCAGAGGGTTGGTCCAGTCCCCATCCGCAAAGTGTGCAAGGACATGCCTGACATAGAATTGTGTCTGTAGAAATGGAAGGGGAGACGAAGCAATCACGCCATGCCTCACTGAGACCTCTGAAAGGGTGAGTAGACGGTGGCCTTCCACAGACACCAATGAGCGAATTGACGTTATACCATCCTCCATCCACATTTTGAAGGGATGGGCAGCCATGCCGTCTAAAAAGTCTGGGTTTTTAATTAAGGGTAGGTGTAAGGAGTGATACGGGTTCAATTTTGCGTCATGTCGCAGTATGTGCCACATCCTCCTGGTAGACCATAGAAGAGGGTTAGACCGAATATGATCAGGTATTTCCCAGTCATGCTGGTGGAGGAAACATGTCAAGGTTACAGTCGGTAGGAAGCACTGTTCGAGGGATGTATTCGTATAAATAGAGCTGTTCTGCAACCAGTCCCTTAAATGTCTCAAAAGAGCAGCATAGGTATAAACCACTACATCCGGAAAATTGATACCCCCATTGGATTTAGGTTGGGCAAGCTTGCGTAAAGCGATACGTGCTCGGGCCCCCCCTCCATATAAAGGTTCTAATAAGTTTATTGACCTGTTGGGAGTCCTGCTTCGTCAACAGTATGAGAAGCGTTTGTAAGGGGTACAGTATGCGTGGTATAGCCACCATTTTTAAGAGGCTAGCCCTACCAAGATATGACAATGGAAGTCGCTCCCATCTCTTAATATCATCGGTTAGGGTGTGTATTACCTTATGTATGTTGAGTTTGTATAATTCTGAAATATAACGTGGAACCTGAATACCCAAGTATGTAATGTACGTGGACACCCAATGTAAGGGAAACGTGTGGCCCAAGTCGGACACGTCACAGTGCCATACGACAACAAGGCTTTAGATTTGTCCATATTAATACTAAAACCCGAAATGTGGCAGAATGAATCCTGTCCAAAATCTGAGTAAGGTAATGTTCGGGGTCCAATATATAAAGAAGGATATCGTCAGCGAAAGCTGAAAGTTTAATTTCCCGACCACCCACTTTTATACCTTTAAAAACAGACCAATCCTGTAATGTCCTAAGCAGCGGGTCAAGAGCCAAGTTAAATAGCAGAGGCGATAGGGGGCATCCCTGACGGGTTCCCCTTTCCAAAAAGAATCGTTGGCCTCTGATCCCGTTAATTAATAGGGAGGCAGATGGAGCGTTGTAGATATATTGTATATAGTTAATAAAACTCGTATCAAACCCCCTTCTCTCCAACACAGCAAACAAATGTGGCCATAGTACCATATCAAAAGCCTTATTGGCATCGAGGCTAAGAAGCATGTTTGAGTCTGTGCAGGGGGACTGGGACGCCGCTACCGCCGCCGCCAGTGCCATGCGGATTGCCTTAACCGCATGTCTGCCAGTCACAAAACCCATTTGTGTCGTGGTGAGAATATCAGGGAGAATGGTTTGGAGCCGTGTCGCCATTATCTTGGCTAGTAGTTTGTAGTCTACATTTAGGAGACTAATTGGTCTGTAGGAGGAAAGGAAGTTGGTGTCCCTACCAGGTTTAGGGATAAGTGTAATAAAGGCTTCATTAAAAAGCGGGGATGGGGAACTCCGTTCGTGTATTGCTTGAAACAATTCCAGTAATGAAGGGACAATTTGGGCCTGTAACATGCGGTAATAATCGCCCGACAAGCCATCTGGGCCTGGGGACTTACCATGGGGCAAATTGGAAATGGCAGTGTTAATTTCCTCCGCCGTTATAGGACCCACAAGGGCTTCTCTCTGGTCTCCGGTCAGGAAGGGGAGCACGTCATCCGTGAGCAACTGTGTTTGTATATCAGTATCTATTTGTGTCGATTGAAACAAGGACTGAAAGTAGGAATGAAATTGTTCTACTATTTCTTGAGACTTTGTGATAACCCGGCCGGACCTAGGGTGATGTATGGTGGCTATAACATGACGTTTTCGTGGGGGTCTAGAAATGCCCGCCAATAACCTACCAGCCTTATTGCCCCATCTATAAAATGTATTTTTGGTGAAATCCAAGGAATGTTTCGCTTGGGTGGCTAAGTGGGTTTCAAGTAGGCGTCTAGCCTGTTTGTATTCGTCAAGAGTAGTCTCTGTTGGGTTAGAAGTATATGTTCGAAAGGTCCTGGACATAGTTGCTTTTAACGTAGCGTATTCCAGTTTGGAATCTCTTTTTTTCCGAGTGATATAACTAATAATATGACCCCTCATCACTGCCTTTGAGGCATTCCAAAAAATTTCGGGCTTGTCCCAATATTCTATGTTGTCATCAACGTAATTAGTCCAATGATATGTTAAGTATAGTTTAAAGTCCTCTGAATTTGCCAGATATTGTGGGAATCGCCAAATACGATCTGTCGAATGCATATGGGGATGGGCCAGCGCTAGCGTGACGGGGGCATGATCAGAGATCAATATATCGAGTATGTCTACCCCAGCAATCTGGGACATTAAGTCATCAGCCATTAAAAATCTGTCAATCCGAGACAAGGTTCCATGTGCTAACGATAAATGGGTGTGTGTCCTGTCAGTTGGGTGCAGCAATCTCCAGGGGTCAGAGAAGTCCAAGGAGTCTCGAAATGCCAGTAGGTGTCTGCTCTGGGAGTCAGTAGTTCTCGGCACACTCGGTGATCTGTCAACTGTAGGATCATCCACCATGTTATAATCCCCACCCACTATCAGGGAGTAGTTAGTTCTGCTTAAAAGAATATGGGCAATGTCCTGAATAAATGTATGTGTATTGACATATTAGGGGCATATTAATTGACAAAGGTATATTTGGTAGGAAAAAGCTCAACGTCCAGAATGATATATCTGCCTTCAGGATCAATGATTTCTGTCAGGACAGTAACAGGAAGGTTTTTCTGAAAAAGTATCGCTACCCCTCTGGCCTTCGTGCGAAAGGGAGCAGCGATACAGGGACCAAGCCATGGTGCCTTCAATACATTTTCCTCACCTGCCAGCCAGTGAGTCTCCTGTAGGAAAATCACATCCGGGTGGAAACGTTTAAGGTGTGTGGTCACACGTCGTCGTTTGATTGGGGAATTAAGTCCTCCTACATTCCAGGAAATTAATTGTATTGGCTTCGGGGGTAATACCTCAGCTGAGAAAGAAACTGCAGATGGCATGGCTACCCAATCCCCCTGATAGGCTTGGACCAAGTCCTCAGTGTCACCCAGTCTCGTTTCCAACGCAGTGAGACGCGTCGCATGAGAGTCTATGCGAGCCAAGCCCGTTTCTAATCGGGCCTGTAGGTCGTCAAATCGCTTATCAAGCAAGGGCATGAGGAAATCAGAAATCTCTTTAGCCGTAAGAGGAGGGGTTTTGTCACTAGGTAAGCTAGGCGGTTCCGACCCGTGTCCAGCCGGGGAGGGTGGGCCTGATTTAGGGAGGGGCTCTTACCCCTTCCCTGCCTTATAAGAGGTGTTGGACTGTTTCGGGGGCATGGTCTTGTCGAGGTATTTGTCCATAACCCCGATAATGAAATTTGGAACAGTCAACGTCACCTACAAATAATGTTTCCCCCGATATAGACAATGGCAAAAAGACAGAGGCGATTACATATAGAGCTCGGGCGGAGATGCTAGGCCAGGCCTATTATCTAGAGCATACTGCAACCTGTAAGAGAGCCCATGAAGCAGCCCCGGCTACAAACTTCAGCAGTTTTTGACTAGAATGAAAGCATATATCTAGAAACAATATATTAAGTATCTATGAACAGTATGTTATGTCAAGCAATACAAAATAGAGTATTTGAATAAAAATAACAAACGTCACATGTGATTATTAAAAATAAAAAAATAACAAACGGTACATAACTATTGCCTCAGAATCTAGCAGAGCTGAATATGTAGCTAGAACAATCAAGGAGATACAGAAAGGGAACACAATCTCTCCGTATAGCTCCTAATCATGAGTCACTGGGTAGCACTATTCCCTCTGTTGCAGAGCAGGGAAATATTGTCCAGAGTCCTCCTCGGGGAGCGTAAAGTCTCGACACAGCACCAGCCGGTGCTAAACTGCGCTGGAAGAGGCGGGAAGCACCTCGACAGGGACCACAGCAACACGGTCCGTAAAGAATGTCAGTACTCCCCTATCGTGGTATCAGAAAAAACAGGGACCCGTGATAGCCCCGGTAGGGGGACTGTCCCCTTCTAAAACAAGTAAGAGGCTCTTGAACAGAGAGAAGAAATAGAGAGGGGTGTGAGTGAGGGTAGGTTAGAGTAGGGAGGAGAGGAATATTCTGCGATTGGGGAAATGGCTCACACATGAGGGGGGGGCGGCAACAAGAGTGGGGTAAAGTGAAAAAGCATAGGGAGGATGGTAGTATGAGG
Organism: Pseudophryne corroboree; assembly: GCF_028390025.1. NCBI lineage: Eukaryota > Metazoa > Chordata > Amphibia > Anura > Myobatrachidae > Pseudophryne > Pseudophryne corroboree. Next base: position 260,899,549 of record NC_086450.1, read on the forward strand.
TAGTAGGGGAGACAGACAATGTTAGTACCTTTGGTGGGCACAAGGCCCCGCAGGCGTGAGAAAGCCCTAAAGCAAAGTCGTCTCAGGATCCGTGCAGACACAAGTCGTCGATCACCACCTCCGTCCTCAGAAATATCAGCATGTCCGTCCCAGAGAGTCGGACAGTGCACCTGCCGGTATAAGGCCAAAGATCCTCCCTGCGGTTAGCATTTGTTTCCAGCACGATCCATCCGCCCGGGCCAGGCGAGGCAGCACTTTCAACAGGGTCGTGGGCCTCCGGCTAAGCACAAAGGGTCCTCGGCAAGAAGGGATCCCACACACCCCGACCGCAGTTCCCAACGTCAGGGACACCCAGCAGCAGCTTTTTATGTATGGCGCCAGCCACCCGCACGCGAGAGCCCCGGGGTCTGGGCAAAGAACCCGCAGGGTCTGTGCCGGAAAGTCAGTGCAGGGGGCGAGACTCCACGTGGATACCCAAGGTCAAGCGCCCAGCCAGCTCACAGGATCAGTGTTACTCGATTACTTCCCCACCGCAGCACTGTATGGGGTCCCCCCCTCCCCCTGAGAGTGAGTGCGCCCGTGTAGTCCCCAGCGCCACTCAGCAGCCCAGGCCAGGATAGACCGACCCGCCGTCCAGGCCCCCGCAGCCGCGCCTGCTGCGACAGGCAGGATGGGCGATGAGGGATTCCCCTCCGTTGCAGCGGGCCTCTCCGTTCCCCACGCCCGCAGGATCTGGGCTGAACGCCGCTCAGCTCCCGGCGCGGCTTAACAGTGAGGGTCAGGGGAAGTCGATACGCCGTCAGAGCCGTGCAGCCACGTCAGACTCGCCGGGTAGAACGGGGCAGAAAAAGTCCCCTCCTCGCCGCCGCCACTGCTCCACACGATCGGCGGCTCCCTCACATCATCCGGCAGCAGGATCCGGGCAGAGGGCGAGCAGAGTCCCGAGCCCCGAGGTCCCTCGAGCGGCAACCAGGTCCGTCACTCCCGCGGTTCCAGTAAAGGTCCGATCCTCCCACAGACTGGCTTTCTTCAGCGGTCCGCACCCGACAGCTGGTGTCTGCCTGACGCCAGCGGAGCAGGGAGAGGTAGGGTGGGCCCACTACAGGCCCGTCGCCGCCATCTTATTCGCGCCAATATCGGCGGTCATGCGGGCCATCACAATTTGTGGCCAGACTCCGGTGGCTAAATCGATTCCCGGGGAGTTATAAGGGTCATCCGGCTCAGCACCACTTCTAGAGCCCGGACAGATGATCAGTGACCCCAGGATTTGCCCCAAAGTGGGGGATGCAGACAGATTGTAGATCTCTAACCCGGGAGAGGAGCTAAAAGGCGGCCATACTCGATGCCCCGCCCACCGGAAGTCTTCTCTACTTTTTCTACTTTTTCACAGGGAGCACTGCTGGCAACAGGCTCCCTGCATCGAGGGACTGAGGAGAGAGGAGCAGACCTTCTTGTCTAAGATAGGCTCTGCTTCCTCGGCTACTGGACACCATTAGCTCCAGAGGGGGTGAACGCAGGTTCTTACTGGGCGTTCACCCCCGGAGCCGCGCCGCCGTTCTCCTCACAGAGCTAGAAGAACAGAAGACAGAAGTCGTCAGGCGGCAGAAGCCTTCAGCTTCACGGAGGTAATGCACAGCACTGCAGCTGTGCTTCATTGCTCCCATACACCTCACACACTCCGGTCACTGTAAGGGTGCAGGGCGCAGGGGGGGGCGCCCTGGGCAGCAATATAAACACCTCTTATGGCAAAAGACAATATACATGTACAGGTGGGCACTGTACATGTATATAAAAGAGCCCCCGCCATATTTTTGTAAGTTTGAGCGGGACAGAAGCCCGCCGCCGAGGGGGCGGGGCTTCTCCCTCAGCACTCATCAGCGCCATTTTCTCTCCACAGCACCGCTGAGAGGAAGCTCCCCGAACTCTCCCCTGCTTACACACGGTGAAGGGGTGTTTAAAAGAGAGGGGGGGGGCACATAATTGGCGGATAACATATTATAAAGCGCGGCTGGGGAAAAACATTTTGTGTTGGTCTCCAGGATCATTGCGCTGGGGTGTGTGCTGGCATACTCTCTCTCTGTCTCTCCAAAGGGCCTTGACAGGGATACTGTCTTCAGGAAGGGGTTCCCTGTGTGTGTGAAGTGTGTCGATACGCGTGTGTCGACATGTTTGACGAGGAAGGTTCGCTTAATGTGGAGGGGGAGTGCTTGAATGTCATGTCGCCGTCGGCATCGCCGACTCCGGAATGGGTGGATATGCTGAATGTCTTGAATGCAAATGTCAATCTATTGCATAAAAGGTTAGACAAGGCAGAAGCTAGGGATCAGTCAGGTAGCCAGTCCATGCCTGTCCCTGTGGCGCCAGGCCCTTCGGGGTCTCAGAAGCGCACCATATCCCAGATCGATGACACAGATACTGACTCTAGTGTCGACTATGAAGATGCAAAATTACCAAAAGGTATTCGATACATGATTATTGCCATTAAAGAGGCTTTGCACATTACTGAGGAACCCCCGGTCCCTGACACGAGGGTACACATGTATGAAGGGAAAAAGCCTGAAGTCACCTTTCCATCCTCATTTGAACTAAGTGAATTGTGCGAAAAGGCTTGGGAATCTCCAGATAGGAGACCACAAGTTCCCAAAAGGATTCTTATGGCGTAACCTTTTCCACAAACTGATAGGATACGCTGGGAATCTTCGCCTAAAGTAGACAAGGCGCTGACACGTTTGTCCAAAAAGGTGGCACTGCCTTCTCAGGATACGGCTTCTCTCAAGGAACCTGCTGACCGCAGGCAGGAAATTACCTTGAAGCACATTTACACTCATTCAGGTACTATTGCTAGACCGGCTATGGCGTCGCCTGGGTTTGTAGTGCGGTTGTGGCATGGGCAGATTCCTTATCTACGGAGATTGACACCTTAGATGGGGATGCGATTCAAATGACCATGGAGCATATCAGAGATGCTGCCTTGTATATGAGAGATGCTCAGAGAGACATTTGTTTATTAAGCTCCAGAATAAATGCTATGTCTATTTCTGCTAGGCGGCTCTTGTGGACCCGACAGTGGACGGGAGATGCCGATTCAAAGCGGCATATGGAGTCCTTGCCTTACGAAGGGGAGGAGTTGTTTGGAGACGGCCTCTCGGACCTTGTCTCTACGGCTACGGCTGGTAAGTCGAATTTCTTACCTTATGTCCCCCCGCAGCATACAAAAAAGGCACCTCATTATCAAATGCAGTCCTTTTGTTCCAATAAAAACAAAAAGGTATGGGGATCGTCCAGAGGGAAAGGCAGGGGAAAGAAGCTGCACACAGCTAGTTCCCAAGAGCAAAAGTCCTCCCCTGCCTCTGCAAAGTACACCGCATGACGCTGGGGCTTCCCGGGGGGAGGCAGATCTAGTGGGGGCTCGTCTTCGGTTTTTCAGCCACATCTGGGTTCACTCGCAGGTGGATCCCTGGGCATTAGAGATTGTTTCTCAGGGATACAGGCTTGAATTCGAAGACTTGCCTCCTTGCCGGTTTTTCAAATCGGCTCTGCCGGCTTCCCCGTCAGAGAGCAAGCTAGTGTTGGCGGCAATCCAAAAATTGTATATTCAACAAGTGATTGTCATAGTTCCTCATCTCCAGCAAGGAGAAGGGATATTACTCAACCCTGTTTGTGGTTCCGAAACCGGACGGTTTGGTCAAATCCATTTTAAACCTAAAATCTCTGAACCTGTTCTTGAAGAGGTTCAAGTTCAAGATGGAATCACTCAGGGCGGTCATCGCCAGCCTGGAGGGGGGGATTGGATGGTGTCCCTGGACATAAAGGATGCATACCTTCATGTTCCGATATTCCCCCCTCATCAGGCATTCCTGAGATTTGCAGTGCAGGACTGTCACTACCAATTTCAGACGTTGCCGTTTGGGCTTTCCACGGCCCCGAGGATTTTCACCAAGGTAATGGCGGAAATGATGGTGCTCCTGCGCAGGCAGGGGGTCACAATTATCCCGTACTTGGACGATCTCATAAAGGCGAGATCTCGGGAGAAATTGCTGGACAGCGTGTCTCTGGCCATGAAGACGTTGCAGATACACGGCTGGATTCTCAATATACCGAAGTCTCAGCTAGTCGCTACAACGCGTCTGACCTTTTTGGGCCTGATTCTAGACACAGACCAGAAAAAGGTTTTTCTTCCGATCGAAAAGGTACAGGAGCTCATAGCCATGGTCAGGAACCTATTAAAACCAAAAAAGGTTTCAGTGCATCATTGCTGGGGAAGATGGTGGCTTCATACGAGGCCATCCCTTTCGGCAGGTTCCATGCGAGGACCTTTCAATGGGACCTCTTGGACAAGTGGTCCGGGTCCCATTTACGAATGCATCAAAGGATCACCCTGTCTCCCAGGACCAGGGTATCTCTCCTGTGGTGGCTGAACAGTGCTCACCTGCTAGAGGGTCGCAGGTTCGGCATTCAGGACTGGGTCCTGGTGACCACGGACGCAAGCCTCCGAGGCTGGGGAGCAGTAACACTGGGAAGAAATTTCCAAGGTCTCTGGTCAAACCTAGAGACTTGTCTCCACATCAACGTCCTGGAGTTGAGGGCCATATACAACGCCCTGTGTCACGCGGAAGAATTGCTTCGGAGAAAACCGGTTCTGATTCAGTCGGACAACGTCACGGCAGTGGCTCATATAAACCGGCAAGGCGGAACAAGGAGCAGAGTGGCCATGGCAGAAGCGACCAGGATTCTACGCTGGGCGGAAGGCCATGTAAGCGCGCTATCAGCAGTGTTCATCCCGGGGGTGGACAACTGGGAGGCGGACTTCCTCAGTAGGCATGACCTGCATCCGGGAGAGTGGGGACTTCATGAAGAAGTCTTCGCACAGATCACGGATCGATGGGGACTGCCTCAAATCGACATGATGGCATCCCGTCTCAACAAAAAGCTAAAGCGGTATTGCGCCAGGTCAAGGGACCCTCAGGCGGTAGCGGTAGACGCTCTGGTGACACCTTGGGTGTTCAGATCGGTCTATGTGTTTCCTCCTCTTCCTCTCATACCCAAAGTGTTGAGAATAATAAGAATGAGCAGGGTCAGAACAATCCTCATTGTTCCAGATTGGCCACGGAGGACTTGGTATCCGGAGCTGCAAGAGCTGCTCACAGAAGATCCGTGGCCTCTTCCTCTAAGGCAGGACCTGCTGCGGCAGGGGCCCTGTCTGTTCCAAGACTTACTGCGGCTGCGTTTGACGGCATGGCGGTTGAACGCCGGATCCTAGCGGAAAAAGGTATTCCGTAGGAAGTCATTCCTACCCTGATCAAGGCTAGGAAAGACATGACGTTAAAACATTATCACCGTATATGGCGGAAATATGTTTCTTGGTGTGAGGCCAGAGCTGCTCCTACGGAGGAGTTCCATTTGGGCCGTCTGCTTCACTTCCTTCAAACAGGAGTGACTTTGGGCCTAAAATTAGGGTCCATAAACGTCCAAATTTCGGCCTTATCCATTTTCTTTCAAAGAGAATTAGCCTCTCTTCCTGAAGTACAGACTTTTGTGAAGGGGGTGCTGCATATTCAGCCTCCCTTTGTACCTCCGGTGGCGCCTTGGGATCTTAACGTGGTGTTACGTTTCCTCAAGTCACCTTGGTTTGAACCACTCAAAACTGTGGAGTTGTCACGTGGAAAGTGGTCATGTTGTTGGCATTAGCTTCGGCTAGACGTGTTTCAGAATTGGCGGCTTTATCACATAAAAGCCCATACTTGGTTTTTCACGTGGATAGGGCAGAGTTGAGGACTCGTCCTCAATTTCTGCCAAAAGTGGTCTCATCTTTTCATATGAACCAACCTATTGTCGTGCCTGTGGCTACACGGGACTTGGAGGATTCCGAGTCCCTGGATGTGGTCAGGGCTTTGAAGATTTATGTGACCAGAACGGCTAGAATCAGGAAGACTGAAGCTCTGTTTGTTCTGTATGCGGCCAACAAGGTTGGCGCTCCTGCTTCAAAGCAGACTATTGCTCGCTGGATCTGTAACACGATTCAGCAGGCGCATTCTACGGCAGGATTGCCGTTACCGAAATCAGTTTTTATTGGCAGGTGATACATTTTACCATCCACATACGGGAACACCATACAAAATCCAATATAATTGTACGTGCAACTCGAGTTTTGTAATTTATCAGATTATTTGTCCCTGCGGCCTCAGCTATATCAAGGAGCGCATGGGCAACCACAGAGCAACGATCCGGGCGGCTATCGCTTCGGGCTCCAGTGAACAACCGGTAGCGCGTAATTTTGCAGAAAAGAAACATTCGTTGTCCAGACTGAGTGGATGCAGGTATTATAACCTTGTAGTAGCAGGTGATCACAATAGTATTAAAACAATGAATCTCTAGCAATTATGGTAATTTACTATATGTGGCAATTACACTGCACTCTCCTTTGTATAAGGGATACATTATACTGATTTCTGGTAGGAATGCCCCATCTGCCGTATATGTTGTTCTTGGATGACCTGATTAAAGTGCACCGTTATTTTATATTTATAGTAAAGGTGTTATTTTGCTTGTGTATTGTTGATTTTTATAAGTAGAGTTCTTGTTTTACAGTAAATTTGGTTGGGGGTATGAAGCTTCAGATAGTTACTATGGTAACCATAATCACACTGACGTCATAGGGTTCGACGATGGTCCAAGTCTGATGAGGTCAGAGTGATTCACACACCGGCTGCGGTGTTGATTTTCCCGCTTGACAGTTCCTGTTCTTTATGTGGTATGTCTATATCAATGTGTTTTAGTTGTCGATGTATTACTTCCTGATGACAATTTGAAAAATAAATTGAAACGTTGAAGAGATTTGGACGGCTGTCCGCTTTTTCATTCTGAGACCAGCATGAGTGCCGCATCACTGGATTAATATTGAATTACCTTTATGAGGGCACCAGCGAAAGCTACCAGAAAGGCTCATATGGAGTGCCGGACCGCAGCATCTATATATATATATATATATGTATATATACACACACACACACACAAAGCAGATGCTCGGCACTCCCTCACAATTAGTTCCATCTCGTCCGGTGCCCTTCACAGCAAAAGCGATAGAGCATAGAGTATTGGCGGCACTTACGGACTTGTAAGAATAAGCTCAGGTTGACACACCTGTCTTCTTTCAACATTTTGGTTTATTCAACATTCGTCAGGAATAAAGTACAATATACACAGAACATACATTTATACTTGTGAGCACACCATATAAGCAGTGTCAGACATGCCCCCAATCCAGTATCCCGTCAATGGGGGTCATTCCGAATTGTTCGCTCGCAAGCTGCTTTTAGCAGCTTTGCACACGCTAAGCCGCCGCCTACTGGGAGTGAATCTTAGCATATCAAAATTGCGAACGAAAGATTAGCAGAATTGCGAATAGACACTTCTTAGCAGTTTCTGAGTAGCTCCAGACTTACTCGGCATCTGCGATCAGTTCGGTGCTTGTCGTTCCTGGTTTGACGTCACAAACACACCCAGCGTTCGCCCAGACACTCCTCCGTTTCTCTAGCCACTCCCGCGTTTTTCCCAGAAACGGTAGCGTTTTTTCTCACACACCCATAAAACGGCCAGTTTCCGTCCAGAAACACCCACTTCCTGTCAATCACATTACGATCACCAGAACGAAGAAAAAACCTCGTAATGCATAGCAAATTTACTTGGCGCAGTCGCACTGCGGACATTGCGCATGCGTATTAGCGACTAATCGCTCCGTTGCGAGAAAAAAATACAGAGCGAACAACTCGGAATGACCCCCAATATCCATCACCTGTGGGACACCTGCCTGGGTGGAGACCTATAACGGCACCCCTGTGTCTATCACCGTGGAAACATTATACAAAAAGGTACAAGCACATCAAATAATCAAAATACATTTATACAGCATCCTCCTTACTAATACGTAAAGAGCACTATATACAAATATAACAAATTACAAGGTGATCTCGCTGAAACAAAATAGCAAAATGGGACAAATATAGCATATTTTAAAACAATGTATCTTAAATAGAGCCTCACAGTACAATGAAACCTTATTAAAAAACACGATAGGGATAGGTTTTCATTTAACCCATACGGGACTACAGTATTCAGCAAATGTATCCATTTTGCTTCTTTCTACAATAGTATTTTCCCTCTGTCACCACCTCTCAAATCGGGTTCAGTATGGTATGCCGGCGGTCGGGCTCCCGGCGACCAGCATACCGGGGCCGGGAGCCCGACCGCCGGCTTACCGACAGTGTGGCGAGCGCAAATGAGCCCCTTGCGGGCTCGCCGCGCTACGCGCGCCACGCTATTTTATTCTCCAGGGGGGTCGTGGACCCCCACGAGGGAGAATAAGTGTTGGTATACCGGCTGTCGGGATTCCAGCGCCGGTATACTGTGCGCCGGGATCCCGTCAGTCAGCATACTGAAGACCACCCCTCAAATCAACAGGCACATGATCAAGCATTTTGTATTGCAGTGCTGAAACATTATGGGTCTACTGTAATTCAGACCTGATCGGTGCTGTGCGTTTTCGCACAGCAGCCAATCAGGTCTGAACTGTGTATGCGTTGATAAAGCTAAATATTTATCTTATATAATACCCTTTATGAGGTCTAAGAACACTGTACGCTATCTACGTATGAAGTACCGTAAGGGTACGCACGTTGCGTAACAATCGCTTAGCCGTAGTCGAGACGCTCAAGCGTCACGTTCGCTCACGGCCAAGAGATCACGGGCAGGCACGCTATTGGCTGCTGACTAACTTAATGATTCGCTATAGCGTAGCGGACGCTCGGGACCACGAGGAGATCACCAGCGGCGCTGACGCTCACAATGTTAAACCTTTGTATCTAAACCATAAACAGTGTATTGTGCAGTAAAACCTTAGTGTAATGATAGAGTGTAAATGCAACACAGTATAACCTTATTACCTTTAAAGCTGTTCTAGCGTCACCGACGCTCTGAGAATACTTAACACTATAAGAAATACACAGATACCGTGCTCAGGGTCCAACGCCTAATATATATTATGAATGATATACTTGCAAAAGAATTAATACAAATACAAATCATACACTACAATATAACATAGACTACCTAACCAGATAACTACACAGGAAATACAATACAATTACTATTTAAGGGAAAATAAGAGAGAAAGAGGAGAAGAGAGAGAGAGAGAGAAATTGGCCCACAATAACAAGAAGATCAATATAGTTGCGGAGAAACACTTACGCACAAGGGGAAACGATCGCATGCGCCTCGATATCCAGCTCCCGATTATCAGCAATGAGAACCGTTGAAGAGAGTGAACTGGATATGGTCGGCCTGCCTATTTATGCCCCACACACAATACAATTCAATGGTCCCTACAATCTCATTGTTCATTGGACACAGGAATTCGGCTTCGCATTATAACAAGAGGTCATAGGTTGATTCATACAGGTGGGCTGTGACTGCTTCCAACTGTTCAGGTGGGTGGGATACTGGGTTTCCCGCCGCATGACTAAATAAGAACAAATAATAGTAAATGGACATAAACTTCTTATGTCCATAACTATTCGCACGAGCGATTAATCCGCTCCAAACCAACACCGGAATATTGCTATTTAAATACTCTTCCGATGGGTACCAAACACCACTGTATGACCCCTGTTAGACCCTTCGTACAATACAAAGAGGGATCTCTCTGTTCAGGAACATGCTATGTTAACTAAACTTTCAGAATCTATCAAAGGGACCATGATCTACAAAATACATTATATAGTGAAAATATGTAACGATTGAGTCGCTCGCTACGATCACATAAACTCTACCGTAAATACGCATACCGTGCGCCTGCGGGTGCCCGCGACTGTGAGTATGCGCACGTACGGGAGAGCGTACGCATGCGCAGCACGGACCTGTATGAGGTGCAAATATGGTAGTGTGCATAGAGATATTTTTCTGACTTTGACAGCGTCGACGCATGCCAGACAGCCGCCGGCTATCTCAGCCCTGTCAATCAAGCAGAGGCGGTTTCTGGGTGGGAGGGGACGGGACGGCAGCATTTGGCTGCCGTTTAGGGGGGGTGCAGTCCGGGCAACGCAGGCGTGCCCGGACCATTGGCGGGGGGGGGGATGGGGCTGCGGTGGCTGTGTGACGTCACATGCAGTCACTGCGACCCTCACAGTGATGAGTAGCTACTTTTAAAGTACAAAAGCATCGCTGTACTTGTGCGTGGGGGTCGGGCCTGACATGCGGGGCGTCCCCCCCCCCGCATGTCCGTGTAACTGATCATAGATGCACATAGGTCTGAATTAGGCCCTATGTTGGTACTGCTTAAAATATTTTGTCACTGGCTGATCAATAAATTTGCCCTCTGACATCTGTTTTACAGCACTACGGTGTTGCGCCAAGCACTCCCTAAATTGGCAAGTCGTTTTACCAATATAATAGAGATCTGATGGACACCAAAAGCAGTATATAGAATATCTACTCGTACAGGTTAAGATATGCCTGATCTTGATTTTACGTCCTGAATGAGGGTGCATAATCGTGGTACCAGTTTCCAAATACATGCAAGCGGTGCACCCCAAACACTTGTAATTACCTGGTTTCTTACTTAGGAAGTGCCCACTGTCAGCTACTGAAAATTTAGAGATGTCAGTGCGTACTACACTATCCCTAATGCGCTTCCCTCTTTTATAATAGGATTTTAATACCTACCGGTAAATCCTTTTCTCTTAGTCCGTAGAGGATGCTGGGGAGGCTTGAAGAACCATGGGGTTCGGGATCCGCAGGAGACATGGGCACTTTAAGTCTTTGAATGGGTGTGAACTGGCTCCTCCCTCTATGCCCCTCCTCCAGACTCCAGTTATAGGAACTGTGCCCAGGGAGACGGACATTTCGAGGAAAGAATTTATTGTTAAACCACGGTGAGCATCTTACCAGCTCACACCTCCAGTAAGCCGCAGAGCGTGGCATTCAATAGAACACCAGCCGACGGCATGAGGAATATGCAGCAATACGCTGACATAAAGCGTAACACAACCTGTGTTTAAACACAACCAATAACAGCATAACGCATGCCATGACATGAATATTGTCAGCAACAGGCTGACTTAAACGCAACACACCATGTGTGTAACCATACCCAATAACTGCAGATACAGTACACACTCTACGGACTAAGAGAAAAGGATTTACCGGTAGGTATTAAAATCCTATTTTCTCATACGTCCTGGAGGATGCTGGGGATGCTTCAAGAACCATGGGGTTTATACCAAAGCTCTAGAACGGGCGGGAGAGTGCGGATGACACTGCAGCACCGATTGACCCAACAAGAGGTCCTCAACAGCCAGGGTATCAAACTTGTAAAACTTCTCAAAGGTGTTTGAACCCGACCAAGTAGCTGCTCGGCAAAGCCGTAATGCTGAGACCCCTCGTACAGCCGCCCAGGATGAGCCCACCTTTCTGGTAGAATGGGCCTTCACCGATTTCGGTAATGGCAATCCATCCGTATAATGTGCTTGCCGAATCGTATTACAGATCCAGCGTGCAATAGTCTGCTTGGAAGCAGGAGTCCCAATCTTGTTGGGATCATACAGGACAACAGAGCCTCCATTGTCCTAATCTGAGCCGTTCTGGCTACATAAAATTTCAAAGCTCTGACCACATCTAGAGACTTTGATTCCTCAAAGGTGTCGGTAGCCGCTGGCACCACATTAGATTGTTCATGTGAAACGATGACACTACATTAGGCAGAAATTGCTGACGAGTTCTCAACTCCGCTCTATCTTCATGGAAGATCAAATAGGGACTGTTGTGAGACAAAGCCGCCAATTCAGACACCCAACCTTGCAGAGGCCAAGGCCAACAGCATGATCACTTTCCAAGTGACGAATTTCAACTCTACCTTACATAAAGGTTCAAACAAATGAGATTGCAGGAACCACAACACCACGTCAAGATCCCATGGTGCCACCGGGGCACAAAGGGAGGTTGGATGTGCAGCACACCTTTCACGAAAGTCTGAACTTCTGGAAGGGAAGCCAATTCTTTTTGAAAGAAAATTGACAAGGCCGAAATATGTACTTTAATTGAGCCTAACTTTAGGCCTGCATCCACCCCTGCTTGCAGAAAATTGAGAAAACGGCCCAGCTGAAATTCTTCCGTAGGAGCCTCCTTGGATTCACACCAAGACACATATTTTCTCCAAATACGGTGATAATATTTTGCCATTACAGGTTGAGTCTCCCTTATCCAAAATGCTTGGGACCAGAGGTATTTTGGATATGGGATTTTTCCGTATTTTGGAATAATTGCCTACCATAATGAGATATCATGGTGATGGGACCTAAATCTAAGCACAGAATGCATTTATGTTTCATATACACCTTATACACACAGCCTGAAGGTAATTTTAGCCAATATTTTTTATAACTTTGTGCATTAAACAAAGTGTGTGTACATTCACACAATTCATTTATGTTTCATATACACCTTATACACACAGCCTGAAGGACATTTAATACAATATTTTTAATAACTGTGTGTATTAAACAACGTTTGTGTACATTGAGCCATCAAAAAACAAAGGTTTCACTATCTCACTCTCACTCAAAAAAGTCCGTATTTCGGAATATTCCGTATTTCGGAATATTTGGATATGGGATACTCAACCTGTACCTCTTTTCTAGCCTGAAGCAGTGTGGGAATTACTCCACCGGGAATACCCTTTCGGGCTAGGATCCTGCGCTCAACCTCCAAGCCGTCAAACGAAGCCGCGGTAAGTCTTGGTACACGCACGGCCCCTGCTGTAACAGATCCTATCGTAGAGGAAGAGACCAGGGATCTCCTATGAGCAATTCCTGAAGATCTGGATACCAAGCCCTCCTTGGCCAATCTGCAACAATGAGGATTGCCTGAACCCTTGTTCTTCTTATGATCTTTATCACTTTTGGAATGAGTGGAATCGGAGGGAACACATATACTGACTGAAACACCTACGGTGTCACTAGGGCGTCCACTGCTATTGCTTGAGGGTCCCTCGACCTGGAACAATATCTCGGAAGTTTCTTGTTGAGGCGAGACGCCATCATGTCTATTTGAGGAATTCCCCAACGACTTGTCACTTCTGCAAAGACCTCTTGATGAAGACCCCACTCTCTGGATGGAGATCGCTGACAGAGCGTTTACATGCCTTTCCGCCCAGCGGAAAACTTTTGTGGCTTCTGCCATTGCCGCTCTGCTCTTCGTTACGCCCTGGCGGTTTACGTACGCCACTGCTGTTATGTTGTCCGACTGAATTAAGACGGGCAGATCGCGAAGATGTTCCGTTTGCAGAAGGCCGTTGTAAATAGCCCTTAATTCCAGAATGTTTATGTGCAGACAAGCTTCCTGGCTTGACCATTTTCCCTGGAAATTTTTCCCCCAGAATGACTGCTCCCCAGCCTCGGAGACTTGCATCCATGGACACCAGGATCCAATCCTGGATCCCGAACCTTCATCCCTCTAGGAGGTGAGAACTGTGCAGCCACCACAGGAGAGAGATTCTGGTTCTGAAAGATAGGATTATTTTCCGGTGCATGTGCTGGTGAGACCTGGACCACATGTCCAACTGGTCCCGCTAAAACCACTCTGGCATTTAACCTGCTCACTGAATGGCCTCGTAGACCGCAACCATCTTTTTCATAAACGGAACGTATTGATGGATTGACACTGTTGCGGATCTGACCTGACTCTGGATCCTCAGAGCTTTTTTCACTGGAAGAAACAAACTCTCAACAGTTCTGTATCAAACATTTTTCCCAACGCCGACAACCGCATCGTTGGGATCAACAGTGATTCTGGCAAGTTCAGGAGCCAACCACTTTGTTGAAGAACTGTCAGGGAGAAAGCAACGTTTTGCACCACTTGTTTCTTGACCTCGCCGTACTCAGGAGAGCATCCCAGTACAGAATAATAATGACTTTTACTATCGAAGGAAAACCATCATACCGCCATCACTCCGGTGAATTGGTAATGACAATCCTGAATAGCAAACCCAGGTAAGCCTAATGCGGAAGAAACCGTACTTAGACCCTCTATCTTCCGGCCTCAGAAGCACGAATAAGCTTGAATAACAGCTTTTTTTTTTGTGTGACTGGGACAGCAGGACAATGACCTGATCCTGACACAACTCCTGTATGGCGTCGCATACCACCTCCCCGTCCAGAGGAGAATCGGTAAGGTCTATTTGAAAAATCAGTGAGGGGAATCATCTGGAAACTCCAGTATGTCCTCCTTGGGACTCTATTCTTAAACTCACTGGTCCATGTCCGTTCCAGGACTGGCTGAAGAGTATTAGACGTGGTCCCACCGCTGTGGGCTCCCGCAAGATAGACCCAGCGTCATGCGGTGGATGTGGCAGAAACAGAGGATGATTTCTGCCTCTGCGAACTTGAAAAGGCTGCTGACCTCTTACCTTTTCACCTTCCTCTACCTGCAAAGAAAGGGAAAAACCGTATCTATTCGGTCGAAATGACTGCATCCTACAAAAATGCATCAGCAACCGTTGTGAGGGAACATAGGTCAAGAAGGTTGACTTACCAGTGGTATCTGCCAAGATCAACTTAACAAAGCCATCCCCAAACCAGGTTTCACCTTCATAGGGAAGAGACTCCAATTCTTCTCGGAGTCAGCCTCAGCATTCCATTGGTGAATCCACAACGCCCTCCTAGTCGAGACCGCCATGGAATTGGCCCGCGAACCCAAGAGTCCTATATCCCTTGTAGTCGCACGGCAGTATGCTGCAATGAAATAGACATGACCCAACATAAGGAGTACCCTGCATACAACTACTCCCCCATGCGCTTGTAATGCAAGTATAATCAACGTACATGCGGACACATAATTAGAGTATCACATATCTTCCTGCATACGATCCTTTGTGACAGGGCCCCGTGCAGAACAGGGGGCGACTCTCACTTTATTCTATCCACGGCGGGAAAAGAATAAACACTTGGGGGTATATTTACTAATATTCGTGTTTTAGCCGTTTTTAAGGGTGTTTGAACTCGAATGGTATCGGGTGCATTTTACTGCAAGTTTTTGAATCCTGATACGGTCATTTACTAATCTGCGGAGTTTGCAAGATTCGTCTTTTCCGATGTCGATGAGATTCGTAATGTCAGGCAGTGTTTTACGGGAGTGATGAGTAAAACACTGCCTGACAAAACACAAGGAATCCCGGCCGGATCTGTGAGATCCGTGCAGGGCTTCATTGTGCACCTTTAAAATAAATAAGGTGTTAAAATGTAAAAAAAATGCGTGTGGTCCCCCCTCTTAAGCACAACCAGCCTCGGGCTCTTTGAGCCGGTCCTGGTTGCAGAAATATGGGGGGAAAATTGACCGGGGTTCCCCCATATTTTAACCAGCACCGTGCTCTGCGCCTGGTCCTGGTGCCAAAAATACGGGGGACAAAAAGCGTAGGGGTCCCCCGTATTTTTAACACCAGCACCAGGCTCTACTAGTCAGAGAGATAATGCCACAGCCGGGGGACACTTTTATATAGGTCCCTGCGGCCCTGGCATTAAATCACGAACTAGTCACCCCTGGCCGGGGTACCCTGGAGGAGTGGGGACCCCTTAAATCAAGGGGTCCCCCCCCTCCAGCCACCCAAGGGTCAGGGGTGAAGCCCGAGGCTGTCCCCCCCATCCAAGGGCGGCGGATGGGGGGCTGATAGCCAAATGTAAAAAAAAGAATATTGTTTTTTGTAGCAGTACTACAAGTCCCAGCAAGCCTCCCCCGCAAGCTGGTACTTGGAGAACCATAAGTACCAGCATGCTGGGGGAAAACGGGCCCGCTGGTACCTGTAGTACTCTTACAAAAAAAATTCCCAAATAAAAACACAACACACACACCGTGACAGTAAAACTTTATTACATACATGCACACCTACATTCACACATACTTACCTATGTTCACACGAGGGTCGGTCCACTTCTCCAAGTAGAATCCATGGGGTACCTGTGAATAAAATTATACTCACAAAAATCCAGTGTAGATCGGTCCTCTTCTGAGCTTGTAATCCACGTACTTGGCAAAAAACAAACCGAAAAAACCCGTACCACGCACGCTAATGGTGTCCAGTAGCCAAAGAAGCATAGCCTTGAAACTCACATAAGTAGGTCTGCGTCTCTCCCCTAAGTCCCACGAAGCAGGGAGACTGTTGCCAGTAGTTCTCCCTGAAAATAATAAACCTAACATAGTCTTATCAGAGAAACTCAGTAGAGCTCCCCTGTGTGTGACCAGTCTCACTGGGCATAGAATCTAAACTGGAGTCTGGAGGAGGGGCATAGAGGGAGGAGCCAGTTCACACCCATTCAAAGTCTTAAAGTGCCCATGTCTCCTGCGGATCCCGTCTATACCCCATGGTTCTTGAAGCATCCCCAGCATCCTCTAGAACGTATGCGAAAACACGGACGATAAGATCGCTTAGATAATGAAGGAAGGTCTGGATCAGATTGCAGTACTGGCCAGATTCTCTTAGCTGTCGTCAGTTTCTGGCTAGATGTAGTGTATTTGCTAACACAAATAATCGACTAATCACTCTGATTTTTATTCTTATTTTTTAAGTGATTCACCCCTAGGGATATCTGAGGCTCAGCTATTGCCCTGGTCCTTGCCTGTTGTAGTAATGCATTTGGGTAACCCCTTTCAAAAAACAATTTGGCAGTCATCAAATCAAGCTGTGTTTTCTCATCATTACACATACGGTGTGCACGTAGGAATTGGGAAAAGGTTAAACCTTTTTGAAGAGGATGATGGCTAGAACCTAGTAATAAGCTATTACAATCAGTGGGTTTTCTGAAAACAGATGTCATAAATGTATTCCCTCTCCTAGTGATGTTCACATCCAGAAAATGCATGTCACTAGCTTGTATATCATATGTAAATTTAATGTAATTATCCAAGATGTTGACATTACCTATCATAGATATAAAGTCCTCCTTAGTACCAGTCCATAAAAGGAGTACATCATCTATGTACTGAGTGTAAAAGAGTATCTGAACCCTAAGTTCCTCTGATAGAAGAACATACTTTTCTCCACCCAAAACATGAATGAGTTTGCGTACGCCAAAGCTGCACACGAACCCATTGTACAACCAAGGGTCTGTGCAAAAAAACTCACTATTAAAGATGAAATAATTCCTACACAAAATCAGATTCAACAGGGACAGAAAGAATTAGATTTCTGGAAACTTGTACTGTGGATTATTCGTGATAAAGCATCTTACTGCATCCAACCCATTGGAGTGCAGGATATTAGTATACAGGCTAACTACGTTAGCTGTGCAAAGCCAGCACTGGCCGGGAATATCACCAAAATCACATACATTTTCTAAAAAAGTAGATATATCCTTGGGGTACGTCTTTTCGGACTGACTAACAGATTGTAATAATAATCAATGTATTTAGACACTGCTGAAAACAAAGAGTCACTAGCAGATATGATTGGGCGCCCTAGTTGCCTCAATCGATCTTTATGAAGCTTTGGGAGCGTGTAAAAAACCAGCACACGTGGTGTCTCATTGAGAAGTTCCTTCATAGTATACTGTATTTAGAAATTATACCATTCACCACTGCTTCATTAAGAACAGAGGTCAACTCACTAAGGAATGCCTTAGTGGAATCATGATCTAAACGCATATATACCGTAGCATCATTCAACTGTCGATAAGCCTCTCTTTTATATTCATCTATAGCTTGTATCACTATGCCACCCCCCTTATCGGAAGGGCGCACAGTGATATCAGTGTACACAGACAGATTTTTCAAAGTAACACGTTCAGCCATTGTAATATTCGGTATACTCTTAACAGGAATAGTATCACATTCATCAATACAGACAGAAACAGTCCTGGTAAAGGATTTAATAGCCAAATTGCTCGAGTAGGGATCATAACTCGATTTTACCTTTATCGGACGGTCCGGAACTGTAGCTGTCGCAGAGTCCTTTTTTTTCTAAGTATTCTTTCAAGCGCAGCTGTCTATTATAGCGGCACAAATCAATCCTACTGTCAAGGCTATTGTGACGACAGGTAGGTACAAAATTCAGTCCATTACGCAGGATACTAATCTCTGCATCAGTCAGTCCTCGATGGCAGGTTAGAAATAATTTATTTGGTTTTATATTCTTGTATATTCTTGTGTCCTTTGACACTGGCCACCGTGGCGGGTTCTTGATCAAATTGTTGTTCTCTTTGCATCCGAGTCCTGACGCCTAAAGGGAGATGACTCGAGCATGATTGTGCTCCTGTCGCGGCATTATCTCTTGGGCGAGAGAGCTGGTTGGCACCTGTAACACTAGATGGCCAAAGCTAGATGCTGATGCCACAAAAGTATCAAACTTGTAAAAGCACACAAACATGTGTACTGATGACCAAGTAGCTGCACGGCGAAGTTGAGTCGTGGAAGCTCCATGACCTGCTGGCCATGATGTTCCCACAGAACGCGTGGAATGCGCTGAAATAGATGTAGGCGATTGTAGACTAGCAAGAAAGTAAGCTTGATGAATGGTCAGCTTAATCCACCTAGCCAAGGTATGTTTGGAAGCTGGCCAACCTACCATGACTGCATCATAGAGAACAAACAATGTATCTGTTTTACATACTAATGGTGTTCGGGCTACATAAATCCAAAGCACACAAACCACATCCAAAATAGCTGGAGTTCCTGAACCTTCTGAAAAAACAGGAACTACGATTGGTTGATTCATGTGAAAAGAAGATACTACCTCAGGTAGAAAAGCGGGATTCGTCCGAAGTTCCGCTCTGTCATCAAAACTAGATACGGTGCTTTGCATGACAACGCACCCAATTCAGAAACGCGCCTTGTTGAAGCTGAGGCTAGGAGTAAAACTGTTTTCCAAGTAAGAAACTTAAAATCCACTTGTAAGGATTCAAAAATTGAAGACTGCAAAAAATCCAAAAATAGATTTAAGTCCCATGGAGCTATAGGTGGGATAAACGGAGGTTGAACTCTAAGGACACCTTGCAGGAAAATTTGAACTGTTGGAGAGTCAAACACTGCTGAAAGAAAATTGACAAAGCAGAGACCTGCACCTTTAGTGTCGCTAAACGTAGTCCTCCATCTAACCCCATCTGTAAAAATAGTAAAAGACAGGATAACTTGAAAGATGTCGGATACTTCCGAGATTCACACCAACTAATATAAGCTCGCCACATCCTGTGATAATGAGCTGCTGTAACTGGCTTCCTAGCATGTAACATACTCCGGAATGCCCTCTCGTCTTAAGAGAGCATTTTCAACAGCCACCCCATCAAACGCAGCCGCGCTAAATCGGGGTAAAGAAACTGACCCTGTTTCAGAAGGTCTGAACGTAGCGGAAGTGGCCACGGATCGTCTGCGAGTAGACCATGGAGATCTGAGAGCCAAGCTCTCTGAGGCCAATGAGGCGCCACTAGTATGACAGTCGTGGACTCTCTTTTGATCCGCTTTCGCAACCAAGGAAGCAGCGGAAATGGATACACAAGGCTGTACGGCCACGCTATTGTGAGAGCATCCACTGCCTTTGGATCTCTTGTTCTGGACACATCCTTGGGTGTCTAATGATTTTGGCGAGATGCCATTAGATCCACCGCTGGACTAACATCTGGAACACTTCTGGATGTAAAGCCCATTCTCCTAGATGAAAATCATGATGACTGAGATAATCTGCTTCCGAGTTGTCCACTCCTGGAATGAACACTGCCGATAATATCACTTGGTGATGCTCGGCCCAATTCAGGATTTGAGCAACTTCTCACATGACCATGCGACTTTGAGTCCCTCTTTGTTGATGTATGCGACTGCCGTTGCGTTGTCTGACTGAATCTGAACAGTCTGAAACTGGAGTATGTGAACTGCCTATTGCAGAGCATTGAAAATTGCCCTGAGTTCCAGGACATTTATTGACCGTAATCATTCTCCGTCTGACCATAGACCCTGAAGCTGACAATGTAGGACCACTGCTCTCCAACCTCTGAGACTTGCATCCATCGTCAGAATTGTCCAATTTCAGACTCCAAACCTTTTTCCCACCGTTTTTTTTTTAAGCCACCAGAGCAGTGACACTCTTGTCCTTGGAGACAAACACACCATTTGATGAATCTGTAGATGAGACCATGACCACTGTGTGAGAAGATCTAGCTGAAAAGGACATCTTCTGAACTGCAGTGCTTTGAAAGATGCCACCATCTTTCCTAACAGTCGAATGCACAAGTGCACCGAGACTGTCCGTGGTTTGAGCACTAACTGTACCAGATGACGAATACTTTGTTCTTTCACCTCTAGAAGGTAAATTCGTTGAGCTACCATATCCAGAATCATACCGAGAAATTGAATTTGTTGAGACGGGACAAGGCTTGATTTTTTTGAAGTTGACATTCCAACCGTGCTGAACTAGGACATTGTACGTTAGTAAGGCATGTTGAAGGAGTATTTGTTAAAACGAAGCCTTGATGAGTAGGTTGTCTAAGTACGGAACTATTCTCACTCCCTGGGTTCTGAGATGAGCAATCATCACAGACATCACTTTTGTGAATGCCCGAGGTGCTGATGAGAGGCCAAATGGTAGGTTTTGAAATTGATAATGATTTTGTTGTACTGTAAACCGTAAGTACGCCTGATGCGGTGGCCAAATGGGAATGTGTAAGTATGCATCCCTGAGATCTAGCAAAATCATGAATTCCTGTGGGTCTAACCCTGCAATCACTGACCGCATCGATTCCATCTTGAATGTATAGTAAGTGACGTACTGATTGAGCCCCTTTAGGTTCAGTATCGGTTTGACTGAGCCGTACGGCTTCGGTACTACAAAAAGATTGGAATAAAACCCTTGACCTTGTTGGTGTACTGGTACCTGAATCAAAACTGCTGAATCTATGAGAGACTGAATAGCGGCCTGCAGAACTGCCTTCTTGTCTCCTGACACAGGCAGACCTGTCTTAAAAAACCGCATCGGTGGTAGACAATCGAACTCTATTTTGTAACCTTTGCACACTAAATTGCAGATCCACCCATCTGTGGATTTCTATTACCACGCCAAGTGAAATATGTGAAGGCGTGATCCCACAACTGAAGATCCGAGATGGGCTGGAAGCCCATCATGCCACTGGTTTGTCAGCTGGCTTTGTTTCTTGACAACGGTTAGAGGTTTGTTGAAAACCACATCCTCTACCACGTCTACACGTGGTTCCTCGAGCACGGCCTCGAAAGGACTGAGGTCTAAAAGATC
The DNA here is from genome assembly GCF_028390025.1 of Pseudophryne corroboree. Lineage (NCBI taxonomy): Eukaryota > Metazoa > Chordata > Amphibia > Anura > Myobatrachidae > Pseudophryne > Pseudophryne corroboree. Next base: position 260,920,820 of record NC_086450.1, read on the forward strand.
TGAATGCTGCTGGTCTAGCATACTACCTTTTAGGAACTGGTTTGGGCAACGGTAGGAACACAGGTTTTCACCATGTAGCCTGAGAAATCCATTTTACCAAATAACATATTGCTAGTATAAGGCAACTCCTCTATTCCTTGTTTCGACTCAGCCTTGGCCTGCCAAGACCGCAACCAAAGCGCCCGTCGAGCCGCAATTATAGAAGCTGAAATCCGAGAACTAACTTGTCCGACATCCATAGATGCCATACCCAAATACTCAGCCGATTCACAAATGTGATCGGTTAGAAGTATAAGCTGGTCTGAGGAAAGACCCTGTTGTAGGCCTAACCTGAGCTGCATTACAGGGAAGTATACGCACTAAATAAACTACAGCTCCCAGCAGCCCTTAGCGCCTAAGCATTCCGGTATTAAGGGCTGCTGGGAGCTGTAGTTTATTGAGTGCGTCTTCTTCCCTGTAATGCGGCTTGTTGGGACACCGGCGCTAACAGTAGTGACTGGCTGCTTGGCTGCTGTGTGAGTCTCCAGGAGAGCCACTGCCAAAGGGAGAACAGCAGCTTAGCTGCTTTCAGGAGGAGAAGCATTACCTGCCCCTCCCCCACTCACAGTACCTCCGGTCCCCATCTACGGCACCCCCGCACCCCTCCCCTCCACCAACTGTTTTGGCTCCAGAACCCCTCGCACCCCCGCACTCACCCCTCCCCCACCTGTGGCACCCCTGCACCCGCCCCTCATCCACCCATGGCACTCCCACACACTCCCTCCACCACCCGCAGTGGCTCCACTCTCCTCCATCCGTGGCACCCGCCCCTCCCCCACCTGCGGCACCACCGCACCAGCCCCTCCACCACCTGCTTCTCTCCAAGCACCGACCTACTCCTACAGCCAAGGCTGAAATCAGCTTATGCTGATGAAGGTCTATGGCAGGGCTTCTCTCTAAGCGCCAACAAGCCTTTGCTGCTTGTAGCAGCCCACACATTCCCAGACCCAAGCTTCTTAGTAAGCTGGGAAGGGGCTGTGGTTAAAAAATAAAAAGTTGTAAAAATAAAGTCTGGAGCAATCCAGAACATGCCTTCCCTGTGGAGGCACAAAAAACACTGAGGCATCTTGAGAGTATGGAGCGGGGAGGAGGGTTACTAACGCCCCATCCATATCCCAAGAGTACTCCAGTGACCCCTAGTGGATGAAAAAGAAAGACAGGCAGTAGAGAGAGAGAGACCGGAAAGACAGAGAGGTAGAGTATAATACAAAATGCATCAGTTAAAATCGAAATCTGCAAATTTGGGCATGTGTGCAGTACTATATGTATAAGTGCAGCATGTATGTGTGGAGTATGAACAGTATGTGTACATTGGGCATCTGTACAGAATGTATAAGTACAATGGGCATGTGTGTAATATTTATGTAGGCAGTGATCATTTGTGCAATATGTAAGTGTAGAGATTGTGCACACTCTGGCAGTGAGGGGTTACAACTACCCCAGAGAGCACTTGCTGCTGTCTGGGTGTCACAGGGGAAGATATATACTGTAGCAGTGATGCAGTCCAGATGGCTCTACAGGCTCCTGTAGACATGGTCTGAACAGGGGTTATCGGCAAAGGGCCACAGCCTCACAATATGCAGCTGTCGTATGGGGTCAGAGTGCACAGCACAGAATCACAGTAACAAGCTGAACACAGTCACACTACATTCCTGTCAGCAAAACCACAGTGAGTAACAGATTTATAGCCTTGTAAGTAACACATTTGGGGGTATTCAATTGTTTGAAAAGTCAGTTGGGTGTCTGTTTTTTCCCCCTATTAAAACAGTTGAATATCCCTCATTGTTTTCATATTGATACAGCCTCAGAGCATATCAACTCAGCAATGTGTGCTGCTCCAGTCCCACGATAATGCCCCCACGAACTCTTCAACTCTGGGACTCACCTCACCAGCATTATTTTAATAACCCAGCCCCCGTAATGACCTGCATAACGGCCGACCTATCATGTGATCGCTGGGCCGGCCATACAGACAGCATGATGCACCAATATATCTGCAGATTTATTGGGCATCAGCTGTGCAGCATGGCCGACAACAAATGTCTGTGAAAGATCCGTAAACAGCATATTGTCCGTTCCATTGAACGAATAATATATTGTCCAGCGTGTGCCCAGCTTCACTCTGATTCAACCCCATTGCATGTATGTGTGTATATATGTGTATATATATATATATATATATATAAAAATAATATGTGTGTGTTTAATATCCATTGGCTATGACATTAGATCCATTTAATTGTGTTTCGAAATACTTACATTTCAAATGCCTGTAAGCAGTAAGGAAAGGTTTTAGCTTGCGAACAGAAAAGAAGCAAGATTTCAAGTGAGATTTCCCTTTTCTTATATACTATAGTGTGTTAGCCTTTGTGGTATCCCAAGTGTCTCAAAGTACAGGTACTGTAAGATGGCTATCACTGCATAGATTATTATTAAAATGGTTGTTAATATTGTAAGGGCTATTAGGTTGGGAATGAAAAAGTCCTGGCATACTGTAACAGCAACAAGAAGGTTAAAAAAACAAAATAAGGGATTATATATGTATGTATATATATATATATATATATATATACACACACCGTATATATATAATAATTACAGTATATAGTAATAATAATATAAAACTGTGTGCTTGATAGAGCGTAATTGGTTAATTGGTATTGGCTATCAAGATGTATTCAGAAGGAGCATGAAAATGAGAGATTTCAGATTACATAGAGTACATTATGAAAATGAAGGTTATTTGCAAATTACAACTTGGCTAATTATCAATTGCAGCACCTACTGAATTTTTGCTAGATTATTTCCTCCATACTTTTATATTGTACTGTGAAAACATAGACTGGCCTGTATACAGCATAATCATGTGCATCATTGTTAAATTGATTACTATTCTCATAGGAGTTTATACAACATAATGAACTCATTTCTTTTGTAACCGCTTTTTTTTTTGTTGCTTTTTTTTTTATAGTGATTTAGACCAAGCTGCTGAAGCTGCCATTGAGCATAAAAATGAAAATGAAATGAACACAGTCCTGTCAAAATGTACTTCAGTCACTGATGCCTTTGTAGCTGAGAAGATTGAACGGGCTAAAGCACAACTACTTAAAAAATAATGTTTTCTATGGGGGCAATTTAGTTTTTTGTTAAAGCGCAGTAATTAATGGGCACCCATTGTTCCAATTTAATTGTTTTGGGCATCCCTTAATTATCACGCACAATTAGTGTTTAGCCACGTAAAATGGCTAAACATGCTAAACTAACGGGCACGATGGGGAAAAGTGCTGTTTGGACGCCCAAACAGCCGACTTCTCGCCCATTTCAGCTCGCCACCTCCAGAGCTGAGATGTGACTGCTGTGGCTAATGTGCGTCTGATCGGAGCAACAATTGATTAGCTTGGATAAATGCCCATTACTTTAGACAATATAGCAAACAATTGAATTGTCCCCTTTGTGTTATTTTCTGCTATTATATTACAGTGTTTGATAATTAAGTGCATGATAACTAGTTATACATGTTAAGAATTGCCATATTTTCTTCCAAGGTCTTTTTGTCCTCATACAAATATTGTGTCCATAAGGTGTTTTTATTAAAAACAATATAACACCACATTCGATGTACATCACTACAAAATGTATCTTAAAAGTTGATGCAGCTAAAAGTTAAGTGCAACCTAACAAGTTATTAAGGTGTCTGTTTATAGAGCCACCAGGATTTGTATAGAGAAGCACAATGGAGGCATTACTGACCCACTGCTTGCATACAACGACACATTAATCGGACACACATTGGGTGAACATTGACCTTCTGAGTAACCCTGTGCCTGGGTAGAGTAGGCAATGGAACTTAGACACCTGAGCCATGTTGACTGTGTACAGAATCACAGTTGCAGGCATTTATATGCACCCGAAACACAACACATCTACGTTTTAATAGCCAGCCCGTAACCGCCCACAAACTGTGCCTTGAATAAATTGGTAATTGTTTTTATTTTGTAAGCTGAGCCCACTGTACCACTTGTGGCTTTATTGTTATTTGCTATTGATAACCATGGTGCTTTACACTGTAATGTTATGGTACATTCATTGATTGACACAGAACAAAGTCAATGACACCAGTGTGTAAATAGACACATACAGAAAAACAAGTATGTAACTTGTAGTACACCATCTCCTGTATTCTATTAGGCCCTACAATTATGTTGTTTGACCTTACAGGTCAGGATATGTGCATTGTTAGTGTACCTGACATGGGGAAGATAAGTACACTTACCCCAATGCCCTCCTAACTCTCCCCCTCTCCCACGCGTGACTTCCTGCCTGCCGGCCCAGTACATGCTCCTTCGGGATCCCGGCAGTCAAGATTTCGGTACCGGGATGGTGCTACTTGTCTGGATGCCGGCGATGGCATTTTGATCAATGTTGGGATTCTGGTGTTGGTATTTAGGCTGGTGTTGGTATTTAGGCTACAGAGATTTTCCACAGACTGGAAAAAGCAGTAGTAATGCTGGCACCATGTTTCTACGAGTACATTATTTCCTAAAATGGGCATAACACGCCTGCATTTTTACCACCACTCTTTGTTACCTCCCCCAAACGGTCACTTCCTGTCCATCACTCTGTGTTAAAAATCACAGTTCGAGACATTTTCCACAGGGCTTTTTTAATGATACGACAGGCGTCAAGGCCAAAGGGGTTGCCATACTGTTTGCCTAACACATTAGATTAACTGATGTCTCAGAGACCCAAATTGGAGATGGGAGAGGGGTTATGGTTAAGTGCACTATTGCCCAACAAAAATTTACTTTTATCAATTTATACCTCCCTAACCAAGGCCAATCTCACTATCTTAAAAAATCACTTGAATCAATTGAGCAAAGTATAGAGGGGGTTCTTGTTCTTGGAGGTGACTTTAATTGGGCTCTGGAACCTCTATTGCACTCCACTACCCATTCTCCAAGAAACTTCTTGAAGGAGTCCAGAAGGTTCAAATTGATTTGACAAGATTTTCAATTAATTTACACCTGGCGCTTGCTTCACCCAGTGGACGGGGACTATACCTTTTTCTCTTACGTCCTAGAGGATACTGGGGTCCACATTAGTATCATGGGGTATAGACGGGTCCACTAGGAGCCATGGGCACTTTAAGAAATCAATAGTGTGGGCTGGCTCTTCCCTCCATGCTCCTCCTACCAGACTCAGTTTAGAAAATGTGCCTGGAGGAGCCGGTCACGCTTTGGAGAGCTCCTGCAGAGTTTTCTACTTTTATTTTCAATGTTTGTTATTTTCAGTCATGGCTGTTTAGGCAACAGCCTGACTGCTTTGTGGGACTTAGGGAGGAGAACGGCCCAACTTCCTGAGAGTTAATGGTCCCGTTTCTCTGCTGACTGGACACTGAGCTCCTGAGGGAGCTATTCGCAAGCCACACCATGGTGCAGCATACCCTTCTGCCGCAAGCCGCCACCCCCTAACAGAGCCTGAAGATTGAAGAGTGGTGAGTACAGCGCCAGTGTCCCGGTTAGCGGGTCGCCAGTGGGAATGGTGGCACTAGGGTAGGAGCACACCTCTGAGTGCAGGCTGCGCTCCAGGGAGGCTCAGAAGGACACACGCTGCTGTGGGTCCCGCTGTGAGGGGAGCGCTGGGCCACCCAAGATACCCACACTGGCCAAACACAAGTGTTTCTACACTTAGTTAGATAAAAAATTACCTCAGGGCCAGTATAAAATAATGCGGGAAGCCGCGCACCATTACAAGGGGCGGGACTTCCCACTGAGCGGTTCCAGCGGCTCTCCAGCGCCATTTTCCTCTGCAACTCAGACAAGTAGCATTAGACAGGGACGCACAGATCCTATAACAGAACCTCTACAACACACAACTATCTAACAGGTGTTTTAACCCTTGGCTGGGCATTATATTACCTCAGGCCAGTATAATAAATGCGGGAAGCCGCGCACCATTACAGGGGGTGGGGCTTCACTCAGAGCGGATCCTACAGCTCTCCCGCACCATTTTCCCTCTGCAGCTCATACAGGCAGCATTCACAGGGAAGCGCAGCTCCACAAGGACTCCAAGTCTCCTCAGCGGTACCGGGTGTCTTGGGGAGGGGGGGAGCAGTGTTAATATAAGCACTACTCCGGTGCTTCGTAATTGCGACCCAGCTTAGTTTTTTCTACTGCTAAAGGGGCGCTGTGTGGCTGGCTCTGAATTCTGTGTCTCTCTGAGACCCTGCCTACATATACTGTGTTTTCACCTCTGTGTGTGTGTGTGTGTGTGTGTGTGTAGGTGTCCCTTTACAATCATGTCCAGGGACTGTGTTTCTTGTACAGCTGAATGTCTCTCATCCCCTGGGGACTCACTACCCTGTATTCAGGATAGTGTTCACTCCCAGTCCGGTGGGGCAGAGCCCCCATGGTTGGCTTCCATTAAAGGGATGATTCAAATATTTCAACTATGCTAATAATGAAAAGGAAACACAATTCTTGCGGCAGTCTATGGAAGACCTGATACATAGAGATTCAGCTCCCATGCATCCCAGGCTCTCGCCATTTGCCCACAAAAAGGTACTCTGGCCCAAATCTTGCAGGGTGATACGGATCCTGATACATCATATCCTGAGGAGGGTGAAGCGGATACGAGTGGGGGGATGCCGTCCTGTCATAGGGAATACAGGCCTTCATTGAGGCTATCAGAACTGTCCTACATATTCCTGACAAGACAGATGAGATTGAAGAGGAATCTTATTTTAATACTAAAAAATCATTGACTACCTTCCCCGCTTCAAAGGAATTAAATGCCCTTTTTGAAGAAATGTGGTTAAACCCTGATTAAAGTTTCAGATACCTAAGAGATTGGTTTCTTCCTTTCACTTTCCTGCAGAGGATAGGAAGAAATGGGAAAACCCACCGATTGTGGAAGCATCTGTGTCCAGGTTGTCGCGTAAGATAGTCTTACCGGTTCCCGGGGCTGCGTCCTTAAAAGACGCCACTGACCGCAAGCTTGAGACCACTCTCAAGTCTTTATACACATCGGCTGGGGTGGCCCAGAGACCCACTATTTCTTGTGCATGGATCACTAAGGCCATTGCTAAATGGTCAGGTAATCTAATTGAAGGTTTAGATTCCTTAACCAGGGACAATATTGTTTTACTCCTGCAGCATATTCAGGATTCTGCTAACTTTATGGTGGAGTCCATCAAAGTAATTGGTCTACTCAACGCACGCACCTCTGCCATGGCAGTGTCAGCATGCAGGGGCTTGTGGCTACGCCAGTGGACTGTGGATGCGGATTCCAGGAATGGCGTGGAAAGCCTACCATTCACGGGTGCGGCTGTTTGGAGATGAACTGGATATGTGGATGTCCAAGGCTCCAAAAAATTTTATTGAGACATCATGAAAATCACAAGATGTACATAAAACAGAAAGCAATAGTACACAGATGTTAAAATCAAAAGGTGTATATCAATTTCTTCTACATTATCTAATAATAAAGACTGTAGTTTTCAAAAAAGAAAAGTCAACAGTTATCATGCTAGTGTTATTGTATACGATATAGGCAACCTAGAGGGAGACCGCCACAGCCGCCCGCACTTAGACCAGGGATATAGGTTGTTCCTGTGCAGCCAGTCTGGTCAGGTACCATGTGGTGTTTTTGAGGCTGTTATGAATGTTTAGACGTGTGGTAAGGGGCAAGGTGGAGATATAGGATTCCCAAAGGTGAAAAAATCGTTCCACTTGTTTACCTCTATCTACAATGGCCTCCACCCAGTCCATCCTAAATATATAATGTAGCTTATTTAAAAATAGCGGTATCTGTGGTGGTGTACTATTTATCCATCCCTGTAATATTGTCTTTTTCCCCGCCGCACTTAAGGCTATCAGTAGTTTTTTACATTCCGATGACATGCGGAGGGCAGGGTCAATGATACCTAGAACTGCCCATTCGGGGGTAAAGGGCACATGGGTAATTAGGTTAGCCTCCGCATATCTCCTAACTAGATGCCAAAAGTATTGCACAATCGGACATTTCCACAAACAATGAAAGGTATCTGCTTCACTCTGATGACATTTTGGACAAGAATGTGAATCGGTCGCTCCCATGTGGAAGCGCCGCAATGGGGATAAGTAAGTGTTGTGATACACATTAAGAAACAATTCAGTGTACATGCTTGCTGGGAGGACTTTTCTGGAGTAAAATAACGATTTTTCCATAATTGGTATGGTCAGACCAGGAAAGTGAGCCAACCATGTGGACATACCACCCCTCACAGTAGCATGATCTAATATTTTTCTCAAGAAAGTGTAGTGGATGGAAATGGCCTTGTGACTCGGTACAGGGTGTGTGAAAAGATTATCCAGAGGGTTGGTCCAGTCCCCATCCGCAAAGTGTGCAAGGACATGCCTGACATAGAATTGTGTCTGTAGAAATGGAAGGGGAGACGAAGCAATCACGCCATGCCTCACTGAGACCTCTGAAAGGGTGAGTAGACGGTGGCCTTCCACAGACACCAATGAGCGAATTGACGTTATACCATCCTCCATCCACATTTTGAAGGGATGGGCAGCCATGCCGTCTAAAAAGTCTGGGTTTTTAATTAAGGGTAGGTGTAAGGAGTGATACGGGTTCAATTTTGCGTCATGTCGCAGTATGTGCCACATCCTCCTGGTAGACCATAGAAGAGGGTTAGACCGAATATGATCAGGTATTTCCCAGTCATGCTGGTGGAGGAAACATGTCAAGGTTACAGTCGGTAGGAAGCACTGTTCGAGGGATGTATTCGTAGAAATAGAGCTGTTCTGCAACCAGTCCCTTAGATGTCTCAAAAGAGCAGCATAGTTATAAACCACTACATCCGGAAAATTGATACCCCCATTGGATTTAGTTTGGGCAAGCTTGCGTAAAGCGATACGTGCTCGGGCCCCCCCTCCATATAAAGGTTCTAATAAGTTTATTGACCTGTTGGGAGTCCTGCTTCGTCAACAGTATGGGAAGCGTTTGTAAGGGGTACAGTATGCGTGGTATAGCCACCATTTTTAAGAGGCTAGCCCTACCAAGATATGACAATGGAAGTCGCTCCCATCTCTTAATATCATCGGTTAGGGTGTGTATTACCTTATGTATGTTGAGTTTGTATAATTCTGAAATATAACGTGATACCTGAATACCCAAGTATGTAATGTACGTGGACACCCAATGTAAGGGAAACGTGTGGCCCAAGTCGGACACGTCACAGTGCCATACGACAACAAGGCTTTAGATTTGTCCATATTAATACTAGAGATGAGCGGGTTCGGTTTCTTTGAATCCGAACCCGCACGAACTTCACTTTTTTTTCCACGGGTCCGAGCGACTCGGATCTTCCCGCCTTGCTCGGTTAACCCGAGCGCGCCCGAACGTCATCATGACGCTGTCGGATTCTCGCGAGGCTCGGATTCTATCGCGAGACTCGGATTCTATATAAGGAGCCGCGCGTCGCCGCCATTTTCACTCGTGCATTGAGATTGATAGGGAGAGGACGTGTCTGGCGTCCTCTCCATTAGAATAGAGATAGATAGATTAGATAGAGAGAGATTGTGCAGAGTCGCAGACAGAGTTAGTTTACCACAGTCAGTGACCAGTGCAGTTGCTAGTTAACTTTTATTTAATATAAATATCCGTTCACTTCTCTCTGCTATATCCGTTCTCTGCCTGAAAAAAAAAACGATACACAGCACAGTCAGTCACACAGTGTGACTCAGTCTGTGTGCACTCAGCTCAGCCCAGTGTGCTGCACAGTCATCAATGTATAAATTAAAAGCTTATAATTAATTGTGGGGGAGACTGGGGAGCACTGCAGGTTGTTAGCAGGAGCCAGGAGTACAATTATATTAATTAACAGTGCACACTTTTGCTGCAGGAGTGGTGACCAGTGCCTGACCACCAGTATAGTATTGTTGTATACTACTAATATCTCTTTAAATATCAACCAGTCTATATTAGCAGCAGACACAGTACAGTGCGGTAGTTCACGGCTGTGGCTACCTCTGTGTCGGCACACGGCAGGCAGTCCGTCCGACCAGAATTGTATTATTTATTATTATATACCTACCACCTAACCGTGGTTTTTTTTTCATTCTTTATACCGTCATAGTGTCATCCTAATTGTTACGAGTATACTACTATCTCTTTATCAACCAGTGTACAGTGCGGTAGTTCACGGCTGTGGCTACCTCTGTGTCGGCACACGGCAGGCAGTCCGTCCGACCAGAATTGTATTATTTATTATTATATACCTACCACCTAACCGTGGTTTTTTTTTCATTCTTTATACCGTCATAGTGTCATCCTAATTGTTACGAGTATACTACTATCTCTTTATCAACCAGTGTACAGTGCGGTAGTTCACGGCTGTGGCTACCTCTGTGTCGGCACACGGCAGGCAGTCCGTCCGACCAGAATTGTATTATTTATTATTATATACCTACCACCTAACCGTGGTTTTTTTTTCATTCTTTATACCGTCATAGTGTCATCCTAATTGTTACGAGTATACTACTATCTCTTTATCAACCAGTGTACAGTGCGGTAGTTCACGGCTGTGGCTACCTCTGTGTCGGCACACGGCAGGCAGTCCGTCCGACCAGAATTGTATTATTTATTATTATATACCTACCACCTAACCGTGGTTTTTTTTTCATTCTTTATACCGTCATAGTGTCATCCTAATTGTTACGAGTATACTACTATCTCTTTATCAACCAGTGTACAGTGCGGTAGTTCACGGCTGTGGCTACCTCTGTGTCGGCACACGGCAGGCAGTCCGTCCATCCATAATTGTATTATTATTATAATATATACCACCTAACCGTGGTTTTTTTTTCATTCTTTATACCGTCGTCATAGTGTCATACTAGTTGTTACGAGTATACTACTATCTCTTTATCAACCAGTGTACAGTGCGGTAGTTCACGGCTGTGGCTACCTCTGTGTCGGCAGTCGGCAGGCAGTCCGTCCATCCATAATTGTATTATTATTATAATATATACCACCTAACCGTGGTTTTTTTATACCACCTAACCGTGGCAGTCCGTCCATAATTGTATACTAGTATCCAATCCATCCATCTCCATTGTTTACCTGAGGTGCCTTTTAGTTCTGCCTATAAAATATGGAGAACAAAAAAGTTGAGGTTCCAAAATTAGGGAAAGATCAAGATCCACTTCCACCTCGTGCTGAAGCTGCTGCCACTAGTCATGGCCGAGACGATGAAATGCCAGCAACGTCGTCTGCCAAGGCCGATGCCCAATGTCATAGTACAGAGCATGTCAAATCCAAAACACCAAATATCAGAAAAAAAAGGACTCCAAAACCTAAAATAAAATTGTCGGAGGAGAAGCGTAAACTTGCCAATATGCCATTTACCACACGGAGTGGCAAGGAACGGCTGAGGCCCTGGCCTATGTTCATGGCTAGTGGTTCAGCTTCACATGAGGATGGAAGCACTCAGCCTCTCGCTAGAAAACTGAAAAGACTCAAGCTGGCAAAAGCACCGCAAAGAACTGTGCGTTCTTTGAAATCCCAAATCCACAAGGAGAGTCCAATTGTGTCGTTTGCGATGCCTGACCTTCCCAACACTGGACGTGAAGAGCATGCGCCTTCCACTATTTGCATGCCCCCTGCAAGTGCTGGAAGGAGCACCCGCAGTCCAGTTCCTGATAGTCAGATTGAAGATGTCAGTGTTGAAGTACACCAGGATGAGGAGGATATGGGTGTTGCTGGCGCTGGGGAGGAAATTGACCAGGAGGATTCTGATGGTGAGGTGGTTTGTTTAAGTCAGGCACCCGGGGAGACACCTGTTGTCCGTGGGAGGAATATGGCCGTTGACATGCCAGGTGAAAATACCAAAAAAAATCAGCTCTTCGGTGTGGAGGTATTTCACCAGAAATGCGGACAACAGGTGTCAAGCCGTGTGTTCCCTTTGTCAAGCTGTAATAAGTAGGGGTAAGGACGTTAACCACCTCGGAACATCCTCCCTTATACGTCACCTGCAGCGCATTCATAATAAGTCAGTGACAAGTTCAAAAACTTTGGGTGACAGCGGAAGCAGTCCACTGACCAGTAAATCCCTTCCTCTTGTAACCAAGCTCACGCAAACCACCCCACCAACTCCCTCAGTGTCAATTTCCTCCTTCCCCAGGAATGCCAATAGTCCTGCAGGCCATGTCACTGGCAAGTCTGACGAGTCCTCTCCTGCCTGGGATTCCTCCGATGCATCCTTGCGTGTAACGCCTACTGCTGCTGGCGCTGCTGTTGTTGCCGCTGGGAGTCGATGGTCATCCCAGAGGGGAAGTCGTAAGCCCACTTGTACTACTTCCAGTAAGCAATTGACTGTTCAACAGTCCTTTGCGAGGAAGATGAAATATCACAGCAGTCATCCTACTGCAAAGCGGATAACTGAGTCCTTGACAACTATGTTGGTGTTAGACGTGCGTCCGGTATCCGCCGTTAGTTCACAGGGAACTAGACAATTTATTGAGGCAGTGTGCCCCCGTTACCAAATACCATCTAGGTTCCACTTCTCTAGGCAGGCGATACCGAGAATGTACACGGACGTCAGAAAAAGACTCACCAGTGTCCTAAAAAATGCAGTTGTACCCAATGTCCACTTAACCACGGACATGTGGACAAGTGGAGCAGGGCAGGGTCAGGACTATATGACTGTGACAGCCCACTGGGTAGATGTATGGACTCCCGCCGCAAGAACAGCAGCGGCGGCACCAGTAGCAGCATCTCGCAAACGCCAACTCTTTCCTAGGCAGGCTACGCTTTGTATCACCGCTTTCCAGAATACGCACACAGCTGAAAACCTCTTACGGCAACTGAGGAAGATCATCGCGGAATGGCTTACCCCAATTGGACTCTCCTGTGGATTTGTGGCATCGGACAACGCCAGCAATATTGTGTGTGCATTAAATATGGGCAAATTCCAGCACGTCCCATGTTTTGCACATACCTTGAATTTGGTGGTGCAGAATTTTTTAAAAAACGACAGGGGCGTGCAAGAGATGCTGTCGGTGGCCAGAAAAATTGCGGGACACTTTCGGCGTACAGGCACCACGTACAGAAGACTGGAGCACCACCAAAAACTACTGAACCTGCCCTGCCATCATCTGAAGCAAGAAGTGGTAACGAGGTGGAATTCAACCCTCTATATGCTTCAGAGGTTGGAGGAGCAGCAAAAGGCCATTCAAGCCTATACAATTGAGCACGATATAGGAGATGGAATGCACCTGTCTCAAGTGCAGTGGAGAATGATTTCAACGTTGTGCAAGGTTCTGATGCCCTTTGAACTTGCCACACGTGAAGTCAGTTCAGACACTGCCAGCCTGAGTCAGGTCATTCCCCTCATCAGGCTTTTGCAGAAGAAGCTGGAGGCATTGAAGAAGGAGCTAACACGGAGCGATTCCGCTAGGCATGTGGGACTTGTGGATGCAGCCCTTAATTCGCTTAACAAGGATTCACGGGTGGTCAATCTGTTGAAATCAGAGCACTACATTTTGGCCACCGTGCTCGATCCTAGATTTAAAGCCTACCTTGGATCTCTCTTTCCGGCAGACACAGGTCTGCTGGGGTTGAAAGACCTGCTGGTGACAAAATTGTCAAGTCAAGCGGAACGCGACCTGTCAACATCTCCTCCTTCACATTCTCCCGCAACTGGGGGTGCGAGGAAAAGGCTCAGAATTCCGAGCCCACCCGCTGGCGGTGATGCAGGGCAGTCTGGAGCGACTGCTGATGCTGACATCTGGTCCGGACTGAAGGACCTGACAACGATTACGGACATGTCGTCTACTGTCACTGCATATGATTCTCTCAACATTGATAGAATGGTGGAGGATTATATGAGTGACCGCATCCAAGTAGGCACGTCACACAGTCCGTACTTATACTGGCAGGAAAAAGAGGCAATTTGGAGGCCCTTGCACAAACTGGCTTTATTCTACCTAAGTTGCCCTCCCACAAGTGTGTACTCCGAAAGAGTGTTTAGTGCCGCCGCTCACCTTGTCAGCAATCGGCGTACGAGGTTACATCCAGAAAATGTGGAGAAGATGATGTTCATTAAAATGAATTATAATCAATTCCTCCGCGGAGACATTGACCAGCAGCAATTGCCTCCACAAAGTACACAGGGAGCTGAGATGGTAGATTCCAGTGGGGACGAATTGATAATCTGTGAGGAGGGGGATGTACACGGTGATATATCGGAGGGTGAAGATGAGGTGGACATCTTGCCTCTGTAGAGCCAGTTTGTGCAAGGAGAGATTAATTGCTTCTTTTTTGGGGGGGGTCCAAACCAACCCGTCATATCAGTCACAGTCGTGTGGCAGACCCTGTCACTGAAATGATGGGTTGGTTAAAGTGTGCATGTCCTGTTTTGTTTATACAACATAAGGGTGGGTGGGAGGGCCCAAGGATAATTCCATCTTGCACCTCTTTTTTCTTTTCTTTTTCTTTGCATCATGTGCTGATTGGGGAGGGTTTTTTGGAAGGGACATCCTGCGTGACACTGCAGTGCCACTCCTAGATGTGCCCGGTGTTTGTGTCGGCCACTAGGGTCGCTAATCTTACTCACACAGTCAGCTACCTCATTGCGCCTCTTTTTTTCTTTGCGTCATGTGCTGTTTGGGGAGGGTTTTTTGGAAGGGCCATCCTGCGTGACACTGCAGTGCCACTCCTAGATGGGCCCGGTGTTTGTGTCGGCCACTAGGGTCGCTTATCTTACTCACACAGCGACCTCGGTGCAAATTTTAGGACTAAAAATAATATTGTGAGGTGTGATGTGTTCAGAATAGGCTGAAAATGAGTGTAAATTATGTTTTTTGAGGTTAATAATACTTTGGGATCAAAATTACCCCCAAATTCTATGATTTAAGCTGTTTTTTAGGGTTTTTTAAAAAAAACACCCGAATCCAAAACACACCCGAATCCGACAAAAAAAATTCGGTGAGGTTTTGCCAAAACGCGGTCGAACCCAAAACACGGCCGCGGAACCGAACCCAAAACCAAAACACAAAACCCGAAAAATTTCCGGCGCTCATCTCTAATTAATACTAAAACCCGAAATGTGGCCGAATGAATCCTGTCCAAAATCTGAGTAAGGTAATGTTCGGGGTCCAATATATAAAGAAGGATATCGTCAGCGAAAGCTGAAAGTTTAATTTCCCGACCACCCACTTTTATACCTTTAAAAACAGACCAATCCTGTAATGTACTAAGCAGCAGGTCAAGAGCCAAGTTAAATAGCAGAGGCGATAGGGGGCATCCCTGACGGGTTCCCCTTTCCAAAAAGAATCGTTGGCCTCTGATCCCGTTAATTAATAGGGAGGCAGATGGAGCGTTGTAGATATATTGTATATAGTTAATAAAACTCGTATCAAACCCCCTTCTCTCCAACACAGCAAACAAATGTGGCCATAGTACCATATCAAAAGCCTTATTGGCATCGAGGCTAAGAAGCATGTTTGAGTCTGTGCAGGGGGACTGGGACGCCGCTACCGCCGCCGCCAGTGCCATGCGGATTGCCTTAACCGCATGTCTGCCAGTCACAAAACCCATTTGTGTCGTGGTGAGAATATCAGGGAGAATGGATTGGAGCCGTGTCGCCATTATCTTGGCTAGTAGTTTGTAGTCTACATTTAGGAGACTAATTGGTCTGTAGGAGGAAAGGAAGTTGGTGTCCTTAACAGGTTTAGGGATAAGTGTAATAAAGGCTTCATTAAAAAGCGGGGATGGGGAACTCCGTTCGTGTATTGCTTGAAACAATTCCAGTAATGAAGGGACAATTTGGGCCTGTAACATGCGGTAATAATCGCCCGACAAGCCATCTGGGCCTGGGGACTTACCATGGGGCAAATTGGAAATGGCAGTGTTAATTTCCTCCGCCGTTATAGGACCCACAAGGGCTTCTCTCTGGTCTCCGGTCAGGGGGGGGAGCACGTCATCCGTGAGCAACTGTGTTTGTATATCAGTATCTATTTGTGTCGATTGAAACAAGGACTGAAAGTAGGAATGAAATTGTTCTACTATTTCTTGAGACTTTGTGATAACCCGGCCGGACCTAGGGTGATGTATGGTGGCTATAACATGACGTTTTCGTGGGGGTCTAGAAATGCCCGCCAATAACCTACCAGCCTTATTGCCCCATCTATAAAATGTATTTTTGGTGAAATCCAAGGAATGTTTCGCTTGGGTGGCTAAGTGGGTTTCAAGTAGGCGTCTAGCCTGTTTGTATTCGTCAAGAGTAGTCTCTGTTGGGTTAGAAGTATATGTTCGAAAGGTCCTGGACATAGTTGCTTTTAACGTAGCGTATTCCAGTTTGGAATCTCTTTTTTTCCCGAGTGATATAACTAATAATATGACCCCTCATCACTGCCTTTGAGGCATTCCAAAAAATTTCGGGCTTGTCCCAATATTCTATGTTGTCATCAACGTAATTAGTCCAATGATATGTTAAGTATAGTTTAAAGTCCTCTGAATTTGCCAGATATTGTGGGAATCGCCAAATACGATCTGTCGAATGCATATGGGGATGGGGATGGGCCAGCGCTAGCGTGACGGGGGCATGATCAGAGATCAATATATCGAGTATGTCTACCCCAGCAATCTGGGACATTAAGTCATCAGCCATTAAAAATCTGTCAATACGAGACAAGGTTCCATGTGCTAACGATAAATGGGTGTGTGTCCTTTCAGTTGGGTGCAGCAATCTCCAGGGGTCAGAGAAGTCCAAGGAGTCTCGAAATGCCAGTAGGTGTCTGCTCTGGGAGTCAGTAGTTCTCGGCACACTCGGTGATCTGTCAACTGTAGGATCATCCACCATGTTATAATCCCCACCCACTATCAGGGAGTAGTTAGTTCTGCTTAAAAGAATATGGGCAATGTCCTGAATAAATGTATGTGTATTGACATATTAGGGGCATATTAATTGACAAAGGTATATTTGGTAGGAAAAAGCTCAACGTCCAGAATGATATATCTGCCTTCAGGATCAATGATTTCTGTCAGGACAGTAACAGGAAGGTTTTTCTGAAAAAGTATCGCTACCCCTCTGGCCTTCGTGCGAAAGGGAGCAGCGATACAGGGACCAAGCCATGGTGCCTTCAAGACATTTTCCTCACCTGCCAGCCAGTGAGTCTCCTGTAGGAAAATCACATCCGGGTGGAAACGTTTAAGGTGTGTGGTCACACGTCGTCGTTTGATTGGGGAATTAAGTCCTCCTACATTCCAGGAAATTAATTGTATTGGCTTCGGGGGTAGTACCTCAGCTGAGAAAGAAACTGCAGATGGCATGGCTACCCAATCCCCCTGATAGGCTTGGACCAAGTCCTCAGTGTCACCCAGTCTCGTTTCCAACGCAGTGAGACGCGTCGCATGAGAGTCTATGCGAGCCAAGCCCGTTTCTAATCGGGCCTGTAGGTCGTCAAATCGCTTATCAAGCAAGGGCATGAGGAAATCAGAAATCTCTTTAGCCGTAAGAGGAGGGGTTTTGTCACTAGGTAAGCTAGGAGGTTCCGACCCGTGTCCAGCCGGGGAGGGTGGGCCTGATTTAGGGAGGGGCTCTTACCCCTTCCCTGCCTTAGAAGAGGTGTTGGACTGTTTCGGGGGCATGGTCTTGTCGAGGTATTTGTCCATAACCCAGATAATGAAATATGGAACAGTCAACGTCACCTACAAATAATGTTTCCCCCGATATAGACAATGGCAAAAAGACAGAGGCGATTACATATAGAGCTCGGGCGGAGATGCTAGGCCAGGCCTATTATCTAGAGCATACTGCAACCTGTAAGAGAGCCCATGAAGCAGCCCCGGCTACAAACTTCAGCAGTTTTCGACTAGAATGAAAGCATATATCTAGAAACAATATATTAAGTATCTATGAACAGTATGTTATGTCAAGCAATACAAAATAGAGTATTTGAATAAAAATAACAAACGTCACATGTGATTATTAAAAATAAAAAAATAACAAACGGTACATAACTATTGCCTCAGAATCTAGCAGAGCTGAATATGTAGCTAGAACAATCAAGGAGATACAGAAAGGGAACACAATCTCTCCGTATAGCTCCTAATCATGAGTCACTGGGTAGCACTATTCCCTCTGTTGCAGAGCAGGGAAATATTGTCCAGAGTCCTCCTCGGGGAGCGTAAAGTCTCGACACAGCACCAGCCGGTGCTAAACTGCGCTGGAAGAGGCGGGAAGCACCTCGACAGGGACCACAGCAACACGGTCCGTAAAGAATGTCAGTACTCCCCTATCGTGGTATCAGAAAAAACAGGGACCCGTCATAGCCCCGGTAGGGGGACTGTCCCCTTCTAAAACAAGTAAGAGGCTCTTGAACAGAGAGAAGAAATAGAGAGGGGTGTGAGTGAGGGTAGGTTAGAGTAGGGAGGAGAGGAATATTCTGCGAGGGGGGAAATGGCTCACACATGAGGGGGGGTGGCAACAAGAGTGGGGTAAAGTGAAAAAGCAGAGGGAGGATGTTAGTATGAGGTAGTAGGGGAGACAGACAATGTTAGTACCTTTGGTGGGAACAAGGCCCCGCAGGCGTGAGAAAGCCCCTAAAGCAAAGTCGTCTCAGGATCCGTGCAGACACAAGTCGTCGATCACCACCTCCGTCCTCAGAAATATCAGCATGTCCGTCCCAGAGAGTCGGACAGTGCACCTGCCGGTATAAGGCCAAAGATCCTCCCTGCGGTTAGCATTTGTTTCCAGCACGATCCATCCGCCCGGGCCAGGCGAGGCAGCACTTTCAACAGGGTCGTGGGCCTCCGGCTAAGCACAAAGGGTCCTCGGCAAGAAGGGATCCCACACACCCCGACCGCAGTTCCCAACGTCAGGGACACCCAGCAGCAGCTTTTTATATATGGCGCCAGCCACCCGCACACGAGAGCCCCGGGGTCTGGGCAAAGAACCCGCAGGGTCTGTGCCGGAAAGTCAGTGCAGGGGGCGAGACTCCACGTGGATACCCCAGGTCAAGCGCCCAGCCAGCTCACAGGATCAGTGTTACTCGATTACTTCCCCACCGCAGCACTGTATGGGGTCCCCCCCTCCCCCTGAGAGCGAGTGCGCCCGTGTAGTCCCCAGCGCCACTCAGCAGCCCAGGCCAGGATAGACCGACCCGCCGTCCAGGCCCCCGCAGCCGCGCCTGCCGCGACAGGCAGGATGGGCGATGAGGGATTCCCCTCCGTTGCAGCGGGCCTCTCCGCTTCCCACGCCCGCAGGATCTGGGCTGAACGCCGCTCAGCTCCCGGCGCGGCTTAACAGTGAGGGTCAGGGGAAGTCGATACGCCGTCAGAGCCGTGCAGCCACGTCAGACTCGCCGGGTAGAACGGGGCAGAAAAAGTCCCCTCCTCGCCGCCGCCACTGCTCCACACGATCGGCGGCTCCCTCACATCATCCGGCAGCAGGATCCGGGCAGAGGGCGAGCAGAGTCCCGAGCCCCGTGGTCCCTCGAGCGGCAACCAGGTCCGTCACTCCCGCGGTTCCAGTAAAGGTCCGATCCTCCCACAGACTGGCTTTCTTCAGCGGTCCGCACCCGACAGCTGGTGTCTGCCTGACGCCAGCGGAGCAGGGAGAGGTAGGGTGGGCCCACTACAGGCCCGTCGCCGCCATCTTATTCGCGCCAATATCGGCGGTCATGCGGGCCATCACAATTTGTGGCCAGACTCCGGTGGCTAAATCGATTCCCGGGGAGTTATAAGGGTCATCCGGCTCAGCAGCACTTCTAGAGCCCGGACAGATGATCAGTGACCCCAGGATTTGCCCCAAAGTGGGGGATGCAGACAGATTGTAGATCTCTAACCCGGGAGAGGAGCTAAAAGGCGGCCATACTCGATGCCCCGCCCACCGGAAGTCTTCTCTACTTTTTCTACTTTTTCACAGGGAGCACTGCTGGCAACAGGCTCCCTGCATCGAGGGACTGAGGAGAGAGGAGCAGACCTTCTTGTCTAAGATAGGCTCTGCTTCCTCGGCTACTGGACACCATTAGCTCCAGAGGGGGTGAACGCAGGTTCTTACTGGGCGTCCACCCCCGGAGCCGCGCCGCCGTTCTCCTCACAGAGCTAGAAGAACAGAAGACAGAAGTCGTCAGGCGGCAGAAGCCTTCAGCTTCACGGAGGTAACGCACAGCACTGCAGCTGTGCTTCATTGCTCCCATACACCTCACACACTCCGGTCACTGTAAGGGTGCAGGGCGCAGGGGGGGGCGCCCTGGGCAGCAATATAAACACCTCTTATGGCAAAAGACAATATACATGTACAGGTGGGCACTGTACATGTATATAAAAGAGCCCCCGCCATATTTTTGTAAGTTTGAGCGGGACAGAAGCCCGCCCCCGAGGGGGCGGGGCTTCTCCCTCAGCACTCATCAGCGCCATTTTCTCTCCACAGCACCGCTGAGAGGAAGCTCCCCGAACTCTCCCCTGCTTACACACGGTGAAGGGGTGTTTAAAAGAGAGGGGGGGGGGCACATAATTGGCGGATAACATATTATAAAGCGCGGCTGGGGAAAAACATTTTGTGTTGGTCTCCAGGATCATTGCGCTGGGGTGTGTGCTGGCATACTCTCTCTCTGTCTCTCCAAAGGGCCTTGACAGGGATACTGTCTTCAGGAAGGGGTTCCCTGTGTGTGTGAAGTGTGTCGGTACGCGTGTGTCGACATGTTTGACGAGGAAGGTTCGCTTAATGTGGAGGGGGAGTGCTTGAATGTCATGTCGCCGTCGGCATCGCCGACTCCGGAATGGGTGGATATGCTGAATGTCTTGAATGCAAATGTCAATCTATTGCATAAAAGGTTAGACAAGGCAGAAGCTAGGGATCAGTCGGGTAGCCAGTCCATGCCTGTCCCTGTGGCGCCAGGCCCTTCGGGGTCTCAGAAGCGCACCATATCCCAGATCGATGACACAGATACTGACTCTAGTGTCGACTATGAAGATGCAAAATTACCAAAAGGTATTCGGTACATGATTATTGCCATTAAAGAGGCTTTGCACATTACTGAGGAACCCCCGGTCCCTGACACGAGGGTACACATGTATGAAGGGAAAAAGCCTGAAGTCACCTTTCCATCCTCATTTGAACTAAGTGAATTGTGCGAAAAGGCTTGGGAATCTCCAGATAGGAGACCACAAGTTCCCAAAAGGATTCTTATGGCGTAACCTTTTCCACAAACTGATAGGATACGCTGGGAATCTTCGCCTAAAGTAGACAAGGCGCTGACACGTTTGTCCAAAAAGGTGGCACTGCCTTCTCAGGATACGGCTTCTCTCAAGGAACCTGCTGACCGCAGGCAGGAAATTACCTTGAAGCACATTTACACTCATTCAGGTACTATTGCTAGACCGGCTATGGCGTCGCCTGGGTTTGTAGTGCGGTTGTGGCATGGGCAGATTCCTTATCTACAGAGATTGACACCTTAGATGGGGATGCGATTCAAATGACCATGGAGCATATCAGAGATGCTGCCTTGTATATGAGAGATGCTCAGAGAGACATTTGTTTATTAAGCTCCAGAATAAATGCTATGTCTATTTCTGCTAGGCGGCTCTTGTGGACCCGACAGTGGACGGGAGATGCCGATTCAAAGCGGCATATGGAGTCCTTGCCTTACGAAGGGGAGGAGTTGTTTGGAGACGGCCTCTCGGACCTTGTCTCTACGGCTACGGCTGGTAAGTCGAATTTCTTACCTTATGTCCCCCCGCAGCATACAAAAAAGGCACCTCATTATCAAATGCAGTCCTTTTGTTCCAATAAAAACAAAAAGGTATGGGGATCGTCCAGAGGGAAAGGCAGGGGAAAGAAGCTGCACACAGCTAGTTCCCAAGAGCAAAAGTCCTCCCCTGCCTCTGCAAAGTACACCGCATGACGCTGGGGCGTCCCGGGGGGAGGCAGATCTAGTGGGGGCTCGTCTTCGGTTTTTCAGCCACATCTGGGTTCACTCGCAGGTGGATCCCTGGGCATTAGAGATTGTTTCTCAGGGATACAGGCTTGAATTCGAAGACTTGCCTCCTTGCCGGTTTTTCAAATCGGCTCTGCCGGCTTCCCCGTCAGAGAGCGAGCTAGTGTTGGCGGCAATCCAAAAATTGTATATTCAACAGGTGATTGTCATAGTTCCTCATCTCCAGCAGGGAGAAGGGATATTACTCAACCCTGTTTGTGGTTCCGAAACCGGACGGTTCGGTCAAATCCATTTTAAACCTAAAATCTCTGAACCTGTACTTGAAGAGGTTCAAGTTCAAGATGGAATCACTCAGGGCGGTCATCGCCAGCCTGGAGGGGGGGGATTGGATGGTGTCCCTGGACATAAAGGATGCATACCTTCATGTTCCGATATTCCCCCCTCATCAGGCGTTCCTGAGATTTGCAGTGCAGGACTGTCACTACCAATTTCAGACGTTGCCGTTTGGGCTTTCCACGGCCCCGAGGATTTTCACCAAGGTAATGGCGGAAATGATGGTGCTCCTGCGCAGGCAGGGGGTCACAATTATCCCATACTTGGACGATCTCATAAAGGCGAGATCTCGGGAGAAATTGCTGGACAGCGTGTCTCTGGCCATGAAGACGTTGCAGATACACGGCTGGATTCTCAATATACCGAAGTCTCAGCTAGTCGCTACAACGCGTCTGACCTTTTTGGGCCTGATTCTAGACACAGACCAGAAAAAGGTTTTTCTTCCGATCGAAAAGGTACAGGAGCTCATAGCCATGGTCAGGAACCTATTAAAACCAAAAAAGGTTTCAGTGCATCATTGCTGGGGAAGATGGTGGCTTCATACGAGGCCATCCCTTTCGGCAGGTTCCATGCGAGGACCTTTCAATGGGACCTCTTGGACAAGTGGTCCGGGTCCCATTTACGAATGCATCAAAGGATCACCCTGTCTCCCAGGACCAGGGTATCTCTCCTGTGGTGGCTGAACAGTGCTCACCTGCTAGAGGGTCGCAGGTTCGGCATTCAGGACTGGGTCCTGGTGACCACGGACGCAAGCCTCCGAGGCTGGGGAGCAGTAACACTGGGAAGAAATTTCCAAGGTCTCTGGTCAAACCTAGAGACTTGTCTCCACATCATTGTCCTGGAGTTGAGGGCCATATACAACGCCCTGTGTCACGCGGAAGAATTGCTTCGGAGAAAACCGGTTCTGATTCAGTCGGACAACGTCACGGCAGTGGCTCATATAAACCGGCAAGGCGGAACAAGGAGCAGAGTGGCCATGGCAGAAGCGACCAGGATTCTACGCTGGGCGGAAGGCCATGTAAGCGCGCTATCAGCAGTGTTCATCCCGGGGGTGGACAACTGGGAGGCGGACTTCCTCAGTAGGCATGACCTGCATCCGGGAGAGTGGGGACTTCATCAAGAAGTCTTCGCACAGATCATGGATCGATGGGGACTGCCTCAAATCGACATGATGGCATCCCGTCTCAACAAAAAGCTAAAGCGGTATTGCGCCAGGTCAAGGGACCCTCAGGCGGTAGCGGTAGACGCTCTGGTGACACCTTGGGTGTTCAGATCGGTCTGTGTGTTTTCTCCTCTTCCTCTCATACCCAAAGTGTTGAGAATAATAAGAATGAGCAGGGTCAGAACAATCCTCATTGTTCCAGATTGGCCACGGAGGACTTGGTATCCGGAGCTGCAAGAGCTGCTCACAGAAGATCCGTGGCCTCTTCCTCTAAGGCAGGACCTGCTGCGGCAGGGGCCCTGTCTGTTCCAAGACTTACTGCGGCTGCGTTTGATGGCATGGCGGTTGAACGCCGGATCCTAGCGGAAAAAGGTATTCCGTAGGAAGTCATTCCTACCCTGATCAAGGCTAGGAAAGACATGACGTTAAAACATTATCACCGTATATGGCGGAAATATGTTTCTTGGTGTGAGGCCAGATGTAATTTATCAGATTATTTGTCCCTGCGGCCTCAGCTATATCAAGGAGCGCATGGGCAACCACAGAGCAGCGATCCGGGCGGCTATCGCTTCGGGCTCCAGTGAACAACCGGTAGCGCGTCATTTTGCAGAAAAGAAACATTCGTTGTCCAGCCTGAGATATCGTATGATAGACACAGTTCTACCTAATGTACGGGGAGGCAACAGATCATTAAGGCTATTACGTTTAGAGGCAAGATGGATATACCGATTGAATGTGTTGTCCCTGAAAGGGTTAAACGAATGTATCACTTATTCCAATTTACGGTAAAATAGATCCTGGTTTACACCTCGAGTCATACAACTAGGATTAAAACAGTGTTTGTGTCTGAGATATATATTTTGGTTTTAGTATAGTGTTAAGTGACATTCAAAATTGCGATCTAGAAAGGATTAACCAGGCATCGTGGGACGGGTCATGTTTAAAGAATGATAGCTAGAGCTGGATTCTTTATCAGACTGAGTGGATGCAGGTATAATAACCTTGTAGTAGCAGGTGATCACAATAGTATTAAAACAATGAATCTCTAGCAATTATGGTAACAATTTACTATATGTGGCAATTACACTGCACTCTCCTTTGTATAAGGGATACATTATACTGATTTCTGGTAGGAATGCCCCATCTGCCGTATATGTTGTTCTTGGATGACCTGATTAAAGTGCACCGTTATTTTATATTTATAGTAAAGGTGTTATTTTGCTTGTGTATTGTTGATTTTTATAAGTAGAGTTCTTGTTTTACAGTAAATTTGGTTGGGGGTATGAAGCTTCAGATAGTTACTATGGTAACCACAATCACACTGACGTCATAGGGTTCGACGATGGTCCAAGTCTGATGAGGTCAGAGTGATTCACACACCGGCTGCTGTGTTGATTTTCCCGCTTGACAGTTCCTGTTCTTTATGTGGTATGTCTATATAAATGTGTTTTAGTTGTCGATGTATTACTTCCTGATGACAATTTGAAAAATAAATTGAAACGTTGAAGAGATTTGGACGGCTGTCCGCTTTTTCATTCTGAGACCAGCATGAGTGCCGCATCACTGGATTAATATTGAATTACCTTTATGAGGGCACCAGCGAAAGCTACCAGAAAGGCTCATATGGAGTGCCGGACCGCAGCATCTATATATATATATATATATATATATATATATATGTATATGTATATATATATATATATATATATATATACACACACACACACACACACACACACACACACACACACAAAGCAGATGCTCGGCACTCCCTCACAATTAGTTCCATCTCGTCCGGTGCCCTTCACAGCAAAAGCGATAGAGCATAGAGTATTGGCGGCACTTACGGACTTGTAAGAATAAGCTCAGGTTGACACACCTGTCTTCTTTCAACATTTTGGTTTATTCAACATTCGTCAGGAATAAAGTACAATATACACAGAACATACATTTATACTTGT
Source organism: Pseudophryne corroboree (assembly GCF_028390025.1). Lineage (NCBI taxonomy): Eukaryota > Metazoa > Chordata > Amphibia > Anura > Myobatrachidae > Pseudophryne > Pseudophryne corroboree. The sequence continues at coordinate 260,946,247 of NC_086450.1, forward strand.
GAGCACACCATATAAGCAGTGTCAGACATGCCCCCAATCCAGTATCCCGTCAATGGGGGTCATTCCGAGTTGTTCGCTCGCAAGCTGCTTTTAGCAGCTTTGCACACGCTAAGCCGCCGCCTACTGGGAGTGAATCTTAGCATATCAAAATTGCGAACGAAAGATTAGCAGAATTGCGAATAGACACTTCTTAGCAGTTTCTGAGTAGCTCCAGACTTACTCGGCATCTGCGATCAGTTCGGTGCTTGTCGTTCCTGGTTTGACGTCACAAACACACCCAGCGTTCGCCCAGACACTCCTCCGTTTCTCCAGCCACTCCCGCGTTTTTCCCAGAAACGGTAGCGTTTTTTCTCACACACCCATAAAACGGCCAGTTTCCGTCCAGAAACACCCACTTCCTGTCAATCACATTACGATCACCAGAACGAAGAAAAAACCTCGTAATGCATAGCAAATTTACTTGGCGCAGTCGCACTGCGGACATTGCGCATGCGTATTAGCGACTAATCGCTCCGTTGCGAGAAAAAAATACCGAGCGAACAACTCGGAATGACCCCCAATATCCATCACCTGTGGGACACCTGCCTGGGTGGAGACCTATAACGGCACCCCTGTGTCTATCACCGTGGAAACATTATACAAAAAGGTACAAGCACATCAAATAATCAAAATACATTTATACAGCATCCTCCTTACTAATACGTAAAGAGCACTATATACAAATATAACAAATTACAAGGTGATCTCGCTGAAACAAAATAGCAAAATGGGACAAATATAGCATATTTTAAAACAATGTATCTTAAATAGAGCCTCACAGTACAATGAAACCTTATTAAAAAAACACGATAGGGATAGGTTTTCATTTAACCCATACGGGACTACAGTATTCAGCAAATGTATCCATTTTGCTTCTTTCTACAATAGTATTTTCCCTCTGTCACCACCTCTCAAATCGGGTTCAGTATGGTATGCCGGCGGTCGGGCACCCGGCGACAAGCATACCGGGGCCGGGAGCCCGACCGCCGGCTTACCGACAGTGTGGCGAGCGCAAATGAGCCCCTTGCGGGCTCGCCGCGCCACGCTATTTTATTCTCCCTCCAGGGGGGTCGTGGACCCCCACGAGGGAGAATAAGTGTTGGTATACCGGCTGTCGGGATTCCGGCGCCGGTATACTGTGCGCCGGGATCCCGTCAGTCAGCATACTGAAGACCACCCCTCAAATCAACAGGCACATGATCAAGCATTTTGTATTGCAGTGCTGAAACATTATGGGTCTACTGTAATTCAGACCTGATCGGTGCTGTGCGTTTTCGCACAGCAGCCAATCAGGTCTGAACTGTGTATGCGTCGACGCATGCCAGACAGCCGCCGGCTATCTCAGCCCTGTCAATCAAGCAGAGGCGGTTTCTGGGTGGGAGGGGACGGGACGGCAGCATTTGGCTGCCGTTTAGGGGGGGTGCAGTCCGGGCAATGCAGGCGTGCCCGGACCATTGGCGGGAGGGGCTGCGGTGGCTGTGTGACGTCACATGCAGCCACTGCGACCCTCACAGTGATGAGTAGCTACTTTTAAAGTACAAAAGCATCGCTGTACTTGTGCGTGGGGGTCGGGCCTGACATGCGGGGCGTCCCCCCCCCGCATGTCCGTGTAACTGATCATAGATGCACATAGGTCTGAATTAGGCCCTATGTTGGTACTGCTTAAAATATTTTGTCACTGGCTGATCAATAAATTTGCCCTCTGACATCTGTTTTACAGCACTACGGTGTTGCGCCAAGCACTCCCTAAATTGGCAAGTCGTTTTACCAATATAATAGAGATCTGATGGACACCAAAAGCAGTATATAGAATATCTACTCGTACAGGTTAAGATATGCCTGATCTTGATTTTACGTCCTGAATGAGGGTGCATAATCGTGTTACCAGTTTCCAAATACATGCAAGCGGTGCACCCCAAACACTTGTAATTACCTGGTTTCTTACTTAGGAAGTGCCCACTGTCAGCTACTGAAAATTTAGAGATGTCAGTGCGTACTACACTATCCCTAATGCGCTTCCCTCTTTTATAATAGGATTTTAATACCTACCGGTAAATCCTTTTCTCTTAGTCCGTAGAGGATGCTGGGGAGGCTTGAAGAACCATGGGGTTCGGGATCCGCAGGAGACATGGGCACTTTAAGACTTTGAATGGGTGTGAACTGGCTCCTCCCTCTATGCCCCTCCTCCAGACTCCAGTTATAGGAACTGTGCCCAGGGAGACGGACATTTCGAGGAAAGAATTTATTGTTAAACCACGGTGAGCATCTTACCAGCTCACACCTCCAGTAAGCCGCAGAGCGTGGCATTCAATAGAACACCAGCCGACGGCATGAGGAATATGCAGCAATACGCTGACATAAAGCGTAACACAACCTGTGTTTAAACACAACCAATAACAGCATAACGCATGCCATGACATGAATATTGTCAGCAACAGGCTGACTTAAACGCAACACACCATGTGTGTAACCATACCCAATAACTGCAGATACAGTACACACTCTACGGACTAAGAGAAAAGGATTTACCGGTAGGTATTAAAATCCTATTTTCTCATACGTCCTAGAGGATGCTGGGGATGCTTCAAGAACCATGGGGTTTATACCAAAGCTCTAGAACGGGCGGGAGAGTGCGGATGACACTGCAGCACCGATTGACCCAACAAGAGGTCCTCAACAGCCAGGGTATCAAACTTGTAAAACTTCTCAAAGGTGTTTGAACCCGACCAAGTAGCTGCTCGGCAAAGCCGTAATGCTGAGACCCCTCGTACAGCCGCCCAGGATGAGCCCACCTTTCTGGTAGAATGGGCCTTCACCGATTTCGGTAATGGCAATCCATCCGTATAATGTGCTTGCCGAATCGTATTACAGATCCAGCGTGCAATAGTCTGCTTGGAAGCAGGAGTCCCAATCTTGTTGGGATCATACAGGACAACAGAGCCTCCATTGTCCTAATCTGAGCCGTTCTGGCTACATAAAATTTCAAAGCTCTGACCACATCTAGAGACTTTGATTCCTCAAAGGTGTCGGTAGCCGCTGGCACCACATTAGATTGTTCATGTGAAATGATGACACTACATTAGGCAGAAATTGCTGACGAGTTCTCAACTCCGCTCTATCTTCATGGAAGATCAAATAGGGACTGTTGTGAGACAAAGCCGCCAATTCAGACACCCGCCTTGCAGAGGCCAAGGCCAACAGCATGATCACTTTCCAAGTGACGAATTTCAACTCTACCTTACATAAAGGTTCAAACAAATGAGATTGCAGGAACCGCAACACCACGTTAAGATCCCATGGTGCCACCGGGGCACAAAGGGAGGTTGGATGTGCAGCACACCTTTCACGAAAGTCTGAACTTCTGGAAGGGAAGCCAATTCTTTTTGAAAGAAAATTGACAAGGCCGAAATATGTACTTTAATTGAGCCTAACTTTAGGCCTGCATCCACCCCTGCTTGCAGAAAATTGAGAAAACGGCCCAGCTGAAATTCTTCCGTAGGAGCCTCCTTGGATTCACACCAAGACACATATTTTCTCCAAATACGGTGATAATATTTTGCCATTACCTCTTTTCTAGCCTGAAGCAGTGTGGGAATTACTCCACCGGGAATACCCTTTCGGGCTAGGATCCTGCGCTCAACCTCCAAGCCGTCAAACGAAGCCGCGGTAAGTCTTGGTACACGCACGGCCCCTGCTGTAACAGATCCTATCGTAGAGGAAGAGACCAGGGATCTCCTATGAGCAATTCCTGAAAATCTGGATACCAAGCCCTCCTTGGCCAATCTGCAACAATGAGGATTGCCTGAACCCTTGTTCTTCTTATGATCTTTATCACTTTTGGAATGAGTGGAATCGGAGGGAACACATATACTGACTGAAACACCTACGGTGTCACTAGGGCGTCCACTGCTATTGCTTGAGGGTCCCTCGACCTGGAACAATATCTCGGAAGTTTCTTGTTGAGGCGAGACGCCATCATGTCTATTTGAGGAATTCCCCAACGACTTGTCACTTCTGCAAAGACCTCTTGATGAAGACCCCACTCTCTGGATGGAGATCGCTGACAGAGCGTTTACATGCCTTTCCGCCCAGCGGAAAACTTTTGTGGCTTCTGCCATTGCCGCTCTGCTCTTCGTTACGCCCTGGCGGTTTACGTACGCCACTGCTGTTATGTTGTCCGACTGAATTAAGACGGGCAGATCGCGAAGATGTTCCGTTTGCAGAAGGCCGTTGTAAATAGCCCTTAATTCCAGAATGTTTATGTGCAGACAAGCTTCCTGGCTTGACCATTTTCCCTGGAAATTTTTCCCCCAGAATGACTGCTCCCCAGCCTCGGAGACTTGCATCCATGGACACCAGGATCCAATCCTGGATCCCGAACCTTCATCCCTCTAGGAGGTGAGAACTGTGCAGCCACCACAGGAGAGAGATTCTGGTCCTGAAAGATAGGATTATTTTCCGGTGCATGTGCTGGTGAGACCTGGACCACATGTCCAACTGGTCCCGCTAAAACCACTCTGGCATTTAACCTGCTCACTGAATGGCCTCGTAGACCGCAACCATCTTTTTCATAAACGGAACGTATTGATGGATTGACACTGTTGCGGATCTGACCTGACTCTGGATCCTCAGAGCTTTTTTCACTGGAAGAAACAAACTCTCAACAGTTCTGTATCAAACATTTTTCCCAACGCCGACAACCGCGTCGTTGGGATCAACAGTGATTCTGGCAAGTTCAGGAGCCAACCACTTTGTTGAAGAACTGTCAGGGAGAAAGCAACGTTTTGCACCACTTGTTTCTTGACCTCGCCGTACTCAGGAGAGCATCCCAGTACAGAATAATAATGACTTTTACTATCGAAGGAAAACCATCATACCGCCATCACTCCGGTGAATTGGTAATGACAATCCTGAATAGCAAACCCAGGTAAGCCTAATGCGGAAGAAACCGTACTTAGACCCTCTATCTTCCGGCCTCAGAAGCACGAATAAGCTTGAATAACAGCTTTTTTTTTTGTGTGACTGGGACAGCAGGACAATGACCTGATCCTGACACAACTCTTGTATGGCGTCGCATACCACCTCCCCGTCCAGAGGAGAATCGGTAAGGTCTATTTGAAAAATCAGTGAGGGGAATCATCTGGAAACTCCAGTATGTCCTCCTTGGGACTCTATTCTTAAACTCACTGGTCCATGTCCGTTCCAGGACTGGCTGAAGAGTATTAGACGTGGTCCCACTGCTGTGGGCTCCCGCAAGATAGACCCAGCGTCATGCGGTGGATGTGGCAGAAACAGAGGATGATTTCTGCCTCTGCGAACTTGAAAAGGCTGCTGACCTCTTACCTTTTCACCTTCCTCTACCTGCAAAGAAAGGGAAAAACCGTATCTATTCGGTCGAAATGACTGCATCCTACAAAAATGCATCAGCAACCGTTGTGAGGGAACATAGGTCAAGAAGGTTGACTTACCAGTGGTATCTGCCGAGATCAACTTAACAAAGCCATCCCCAAACCAGGTTTCACCTTCATAGGGAAGAGACTCCAATTCTTCTCGGAGTCAGCCTCAGCATTCCATTGGTGAATCCACAACGCCCTCCTAGTCGAGACCGCCATGGAATTGGCCCGCGAACCCAAGAGTCCTATATCCCTTGTAGTCACACGGCAGTATGCTGCAATGAAATAGACATGACCCAACATAAGGAGTACCCTGCATACAACTACTCCCCCCATGCGCATGTAATGCAAGTATAATCAACGTACATGCGGACACATAATTAGAGTATCACATATCTTCCTGCATATGATCCTTTGTGACAGGGCCCCGTGCAGAACAGGGGGCGACTCTCACTTTATTCTATCCACAGCGGGAAAAGAATAAACACTTGGGGGTATATTTACTAATATTCGTGTTTTAGCCGTTTTTTTTTTTTTTTTAATTCAATATTTTTTATTGAGATTTTCAATTTTGCGTTAACACTTCACACATACAACACACAAACATAGACCACACCCAACATGTGTGGAGATAACAGTACATGTATGCAGTCTATAGTATATTAATTAAACATTATTACCTATAGAGCATATAGTCACAAAGCAACGGTATCTTAGCTCAACACATCTAGAGCATAACAGTTCCCTGAAACTCTTAGACACAGCAGAAATGTCACAGTATGTTACAAATATCATAGCAAGGCAAGACCGGCCGCGAGGACTCCCCTCTCACACAACATCCCATACTGACACACTGGAAATAACCCGGTTTTAACTATATCTCTCTTTGTAATATTTAGAATCCATCCATCTACCCCATATTGTTGACCATTTCTTCTCCACCTTCCTAGCCAGAAACACAAATTTTTCATGCGCAATCGTTTCATTGACCAGGGATATCCACGCCCCAGTTGTCGGGGCTTCACTAGCCAGCCATAGCCGGGCAATACAGACCCTAGCTAAAGCGCATAGGTTAATAACGTATCGTCTACTAGGTGGGTCCAAGGCTTCCTCGTCCACAATCAACACAGTGTACAGAGCGCAGGAGTACACACGAAGTAGGGAATACCTGTGTCACGCAGGATCCGTATAACCGCCGTCCAAAACACAGACACGCCCGGACACACCCACAGTAAGTGCCAGAAGTCTGCATCCACGGCTCCACATCTAGGGCATTGCGAGGTGTGGGCTCCCCCGATATGTGCTAATCTCACCGGGGTCATATACACCCTGTGTAGAATGTATAGTTGTATTTGCTGATATCTAACAGAGGAGGTGGAGATCCGATGGGCCCCTATGGCAGTATTCCATGCATCATCCGATAGCATGCCCACATCCGATTCCCACCTACCCCGAAGAGCCGTGAGAGGGTCACTATGGTGCATTAGCAGGATACGACCATATATCCTAGAAACTAAGTGTCCCGCGTCTAGCGTCTGCAACATCGTTTTAACCGGGGAGTCAATTAAGACTGGAGGGCCATTTGGGAACTGGGCTGCCAGTGCATGTCTCAGCCGTATGAATTGAAAAAAGAACCTTGAGGGAATGTTGTGTGCGTGTTGAAGTTGTTGGAAAGAATTGAGAACCCCATCACTATATATATGGCCCATAGATGATACTCCCCATCTTCCCCAAACCTCTCGGACCTGAAGCTGACACAGTTCAGGTAACCCATAAATATTATCCAGAGGGGTGTCAGGGTCGACGCCATGGCCCCGCATCACCGAGTGCACCATTTTCCACACCAGGATGGCTTGCTTAATAAGCGGTATTGTGGACATTTTAACACTGCCACAGAGAAGTAGCTGTAATGGGGAGCCCCCCGGGTAGTCGTGATGCAACATCAGTGAATGCAAAGCCAGGGGATCGAGATCATTAACCCACTCCCAGATATGTGTCAATTGCGCCGCGTAGTAGTAAAAACGGAAATTGGGGAGGGCCAGACCGCCCATTTCACGTGTTCTGGTCATGGTATCTAGTTTTAAGCGTGCACGTTTACTGGCCCACACCAGGGAGGAAATCAACCCATCTATTTGTTTAAAGATCTTCTGTGGAATAGTAGAGATGAGCGCCTGAAATTTTTCGGGTTTTGGGTTCGGTTCCGCGGCCGTGTTTTGGGTTCGAACGCGTTTTGGCAAAACCTCACCGAATTTTTTTTGTCGGATTCGGGTGTGTTTTGGATTCGGGTGTTTTTTTCAAAAAACACTAAAAAACAGCTTAAATCATAGAATTTGGGGGTCATTTTGATCCCAAAGTATTATTAACCTCAAAAACCATAATTTACACTCATTTTCAGTCTATTCTGAATACCTCACACCTCACAATATTATTTTTAGTCCTAAAATTTGCACCGAGGTCGCTGTGTGAGTAAGATAAGCGACCCTAGTGGCCGACACAAACACCGGGCCCATCTAGGAGTGGCACTGCAGTGTCACGCAGGATGTCCCTTCCAAAAAACCCTCCCCAAACAGCACATGACGCAAAGAAAAAAAGAGGCGCAATGAGGTAGCTGTGTGAGTAAGATTAGCGACCCTAGTGGCCGACACAAACACCGGGCCCATCTAGGAGTGGCACTGCAGTGTCACGCAGGATGGCCCTTCCAAAAAACCCTCCCCAAACAGCACATGACGCAAAGAAAAAAAGAGGCGCAATGAGGTAGCTGTGTGAGTAAGATTAGCGACCCTAGTGGCCGACACAAACACCGGGCCCATCTAGGAGTGGCACTGCAGTGTCACGCAGGATGTCCCTTCCAAAAAACCCTCCCCAAACAGCACATGACGCAAAGAAAAAAAGAGGCGCAATGAGGTAGCTGACTGTGTGAGTAAGATTAGCGACCCTAGTGGCCGACACAAACACCGGGCCCATCTAGGAGTGGCACTGCAGTGTCACGCAGGATGGCCCTTCCAAAAAACCCTCCCCAAACAGCACATGACGCAAAGAAAAAAAGAGGCGCAATGAGGTAGCTGTGTGAGTAAGATTAGCGACCCTAGTGGCCGACACAAACACCGGGCCCATCTAGGAGTGGCACTGCAGTGTCACGCAGGATGTCCCTTCCAAAAAACCCTCCCCAAACAGCACATGACGCAAAGAAAAAAAGAGGCGCAATGAGGTAGCTGACTGTGTGAGTAAGATTAGCGACCCTAGTGGCCGACACAAACACCGGGCCCATCTAGGAGTGGCACTGCAGTGTCACGCAGGATGGCCCTTCCAAAAAACCCTCCCCAAACAGCACATGACGCAAAGAAAAAAAGAGGCGCAATGAGGTAGCTGTGTGAGTAAGATTAGCGACCCTAGTGGCCGACACAAACACCGGGCCCATCTAGGAGTGGCACTGCAGTGTCACGCAGGATGTCCCTTCCAAAAAACCCTCCCCAAACAGCACATGACGCAAAGAAAAAAAGAGGCGCAATGAGGTAGCTGACTGTGTGAGTAAGATTAGCGACCCTAGTGGCCGACACAAACACCGGGCCCATCTAGGAGTGGCACTGCAGTGTCACGCAGGATGGCCCTTCCAAAAAACCCTCCCCAAACAGCACATGACGCAAAGAAAAAAAGAGGCGCAATGAGGTAGCTGTGTGAGTAAGATTAGCGACCCTAGTGGCCGACACAAACACCGGGCCCATCTAGGAGTGGCACTGCAGTGTCACGCAGGATGTCCCTTCCAAAAAACCCTCCCCAAACAGCACATGACGCAAAGAAAAAAAGAGGCGCAATGAGGTAGCTGACTGTGTGAGTAAGATTAGCGACCCCAGTGGCCGACACAAACACCGGGCCCATCTAGGAGTGGCACTGCAGTGTCACGCAGGATGGCCCTTCCAAAAAACCCTCCCCAAACAGCACATGACGCAAAGAAAAAAAGAGGCGCAATGAGGTAGCTGTGTGAGTAAGATTAGCGACCCTAGTGGCCGACACAAACACCGGGCCCATCTAGGAGTGGCACTGCAGTGTCACGCAGGATGTCCCTTCCAAAAAACCCTCCCCAAACAGCACATGACGCAAAGAAAAAAAGAGGCGCAATGAGGTAGCTGTGTGAGTAAGATTAGCGACCCTAGTGGCCGACACAAACACCGGGCCCATCTAGGAGTGGCACTGCAGTGTCACGCAGGATGTCCCTTCCAAAAAACCCTCCCCAAACAGCACATGACGCAAAGAAAAAAAGAGGCGCAATGAGGTAGCTGACTGTGTGAGTAAGATTAGCGACCCTAGTGGCCGACACAAACACCGGGCCCATCTAGGAGTGGCACTGCAGTGTCACGCAGGATGTCCCTTCCAAAAAACCCTCCCCAATCAGCACATGATGCAAAGAAAAAGAAAAGAAAAAAGAGGTGCAAGATGGAATTGTCCTTGGGCCCTCCCACCCACCCTTATGTTGTATAAACAAAACAGGACATGCACACTTTAACCAACCCATCATTTCAGTGACAGGGTCTGCCACACGACTGTGACTGATATGACGGGTTGGTTTGGACCCCCCCCAAAAAAGAAGCAATTAATCTCTCCTTGCACAAACTGGCTCTACAGAGGCAAGATGTCCACCTCATCTTCACCCTCCGATATATCACCGTGTACATCCCCCTCCTCACAGATTATCAATTCGTCCCCACTGGAATCCACCATCTCAGCTCCCTGTGTACTTTGTGGAGGCAATTGCTGCTGGTCAATGTCTCCGCGGAGGAATTGATTATAATTCATTTTAATGAACATCATCTTCTCCACATTTTCTGGATGTAACCTCGTACGCCGATTGCTGACAAGGTGAGCGGCGGCACTAAACACTCTTTCGGAGTACACACTTGTGGGAGGGCAACTTAGGTAGAATAAAGCCAGTTTGTGCAAGGGCCTCCAAATTGCCTCTTTTTCCTGCCAGTATAAGTACGGACTGTGTGACGTGCCTACTTGGATGCGGTCACTCATATAATCCTCCACCATTCTATCAATGTTGAGAGAATCATATGCAGTGACAGTAGACGACATGTCCGTAATCGTTGTCAGGTCCTTCAGTCCGGACCAGATGTCAGCATCAGCAGTCGCTCCAGACTGCCCTGCATCACCGCCAGCGGGTGGGCTCGGAATTCTGAGCCTTTTCCTCGCACCCCCAGTTGCGGGAGAATGTGAAGGAGGAGATGTTGACAGGTCGCGTTCCGCTTGACTTGACAATTTTGTCACCAGCAGGTCTTTCAACCCCAGCAGACTTGTGTCTGCCGGAAAGAGAGATCCAAGGTAGGCTTTAAATCTAGGATCGAGCACGGTGGCCAAAATGTAGTGCTCTGATTTCAACAGATTGACCACCCGTGAATCCTTGTTAAGCGAATTAAGGGCTGCATCCACAAGTCCCACATGCCTAGCGGAATCGCTCCCTTTTAGCTCCTTCTTCAATGCCTCCAGCTTCTTCTGCAAAAGCCTGATGAGGGGAATGACCTGACTCAGGCTGGCAGTGTCTGAACTGACTTCACGTGTGGCAAGTTCAAAGGGCATCAGAACCTTGCACAACGTTGAAATCATTCTCCACTGCACTTGAGACAGGTGCATTCCACCTCCTATATCGTGCTCAATTGTATAGGCTTGAATGGCCTTTTGCTGCTCCTCCAACCTCTGAAGCATATAGAGGGTTGAATTCCACCTCGTTACCACTTCTTGCTTCAGATGATGGCAGGGCAGGTTCAGTAGTTTTTGGTGGTGCTCCAGTCTTCTGTACGTGGTGCCTGTACGCCGAAAGTGTCCCGCAATTCTTCTGGCCACCGACAGCATCTCTTGCACGCCCCTGTCGTTTTTTAAAAAATTCTGCACCACCAAATTCAAGGTATGTGCAAAACATGGGACGTGCTGGAATTTGCCCATATTTAATGCACACACAATATTGCTGGCGTTGTCCGATGCCACAAATCCACAGGAGAGTCCAATTGGGGTAAGCCATTCCGCGATGATCTTCCTCAGTTGCCGTAAGAGGTTTTCAGCTGTGTGCGTATTCTGGAAAGCGGTGATACAAAGCGTAGCCTGCCTAGGAAAGAGTTGGCGTTTGCGAGATGCTGCTACTGGTGCCGCCGCTGCTGTTCTTGCGGCGGGAGTCCATACATCTACCCAGTGGGCTGTCACAGTCATATAGTCCTGACCCTGCCCTGCTCCACTTGTCCACATGTCCGTGGTTAAGTGGACATTGGGTACAACTGCATTTTTTAGGACACTGGTGAGTCTTTTTCTGACGTCCGTGTACATTCTCGGTATCGCCTGCCTAGAGAAGTGGAACCTAGATGGTATTTGGTAACGGGGGCACACTGCCTCAATAAATTGTCTAGTTCCCTGTGAACTAACGGCGGATACCGGACGCACGTCTAACACCAACATAGTTGTCAAGGCCTCAGTTATCCGCTTTGCAGTAGGATGACTGCTGTGATATTTCATCTTCCTCGCAAAGGACTGTTGAACAGTCAATTGCTTACTGGAAGTAGTACAAGTGGGCTTACGACTTCCCCTCTGGGATGACCATCGACTCCCAGCGGCAACAACAGCAGCGCCAGCAGCAGTAGGCGTTACACGCAAGGATGCATCGGAGGAATCCCAGGCAGGAGAGGACTCGTCAGAATTGCCAGTGACATGGCCTGCAGGACTATTGGCATTCCTGGGGAAGGAGGAAATTGACACTGAGGGAGTTGGTGGGGTGGTTTGCGTGAGCTTGGTTACAAGAGGAAGGGATTTACTGGTCAGTGGACTGCTTCCGCTGTCACCCAAAGTTTTTGAACTTGTCACTGACTTATTATGAATGCGCTGCAGGTGACGTATAAGGGAGGATGTTCCGACTCCGAGGTGGTTAACGTCCTTACCCCTACTTATTACAGCTTGACAAAGGGAACACACGGCTTGACACCTGTTGTCCGCATTTCTGGTGAAATACCTCCACACCGAAGAGCTGATTTTTTTGGTATTTTCACCTGGCATGTCAACGGCCATATTCCTCCCACGGACAACAGGTGTCTCCCCGGGTGCCTGACTTAAACAAACCACCTCACCATCAGAATCCTCCTGGTCAATTTCCTCCCCAGCGCCAGCAACACCCATATCCTCCTCATCCTGGTGTACTTCAACACTGACATCTTCAATCTGACTATCAGGAACTGGACTGCGGGTGCTCCTTCCAGCACTTGCAGGGGGCGTGCAAATGGTGGAAGGCGCATGCTCTTCACGTCCAGTGTTGGGAAGGTCAGGCATCGCAACCGACACAATTGGACTCTCCTTGTGGATTTGGGATTTCGAAGAATGCACAGTTCTTTGCTGTGCTGCTTTTGCCAGCTTGAGTCTTTTCATTTTTCTAGCGAGAGGCTGAGTGCTTCCATCCTCATGTGAAGCTGAACCACTAGCCATGAACATAGGCCAGGGCCTCAGCCGTTCCTTGCCACTCCGTGTGGTAAATGGCATATTGGCAAGTTTACGCTTCTCCTCCGACAATTTTATTTTAGGTTTTGGAGTCCTTTTTTTTCTGATATTTGGTGTTTTGGATTTGACATGCTCTGTACTATGACATTGGGCATCGGCCTTGGCAGACGACGTTGCTGGCATTTCATCGTCTCGGCCATGACTAGTGGCAGCAGCTTCAGCACGAGGTGGAAGTGGATCTTGATCTTTCCCTAATTTTGGAACCTCAACATTTTTGTTCTCCATATTTTAATAGGCACAACTAAAAGGCACCTCAGGTAAACAATGGAGATGGATACTAGTATACAATTATGGACTGCCTGCCGACTGCAGACACAGAGGTAGCCACAGCCGTGAACTACCGTACTGTACTGTGTCTGCAGCTAATATAGACTGGTTGATAAAGAGAAGATGTCTATGTAACTATGTATGTATAAAGAAGACTGAAAAAAATCCACGGTTAGGTGGTATACAATTATGGACGGACTGCCTGCCGAGTGCAGACACAGAGGTAGCCACAGCCGTGAACTACCGTACTGTACTGTGTCTGCAGCTAATATAGACTGGTTGATAAAGAGAAGATGTCTATGTAACTATGTATGTATAAAGAAGAATGAAAAAAAACCACGGTTAGGTGGTATACAATTATGGACGGACTGCCTGCCGAGTGCAGACACAGAGGTAGCCACAGCCGTGAACTACCGTACTGTACTGTGTCTGCAGCTAATATAGACTGGTTGATAAAGAGAAGATGTCTATGTAACTATGTATGTATAAAGAAGAATGAAAAAAAACCACGGTTAGGTGGTATACAATTATGGACGGACTGCCTGCCGAGTGCAGACACAGAGGTAGCCACAGCCGTGAACTACCGTACTGTACTGTGTCTGCAGCTAATATAGACTGGTTGATAAAGAGAAGATGTCTATGTAACTATGTATGTATAAAGAAGAATGAAAAAAATCCACGGTTAGGTGGTATTACAATTATGGACGGACTGCCTGCCGAGTGCAGAGACACAGAGGTAGCCACAGCCGTGAACTACCGTACTGTGTCTGCTGCGACTGGATGATAAATGATATAAAAAATATATATATATCACTACTGCAGCCGGACAGGTATATATTATATATTATATAATGACGGACCTGCTGGACACTGTCTGTCAGCAGAATGAGTTTTATTTTTATAGAATAAAAAAAAAAAAAACACACAAGTGAAGTCACACGACGAGTGTTTAACTTTTTCAGGCAATCACAATATAAGTATACTACTAACTATACTGGTGGTCAGTGTGGTCAGGTCACTGGTCAGTCACACTGGCAGTGGCACTCCTGCAGCAAAAGTGTGCACTGTTTAATTTTAATATAATATGTACTCCTGGCTCCTGCTATAACCTATAACTGGCACTGCAGTAGTGCTCCCCAGTCTCCCCCACAATTATAAGCTGTGTGAGCTGAGCAGTCAGACAGATATATAATATATATAGATGATGCAGCACACTGGCCTGAGCCTGAGCAGTGCACACAGATATGGTATGTGACTGACTGAGTCACTGTGTGTATCGCTTTTTTCAGGCAGAGAACGGATATATTAAATAAACTGCACTGTGTGTCTGGTGGTCACTCACTATATAATATATTATGTACTCCTGGCTCCTGCTATAACCTATAACTGGCACTGCAGTAGTGCTCCCCAGTCTCCCCCACAATTATAAGCTGTGTGAGCTGAGCAGTCAGACAGATATATATAATATTATATATAGATAATAGATGATGCAGCACACTGGCCTGAGCCTGAGCAGTGCACACAGATATGGTATGTGACTGACTGAGTCACTGTGTGTATCGCTTTTTTCAGGCAGAGAACGGATATATTAAATAAACTGCACTGTGTGTCTGGTGGTCACTCACTATATAATATATTATGTACTCCTGGCTCCTGCTATAACCTATAACTGGCACTGCAGTAGTGCTCCCCAGTCTCCCCCACAATTATAAGCTGTGTGAGCTGAGCAGTCAGACAGATATATATAATATTATATATAGATAATAGATGATGCAGCACACTGGCCTGAGCCTGAGCAGTGCACACAGATATGGTATGTGACTGACTGAGTCACTGTGTGTATCGCTTTTTTCAGGCAGAGAACGGATATATTAAATAAACTGCACTGTGTGTCTGGTGGTCACTCACTATATAATATATTATGTACTCCTGGCTCCTGCTATAACCTATAACTGGCACTGCAGTAGTGCTCCCCAGTCTCCCCCACAATTATAAGCTGTGTGAGCTGAGCAGTCAGACAGATATATATAATATTATATATAGATAATAGATGATGCAGCACACTGGCCTGAGCCTGAGCAGTGCACACAGATATGGTATGTGACTGAGTCACTGTGTGCTGTGTATCGCTTTTTTCAGGCAGAGAACGGATTATAAAGTAAACTGCACTGTCCTCACTAGTAAACTCTCTCCACTCAGTCTCTACACTTCTACAGTAACAGTACTCCTCCTAGTCAGCTCCAGTAAATCTCTCTCAGTCTCTTATAATCTAAATGGAGAGGACGCCAGCCACGTCCTCTCCCTATCAATCTCAATGCACGTGTGAAAATGGCGGCGACGCGCGGCTCCTTATATAGAATCCGAGTCTCGCGATAGAATCCGAGCCTCGCGAGAATCCGACAGCGTCATGATGACGTTCGGGCGCGCTCGGGTTAACCGAGCAAGGCGGGAAGATCCGAGTCGCTCGGACCCGTGAAAAAAAACATGAAGTTCTGGCGGGTTCGGATTCAGAGAAACCGAACCCGCTCATCTCTAGAATATAGACGGGTGATTGCTGCAGGACATAGAGAAGCTTGGGCAGGAAGACCATTTTAACCATATTAACCCTCCCCGTGACTGTTAAGGGCAACTTACCCCACGTCTGCACCCGGCCACGGAGGTATATTATTTGAGGAGTAATATTGAGAGAAGAGAATTTTTGAGGGTCATTAGACACCCAAACCCCCAAATATTTGAATGATTCCACCCACTTCAGTGGAAGAACCATCAATGGGGAGGCAGGGGCCTCGCCCTTAAGCGGGATAATAAAGGATTTCTCCCAGTTTATCAGTAAGCCAGAGTATCGCCCAAACCCATCAATAATTTCCAAGATCCTAGGCATAGACTCAGCATAGCGATCCACAAACATCAGGATGTCATCAGCGTATAGGGCCACTCTGTCCTCCCGAGCACCCACTTTAAGTCCATAAATACCCGCATCTGTTCTCAGAAGACATGCCAGGGGTTCAATGGCCATAGCAAACAGAGTAGGGGACAAGGGACAACCCTGTCGCGTGCCTCTAGACAGGGGAAAGGAGTGAGATACAAAACCATTGACCGCCACCCTTGCCGATGGAGAGGAGTACATCAGTCGGACATATTTAATAAATTTCGGGCCGATGCCAAATCTACGCATAACTTCCCATAAGTATTCCCACTCCACAGAGTCAAAAGCCTTAGCGGCATCCAACGAGACAACAATGGAGGAGGAAGGGTCCGCCCGGGGGATTTGTAGGTGGGCAAACAAACGTCTGAGGTTAATGGAGGTCGATTTATTAGGCATAAATCCCGTCTGGTCCGGGTGTATAATGTGGGAAATAACTGTATTTAGTCTACCAGCCAATATCTTGGCCAAAATTTTAATGTCAGTGGGTAGGAGGGATATAGGACGGTAGGATTCCACTCTCTTGGGATCCTTGTCAGGCTTAGGGAGAACCACAATCACTGCCTCCGCCATAGACGGGGGAAGAGAATCCTGTGTAAACATCTGGCTATATAACTCAAGTAGGTGGGGGACAAAAAAATCCAAGTTATGTTTATATACCTCGGATGGTATTCCATCCAATCCCGGGGCTTTACCACTAGGAGAGGCCTCAATCGCTGCTCTAACTTCATCGGGGGAAATGGGCGCCTCCAAAAGGTCGCAGGCCTCCCCGGACAAGGTGGGGAAGCAGACACGGTCTAAATAATCATTTAACTGTGATGAGGTGCAATCTAATTTAGATTTATATAAGCGACTATAAAAGGATACAAATTCAGCCGTCATCTTTGGAGTCTGGGTCAGGTGGACACCTTCAGCGCTCACAATCTCTACCACCACACTAGTAGGTCTGTCTCCCCGAGCCAGAGAAGCCAGATATGTCCCCGGCCTGTCCCCCGTGGCATAAAAGGCATGAGATGAGAAGAGGAGTCTATGCTGAGTCTTTTCCATTAGGTAATCTCTCCATTCCCTCTGAGCCGATAACCAGGCCGACTTGGAGCTGATCAAGGAATCCTGCAAATATTGTAGTTCTGCAGCGACACTCCGGGTCTCTAACTCAGCCTCCCTTTTCCTATAGAAGGATTTTAATTCAGACACTCGTTTAATCAAACTCCCCCGTAAAAAGGCCTTAAATGTGTCCCATAGGTTAGAGATAGACTGGTCGGTGCTATTCAGCTCGAAAAACTCCCGCCATGCGGCCACCATTTCAGATCCATCTCCCATGTGAACAAGCCAGAATGGGTTAAATTTCCACACAGCTTGACCTCTATCACAATTAAAGTCTAAATTAAAGGTCAAGGGGGAGTGGTCTGATATACCTCTAGTCTCATATCTAATATTACCGACGCGGGGAACCATATCACTCGAGAGGAGGACCAGGTCGATCCTAGAGAACGAAGAATGGGAGTGTGAAAAACACGAGTATTGTTTAAGAGAAGGGTGTCTCAGTCTCTATGGATCGACCAGGCCCAACCCCGACACCACATTTGCAAACCCAGACCCCCCGGGACCTGCAGCAGACGGAGACATGGAGAGCCTATCCATGCCCACGTCTATCACATTATTGAAATCCCCCAAACAAATAACAGAT
Source organism: Pseudophryne corroboree (assembly GCF_028390025.1). NCBI lineage: Eukaryota > Metazoa > Chordata > Amphibia > Anura > Myobatrachidae > Pseudophryne > Pseudophryne corroboree. Next base: position 260,964,083 of record NC_086450.1, read on the forward strand.
ACCCCAGGAGACAAGGCCATGAACCCAGCAACCCTCTTAAGTACATCGGGAGAATACGGAGGGGGCACGTAGACTGCCAGCAGGAGGACAGGAACATAAAATAACCTACATTTCAAAAACACATATCTCCCCCATGGATCCGTTTGTATAGATTCCATTACAAAAGGGACTGTCCGCTTAATAAGGACTGAAACCCCGCGCGAGGCGGACGTGTGCATAGAGTGGTATGCCCAACCCACCCAGGGCCTCTTCAACGAGAGAATCTTATTACCTACCAAATGTGTTTCCATAAGACAGACAATATCAGCAGCATAGTGTTTGAGCTGTCGGAGCACAAGAGACCTCTTAACTTTATCATTGAGCCCTCTCACATTCCCCGAAACCACCTTAATCCCCGTCATAGTACAGCAAAGGTATAATCAGTGCATCGCCCCGCGGCCGGTCAGCCCCGCCACACATAAATTCCGTAACCAGACACCACTGCTTATATTGCATGGTTGTAAACCACGTACTTTCTCTACATACATTTCCGCTCAAAAAACAAACATAACCCAACTCCCTCCCCTTCCCCCCACCCTGTATACCACCCCCAACATGCAGCATACCTGGATCCCAAAACTGAGTGTTCATACCAAAAACTTAATATAAACCTAACTGTATTGCACCATCGACCAGTGCAAACACTTCTTGATCGGGGCCAAGAATATAATGGCTCTCGGGAATAGAGAACAACTATAAAACAGCAAAATGAGAAGGTTGCTCCCAGCCATTAACCTTTCCCCCCTCGAAAACAAAAACAAATGAGGGGGGATCATAAAGATCCACCCCCTAGGTCCCACTAATATCCAAAATAAAAACACACTCGGATATCAAAAAACCACCTATGTCAGGACAAGTATTCAGCAGTCCCCCCTCTCCCCCCATCCTCCCGCACAGAGACCGTTAATACAACAGGAAGAAAAGAGAGCATACGAACCCAAGGTATAACCAAACACAAGAACATATCAAGTATATCGTGATTGACTTAAAGGGTATACATATGTCCTGTCTAAGCTGCGATAACAATGCAAAGGGGGCATTGGTAGCACTCAAACAGGCCCGCATCCTATCTCTTTGCAATATCTAACATATATATCTAAAACAGACAGAATAATTAGCCATAAATGAGAACATAGGAAAATCAGCTTCCAATAGCAGCCGGATAGTTACTAATCCGCAAGGGCGCGTCTCGCCGGGAACCGTCTGTCCAGCCACACCGTGGCCTCCCGAGGGGTCGTGAAAAATTTTGTTTCCCCATCCGCCACTACCCGCAATCTGGACGGGAATAGCATGGCATACGGCAGTTCAAGTTCACGAAGTCTCCTTTTGACAGGAATAAACTGAGCCCTATCTTTTTGTACATCCACCGCAAAGTCCGGGAATACCGATATTGGCGATCCATTCCATTTCAGAGGGCCTTTAGTACGAGCCAGCCTCAGAACGGTGTCCCGATCCCGGTAATAAAGAAACTTTACAATAAAAGTGCGGGGTGGAGCCCCCGGCGGCAGCGGGCGCATCGGAACTCTATGGGCCCGTTCAACAGTGAAATAAGGCGAGAATTCCTCAGATCCGAAAAAATCACGGAGCCATTTTACAAGAAATTCCTCGGGAGTGGAGCCCTCTTCTTTTTCAGGCAGGCCAATGAAGCGGACGTTATTGCGCCGCAGACGCCCCTCCACATCCGTGAGCTTTTTGCGTACATCATTCATCTGGGACTCCAAAGCATCAGTGCGGCGACCCAGCGGACCAACGGTATCTTCAATATTGGAAATACGGGTCTCCGCTTCTCCCACTCTCTCTCTCACCCGTTGGAGGTCTTGATGAATAATGGAGAGGTCGGATTGTACCTGCCTGATTTTGTCAGCCAGACGCACTTCACTGGCATTTACCGCGTCTAGTACTCTCTGCAGTGCAGCATCCGGAGGGTCAGAGGAGACGGAGCTATAGGCAGGAGATGGGGGCGATGTCTCGGATCTCGTGGTCTCCCCTCTCCGCTGCTGGGGACCTTGGTCGCGGACAAACTTATCCATCGCTCCCGCCGCCGCACCGGTCTGACGACCTTTCACCATTTTAGACAGCACGATGTTGGTTCTCCTGGTCTGCCGGTCTTATCAAAGCAAATATAGGCAGAGCAGGCAAACTATAGATATGTATAAACAGCCAGCAGGGCCACCCTTTCCGGATATATCGTAGCGTGACCGGCCACTTCAGCAAAAGTGTAGGGATTATCCCTCCCAACCAGAGTTGTAGGATTTATAATATCTTCCCCAGCACCTGACTCCCAGTGTGAGTGTAGCAGATGGAGTCTATAAAACGGCAGTCAAGGCAATCTCCCCTCAGGGATTCAGAAGACCTCTCTCTCTCCCAGATTTCTCCCACACATGCAGGGGTGCCCCACATCCAGACTTTGACTGCTGATATGCGTCCCACAGAAGTATTACAGGCGGCGGCGGATAGCGGAGCCGCACTTCCGGTTTCGCGGGTAGCGCGTCCCGGCAGCAAGGGAGACGAGTCAGGAGGTCTCACCCGCAGCTCCCCCCGGACCTCACAGGTGATCAGCAGGGCTACAGCGGAGCGCCCGGCTCTCTCTTCTCCCCAGCGTCTCGGATGGCCGCAGCGAGCGGCTGACGGGGAAGCTCACGGAGCCGAACTTCCGGTCCCCACACGTGGCAGCGGCACCCGGCACAGAGCAGGGCCCGCCGGAGTACGGAGCTCCTGGGCCTCCTAAAATAGCGGCAGCGGCTGCACTTTCACGGCAGGGGGGAGCAGGGAACCTTGATAAAGCTGTGGCTGCAAAATGGGACCCAGAGGGGGAGTCAGGATATACGTGCAGGATATAGTGGCTGGGGAGCTGCACAGAGTGTGTGCTACACCATGCCCGTCCTGGCCACGCCCCCCTGTTTTAGCCGTTTTTAAGGGTGTTTGAACTCGAATGGTATCGGGTGCATTTTACTGCAAGTTTTTGAATCCTGATACGGTCATTTACTAATCTGCGGAGTTTGCAAGATTCGTCTTTTCCGCTGTCGATGTGATTCGTAATGTCAGGCAGTGTTTTACGGGAGTGATGAGTAAAACACTGCCTGACAAAACACAAGGAATCCCGGCCGGATCTGTGAGATCCGTGCAGGGCTTCATTGTGCACCTTTAAAATAAATAAATAAGGTGTTAAAATGTAAAAAAAAATGCGTGTGGTCCCCCCTCTTAAGCACAACCAGCCTCGGGCTCTTTGAGCCGGTCCTGGTTGCAAAAATATGGGGGAAAAATTGACAGGGGTTCCCCCATATTTTAACAACCAGCACCGTGCTCTGCGCCTGGTCCTGGTGCCAAAAATACGGGGGACAAAAAGCGTAGGGGTCCCCCGTATTTTTAACACCAGCACCAGGCTCCACTAGTCAGAGAGATAATGCCACAGCCGGGGGACACTTTTATATAGGTCCCTGCGGCCCTGGCATTAAATCACGAACTAGTCACCCCTGGCCGGGGTACCCTGGAGGAGTGGGGACCCCTTAAATCAAGGGGTTCCCCCCCTCCAGCCACCCAAGGGCCAGGGGTGAAGCCCGAGGCTGTCCCCCCCATCCAAGGGCGGCGGATGGGGGGCTGATAGCCAAATGTAAAAAAAAGAATATTGTTTTTTGTAGCAGTACTACAAGTCCCAGCAAGCCTCCCCCGCAAGCTGGTACTTGGAGAACCATAAGTACCAGCATGCTGGGGGAAAACGGGCCCGCTGGTACCTGTAGTACTACTACAAAAAAAATACCCAAATAAAAACACAACACACACACCGTGACAGTAAAACTTTATTACATACATGCACACCTACATTCACACATACTTACCTATGTTCACACGAGGGTCGGTCCACTTCTCCAAGTAGAATCCATGGGGTACCTGTGAATAAAATTATACTCACAAAAATCCAGTGTAGATCGGTCCTCTTCTGAGCTTGTAATCCACGTACTTGGCAAAAAACAAACCGAAAAAACCCGTACCACGCACGCTAATGGTGTCCAGTAGCCAAAGAAGCATAGCCTTGAAACTCACAGAAGTAGGTCTGCGTCTCTCCCCTAAGTCCCACGAAGCAGGGAGACTGTTGCCAGTAGTTCTCCCTGAAAATAATAAACCTAACATAGTCTTATCAGAGAAACTCAGTAGAGCTCCCCTGTGTGTGACCAGTCTCACTGGGCATAGAATCTAAACTGGAGTCTGGAGGAGGGGCATAGAGGGAGGAGCCAGTTCACACCCATTCAAAGTCTTAAAGTGCCCATGTCTCCTGCGGATCCCGTCTATACCCCATGGTTCTTGAAGCATCCCCAGCATCCTCTAGAACGTATGCGAAAACACGGACGATAAGATCGCTTAGATAATGAAGGAAGGTCTGGATCAGATTGCAGTACTGGCCAGATTCTCTTAGCTGTCGTCAGTTTCTGGCTAGATGTAGTGTATTTGCTAACACAAATAATCGACTAATCACTCTGATTTTTATTCTTATTTTTTAAGTGATTCACCCCTAGGGATATCTGAGGCTCAGCTATTGCCCTGGTCCTTGCCTGTTGTAGTAATGCATTTGGGTAACCCCTTTCAAAAAACAATTTGGCAGTCATCAAATCAAGCTGTGTTTTCTCATCATTACACATACGGTGTGCACGTAGGAATTGGGAAAAGGTTAAACCTTTTTGAAGAGGATGATGGCTAGAACCTAGTAATAAGCTATTACAATCAGTGGGTTTTCTGAAAACAGATGTCATAAATGTATTCCCTCTCCTAGTGATGTTCACATCCAGAAAATGCATGTCACTAGCTTGTATATCATATGTAAATTTAATGTAATTATCCAAGATGTTGACATTATCTATCATAGATATAAAGTCCTCCTTAGTACCAGTCCATAAAAGGAGTACATCATCTATGTACTGAGTGTAAAAGAGTATCTGAACCCTAAGTTCCTCTGATAGAAGAACATACTTTTCTCCACCCAAAACATGAATGAGTTTGCGTACGCCGAAGCTGCACACGAACCCATTGTACAACCAAGGGTCTGTGCAAAAAAACTCACTATTAAAGATGAAATAATTCCTACACAAAATCAGATTCAACAGGGACAGAAAGAATTAGATTTCTGGAAACTTGTACTGTGGATTATTCGTGATAAAGCATCTTACTGCATCCAACCCATTGGAATGCAGGATATTAGTATACAGGCTAACTACGTTAGCTGTGCAAAGCCAGCACTGGCCGGGAATATCACCAAAATCACATACATTTTCTAAAAAAGTAGATATATCCTTGGGGTACGTCTTTTCGGACTGACTAACAGATTGTAATAATAATCAATGTATTTAGACACTGCTGAAAACAAAGAGTCACTAGCAGATATGATTGGGCGCCCTAGTTGCCTCAATCGATCTTTATGAAGCTTTGGGAGCGTGTAAAAAACCAGCACACGTGGTGTCTCATTGAGAAGTTCCTTCATAGTATACTGTATTTAGAAATTATACCATTCACCACTGCTTCATTAAGAACAGAGGTCAACTCACTAAGGAATGCCTTAGTGGAATCATGATCTAAACGCATATATACCGTAGCATCATTCAACTGTCAATAAGCCTCTCTTTTATATTCATCTATAGCTTGTATCACTATGCCACCCCCCTTATCGGAAGGGCGCACAGTGATATCAGTGTACACAGACAGATTTTTCAAAGTAACACGTTCAGCCATTGTAATATTCGGTATACTCTTAACAGGAATAGTATCACATTCATCAATACAGACAGAAACAGTCCTGGTAAAGGATTTAATAGCCAAATTGCTCGAGTAGGGATCATAACTCGATTTTACCTTTATCGGACGGTCCGGAACTGTAGCTGTCGCAGAGTCCTTTTTTTTCTAAGTATTCTTTCAAGCGCAGCTGTCTATTATAGCGGCACAAATCAATCCTACTGTCAAGGCTATTGTGACGACAGGTAGGTACAAAATTCAGTCCATTACGCAGGATACTAATCTCTGCATCAGTCAGTCCTCGATGGCAGGTTAGAAATAATTTATTTGGTTTTATATTCTTGTATATTCTTGTGTCCTTTGACACTGGCCACCGTGGCGGGTTCTTGATCAAATTGTTGTTCTCTTTGCATCCGAGTCCTGACGCCTAAAGGGAGATGACTCGAGCATGATTGTGCTCCTGTCACGGCATTATCTCTTGGGCGAGAGAGCTGGTTGGCACCTGTAACACTAGATGGCCAAAGCTAGATGCTGATGCCACAAAAGTATCAAACTTGTAAAAGCACACAAACATGTGTACTGATGACCAAGTAGCTGCACGGCGAAGTTGAGTCGTGGAAGCTCCATGACCTGCTGGCCATGATGTTCCCACAGAACGCGTGGAATGCGCTGAAATAGATGTAGGCGATTGTAGACTAGCAAGAAAGTAAGCTTGATGAATGGTCAGCTTAATCCACCTAGCCAAGGTATGTTTGGAAGCTGGCCAACCTACCATGACTGCATCATAGAGAACAAACAATGTATCTGTTTTACATACTAATGGTGTTCGGGCTACATAAATCCAAAGCACACAAACCACATCCAAAATAGCTGGAGTTCCTGAACCTTCTGAAAAAACAGGAACTACGATTGGTTGATTCATGTGAAAAGAAGATACTACCTCAGGTAGAAAAGCGGGATTCGTCCGAAGTTCCGCTCTGACATCAAAACTAGATACGGTGCTTTGCATGACAACGCACCCAACTCAGAAACGCGCCTTGTTGAAGCTGAGGCTAGGAGTAAAACTGTTTTCCAAGAAAGAAACTTAAAATCCACTTGTAAGGATTCAAAAATTGAAGACTGCAAAAAATCCAAAAATAGATTTAAGTCCCATGGAGCTATAGGTGGGATAAACGGAGGTTGAACTCTAAGGACACCTTGCAGGAAAATTTGAACTGTTGGAGAGTCAAACACTGCTGAAAGAAAATTGACAAAGCAGAGACCTGCACCTTTAGTGTCGCTAAACGTAATCCTCCATCTAACCCCATCTGTAAAAATAGTAAAAGACAGGATAACTTGAAAGATGTCGGATACTTCCGAGATTCACACCAACTAATATAAGCTCGCCACATCCTGTGATAATGAGCTGCTGTAACTGGCTTCCTAGCATGTAACATACTCCGGAATGCCCTCTCGTCTTAAGAGAGCATTTTCAACAGCCACCCCATCAAACGCAGCCGCGCTAAATCGGGGTAAAGAAACTGACCCTGTTTCAGAAGGTCTGAACGTAGCGGAAGTGGCCACGGATCGTCTGCGAGTAGACCATGGAGATCTGAGAGCCAAGCTCTCTGAGGCCAATGAGGCGCCACTAGTATGACAGTCGTGGACTCTCTTTTGATCCGCTTTCGCAACCAAGGAAGCAGCGGAAATGGATACACAAGGCTGTACGGCCACGCTATTGTGAGAGCATCCACTGCCTTTGGATCTTTTGTTCTGGACACATCCTTGGGTGTCTAATGATTTTTTTTTGAGATGCCATTAGATCCACCGCTGGACTAACATCTGGAACACTTCTGGATGTAAAGCCCATTCTCCTAGATGAAAATCATGATGACTGAGATAATCTGCTTCCGAGTTGTCCACTCCTGGAATGAACACTGCCGATAATATCACTTGGTGATGCTCGGCCCAATTCAGGATTTGAGCAACTTCTCACATGACCATGCGACTTTGAGTCCCTCTTTGTTGATGTATGCGACTGCCGTTGCGTTGTCTGACTGAATCTGAACAGTCTGAAACTGGAGTATGTGAACTGCCTATTGCAGAGCATTGAAAATTGCCCTGAGTTCCAGGACATTTATTGACCGTAATCATTCTCCGTCTGACCATAGACCCTGAAGCTGACAATGTAGGACCACTGCTCTCCAACCTCTGAGACTTGCATCCATCGTCAGAATTGTCCAATTTCAGACTCCAAACCTTTTTCCCCACCGTTTTTTTTTAAGCCACCAGAGCAGTGACACTCTTGTCCTTGGAGACAAACACACCATTTGATGAATCTGTAGATGAGACCATGACCACTGTGTGAGAAGATCTAGCTGAAAAGGACATCTTCTGAACTGCAGTGCTTTGAAAGATGCCACCATCTTTCCTAACAGTCGAATGCACAAGTGCACCGAGACTGTCCGTGGTTTGAGCACTAACTGTACCAGATGACGAATACTTTGTTCTTTCACCTCTAGAAGGTAAATTCGTTGAGCTACCATATCCAGAATCATACCGAGAAATTGAATTTGTTGAGACGGGACAAGGCTTGATTTTTTTGAAGTTGACATTCCAACCGTGCTGAACTAGGACATTGTACGTTAGTAAGGCATGTTGAAGGAGTATTTGTTAAAACGAAGCCTTGATGAGTAGGTTGTCTAAGTACGGAACTATTCTCACTCCCTGGGTTCTGAGATGAGCAATCATCACCGACATCACTTTTGTGAATGCCCGAGGTGCTGATGAGAGGCCAAATGGTAGGTTTTGAAATTGATAATGATTTTGTTGTACTGCAAACCGTAAGTACGCCTGATGCGGTGGCCAAATGGGAATGTGTAAGTATGCATCCTTGAGATCTAGCAAAATCATGAATTCCTGTGGGTCTAACCCTGCAATCACTGACCGCATCGATTCCATCTTGAATGTATAGTAAGTGACGTACTGATTGAGCCCCTTTAGGTTCAGTATCGGTCTGACTGAGCCGTACGGCTTCGGTACTACAAAAAGATTGGAATAAAACCCTTGACCTTGTTGGTGTACTGGTACCTGAATCAAAACTGCTGAATCTATGAGAGACTGAATAGCGGCCTGCAGAACTGCCTTCTTGTCTCCTGACACAGGCAGACCTGTCTTAAAAAACCGCATCGGTGGTAGACAATCGAACTCTATTTTGTAACCTTTGCACACTAAATTGCAGATCCACCCATCTGTGGATTTCTATTACCACGCCAAGTGAAATATCCTCTTCAGGAGGAGAAGCATTACCTGCCCCTCCCCCACTCACAGTACCTCCGGTCCCCATCTACGGCACCCCGGCACCCCCCCCCTCCACCAACTGTGGTGGCTCCAGAACCCCTCGCACCCCCGCACTCACCCCTCCCCCACCTGTGGCACCCCTGCACCCGCCCCTCATCCACCCATGGCACTCCCACACACTCCCTCCACCACCCGCAGTGGCTCCACTCTCCTCCATCCGTGGCACCCGCCCCTCCCCCACCTGCGGCACCACCGCACCAGCCCCTCCACCACCTGCTTCTCTCCAAGCACCGACCTACTCCTACAGCCAAGGCTGAAATCAGCTTATGCTGATGAAGGTCTATGGCAGGGCTTCTCTCCAAGCGCCAACAAGCCTTTGCTGCTTGTAGCAGCCCACACATTCCCAGACCCAAGCTTCTTAGTAAGCTGGGAAGGGGCTGTGGTTAAAAAATAAAAAGTTGTAAAAATAAAGTCTGGAGCAATCCAGAACATGCCTTCCCTGTGGAGGCACAAAAAACACTGAGGCATCTTGAGAGTATGGAGCGGGGAGGAGGGTTGCTAACGCCCCATCCATATCCCAAGAGTACTCCAGTGACCCCTAGTGGATGAAAAAGAAAGACAGGCAGTAGAGAGAGAGAGACCGGAAAGACAGAGAGGTAGAGTATAATACAAAATGCATCAGTTAAAATCGAAATCTGCAAATTTGGGCATCTGTGCAGTACTATATGTATAAGTGCAGCATGTATGTGTGGAGTATGAACAGTATGTGTACATTGGGCATCTGTACAGAATGTATAAGTACAATGGGCATGTGTGTAATATTTATGTGGGCAGTGATCATTTGTGCAATATGTAAGTGTAGAGATTGTGCACACTCTGGCAGTGAGGGGTTACAACTACCCCAGAGAGCACTTGCTGCTGTCTGGGTGTCACAGGGGAAGATATATACTGTAGCAGTGATGCAGTCCAGATGGCTCTACAGGCTCCTGTAGACATGGTCTGAACAGGGGTTATCGGCAAAGGGCCACAGCCTCACAATATGCAGCTGTCGTATGGGGTCAGAGTGCACAGCACAGAATCACAGTAACAAGCTGAACACAGTCACACTACATTCCTGTCAGCAAAACCACAGTGAGTAACAGATTTATAGCCTTGTAAGTAACACATTTGGGGGTATTCAATTGTTTGAAAAGTCAGTTGGGTGTCTGTTTTTCCCCCCTATTAAAACAGTTGAATATCCCTCATTGTTTTCATATTGATACAGCCTCAGAGCATATCAACTCAGCAATGTGTGCTGCTCCAGTCCCACGATAATGCCCCCACGAACTCTTCAACTCTGGGACTCACCTCACCAGCATTATTTTAATAACCCAGCCCCCGTAATGACCTGCATAACGGCCGACCTATCATGTGATCGCTGGGCCGGCCATACAGACAGCATGATGCACCAATATATCTGCAGATTTATTGGGCATCAGCTGTGCAGCATGGCCGACAACAAATGTCTGTGAAAGATCCGTAAACAGCATATTGTCCGTTCCATTGAACGAATAATATATTGTCCAGCGTGTGCCCAGCTTCACTCTGATTCAACCCCATTGCATGTATGTGTGTATATATGTGTATATATATATATATATATATATAAATAATATGTGTGTGTTTAATATCCATTGGCTATGACATTAGATCCATTTAATTGTGTTTCGAAATACTTACATTTCAAATGCCTGTAAGCAGTAAGGAAAGGTTTTAGCTTGCGAACAGAAAAGAAGCAAGATTTCAAGTGAGATTTCCCTTTTCTTATATACTATAGTGTGTTAGCCTTTGTGGTATCCCAAGTGTCTCAAAGTACAGGTACTGTAAGATGGCTATCACTGCATAGATTATTATTAAAATGGTTGTTAATATTGTAAGGGCTATTAGGTTGGGAATGAAAAAGTCCTGGCATACTGTAACAGCAACAAGAAGGTTAAAAAAACAAAATAAGGGATTATATATGTATGTATATATATATATATATATACACACACCGTATATATATAATAATTACAGTATATAGTAATAATAATATAAAACTGTGTGCTTGATAGAGCGTAATTGGTTAATTGGTATTGGCTATCAAGATGTATTCAGAAGGAGCATGAAAATGAGAGATTTCAGATTACATAGAGTACATTATGAAAATGAAGGTTATTTGCAAATTACAACTTGGCTAATTATCAATTGCAGCACCTACTGAATTTTTGCTAGATTATTTCCTCCATACTTTTATATTGTACTGTGAAAACATAGACTGGCCTGTATACAGCATAATCATGTGCATCATTGTTAAATTGATTACTATTCTCATAGGAGTTTATACAACATAATGAACTCATTTCTTTTGTAACCGCTTTTTTTTTTGTTGCTTTTTTTTTTATAGTGATTTAGACCAAGCTGCTGAAGCTGCCATTGAGCGTAAAAATGAAAATGAAATGAACACAGTCCTGTCAAAATGTACTTCAGTCACTGATGCCTTTGTAGCTGAGAAGATTGAACGGGCTAAAGCACAACTACTTAAAAAATAATGTTTTCTATGGGGGCAATTTAGTTTTTTGTTAAAGCGCAGTAATTAATGGGCACCCATTGTTCCAATTTAATTGTTTTGGGCATCCCTTAATTATCACGCACAATTAGTGTTTAGCCACGTAAAATGGCTAAACATGCTAAACTAACGGGCACGATGGGGAAAAGTGCTGTTTGGACGCCCAAACAGCCGACTTCTCGCCCATTTCAGCTCGCCACCTCCAGAGCTGAGATGTGACTGCTGTGGCTAATGTGCGTCTGATCGGAGCAACAATTGATTAGCTTGGATAAATGCCCATTACTTTAGACAATATAGCAAACAATTGAATTGTCCCCTTTGTGTTATTTTCTGCTATTATATTACAGTGTTTGATAATTAAGTGCATGATAACTAGTTATACATGTTAAGAATTGCCATATTTTCTTCCAAGGTCTTTTTGTCCTCATACAAATATTGTGTCCATAAGGTGTTTTTATTAAAAACAATATAACACCACATTCGATGTACATCACTACAAAATGTATCTTAAAAGTTGATGCAGCTAAAAGTTAAGTGCAACCTAACAAGTTATTAAGGTGTCTGTTTATAGAGCCACCAGGATTTGTATAGAGAAGCACAATGGAGGCATTACTGACCCACTGCTTGCATACAACGACACATTAATCGGACACACATTGGGTGAACATTGACCTTCTGAGTAACCCTGTGCCTGGGTAGAGTAGGCAATGGAACTTAGACACCTGAGCCATGTTGACTGTGTACAGAATCACAGTTGCAGGCATTTATATGCACCCGAAACACAACACATCTACGTTTTAATAGCCAGCCCGTAACCGCCCACAAACTGTGCCTTGAATAAATTGGTAATTGTTTTTATTTTGTAAGCTGAGCCCACTGTACCACTTGTGGCTTTATTGTTATTTGCTATTGATAACCATGGTGCTTTACACTGTAATGTTATGGTACATTCATTGATTGACACAGAACAAAGTCAATGACACCAGTGTGTAAATAGACACATACAGAAAAACAAGTATGTAACTTGTAGTACACCATCTCCTGTATTCTATTAGGCCCTACAATTATGTTGTTTGACCTTACAGGTCAGGATATGTGCATTGTTAGTGTACCTGACATGGGGAAGATAAGTACACTTACCCCAATGCCCTCCTAACTCTCCCCCTCTCCCACGCGTGACTTCCTGCCTGCCGGCCCAGTACATGCTCCTTCGGGATCCCGGCAGTCAAGATTTCGGTACCGGGATGGTGCTACTTGTCTGGATGCCGGCGATGGCATTTTGATCAATGTTGGGATTCTGGTGTTGGTATTTAGGCTGGTGTTGGTATTTAGGCTACAGAGATTTTCCACAGACTGGAAAAAGCAGTAGTAATGCTGGCACCATGTTTCTACGAGTACATTATTTCCTAAAATGGGCATAACACGCCTGCATTTTTACCACCACTCTTTGTTACCTCCCCCAAACGGTCACTTCCTGTCCATCACTCTGTGTTAAAAATCACAGTTCGAGACATTTTCCACAGGGCTTTTTTAATGATACGACAGGCGTCAAGGCCAAAGGGGTTGCCATACTGTTTGCCTAACACATTAGATTAACTGATGTCTCAGAGACCCAAATTGGAGATGGGAGAGGGGTTATGGTTAAGTGCACTATTGCCCAACAAAAATTTACTTTTATCAATTTATACCTCCCTAACCAAGGCCAATCTCACTATCTTAAAAAATCACTTGAATCAATTGAGCAAAGTATAGAGGGGGTTCTTGTTCTTGGAGGTGACTTTAATTGGGCTCTGGAACCTCTATTGCACTCCACTACCCATTCTCCAAGAAACTTCTTGAAGGAGTCCAGAAGGTTCAAATTGATTTGACAAGATTTTCAATTAATTTACACCTGGCGCTTGCTTCACCCAGTGGACGGGGACTATACCTTTTTCTCTTACGTCCTAGAGGATACTGGGGTCCACATTAGTATCATGGGGTATAGACGGGTCCACTAGGAGCCATGGGCACTTTAAGAAATCAATAGTGTGGGCTGGCTCTTCCCTCCATGCTCCTCCTACCAGACTCAGTTTAGAAAATGTGCCTGGAGGAGCCGGTCACGCTTTGGAGAGCTCCTGCAGAGTTTTCTACTTTTATTTTCAATGTTTGTTATTTTCAGTCATGGCTGTTTAGGCAACAGCCTGACTGCTTTGTGGGACTTAGGGAGGAGAACGGCCCAACTTCCTGAGAGTTAATGGTCCCGTTTCTCTGCTGACTGGACACTGAGCTCCTGAGGGAGCTATTCGCAAGCCACACCATGGTGCAGCATACCCTTCTGCCGCAAGCCGCCACCCCCTAACAGAGCCTGAAGATTGAAGAGTGGTGAGTACAGCGCCAGTGTCCCGGTTAGCGGGTCGCCAGTGGGAATGGTGGCACTAGGGTAGGAGCACACCTCTGAGTGCAGGCTGCGCTCTAGGGAGGCTCAGAAGGACACACGCTGCTGTGGGTCCCGCTGTGAGGGGAGCGCTGGGCCACCCAAGATACCCACACTGGCCAAACACTGCTAACAAGTGTTTCTACACTTAGTTAGATAAAAATTACCTCAGGGCCAGTATAAAATAATGCGGGAAGCCGCGCACCATTACAAGGGGCGGGACTTCCCACTGAGCGGTTCCAGCGGCTCTCCAGCGCCATTTTCCTCTGCAACTCAGACAAGTAGCATTAGACAGGGACGCACAGATCCTATAACAGAACCTCTACAACACACAACTATCTAACAGGTGTTTTAACCCTTGGCTGGGCATTATATTACCTCAGGCCAGTATAATAAATGCGGGAAGCCGCGCACCATTACAGGGGGTGGGGCTTCACTCAGAGCGGATCCTACAGCTCTCCCGCACCATTTTCCCTCTGCAGCTCATACAGGCAGCATTCACAGGGAAGCGCAGCTCCACAAGGACTCCAAGTCTCCTCAGCGGTACCGGGTGTCTTGGGGAGGGGGGGAGCAGTGTTAATATAAGCACTACTCCGGTGCTTCGTTATTGCGACCCAGCTTAGTTTTTTCTACTGCTAAAGGGGCACTGTGTGGCTGGCTCTGAATTCTGTGTCTCTCTGAGACCCTGCCTACATATACTGTGTTTTCACCTATGTGTGTGTGTGTGTGTGTAGGTGTCCCTTTACAATCATGTCCAGGGACTGTGTTTCTTGTACAGCTGAATGTCTCTCATCCCCTGGGGACTCACTACCCTGAATTCAGGATAGTGTTTACTCCCAGTCCGGTGGGGCAGAGCCCCCATGGTTGGCTTCCATTAAAGGGATGATTCAAATATTTCAACTATGCTAATAATGAAAAGGAAACAATTCTTGCGGCAGTCTATGGAAGACCTGATACATAGAGATTCAGCTCCCATGCATCCCAGGCTCTCGCCATTTGCCCACAAAAAGGTACTCTGGCCCAAATCTTGCAGGGTGATACGGATCCTGATACATCATATCCTGAGGAGGGTGAAGCGGATACGAGTGGGGGGATGCCGTCCTGTCATAGGGAATACAGGCCTTCATTGAGGCTATCAGAACTGTCCTACATATTCCTGACAAGACAGATGAGATTGAAGAGGAATCTTATTTTAATACTAAAAAATCATTGACTACCTTCCCCGCTTCAAAGGAATTAAATGCCCTTTTTGAAGAAATGTGGTTAAACCCTGATTAAAGTTTCAGATACCTAAGAGATTGGTTTCTTCCTTTCACTTTCCTGCAGAGGATAGGAAGAAATGGGAAAACCCACCGATTGTGGAAGCATCTGTGTCCAGGTTGTCGCGTAAGATAGTCTTACCGGTTCCCGGGGCTGCGTCCTTAAAAGACGCCACTGACCGCAAGCTTGAGACCACTCTCAAGTCTTTATACACATCGGCTGGGGTGGCCCAGAGACCCACTATTTCTTGTGCATGGATCACTAAGGCCATTGCTAAATGGTCAGGTAATCTAATTGAAGGTTTAGATTCCTTAACCAGGGACAATATTGTTTTACTCCTGCAGCATATTCAGGATTCTGCTAACTTTATGGTGGAGTCCATCAAAGTAATTGGTCTACTCAACGCACGCACCTCTGCCATGGCAGTGTCAGCATGCAGGGGCTTGTGGCTACGCCAGTGGACTGTGGATGCGGATTCCAGGAATGGCGTGGAAAGCCTACCATTCACGGGTGCGGCTGTTTGGAGATGAACTGGATATGTGGATGTCCAAGGCTACGGTGGGTAAGTCTACATACCTTCCTTCCGCAGCAACACCAGCTATGAAAACCTACTCTGCTCCAACTCTGCAGTCCTTTCAGACAGCAAACTTTAAAGGCAAATCCAAGGGTTCTTCTACAACCTTCAAAGGGACTAGAGGTAAACCCAGAAAACCCGCTGCTGCAGTTTCTCAGGAACAGGCTTCCGGGTCTGCTTCCTCCAAGCCCTCAGCATGACGGCACACACTGCCTGGAAGACAGGCAGGTGGGAGCCAGGTTGCGTTATTTCAGTCACATTTGGGTAACATCATGCCAAGATTCCTGGGTAAAAGATCTTATCACACAGGGTTACAGACTGGAGTTTCAGGAACCCCCGCCTCTCAGATTCTTCAAATCAGGCTTACCAACTTCTCCATAAGCAAGTTTGACCTTACAGGCAGCAATTCAGAAACTGGTACAGGACCAGGTCATTGTTCCAGTTCCAATTCACCTACAATACAAAGGATTTTATTCCAGCCTATTTGTGGTACCGAAACCGGATGATTCGGTAAGGCCCATATTGAACCTCAAGTCACTGAACCTGTATTTAAGGGTGTTCAAATTCAAGATGGAGTCTCTGAGAGCGGTGATATTGAGTCTGGAGGAAGGGGAATTCCTGGTGTCTCTGGATATCAAGAATGCGTACCTTCATGTTTTGATTTGGCCACCTCGTCAGGCTTATCTAAGGTTTGCATTGCAGGACTATCACTACCAGTTCCTGGCCTGCCATTTGGCCTCTCTATGGCACACAGGGTGTTTACTAAGATAATGACAGAGATGATGTTTCTCCTCCGCATGCAGGGGGTGAACATTATACCATACCTGGACAAACTGCTGATCAAGGCACCGTCCAGAGAGAAGTTGTTGCACAGCATTGCCCTGTCGACTCGCCTACTACAGGATCATGGGTGGATTCTGAACCTGCCGAAATCTCCCCTGGACCCAACAAGGAGACTTCCGTTCTTGGGAATGATACTGGATACAGAGGCACAGAAGGTGTTTCTTCCGATGGAAAAGGCATTGGTGATCCAGTCAATGGTGTGGGACGTCCTGAAACCGTCCCGAATATCAGTGCATCTTTGCATCCGCCTCCTAGGAAAGATGGTAGCCTCTTACGAGTCACTACAGTATGGAAGATTTCACGCAAGACCCTTCCAGCTGGATCTGTTGGACAAGTGGTTCGGATCGCATCTTCATATGCACCAGAGGATACGTATGTCACCAAAAGCCAGGATCTCCCTACTGTGGTGGCTTCAGATGTCTCACCTGACTGAGGGTCACCGGTTCGGGATTTGAAATTGGATTTTGTTAACTACAGACGCAAGCTTTAGAGGTTGAGGAGCAGTCACCCAAGGGGAGCAGTTCCAAGGAATATGGTCAAGTTAGGAGGCCGTTCTTCCGATCAACATTCTGGAACTAAGGGCCATATATAACACCCTTCTTCAGGCATCACATCTTCTTCAAGATCAAGCCATTCAGGTTCAGTCGGACAATGTGACGGCTGTAACGTACATAAACCGACAGGGAGGAATGAAGAGCAGAGCTGCGATGTCAGAGGTAACAAAAAATTCTCCTCTGGGCAGAAAGACACGCGGTGGTGCTGTCGGCAATTTTCATTCCAGGAGTAGACAACTGGGAAGCAGACTTCCTCAGCAGGCACGACCTCCACCCAGGAGAGTGGCACCTTCACCCACAGGTGTTTGTGGAATTCCACCCTGACGTGTTAAGGACTCAGAGCTGATGGCCTCTCATCTCAACGAGAAGCTAAAGCACTATTCCAGGTCAAGGGACCCACAAGCTGTGGCGGTGGATGCTCTGGTGACTCCATAGCTTTACCAGATGGTTTACATGTTCCTACCTCTTCCACTGATCCCAAGAATTCTCAAAAGAATAAAAAGGGAAAAGGTTGAAGAGATTCTCATTGCTCCAGATTGGTCAAGAAGGGCCTGGTACGCGCATCTCCTAGGGTTGCTCCTGGAGGACCCATGGCCTCTACCTCTGCGAGAGGATCTTCTGCAGCAGGGGCCGTTTGTCTATCAAGACTTACCGCAGCTATGTTTGATGGCATGGAAGTTGAACGTCAGGTTTTAGCCCGGAAGGGTATTCCGAACAAGGTTATTCCTTCTTTGATCCAGGCTAGGAAAGGGGTAACGTCTAAATTACCACCAGATTTGGAAAAATATGCCTTGTGGTGTGATGCCCAAATCCATTTCCAAATCCGTTTGGGCTCCTTGAAAGTCCAGATTTTGGACTTGTCTATTTTCTTCCAGAAACAGTTGGCTTCTCTTCCTGAGGTTCAGAAGTTCTTGAAAGGTGTTCTGCACATCCAACCACCCTTTGTGCCTCCCACGGTCCCCTGGGATCTTAACTTGGTATTACGGTTTCTGCAATCAGACTGGTTTGAACCTTTACAGGAAGTGGATCTTAAGTTTCTTACGTGGAAGACTGTTACACTGTTGGCCTTGGCTTCCGCAAGACACGTGTCCGAACTGGGGTTGTTGTCTCACAAAAGACCCTATTTGTTTTTTTATGAAGATAGAGATGAACTCAGAACTCATCAGCAATTTCTTCCTAAGGTGGTGTCTGCATTTCCTATCAACCAACCTATTGTGGTTCCGGTGTTTACTGACACCTCTGCTACCTCTAAATCACTGGATGTGATGAGGGCATTGAGGATTACGTGAAGAGGACAGCTCGTCACAGAAAATCTGACTCGCTGTTTGTTCTCTATGATCCCAAGAAAATTGGGTGTCCTGCTTCAAAGCAGTCTATTGCTAGCTGAATCAGACTTACTATCCAGCAGGCTTATTCATCAGCAGGATTGCCGGTTCCGAAAGTACAGGCCCACTCTACTGGGTCTGTGGGTTCTTCCTGGGCAGCTGCCCGAGGTGTCTCGGCTTTACAGCTCTGCCGAGCAGCTACTTGGTCAGGATGGAACACGTTTGCCAAGTTCTACACTTTGGCCTCTGAGGACCTTTAGTTTGGTCAAACAGTTCTGCAGAAACCTCAACACTCTCCCACCCGATTTGGGAGCTTTGGTACATCCCCATGGTACAGCACAATGTCACATACACGTTATTTATCTCCTATTACTCTTTAGCTCTACTAATTTAATTCTATGTGGGGATCTTTATCTAATATCGCACCCCTACCTGTCTAACAAACCTCATTCCTGTGTGCCAGCCCCCACTCTCCCTAAATTGGCACTGCAACCAACTGAGAAGATGTTCTCCTGTCTCTCTTCTGCTCATTAGTCTGTATCCAGGATAGATTCTATTGCAATTTCACACTCATTGCTTCCACTTGTTCTAGCTTCGGGAATGGAATCGATAGTGATATCTGATCATGCTTTTGTTTGGATAACTCTCAAACCCAAAATGAAAAGTCCACTCATAAAACATGGAGGTATCAGGCACACCTGAATAATTATCCTAACTTTAGGTCACTTATTAACAGTACTTGGGATAATTATCATGAGGCCAGTAAGTCACCCATATGTTTTATTATTACGCAAACTAGAACCATATACCTAGAAATAATGACACAGACAACTGTATATATTGGAAAAAATGGAGGTCACAGCCAGATTTATTTAATTCGAATCAGAATTGAAAATATTAATCACCAGTGGCGAAAAAGCAGTGCCAACTCGGCCATGGCTTAAAACTTTTGAATCTTTAAACAAATGGGGTGGAGTTTCCGCCCCTTGCGCAATCCGTCCTGGGTAATACCATCTCCCCTCAATTAGCACACTGCTGGTCCCTCCTTAAGATGGTGACCTGGTCCTCCCCTGAGGTAGTGACCGAATCGCCCTTTATCAAAGGGGAAATGCTAGCCAAGCTCTGCTGCGCTAAATTGAGCAGCCGAGTAGCACTGCTTTCCGCCCGCTGCGCCGCGCACTTGCTGGAATAATATAGTTTATTATTCCAGCGTGAATCTTCAAAAGGAAAAAAACAAACTTTAAACAAATTTAATTTGCCGGGTGGGTGGGTGGGATCACAAAATGGTAAGAGGAATTTGAATTCCTCAGCCCACACTTAAATAAACTAATATACCCCGCTTACCTAAACCCTTCTTATTGGATAACTGTTTGATTGACAAAGTTCAATGACCTATCAACTATCAACACAAAAACCAGATCCATCTAGCTTAGCTACATAAACAGGGTGCTTATATTAACTCTATCCTATACAGTCTCTCGTTCCTTTTAAGTAACCCATATGTTTTATTATTATGCAAACTAGAACCATATACCTAGAAATAATGACACAGACAACTGTATAAATTGGAAAAAATGGAGGTCACAGCCATATTTATTTAATTCGAATCAGAATTGAAAATATTAATCACCGGTGGCGAAAAAGCAGTGCCAACTCGGTCATGGCTTAAAACTGTTGAATCTTTAAACAAATGGGGTGGAGTTTCCATCCCTTGCGCAATCCGTCCTGGGTAGAACCATCTCTCCTTAATTAGCACAGTGCTGGTCCCTCCTTAAGATGGAGACCTGGTCCTCCCCTGAGGTAGTGACCAACTCGCCTTTTCTCAAAGGGGAAATGCTAGCCAAGCTCTGCTGCACTAAATTGAGCCACTGAATAGCACTGCTTTCCGCCAAGTTCAAAGGCTCCAGACTACGAAAACCGCCACCACAAACCTAATACCTCAAACCTCTTTTAAGCCCTTCAATAAAGCTGTGACAAATAACTCCAAACCACTCTCAGATAAATGCACTCTAAATACCTATATATATATATATAACATATGGAGGACGCTGGCAGGGGCTTTGGGAGTTGACAACTTCACCCTTTCAGCTGCGCTCTCAGAATAAGTGAATGACAGCTGCATGCACGGGATGCCCCCAGAGGAGGGTACGGATCACAGTTGCCAGCACTGGAATAGAGTACAAGTCCCGCATTGTATCCCAGATGGGACAGTCTCCAGTCTTCCCTGGATGAAAGGTTCTCAAACTCGGTCCTCAGGACCCCACACAGTGCATGTTTTGCAGGTCTCCTCACAGAATCGCAAGTGAAATAATTAGCTCCACCTGTGTACCTTTTAAAATGTGTCAGTGAGTAATTAATACACCTGTGCACCTGCTGGGTTACCTGCAAAACATGCACTGTGTGGGGTCCTGAGGACCGAGTTTGAGAACCTATGATCTGACCTATATAAATCTTCCTTCTCGTAACGTAAATCTGGGTGCTTAACTCTTCCCCTTAAACCAATGACATATCTGGAGGTCATGGCATTGAGTTTCCTTCTCACTTTATCTAAAGCCGCTCCCCCTTGGGTGCCCCTCCAAAAGCTACGCGGTACCACTTCCGACCAGACAACCTTAACCAAAGGCCAATGCTCCGTGATTAGCTGAAAATCCTTTTTTATAGCGTTAATAAGCTCTATACCCTTACACGTACCTAAATCATTGCCACCTAAATGTATCAACAAACAATCAGGGGCACCCCACTTTTCTTCAAAGTCCCAGAGCACGCTCAATAAGTTGCTCCATCTCATTCCCCTTAAACCTGTCCACATCACTTCACAGGGTAACAACTTGGACATCCTGTGCCTACTGGCCCAATAAACATAGGAGTGACCCACAATCCACACCCGGCTTGATAATGTCAAAAAACCTGTAGAAAAAAACAGCAAAACAAAGAAAATTTTATTTAATATTACTATAATTTAACAAACTGCTAAATAAAACAGGGAAGGATAAAAAAAACTTTGTTGTTTAGGCGACCCAGATTGAGGTGAACACCACCAAACCTCAAAAATTTTGTGAGGAAAAAGGTGAAAAGAACTCCAATCCCCCTTTAACGGCGGGTGGCTTATGGCCCTGAGATTCCCAAACAACAAACTCGCAGGACTCCTACTATGCATGCAACTTATCGCTCCTAATATATCCCCTGTAAGCCTCTGACTTCCACCACCCAAATCTTTTAATCTCTTCGCTGTAAGAACCTTTCGATGCCGCGCAAGTCGCTGCGCCTATCCTAAAAGAATGGGTCCCATAACACTTCAGCGGATGGTCCAACACTATCAAACACTTATTGAAAACACTTGAAAATTGAAATTTAGATAAAGGATTAAGATCCTTATGAATCAACAATTGCCCCCCCCCCCCCTCCCCTTTCGGACGAATCCGGCCATAAGCCTCTGCTAATCTTACTGGGCAAATGCTCGGCTCCGTACGCATAGGAACAGAAATCCATTTACCTCTCCCCAGTTGATCCGTTTTGGAACAGTGTATTTTAATAAGCAGCTTATTATCCTTAAACACTACATTATTCAATAATATACCTGAATCCACTGAACTTTAGCTTTTCGCCACTAACTCACCTAATCTTAAAGCGCCGAAAAACCTACAGCAAATGCTAAACTGAAAAGGGCCACTTCAAAATCCCCTAATGCAATACCTGAAACGGCGATAATTAAACCCTTCAACAACTCAATGTCGATTGGCCTATGTGCGTCGCTTACATTTGCTTGTTCCTTAACCCAACCACTCAAAGCCTTTGATAAAAGACTTAGTTGGGTTGATCAACCCTTCTAAATATGAATAATATGAAATTCCTGCTAAAGCACCTGTAACTGTCCCCTCTGACACGGCCTTTTGGCTGTTAACACACTCCACTGCATCAATATCTCACTACAAGAGGTCCTTACTTTGTCATCTAAGTAATGCAGCACAAGCTATTATCCCCACGTTGTGGCGATCCCCTACTCCGCCTACACGGAGACTCTGGTTCTCCAGAATTGACTATTATATGAATATGGATGATATCCTTTTGTCCTCCAGAGATAAGTTAACTGATTTTATAGCTATCTGGCTTCCCTGGCTTGAATATAAAACATCGGCAGCCTATAAAGATTATACTTACGATACGAGAGAGGTGATTTCAGTAAATGTTTCACATGCAGGTTAAGTATAGCTACTTATATTATGTGTTTTTTTGGTCTAGGTCATCCTTTCTTTCCCTCTTTATTCTTTCTACCTTTCTCTCTACCCTTTCTTGTTTCATTTAGCCTCCAACTCCTTAGAAATACATTCACTGTTACATGGCAACAAGTGAGACTTGGGTGTCAGCGTCCGGGGTCTTACCTGGACACCGGGGCCGTGGGGTCTGCCGTGTGGGCAGCTGGTGACAAGCAGCGGAGGAGGGCTGCTGCAGCGGGTTCGCGGATGTGGTGGGTCCGCTCGTGGTGGCGGGATGCTGCTGCAGCGGATCTCACTGAATGCAGTTGCTGGGAGGACAAGGGAGTGTCTAAGCACCAGCAAGAAAATCTGCCTTACAGGGAGCCGCCATGTTGGAGACCAATTCTGAGCAATGGTGCAAGCTTCCTGTTGTATCCAGCCAATCCAGGGAGACCTTTCCTTATAAAAAAGGGCTGGTTTATGACAGGGGCTCCAGTGCTTCAAGTTACTACCAAGGTGTAGGTGCTATAGCTCTGTGCTCCCAGGATTCTTTCCGTGTCCTGGTTACTCCCTGGATCTGCTCTGCCGTCATTTATTTGTTGCTGCAGCCTGCCGTTTCTAACCTACTGTAGCTTGTGAGAGCGCTCCTGGGAACCCCGACCCAGTAAGGGTCTCAGGTCATGGACAGTCCCGTGCTCTTCAGTCTCGTCTTTCAAACCACAGTCCACAAGTCCGCAGTTCAGCCTTGTCTTTCAAGCCACAGTTCACCAGTGTGCAGTTCTTTATCCTCAGCCTCGTCATTCTAACCACAGTCCACAAGTCCACAGTTCAGCCTCGTCTTTCAAAGCCACAACCTACTAGTCAACAGTTTTGTTTTCAGTCTTGTTATCTGTTAAATTACTACAACCCATCTCCTAGTCCTGCCTACTTTCTCCATTGGTCTCGTGGCCCATGAGAAGGAACTATATCCAGCCCCCTCGTCGTCTTCATCCGCAGGCAATCACTTCCTCTGGCAAATCTCAGTTGCCGGATCCTCAAACTCAGCCAAGCGTAACAGTAAGCACTGGCCCAATGGATCCCACGGGTGATCAGGCTTCAGGAGGTGATTCCACGGCGGACATTTTGTCATGATTGAGTAAGCAGGATGCCACCCAATCTCAAATCGTGCAGTTCATGCAGAATATGTCTGATCGCCTCGACTCCCTGTGTAGCCATGGCAGCACCCCAAGCATCTATGGCCACTCCCACAGTAGCGCCTCCGGCTTCAATTTCTCCTGTGCCAGTTCCACTTCCTCAGTTGCATTTGCCATCACCCAGTAAATTTGATTGGAAATCCGAAACAATGTCGCGGATTTCTCAACCAGTGCGAAATTCAGTTTGAGTTGCAGTCAGCTAATTTCCCATCAGCACGAACCAAGATAGCCTACATAATTTCTCGTCTTACTGGGCAAGCGTTGGAATGGGCTTCACCGTTGTGGGAGAGAGCGGATTCCATCCTTTCAAATCATTCAGTTTGTAGCCACGTTTCGTAAAATCTTTGATGAGCCAGACAGGACCTCCGCCGCTTCATTGGAGATTCTGCGTCTGCGTCAGGGCACACGTACTGTCAGTCAGTACGTGATCCAATTCCGCACCCTCTCCTCAGAACTAAACTGGAATGAAGAAAGCCTCATTGCAGTCTCTCCGATAAGATCAAGGATGACCTGGCGACTCAGGACGTACCAGACAAGTTGGATAAGCTAATTTCCTTGTGTAATAAATTAGATCTGAGGTACAGAGAACGCTGTCTGGAGAGAGTGAGGTCGGATCGTCCCAAGCCTAGAGTCAACCAGCCTCCTTGACTGCCATCTCCAACTACAGAGGACCCCATGCAAATCAATCGTTCCCGTCTCTCCAACAAAGAGCGCCAGATACGGCGACAAGGGAACTTATGCGTGTATTGCGGCGCTTCCGATCATTTTGTTAAATCCTGCAATCAACGTCCGGGAAACGCCCGCTCCTAGCTTATGCCGGAGAGGTTAAGTTAGTAGAGTCCCCAGAATTACTAACCAAGAAAGAGTCTGTTTTGTTAACTCACCTGGAGCTCACTTCTTCCTTCCTTCTCATCCCTGCACTACTCGACTCCTGAGCCTCTGAAAGCTTCATTACATCAGCTCTGGTTAAACGATCTGGAATACAAACGGTCCGTTTGGATCGTACTATTTCTGTTACTGCGGTGGATGGAAGTCATATTCCTGAGGGGATTATTTCTTTTCATACTGTATCCCTCAAAATGAAGGTCGGAGCTCTTCATTCGGAAAACATCTCTTTCCTTGTAATTCCTAAAGCCTCTCATGAACTGATCCTAGGATTCCCATGGTTTCTAAGACACAATCCTCGCATAGATTGGCAAACTATGGAAGTGCTCTCATTGGGGAAAAGTTGTTTCCAGAGTTGTCTATCCACGGTAAAACCCCTCTGTTCCTCCAGTCCCTCCAGCCTTCCTATGGAATACCAGGCCTTCCGGGATGTCTTCAGTAAACATGAGGCTGACACCTTGCCTCTGCATCGAAGTTGGGACTGTCCCATTGATCTGGTACCGGGCAAAACTCCACCCCGGGGTCGAACTT
This sequence comes from Pseudophryne corroboree, assembly GCF_028390025.1. Classification (NCBI taxonomy): domain Eukaryota; kingdom Metazoa; phylum Chordata; class Amphibia; order Anura; family Myobatrachidae; genus Pseudophryne; species Pseudophryne corroboree. The sequence goes on from NC_086450.1 coordinate 260,989,477, forward strand.
ACCCCCTCTCACTCCCTGAGACGCAAGCAATGTCTGAGTATATCCGGGAGAATTTGGATAAGGGTTTCATCCGGTCTTCCACCTCTCCAGCCGGGGCAAGTTTCTTTTTCGTCAAGAAGAAGGACGGGGGTCTGCGGCCCTGTATTGAGTATAGAGGTCTCAATGAGATAACAATTAAGAACAGATATCCGTTGCCTTTGATCCTGGAACTATTCTTCCGAGTTAAAGGGGCTACTGTATTCTCCAAATTGGACTTACGGGGGGCCTACAATTTGATACGTATTCGCTCGGGAGATGAATAGAAGACAGCGTTTAATACCCGCGATGGGCATTACGAATACCTGGTAATGCCCTTCGGTTTGTGTAATGCTCCAGCAGTTCTTCAAGAATTTGTTAATGAGATTTTCAGATACCTCCTCTATGATTGCTTGGTGGTATATTTGGATGACATTCACATCTTCTCTAGGGATATGAAGACCCATCGAGAACAAGTTAAAGAGGTTCTGACCCGTTTAAGAAGGAATCAGTTATTTTGCAAACTAGAGAAGTGTACTTTTGAAGTATCTGCGTTTCCATTCCTCGGTTACATCCTCTCAGGACAGAAGTTACAGATGGATCCCGCTAAAGTCCAGGCGATCCAGGATTGGAAGATGGGCTCTCTTCTTTACCCGTTTCAGGTTTAAACTCAGTTACCGACCAGGTTCTCTCAACAAAAAAGAGGACGCGCTTTCTCGTTCTCTAAGTTCTGAAGAACCCACTGATCATTCAAGGGAACAGTTTATCTTGGAACCTACCTCTTTCTCAGTGACTCGCACGTCTCCACTTCCCCCACCTGGAAGAACTTTCGTCGCTCCGAATCTTCGAAAGAGACTCCTTACATTGGCTCATACCTCTCCCTTTATGGACCATGCAGGTGGTCACAAAACTTTCAATTTCATTCATACTGGTGGCCTCATCTCAAAACTAATGTTCAAGAATTCATAGCTGCTTGTCCGAAGTGTGCCCAACATAAAAGTCCTAAAGGTTCTCCATCTGGTTTACTCCACCCACTACCTGTGCTGCAAAGACCATGGACACATATCTCTATGAATTTTATTACCGATTTACTTGTTTCTGGCGGACGAAATACCATTTGGGTCATAGTTGATCGGTTCTCTAAGATGACGCACTTTGTTCCTCTTTCTGGTCTTCCATCTGCATCCCAGTTGGCAAAGCTGTTTGTAGCAGAGATCTTCCGTCTTCATGGTCTACCGCAGGACATTGTGTCAGATAGAGGTCCTCAGTTTGTGGCCAAGTTTTGGAGGTCCCTATGTTCTGCCCTTAGTGTGAAACTGAACTTCTCAGCATATCATCCCCAAACAGATGGCCAAACAGAAAGAGTGAACCAAGACCTGGAAATTTTCTTACATTTATTTATGTCTTCTTCTCAGGACAACTGGCTGGACTATCTTCCATTTGCTGAATTTGCCCATAACAACCTCTACCATTCTGCTACTAAATCTTCTCCATTCTACATAAATTACGGTTACCATCCAAGAGTTCCTGACTTTCAACTTTTACCTACGCTTGAGGTTCCTGCCACAGAGTTAGCACTGTGACAGTACACCAAAACTTGGATGCAAGTTCACGAGGCTTTGCTTAGGACATCCAAGAGATATAAAACGTATGCGGATTTTAAACGAAAAGCTGTACCGAACCTCAAAGTGGGAGATCGAGTTTGGGTTTCCACACGTAACCTGAGGCTGAAGGTACCTACTAAGAAGTTTGCTCCCAGGTTTATTGGGCCATATCCAATCGAGAGAGTATTAAATCCAGTGGCTTACAAGGTAAAGTTACCTCCTCATCTGAGAATCCCTAATGCGTTTCATATTTCTCTTTTAAAACCATTGGTGCTTAATCGATTCAGAGCTGCACTGCCTAAGACTCCCAAGATCCAGTCAGCGCAAAGGAGATGAATTTGAGATTCATAAGATCCTCGACTCCCGCAGACGGTATGGTCGCCTCCAATATTTTATTGATTGGAAGGGGTGCGGCGGAGGGCTGCTGTGATGGGTCCGCTTGCGGCGGGTAGGCGGCTGTGGTGGGTCCGCTCGCGGTGGCGGGGATGCTGCTGCAGTGCATTTCACTGAATGCAGTTGCTGGGAGGCCAGGGACAAGGGAGTGTCTAAGCACCAGCAAGAATGTCTGCCTTACAGGGAGCCGCCATGTTGGAGACCAATTCTGAGCAATGGTGCAGGCTTCCTGTTGCATCCAGCCAATCCAGGGAGATCTCTCCTTATAAAAAGGGGCTGGTTTATGACATGGGTGCCAGTGGTTCAAGTTACTACCAAGGTGTAGGTGCTATAGCTCTGTGCTCCCAGGATTCCTTCCGTGTCCTGGCTACTCCCTGGCTCTGCTGTCGTTTATTTGTTGCCGCATCCCTGCCGTTTCTAACCTACTGCCACTTGTGAGAGCGCTCCTGGGAACCCCGACCCAGTAAGGGTCTCAGGTCACGGACAGTCCTCGTGCTTTTCAGACTCGTCTTTCAAACCACAGTCCACAAGTCCGCAGTTCAGCCTCATCTTTCAAACCACAGTCCACAAGTCCGCAGTTCAGCCTAGTCTTTCAAGCCACAGTTCACCAGTCCGCAGTTCTTTATCCTCAGCCTCGTCATTCTAACCACAGTCCACAAGTTTGCAGTTCAGCCTCATCTTTCAAGCCACAGTTCACCAGTCCGCAGTTCTTTATCCTCAGCCTCGTCATTCTAACCACAGTCCACAGTTCAGCCTCGTCTTTCAAAGCCACAACCTACTAGTCCGCAGTTCTTTGTCTTCAGTCTTGTTATCTGTTAAACTACTACTACCCGTCTCCTAGTCCTGCCTATGTTCTCCATTGGTCTCGTGTCCCATGAGAAGGAACTATATCCAGCCCCCTCGTCTACATCCGCAGGCAATCACTTCCTCGGGCAAATCTCAGTCGCCGGATCCTAAAACTCAGCCAAGCGTGACATTGGTTACTGTGGATATGTTCGCAGTTTATAACTTCTATATTGTCGAGTTTTTTATCTTAATGGAACAGTTTCCCTGATTACGTGTTGTGCCGATTGTTTTTTGTCATGTGAGATTTGTTTTTCCATTATGTATACGATTGTATTTCTTTTGTTCTCAATAAGTTTCACGTTGCCCCATGACCATAGGTGGAAATCTCTGATTCCATTGTCACATCCCAACTCTTTATTGCAAGTGATGGGGTTGGGGGAAAGCAGTAGGGAAGGACTTGTGAGAAAAAGGAACAGTGTAAAGCATGGGTCTTCAACCTGTGACCCTCCAGCTGCTGTGGAACTACACATCCCAGCATGCCCTGCTCCGTTTTAGCATGCCTTAATAGCAAAACTGTGGCAGGGCATGCTGGGATGTGCATTTCTGTGTAAGAAAAAACTATTTGTGTTCCCTAATGCACACTGAGTGAAAAATAATACTACATAATAATCAGATAATACGGAGATCTTAGTTGCGTATATCTGCAGATATAGGGTTAAGCCCCCAGGCCGATCGACAAGGCTTCTCCGTCACTGGGGGTCCCTAATACTAGGTATGGTTCCGGAGTGCAGGACCCCATCACGTCGGCACAGGTCGGCTACCCCAGGTCAGCACACAGGTGAGAATAAGGGAAAATAAGAAGCACAGAAGTGCTATGTAAGTGGTGTGATTAAAATAATACAAAAATATATACAAAGTGATAGGGAAAATCATAAGTGTTAATAAAGTGTTAGGGTGTGCCGTGCTGAAGCCGCCCAGCCATACCGACACGGGCCACCGCACCCCACACCCACCCCATAAATAATTACACATATGTCTGGGTTAAATTCCCAGTGTAAGGCCACATGATAGTGGCTCCTACAGCATCTGAGAGCCAGCTTACCTGGAGACACCCCTGACTTCTCCAATGGCACTCTGGAGTCAGCAATCCCTCCTAATGCTGACCCATCCATGCCTCTCTAAATACAATGCACATGTAATGTAAGCTGCTCAATCAGATTGTGATGTCACTCAGGTGCTAAAAGCATACCTCCCAACATGACCCTCTCCAGGAGGGACAGAATACTCTGTTCCTGGACTTACCTGGTAATGTATGATTGCCATCACCTGCGCTGAAACACCTTTCTTATCCACTAACCTGTTCAAAACAGGTGCCTGCAATCGTAAATTAAGAGGAAAGTCCAGGAGCAGAGCATTTTGTCCCTCCTGGAGAGGGTCATGTTGGGAGGTATGTAAAAGGGTCCTGCACCCCGGACCCATACCTAGTATTAGGGACCCCCAGTGACGGAGAAGCCTTGTCGATCGGCCTGGGGGCTTAACCCTATATCTGCAGATATACGCAACTAAGATCTCTGTATTATCTGATTATTATGTAGTATTATTTTTCACTCAGTGTGCATTAGGGAACACAAAATAGTTTTTTCTTACACAGAATTACCCCTCCCTTTTAGCACCTGAGTGACATCACAATCTGATTGAGCAGCTTACCATTATATGTGGGATGTGCATTTCCACAGCAGCTAGTATGGGTAGGAACTGATGTATGAAGTAAGTTGAACAAAAGGAAAACAGGAGACAGGTAGGTTGAGGAGAGTGGTTAGTGAACCAGACAGCAGGGGCAAAGAGCAGATCAGTTCTAAGTATCATTTGTTGGGTTGTCAGAAAAGGCTCTCTGACAATTCAGAGATGTGGCTCAACTCCACTTACAGCAGCAGAACATTTCATATCTGGCAAATTGCTGGAGACAGACCCAATAAGATGTGACTTATTAACTTGTGATTCTGATAGGCGCACCAACCATGTGCATTGCATTCTTGTAATTAAATACTGTGATAACAATCTAAAATAAAATATGAGCATTAAGTGCAGTCTTTTACCAGTGTTAAATCCCTTAGGTTTTACAGTGTTGCACTAGGTATTTCTCTGACGTCCTAGTGGATGCTGGGAACTCCGTAAGGACCATGGGGAATAGACGGCTCCACAGGAGACTGGGCACATCTAAAGAAAGATTTAGGACTATCTGGTGTGCACTGGCTCCTCCCCCTATGACCCTCCTCCAAGCCTCAGTTAGATTTCTGTGCCCGGCTGAGCTGGATGCACACTAGGGGCTCTCCTGAGCTCCTAGAAAGAAAGTATAATTTAGGTTTTTTATTTTACAGTGAGACCTGCTGGCAACAGGCTCACTGCACCGAGGGACTAAGGGGAGAAGAAGCGAACCTACCTAAGTGGTGGTAGCTTGGGCTTCTTAGGCTACTGGACACCATTAGCTCCAGAGGGATCGCACACAGGACCCGACCTCGTCGTCCGGAGCCGCGCCGCCGTCCCCCTTACAGAGCCAGAAGCAAGAAGGTCCGGAAAATCGGCGGCTGAAGACTTCTGTCTTCTCCAAGGTAGCGCACAGCACTGCAGCTGTGCGCCATTGCTCCTCATGCACACCACACACTTCGGTCACTGATGGGTGCAGGGCGATGGGGGGGGGCGCCCTGAGCAGCAATAAATAACACCTTGGCTGGCAAACTGACACCATATATAGCCCCAGAGGCTATATAGGTGTATATTAACCCCTGCCAGAAATATTAAAATAGCGGGAGAAAGCCCGCCGAAGGATCGCTCCCTGGCTCTCCCCTGCAGTCCTGCACTACAGAAAGGTTAAAAAAGAGAGGGGGGGGCACACATTTAGGCGCAGTATAATATATATATGCAGCTATATGGGGAAAACACTCTTTAATGGTGATATCCCTGTGGTATATAGCGCTCTGGTGTGTGCTGGCATACTCTCCCTCTGTTTCCCCAAAGGGCTTTGTGGGGTCCTGTCCTCTGTCAGAGCATTCCCTGTGTGTGTGCTGTGTGTCGGTACCGCTGTGTCGACATGTATGATGAGGAAAATGATGTGGAGGCAGAGCAAATGCCTGCAAATGTGTTGTCACCCCCTGAGGGGTCGACACCTGTGTGGATGGACTTATGGAAGGAATTACGTGACAGTGTTAGCTCCTTACATAAAAGGTTTGACGACATAGGACAGCCGGCTACTCAGCTTGTGACTGTTCCAGCGCCTCAAATGTCATCAGGGGCTTTAAAACGCCCGCTACCTCAGATGACAGACACAGATGTCGACACTGATACCGACTCCAGTATCGACGACGATGAGACTAGTGTACCCTCCAATAGGTCCACCCGTTACATGATTGAGGCAATGAAAAATGTATTACACATTTCTGATAGTACCCCAGGTACCACAAAAAAGGGTATTATGTTCGGTGAGAAAAAACTACCAGTAGTTTTTCCTGCATCTGAGGAATTAAATGAGGTGTGTGAGGAAGCCTGGACTTCCCCCGATAAGAAATTGATAATTTCTAAACGGTTATTGGCAGCGTACCCTTTCCCGCCAGAGGATAGGTCACGTTGGGAAACATCCCCTAGGGTAGATAAAGCGCTTACACGTTTATCAAAACAGGTGGCACTACCGTCTCCGGATACGGCCGCCCTAAAGGATCCTGCTGATAGAAGGCAGGAAGCTACCCTAAAAGCTATATATACACACACGGGCATTATATTGCGACCAGCGATTGCATCAGCATGGATGTGCAGTGCTGCTGCTGCGTGGTCAGATTCCCTGTCGGATAATATTGATACCCTGGATAGGGACAATATTTTGCTGAGGGGTGGAACTGTTGGGGATGGTCTTTCAGACCTCGTTTCCACAGCTACGGCTGGGAAATCGACATTTTGCCACAGGCTACCCCACAGCAAAAGAAAGCACCGTATTATCAAGTACAGTCCTTTCGGCCCCATAAACACAAGAGGGCTCGAGGCGCATCCTTTCTGCCGAGAGGCAAAGGTAGAGGGAAAAAGCTGCAGCATACAGCCAGTTCCCAAGAACAAAAGTCCTCCCCCGCGTCCGGTAAGTCCACAGCATGACGCTACGGGTACGGTGGGGGCCCGTCTCAGAAATTTCAGCACACAGTGGGCTCTCTCACAGGTGGATCCCTGGATCCTTCAAGTAGTATCTCAGGGGTACAGGCTGGAATTCGAGACGCCCCCCCCCCCCCCCCCGCCGTTTTCTAAAATCTGCCTTACCAGCAACTCCCTCTGTCAGGGAGGCAGTGTTGGTGGCTATCCAGAAACTGTATTCACAGCAAGTGATTGTCAAGGTACCCCTCCTTCAGCAAGGAAAGGGTTACTATTCCACAATGGTTGTGGTACCGAAACCGGACGGTTCGGTGAGGCCCATCTTAAATTTAAAATCCTTGAACACTTATATCAAAAGGTTCAAGTTCAAGATGGAATCGCTCAGGGCGGTTATTGCGAGCCTGGACGAGGGGGATTACATGGTCTCCCTGGACATCAAGGATGCGTACCTACATGTCCCCATTACCCCCCTCACCAGGAGTACCCCAGATTTGTGGTACAGGACTGTCACTATCAGTTCCAGAAGGGTCTTTACCAAGGTAATGGCCGAAATGATGATACTCCTTCGCAAGAAGGGAGTTTTAATTATCCCGTACTTGGACGATCTCCTGATAAAGGCGAGGTCCAAGGAACAGTTGGTAGTGGGGGTAGCACTTTCTCGGGAAGTGCTACAACAGCACGGCTGGATTCTCAATATTCCAAAGTCACAGCTGGTCCCGACGACACGTCTTCTGTTCCTGGGAATGATTCTGGACACAGACCAGAAAAAATGTGTTTCTTCCAGTGGAAAAAGCCGAGGAGTCGTCATCTCTAGTCAGAGACCTCCTAAAACCGGGACAGGTGTCGGTACATCAATGCACACGAGTCCTGGGAAAAATGGTAGCTTTGTACGAAGCAATTCCATTCGGAAGGTTCCACGCAAGGACTTTCCAGTGGGACCTGTTGGACAAATGGTCCGGGTCCCATCTCCAGATGCAACAGCGGATAACCCTGTCGGCAAGGACCAGGGTGTCGCTGCTGTGGTGGCTGCAGAGGGCTCATCTACTAGAGGGCCGCAGATTCGGAATACAGGACTGGGTCCTGGTGACCACGGATGCCAGCCTTCGGGGCTGGGGGACAGTCACACAGGGAAGAAATTTCCAAGGACTGTGGTCAAATCAGGAGATTTCGCTTCACATAAATATTCTGGAGCTAAGGGCCATTTACAATGCCCTAAGCCACGCAAGGCCCCTGCTTCAGAACCAGCCGGTACTGATCCAATCAGACAACATCACGGCGGTCGCCCATGTAAACAGACAGGGCGGCACAAGAAGCAGGAGGGCAATGGCAGAAGCCACAAGGATTCTCCGATGGGCGGAAAATCATGTGTTGGCACTGACAGCAGTGTTCATTCTGGGAGTGGACAACTGGGAAGCAGACTTCCTCAGCAGGCACGACCTCCACCCGGGAGAATGGGGACTTCATCCAGAAGTCTTCCAAATACTGGTAAACCGGTGGGAAAGACCACAGGTGGAATTGCGCCAGGTCAAGGGACCCTCAGGCGATCGCTGTGGCCGCTCTAGTAACACCGTGGGTGTACCAGTCGGTTTATGTGTTTCCTCCTCTGCCTCTCATTCCCAAGGTAATACGAAGGCGAGGAGTGAAAACTATACTCGTGGTTCCGGATTGGCCAAGAAGAGCTTGGTACCCGGAACTTCAAGAGAGGCTTTCAGAGGACCCTTGGCCTCTGCCGCTCAGACAGGACCTGCTGCAGCAGGGGCCCTGTCTGTTCCAAGACTTACCGCGGCTGCGTTTGACGGCATGGCGGTTGAACACCGGATCCTGAAGGAAAAGGGCATTCCGGAGGAAGTCATCCCTACCCTGATCAAAGCCAGGAAGGATGTCACCGCAAAACATTATCACCGCATTGGCGAAAATATGTTGCTTGGTGTGAGGCCAGGAAGTCCCCAACGGAGGAATTTCAACGGGGGCGATTCCTGCATTTCCTACAAGCAGGGGTGACGTTGGGACTCAAAATTGGGGTCCATTAAGGTCCAGATTTCGGCCCTGTCGATTTTCTTCCAGAAAGAACTGGCTTCCCTGCCTGAAGTTCAGACTTTTGTCAAGGGAGTTCTGCATATTCAGCCTCCTTTTGTGCCCCCAGTGGCACCTTGGGATCTCAATGTGGTTTTGGAGTTCCTGAAATCACATTGGTTTTAACCACTTAAGACTGTGGATGTGAAATATCTCACGTGGAAAGTGGTCATGCTGTTGGCCCTGGCTTCGGCCAGGCGTGTGTGAGAATTGGCGGCTTTGTCCTATAAAAGCCCTTATCTGATTTTCCATATGAATAGGGCAGAATTGAGGACTCGTCCTCAGTTTCTCCCGAAGGTGGTATCAGCGTTTCACTTGAACCAGCCTATTGTGGTGCCTGCGGCTGCTGGGAACTTGGAGGATTCCAAGTTACTGGACGTAGTCAGGGCCCTGAAAATGTATGTTTCCAGGACGGCTGGAGTCAGGGAAACTGACTCGCTGTTTATCCTGTATGCACCCAACAAACTGGGTGCTCCTGCTTCTAAGCAGACTATCGCGCGCTGGATTTGTAGCACTATTCAGCTGGCGCATTCTGCGGTGGGACTACCGCAGCCTAAATCTGTAAAAGCCCATTCCACAAGGAAGGTGGGCTCATCTTGGGCGGCTGCCCGAGGGGTCTCGTATTTACAACTTTGCCGAGCTGCTACTTGGTCAGGGGCAAACACGTTTGCAAAATTCTACAAATTTGATACCCTGGCTGAGGAGGACCTGGAGTTCTCTCATTCGGTGTTGCAGAGTCGTCCGCACTCTCCCGCCCGTTTGGGAGCTTTGGTATAATCCCCATGGTCCTTACGGAGTTCCCAGCATCCACTAGGACGTCAGAGAAAATAAGAATTTACTCACCGGTAATTCTATTTCTCGTAGTCCGTAGTGGATGCTGGGCGCCCATCCCAAGTGCGGATTGTCTGCAATACTTGTAACTAGTTATTGTTACACAAATCGGGTTATTATTGCGAGCCATCTGTTCAGAGGCTCCTTTTGTTATCATACTGTTAACCGGGGTTCCTATCCCGAGTTATACGTGTGATTGGTGTGGCTGGTATGAGTCTTACCCGGGATTCAAAATCCTTCCTTATTGTGTCAGCTCTTCCGGGCACAGTGTCCTAACTGAGGCTTGGAGGAGGGTCATAGGGGGAGGAGCCAGTGCACACCAGATAGTCCTAAATCTTTCTTTAGATGTGCCCAGTCTCCTGCGGAGCCGTCTATTCCCCATGGTCCTTACGGAGTTCCCAGCATCCACTACGGACTACAAGAAATAGAATTACCGGTGAGTAAATTCTTATTTTTTTTTATTCTTTCTCCATTACACATTTATGAAAAATGAAGGAATGCTTTTAAGATAAAGGAATAGATGTTTTAAACAACTCATCAAATAAAGCTGAGTACACACTAGGCGATTTCAGTCTAAAAAATAAATGATAAGGACATAAACGTCGTTATCATTAATTTTTATGCTTATATCGTCCAGTGTGTATGTGGGTATTATTGGTGAACGATGCACACTCCCACACATCGTTCAGCAATCAACAATATTGAGCTGACATGCAGCTCAACCCGTCAATGGGGTTCAATACGATATGCCGGCGGTCGGGCTCCCGGCGACCAGCATACCGGCGCCGGGAGCCCGACCGCCGGCTTACCGACAGTGTGGCGAGCGCAAATGAGCCCCTTGCGGGCTCGCTGCTCTCGCCACGCTACGCTATTTTATTCTCCCTCCAGGGGGGTCATGGACCCTCACGAGGGAGAATAAGTGTCGGTATGCCGGCTGTCGGGATCCCAGCGCCGGTATACTGTGCGCCGGGATCCCGTCAGTCGGCATACTGATAACCACCCCGTCAATGTCGGGCTGAGCTGCATGGCCAGGAATGCAGGCGGTGATGTCAGTGATAGTTATCGTTGAAGATAACGTGTGTACACGCTATATCGTAAGCTACTGTATGTGGGCATCTTGGAGATCATCCTTGGGACCACAAATTCACATACAAATCTGTCTTGCAACTAACTTTTACACACGTTTTATTATATCTATATCTATATATATATATATATCTATATATATATATATATATATATAAACAGACAATGGAAGCATGCAGCGGCACTCAGAGACTGATTCCAAAGATTAAAGGTGCAAAAATAGATGGTTTTAATCCATATAAATAGAAATAGAAACACAAAAGTGACCAAATACATATATACACATATATTCTTGATACCATATGATATACGTGGTGGCAATAGGGGCCAAAAACTCCTACGCTTGGAGAGTAGATGGATATTCCAGTTGGACGCATTGGCACCCAAAGGTCTTAATGAAAAATTGGGATTACAATGCTTTTTATGAGCCTCGCAGCCCTTGAAATATATTAATAAATTTCTGTGGTAACATAAGTTCTAAATTGAATAAAAGAGTTAGCACAAAGTGAGTTAAGTTATCATAAATAAGAGGTTAAGAACTACTTCTCTAAAAATAATGGAATAGTTCCTAGAAAGGTTTTTGCCCATAGTATCCTTTATGGTGCATAGCTATTTGACCAATGCTGCATTATATAAACAATTTTTTTTTTAAAAACAGATAAAGTGATATTTAAGTGTCATATTGGGGTGTTACCTTTTGCCTTTATGTATTAATATGAGTCACAAACAAGTTTGTCATTATGTTTTTAATTGTAGTAAGAACACGTACAGTTGCTATAGCAACCATACACAGAATTTCGTTTTCCGCTGGCGGACGCGACCCTATGACGTCACCGGTGCATCGAAGCAGCGTTGAGGCAGCACGAGCACCGGGACGGAAGCGGGAAGCAGACGCACAGCGGAATCGTCTCAGGTAATCACTGGGTTTGCACAGGGGGGAATATATTTGTATGTTTGCACATTATATTTGTTATCCTGACGACGGGACAGGTTCCCGAAACGCTGAAATAAAACACTGAATTTTCTACCAAAGAAAGACTGGGAGTGCCGCCATTCTTGCTACGCATATATACACACATATATATATATATATATATATACACACACACATACATATATACACATACATAGATAGATACTCCAGGAGGTGTGGCACTCCTGGGGGCTTGAATAATGACCATCATCACAGCCATGCATAAGGACGTTTCACTGCCTTATTCCGGCATTGTCATCAGGTCAGTGTAAACAAGTGTAATGTGCTCACCTTATAACGATCACTCAGGTGCCCAGGCGCCATTCTGGAAAGCGGATTACCCGTCCATCTCTGGCGGCGCATAATTAATTATGTCACCATCCGGTCCGTCAAAGAAGTGTGTCCCCGTCACCACATACTGCTAGACAGACAGAGAGCATATTATGAGCACTACACCTAAGCAGATAAACTACTACATACAGTAACAGACACAAAAATAAACATTCACATGGAGCAACACATAGTATGCAAATGCATACTGACATAGGCTGCAAAGTGTACGCATATAATACTACTACATGCATGCCCTAAATTACCATGCTGAGTAAAACAACCTATGAGGGCTAACATCTAGGTAATAACACATTACTATAGTTCTAAGGGGCTAGAGATATATATAACCACTGAAAGCTGACATATCTTAGTGGACCATTAAAGAAAACTACTAAGGCCGAGATGATCATTGAGGCCCTTAGGGTGTACTGTGTCTAGGCGGTGGATCCATCTGGACTCCAGCTGCAACAATTTACGGCCGTGATCACCCCCTCGAAGTGATTCAGGTACCTGGTCAATCACCCGGTACCTGAGGGATACTAATGAGTGGCGCGCTTGGCAAAAGTGCCTCGCCACAGGTTGGTCACTGTTACCTTTAGCAATGGCCATCTTGATCGTGGACCTGTGGGCTGCAATACGCTCCTGGAACATCCTTTCGGTTTTACCAATGTATGACAGCCCACAGGGACAGATCAGCTGGTGCACTACATACTGCTACAAGTAAACGTCTGATTGATATAGTAAGTGTCCTGTGTGGGCGTGTTGAAAAATTTGTTGCCCGGTATTAGGAACTGGCTGGTTGTGCAAGTACACCTAATACAGCCTAGCTTGTTACTTCTCAGTCTACCCGTATGTTTGTCGTAGTCTGTCACATCAGTTCTTACTAACATGTCTCGGAGGTTTCTCCTATGTGTGTAACATGGCATAAATGTAGTATTATGCAAGTTCAAGTCATTATCACTCTGAACAATGCACCATAACTGTTTAGAAATGGAATTAATACCACTACTTGCTGGGCTAAATTGGCCAACCCATGGGATCATGGGTTGTGTAGTACCAGATATAGGTGTCTTGGTTAGCAATGTAGCTCTATCAAGACTGAGAGCCTTTACTTTGGCGTCTGCCAGTAGATTAGAGGGATATCCTCTGGTGCTAAATTTGTCCAAAATCTCATTCATTTGTTGGTCTGCAAGTACTGAGTCAGATGTAATCCGCCTAATCCTAAATAGTTGGGAGTAAGGTAGCCCGCATTTGGTGGATTTAGCATGGAAACTGGCATAATGTAAAAGATTGTTATGATCCGTGGCCTTTGAGAATAATGAAGTACTGATGGCCCCATCCTTGATGGTCAGCTGAACATCCAAGTAATTAATAGATTCATGGATAATAGTATACGTAAGCTTAACTGGATGTTGTAGTTGATTGTGCCTATTAATGACGTCAATAAATGCAGATTCCATGCCCCTCCACAGTATCAGAAGGTCGTCTATATAACGACAGTAAAATGCAATGTTGGACGCTAGAGTAGGGTCCTCAAAGAAGATTGTATGCTTGTTATTGAACATGTATATGTTAGAGTACGTTGGGGCCACTGGGGACCCCATCGCACATCCAGTGTGCTGTAAATAAATATGACCATCATAAAGAAATAAATTCTTAGTCAAAATCATATGTAGCAAGTTGAGACAAAATTCTAATTGAGGGCCTTTGTAGTAAGGGTGGCCATCCAGAAATTGTTTAACTGCCGAAAATTCCACCATCATGGGGTATGATGGTGTATAGGCTCTGTATATTCACACTACACAACAAGATATCACAGTAAAATTTAGGCAAGCAATCCATTTTTCAAAGCAACGTACTGGTATCCAACAAAAATCTTAAATGTGCTTGGATACATGGCTGAAAAAAAGTGATCTAGGTACAGGGCTGCCAGTTGAAATAGCGACTTATTTGCAGAAATTATTGGCCTGCCCGGTGGTCGTATGAGCATTTTGTGGATCTTGGGTGTAGTGTAGAGTACAGGCATAACGGGGTGTGCAGGTAGCAATGCATCCTTAATCTGTTTGGAGATAATCCCATCATTAGCCGCCTGCTCTAACAACACAGCTAACTCATCCGTGAATCTAGTGGTAGGATCCCTGTTATGCCCACTGTACGTCTCCTTGTCATCTAACGGACTATCTCATCTTTATAGTCCTGGAGATTCTGAACAACCAAAGCCCCACCCTTGTCTACTGGTCAGAACACTACATGTTTAAGTGAGGCTAGGTTGTCCAAAGCCTGTTTTTTCAAAATGGTAAGATTAGGGCGAACAGCAGGGAGAGAAGAAATATGCTGGTCAGTTTGCTCATCTAATAGACGCATAAATGTCCGTATAGACACGTGCGACTGTGGCTCAAAATTTGATCTGGGTAAGATCTTTTTAAGCTTAGGTGGAATTGTGGAAGCCTCCTGATCCTGCTGTGTGCGATTTGCTAAGTGTTCTTTCATTTTTAGCTGTCGGTGGAGCCGATGTTTATCCACTTTCCACTGTAGTGAATCCTGCTTACAAGAAGGGATAAAGGAAAAGTCCTTGTGAGAGAACATTAATGTCAGTTTAGTCTAACTCATAATCCAATAAATTGATTACTACTGTTTCGGATTCTTTGGCGGCCGCCCTCTGGCCCTGCCTTTGCCACTGCTTGCTCCTTCTTGTATGGGTGCGTTGCCTTGGCCTCCTGGCATTTTGGCACGCGTGATAACCCCTAAACGGTGGGAGCCACTGGATAAATGTGAATTGGGCTCTGGTTCACTAGCCGTAGACGTGGTCTTCTCCTAAAGAACGGTCGTCTTGCTTCACATTTATTGGTGGAATCGGTCCACCTATATACATTATGGTGCTCATAATCGACATCCACTTTCGCTCGTTTCTGGGCCTTCAATTTAATGAGGTCCCACTTTTAAACCTGGATCTGGTTGTTGAGTTTGACATACCAGTTGGTCGTGCAATCTGCCTCCAATATGGTCTTATGTATAGATTCAAAATCCGTGATTGCAATGTCCGATAAATTGCAATATATAAATTATTTCTCTAACGTCCTAGAGGATGCTGGGGACTCCTTAAGGACCATGGGGATAGACGGGCTCCGCAGGAGACATGGGCAATTTAAGAAAGAATTTAGTTCCTGGTGTGCACTGGCTCCTCCCTCTATGCCCCTCCTCCAGACCTCAGTTTGATACTGTGCCCAGTGGAGACTGGGTGCTTTTCAGTGAGCTCTCCTGAGTTTGCTGATAGAAAGTATTTTGTTAGGTTTTTTATTTTCAGGGAGCTCTGCTGGCAACAGACTCCCTGCATCGTGGGGCTGAGGGGAGAGAAGCAGCCCTACTCTCTGAAGCTAGGTCCTGCTTCTTAGGCTACTGGACACCATTAGCACCAGAGGGATTGGTACGCAGGATCTCACCGTCGCCGACCGTCACAGAGCCGCGGCGCCGTCCCCCTCGCAGAGCCGGAAGACAGAAGCCGGGTGAGTATGAGAAGCAAGAAGACTTCACAGGCAGCAGAAGAATTCGTGATCTTCACTGGAGGTAACGCACAGCACTGCAGCTGTGCGCCATTGCTCCACACACCTACACATACTCCGGTCACTGTAAGGGTGCAGGGCGCAGGGGGGGCACCCTGGGCAGCATTTGGGACCTCATATTGGCAAAAGACCACATATATACAGCTGGGCACTGTATATATGTATGAGCCCCCACCAAAGAATTAGAATTTAAGCATGACAGAAGCCCGCCGCCGAGGGGGCGGGGCTTCTCCCTCAGCACTCACCAGCGCCATTTTTTCTCCACAGCACGCTGAGAGGAAGCTCCCCAGGCTCTCCCCTGCTGATACACGGTAGAAGAGGGTTGAAAAGAAAGGGGGGGGGGGCACATAATTAGGCGCAAAAAAGATATAAACATCAGCTACTGGGTTGACATTAAGTTACTGTGTTATTCCTGGGTTATATAGCGCTGGGGTGTGTGCTGGCATACTCTCTCTCTGTCTCTCCAAAGGGTCTCGTGGGGGAACTGTCTTCAGAAAGGACATTCCCTGTGTGTGTGTGGTGTGTCGGTACGCTTGTGTCGACATGTATGATGAGGAAGGCTATGTGGGAGAGGAGCGGGAGCAAATGAATGTGGTGTCTCCGCCGACGGCGCCGACACCTGATTGGATGGATAAATGATAATGTTAATTCCTTGCATAAAAGATTAGACAAGGCTGATGCATTGGGACGGTCAGGGTCTCAACCCGTGCCTGATCCTGTGTCGCAGGTACCATCAGGGTCTCATAAGCGCCCACTATCCCAAATTGTTGACACAGATACCGACATGGATTCTGACTCCAGTGTCGATTACGATGATGCAAAGTTACAGCCAAAATTGGCTAAATCCCTTCGATATATGATTATAGCGATAAAGGATGTTTTGCACATCACAGAGGAAACCCCTGTCCCTGACACGAGGGTGTATATGTATAAGGGAAAGAAACCTGAGGTAACTTTTCCCCCCTCTCACGAACTGAATGAGTTATGTGAAAAAGCTTGGGAATCTCCAGATAAAAAAACTGCAGATTTCCAAACGGATTCTTATGGCGTATCCTTTCCCGCCAACGGACAGGTTACGATGGGAATCATCTCCTAGGGTGGACAAAGCTTTAACACGCTTATCCAAAAAGGTAGCCCTGCCGTGCCAGGATACGGCTACCCTCAAGGATGCTGCTGATCGCAAACAGGAGGGTACCCTGAAGTCCATTTATACACATTTGGGTACCTTACTCAGACCAGCAATCGATTCGGCCTGGGTCTGTAGTGCGGTAGCGGCATGGCCGGATACCTTATCTGAGGAATTTGATACCCTAGATAAGGATACTGTTTTATTGACCCTGGGGCATATAAAAGACGCTGTCCTTTATATGAGAGATGCTCAAAGAGACATTAGTCTACTGGGTTCTATAATAAACACTATGTCGATTTCTGCCAGAAGGGTCCTGTGGACTCGGCAATGGACAGGTGATGCCGACTCAAAAAGGCATATGGAAGTTTTACCTTACAGGGGTGAGGAATTGTTCAGAGAAGGTCTCTCTGACCTGGTCTCCACAGCTATAGCTGGAAAGTCTAATTTTTTGCCTTATGTTCCCTCACAGCCTAAGAGAACACCGCATTATCAAATGCAGTCCTTTCGTTCACAAAGAAACAAGAAAGTTCGAGGTGCGTCCTTTCTTGCCAGAGGTAGGGGCAGAGGAAAGAAGCTGCACAACACAGCTAGTTCCCAGGAACAGAAGTCCTCCCCAGCCTCTGCAAAATCCACCGCATGACGCTGGGGCTCCACTGGCGGAGTCGGGGCCAGTGGGGGCGCGTCTTCAGAATTTCAGCCACATGTGGGTTCACTCCCAGGTGGATCCCTGGGCAATAGAAATTGTGTCTCAGGGTTACAAGCTGGAATTCGAAGAGGTGCCTCCTCGCCGGTATTTCAAATCGGCCCTACCGTCTTCCCCCCTAGAGAGGGAGATAGTGTTAAATGCAATACAAAAATTGTATCTTCAGCAGGTGGTGGTCGAGGTTCCCCTCCTTCAACAGGGAAGGGTTTATTATTCGACCATATTTGTGGTTCCGAAACCGGACGGTTCGGTCAGACCCATATTGAATTTAAAATCTCTGAACCTATACTTGAAAAGGTTCAAGTTCAAGATGGAATTGCTAAGAGCGGTCATCGCAAGCCTGGAAGAGGGGGATTTTATGGTGTCACTGGACATAAAGGATGCGTACCTTCATGTCCCCATTTATCCACCTCATCAGACGTACCTAAGATTTGCGGTACAGGACTGTCATTACCAATTTCAGACGTTGCCGTTTGGTCTCTCCACGGCCCCGAGGATTTTCACCAAGGTAATGGCAGAAATGATGGTGCTCCTGCGCAAGCAGGGTGTCACAATTATCCCGTACTTGGACGATCTCCTCATAAAAGCGAGATCAAGAGAGCAGTTGCTGAACAGCTTATCTCTTTCACTGAAAGTGTTTCAACAACACGGCTGGATTCTCAATATTCCAAAGTCGCAGTTGGTTCCTACGACTCGTCTGCCTTTCTTGGGCATGATTCTGGACACAACCCAGAAAAGGGTTTATCTTCCGATAGAAAAAGCCCAGGAACTTATGACTCTGGTCAGGAACCTTTTGAAAGCAAGACAGGTGTCAGTGCATCATTGCTCTCGAGTCCTGGGAAAGATGGTGGCCTCATACGAGGCCATTCCCTTTGGCAAGTTCCATGCGAGGACTTTCCAATGGGATCTGCTGGACAAGTGGTCCGGATCTCATCTACAGATGAATCGGTTGATCACCCTGTCCCCCAGGGCCAGGGTGTCACTCCTGTGGTGGCTGCACAGTGCTCACCTTCTCGAGGGCCGCAGATTCGGCATTCAGGATTGGATCCTGGTGACCACGGACGCAAGCCTCCAAGGTTGGGGAGCAGTCACACAGGGAAGAAATTTCCAGGGTCTTTCGTCAGGTCAAGAGACCTGTCAACACATCAACATCCTGGAACTAAGGGCCATATACAACGCCCTACGTCAAGCGGAGACCTTACTTTGCGACCAACCAGTTCTGATCCAGTCAGACAACATCACCGCAGTGGCTCATGTAAACCGCCAAGGCGGCACAAGGAGCAGAGCGGCAATGGCGGAAGCCACCAGGATTCTTTGCTGGGCGGAGAATCATGTAAGCGCACTGTCAGCAGTGTTCATTCCGGGAGTAGACAACTGGGAAGCAGACTTCCTCAGCAGACACGACCTACACCCGGGAGAGAGGGGACTTCATCCAGAAGTCTTTCGCACAGATTGTGAGTCGGTGGGAACTGCCACAGATAGACATGATGGCGTCCCGCCTCAACAAAAAGCTACAGAGGTATTGCGCCAGGTCCAGAGACCCTCAGGCAGTAGCGGTAGACGCCCTAGTGACACCGTGGGTGTTCCGGTCAGTCTATGTATTTCCTCCTCTTCCTCTCATACCCAAGGTGTTGAGAATAGTAAGAAGAAAAGGAGTGAGAACAATCCTCGTTGATCCAGATTGGCCACGACGGACCTGGTATCCAGATCTGCAGGAAATGCTCACAGAAGATCCGTGGCCTCTTCCTCTAAGAGAGGACCTGTTGCAACAGGGACCCTGTCTGTTCCAAGACTTAACGTGGCTGCATTATTCAGCCTCCTTTTGTGCCTCCGGTGGCGCCTTGGGACCTTAATGTGGTGTTGAGCTTCCTAAAGTCACACTGGTTTGAACCACTTAAAACGGTGGAGTTGAAATATCTCACGTGGAAGGTGGTCATGTTATTAGCCCTGACTTCGGCTAGGCGAGTGTCAGAAAAAGCGGCTTTATCACATAAAATCCCCTATCTGGTTTTCCATATGGATAGAGCGGAATTGCGGACACGTCCTCAGTTCCTGCCAAAAGTGGTTTCATCCTTTCATATGAACCAACCTATTGTGGTGCCTGTGGCTACATGGGACTTAGAGGATTCCGAGTCCCTTGATGTGGTCAGGGCTTTGAAAATTTATGTAGCCAGGACGGCTAGAGTCCGGAAAACAGAAGCACTGTTTGTTCTGTATGCGGCCAAAAAGCTTGGCGGCCCTGCTTCAAAGCAGACTATTGCTCGCTGGATCTGTAACACGATTCAGCAGGCGCATTCTACGGCAGGATTGCCGTTACCTAAATCGGTCAAGGCCCATTCCACTAGGAAAGTGGGCTCTTCTTGGGCGGCTGCACGAGGGGTCTCGGCACTACAGCTGTGTCGAGCTGCTACTTGGTCGGGTTCAAACACCTTTGCAAAATTCTATAAGTTTGATACCCTGGCTGAGGAGGACCTCATGTTTGCTCAATCGGTGCTGCAGAGTCATCCGCACTCTCCCGCCTGTTTGGGAGCTTTGGTATAATCCCCATGGTCCTTACGGAGTCCCCAGCATCCTCTAGGACGTTAAAGAAAATAAGATTTTACTTACCGGTAAATCTATTTCTCGTAGTCCGTAGAGGATGCTGGGCGCCCGTCCCAAGTGCGGACTTCTTCTGCAATACTTGTATATAGTTATTGCTTCAATAAGGGTTACGTTAGTGTTGCATCGGACGTGAACTGATGCTATGTTATTGTCATACTGTTAACTGGGTTGTTATCACAAGTTATACGGTGTAATTGGTGTGGCTGGTATGAGTCTTACCCTGGATTCTCAAAATCCTTTCCTTGTACTGTCAGTCTCCTCTGGGCACAGTTTCTCTAACTGAGGTCTGGAGGAGGGGCATAGAGGGAGGAGCCAGTGCACACCAGGAACTAAATTCTTTCTTAATGTGCCCATGTCTCCTGCAGAGCCCGTCTATCCTAATGGTCCTTACGGAGTCCCCAGCATCCTCTACGGACTACGAGAAATAGATTTACCGTAAGTAAAATCTTATTATAAAGTGCCTCACAACAGTGCAATTTGCCCGCCCGTGATTAAAGTATAACGTGCTCTCGTGAAAAAATAAAATCATATAACATGCAGGTGGGTGCAAGCAAGCATCCACACAGCTATAACAGCACCTGAGCACAGAATGATGCATACTTGCACCCACCTGCATATGTTATATGATTTTATTATTTCACGAGAGCACAATGCACTTTAATACTGCCACGGACAAATTCCACTATTGTGAGGCACTTTATATAAGGATCATTGCAATTTATAACAGGCACTTTGGCCCTCATTCAGAGTTGATCACTTGCTAGCTACTCTTTGCAGCCGTGCAAACGTATAGTCGTGTCGAAGTCGAAAATATTATAGACACACTCATCATGTACAAATATCACACAGATGGCCTCCGTGTGGGTGCTTGTTTTGCCGTGCGTGTGCATGCTCGCAAGCTGCGCATAAACGCTCACGCGGTCTTGCGTGTTAGCGCATGGTATGAGTCATTACGGTAGCATATGCATTCGCATGGAAAAGCCACAAAGACATATCTCATATTTAATCCACATAGCACATAATTTACAAATAGTCTGCACGCACCACACCAGCGAGTTTCATTTGTTTAAAAGGTACAACAGAGGGATTCAATTTTACAGGATATGAGGGGACAGAATTAGGTTAGGAGGTGGTGTTTGGTATCCAGCTGTACAGTATTTTAAGAGCAATATTCCGGTAGCAGTTTGCAGAAGATAGCACGCTCCTGCGCATAGATATGCACAGGAACAGAATATTAATATTACACTGTATTTACTGTACTGATATTCGGCGGGAACCCAGTGGGTAACATCTGCAAGTGCACCTGGAACAGGCATCGCCCACCTATTCAAACCGACCTATGACCCCTCATGTACTGTAAATGACCAGCCCTTTGACCTATGGGTGAAGAGATTACAGATTCCATTGTTTCATGATTTGGACTAATGTATAAAAGCCACGCTGCCTGGCCGGTCAAAGACATTCTCTGAAGGTCATCTATCCAGATAGACACAGGACTGGAACCGGGTGGCGCTGGCGAACAAACGTATGTATCCATTGATTGTAGCCTCTTCTCTTATTGTTACTGTGAATAGTTCATTCGTCTTCTTAAGTGTATTGACTCATCGAATAGGGATGTTCACATGGAAAAAGAACACAAACAAAATGTCCCAATGTATAGTATTGTCTTGATGGTAACAGTCAAAAAGATAAAAGAATATGGGATATATTCAGATCCTCCACTCAGTGGTGATAGAAGGCATAATGGGATCACCCAAATAAGTGCGGTGGTCAGGGAAAATGATGCTCACTTCAAAGCTTACTTTCAAAAAGTCTGGTCTATGCATATAAAGGTATCTTTAAATAAGTCCTGGGATGGCGTCCTCTAATGGGTATTAATACAGCCCCTCCACAGGATATATATGGAAAACGGGAACAAGAAAGATGCTCCAATGTGTAGTACAGTAATGAACTTTTTAAAAATGGAGAATACAGTAACCTTTAAACCGTGATGCTAGTAGGTAAGGGTCACCCACGAAGTGTGTCTCAATGATAAATGATGCTCACTTTAATGCTTACATAAAAGCGATGGATCCATACATATAAAGGTATCTTTCGATATTCTTTATCATCTATTCATCTGGCATGAAAACGTACATGTATGCTTACTTGAATTTAGCGTTGTCCACTCCTATAGCGGTTTCTTTCAGATCTCCTTCAAACCTAACCCATTCCAGGAGGGACAAAAGTTCCTGGACTTCCCTCAGTTTATGACCTAGAGTCATGACATAGAGGGAAGTATGTAAGCATTAAAGTGAGCATCATTTATCATTGAGACACACTTCGTGGGTGACCCTTACCTACTAGCATCACGGTTTAAAGGTTACTGTATTCTCCATTTTTAAAAAGTTCATTACTGTACTACACATTGGAGCATCTTTCTTGTTCCCATTTTCCATATATATCCTGTGGAGGGGCTGTATTAATACCCATTAGAGGACGCCATCCCAGGACTTATTTAAAGATACCTTTATATGCATGGACCAGACTTTTTGAAAGTAAGCTTTGAAGTGAGCATCATTTTCCCTGACCACCGCACTTATTTGGGTGATCCCATTATGCCTTCTATCACCACTGAGTGGAGGATCTGAATATATCCCATATTCTTTTATCTTTTTGACTGTTACCATCAAGACAATACTATACATTGGGACATTTTGTTTGTGTTCTTTTTCCATGTGAACATCCCTATTCGATGAGTCAATACACTTAAGAAGACGAATGAACTATTCACAGTAAGAACTGTATAACTGAAATTTCCTATCTACCGTTAAAAATTGGCGCAAAATAATATCATCCTTTGCATTGTATACTTGTTTTTTCTGGTTTTGATAACACCAGAAGGTATTGATTGCTGCCATTTGTTGTCCAGCGCAGAGTTGTATTTCTTTTTGTTGTCTTCTCTTATTGTGATTGTATTTTTGTTGTAACCCCCTGTTTAGTAAATAACTGTTGGTGGGTCGGATCCCAACATATTTAAATACAATTGGTGTCATGTCCCTTTCCTGCTAGGGGTTATAAAGTGTATTCCGCCTCACGTGTAGCTACTCCGTGCTTACAGCGTGACTGCGTGCGCACGCAACGTGTACGCATCTTTTAAGGGTTTCACACACACGCTTAGCGGTCGCAGCGGCCCGTATAGATATATGTTTAAGGTATTGCTTTTCTTCCTATAAGTTAATCTGCTTTAACAATTGGGGGCTCTGTCCGGTTCTTCACACACTTTCAGACTTACAGGCCATAACAGACTTTAATCTATCCACAAAGGGTGGAGACGCATGCTAAATAAACCTTGCATTGTGCTAAAACCAGTTTGTGCTGAAGATCATGACTGTTCTGTCTAGTCTAGAGAGGTGCTGATGTAACCCGAAGGACACAGGGAAAAAGCTGTTTAAAATTTGTGTGTAAATTTTAGGCGCGAAAAGCGTACACAAAGCGTACAGATACTTTGCATACTCTCTCACATACTGTTGCCATAGGTTAACAGTCATTATAGATCTATGTGAAATCGGACACATTTGTTTGCTATATAGATATTTGGAATAATGTATTAAGGGTGTAATTGTAAAACATGAAACGCAGTTCTGGCCTAGTCGTTTAGGTTTATACGGAACAAGTGTGGGTTGTGTTAGTGAGCGATAGTAGTTTTATTGCTCACATTTATCGAGATTGTGTGGGTTAAGTAAATTGCGAACGCACGTTTGTACACATGGTACGGAACGTGAGGACAGTGTACAGAAGCATGCACATGGCGCAGGGTCACACGTGGCGTAGAGGCACGCACGGTCGCGTGTTTACGCAAGGTTGCGTAGAGTTGCGGGCGCAAGGTATAACCACACGATAGCTGTTCAATATTAAGGTGGGATTACATTTAATACTGTAGCACATAACTATCTGATTTCAAAAGCAGATTACTTTAATATTTTGTTTAAACTGTACTACCTCTGGGGTAAAGTAGCTAATCAAAGGGAGTGATATTTTTCTGTACAGAAAAACACTGTGTATTTGTGTGAGCTGAAAGTAGGAGTGAACGGTTGTTGAACCCCGGAAGTCAGGATCCCGTGGTGACACTGAGTATGCAGAGGCTCAGTGGCGTAAGGTGGCTGATTTACGTTAATAAATAGAGATATACGCAAGTCGTGAGGAGATTTGCAGAGGAGCGTGATATAGAATTGTGCATTGTGAAGTTTAGAATTGTGAATTGAAGTAAAGGCTTTGTGTTCCGCTCCGGCTGAGGAGCGCAGCATGTGGATTCTCTGTGGGGCTGGTCTCTTCAAAGTGCTGCTGGGATTTCTAAGTGAGTTGGAAACAGTATAAAGGTGAACTCTGATTAATCTCTGTCTATCCATACAGAGATATTAATTTTGTGAGAGAAAGTAATCTGATTCTGATTGATTGATTGATTGATTGTATCTATACTGTTTCTTTTTGTTTTAATACATCTGTACTGGGTTTTTTTTGTGTTGTTTTTCTTTTGGAGGAAAAAAAAAAAGTGTGAGGTGATAGCCTGAGGGGTTAACTCAGGTGTGAGTAATCAGGAGTAATCAGGAGGGTGAGGGGCTGATTGAAACAGCTGGGTGAGCCTATATAAGCAGTGACCAGACTCTTTGAGCCTGCTCTGTGGGGCTGGTCTCTTCAAAGTGCTGCTGGGATTTCTAAGTGAGTTGGAAACAGTATAAAGGTGAGTTAGAATACAGATAAAGGTGAGTTTTTTAATACACAATCAGGAACACACATTTACAGTGCCATTAAACTTCTGGTGAGACTGCAAGGGGCTGACCTTGTGAGTGAGTGAGAGGGTCTCTTACTTGGAGTAGCAGAGGGGCTGTGATTGTGCGGGTGTGAGGGGCATTTTTTATTTTTTTCTTAGCAGGAGCTGGAAGCCGAGTGAAAAGGAGGAGCAGTGAGCTGGTACAACTGCAACTGCTAAGTGGAGTATAGGTGCCGCAGGTGAGAGCACTACGGCTGCATAAAAGAGAAGGACCAAGAACCGCACAAAGATAGATGAGTATAAGCCAGCTTAATTATTGTATAAGTGATATTGCTTGTCTTCTATTTTTTATTTTTGCTGCTTTTTCTTTGAGTGTAACAGGGAGTTAGACCTTGCAAACAATATGGGAGGGGCTGTGATTGAGGACCTCACTCAGTGCATGTCGTGCAAGATGTATGCACACCTGGAGCTACCGGCCCAGTGTGAATACATCTGCACGAGGTGTGTGCGAACTGTTGCCCTGGAAGCCCAGGTAACTGATCTAGAGCAAACGGTTACGCGACTGAGGGAGATTCACAATCTCGAGCGTAGTTTAGATAGAACGGTGGAGGAGTTGCGGGAGGGGTCACTGGTAGAAGAGGATGATGATCAGGTAGCCAGTTGGGTCACAGTTAGAAGGAAGAATAAGAGGGGGAGGCACGACATCTCCGAACTATCAAACCCGAACAAATTTGCCCGATTGGACGAGGAATCGGAGGATGATAGCGAAGAAATGACGGTGCCGGAGGAGACTGCTCCCTCTAGCATCCAGAGGTGCGGTCCCTCTGGCGCGGTTGGGATAAAAGATAGAGAGGTACCTAGTCAAATGGTGGTGGTAGGGGATTCTATCATCAGGAAGGCAGATAGGGCAATCTGCTACCGGGACCGTGATCGCCGTACAGTCTGTTGTCTCCCGGGTGCTCGGGTACGGCACATCGCGGACCGGGTAGATAGATTGTTGGGAGGGGCTGGCAAAGACCCGGCGGTCTTGGTGCACGTTGGCACCAATGACAAAGTTAGCGGAAGGTGGGATGTCCTTAAGAATGATTATAGGGACTTAGGAAAGAAACTGAAGGCAAGGACATCTAAGGTAATATTCTCGGAATTATTACCCGTGCCACGCGCTAGTCCAGGGAGGCAGAGGGAGATTAGGGAGGTAAATGTGTGGCTTAGGGATTGGTGCAGGAAAGAGGGGTTTGTGTTCCTGGAACACTGGGCGGACTTCTCAGTCAGACGCCATCTCTTTTGTCGTGACGGATTGCACCTGACTGAGGAGGGGGCAGCGGTGCTGGGGGGAAGGATGGTTAGAAGGTTGGAGGAGATTTTAAACTAGGAGCCTGGGGGGAGGGTTTAGCTAAAAACTACGGGTCATGCAGTGAGAATAGTGGGGATGGCGGTAGTAAACAAAATGGGGGAGAAGTTGGGGGGAGGGTAAGAGCAGGCAGTAAGGTTATTAACATGGGTACTAAAAGGGATTTTACCAAAGCACTAACCAATGACGATTACAGGTCATCCTTGCCACATAAGGTGAAAGATGTCCCTAATGCAAGGGAAAATACTTATCTTAGTTGTATGTATGTAAACGCCAGAAGCATTACTGGTAAAAAGGGTGAACTAGAAATACTTGCAGCAAGCAAACAGTATGATATTATAGGCATTACTGAAACTTGGTGGGATGAATCTCATGACTGGACAGTCAATCTAGAGGGCTATACACTGTTTAGGAGAGACAGACTAAATAAAAAGGGTGGAGGGGTGTGTCTGTACGTAAAGCCGTTTTTAAAACCTAATATATGGGAAGATACTCAGGAGGGTACTGTAGACACTGTTGAGACACTATGGGTAGAAATTGCATGCGGGGAAAAAGGAACAAAAAAGTTAGTATTGGGTGTATGCTATAGGCCGCCTGGTATCAACGCATCTGATGATGAATTGTTACTAAAGCAAATTGAAAAAGCAGCAGGAGTAGGAGACATAGTAGTGATGGGAGATTTTAACTATCCAGAGATAAACTGGAAAAACGATTCATGTGATACTGCTAGGGGCAGTATGTTTTTAAACACACTAAATGATAACTACCTAGTCCAACTAATTGAGGAACCAACTAGGTACAATGCAATCTTAGACCTGGTATTAACAAACAATCAGGATTTGGTATCGGGTATTATAGTAGGGGAACCCATAGGAAACAGCGACCATAATATGGTCACATTCAATATCAGTTTCTACAAACAGCCCTATACTGGCTCAACTAGGACTTTAAATTTTAGCACAGCAAATTTTGAAATGATGAGGGTATTTTTCAGGGATATTGAATGGGAAGGTTTGTTTTTAGGAAAAAATACTACGGAGAAATGGGAGGTACTAAAATTCCTGCTAGCTAAAAATACACTCAAATATATTCCTATGAGTAGCAAAAAAGGGAATAAAAATCATAAACCGATGTGGCTTAACAAAAAGATTAAGGAACTTATGGGCAAGAAAAGGCGAGCATTTAAAAAATACAAATCTGACGGGGAAGCAGAGTCATTTCAGCACTATAAGGAATGTAACAAAAATTGCAAAAAGGAAATAAGAGCGGCTAAAGTAGAAACTGAAAAACTAGTAGCAAAGGAAAGCAAAGCAAATCCCAAAAAATTCTTTAAATACATCAATAGCAAGAGATTAAAAAAGGAGAGTATAGGCCCTTTGAAGGACACGTTGGGAGTCTTAAGCAAAAATGATAATGACATAGCGAACACACTAAATGAGTTTTTTTCAACAGTATTCACTAGAGAGGACCCAATTCAGGGACTGACACACAATCTCAATAAGGACAATATCACACTGATAGGTACTTATTTAAGCGAGGAAGTAGTCTGTCACCGATTAAAACATTTAAAGATTAATAAATCACCAGGGCCCGATGGTATTCATCCAAGGGTTCTAATGGAGCTTCACTCTGAACTGGCAAAACCGCTATCTCTGATCTTTGAGGATTCAGTTATATCAGGTATGGTTCCCAAAGACTGGCGTATAGCGGAAGTAGTGCCTATATTCAAAAAGGGAAGTAAAGCTGAACCAGGTAATTATAGACCAGTTAGTCTTACATCTATAGTGGGGAAAGTATTGGAAGGTATTCTAAGAGATAGTATTCAGAAGTTCCTTGAAACCAATAAGGTCATTAAAAGGAATCAACATGGGTTTATGAAGGACAGATCCTGTCAAACCAACTTACTTGGCTTTTATGAAACAGTAAGCGCAAACCTAGATCAGGGTAAAGACGTGGATGTAATCTTTTTAGACTTTGCCAAAGCGTTTGATACTGTACCACACATGAGACTTATATACAAGCTACAAGAATCAGGGCTAGGAAGCACAATATGCACTTGGGTCAAAAACTGGTTAGATAATAGGAAGCAGCGCGTTGTGGTTAATGGATATTTTTCAACTTGGACTGAAGTGCTAAGTGGTGTGCCGCAAGGCTCAGTATTAGGACCGCTATTGTTCAATATTTTCATTAACGACCTAACAGAAGGTCTAGAGAGCATGGTGTCAATTTTTGCAGATGATACCAAATTGTGTAAGGCTATAAATACAGAGGAGGATGCCGAGTCTCTTCAGAACGACTTAGTTAAATTAGAAGCATGGGCAGCCAAATGGAGAATGCGCTTCAACACAGACAAGTGTAAGGTAATGCACTGTGGTAACAAGAACAAAAATTACACCTACCTACTAAATGGGGTAAAACTAGGGGATTCTGTACTGGAAAAGGACTTAGGTGTCATCATAGATAGCAAGCTAAGCAGTAGTACCCAAAGTAGGACTGCAGCAAAGAAGGCTAATAAGATATTAGCATGCATAAAACGGGGTATTGATGCTAGGGACGAGAGTATTATACTCCCATTATATAAATCACTAGTGAGGCCACACCTTGAATACTGTGTACAGTTCTGGGCACCGTACTACAAAAAGGATATCCTGGAGCTTGAAAAGGTACAAAGGAGGGCGACCAAACTAATTAAGGGCATGGAGACAATGGAATACAAGGAAAGGCTTGAAAGACTAGGCATGTTTACATTGGATAAGCGGAGACTAAGAGGGGATATGATCAACATCTACAAATATATAAGGGGACAATACTCAGAGCTTGCGCGGGACCTGTTTTTGGTTAGATCAACACAGAGGACTCGTGGACACTCGCTCAGGTTAGAGGAGAGGAGATTCCGCACAATACGGCGTAAAGGCTTTTTCACGGTAAGGACAATACGTGTTTGGAATTCCCTGCCCGAGGGAGTTGTAATGGCGGAATCTGTCAACACCTTTAAGAATGGGTTAGATAAATTCCTATTGGATAAGGATATCCAGGGGTATGGTGCATAGTCATGCATTATAGTTACTATTTAGTCAAATCATCATGCAGAGGACACCACAAATAGGTTGAACTCGATGGACAATTGTCTTTTTTCAACCTCAGATACTATGTTACTATGTTACTATGTTACTATGATTCGACTCCAGTGGTCGTAGGGCGGATAGGTAACAAGTACCTATACGCTGTGTGATTGGACCACGCGTTTGTGTGTGCGATACATGCGCAACTTGATACCCTTTTGCGTAAAACCGTGGTATCATTAACACCATGTAGAGCATACGCAAGCCTGATTTGTGTATCGCAAAAAAGGAAGTTTTCGCTGGTATCTCTCAGGAAAATCTTCAACGGTAGATATTCACTGGAAAAGGTAAGTCAATCCTAAAACTTCCAGTGAATAGGAAACCAGGTAGGAGCCTCACTGGGTACGCGGTGTTCACTACTGGAGTGAGTCGTGGTACGTCAGCGGAGAAGGAGCGAGTGGAAAGCGCTCGGAGGACTTTCACCATCATCTTAATTGTGCAGATGGGGATTGTGTTCACAGGCAAAAAGTCCGCAATGCGATCCAATTGCACAAGCGAGGGGCGTTCGGCAGCCAAGGTTCAGGCTGGAAAGCTGCGGCCCAGGGAGTCAGCTCGGTTTATAATGTGTGAGAAGTATGGTCCACACGCGGAGGCTTTTTGCAATGAATGGGTGCGTATGACTGCTGAAGATAGGGCATCATTCCCTAGGGTGGGCAGCTTTGAATCAGAGGTATTACAGTGTCACAACTGAGGGCCTGAGCTGACGGGAGGCAGCCTCAGTTGTAGGGGCTGAGATGTACCGGAACCTGGGAGGTTGTATCAGACCCCTGGACATGTAAGTAACATGAATAATAACTGCCCGAAGGCGTGACCACGACAACTTGGATAAAAGTCAATGATGTTTATTATGACAACTCCGCAACACAGCAGCAGTAAAAGAAAACATAAAAGTCAGCAAAGAATAAATACAGTTCCTGGGTACTACAGGGTGGCAGGAGCCACAGGGCACTGGTAGTGTGAGATAGTTCTAATAATCTTCTAGATGGAAAGTCCTTACCAGGCCCGACTGTAGCAATGGAGATAACCCAGGATTGTACCAGCTGGTGTTCCAGGAAAAGCTGGGCTGCTGTAGATAAAACGGCTGCTGTGGATACTGGCTGGAACCAGACTGTTGTTAGCACGGAGTGGATACTGGCTGGAACCAGTTAAATAATAAATGAACTTGGGAGCGATGAAATATGAGCTGAAATGTAGAGCTTGAGAGCGGAGAAATAATAATACAGGTGGAGAGTGGTAAACTGTAGAAAGGACACCGGCCCTTTAAGAGAAGCTGTACTCTGCTGGAAGCTGGGCTGGAAGCAGGTAATGTTGTAGCTGGAAACAGATGAATCCAAAATGGATCGGAGAGTCAGGCTACACCGCAGGTGGAATGCTGGTGCGGGTCTCTATGGTGGAAGTCTTGAGACAGGAGCTGGAACCTGGAAGACAATCACAGGAGAGAGACAAACAGGAACTAGGTTTGACAACCAAAGCACTGACGCCTTCCTTGCTCAGGCACAGTGTATTTATACCTGCAGCAAGGAAGGGATTGGCTTGGCAATTATGCAGATTAAAAATACTGACAACAGATTGGAGGAAATAATCAGCTGACAGAATCCAAGATGGCTGCGCCCATGCAGACACTTGGAGGGAAGTTTGGTTTGTAATCCATGTGGTAATGAAAACAGTAATGGCGGCGCCGGCCACTGGAGGCAGGAGGCGCCAGGCTGACAAGTGCACATCCAACCACGCGGACACAGCGGAGGCCGCGGCTGACGTAATCGCCACTCTGACACTCTGCATGCAGGAGCTCAGGGACGGCGGCGGAGGCCGCGGGAGACGCCATACCAGATGTAATATGGCGTGACTGTGACAGCGTCTCAGGGAGACAGGAGAGGATGCAGGAATGTGAACATCAGGATAACAGATGGGATCCGGTCCTGGAGCGCTGAGCCAGCCTTAGGAGGCATCTGATGGGTAAGAAATGGCGTCCAGATACCCGGATCGTGACAGCACCCCCCCCTTTAGGAGTGGCCCCAGGACACTTCTTTGGCTTTTGAGGAAACTTGGAATGGAATCTCCGAACCAAGGCAGGAGCATGGACATCAGAAGCATTGGTCCATGAACGTTCCTCAGGACCATAACCCTTCCAGTCAATAAGATATTGTAGTTGACCGTAACGGTGACGTGAGTCCAGGATCTTGGCCACTTCATACTCAACGCCTCGTTGAGTTTGGACTTTCGGAGTTGGAGGAAGTGAGGAATGAAACCGATTCAAGATCAGTGGCTTCAACAGGGAAACATGGAATGTCCTGGGTATTTTTAAGAAGGGAGGCAACTGGAGTCTGTAAGCAACAGGATTGATGACTTGTTCAATCTTGAAAGGACCGATATAGCGAGGTGCAAACTTCATACTGGGAACTCTTAACCTCAAATTCTTCGTGGATAACCATACCCGATCACCCACCTTGAGAGCAGGAACTGCTCGACGCTTCTTATCCGCAAACTTCTTGTACCTGAATGATGCCTTGAGCAGAGCTGATCGTACGCTCTTCCAGATATTGGCAAACTGATGCAAGGTGATATCCACTGCGGGAACAGAAGTTGCTGGAAGCGGCTGGAACTCAGGGACTTTAGGGTGGAATCCAAAGTTAGTGAAGAATGGTGTTGAAGCAGATGAAGAA
Source organism: Pseudophryne corroboree (assembly GCF_028390025.1). Lineage (NCBI taxonomy): Eukaryota > Metazoa > Chordata > Amphibia > Anura > Myobatrachidae > Pseudophryne > Pseudophryne corroboree. Next base: position 261,021,578 of record NC_086450.1, read on the forward strand.
TGATACTGGTTGTTATGACAGAACTCGGCCCAGGGAAGTAATTGAACCCTGTCATCTTGAGAGGAGGACACATAGATGCGGAGGAAGGCCTCCAAGTCCTGATTCACCCTCTCGGTTTGACCATTGGTCTGAGGATGGTAAGCCGTGGAAAACTTTAGCTTGACTTGGAGGACTTGACATAAACTTCGCCAGAATTTGGCTGTGAATTGAACTCCTCGATCTGAGATAATTTCTTCAGGAAGACCGTGGAGACGGAAGATCTCTTGTATGAATACTTGAGCCAACTTGGAAGCTGACGGAAGACCGGTGAGAGGAATGAAGTGTGCCATCTTGGTGAACCGGTCAACTACCACCCAGATGGTATTGAACTTGTTGCACATGGGTAAATCTGTAATAAAATCCATCGACAAATGGGTCCAAGGTCGACGGGGAACAGATAGTGGAACCAGTTGCCCCGCAGGCGACTGGCGGGATACCTTATGTTGAGCACACTTTGGGCAAGATGCAATAAACTCCAAGACGTCCTTTTTCAGAGTTGGCCACCAATAGGACCTAGAGATAAACTCCAGGGTTTTTTGGATACCTGTATGTCCGGCAAAACGGGAAGCATGGGCCCAATGCATGAGCTTCTTCCTTAGCATCGGTTTCACAAAACTTTTCCCTGATGGGGGCGTAGAGTCCATCCCTACCGTGGAGAATGCCAACGGATTTAAAATAGGATGCTTGTCTGAAGACTCTGACTCATTTTCTTGCTCCCATGAGCGGGAAAGGGCATCGGCCTTGCGATTCTGAGAGCCCGGACAGAACTGGAGTTTAAAGTCGAACCTGGAAAAGAAAAGTGCCCATCTGGCCTGACAAAGATTGAGACATTGTGCGCCTTTCAGATATAAAAGGTTCTTGTGGTCTGTAAGTATGGTGATTGAATGAGAAGCTCCCTCCAACAGATACCTCCACTCTTCTAGAGCGAGCTTGATGGCTAGCAACTCCTGGTCGCCAATGGCATAGTTGCGCTCAGCTGGGGAGAACTTCCGGGAGAAGAAACTGCAAGGGTGTAAATGGCCATCTTTAGCCCTCTGAGATAACACCGCTCCTACTCCAACGGAGGAGGCATCCACCTCTAAGATGAAAGGAGAGTCGATGTCAGGCTGTTTCAGAACAGGCGCAGAGATGAACCTTTGTTTTAAAAGATGAAATGCTTGCATGGCTTCTTCAGACCACTTGGACGGGTTAGCACCCTTCTTAGTGAAAGCAGTAATAGGCGCCACAATGGTGGAAAAGTCTCGTATAAACTTTCGGTAATAGTTGGCGAACCCCAAGAACCTCTGGACCCCTTTGAGGGTTAAGGGTACCGGCCAATTTTGGATTGCTTGTAGTTTCTCAGGATCCATCTCTAGTCCGGAACCGGACACAATGTACCCTAGAAACGGAATGGACTTGACTTCAAAGACGCATTTCTCTAATTTGCAATAGAGATGATTGACACGGAGACGGGACAGAACCTCTTTAACCCAAAAACGATGTTCCTCTAAATTGTTGGCAAAAATGAGGATATCGTCTAGATAGACCACGACATGACGGTATAGAATGTCTCTGAAGATCTCATTGACAAAATGCTGGAAGACAGCTGGAGCATTGCTCAATCCGAAGGGCATGACGAGGTACTCATAATGTCCGTCACGGGTGTTAAAGGCGGTCTTCCACTCGTCACCCTCACGGATCCGGATGAGATTGTATGCACCTCTCAAGTCCAGCTTTGTAAAGATGGTAGCTCCGCTAACTCTGTCAAAGAGCTCAGTAATCAGGGGTAAAGGATAACGGTTCTTGATGGTAATGTCGTTCAAACCTCTGTAGTCGATGCACGGCCGCAGACCACCATCTTTCTTCTTTACAAAAAAGAAGCCTGCGCCGGCTGGAGAAGAAGAAGGTCGAATGAACCCCTTTGCTAGGTTCTCTTTAATGTATTCCTCCATAGAATGCGTCTCAGGCAGAGACAACGGATAAGTTCGGCCTCGAGGTGGAACCTTCCCTGGAACGAGATCAATCGGGCAGTCCCATTCTCTATGAGGAGGAAGGATATCAGCAGAAGCTTTACTGATCACATCCGTGAAATCTTGATATGGAGGAGGTGGAACATCAGACGACCTGGGGGAGGAAGAACAGACAGGCAATACTTTAAACAAACATGTCTCAGCACAGGAGGAACCCCATGCCAGGATTTGCGTAGTCGTCCAATCAATTATAGGATTGTGAAGACGGAGCCATGGAAGGCCCAGGACCACAGGATGTGTGGCTCTTGGAATCACTAAAAAAGAAACAAGTTCGGAATGAAGAACTCCCACTCTCAGACAAACTGGTAGAATCCTTAAAGAAATAACTGCATCAAAAATCTTGCTGCCATCCACGGCAGTTAAAGAAATGGACGAAGGAAGTCTCTCGGTGGGTAGGGACCACCGTTTAACATAGGCTTCAGAAATAAAGTTCCCAGCTGCTCCGGAATCAAGGAGGGCAACGACGTTCCGATAACGTTGAGCAACTTGAAGCGAAACTGGGAGATTACAATCTTGAGGAGATGGAGAGGAGATCATTACTCCTAGCCGGCCCTCTCCTTGGCGAGCTAGGATTTGGAGTTTCCCGGACGTTTGGGACAGGCATTAATGGTGTGAGACGGAGCTGCACAATAGAGACAGAGAGACTCGGAGAGACGTCTTCGGCGCTCAGCAGGAGTTAAACGGGAACGGCCAAGTTGCATGGGCTCATCTTTAGATGGTGACAGTTGACGAGGAGGAGCAGAAGATTTTGGAGCAGATGATCTTCCACGCTCAGTTGCTCTCTCTCTGAAACGTAAATCAACTTTCGTGCAGAGTGAGATTAGCTCATCTAACTTAGAAGGTAAGTCTCTGGTAGCTAACTCATCTTTAATGCGCTCAGATAAGCCATGCCAGAATGCAGCATACAGGGCCTCGTCGTTCCATGCCAGTTCGGATGCCAGGATCTGGAACTGAATTAGATATTGTCCTACAGTACGTGATCCCTGGCGTAAACGGAGAATCTCAGATGAAGCTGAAGTTACCCGGCCTGGCTCGTCGAAGATACGCCTGAATGTTGACACGAAGGCAGTGTTGGAGGATAGCAGGATGTCGGACCTCTCCCATAACGGTGATGCCCAATCAAGGGCTGAGCCACTGAGAAGAGAGATAATGTAGGCAATTTTTGTACGGTCACTGGGAAAATTGCCAGGTTGTAGCTCAAACTGAATCTCACACTGGTTGAGAAATCCCCTGCAGAACGTTGGAGATCCGTCAAATTTTGCTGGCGTTGGAAGATGTAGACGTGGAGCAGAAATGGGTAAGGTGGGTGGGGTTATAGCTGGAGTCACTGTGGTTGACGCACCAGAAGCGCCTGATCCACGGAGAGTTGTCTGAATCCCATCCAGCCGAGTAGAGAGATCCTGGAGACAGCGGATGATGTGGCCCTGTGCAGCCTCCTGATGTTCTAGTCGGGCTGCCAGTTCTTGCATCGGCCTGGCCGCTTGATCCTGGTCTCCGGCTGGATTCATTAGGTCAGTGCTTACTGTCACAACTGAGGGCCTGAGCTGACGGGAGGCAGCCTCAGTTGTAGGGGCTGAGATGTACCGGAACCTGGGAGGTTGTATCAGACCCCTGGACATGTAAGTAACATGAATAATAACTGCCCGAAGGCGTGACCACGACAACTTGGATAAAAGTCAATGATGTTTATTATGACAACTCCGCAACACAGCAGCAGTAAAAGAAAACATAAAAGTCAGCAAAGAATAAATACAGTTCCTGGGTACTACAGGGTGGCAGGAGCCACAGGGCACTGGTAGTGTGAGATAGTTCTAATAATCTTCTAGATGGAAAGTCCTTACCAGGCCCGACTGTAGCAATGGAGATAACCCAGGATTGTACCAGCTGGTGTTCCAGGAAAAGCTGGGCTGCTGTAGATAAAACGACTGCTGTGGATACTGGCTGGAACCAGACTGTTGTTAGCACGGAGTGGATACTGGCTGGAACCAGTTAAATAATAAATGAACTTGGGAGCGATGAAATATGAGCTGAAATGTAGAGCTTGAGAGCGGAGAAATAATAATACCGGTGGAGAGTGGTAAACTGTAGAAAGGACACCGGCCCTTTAAGAGAAGCTGTACTCTGCTGGAAGCTGGGCTGGAAGCAGGTAATGTTGTAGCTGGAAACAGATGAATCCAAAATGGATCGGAGAGTCAGGCTACACCGCAGGTGGAATGCTGGTGCGGGTCTCTATGGTGGAAGTCTTGAGACAGGAGCTGGAACCTGGAAGACAATCACAGGAGAGAGACAAACAGGAACTAGGTTTGACAACCAAAGCACTGACGCCTTCCTTGCTCAGGCACAGTGTATTTATACCTGCAGCAAGGAAGGGATTGGCTTGGCAATTATGCAGATTAACAATACTGACAACAGATTGGAGGAAATGATCAGCTGACAGAATCCAAGATGGCTGCGCCCATGCAGACACTTGGAGGGAAGTTTGGTTTGTAATCCATGTGGTAATGAAAACAGTAATGGCGGCGCCGGCCACTGGAGACAGGAGACGCCAGGCTGACAAGTGCACATCCAACCACGCGGACACAGCGGAGGCCGCGGCTGACGTAATCGCCACTCTGACACTCTGCATGCAGGAGCTCAGGGACAGCGGCGGAGGCCGCGGGAGACGCCATACCAGATGTAATATGGCGTGACTGTGACAGCGTCTCAGGGAGACAGGAGAGGATGCAGGAATGTGAACATCAGGATAACAGATGGGATCCGGTCCTGGAGCGCTGAGCCAGCCTTAGGAGGCATCTGATGGGTAAGAAATGGCGTCCAGATACCCGGATCGTGACAGCCAGAGCATAAGGATTAGAATATGTCTGGTCAAATCTAGAAAACAGAGGATCAGACATACCGACTGTTTAAATCTGTGGCAGCAAGAGGGGGAGGTGCAAAGAGAACTGGCTCGCACAGCAAGTTCCAAACCTAGCGGGAAAGCGATTGCGAGTGCACCACCACCGCCATATGTCGATGGGGAGAAATTGGCTACAATCAATAGTGCATTGGCAAAGAAAAGCAAAGTGATTAATCAATGTGTTAACCTCTAACCCTTGCCAGTTGTATCCCGTTTTGAACTTTTCCCAAGGTTGTGAGGAGGATGATGAGCCCAGCACGATATCGGCACTCTCTTTAGCAGCTACCATACAGGATACCCAGGTGGGCACGGCCCAACCACCAAGAGTAGTAGCGATACCCCCCAGCGGAGGGATAAGTGAGGTTGTGTCCACCGGTAAGTACGGTACCATACATTATGCAGAGATGATAGCTCCCCGTATTATAGAAACAAACAAAAATGATGTAGTTGAGTTAAATCCAGTCAGGGTGATTGCAGTGCCCAATGTCAGGGAGTAACTCCCATCAGGAACATTGCAATGCATTGTCCTTGGTCCCGATCAGAACTGAGATCAATTATGTCAGAATTCCCCGATCCCAGAAAAGATCTAGTCGGATGCCAACATTTTATTAAAGAATTGGGCAATGCCCATGAGCCCACAAATAAAGATTGGTAAACAGTGCTACGAGTGAGTTTACCCTCAAATATTGACATCCCAAAATTCATAACTGATTGTAAACTAGATGCAGAAGTGCCTCTCACTGATGAGTACAACCAGGAGAATGTAAGGCAAATTAACCTACAATTAGGAGTGTATTTCCCTACTGTTGTTAAATGGAACAAAATTTTCTCCATAAGACAGAAGGACAGTGAAATGGCATCCGAGTATTTCCATAGAGCACTGCAGGAAATGGCTAGATACACTGGGATAGAGGATATTAAGGAGAATGCCAACCACATGGAGGTAGCTGTCTGTTCTAATTGATGGATTAAAGGAGGCACTGAGGACAAGGGTGCAAACCTCTCTGCCAAATTGGAGAGGTATCTTGGTGGCTGCGTTAAGAGAGTCCGCTATCGAGCATGATCATAACATCAGTAAACACAGGGAGTCGCAAGGGGATAAACTGATGATGGTAAATATACAGGCTCTTACAGGAAAGCATCATCAATCTAAACCCCAGACCCCTGATGGTAAGCCACGGTCAACATGTTTTCTTTGCAAGAGGGAGGGGCATTACGCAAAAGATATTGTAGAAGTAGTAGGACACATAACGTTTATAGACCCCTTAGACCTGATTACGAACCATGCTACAATACACATAGTTGGGACCAGGGACCACATAGAAGGGATTATGAGCCGCATAGAGGGGAAACAAGGAGGTAACCACCCAGGAGGGACTGGCAGGCCCCGAAAAACTCACAGTTACCCCCTCACATATTGCAGCTGCCAATGCCCTGCGGGAGTATCCCACTACACAATAGAGGTTAGGCCACACCTGTAGTCTGCAGCCAGTGAAATTGATTGCTGGCCTTGGTAGTGAACCTGAGGTCATGGTAGATACAGGGGCGGCCAGATCAGTGTTAAATTCCACCACAGGTGTAAAAACCACGGGTATAACGATTTCGGCAATGGGAGTAACGGGAAAGGTGCAGTAATACCCTTTGAGTAGACCTGCAGAGATTATGATAGGGCCATTGCAGACAAAACATTCTTTTCTGCTGGCTGCATCGGCTCCGACTAATCTACTGGGCAGAGACTTGTGTAAAATGCGGTGTGTCATATATTGTACCCCTGAGGGTGTATTCTTAGATATACCTGAGAACCATGCACAAGAGGTGCAAGAAATATTAGACACCCCTCAAAGGCTAATGTTGCACTCTACTGTTATAGACACGTGTCCATCAAAGGTAGAGGAAATGATCTCGCAAATACCAGGTTCCCTTTAGACCAAAGATGTACAGGACACTGGATTGATGGCGAATGTAGCCCCAGTAGCAGTACAAGTAAAATATGGAAAGATAGCTCCAAAAATTCTCCAGTATCCTCTGAATCCAGAGGTAGAATTAGGAGTGTACCCCGTCATAGAACGGCTGCTACAGCAGGGCATCCTAGTCAGGACATCCAGCACAGCCAATAGTCCCATCTTCTCTGTGAAAAAGAGTGGGGGGAGGGGGTTACAGGCTAGTGCAGGATCTAAGGGGGATAAACAAGATAGTTGAGAGTCAATTCCCCGTAGTGCCCAATCCAGCTGTCATCCTAATGCAGATTCCCTCAACCTCCAAGTTCTTCACTGTCATTGATCTCTGCTCTGCTTTCTTTTCTGTCCCTCTCCACCCTGACAGCCAAACCTCTTTGCCTTCACGTACAGGGGAGTACAGTACACCTGGACTCGTTTCCCCCAAGGTTTCATTGACAGCCCAAGTATTTTCTCCCAAGCCTTACATGACTGTTTGCAATCTTTTCAACCTGAGAGTGGGTCAGTGCTAATACAATACGTTGATGATTTGTTGTTGTGTTCTGACTCATTCGAGTCGTCCTTGGCAGACACTGAACAGCTTCTGTTTCATCTCTCCCAGACAGGACACACGGTTTCAAATGATAAGTTGCAGTTGTGTCAGGCTAAGGTTAAATACTTGGGGCATTGCTTGACGTAGGGACTTCGGCACCTGACTACTGACCGAATACAGGCCATCCGCGACATGACTCTGCTACAAACTCAGCAACAGATCCGCACTTTCCTTGGAATGTGTGGGTACTGTCGGAACTGGATTTCAGGGTTCTCTATACTGGCACTACCGCTGCAAGAAATGGTCTCTTCAAATAAACCAGAACGGGTCTCTCACACAGATGAGTCCAAACTAGCGTTTGAGAGACTAAAATAGTGCTTGTCACAAGCACCAGCACTGGGTATGCCAGATTATGAGAAGCCCTTTGAATTATACGGTACTGAAAATGCTGGGTGCGCGGCATGAGTCTTAACAGAAACATGGTGATGCCAGCAGACCGGTAGCCTACTACAGTGCACAGTTGGACACTGTAGCATGGTCTCTCCCCACTTGCTTGCAAAGTGTTTCAGCCATAGCTCCCCTGGTAAGTAAATGCAGGGACGTAGTGTTAGGACACGACTTGACCATCCATACACCTCATGCAGTATCAGCCTTGCTAAACTCCGCCCAAACCAGACATGTCTCATCCGCTCGGTTTACAAGGTGGTTCCTATCACTGATGGCCCCTGTAAACATCACCATTAAGAGGTGCAGAGCACTAAATCCTGCAACTTACTTGCCAAATGTGCCTGGTCATGCACAAAGGGTGGAGGATGAGAACGATGGTGAAGGAAGATTTAGTGCAGATACTATTGCGCATGATTGTATGGAATACCTGAACCAAACTTTCACTGCGAGACCTGACATCAGTGACAACCCACTGGAAGGAGTAGACTTTACCTTCTACACTGACGGTAGTTGCCACAGACATATGGAATCGGGAGACCTATACACCGGATATGCAGTTGTAGATGACGAAGGTATCATAGAAGCTGAACCCCTTGGCCCACGTCACTCAGCACAAGTCGCTGAGCTGGTAGCACTGACCAGAGCATGTGAGTTGGCAAAGGGTAAGTCAGCTAATATATACACGGATTCTAGGTACGCTTTCGGAGTGGTGCATGATTTTGGGGCCCTGTGGCACTCAGAAATTTTATGACGGCAGCTGGCACACCTGTAGCGCATGCGTCCTACATCAAAAGGCTTCTGACAGCAATACAGGAACCAGACAGAGTGGCTGTTATCAAGTGTAAAGCACACACTTACAACCAAGACCCAATTTCATTTGGTAACAGCCGGGCAGATGAAGCTGCAAAATCAGCAGCAAGCACCACCATACAAACCAACATCACACCACTACACGGTTAACATGCAACAGTTAATTGAAATGCAAAATTTGTGTTCCCCACAGGAAAAGGCGGTCTGGAAGGTGAAGGGATGTGATCAAGAGTCCTCTGGACTTTGGAGAGATGGACACGGTAAACCAGTGGCCCCCAGGGCATATCTCCCAAGCCTAGCTGAGGCGGCACACGGTCTGACTCATCTGGGTAAGGAAGGTATGTACAAACTGGTAAGAGCCTACTGGAGTGCACCAGGATTCTCTTCTCATGCAGATAAGAAAGCAATGACATGTCTTACTTTCTTGAGGAAGAATATTGGTAAAGCAATACCAACAGAGCCATCCTATATCCCTCCTACAGACGGACCTTTTCAGGTAATACAAATAGACTTCATACAGTCACCACCCTGTAGGAATTTGAAATATGTGTTAGTATGCACTGATGTGTTTTCAAACTAGGTAGAAGCATTCCCCGCTCCCACAAATACTGCTGTGTTCACTGCAAAGAAAATCAAGCAGGAAATTGTGTGCAGATATGGTATCCCTAGAATGATTGAAAGTGATAGGGGTACCCATTTTACAGGTGAAGTCTTTCAGGTCATGTGCAAACTGATGGGTATTAATAGCAAGCTGCATACTCCATACCGGTCACAGGCAAGTGCGAAGGTGGAGAGAATGAACAGCACTATTAAGAATAAGCTGAGCAAATGATGGTTGAAACTGGATTGTTGTGGCCAGAAGCTTTGCCACTTGTATTGTACAGCATCAGAACCACTCCCAGGTCACCGCTTAACTTATCACCCTTTGAAGTTCTTTTTGGTCGACAACCCCATGTAATGATAGACCCCCAGGATGATTTGAAGTGCAATAACGAAATACCTGTGCAATATTTGGTTAGGATGAGCCAGCAATTGAGAAATCGGCAAAGAAATCTAAAATTGGCGATTCCTGACCTACCAAGCAGCAATTGTCATGACATTGAGCCTGGGGATTATGTGATGATTCAAAAAATGTTACGCTCAGGTTGCCTCGCAGACAGGTGGGAAGGACCATATCAAGTTTTGTTGACCAGCACGACAGCACTAAAGGTTGCCGAGAGAGAGACTTGGGTTCACTCGTTCCACTGCAAGAAGGTCGCTGACCCGGAGAAAACTCGTGACAAAGAGCAAGGTGAAGAGAACCTCATATCACTAGAGAATTTGTTCCGGGAAAGCTGAGTGGCAGAACTGTTGAACGGCACCTGAGCGAGGAGAACAACAAAATCAAAGACGGTTGTCTTACCATTTTTCTTTTTTCACCCCCACTGCATTTTTCTTCCCCCCCCCCCCTTCTTATTTTTTTCTTTTTTTTTTTGCTCTTTAACGAAATGGATCTACCTCAAGAGACTGTGTTTCGGGGTTTTCTGGTTATTCTGTTTTTGATCAGGACAATCTGTTTTTGTGGAGGTCCCAGAGACGCGGAGCAAGGATCTGGAATGGGTTCTGATGGCGAGTACGGATTTGTAGGATCTCAGGAGCAGCACATCACTCTAGTAAAGGCTGGTATCAGTAAGCGATCTGGTAGTCACGGAGCTCGGAGGCACTGTGAAGGGTTGTTGTCTGACAAATATTGTATATGTAGGAATTGCGAGAACATAGTCGAAGATGGGTGCATCCAGAGATGTCATTCAAAATGTCAAAATATTGACATTGGCCGACATCCTTTGAGTGATTACCACTCATTAGTGGGTACGGTCTTAATCCAAACGGAATGCTGGGTGTACTCTCAGGTACCTCAAGGACAGAGCAAGTCGGGATTAGTGCCATATCCTTTAACGATAGATGAGGTACTCGATTTACGGTGTGGGAGACCAGTGGACAAGAAATTCAATATATCTAGGCCCCCTAGCTTGAAGCTCCACCAGTACCACATAGATAAGTCACTGTTATGTTTTAATGTGTCCAATTTCCGAAAACCAGGAAATTGGGAAGTGACGTGGAATAACCAGACAATGACCTTTTCACACAGAGCTGATAGAATACCTATCGACTCTGAACTTGTACGCAAGATAGCCACCAGTGGGAAGTATTTTCGGTACAGGTATACACGTGGGATCAAAACCATGTGGGTTGGAAAAGTATCGCAAGGGTATTGTGCCCACATCATCCAGCCCGATACTTGTACTGAGCAAATGAGAGAACTAGGGATTGGTTTCTTTATAAGGAAGATATGTGATATGGTGGTGTTACATATTGTTCCTTATGTTCTCCCAGATGATGCATATTTCATATGTGGGAGGGAAGCGAACAAGTGGCTTACTCCGAGCTCTGAAGGGTTATGTTATATTAGGAGAGTACTACCAGAGGTCATGACCATACCACACGACAAAATGAAAGACATTCACCGCAACGCTCAGACTCCTTATACTCATACCCACTATGAACACATCAAGAGACACCTCATAGATAGGGCAGAGCACGCAGCCTCTGATTTGATCTATGAATCCACCGGGATTCAAGTTCTTCTCGCATTAGGCATCACCCGTACTGCCAGAGGAACTATAAATTATAGGTATATCCATGCGCTAGCAAACTTGATAGACAATGTCACTGAGATGTATGATGACACCTTAAGGTATACGGGCAGGGCATTACAAGCCTACAAGAAGGAGCTGGTCCAGCACAGAATGGTCCTTCATTATGTTACGGCTGTGACAGGTGGGTACTGTGTTACTCTAGCAACTCAATATGGTGTGAAGTGCTGTACGTATATTACAAATAGCACTGACGACCCCACGGAGATCATCGATCAGAAGATGGACGAGATCTTGCAGTTGAAGTGAGAGTTCAGGAGGAAACACAACCTAACCTTGACGGCTGTGGGTAATGAATTGACCGGCAGGGCCTAATGGTTGAACCCACTCAAATGGTTTTCTGGATTAGGAGAGTGGGCGCAGAATGTAATTGCAAGTGTAGGAAAGCTTCTCCTTTGTATCCTGGGTGTCGTCATAATTATTGGTCTGATATTCAGGTGTGTTCGAATTGTGACGCGGTGCAAGCACAGCACAAATTTAATGAGTCTAAGGAGAAAAGGCATTGTTACTGCAGCAGATTTGATTTATGACCCATCTGTAGAAACAGTGTTATGATAAGGATTGCAAATTAATTTTACGGCCTGTTTCTTTCACCATTCTTCTGTTTCCCCCTCTACCCAAAAACATCCAACCGGAAAAGACGTCAACCCTACCCAAACTTTATGTGAATGTTTTTTTGTGTGTCTTACCTTCATCTCTGCAACCCTCAGTTATTGGCACACATAGTCGATAAACGTTATCTACATATAGTAGCACGCACATATGTTTCCCCTCCATGTATCATCAGATAAATATGCTCCTCATTTGTTGGTATAAGAAGCTGGAAAGGTGACGGCTACTGGCCTTGCCTAGAAAGAGATCGGTAGTGTTTGTTTGCCCATTTACAGACCCTTAATACGGAATGAGGAGTTAATGTATACTTCGCAATACCTCGAAGCTTACTTAGAACATGTACAGCATGATGATACATGCCCCTCAGACATTTCATACATACATGCTTTTTCCTATCTCACTAGGCTATACATTTCCCACCTACAACTCTCCCCCAGTCATCTGAACTTTGTATATAATGTATAGATAATATTTTCAGTTTATTAGTTATGTGTGGCAGTTATTATTGACTGCCCATGGGTGGACTGTCGAAGTCGAAAATATTATAGGCACACTCATCACGTACAAACACCACGCAGATGGCCTCCGTGCGGGTGCTTGTTCTGCCGTGCGTGCGCATACTCACAAGTTGCGCATAATCGCTCATGCAGTCTTGCGTGTTAGCGCGTGGTATGAGTCATTACGGTAGCATATGCATTAGCATGGAAAAGCCACAAAGACATATCTCATATTTAATCCACATAGCACATAATTTACACATAGTCTGCACGCACCACACCAGTGAGTTTCATTTGTTTAAAAGAGAGATTCAATTTTACAGGATATGAGGGGACAGAATTAGGTTAGGAGGTGGTATTTGCTACTGGAATATTGGGGGTAATTCCAAGTTGATCGCAGCAGGATTTTTGATAGCAATTGGGCAAAACCATGTGCACTTCAGGGGAGGCAGATATAACATGTGCAGAGAGAGTTAGATTTGGGTGGGTTATTTTGTTTCTGTGCAGGGTAAATACTGGCTGCTTTATTTTTAATCTGCAATTTAGATTGCAGATTGAACACACCACACCCAAATCTAACTCTCTCTGCACATGTTATATCTGCCTCCCCTGCAGTGCACATGGTTTTGCCCAATTGCTAACAAAAATCCTGCTGCGATCAACTTGGAATTACCCCCATTGCTCTTAAAATACTGTACAGCTGGATACCAGTTTGCAGAAGATAGCACGCTCCTGCGCATAGATGTGCGCAGGAACAGAATATTAATATTACACTGTATTTACTGTACTCTGAAATTCGGCGGGAGCCCAGTGGATAACATCTGCAAGTGCACCTGGACCAGGCATCGCCCACCTATTCAAACCGACCTATGACCCCTCCTGTACTGTAAATGGCCAGCCCTTTGACCTATGGGTGAAGAGATTACAGATTCCATTGTTTCATGATTTGGACTAATGTATAAAAGCCACGCTGCCTGGCTGGTCAAAGACATTCTCTGAAGGTCATCTATCCAGAGAGACTGAGGACTGGAACCGGGTGGCGCTGGCGAACAAACATATGTATCCATTGATTTTAGCCTCTTCTCTTTTTGTGATTGCATTATTGTTGTAACCCCCTGTTTAGTAAATAACTGTTGGTGGGTCGGATCCCAACATATTTAAATACAATTGGTGACGTGTCCCTTTCCTGCTGGGAGTTATAAAGTTATTCAGCCTCACGTGTAGCTACTTCGTGTTTACAGCGTGACGGCGTGCGCACGCAACGTGTACGCATCTGTTAGGGGTTTCACACACACACGCTTAACAGTCGCAGCGGCCCGTACAGATATACATTTAAGGTATTGCTTTTCTTCCTATAAGTTAATCTGCTTTAACAGTCACCGCCCACGGGGGGTGTATTTTCGCTTTGCAAGTGTGCGATCGCATGTGCAGCCATGCAGGACGAAAAAGTTTTGTGCAGTTTCTGAGTAGGTCTGAACTTACTCAGCCCTTGCGATCACTTCAGCCTATCTGGTCCCCGAATTGACGTCAGAGACCCTCCCTGCAAACGCCTGCACACGCCTGCGTTTTCCCTACCTCTCCCATAAAACGGTCAGTTGACACCCATAAACGCCCTCTTTCTGTCAATCTCTTTGCAAACGGCTGTGCGAATGGAATCGTTGCTAGAAGCATTGCACAGCAACAATGCTGTTTGTACCCGTACGACGCGCGTGCGCATTGAGGTGCATACGCATGTGCAGTAGTAACCTAATCGCTGCACTGCTAAAATCAGCTGCGTGTGATCAACTCAGAATGACCCCCTTTACCACATTATTTGAGTGACAAGAGCACCCCATAGACATCATGGCAGAATCTTCACTACCGGATGATGTAACAGGGTTACATTTTACTAATTACCTTATTGGAGACCTATATAGTTTTTCAGAGGCAGAGGCGGATGACATCTTATATACAGAATCTCTACAAGAGCAACAGGAATCCATTCCATGTGAGGATGTTGATCATCAATTGCTTAAACTTAAGCACAAAGAAATCTACTTTTATTATGATTGCCTGATGATATTCAGAGAGGGAAATGCAAAGAAAATTCCCCCTGGGCTGCGAGTCCGGAACTCTCCCACTACCGGTAGAAACAATCCTAGTTTCTGCCGTAAATGGGTGGGAATTCTTAACAAATGTTCGATGGATCTGTTACTCCTTATTATAACAATCCACTAAAGAAATTAATTTGACTAAAACTAAAATCACGGATTTTGAATCTATACATAAGACCATATTGGAGGCAGATTGCACGACCAACTGGTATGACAAACTCAACAACCAGATCCAGGTTTACAAGTGCGACATCATTAAATTCAAGGCCCAGAAACGAGCGAAAGTGGACCTCAATTATGAGCACCATAATGTACACTGCTAAAAAAAAAAATAGGATTTTAATACCTACCGGTAAATCCTTTTCTCTTAGTCCGTAGAGGATGCTGGGGATGCTTCAAGAACCATGGGGTATAGACGGGATCCGCAGGAGACATGGGCACTCTATAAGACTTTGAATGGCTGTGAACTGGCTCCTCCCTCTATGCCCCTCCTCCAGACTCCAGTTATAGGAACTGTGCCCAGGGAGACGGACATTTCGAGGAAAATTATTTATTTAATTATTTTAAACTAAGGTGAGATACATACCAGCTCACACCACTAACACGCCGTACAACATGGCATTCAACAACAACGCATAACCAACAACAGTCACAGATAGACTGAACTCAACGCAACATGAGCGTAACTATAACCAAACTACAGATACAGCCCACACTACGGACTAAGAGAAAAGGATTTACCGGTAGCTATTAAAATCCTATTTTCTCATACGTCCTAGGGGATGCTGGGGATGCCTCAAGAAACATGGGGTTTATACCAAAGCTCTAGAACAGGCGAGTGCGGATGACTCTGCAGCACTGATTGACCAAACAAGAGGTCCTCCTCAGCCAGGGTATCAAACTTGTAAAACTTCGCAAAGGTGTTTGAACCCGACCAAGCAGCAGCTCGGCAAAGTTGTAACGCCGAGACTCCCCAGGCAGCCGCCCAGGATGAGCCCACCTTTCTGGTAGAATGGGCTTTCACCGATTTCGGTAACGGCAATCCCGCCGTAGAATGAGCCTGCTGAATCGTATTACAAATCCAGCGCGCAATAGTCTGCTTAGAAGCAGGAGCCCCAATCTTGTTGAGAGGCCACAGGACAAACAGAGCCTCTGTTTTCCTAATCTGCGCCGTTCTGGCGACATAGATCTTCAAAGCTCTGACCACATCGAGAGACTTTGACTCCGCCAAGGCGTCAGTAGCCACTGGCACCACAATTGGCTGGTTAACATGAAATGCTGAAACCACTTTTGGCAGAAATTGCTGACTAGTTCTCAACTCCGCTCTATCAGCATGGAAAATCAAATAGGGGCTTTTGTGAGACAAAGCCGCCAACTCAGACACTCGCCTTGCAGATGCCAAGGCCAACAACATGACCACTTTCCAAGTAAGGAATTTTAACTCAGCCTTGCGCAAAGGTTCAAACCAATGCGTTTGCAAGAATTTCAACACCACATTAAGGTCCCATGGTGCCACTGGGGGCACAAGGGGAGGTTGGATGTGCAGCACTCCTTTTACGAAGGTCTGAACTTCTGGAAGGGAGGCCAATTATTTTTGAAAAAAGATCGACAAGGCCGAAATCTGTACTTTAATAGAGCCTAACTTTAGGCCCGCATCCACACCTGCTTGTAGGAAATGGAGCAAACGCCCCAGGTGAAATTCTTCCGTAGGAGCCTTCTTGGATTCACACCAAGACACATATTTTCTCCAAATACGGTGGTAATGCTTTGCCGTTACTTATTTCCTGGCCTGAAGAAGTGTAGGAATGACTTCACTGGGAATACCCTTTCGGGCTAGGATTTGGCGTTCAACCGCCACGCCGTCAAACGCAGCCGCGGTAAGTCCTGATACACGCACGGCCCCTGTTGTAACAGGTCATCCCGAAGAGGAAGAGGCCAGGGATCTTCTGTGAACAACTCCTGAAGATCTGGATACCAGGCCCTTTTTGGCCAATCTGGAACAATGAGGATCGCCTGAACCCTTGTTCTTTTTAAAATTTTGATCACCTTTGGAATAAGTGGAAGTGGAGGGAACACATAGACTGACTGAAACACCCACGGTGTCACTAGGGCGTCCACCGCTATCGCCTGAGGGTCCCTTGACCTGGAACAATAACTCTGAAGTTTCTTGTTGAGGCGGGACGCCATCATGTCCACTTGAGGAACTCCCCAATGACTTGTTACTTCTGCAAAGACCATTCTCCTGGATGGAGATCGTGCCTGCTGAGGAAGTCTGCTTCCCAGTTGTCCTCTCCTGGAATGAAGGCCGCTGCCAGAGCGCTGGCATGTCTTTCCGCCCATCCAAGAATCTTCGTGGCCTCGGCCATCGCCGCTCTGCTTTTTGTTCCGCCTTGGCGGTTTATGTACGCCACTGCTGTCACGTTGTCTGACTGAATCAGGACCGGCAGACCTCGAAGAAGATGTTCTGCTTGCAGTATGCCGTTGTGGATGGCTCTTAATTCCAGGATGTTTATGTGTAGACAAGCTTCCTGACTTGACCACTTTCCCTGAAAGTTTCTTCCCTGTGTGACTGCTCCCCAGCCTCGGAGGCTTGCATCCGTGGTCACCAGGATCCAATCCTGAATCCCGAACCTGCGTCCCTCCAGAAGGTGAGAACTGTGCAGCCACCACAGAAGGGAAATTCTTGTCCTGGGAGATAGAATTATTTTCCGGTGCATGTCCAGGTGAGACCCGGACCACTGGTCCAGCAGGTTCCACTGAAACACCCTGGCATGGAACCTGCCATACGGAATGGCCTCGTAGGCCCCCACCATCTTCCCCAGCAACCAAGTGCACTGAAGAACTGACACCCTTGCCGGTTTCAGAATCTGTTTTACCATGTTCTGTATTTCCAAAGCTTTTTCCACTGGAAGAAAAACTCTCTGCAATTCTGTATCCAGAATCATACCCAGGAACGACAGCCGTGTCGTTGGATCCAACTGTGATTTTGGCAGATTGAGGAGCCAACCGTGGTGTTGCAGAATCGTCAGTGAAAGAGCAACATTCTTCAACAATTTCTCCTTGGACCTCGCCTTTATGAGGAGATCGTCCAAGTACGGGATAATTGTGATTCCCTGCTTTCGCAGGAGAACCATCATTTCCGCCATTACTTTGGTGAAAAACCTCGGAGCCGTTGACAGACCAAACGGCAACGTCTGAAATTGGTAATGACAATCCTGCACAGCAAATCTCAGGTAAGCCTGATGTGGAGGATATATATGGGGACATGTAAGTAGGCATCTTTTATGTCGAACGACACCATAAATTCCCCCTCCTCCAGACTGGAGATCACTGCTCGTAGAGACTCCATCTTGAACTTGAATTTTTTTAGAAAGAAATTGAGGGATTTTAGGTTTAGAATCAGTCTGACTGAGCCATCTGGCTTCGGGACCAAGAACAGGCTCGAATAAAAACCTTCCTGCTGTTGAGACGGGGGTACCGTGACAATCACTTGATTTTGACACAACTTTAGTATCGCAGCGCTTACTATCTCCCTTTCTGGAAGAGAAGCTGGCAAGGCTGATTTGAAAAATCGGTGAGGGGGCATGTCTTGAAACTCTAACTTGTACCCTTGGGTTACTATGTCTACTATCCAAGGATCCAGGTCCGAGTGCACTCAGATCTGACTGAAGTGTTTGAGACGTGCCCCCACTGGAGCGGACTCCCGCAGAGGAGCCCCAGCGTCATGCGGTGGATTTGGTAGAAGCCGGAGAGGACTTCTGCTCCTGGGAACTAGCCACAGCCTGTGCCCTTTTCCCCCTACCTCTCCCCCTTGCACCAAGGAAGGAGGACCCACGTCCTTTTTTGAATTTGTTGGGCCGAAAGGACTGCATCTGATAGTGAGGCGATTTATTCTGCTGTGCAGGAACATAATGTAAAAAAGATGACTTACCCGCGGTAGCCGTAGAGACCAGGTCAGTGAGGCCGTCACCAAACAAGACCTTACCTTTAAACGGTAAAGACTCCATCGCCTTCTTAGAATCAGCATCAGCATTCCATTGATGAATACACAATGCTCTCCTAGCAGAGACTGCCATGGCATTGGCCCTTGATCCCAAAAGGCCAATATCCCTTACCGCTTCTTTTAAATACACTGCAGCGTCCTTGATATGACCCAAGGTCAAAAGCACACTATCCCTGTCCAGGGAATCTACCTCAGATGACAAGTTATCCGCCCACTTTTCAATAGCGCTACTCACCCATGCCGCAGCAACAGCGGGCCTGAGTAGCGACCCTGTAGTGACATAAATGGATTTCAGGGTATTTTCCTGCTTACGATCCGCAGGATCCTTCAGGGCTGCCGTGTCAGGAGATGGAAGTGCCACCTTTTTGGACAGACGCGACAAAGCTTTGTCTACCGTGGGGATTGACTCCCAGCTGTCCCTGTCCCCAGAGGGAAATGGATATGCCATTGGAATTCTTTTGGGAACATGTATCTTTTTGTTGGGATTTTCCCAAGTTTTATCAAAAAGTGCAATCAGTCCATGAGAGGGAGGAAACGTTACCTCAGGTTTCTTACCTTTAAACATACGGACCCTTCTATCAGGAACAGCAGGGTCCTCAGTGAAATATAAAATGTCTTTTATTACCACAATCATATACTCTTAGCCAGTTTTGGATGTAATCTGGCATCACTATAGTCGACACTGGAATCAGAGTCCGTGTCGGTATCTATATCTGCTATTTGGGCAAATGCACGTTTCTGCGACCCCAAAGGGGTCTGGACCTGTGACAAAGCATCTTCCATGGATTTCCTCCATGTCTGGTTCTTAGACTCAGATTTATCAAACCTCTTAGCCAACTTAGTCACATTTGTATTTAAAACACTCAGCATATTGACCCAATCATCCGTCGGCATTGCCGACACTGTCACTCTCACAGAACTGACAGTCCCCATGCCAGCCTCCTCCTGGGAAGAGCATTCAGCCTCAGACATGTCGACACACACACGTACCGACAGCCACAAACACACTGGGCTATAGGGGACAGACCCACAGCAGATCCTGTTAGAAAGACACAGAGAGAGTTGAGCCAGCTCACACCCAGCACCTATCCCGGTTCTGAAGTCAGTAACAATACTGCCCAGGCCTGCTAGCGCTTTTATCAAACAATATAAGTCACCAATTACTAGTGCCCCCCCCTGTTTTGCACCCAGTTACTTGCACAGCAGTGTGGAGGATCAGGGCCAGCGTCTCTGCAGCCTTCTAAGAAGAGAGAAATGGCGCTGGTGAGAGCCCCCGACATGGCACGCTTCAGTCCCGCTCAAAATTCTTTATACTGGCGGGGGTCCCTTAACAAGGGCCTGGGCACTGTTATATTGCATGCCAGTGGTATTTGCGGCCCCCCATGCTGCCCAGGGCGGCCCCCTGCGCCCTGCAGTACCGTGATCAGTGTGGGAGCATGGCGCGCAGCGCGCCCGCTGCACGGTACCTCAAGCCGTCTTCTGCCGTCACTGAAGTCTTCTGATCTTCTCATACTCACCCGGCTTCTATCTTCCGGCTTTGTGAGGGGGGTGAAGGCGCGGCTCCGGGAACAAGCAGCTAGGCGTACCATAGTGATCGAACCCTCTGGAGCTAATGGTGTCCAGTAGCCTAAGAAGCAGAGCCATTGAACTCTTAAGAAGTAGGTCTGCTTCTCTCCCCTCACTCCCACGAAAACCTAAATAAAGTCTTTTTCTGAGAAACTCAGGAGAGCTCCTCAGTGTGCATCCAGTCTCGCTGGGCACAGAATCTAACTGGAGTCTGGAGGGGCATAGAGGGAGGAGCCAGTTCACACCCATTCAAAGTATTATAGTGTGCCCATGTCTCCTGCGGATCCCGTCTATACCCCATGGTTCTTGAAGCATCCCCAGCATCCTCTAGAACGTATGAGAAATAAAGGGAACACTAAAATAACACATCCTAGATCTGAATGAATGAAATATTCTTATTAAATACTTTGTTCTTTACATAGTTGAATGTGCTGACAACAAAATCACACAAAATTATCAATGGAAATCAAATGTATTAACCCATGGAGGTCTGGATTTGGAGTCACACTCAAAATTAAAGTGGAAAAACACACTACAGGCTGATCCAACTTTGATGTAATGTTGTTAAAACAAGTCAAAATGAGGCTCAGTAGTGTGTGTGGCCTCCACGTGCCTGTATGACCTCCTGAGGGATCTCCTCCCAGACCTGGACTAAAGCATCCACCAACTCCTGGACAGTCTGTGGTGAAACGTGGCGTTGGTGGATGGAGCAAGACATGATGTCCCAGATGTGCTCAATTGGATTCAGGTCTGGGGAACGGGCGGGCCAGTCCACAGCATCAATGCCTTCGTCTTGCAGGAACTGCTGACACACTCCAGCCACATGAGGTCTAGCATTGTCTTGCATTAGGAGGAACCCAGGGCCAACCGCACCAGCATATGGTCTCACAAGGGGTCTAAGGATCTCATCTCAGTACCTAATGACAGTCAGGCTACCTCTGGCGAGCACATGGAGGGCTGTGCAGCCCCCCAAAGAAATGCCACCCCACACCATTACTGACCCACTGCCAAACCGGTCATGCTGGAAGATGTTGCAGGCAGCAGAACGTTCTCCTTGGTGTCTCCAGACTCTGTCACATGTGCTCAGTGAGAACCTGCTTTCATCTGTGAAGATCACAGGGCTCCAGTGGCGAATTTGCCAATCTTGGTGTTCTCTGGCAAATGCCTAACGTCCTGCACGGTGTTGGGCTGTAAGCACAACCCCCACCTGTGGACGTCGGGCCCTCATACCACCCTCATGGAGTCTGTTTCTGATCGTTTGAGTAGACACATGCACATTTGTGGCTTGCTGGAGGTCATTTTGCAGGGCTCTGGCAGTGCTCCTCCTGTTCCTCCTTCCACAAAGGCGGAGGTAGCAGTCCTGCTGCTGGGTTTTTGCCCTCCTACGGCCTCCTCCACGTCTCCTGATGTACTGGCCTGTCTCCTGGTAGCGCCTCCATGCTCTGGACACTACGCTGACAGACACAGCAAACCTTCTTGCCACAGCTCACACTGATGTGTCATCCTGGATGAGCTGCACTACCTGAGCCACTTGTGTGGGTTGTAGACTCCGTCTCATGCTACTACTAGAGCGAAAGCACCGCCAGCTTTCAAAAGTGACCAAAACATCAGCCAGAAAGCATAGGAGCTGAGAAGTGGTCTGTGGTCACCACCTGCAGAACAACTCCTTTATTGGGGGTGTCTTGCTAATTGCCTATAATTTCCACCTGTTGTCTATTCCATTTGCACAACAGCATGTGAAATTGATTGTCAATCAGTGTTGCTTCCTAAGTGGACAGTTTGATTTCACAGAAGTGTGATTGACTTGGAGTTACATTGTGTTGTTTAAGTGTTCCCTTTATTTTTTGGAGCAGTGTACATAGGTGGACCGAGTCCACCAATAAATGTGAAGCAAGACAACCGTTCTTTAGGAGAAGACCACGTAGGGAACAAGATTTAGAGTCTTCTAATGAATACACATCTATGGCTAGTGAATCGGAGCCCAATTTACATTTATCCAGTGGCTCCCACCTTTTAGGGGTTATAACGCGTGCCAAAATACCAGGAGGCCAAGGCAACGCACCCATACAAAAAGGAGCAAGCAGTGGCAAAGGCAGGGCCAGAGGGCGGCCACCAAAGAATCCGAAACCGTAGTAATCAATTTGTCGGATTATGAATTAAGCCAAACTGACCTTAATGTTCTATCACAAGGACTTTCCTTTATCCCTTCTTGTAAGCAGGATTCACTACAGTGGAAAGTGGATAAACATCGGCTCCACCGACAGCTAAAGCTTAAAGAACAGTTTGCAAATAGCACACAGCAGGATCAGGAGGCTTCCACAATTCCACCTAAGCTTAAAAGGATCTTACCCAGATCAAATTTTGAGCCACAGATGCAGAATGCGTCGATACGGACATTTATGCTTCTGTTAGATGAGCAAACTAACCAGCATATTTCTTCTCTCCCTGCTGTTCACCCTAATCTTACCATTTTGGAAAAAACAGGCTTTGGACAACCTAGCCTCACTTAAACATGTAGTGTTCCGACCAGCAGACAAGGGTGGGGCTTTGGTTGGTAAGAATCTCCAGGACTATAAAGATGAGCTAGTCCGTCAGTTAGATGACCAGGAGACGTACAGTAGTCTCAACAGGGATCCTACCACTAGATTCACGGATGAGTTAGCTGTGTTGTTAGAGCAGGCGGCTAATGATGGGATTATCTCCAAACAGATTAAGGATGCATTGCTACCTGCACACCCAGTTATGCCTGTACTCTACACTACACCCAAGATCCACAAAACGCTCATACGACCACCGGGCAGGCCAATAATTTCTGCAAATAAGTCACTATTTCAACCGGCAGCCATGTACCTAGATCACTCTTCTCAGCCATGTATCCAAGCACATCCAAGATTTTTGTTGGATACCAGTACATTGCTTAGAAAAAATGATTGCTTGCCTAAATTTGACTGTGATATCTTGTTGTGTAGTGTGGATGTACAGAGCCTATACCCCACCATAACCCATGATGGTGGAATTTTGGCAGTTTAAACAATTTCTGGATGGCCACTTTTACTACAAAGGTCCTCAATTAGAATTTTGTCTCAACTGGCTACATATGATTTTGACTAAGAATTTCTTTCTTTATGACGGTCACATTTATTTACAGCGCACTGGATGTGCGATGGGGTCCCCAGTGGCCCCATCAACCTCCAACATATACATGTTCGATATCAAGCGTACAATCTTCTTTGAGGATCCCACTATAGCGTCCAACATTGCATTTTACTGTCGTTATTTAGACGACCTTCTGATAATGTGGAGGGGCACTGAATCTGCATTTATTGACGTCATTGATAGGCATATTCAACTACAACATCCAGTTAAGCTTATGTATACTATTAGCAATTAATCTATTAATTACTTGGATGTGCAGCTGACCATCAAGGATGGGGCCATCAGTACTTAATTATTCTCAAAGGCCACGGATCGTAACAATCTTTTACATTATGCCAGTTTCCACCCTAAATCCACCAAATGCGGGCTACCTTACTCCCAACTACTTAGGAGTAGGCGGATTACATCTGACTCAGTACTTGCGGACCAACAAATGAATGAGATGTTAGCCAAATTTAGCACCAGAGGATATCCCTCTAATATACTGGCAGACGCCAAAGTAAAGGCTCTCAGTCTTGATAGAGCTACACTGCTAACCAAGACACTTATATCTGGTACTACACAACCCATGATCCCATGGGTTGGCCAATTTAGCCCAGCAAGTAGTGGTATTAATTCCATTTCTAAACAGTTATGGCACATTGTTCAGAGTGAAAATGACTTGAACTTGCATAATACTAAAGTTATGCCATGTTACACACGTAGGAGAAACCTCCGAGACATGTAAGAACATATGTGACAGACTACGAAAAACATACGGGTAGATTGAGAAGTAACAAGCTAGGCTGTCATGGGTGTACTTGCACCACATGTCAGTTCCTAATACCGGGAAACACATTTCAGCACCCACACACAGGACACACTTACTATATCAATCATTTACGTGTAGCAGTATGTAGTGCACCAGCTGATCTGTCCCTGTGGGCTGTCATACATTGGTAAAACTGAAAGGATGTTCCAGGAGCGTATGGCAGCCCACAGGTCCGCGATCAAGATGACCATTGCTAAAGGTAACAGTGACCAACTTGTGGCAAGGCACTTTTGCCAAGCGCGCCACTCATTAGTATCCCTCAGGTACCGGATGATTGACCAGGTACCTAAATCACTTTGAGGGGGTGATCGTGGTAGTAAATTGTTGCAACTGGAGTCCAGATGTATTCACCACCTAGACACAGTACACCCTAAGGGCCTCAATGATCATCTCGGCTTTAGTCGTTTTCTTTAATGGTCCACTAAGATGTCAGCTTTCAGTGGTTATATATATCTCTAGCCCCTTAGAACTATAGTAATGTGTTATTACCTAGATGTTAGCCCTCATAGGTAGTTTTTACTGAGCATGGTAATTTAGGGTATGCATGTAGTAGTATTATATGCGTATACTTTGCAGCCTATGTCAGTATGCGTTTGCATACTATGTGTTACTCTATGTGAATGTTTATTTTTGTGTCTGTTACTGTATGTAGTAGTTTATCTGCTTAGATGTAGTGCTCATAATATGCTGTTTAGCAGTATGTGATGACGGGGACACTTCGACGGACCGGATGGTGACGTCATTGATTATGCACCACCGGAGACGGGCGGGTGATCCGCTTTCTGGAATGGCGTCTGGGTACCTGGGTGATCGTTATAAGGTGAGCACATTACACTTGTTTACACTGACCTGATGACAATGCCGGAATAAAGGCATTTAAACGTTGTCCTTATGCATGGTGTGATGATGGTCATTATTCAAGCCGCCAGGAGTACCGCACCTCTGGAGTTTCTGTGAATTTGTTCTGTGGAGGCACTATTCCAATGGGAGAGCCAGGGTTATTTGTACTAATGTATATATATATATATATATATATATATATATATATATATAAAAGTATATAGTGTATATTAGTGCAATCATTTTTGCAATGAAGACTCCAGCAGCAGTGATGTTGTCTATATACTCTACTTCCCAACCTCATTACATCTACATTCTGTACACAATAACATTTTATAATACATTATACATGCACACTTTTATCTATGTGCAGTGTCTGACTTTACCGTAGTGTATATTATTATTAAGTTTCTTATATAGCGCAGCAAATTCTGTTCCACTTTGCAAGTAGAAGCAGTGATAACAAAACAGTTGGAAACAGCGGGAAAAAGATAATATTGGGTAATAATAGAGACATAGAGGGAGGAAGACCCTGCTTGCAAACCTACAATTTATAAGGAAGTAGGTATTGATATATAAGTGTTATCTATTCCAAAAAAGGTCCACCAGTTTGCAAAGGTATTGGTGGGCTGTATGATATGGTCACAAAGCAATGTTTGCCTGGGGTCAGGAGGGTGGGAAAGTGAAGAATGAGAAAATATTTGAGGATATGAGTGGATTCTTCAGTGGGGAAGTAAGTGAAAATGAAAGTTTATGAAGGTTACGCAAGTGGTTCCTGAATTTGATGTTTGCCTGAAAAAGTGAGTTTCAGGGAACACTTGAAGGTTTAAAGACTAGAGTCTTACTGTGCATGGGAGGGCATTCCACAGAGTGGGTACAGCCCAAAGAAAGTCCTGCTATCGTGAATGGGAGCAAATAATGAGTGTCGATGAGAGACACAGAACTTGAGCATCTTTGGTTCTGATCCACAAAGCGAAAGGAATTATGTTAATATGAAAAAAATATCTTTGAACCTTTCTACAAATTACCAAACATGAAACATAGAAATGGTCAAAATATAAAAGCACTCATCATACCACATGAAATTGGAAGCATAAATTGCACTCATCTGAGCTAAGACAGCTTGTTCATGGTTCATTAGGAGCCACGGATATATTTGTCTCAAGGTTATACAAAAAACTTCCAGTAAGTACAGGGTTACAATCTTGACCGTTAATCACTCAAATGCAACTATGGGAAAAATGCCTGTATAAAATACCTAATCTTCCTCCTGGCCTTTATAGGACCACGTTTATGTGTGACACACCTCTGATAGCAGGGAACAATTGCCATACGAAAATTTATAGAAATACTTAGTGCACAAAATCAGCTAGTAATGTTTCAATCTCCCAAGAGGTCTCCTTCACCCCTCACCAAAAGTGTACATAGAAAAGAAATTGGAGGAAGAAACTTAACCAGTGCTTCAAATTACTCCCCCATTGCCTTCACAGGTTTTTCACCATTAGGGGATTTTTCCATATACAATGAAAAATAAAAATGAAAGTGTATAAAGTGAAATACGTTTTTAATACAACAAATATATACACATACAAAAACACATTAAAATGATCAGATGTGACATAGATCCTGAAGCAGCAAGCAAAACCGGTAATTACCAGAACTTAAAGAACTGCAGCCAAACAGTTCTTAACAGCATACGGGTTTAGAATAGGAATTCCAGATACTCCCACAGAAAACCTGCTGGCTCTCACTGGATACTGGTCGGTCACTCCGTTGGCAGCTGCAAACACATCAACGCGTTTCCACCCCATGCTGGGGTCTTTTTTAAGGTATAAAGTCAGAATGCTGATCGTTCCACATAAGTAAATATTTAAATATCCAGGACACAAGTCAGTTACCCGTTGTTAGGTGCCGCGGTCCGCGGTGCCGCTCGGTCTGCTTCTGAGCGACGCTCACGGCCGCCGCACCTCCCTTCCTGCCCGCCCGGCGCCTAGCAACGCCAGGACGCCGTGCGCACTGAGCCGCCGGGTCCATGGCAACACCAGGACGCCATGCGCGCTGAGCCGCCGGGTCCCTGGCAACGCTGGGACGCCGTGCGCGCGTAGCCGCCGGACCCTTAGCAACGGGGACGCCACAGACGAACCGCGTTCCCCGTTGCTTCCTATCAATCAATACACCTGTTAGCTCTGGTCGTGCAGCAGGGCAGCTGCACGACATTACCAATTAAGCTTCGCTGCAGCTATTGGAGGGCTCCCTGTTATATTCTCCCTCACTACCTGGCACAGACGCCGGTGATAGCTTCCTGTATGCTGTTCCTGCCTTGTAACGTCTGTTCCTGGTCAGCTGTAACTGGTCGATCCTGCTCCCTGTGCTCCTGAGTCCTGGAGTTCTGAAGCCGGTCCTGGGAATCCTTCCTGTTTAAGTGAACCTGTAGCAGTCATCTGGGGGTTCTCGTTTGTTGGGGTTCTCTCCCGGTTTCGTGAGTAGCGGCTTCTGCCGCGTGTTGCGGCCTAGGCCGCTTAGTCCTTTTGGTACTTTTTGTATTGGTGGTTTTTGCGGAGGTTTCCGCTTTTCACTGTCCTCCCCGGAACTCGGCAGTGCCGTGTGGGGGAGTGGACAGTGATATCTTTTGTTGTTGTTTTCCTTTGGCAGCGTGCCGCACATAAATTTAGTTTTAGGGTAGTTAGTAGCCCCTAGCTTCTGTTTGCTTTAGTTAGAGGTCCCCTTGTTATTATCCTGTCTCGGTTCACGCTTTGTCTCACGCTAAGACCTGGGGGCATCGGAGTTGGGCAGACCTAATCCGCCCTTCAAACGCGGCTGCCGTGGGCCCAAGAAACCATAGTCACTCAGGCGTGAACTGACCACACGGGTAAAACAACGGAGGTAGTGTGCTAGGGGCTATTCCCGTTCCCTCCCTATTTCAGCGTCACGTCCTGGTGCTCTGGACTCACTTCGCAACATCTTTCTAGTTCTGAGCATCAGGAACGTAACACCCGTGGACAGCTGGACCCTATAGGTAATGAAGCCTACATGTCCCATGGTCCTCTGCTGTGCACGCTCCTGCCTGGTGCAAGTTCTCTGTATACTCAAGTTGCCATAGTAACCCGCATCCACTTACAGATCAGCGCCGCACACCGCAGTGTCACTTCCGGTCCCCGTCTTTACTCAAAATTGTTCCTTTGTTTGTATCCCCTTTCTCCATAATGTCCTAACCGGGGAGCATATCGCGGAAGATGGTCGCTGCATTTTGAAGACTTTCATGGCCCAGCACACAAAACCCGGAACATTAGAAATCATATACTGGACTTGGCCGTAACGTTACTTCCGGTGATGTAATTTGTAAACAGATGGGCGTTTAACAAATACCTTCAGTAAAAGAAATTGTGAAAAAGTAGAGAATGGAAAATAAAATAAAAACATTATACTAAACGTTCTAAAAAAGAGGAAAAAATAGGACTTTACCTACCAGTAAATCCTTTTCTCGTAGTCCGTGGAAAATACTTATTAATAGCATGGGTTATAGATGGGTCCATTAGAAGCCATGGGCACTTTTAGAAATCAATAGTGTGGGCTGGCTCCTCCCTCTATGCTCCTCCTACCAGACTCGGTCTAGAAACTGTGCCCGTGGAGACGGACATACTTTGAGAGAAGAATTTAACTGAACAGAGGTGAGATTCGAACCAGCACACACAAACAAGAGGAAAGCCATGTTAACCAAACTTGAACAGGAACAGCAGCGGCTGAACCAACAATAATACTTAACCAAGTAACAGTGCAGTAAAACTAAGAACCGGGCGGGCGCCCAGTATCCTCTACGGACTACGAGAAAAGGATTTACCAGTAGGTAATTAAAATCCTATTTTCTCTTACGTCCTAGAGGATACTGGGGTCCACATTAGTACCATGGGGATGTACCAAAGCTTCCAAACCAGATGGGAGAGTGCTGAGGTTCCTGCAGAACTGATTGACTGAACTGAAGGTCCTCAGAGGACAAAGTATCTGACTTGTAGAACTTAGCAAACGTGTTCCATCCTGACCAAGTAGCTGCTCGGCAGAGCTGTAAAACCGAGACACCCCAGGAAGAACCCACTGACCTAGTAAAGTGGGCCTGTACTTTAGAAACCGGCAATCATGCTGATGAATAAGCCTTCTGGATAGTAAGCCTGATCCAGCGAGCAATAGACTGCATTGAAGCAGGACACCCAATTTTCTTTGGATCATAGAGAACAAACAGTGAGCCAGATTTTCTGTGACTAGCTGTCCTCATCACGTAGGTCCTCAAAGCCCTCACAACATGCAGGGATTTTGAGGTAGCAGAGGTGTCAGTAAGCACCGGTACCACAATATGCAGACACCACCTTAGAAAGAAATTGCTGACGAGTTCTGAGTTCAGCTCTATCCTCATGTAAAAACCAAATAGGGGCTTTTGTGAGACAACGCCCCCAGTTCGGACACACGCCTTGTGGAAGCCAAGGCCAACAGTGTAACAGTCTTCCACGTAAGAAACTTAACGTCAACGTCCTGTAAAGGTTCAAACCAGTCCTATTACAGAAACTGCAACACCACGTTAATAAACCAAAGGTGCCGTGGGAGGCACAAAGGGAGGTTGGATGTGTAGAACACCCTTCAAGAATGACTGAACCTCAGGGAGGGAAGCCAATTGTTTCTGGAAGAAAATGGACAAGGCTGAAATCTGAACTTTCAAGGAGCCGAAACGTAGGCCCACATCCACACCTGACTGTAGAAAAAGGAGAAAACATCCCAGTTGTAATTCCACTGCAGGAAATTTCCTGTTTTTACACCACGAGACATATTTCTTCTAAATACGGTGGTAATGTTTAGACGTTACCCCTTTCCGAGCTTGGATCAGGGTTGGAATAACCTTGTTCGGAATGCCTTTTTGGGCTAAAATCTGACGTTCAACTTCAATGCCATCAAACGTAGCAGCGGAAAGTCTTGATAGACGAACGGCCTCTGTTGCAGAAGATCCTCTCGCAGAGGTAGAGGCCACGGTTCCTCCAGGAGCAATTCCAGTAGATCCACGTACCAGGCCCTTCTCGGCCAATCTGGAGCAATGAGAAGTGCTTGAACCTTTTCCCTTTTTATTCTTTTGAGAATTCTTGCAATTAGTGGAAGAGGTGGGAACACGTAAACCATCTGGTAAACCCATGGAGTCACCAGAGCGTCCACCGCCACTGCTTGTGGGTCCCTCGACCTGGAACAATAGCGCTTTTGCTTCTTGTTGAGATGAGAGGCCATCATGTCAATCTGTGGAATTCCCCACCGACTTGATAAGGTCTCGAACACCTGCAGGAGAAGGCCCCATTCTCCTGGATGGAGGTCGTGTCTGCTGAGGAAGTCCGCTTCCCAGTTGTCTATTTCCGGAATGAAGATTGCTGACCGTGCCATCGTGTATCTTTCTGCCCAGAGGAAAATTTTTGTTACCTGTCATTGCAGCTCTGCTTTTCGTTCCGCCTTGTCGGTTTATGTACGTCACGGCCGTCACATTGTCTGACTGAACCTGAATGGCTTGATCTTGAAGAAGATGCGATGCCTGTAGAAGGGCACTGTATATGGCTCTTAGTTCCAGAATGTTGATCGGAAGAACAGCTTCCTGACTTGACCAGTCCTTGGAACAGTTCCCACTGAGTGACTGCTCCTCAACCTCTGAGGCTTGCGTCCGTGGTTAGCAGAATCCAATTTTGAATCCCGAACTATCGACGCTCGGTCTGAAGACACCACAGAAGAGAAATCCTGGCTTTTGGCGACAGATGTATCCTCTGGTGCATGTGAAGATGTGATCCGGACCATTTGTCCAAAAGATCCAGCTGGAATGGCCTGGCATGAAACCTTCCATACTGCAGAGCCTCGTAAGAGGCTACCATCTTCCCCAGAAGGCAAATGCACAGATGCACCGATATCCAGGTTGGTCTTAGGACACCCCGCACCATTGACTGGATTACCAATGCCTTTTCCAACGGAAGGACCACCTTTTGTTCCTCTGTATACCGGATCATTCCTATGAACGGAAGCCTCCGTGTAGGTTGCAGGTGGGATTTTTTCAGGTTCAGAATCCACCCGTGATCCTAAAGAAGTCTGGTTGAGAGGTCAATGCTGCCCAACAACCTCTCCCTAGAAGGCGCTTTTATCAGCAGGTCGTCCAGGTATGGTATGATGTTCACTCCCTGTTTGCAGGAGAGAAACATAATCTCTGCCATCACCTTGGTGAAAACTGTCGGTGCCGTGGAGAGACCAAATGGCAGGGCCTGAAACTGGAAGTGACAGTACTGCAGTGCAAACCTTAGATACGCCTGATGAGGCGGCCAAATCAGAATGTGAAGGTACGAATCCTTGATGTCGAAAGACATCAGGAATCCCCCCTCCTCCAAACCTGAGATCACCTCTCTCAGAGACTCCATCTTGAACTTGAACATCCATAAGTACGGGTTCAGTGTCTAAAATGGGCCTTAACCGAACCTTCCAGTTTCGGTACCACAAACAGGATGATATAAAAACATTTGTTTTGCAGGTGAAGAGGAACTGGAACAATGACCTGAGTCAGTACCAATTTTTGAATTGCTGCTTGTAAGGTCAAACTGGCTTCTGGAGAAGCTGGTAAGGCGGATTTGAAGAATCTGGGAGGTGGGAGTTCCTGAAACTCCAGTCTGTATCACTGTGCTATAAGATCTTTGACCCAGGGATCCTGGCATGACGTTGCTCAAATGTGACTGAAACAACGTAACTGGGCTCCCATCTGCCTGTCTTCCAGGCAGTGTGTGCCACCGTCACACTGAAGGCTTTGAGGAAGCAGACCCTGAGGCCTGTTCCTGAGAACTTGTAGCTGCGGGTTTTCTGTGCTTACTTCTATTACCTTTGAAGGCTGTAGAAGAACCCTTGGATTTGCCCTTGACTTTTGCTTTCCAAAAGGACTGCAGAGTTGGAGCAGAGTAGGTTTTCCTAGCTGGGGTTGCTGCCGAAGGAAGGTATGTAGACTTACCCCCTGTAGCCTTGGATATTAGCTTATCCAGTTCATCACTGAACAGGACCTCTCCTGTGCAAGGCAGATTGTCCACTCCTTTCCTGGAGTCTGCATCCGCAGTCCACTGGCGTAGCCACAATCCCGTGTGCTGACACTGCCATGGCAGTGGTGTGTGCATTGAGCACACCAATCTCTTTTATGGCTTCCACCATAAAGTTAGCAGAGTCCTGGATATGCTGTAGGAGTAAAACAATATCGTCCCTGGTTAAGGACTCTAAACCATTAATTAGGATACCCAACCATTTAGCAATGGCCCTAGTGATCCATGCACAAGTCTCTGGGCCACCCCCACCGCCGTGTATAAAGATTTGAGAATGGGGTCAATCTTGCAGTCAGCCGCGTCTTTTAAGGACACAGCCCCGGGAACTAGTAAGACTATCTAATGCGACAACCTGGACACTGATGCGTCCACAATGGGCGGCTTCTCCCATTTCTTCCTATCATCTAATGGAAAGGGAAAGAATCCAACCTTTTAAGGATCTGAAATTTCTTGTCAGGTTTACACAAGCCTTAGAGAGCATTCAATTCCTTTGAAGCGGGAAAAGTAGCTGAGGATTTCTTTTTAGTATTAAAATAAGATTCCTCCTCTACCAGGCATGTGAGCTGAATCTCTATTTATCAGGTCATCCATAGACTGCCGTAAGAATTGCATCTCCTTCTCATTATGAGAAAGTTTAGTGGAAATATTAGAAATCCCTTTTATGGAAGCTAACCATGGGGGTTCAGCCCCACTGGACTGGGAGTGAGCACTATCCTGGGTACAGGGTAGTGAGTCCCCAGGGGATGAGAGACATTCCGCTGTACAAGAAACACAGTCCCTGGACATGCATGATTGTGAAGGGACACACAGACAGACACCAAGTGAAAACACAGTATATGTAGGCATGGTCTTCAGAGAGACACAGAAGTCAGAGCCAGCCACACAGCACCCCTTTAGCAAAAGTGAAACTTAGCTGGGTCGCAAGAACTAACACCTCAGCAGTGCTTATAATCTTAACACTGCTCCCCCCTTTCACTAAGACCCCCTGGTACCGCTGAGACTTGGAGTCCTTGTGGAGCTGCGCTTCCCTGTGAATGCTGCCTGTATGAGCTGCAGAGGGAAAATGGTGACGGAGAGCTGTAGGATCCGCTCTGAGTGAAGCCCTACCCCATGTAATGGTGCGCGGCTTCCCGCATTTATTATACTGGCCTGAGGTAATATAATGCCCAGCCAAGGAATAAAACACCTACTAGACAGTTGTGGCCATTGTGGGTATCAATGGTGGCTCAGCGCACCCCACACCGCAGGACACACTGCAGTCCTAGCTTAAACTGTTAACTTAACTCCTAAGTTAACTGTTAGCTAAGTTACTGTTAGCTTAACTCCTAGTTTAAACTGTCTAAAGTAAGCTAGGAGCGGGAGTTTTCTGGCCGAACTTTACAAGACTTGACAGATTGTTCGGAGAAACCGCAATACATACAGAGGTTCCCCTGCCGGCGACGAGTACATTCCTCATCCGTAAGCAGAGTGACCAATCTGCATTGGTTCTTCTATTGATAAAGGGGATTGAAACGGAGTGGGATCTTGTCGAGGTCTGGAGCGAAAGCAAAGGCCAGGTCATTCAAACTTGGACTTTTCCAAACAGCCTTTCCCTATACCGCAAGTCAAGTTTGTTACAGAAGGAAATCAATTCGTCCAGCTTCGTTGGTACATCCTGAACCGTCAAATCGTCCTTAATCTTGTTGGAGAGCCCGTTCCAGAAGGCAGCGACTAAGGCCTCCTCATTCTAATTTAGCTCGGAGGACAAAGTACGGAACTGGATGTCATACTGACTGACAGGACGCGAGCCCAGCCGAAGATGAAGGATCGCCAGGGATGCTGAGGTGGTTCGGCCCGGCTCGTCGAAGATCTTCCTGAATGAAGAAACAGATCCAGCATAATTCGAGAGGATTGGGTCCCCTCTCTCCCAAAGTGGAGATGCCCACTCCAATGATTGGCCGGTGAGAAGAGAAATAATATATGCGATCTTCGTGCGGGCCGATAAGAAATTGGCCAACTGAAGCTCAAACTGGATTTCACACCGGTTAAGGAATCCCCTATACAGCTTCGGAGAGCCATCGAACTTGCTAGGAGGAGGTAAATGCAGACATGATGTTGAGATTGTTGTTGGAGGAACTACTGCAGAAGAGGAGACTACCGGAGCCGGAGACTGTGGAGCCCTAATGGCCACATGGAGAGCCTCTAGCCGATCATACATGGTTTGCATGAATTGAACAATTTGCGATGAGTAAATTCCTGAATCTCCAGGAAGAGAGAATGTTGGCCATAGCAGCCTCCGGAGGCCTGGTCACCTGTCGGATCCATGTGGCCAGTGATTACTGTCACAATGGGGTGTTTCTGTGGATCCGTTGGTGTCAGGTCTGGAAGTCTGTCTGTTCCCGGAGGGGGCACTAGTGGGTCAGTGTAGGTGTGATGTATAAAACGCGGAGGCTGAAGAAAAGTCCTGCGCATATGCGCTGATATTTATTATGTCACAAAGGTCACAGGATAATTGAATAACAGAGGAAATGGAATGCAATTGATAACTTGAGAACCGGCAATAATTGAAGTATGAATAATAACTGTTATAACTGAGGATAGGAATAATGAAGGGTAACTTGATCAAATGGAATGAGTATTCAAAAGTCACTTGATAACATAAATGAAGAATGAAGATAAACTTGATGCAAATGGTAATGGCAAATATAACTGATGATCGGAAAATTAATGATAACTTAATCCAAGGAAATATATATTCAAAGAAGTCACTGAAAACTGAATGATAAATAAAGATGATCTTGAAGCTTGATATAAACAGAACTGGCAACACTGAGATTAACCGAAACAAACAGTACTCTGGTAATAAATAAAAGGCACACAATCTCTGTAGCAGCACAAGTTCTTGTAGCCAAGCAAGGCCAATGCAGGAGACAGTCCTAACACAGCAAGATGTTGAGTGCTAAAGGCAATGCACAGTGTGGAATGCTGGCAATAAGGTGCACAGGTTGAGAACTGAGAAAAACACCTGAAGAGAGTCTCTTACTTCAAATTGGTGTGCAGACTGTGGCTGGAGTTTGTAGCAAGCTGGAACAATGAAGACTGAAGATGAGATAACGGATAGAACAACGGGGAATCCACTGGAGACAGGAACACAGGAACCAGGAGAATTTGTACACCGAATGTGACTCGTAGGAAAGCTGGAGTGGATGCTGGTACCTGTAGTTCCACAGTAATACTGGAACAGGGAGACAACTTAGAGATGCCAGAAATAGGAGATCGCTGGAAACAGGGGATCGAAGACTGGAACTGCTGGGACCTGTAGTTCCACAGGTTCAATACACAGGATTCTCTGAAGACAGAGGACTGAAGCCAGGAGACGCCTGTTCACAGGATGTGACTCGTTGTCCAAGGCCCTAATACTGAGCAGGAACTCTGAGTATATACCCCCTGGTCAGCAAGGATTGGAGAATCAAGTCATGTGAGCGCCCAATACTCAGGAGTGGATAGCACCAAGTCAGCTGGCTGCAGGTGTCATGGCAGCGCCCATACTCTGGAGATGGTGGGAATACATCAGGGTACATACTGGAGAGAGTCTCTGCGCATTGCAGGCAATCACAGAATACGCTGCCAGGCTGAGGATATGACCTCCGGAGGCCAGTACATCAGAGCACTGGTAAGTGACGTGATGGAAAATGCAGATTCCTGACAGTTGGATTTTGACCAACCGAAGGAGCAGATGCTCCAGAGTGCTGGAAGCAAGGAGGACGAAGATAATTCCTTCTCATATATTTATTAAAGATAACGGATAAGAATGACACTTGTAGGAAGACGGAGACTAAAGAGTTCTGGGTTGGTAAACTGCCGGAATGGAAGTCACTGAATGATGCGAGACCGAGACTGAAGAACAATGAATGTCCTTAGTTGGTACTAGACGTGGCTGAAGAATCGTGGTGTTGAGTTGCTGAGTGATATGAAGGCGGAGCTGAAGAACTGAGAAGATTGTGTGCCGGATAATATAAAGACGTGGATGTGGAACTTGCGAAGACTGGTTGCTGGATGGTGCGAGGATGTAAATGAAGAACTGTGAAGATTGTGTCGAAGTCAAAAATATTACATAAAAAGAACATACAAACTACACACATAAGTCTCTATACTTGCAAATACGCGCAGCGAGCACAGCAATATATGGTAACACACGCATTTACACAGACATGCCAGAGATGGATTCAACACTTATTTCATACAGTACATAATTATAATAATATCAAGCGCAAGACATCATGATGATTTAAAATTATATAATGAAGTAATGTCATGTATGTGCATTATTTGAACGAAACCAGATACACCTGTCATATTTGGTATTTAAAGCAACCAGATTAATGTGTAGATTAATTTGATACTTGTTATTAAGTTATAGGACATTGCAACAAATAGTTATGATTAAATGTATGTAAGCTAAAATCACTTTTAGTAGAACAATAGATATTCCAAACAGGTAGTGGACAGAAAGCTCAGGCCAGCCCCCTCAGACGTCCCCAAGGCTGAACCTGATCAGCACACGAACAAACCAGTGACTCATCATGAATGAGAGTCCCCTCCCCCAAAAAACTAGATAACACATTGCTG
Organism: Pseudophryne corroboree; assembly: GCF_028390025.1. Lineage (NCBI taxonomy): Eukaryota > Metazoa > Chordata > Amphibia > Anura > Myobatrachidae > Pseudophryne > Pseudophryne corroboree. The sequence goes on from NC_086450.1 coordinate 261,058,224, forward strand.
ATCACACAGGAGGTCAGTTGCTGTTTTGGACTAGACGATGATGGAGTTATTGCCAGATCAGTTCCTGTATTTATTTGCTGAGAGAGAGATATTAAGAGGCTGCATTGAAAGATATGGTAATTGTATCGCTGGCCTGTAACTGTATGTAACTATGTTTTAACTGCTTACTGTGTGAGTGTAACCATGTAACTATAGGTATACTGTACTTTGTAATATATTGAATCCATATCCTTTTAATAACAAATATATACATCAATGAGCTTTGGAACCGAGATAATGTGTGGGTGTATTGTTTTCTCTTATGGGATGCAGTGTTTTGCGATGTACAGTGCACTTTTATCGTATATGGTAATAAGATGCGCCTGGCGTCTGCAGTATATATTAAAGTGGGCATTTTAAATATTTGAGAGAAAGCAATTTGGCATTCACAGATGGGTGCTGGTCCGCGATATCAGGGTCTTAATGATGCTCTGTACATTACAAACGCGGCTGTAATCGACCGGCTCCGATGGACGCATCGCGACGCTGATGAAAATAACATCCACATGTATTGTTGTGATATCAGTAAGCCAATGATATTAAATTTCAAGGGACAATGCGTTTCTCATAATATTTAATGCTAAAATTTATTTTTATTGTTGCAAAACAAAGTTCAAATAAGTCATATTGTGTTTGATTCAGATTGGATTGTTTATCTGTTAAGTAGGTTTAAAAGTACATTTAAAAGTTGCTGCATAGCCTTGATATAGGTTTTTTTTTTTAACTCAGGCCTAAAAAAACTTCAGGTGCTTGTATAATGTGTGATTTCTTTGTGACAAAGGAAGCCGCATGGTCTGTCCTCCATTTTGGACTAACCACATGGCCTGTCCACCATTTTTGTAAACCTCATGGATGTGGAAGGGGGAGGAGCAGTGGCCTTTTTAGAAAGGTCATTTTCTAAATAGCTGATTTTCACTCTGCTCAGAACAATCAGTTTCCTTGGTCACATCAAACACCATTTATGAGTTACCAATGCATTTATTTAACCCATGCCATAGTCAATTACAAATAGTTTCAATTGGGCCTAGTGAGAGTAAATGGTAAGATAAATGCTTGGCTTGGTGTAAAGAAATTGCACACAGATAGAAAAAGGAAAGAAAGGGTTTTTTTTTTTCTGTTTTTCCTTCCAAGACTTGTAGAATCTGCTTACTAGGGAAGATAGCCATTGAAATGCAAATTAACCTGTGTAACTGCTTTTTCTTAGCAGTGGAAAAGCAAATAGCTTTGATATGCAAATAAGAGGTAAGGTGTCTCATAGGAGACCAGTGAATGGTACATATATATTATTATAATTATGTGTATATTTATATCAGTGTATGTTCTGCAAGATAGCTATCCAATCTGAATCATATCATTTAAATTATTGATTATTGCTAGAGTCATTATAGATCTGTGTGAAATAGGATACATTTGTTGCTATATAGGTAAATTTGAAATAACAATATTTTAAGGAAGTAAGTGTAAAGACACAAACGCAGGTCTGCATAAAAGTTTATACAGAACAAGTTGTCTAGTGGGCAATAGTAATTAGTATTGTTCACATTTATAGAGCTGTGTGATTTGTTTTATTGCGGACGCAGGGTTTTGTACACGTGTCTCGGATAAAGAAGAGGACTGCGCACGCAGCGTAAGAGACACGCATGGTCACGTGTTTACGCAAAAAGCGTAAGAATGCGGGCGCTAAGTACAAATTACACAATAGTGTTGTTTAGTTCAAAGGTGGGATAGTAGACATTTAATACAAAGGCACAAAACTACTCGGTTTCTAAACCATATTAGTATAAAACTTTTGTTTAAACTGTATTGCCTCTGGGGTAAAGCTGCCTATCTGAATGAATTGAAATTTTCTGTATAGAAAAACCAAAGTGTATTTGAGTGAGCGAACGTAGGAGTGAGTGGATATTGAACCCAGGGAATTCCGGATCCCGTAGTGTGGTACATCCAGTAAGTGGAGGCTTGGTGGCATGAGGCGGCTGACTCACGTTAGTAACATAGTATCTAAGGTTGAAAAAAGACAATTGTCCATCGGGTTCAACCTATTTGTGGTCTCCTATGCACGATTATTTTGTATAAAATTTTGACTGAAGTTGCTGACTGCCATTCCGATTAACCCCTTTTTCATAATAACCATAGTGCGTGACTATGCCCCGTTACACTGGATATCCTTATCCATTAGGAATTTATCTAACCCATTCTTTAAGGTGTTGACTGAGTCGGCCATTACAACTCCCTCAGGCAGGGAATTCCAAATACGTATCGTCCTTACCGTAAAATAGCCTTTACGCCGTATTGTGTGCAATCTCCTCTCCTCTAACCTGAGCGAGTGTCCACGAGTTCTCTGTGTTGATCTAACCAAAAACAGGTCCTGCGCAAGATCTGTATATTGTCCCCTTATATATTTGTAAATGTTGATCATGTCCCCTCTTAATCTCCTCTTTTCCAGTGTAAACATGCCTAGTCTTGCAAGCCTTTCCTCGTATTCCAGCGTCTCCATACCCTTAGTTTGGTGGCCCGCCTTTGAACCTTTTCTAGCTCCAGGATATCCTTTTTGTAGTAAGGTGCCCAGAATTGTACACAGTATTCAAGGTGTGGCCTCACAAGTGATTTATATAATGAGTATAATACTCTCGTCCCTAGCATCAATTCCCCGTTTTATGCATGCTAATATCTTATTAGCCTTCTTTGCTGCAGTCCTACTTTGGGTACTACTGCTTAGTTTGCTATCTATGAGGACACCTAAGTCCTTTTCCAGTACAGAATCCCCTAATTTTACCCCATTTAGTAGGTAGGTGTTATTTTTGTTCTTGTTACCACAGTGCATTACCTTACACTTGTCTGTATTGAAGCGCATTCTCCATTTCGCTGCCCAAGCTTCTAATTTAACTAGGTCATTCTGAAGCGACTCAGCATCCCCCTCCGCATTTATAACTTTACACAATTTGGTATCATCTGCAAAAATTGACACCATGCTCTCTAGACCTTCTGTTAGGTCGTTAATGAAAATATTGAACAATAGCGGTCCTAATACTGAGCCTTGCGGCACACCACTTAGCACTTCAGTCCAAGTTGAAAAAATAAGAATTTACTTACCGATAATTCTATTTCTCGTAGTCCGTAGTGGATGCTGGGGACTCCGTAAGGACCATGGGAATAGCGGCTCCGCAGGAGACTGGGCACATCTAAAGAAAGCTTTAGGATCACCTGGTGTGCACTGGCTCCTCCCCCTATGACCCTCCTCCAAGCCTCAGTTAGGATACTGTGCCCGGACGAGCGTACACAATAAGGAAGGATTTTGAATCCCGGGTAAGACTCATACCAGCCACACCAATCACACTGTACAACTTGTGATCTGAACCCAGTTAACAGCATGATAATAGAGGAGCCTCTAGAAAAGATGGCTCACTACAACAATAACCCGAATTTTTTGGTAACAATAATTATGTACCAGTATTGCAGACAATCCGCACTTGGGATGGGCGCCCAGCATCCACTACGGACTACGAGAAATAGAATTATCGGTAAGTAAATTCTTATTTTCTCTGACGTCCTAGTGGATGCTGGGGACTCCGTAAGGACCATGGGGATTATACCAAAGCTCCCAAACGGGCGGGAGAGTGCGGATGACTCTGCAGCACCGAATGAGAGAACTCCAGCTCCTCTTTAGCAAGGGTATCAAATTTGTAGAATTTTACAAACGTATTTGCTCCTGACCAAGTAACTGCTCGGCAAAGTTGTAAAGCCGAGACCCCTCGGGCAGCTGCCCAAGATGAGCCCACCTTCCTTGTGGAGTGGGCATTTTAAGATTTTTGGCTGTGGCAGGCCTGCCACAGAATGTGCAAGCTGAATTGTACTACAAATCCAACGAGCAATCGTCTGCTTAGAAGCAGGAGCACCCAGTTTGTTGGGTGCATACAGGATAAACAGCGAGTCAGATTTTCTGACTTCAGCCGTCCTGGAAACATGTATTTTCAGGGTCCTGACCACGTCAAGCAACTTGGAATCCTCCAAGTCCTTAGTAGCCGCAGGCACCACAATAGGTTGGTTCATGTGAAATGCAGAAACCACCTTAGGTAGAAAATTTGAGGACGAGTCCTCAATTCTGCCCTTTCAGAATGAAATATTAAGTAAGGGCTTTTATATGATAAAGCCGCCAATTCTGACACACGCCTGGCTGAAACCAGGGCTAACTCGTCACTTCCATGTGAGATATTTTAAGTATACAGTGGTGAGTGGTTCAAACCAATGTGACTTTAGGAAACTCAACACAACATTGAGATCCCCAAGGTGCCACTGGAGGCACAAAAGGAGACTGTATATGCAGCACCCCTTTTACAAATGTCTGAACTTCAGGCACTGAAGCCAGTTCTTTTTGGAAGAAAATCGACAGGGCCGAAATTTGAACCTTAATGGACCCTAATTTTAGGCCCATAGACAGTCCTGTTTGCAGGAAATGGAGGAAACGACCCAGTTGAAATTCCTCTGTAGGGGCCTTCTTGGCCTCACCCCACGCAACATATTTTCGCCAAATGCGGTGACAATGTTTTGCGGTTACGTCTTTCCTGGCCTTGACCAGGGTAGGGATCTTCAGGATCCGGCATTCAACCGCCATGCCGTCAAACGCAGCCGCGGTAAGTCTTGGAACAGACAAGGCCCTTGCTGGAGCAGGTCCTTTCTTAGAGGTAGAGGCCACGGTTCGTCCGTGAACATCTCTTGAAGTTCCGGATACCAAGTCCTTCTTGGCCAATCCGGAACCACGAGTATAGTTCTAACTCCTCTCCTTCTTATGATTCTCAGTACTTTTGGTATGAGGGGCAGAGGAGGGAACACATACACTGACTGGTACACCCACGGTGTTACCAGAGCGTACACCGTTATTGCCTGAGGGTCCCTTGACCTGGCGCAATATCTGTCTAGTTTTTTGTTTAGACGGGACGCCATTATGTCCACCTTTTGTTTTTCCCAACGGTTTACAATCAGGTGGAAGACTTCTGGGTGAAGTCCCCACTCTCCCGGGTGAAGGTCGTGTCTGCTGAGGAAGTCTGCTTCCCAGTTGTCCACTCCCGGAATGAACACTGCTGACAGTGCTATCACATGATTTTCCGCCCAGCTAAAAATCCTTGCAGCTTCTGCCATTGCCCTCCTGCTTCTCGTGCCGCCCTGTCTGTTTACGTGGGCGACTGACGTGATGTTGTCCGATTGGATCAATACCGCCTGACCCTGAAGCAGGGGTTTCGCTTGACTTAGGGCATTGTAAATGGCCCTTAGTTCCAGAATGTTTATATGAAGAGATGTCTCCAGGCTTGACCATAAGCCCTGGAAATTCCTTCCCTGTGTGACTGCTCCCCAGCCTCGCAGGCTGGCATCCGTGGCCACCAGGACCCAGTCCCGAATGCCGAATCTGCGGCCCTCTAGAAGATGAGCACTCTGCAACCACCACAGGAGGGATACCCTTGTCCCTGGTGACAGGGTTATCCGCTGAAGCATCTGAAGATGCGACCCGGACCATTTGTCCAGAAGGTTCCACTGTGCGTGGAATCTGCCGAATGGGATTGCTTCATAGGAAGCCACCATTTTTACCCAGAACCCTTGTGCATTGATGCACTGAGACTTGGTTCAGTTTTAGGAGGTTCCTGACTAGCTCGGATAACTCCCTGGCTTTCTCCTCCGGGAGAAGCACCTTCTTTCTGGACTATGTCCAGAATCATCCCTAGGAACAGAAGACAAGTCGTCGGAATCAGCTGCGATTTTGGAATATTGAAAATCCAATCGTGCTGCCGCAACACTACCTGATATAGTGCTACACCGATCTCCAACTGTTCCCTGGATCTTACCCTTATCAGGGAATCGTCCAAGTAAAGGATAACTAAAATTCCCTTCCTTCGAAGGAATATCATCATTTCGGTCATTACTTCAGTAAAGACCCGGGGTGCCGTGGACCATCCCTACGGCAGCGTCCGAACTGATACAGTTCTGTACCATAACCTGAAATACCCTTGGTGAGAAGGGTAAATTTTGACATGAAGGTAAGCATCCTTGATGTCCCGAGACATCATGTAGTCCCCTTCTTCCAGGTTTGCAATCACTGCTCTGAGTGACTCAATTTTGAATTTGAACCTCTGTATGCAAGTGTTCAAAGATTTTAGATTTTAAAATCGGTCTCACCGAGCCGTCTGGCTTCGGTACCACAATAGTGTGGAATAATACCCCGTTCCCTGTTGCAGGAGGGGTACCTTGATTATCACCTGCTGGGAATACAGCTTGTGAATGGCTTCCAAAACTGCCTTCCTGTCAGCGGGAGACGTCGGTAAAACAGACTTTTGGAAACGGCGAGGGGAATACGTCTCGAATTCCAATTTGTACCCCTGAAATATTATCTGAAGGATCCAGGGGTCTACTTGCGAGTGAGCCCACTGCGCACTGAAATTCATTGAGAACGGGACCCCACCGTGCCTGAACTTGTAAAGCCCTAGCGTCATACTGAGGGCTTGGCAGAGGCGGAAAAGGGTTTCTGTTCCTTGGAACTGGCTGATCTCTGCAGCCATTTTCCTCTCCCTCTGTCACGAGCAGAAAAGAGGAACCCTTTAATCCGCTTGCCAACCAGGACTGCGCCTGATAATACGGCGTCTTATTTTGAGAGGCGACCTGGGGTACATCCCCTCTTTTAAGGCAATACTTCCAAATGCCGTTTGGAATCCGCATCACCTGACCACTTTACTGGAATAATTGGACAACGCACTTATACTTGATGCCAGTCGGCAAATATTCCGCTGTGCATCATGCATATATAGAAATGCATCTTTTAATTGCTCTATAGGCAATAATATACTGTCCTTATCTAGGATATCATATTTCCAGTCAGGGAATCCGACCACGCCAACCCAGCACTGCACATCCAGGCTGAGGCGATTGCTGGTCGCAGTATAACACCAGTATGTGTGTAAATACATTTTAGGATACGCTCCTGCTTTCTATCAGCAGGATCCTTAAGGGCGGCCATCTCAGGAGAGGGTAGAGCCCTTGTTTTTACAAGCGTGTGAGCGCTTTATCCACCCTAGGGGGTGTTTCCCAACGCACCCTAACCTCTGGCGGGAAAAGGTATACTGCCAATAACTTTTTAGAAATTATCAATTGTTATCGGGGGGAAACCCACGCATCATCACACACCTCATTTTATTTCTCAGATTCAGGAAAACTACAGGAAGTTTTTCCTCACCAAACATAATACCCCTTTTTTTGGTGGTATTCATATTATCAGAAAAGTGTAAACTTTTTCCATTGCCTCAATCATGCAATGTGTGGCCCTATTGGAAATCACGGTTGTCTCTTCACCGTCGACACAGGAGTCAGTACCCTTGTCGGCGTCTGTATCTGAGGTAACGGGCGCTTTAGGGCCCCTGTATGAGACGTCTGGACATGCACAAGCTGAGTAGCCGGCTGTCTCATGTCAACCACTGTCTTTTATACAAAGCTGACACTGTCACGCAATTTCAACAGTACATCCACTCAGGTGTCGACCCCCTAGGGGGTGACAACACTATTTCAGACACTCTACTCCGTCTCCTCATCATTTTTCTCCTCATACATGTCGACACCAACGTACCGACACACAGCACACACACAGGGAATGCTCTGATAGAGGACAGGACCCCACTAGCCCTTTGGGGAGACAGAGGGAGAGTTTGCCAGCACACACCAGAGCGCTATATATATATATACAGGGATAACCTTATATAAGTGTTTTTCCCTTTATAGCTGCTGTATTGTTATATACTGCGCCTAATTTGTGCCCCCCCTCTCTTTTTTAACCCCTTTCTGTAGTGTAGTGACTGCAGGGGAGAGCTAGGGAGCTTCCCTCCAACTGAGCTGTGAGGGAAAATGGCGCCAGTGTGCTGAGGAGATAGGCTCCACCCCTTTCTCGGCGTCCTTATCATCCTTTTTCTGTATGTTTTGGCAGGGGTTAAATGCATCCATATAGCCCAGGAGTTATATGTAATGCATTTATTTTAGCCATATAAGGTTTTTTATCGATTTATTGCGTCTCAGGGCGCTGCCCCCCCCAGCGCCCTGCACCCTCAGTGACCGGAGTGTGAAGTGTGCTGAGAGCAATGGCGCACAGCTGCGGTGCTGTGCGCTACCTTATCTGAAGACAGGATCGTCTTCTGCCGCCGATTTTTCCGGACCTCTTCGCTCTTCTGGCTCTGTAAGGGGGACGGCGGCGCGGCTCCGGTGACCCATCCAGGCTGAACCTGTGATCGTCCCTCTGGAGCTAATGTCCAGTAGCCTAAGAAGCCCAATCCACTCTGCACGCAGGTGAGTTCGCTTCTTCTCCCCTTAGTCCCTCGATGCAGTGAGCCTGTTGCCAGCAGGTCTCACTGAAAATATAAACCTAAACTAAAACTTTCACAAAGAGCTCAGGAGAGCCCCTAGTGTGCACCCTTCTCGTCGGGCACAGAAATCTAACTGAGGCTTGGAGGAGGGTCATAGGGGGAGGAGCCAGTGCACACCAGGTGATCCTAAAGCTTTCTTTAGATGTGCCCAGTCTCCTGCGGAGCCGCTATTCCCATGGTCCTTACGGAGTCCCCAGCATCCACTAGGACGTCAGAGAAATATCCATTAACCACAACGTGCTGCTCCCTATTATCTAACCAGTTTTTGACCCAAGTGCATATTGTGCTTCCTAGCCCTGATTCTTGTAGCTTGTAGATAAGTCTCATGTGTTGTACAGTATCGAACGCTTTGGCAAAATCTAAAAAGATTACATCCAGCTCTTTACCCTGATCTAGGTTTGCGCTTACTGTTTCATGAAAGCCAAGTAAGTTGGTTTGACAGGATCTGTCCTTCATAAACCCATGTTGATTCCTTTTAATGACCTTATTGACTTCAATGAACTTCTGAATACTATCTCTTAGAATACCTTCCAATACTTTCCCCACTATAGATGTAAGACTAACTGGTCTATAATTACCTGGTTCAGCTTTACTTCCCTTTTTGAATATAGGCACTACTTCCGCTATACGCCAGTCTTTGGGAACCATACCTGATATTACTGAATCCTTAAAGATCAAAAATAGCGGTTTTGCAAGTTCAGAATGAAGCTCCATTAGAACCCTTGGGTGAATACCATCGGGACCTGGTGACTTATTAATCTTTAAATGTTTTAATCGGTCACAGACTACTTCCTCGCTTAAATAAGTACCTATCAGTGGGATATTCTCATTATTGAGATTATATGTTAGTCCCTGAATTGGGTCCTCTGGTAAATACTGTTGAAAAAAACTCAGTGTGTCCACTATGTCATTATCATTTTTGCTTAAGACTCCCAACTTGTCTTTTAAAGGGCCTATACTCCTTCTTTAATCTCTTGCTATTAATGTATTTAAATAATTTTTTGGGATTCGCTTTGCTTTCCTTTGCTACTAGTTTTTCAGTTTCTACTTTAGCCGCTCTTATTTCCTTTTTGCAAATTTTGTTACATTCCTTTTAGTGCTGAAATGACTCTGCTTCCCGTCAGATTTGTATTTTTTAAATGCTCGCCTTTTCTTGCCCATAAGTTCCTTAATCTTTTTGTTAAGCCACATCGGTTTATAATTTTTATTCCTTTTTTGCTGCACGTATGAATAAATTTGAGTGTATTTTTAGCTAGCAGGAATTTTAGTACCTCCCATTTCTCCGTAGTATTTTTTCCTAAAAACAAACCTTCCCATTCAATATCCCTGAAAAATACCCTCATCTTATCAAAATTTGCTTTGCTAAAGTTTGGAGTCCTAGTTGAGCCAGTATAGGGCTGTTTATGGAAGCTGATATTGAATGTGACCATATTGTGGTTGCTGTTTCCTATGGGTTCCCCTACTATAATACCTGATACCAAATCCCCATTGTTTGTTAATACCAGGTCTAAGATTGCATTGTACCTAGTTGGTTCCTCAATTAGTTGAACTAAGTAGTTATTAAGTGTGTTTAAAAACATATTGCCCCTAGCAGTATCACATGAATCGTTTTTCCAGTTTATCTCTGGATAGTTAAAATCTCCCATCACTACTATGTCTCCTACTCCTGCTGCTCTTTCAATTTGCTTTAGTAACAATTCCTCATCAGATGCGTTGATACCAGGCGGCCTATAGCATACACCCAATACTAACTTTTTTATTCCTTTTTCCCCGCATGCAATTTCTACCCATAATGTCTCGACAGTGTCTACAGTCCCCTCCTGAATATCTTCCCGTATATCAGGTTTTAAAAACGGCTTTACGTAAAGACACACCCCTCCACCCTTTTTATTTAGTCTGTCTCTCCTAAACAGTGTATAGCCCTCTAGATTGACTGTCCAATCATGAGATTCGTCCCACCAAGTTTCAGTAATGCCTATATCATCATACTGTTTGCTTGCTGCAAGTATTTCTAGTTCACCCTTTTTACCAGTAATGCTTCTGGCGTTTACATACATACAACTAAGATAAGTATTTTCCCTTGCGTTAGGGACATCTTTCACCTTATGTAGCAATGATGACCTGTAATCGTCATTGGTTAGTGCTTTGGTAAAATCTCTTTTAGTACCCATGTTAGTAACCTTACCGTCTGCTCTTACCCTCCCCCCAACTTCTCCCCCATTTCATTTACTACCACCATCCCCACTATTCTCACTGCATGACCCGTAGTTTCTAGCTAAACCCTCCCCCAGGCTCCTAGTTTAAAATCTCCTCCAACCTTCTAACCATCCTTCCCCCCATCACCGCTGCCCCCTCCTCAGTCAGGTGCAATCCGTCACGACAAAAGAGATGGCGCCTGACTGAGAAGTCAGCCCAGTGTTCCAGGAACACAAACCCCTCTTTCCTGCACCAATCCCGAAGCCACACATTTACCTCCCTAATCTCCCTCTGCCTCCCTGGACTAGCGCGTGGCACGGGTAATAATTCCGAGAATATAACTGTCACGATCCGGGTATCTGGACGCCATTTCTTACCCATCAGATGCCTCCTAAGGCTGGCTCAGCGCTCCAGGACCGGATCCCATCTGTTATCCTGATGTGTACATTCCTGTATCCTCTCCTGTCACTCTGGGACGCTGTCACAGTAAACGCCATATTACACCTGGCATGGCGTCTCCAGCGGCCTCCGCCGCCGTCCCTGAACTTCTGCATGCAGAGTGTCTGAGTGGCGATTACGTCAGCCGCGGCCTCCGCTGTGTCCGCGTGGTTGGATGTGCATCTGTCAGCCTGGCGCCTCCTGTCTCCGGTGGCCGGCGCCGCCATTACTGTTTTCATTACCACATGGATTACAAACCAAACTTCCCTCCAAGTGTCTGCATGGGCGCAGCCATCTTGGATTCTGTCAGCTGATCATTTCCACCAATCTGTTCTCAGTATTGATAATCTGCATAATTGCCTAGCCAATCCCTTCCTTGCTGCAGGTATAAATACACTGTGCCTGAGCAAGGAAGGCGTCAGTGCTTTGGTTGTCAAACCTAGTTCCTGTTTGTCTCTCTCCTGTGATTGTCTTCCAGGTTCCAGCTCCTGTCTCAAGACTTCCACCATAGAGATCCGCACCAGCATTCCACCTGCGGTGTAGCCTGACTCTCCAATCCATTGTGGATTCATCTGTTTCCAGCTACAACATTACCTGCTTCCAGCTCAGCTTCCAGCAGAGTACAGCTTCCCTTAAAGGGCCGGTGTCCTTTCTACACTTTACCACTCTCCACCGGTATTATTATTTCTCCGCTCTCAAGTTCTACATTTCAGTTCATATTTCATCGCTCCCAAGTTCATTTATTATTTAACTGGTTCCAGCCAGTATCCACTCCGTGCTAACAACAGTCTGGTTCCAGCCAGTATCCACAGCAGCTGTTTTATCTTCAGCAACCCAGCTTTTCCTGGAACACCAGCTGGCACAATCCTGGGTTATCTCCATTGCTACAGTCGGGCCTGGTAAGGACTTTCCATCTAGAAGATCATAAGAACTATCTCACACTACCAGTGCCCTGTGGCTCCTGCCATCCTGTAGTACCCAGGAACTGTATTTATTCTTTGCTGACTTTTACGTTTTCTTTTACTGCTGCTGTGTTGCGGAGTTGTCATAATAAACATCATTGACTTTTATCCAAGTTGTCGTGGTCACGCCTTCGGGCAGTTATTATTCATGTTACTTACATGTCCAGGGGTCTGATACAACCTCCCAGGTTCCGGTACATCTCAGCCCCTACAACTGAGGCTGCCTTCCGTCAGCTCAGGCCCTCAGTTGTGACAGTAAGCACTGACCTAATGAATCCAGCCGGAGACCAGGATCAAGCGGCCAGGCCGATGCAAGAACTGGCAGCCCGACTAGAACATCAGGAGGCTGCACAGGGCCACATCATCCGCTGTCTCCAGGATCTCTCTACTCGGCTGGATGGGATTCAGACAACTCTCCGTGGATCAGGAGCGTCTGGTGCGTCAACCACAGTGACTCCAGCTATAACCCCACCCACCTTACCCATTTCTGCTCCACGTCTTCATCTTCCAACGCCAGCAAAATTTGACGGATCTCCAAGATTCTGCAGGGGATTTCTCAACCAGTGTGAGATTCAGTTTGAGCTACAACCTGGCAATTTTCCCAGTGACCGTACAAAAATTGCCTACATTATTTCTCTTCTCAGTGGCTCAGCCCTTGATTGGGCATCACCGTTATGGGAGAGGTCAGACACCCTGCTATCTTCCTACACTGCCTTCGTGTCAACATTCAGGCGCATCTTCGACGAGCCAGGCCGGGTAACCTCAGCTTCATCCGAGATTCTCCGTTTACGCCAGGGGTCACGTACTGTAGGACAATATCTGATACAGTTCCAGATCCTGGCATCCGAACTGGCATGGAACGACGAGGCCCTGTATGCTGCATTCTGGCATGGCTTATCTGAGCGTATTAAAGATGAGTTAGCTACCAGAGACTTACCTTCTAAGTTAGATGAGCTAATCTCACTCTGCACGAAAGTTGATTTACGTTTCAGAGAGAGAGCAACTGAGCGTGGAAGATCATCTGCTCCAAAATCTTCTGCTCCTCCTCGTCAACTGTCACCATCTAAAGATGAGCCCATGCAACTTGGCCGTTCCCGTTTAACTCCTGCTGAGCGCCGAAGACGTCTCTCCGAGTTTCTCTGTCTCTATTGTGCAGCTCCGTCTCACACCATTAATGCCTGTCCCAAACGTCCGGGAAACTCCAAATCCTAGCTCGCCAAGGAGAGGGCCGGCTAGGAGTAATGATCTCCTCTCCATCTCCTCAGGATTGTAATCTCCCAGTCTCGCTTCAAGTTGCTCAACGTTATCGGAACGTCATTGCCCTCCTTGATTCCGGAGCAGCTGGGAACTTTATTACCGAAGCCTATGTTAAACGGTGGTCCCTACCCACCGAGAGACTTCCTTCGTCCATTTCTTTAACTGCCGTGGATGGCAGCAAAATTTTTGATGCAGTTATTTCTTTAAGGACTCTACCAGTTCGTCTGAGAGTGGGAGTTCTTCATTCCGAACTTATTTCTTTTTTAGTGATTCCAAGAGCCACACATCCTGTGGTCCTGGGCCTTCCATGGCTCCGTCTTCACAATCCTACAATTGATTGGACGACTACGCAAATCCTGGCATGGGGTTCCTCCTGTGCTGAGACATGTTTGTTTAAAGTATTGCCTGTCTGTTCTTCCTCCCCCAGGTCGTCTGATGTTCCACCTCCTCCATATCAAGATTTCACGGATGTGTTCAGTAAAGCTTCTGCTGATATCCTTCCTCCTCATAGAGAATGGGACTGCCCGATTGATCTCGTTCCAGGGAAGGTTCCACCTCGAGGCCGAACTTATCCGTTGTCTCTGCCTGAGACGCATTCTATGGAGGAATATATTAAAGAGAACCTAGCAAAGGGGTTCATTCGACCTTCTTCTTCTCCAGCCGGCGCAGGCTTCTTTTTTGTAAAAAAGAAAGATGGTGGTCTGCGGCCGTGCATCGACTACAGAGGTTTGAACGACATTACCATCAAGAACCGTTATCCTTTACCCCTGATTACTGAGCTCTTTGACAGAGTTAGCGGAGCTACCATCTTTACAAAGCTGGACTTGAGAGGTGCATACAATCTCATCCGGATCCGTGAGGGTGACGAGTGGAAGACCGCCTTTAACACCCGTGACGGACATTATGAGTACCTCGTCATGCCCTTCGGATTGAGCAATGCTCCAGCTGTCTTCCAGCATTTTGTCAATGAGATCTTCAGAGACATTCTATACCGTCATGTCGTGGTCTATCTAGACGATATCCTCATTTTTGCCAACGATTTAGAGGAACATCGTTTTTGGGTTAAAGAGGTTCTGTCCCGTCTCCGTGTCAATCATCTCTATTGTAAATTAGAAAAATGCGTCTTTGAAGTCAAGTCCATTCCGTTTCTAGGGTACATTGTGTCCGGTTCCGGACTAGAGATGGATCCTGAGAAACTACAAGCAATCCAAAATTGGCCGGTACCCTTAACCCTCAAAGGGGTCCAGAGGTTCTTAGGGTTCGCCAACTATTACCGAAAGTTTATACGAGACTTTTCCACCATTGTGGCGCCTATTACTGCTTTCACTAAGAAGGGTGCTAACCCGTCCAAGTGGTCTGAAGAAGCCATGCAAGCATTTCATCTTTTAAAACAAAGGTTCATCTCTGCGCCTGTTCTGAAACAGCCTGACATCGACTCTCCTTTCATCTTAGAGGTGGATGCCTCCTCCGTTGGAGTAGGAGCGGTGTTATCTCAGAGGGCTAAAGATGGCCATTTACACCCTTGCAGTTTCTTCTCCCGGAAGTTCTCCCCAGCTGAGCGCAACTATGCCATTGGCGACCAGGAGTTGCTAGCCATCAAGCTCGCTCTAGAAGAGTGGAGGTATCTGTTGGAGGGAGCTTCTCATTCAATCACCATACTTACAGACCACAAGAACCTTTTATACCTGAAGGGCGCACAATGTCTCAACCCTCGTCAGGCCAGATGGGCACTTTTCTTTTCCAGGTTCGACTTTAAACTCCAGTTCTGTCCGGGCTCTCAGAATCGCAAGGCCGATGCCCTTTCCCGCTCATGGGAGCAAGAAAATGAGTCAGAGTCTTCAGACAAGCATCCTATTATAAATCCGTTGGCATTCTCCACGGTAGGGATGGACTCTACGCCCCCATCAGGGAAAAGTTTTGTGAAGCCGATGCTAAGGAAGAAGCTCATGCATTGGGCCCATGCTTCCCGTTTTGCCGGACATACAGGTATCCAAAAAATCCTGGAGTTTATCTCTAGGTCCTATTGGTGGCCAACTCTGAAAAAGGACGTCTTGGAGTTTATTGCATCTTGCCCAAAGTGTGCCCAACATAAAGTATCCCGCCAGTCGCCTGCGGGGCAACTGGTTCCACTATCCGTTCCCCGTCGACCATGGACCCACTTGTCGATGGATTTCATTACAGACTTACCCATGTGCAACAAGTTCAATACCATCTGGGTGGTAGTTGACCGGTTCACCAAGATGGCACACTTCATTCCTCTCACCGGTCTTCCGTCAGCTTCCAAGTTGGCTCAAGTATTCATACAAGAGATCTTCCGACTCCACGGTCTTCCTGAAGAAATCTCAGATCGAGGAGTTCAATTCACAGCCAAATTCTGGCGAAGTTTATGTCAAGTCCTCCAAGTCAAGCTAAAGTTTTCCACGGCTTACCATCCTCAGACCAATGGTCAAACCGAGAGGGTGAATCAGGACTTGGAGGCCTTCCTCCGCATCTATGTGTCCTCCTCTCAAGATGACTGGGTTCAATTACTTCCCTGGGCCGAGTTCTGTCATAACAACCAGTATCATTCTTCATCTGCTTCAACACCATTCTTCACTAACTTTGGATTCCACCCTAAAGTCCCTGAGTTCCAACCGCTTCCAGCAACTTCTGTTCCCGCAGTGGATATCACCTTGCATCAGTTTGCCAATATCTGGAAGAGCGTACGATCAGCTCTGCTCAAGGCATCGTTCAGGTACAAGAAGTTTGCGGATAAGAAGCGTCGAGCAGTTCCTGCTCTCAAGGTGGGTGATCGGGTATGGTTATCCACGAAGAATTTGAGGTTAAGAGTTCCCAGTATGAAGTTTGCACCTCGCTATATCGGTCCTTTCAAGATTGAACAAGTCATCAATCCTGTTGCTTACAGACTCCAGTTGCCTCCCTTCTTAAAAATACCCAGGACATTCCATGTTTCCCTGTTGAAACCGCTGAGCTTGAATCGGTTTCATTCCTCACTTCCTCCAACTCCGAAAGTCCAAACTCAACGAGGCGTTGAGTATGAAGTGGCCAAGATCCTGGACTCACGTCACCGTTACGGTCAACTACAATATCTTATTGACTGGAAGGGTTATGGTCCTGAGGAACGTTCATGGACCAATGCTTCTGATGTCCATGCTCCTGCCTTGGTCCGGAGATTCCATTCCAAGTTTCCTCAAAAGCCAAAGAAGTGTCCTGGGGCCACTCCTAAAGGGGGGGGTGCTGTCACGATCCGGGTATCTGGACGCCATTTCTTACCCATCAGATGCCTCCTAAGGCTGGCTCAGCGCTCCAGGACCGGATCCCATCTGTTATCCTGATGTGTACATTCCTGTATCCTCTCGTCACTCTGGGACGCTGTCACAGTAAACGCCATATTACACCTGGCATGGCGTCTCCCGCGGCCTCCGCCGCCGTCCCTGAACTTCTGCATGCAGAGTGTCTGAGTGGCGATTACGTCAGCCGCGGCCTCCGCTGTGTCCGCGTGGTTGGATGTGCATCTGTCAGCCTGGCGCCTCCTGTCTCCGGTGGCCGGCGCCGCCATTACTGTTTTCATTACCACATGGATTACAAACCAAACTTCCCTCCAAGTGTCTGCATGGGCGCAGCCATCTTGGATTCTGTCAGCTGATCATTTCCACCAATCTGTTCTCAGTATTGATAATCTGCATAATTGCCTAGCCAATCCCTTCCTTGCTGCAGGTATAAATACACTGTGCCTGAGCAAGGAAGGCGTCAGTGCTTTGGTTGTCAAACCTAGTTCCTGTTTGTCTCTCTCCTGTGATTGTCTTCCAGGTTCCAGCTCCTGTCTCAAGACTTCCACCATAGAGATCCGCACCAGCATTCCACCTGCGGTGTAGCCTGACTCTCCAATCCATTGTGGATTCATCTGTTTCCAGCTACAACATTACCTGCTTCCAGCTCAGCTTCCAGCAGAGTACAGCTTCCCTTAAAGGGCCGGTGTCCTTTCTACACTTTACCACTCTCCACCGGTATTATTATTTCTCCGCTCTCAAGTTCTACATTTCAGTTCATATTTCATCGCTCCCAAGTTCATTTATTATTTAACTGGTTCCAGCCAGTATCCACTCCGTGCTAACAACAGTCTGGTTCCAGCCAGTATCCACAGCAGCTGTTTTATCTTCAGCAACCCAGCTTTTCCTGGAACACCAGCTGGCACAAATCCTGGGTTATCTCCATTGCTACAGTCGGGCCTGGTAAGGACTTTCCATCTAGAAGATCATAAGAACTATCTCACACTACCAGTGCCCTGTGGCTCCTGCCATCCTGTAGTACCCAGGAACTGTATTTATTCTTTGCTGACTTTTACGTTTTCTTTTACTGCTGCTGTGTTGCGGAGTTGTCATAATAAACATCATTGACTTTTATCCAAGTTGTCGTGGTCACGCCTTCGGGCAGTTATTATTCATGTTACTTACATGTCCAGGGGTCTGATACAACCTCCCAGGTTCCGGTACATCTCAGCCCCTACAACTGAGGCTGCCTCCCGTCAGCTCAGGCCCTCAGTTGTGACAATTACCTTAGATGTCCTTGCCTTCAGTTTCTTTCCTAAGTCCCTACAGTCTTTCTTAAGGACATCCCACCTTCCGCTAACTTTGTCATTGGTGCCAACGTGCACCAAGACCGCCGGGTCTTTCCCAGACCCTCCCAACAATCTACCTGGTCCGCGATGTGCCGTACCCGAGCACCCGGGGGACAACAGACTGTACGACGATCACGGTCCCGGTAGCAGATTGCCCTATCTGCCTTCCTGATGATAGAATTCCCTACCACCACCACCACCACCACCACCACCACCACCACCACGTATAAGGTTTAATACGCAAATCGTGAGATTTGCAGAGCGTAATAGGGAATTGTGCATTGTGTAGTATTGAAATAAAAAGGTTTTTTTGTTACGCTCCGAGCTGAGAGTCAGTTTGTACAATGACCTGTGGTTGTACGGCAGATAGGTAACAAGTACCTATACGCTGTGCGATTGGACCGCACGTTTGTGGGTGCGATAGATAGCACAACTTGATACCCTTTTCACAAGCTTTTTGCGTATAATCGCCGTATCATTAGCGCTGTATAGAGCATATGCAAGCGTGATTTGTGTATAAGTGTATAGGGAGTTTTCGCTGGTATCTCAGGAAAATCTCCAGCGGCGGATATTTACTGGAAAAGGTAAGTCCCTCCTAACATTTCCAGTAAATAGAAACCAATAGGGCCTCACTGGGTACGCGGTGTTCACTATTGGAGTGAGTCGTGGTACTCAGCGGAGAAGTAGCGTGTGAAAGCGCTAGGTGTCTTTCACCGTCTATCTGCGGTGTGCATTGGGGATTGCGTTTATTGGCAAAAAGTCTGCGATGGGATCCAATTGTACAAGCAGTGGGCGTTTGGTAGCTAGGGTTCAGGCTGAAGAGTTGGGATCGAGAAGGTCAGACTCGGGACTGAGAAGGTCAGAATTGCGACCGAGAGGGTCAGCAAGGTTTATTATATGTGAAAAGTATGGTTCACACACGGAGGCTTTTTGCAATGAATGGTTACGTATGACTGACAAAGATAGGGTACCATTCCCTAAGGTGGGCAGCTTTGAACCAGAGGTATTGCAGAACTTAAGGATAAGGATATGTCTGATAAAATCCAGAAAACAAAGGGTCAGACATACAAAGTGTTCAAACCTGTGGCAGCAAGAGGGGTTGGTGAGTTTGATCCTAAGGTATTGCAGGTGGTATGTCTAACCAAAGTCATATAAGACAAGAATGGAAATATAAGAACCGTTTGAACTTGTAGCAACAA
The DNA here is from genome assembly GCF_028390025.1 of Pseudophryne corroboree. Classification (NCBI taxonomy): domain Eukaryota; kingdom Metazoa; phylum Chordata; class Amphibia; order Anura; family Myobatrachidae; genus Pseudophryne; species Pseudophryne corroboree. The sequence goes on from NC_086450.1 coordinate 261,077,320, forward strand.
TAAACAAGTAGGAAGAAAAAAAAGAGACTGTAAGTACACCGCCATATGTAGATGTGGAAGCAGTTACGGCCAGCATACAAACTATAGAAAATAATCAAAATATGAAAAATATGACTGTAACCTATATATGTACTAATGAATGTTGAAGTTTTATTTAGGAGAAGGTGACCTTATTGTTTTCAGCCATTTCTCATGTACCCAGAGGAGTATACAACCGGTAAAAGAAGAGCAGTAGCCTGTGGGGGAAGTGGCTGAGACCAGTGGAACAGGTAAGTATGGTATCATTCGTGTACATAAAAATTAAGAAAGTAAACGTCAGAAATGGAGAAAAAACCTGTCCGCACACTAGTATTTGCCAGTAGGAAAGCGGACAGAGACAAGGTAACCCCCGGGTATTTCTTTCAGTTACCATATAAGAAGTATTCATTCCTAGTAATGCCCCTAGTAAAGATGTAAAGAGCTCGGAAATGTTTGTTGGACCATGTACAGACCCTTAATACGGGATGAGGATTGAATGAATACTTCGCATGACCTAGAAGCTTGTTAAACTTTTTTTTTGTTTTTGTCTCTTGCAGTAATAGAAAACTCTCCATCTGGATAAAACCACTGGTAAACACTAATTCGGCAAATGGGAGGTGGCTGTCTCCGTGCAAATGGACGGGCTCAATAAGGCATTGAGTGTCAGGGTGCAGACTTCTTTGCAAAATTGGAAAGGGGTCACAGCAGCTAATCTTAGATAGTGTGCTATCACAAGAACAGTGCTAGGTGCAGAGAACAACAGGTGGAGAGGTTGAGGATGGTATGTATACTGGCACATACAGGAAAGACCCATCAGTCCAAACCCCAGATCCCTAATGGTCAATAATATGTTACACTTGTAGGAAGGAAGGGCATTTTGCCAGAGATTGTAGGAGTAGTAGGACACATAGTCAATATAGATCCCCTAGACAGAAAACACAAGCCACATTATTAAACACATAGACGGGACCAAGGGACATATAGTAAGGAATCATAAGCCATATAGAAAACACAGATTCGGCTAATGGGAAGACCAAATTAAATGCAACATTACCCTTTGACAAAACTTGCTGGGGTTAAGATGGGGCCTCTAAACTTTTGCTTCTTTTTCCTAGCAGAAATGGCCCGATTAACTTAATTTTGTTAGATATGATATACATATACTATGCTCCCGCTCAGGAAGTACAAAGTATGTTAGAAACCCATGAAGACTAATGTCGCATTCTACTGTTCTAGATGCATGTCCATCACAGGTAGAGGAAATTATCTCACAGATACCGGGTTCCCTATGAATTTAGGATGAACAGGACACTGGATTGATGGCTGGGATAGTCCCAATAGCGATACGACAAACAGAATTTTTTTTAAGGGGAGTAGACCAAGTAGAGAATCACTTCCCCGTAGTGCCCAATCCAGTTGTCAAATTTTTATAAAAACTTCACCTCTACAAACTCATCTGTCACCAACCTCTATTCTGTTTCTCTACAGATTTCCTCTTCATCTTTTGCGTTCACACAGGGTGGTACAATACATGGACCCAATTACAGTTCAAACTCCACATGCCTAGGTCCTTCAGAGTTCTGCCCGAACCCAGTATATCTCAACAGCACGATGACACCAGTATTACTGCAGTGTGCCTTGTCATGCACAAAGGGTGGAGAATGGGAATACTGGTGAAGGGAAATTTTGTATAGACACTGATATGCCTGTTGGTGTATGGCAACCCTGACATTTTCTTTTTCATTTTCTTCTTCTTTCTCTCCTCTAAAGATGTTTCTTTTTTCTATTCTTTTTTTGAGTTATGCTCATGGTACTCTACATTGCAAACACACGATAGTTAAATTAAGATACCAAAAATTTGTGTTCCCTACAGGAAAAGGCAGTCTGGAGGACAAAGGGGTATGGCCAGGAGTCCTCAGGACTGTGGACAGGTGGACCCGGTAAGCAAGTAGCCCCCAGAGCATACCTTCCAAGTCTAGCTGAGGTGGCACACGGTCTGACTCATCTAGGCAAAGAGGGTATGTGCAGGCTGATGAGAGCCTACTGGTGTGCGCCAGGATTCTATTCTCATGCAGGTAAGAGAGCAATGTCCTGTCTTGCTTGCTTGAGGAAGAATATTGGTAAAGCAATACCAACAGAGCCAGCCCATATCCCTCCTGCAGACGGATCTTTTCAGGAAATACAAATAGACTTCGTACAGTTAACACCCTTTAGGAATTATTGTTATGTATTGGTGTGCACTGATGTTTTCTCAGACTGGGTAGAGGCATTTCCTGCCGCCACGGATGCTGCTGTGTTTACCGCAAAGAAAAATTGTGCAGAAATTTGTGTGTAGATAATGGTACCCCTAGAAGCAGGAGCAAAGCTTGAAATTGTACTATTGTGATCATAGATACCGCCACTAGTATTATGTAGCTTCGGAACCACTCCCAGATCTTCACTTAACGAATCACCCTCTTCGAAAAAAAATTTTGTTTTGGTATTTGTGTTTTTAGGTTGTATTTGGAAGACCACCTCATGTCATGATTGATCCGCACAATGATCAGAAATACACCAATGAGGTGACAGTACAGTACCTTGTTGAGATGAGCCAGCATTTGAGAACTTGACAAAAGAACTTGAAACTGTTGATTGCTGGTATGCCAAATGCTAACTGTCTTGATTGTGACCCAAGAGACTGTGTCAGGTTGCCTAATAGACAGGTGGGAAGGACCATACCAAGTTTTGTTGACAGCACTATCCCAGTGAAAGTAGCCGAGAGAGAGACTTGGGTCCACGATTCCCATTGCAGGAAAGTCGGTAGTCCGGAAGGAACTCGTAAATGGAGTGAGATCGCAAAAGTATTACCAGAGACTCTGTTCCGTGAAGACTGAGAGGCGGTACTGTTGAACACTACCTGAGCGTACTAAAGGATTGCAGAAAGACCAGTCATTGTAATTGATTTGTTATGAACAAGAGTTGTTTTGTTCTATTTCTCTTTTCTCTCTTTCCCGCTGACAAACATTTTTTTTCAGGATATTCTATTTTTTGCGAGGTTTTTTTTTAATGAGGAGTCGAGTGTGGGACTGGAACTGGTTCTGGAGGAAGGAGTGATTTCCTTATAGGATCCCAGGATTAGCCGATCAGTTTGTTAAAGTCAGAGAAAAATCAAAGTTCTAGTAGTTATGGAGTTCAGAGGTAATCAGGAACAATCAGACAATGGTTATTCACACATTGCAGATAAAGAGCTCATTAATATATGTGGAAGAAAGGTTTATGAGTGGCTCTCCCCGAACTCCGAAGGTTTATATTATTTAGGAAGGACATTACTTATAACCCTTGTTCAATTATTAAACAGACCTAGCATACGTTCCAGAAATGGAAACAATGTTCAGAAAATGATAGGAATATGTAGATCATGAAAATTTTATATGTAACTGTCACGATTTGTTTGTCTTCTTCATCTACCCAGCAGAACCTTAATCGAATCCAAACATCAGTGTACAAAGACGTAGGTACCTGTATGTGTGAAATGTTCGTCGCAAATCAGACATTATAGGCCTAAGCACTGTCCCAGCATACTCTATAGGTTGAATGTTGTCCCACACCCAACCAGTGGTCCCGTGACCGCCGAGTGCATATAGAGGATGTCTCAACCTCCTCCCTGTCTTCCCCAAATATAGTCAAGTGTCTGATTTGCGAAATGCATACATACTGTGTCTAGGTCACCGATTATTGTATGAAATATTTTTTTTCTTATGTTAATAATTGATGGCAGTTATTGTTTGCTGCCAAAGGGTGGACTGTCAAAGTCAAAAATATTACATAAAAAGAACATACAAACTACACACATATAAGCCCCTATACTTGCAAATATGCGCAGCGAGCACGGCAATATATGGCAAGAGATGGATTCTACACTTATTTCATACAGTACATAATTATAATAATATCAAGCGCCAGACATCATGATGATTTAAAATTATATAATGAAGTAATGTCATGTATGTGTATTATTTGAACGAAACCAGATACACCTGTCATATTTGGTATTTAAAGCAACCAGACTAATGTGTAGATTAATTTGATACTTGTTATTAAGTTATAGGACATTGCAACAAATAGTTATGATTAAATGTATGTAAGCTAAAATCACTTTTATTAGAATAGATATTCCAAACAGGTAGTGGACAGGAAGCTCAGGCCAGCCCCCTCAGACGTCCCAAAGGCTGAACCTGATCAGCACACGAACCAGTGACTCATCATGAATGAGAGTCCCCTCCCCCAAAAAACTAGATAACACATTGTTGATCACACAGGTCAGTTGCTGTTTTGGATTAGACGATGATGAAGTTATTGCCAGATCAGTTCCTGTATTTATTTGCTGAGAGAGAGATATTAAGAGGAGGATGCATTGAAAGATGTGTTAATTGTATCGCTGGCCTGTAACTGTATGTAACTATGTTTTAAGTGCTTACTGTGTGAGTGTAACCATGTAACTATAGGTATGCTGTACTTTGTAATATATTGAATCCATATCCTTAAATATATACATCAATGAGCTTTGGAACTTAGATAATGTGTGGGTGTATTGTTTTCTCTTATGGGATGCAGTGTTTTACGATGTACAGCGCACTTTTATCGTATATGGTAATAAGATGCGCCTGAGGTCTGCAGTACATATTAGAGTGGGCATTTTAAATATTTGTGAGAAAGCAATTTGGCATTCACAATTGGTTACTGGCTGATGCAAAGACGTAAATTAAGGACTCAGGAGACTGGTTACTGGATGATGCGAAGACGTGGAGGAAGGACGGTGAGGACTGGTTGCTGGATGATGCAAAGACGTGGATGAAGGACTGTGGGAACTGGTTGCTGGATGAAGCGAAGACGTGGATGAAGAGCACAGGCTGAAGCGAGAACCACTGTGGAAATCCTATGGTATCCCGGTGGGAGAGTGGGTGACCGTGCCTCGCTCTGGAGCCCCGGCGAGATCCTTGCAGCGGGAGACAGTGGGCAATCACTGAGAACGGAAACAGGACCAAACACTTGAGAAGCACAGATATAATCTGTAGGAGCACAGAGCTAGGGTACAGAGTATCTACAACAAAGCGCTGGCACAGAATGAAAAATTCCCAGCCTATTTATAGGCCACAAGAACACAGGATTGGCCGACACTCACCCATATACGCTCATTGGTGCATACTTGGTCTCCAACATGGCCACCCCCATGCCGCAGACACACAGGAGCGCTGCAGGCCACAAGATCCCCACACTCCCAGCTCGCTGCAGCCGCGTCCCCCCAGGATCCCCAGCAGCCGCACCGGGAGCGGACGGACCCGGGAAGCTGTAGCGGTAAGCGACCACTTTATGACACCTCCTCTGGGAAGGGGAAAGCAACCCGAATCTTTCTAGGAATCTGATTTTTTTTTCTCTGGGTTTTCCTATGCTTTTTCAAAAATAGCATTTAATTCTTTGGACACAGGGAAGGTTAGCGAGGCTTTCTTTTTTTTTCTTCCAAAATATTTTTATTGAGGTCAAAAAGGCATGTTGAATCATTACAGATGATGACATATAATGACATATAATTCAACTGTACCTGGGGCCACATTAGCCACCCGGAACCGTTGTGTGTGAAAAGAAAGAAAAAATAGAATCCGAAGCCTAGAACAGAGAACCTCATATTTTCACTTTTTACATCGATACGTTTAGATATATGTTATATCATAGTATTGTGTAATCAAATAGCAAAGTTAGTAAACATAAAATATGATGGAACAGTTAATGTGTTCCTGCTAATTAGTAGATTCTTTGCCTAGCAGTAAAGCATATTAATGCGCCTCCCCCTTTGGGGATCGCTAAATCCTAAAACAATAAAAACACTAACAGTATTAACAACATTATTAACATTATTAATCGTACCTGCCAGGACCCGGGGGCCGCCGACCCATCCACGGAGACATCAACAGTGTGATAAGAAGAGATAGACGATAGATATCCAGTGTTAGGGAGTAGGAGGAGGTAGATGTAAGAACTTAAGGGTCAGGTGCGGGCAATCAGAGTTGAGACGATGAGAGGGAATAGAAAGCAAGAAAACAAGAGAAGAGTAAAAGGTAGGGAAGCGGTGAGGGGGCTAGGGTGTAGTTATGGAAGAGCAATGGGGGGGTCATCTGCTAGAACTTGGTGTCCGTACTAGGTGGTGCAGTGAAAGCTTTGTTTGATGGCTGTTTTTGTCGAAGTGGGTAGTGTGTTGATAAATCGTCTCCAGCAGAGAAACAGGGTGGGGGTTAATATTTCTTTGTTAAGGGAAGTCTCCAGCCAGTCCATTGTGAATAGGAATAGTAGTCTAGCGGTAGCTAGAGGTAGTGTGGGAGGGGTATTGGATATCCATTGTTGTAATATGGCCTTCCTGCCCACCGCTGAGAGGATCATAATTAGTTTCGTGTCTCGAGAGGGAATATCGTTTTGGTCACGGACATACCCGAATAGCGCCCAAGAGGCAGTACATCGGAAGCGCAAGCCCAACTCGGCAGTTCCGTAGGTGTGTAGTTCTGTCCAAAATTTTTGGATGTGGCTGCAGTGCCAGAAGCAGTGCATAAGATCTGCTATTAATGAAGAGCATTGTAAGCATTTAGCCGAGTCGGACAAGCCCATCAAATGGCTCCTCCTTGGTGATATGTAGGCTCTGTGTAGTATTTTGTATGCCATTTCTTGATAGAGGCTGGCAGGGATAAGTTTGAGGGAGCTCGCAAAGCTATCCACTATGTTCTCCGGGGACATTGACGGGATTTGGGTGGACCATGTTTGTATTTGTGTGAGGTCTGTAGTAGGTATGTGTTCCGTGCGTATGCGGGTATATATTGCTGAGATGGAGCAGGTCCCTGAGCGCAAAAGTGCGTCCAGAGAGTTAACCAGGTCTGGGGCAGTAAGATGTGAGAGGGTCGATCGTATGTAGTGTGATATTTGGTAGAAATAAAAGCGATGGCGGAGGCTAATTCCATATTTGGTTGACACCTCCGTGAAGGTGAGTATTCTTTTGTTGGAGTCGAGGAGGTTTCCTATACATGTGATACCTGAGGCGTGCCAATTGGTAAAGGGGATGTGGGCCTGACCATTTTGGAATTGTGTATTTCCGACCAAAGGGAGAAAGAGTGAGTAGGTGTGGTGTAGCTTAAGAGATCTGCGGGAGAGTCTCCACGCTACAATAGTAGAGGTTAATAGAGGGTTATCCAAATGGAGGTTAGATATTTCCGATTTGTTTGCATGGAGGATGTAGCTGAGGGATAGGGGGGCACAGAATTGGGAGTCGACTAGTGAGTCGGTAAAGGTAGATGTTCCGTGGATCCAGTCCACTGCGAATCGGAGGAGACAAGCATGGTTGTACTGCTCCACGCTCGGCAGATTCACCCCTCCATTTTGTATTGTTTGGGTTAACTTAAAAAGACTTATCCTGGGTCGTTTATTGGCCCAGATAAATTTCGAGATCGAGGAATTGAGATGAGATACATCAGCTTTTGAGAGTATGATGGGCAACATCTGCAGAACGTAGAGCAGTCTGGGGAAACTAACCATCTTGACTAGATTACAGCGCCCCAAGAGATTTAAGGGTAGTGTTTGCCATAGCGTAAGTTCTGTCTGGATCTTAATGAGAATTGGGTGGATGTTGTCGGTGTATAGATGGGTGGGGTCAGCGGGTAGTATGATGCCTAGATATGTGATGTGGGTGCTAGCCCATCGGAATGGGAAGGGGGTATCCCAGCCTTTAGTAATCTGGGGAAATATGGCCAATGCTTCCGACTTGTCGAAATTGACGGTGAAGCCTGCAAAAGAGGAAAAGCGGTCAATAGCTTCTTGTAGTGCTGTTATCGACTGTCGTGGGTTGGAGGTAAGTATAAGGATGTCGTCTGCAAACGCCATAAGTTTAATTTCCCTGTTGCCAATTTTTATACCACGAAAGGTGGGTAAGTTGGTGATATATCGTATAAGGGGTTCTAGGGCGATGTTGAAGAGGAGGGGGGAAAGGGGGCAACCCTGTCTAGTTCCTCTCTCTAGGAGAAAGGGTGGGGAGGGGGTATTGTTAACTATCACCTGCGCAGATGGATTAATGTATAGAGAGTCAACCAGTCCCCGAAACGTCTCGCCAAATCGCTGGTAGAGTAGAACTCTTGTTAAGTGAGGCCAGGCGATCTTATCGAAAGCTTTTTCAGCGTCCAGGTTGATTAGGATGTTGTCTGTGATATTATTGGTGTGGGAGTGAGTAATGGCTGCCAGCGCCACTCTGATGCCTCGCACTGATTGTCTATGTTTAAGAAATCCCATCTGCGCTGGCGATATAATACGGGAGAGGCATAGCTGTAGTCAATTGGCCATCAGTTTGGTGAGAACTTTAAAGTCTTGATTAAGGAGTGAGATCGGTCTGTAGGACCCAGGCAGGGAGGGGTCTTTGCCTGGTTTTGGTATGACAATAATTGTGGCTTCGTTAAATCTAATGGGGATCTGTTTAGAGGTGAGAATATGGTTATAGAGTGATGTGAGGGTAGGGGCGAGTTCGTCTCTTAATATTTTGTAAAATTCCGCTCCGTATCCATCTGGGCCGGGGCTTTTGTTGTTTGGTAGGGTCTTAATGACCTCCACCACCTCCTCCACTGTTATCGGTTTATCTAGGGAGTCCCTCTCCTCTTGGGTCAAAATGGGGAGGTCTGCTTCCTTCAAAAATGATTGGTTGGCAGCAGGATCATCAGGGCCTTTGGTATATAAAGATTGGTAGAAATTTCTAAATTCTGAACAAATGAGGTCAGGAGTGGTGGTCAGTTTGTCCGCATGCATGATCGCGTTGACCCAGTTACGGGATTTGGGTCCTTTGATTAAATTTGCTAATAATTTGCCTGATTTGTTTACCCCATCTGTGGAGTCTATTCCGCTGATAGTCATAGGAGAGCTGAGCCCGTTCCGTGAGAAATGTATCATATACAAGCTTGGCTGAGAGGTACGCCTCTTTGTGGGCGGGGGTGTCGTGTTGTGTGTAGCTGCGGTATGTTGAGGTGAGAGTGGAGCTCAGGGCGTGTAGTTGGGAGGAAATTTTTTTCCGTTTGGCGTGTGTATAGGACATGATGTGTCCCCTAAGGACGGCCTTTGCCGCCCCCCAAAAGATTGGTGAATCTAATTGTTGATCGTTATTGTCTGAGGTGTAGTTATGCCAGGACTGTTTGAGGTGAAGCATAAAATCAGTAGACTGGCGGAGGTAGGCTGGAAATCGCCATCTCAAGGCGGTGCGTTGTGGTAATCCCAGTTGGAGACGGAGAGATATAGGGGCGTGGTCCGAGATGATAATATTCTCGATAGATGTATAGGTGATTTTGGGTAGGAGATTAGTGCCGGTAAAGATGTAGTCGATTCTGGAGTGGGATGAATGGGGGTGGGAATAAAAGGAATAGTCTTTTTGGGTGGGGTGGAGTATTCTCCACGGGTCTAGGAGGTTTAGTTGGGTACAGAAGGAGGAGAGCAAGTGGGTGTGGGGAGTAGAGGTAGTAGCACTTACCCTGGATCTGTCCATGGATGGGTCGACGACCGTGTTAAAATCTCCGCCAACTATCAAGTTTTGGCCTCCCCAGGTTATAAGGGTCGATAGCAGATCTGCAAAAAAAGAATCTGGTGAGGTATTTGGTGCATATACGTTAAGGAGAGTGTATGTCGTGTTTTGTATGTTTATATCTAATAATAAAAATCTGCCCTCTGGGTCAAGCTGTTTTCTGAGGATTGAGTGTTGTAGGTTGGCATGGATCAAAATCGCCACACCCCTAGATTTCGCGTGATAGGGAGAAGATATGCAACTCCCTATCCACGGGGCACGGAGGGTGTGTCTAGGATCATCCAACCAGTGTGTCTCTTGTAAAAATACAATCTGGGGAGACAAACGTTTCAAATGATCCAGCCCTTTTTTCCGTTTGACCGGGTGATTAAGGCCCTCTACGTTCCAAGATACCATGTGGAGTAGTGTGGCCACTGGATCTACGTCTATGGGAGTTTGTGAGTGGGAGTCGGAGGGCATATTATCCCACTCCCATCGGGAAAAATATCATTAGAAAGGTTGGAAGGATAAGATGGGGTCCCACCCCGACCCAGCGAACGGGGGGGGGAGTTTCCCAGTGGGGGGAGGGGGCTCCGACTCAGGCAGGCACAACTGACAAAACATAAAAATAATAACATAAGTAGTTTCCAACTATGGAAACCTAAACAACAGAAAATATACATGAGTGCGGGATATTCGCACTCCTTATATTCTGCATTTGAGACCCGAAAAGAAGGTTCGGATAGTGTTTAGCCATAATCAAAAAGAGTCACATGGTGATCAAGTGGAAGGAAGGGCGAAGTGTAGCCTAGCTTCGTCTGGATCTTCAAAGAACTTCGGACGTCCGTCTTCAAAAACTCTGAGGCGCGCTGGGTATAGTAGTGCGAATTTGATCTTTGCCTCAAAGAGGTGCCTGCATATGGGGGCAAACTCTTTGCATTTCGCCGCCACTACAGCTAAGAAGTCCTGAAAGATGAGAAGGCGTTCTCCGTTGATCGTCAGATTGGCTGTTTTTCGGTATTGGTCTAGGAGTCTCGTTTTATCTGCGTAATTTAAGATCCTCATGATGACCGGACGTGGGCGGCCTGATGTGTTTTTCCGTTCCGGGCCTAATCTGTGTGCTCTTTCAATGATCAGGGGGGATCCCTTGAGGTTCATGGACAGTTGTTCTGGGATGGCTAGCGAGAGGAGATCTAAGAGCTCGTGGCCTTTTACGGATTCGGGGATACCGATGACTCGTAGGTTATTTCTTCTGCTACGATTTTCCAGGTCATCGAGCTTATCCGAGAGATCCGCGACTTCGAGTTGTTTCGCCTGTAAGGATCTTTGAGCTTCAGTCAGGTCATCCTCTAGGGCCGAGATCCTTTGCTCTGCCTCATCCAGGCGAGTGGAGTGTTGGGTTAATAGAGTTGATGATGATTCGATAGCTTCCTTTATGCCCGCTAGTTTTTCATCGAGAAGAGGGCCTAGTACCGCCAGTAGGTCTTTGTGCTTCATCTTGGGTTGTTTGGCAGGCGGTTTAGATTTGCGGGAGCTTCTGGAAAGTGAGCGTGTAGTAGAGTGATCAGAGTCCGATGAGTCTATTTCCGGGATGTCCTCTCGGGTTTGTTGATCAGTCCCTGCGGGCATTACGGATAGAGGTATCAAGAATTTTTCCATGCAGGGTCGCCCAGAGGGGGAGGTTAAGGCTAGAAACACTAGGTGCTTAGGTAGTAAATGATGTAGTGGGTCTCATGTGCTAGGTGGTTATTTATTGCTGGTCTTCATTTAGTGCGTTGCAGGTGCTCATCAAATATGGCATCTAGCTCACTAAAGCAGAGATCAAGGTGAGGGGGGAATGGGTATCTCCTGACCGATGTTGAGGAGGTTGTCAGAAGTATGGATAAGAGTTGCAATAGGCTTGATTTTTGCTATCAGCAGCCGCCGCCCCGATTCCGCAGTCCGGGTCTGGTGAGAGCGGGGTGTTGAGGGAGATCTGACAGGGAGGCAGGTGTCGGCTGAGTCCTCAGGCTTCCGGCGCGAGAGCCGCCGAAATTGAGGCCCCGGCTTTTGCTCTGTGACTGGGCCGCAATCTGCGGGAGCGTCCACGTTGCTCCCCGATTCCGCGGTCCGGGTCTGATGAGAGCGGGGTGTTGAGGGGAGGGTTAGTGAGTGGGGGTAATGAATAGGAGCGGGTCTTGACGGTCCTGGAGGGGATTTTTGATGTTTTAAAGCAGGAGCTCCTCCAGGCTGCGACTGCTCTTCTCCTGTGCCAGGCCACGCCCCCCAGGCCTCACTTCTTATATCTGCAGGGTACACCTGTCGGTTCCACAAACCTCACCAGCTGTTGCAGGTCTCTGTTATACAGGAGAATATACCCCAGGTCGCCAGGGAGCAGTGTGATTAATATAATATTTGATCCCAAGGCAGGTCTGCTGCCAAGCCACGCCCCTCCACATCGGTCATTTCAAGATGATATACAATGATGATGATGATTCCCCTCCGGTTGTCAGAGAGACCTGTGGGCAGGCAGGATTATAGGGATAGATGTGTAGCAGCTGTAAAACCAGAAGCAACCACCAGAGGGAGCTCCTATTACAGCCTATCTCCAGCTATGGGTGCCTCGCCAACCTCAAGATGGCCGCCGCCAGTCGATGAGACCAGGTCCCTCCGGAGCTCTCCTGGTCGCCATCCACCGTCAGCGGGGTGGGGGAGCTGCCAAACGGGGGTATGTGAGGCGGGGGGCGGGTGTCAGGCGTCCGTGGTGGCCGGGGGATCGGCGAGGCAGCGCAGGTGATGGGGTTTTAGGCGGCGCCAACCACAAGATGGCCGCCGGCCGTCCGTTCTGTGTGTCCCGGCCACTGTCTCCCGCAGGCCGCCCGGTCTCCGGTCCTCTCTGAGGCTTTAGGGGTTTGCTGGGCAGGGTGTCCGGCCTCCGGAGAGCTGCTTAGGTGGAGGGGAAAGTCCGTGTAACCGCCGCTCCGGGCCCGGCGGTCCCCCGTCCTCACCCCAAAATCGAGGCCCCGGCTTCAGGGACAGAGGTAGGCCGCAATCCGCAGGGGGCAGCGCAGGGCCCCCCCGATTCCGCAGCTTCGACCTCTGGATGCAGGGTGGTTCAGCAGGGCTTAGGGGCTGTGTAATTATACAGAAGCCCTCAGATTTGGGCCAGGGGGTCTCTTTTAAAAAGCTGCTGGCTGGAGCTCTTCACAATCCTGACCTCCCTCGATGCCAGCCAGGCCACGCCCCCCAGCGAGGCTTTCTTATTAACAGTGAAGTAAGCCTCCTCAACCTGTTCAGGAGTTGTGTCAGCAATATTCAACACATCTCTAATAGCCTCTATCTTCAACTGCACCCCTTTAGCAAGAGATGCGGCCCCCCTGAGTACATCCCCATCAACGTCTACCGTGTCAAAGCCGGTATCCGTGTCGTCTTGCATAATCTGGGCAAGAGCACGTTTAAGGGAACCTACAGAGGGGTTCCTGTGGTAACAGTACTGGACCAAACTGCCACAGAATTCTGTAAAACCTGAGTAGCAGATTCATTCTGAGCAACCCTAGAAGAAATCTGAGAAATCATAGATTTGCTGGTATTTGTGCTACAACAGTGCAATTCTGATTACATGGGGTAAGATCATCTTGGGAGGACATATCCTCAGCTGCATATGACACAAAGTCCCTGGACATAGCTAACTGGAGACCCCAAACACTCCACACCCACACAGGAGAGGCTAGAGACACAGAGATTGGAGCCAACCCGCACACAGCGCTGCTAAGACAAGGGACACCCCTTCCCATCGCCCACTGTGTACTGTAATAGGTACACAGAACTAATTAACCGCCGTCCCCCTTCTACAACCCCCTGGTACCGCACAGGATAGCTGGAGTTGCTTAGAGGGACAGCTCTGTCAGCGTCTGTGTACAGGAACTGCAGGCAGGAAAATGGTGCTGAACACTGCTGGGTCTGCTCTGAGGAGAAGCATCGCCCCTTGAAGATTGCGCATCTTCCCACACAAATTATTTATACTGGCCTGAGGACTCCATCGCAAGGTGGAGGATTCCGTCCCCTGTGAGCGTCTGAGTATGGAGGATTCTGACGCTAGCCTGGGGATTTTTTTTTTTTTTGAAAATATGTTTATTAGTTTTTCCACATAGAGACATAAAGAGAGAAAAAGGTAGAGAAACAATGCAGTACAAAGTGCATGTAAAATGCTTATACTTATGGATTACATAATAGGCAACAAAGGTGTGGCATAGTATCAAACATCACCACTACCCCTGGTGGTGTGTATAGGAGCGAGCAGTGCAGAGGACCATATCAAAGCATCAGCAGTGATGATTATAAACAGCATTTTAGGCCTATAATATATTATTGAAGAGAAACTGCACATTGTCACATATGTGCCAAACCAAATCAACTAGACAATCATAGAGGAAAAGAAAGAAGAAAGAAAGACAACAAAGACATGGATAAGAAGTGTGAGGGAGGAGGGGGGGGGGGGGGGGGGTTGCAGATGCCTAACAAATATTCATCGTACATGATAAGGCACATTCCTAGGGACTGTGGGGATCAAATCGCTCAGTATCAAGGTACGAAAGCGAGCATCACCCTGATGCCGAAGGTGGATCATCACCAATAGGGATACCTAGTCTGCGGTAAGAATCCCAACTAAGGGAATCAAACAATTTCAGTATATGAGTTCGTTGTGGGGGTAGAAGAGAGTCAATGTATAGTCCCCATTTCTTATAAAAGCGCAAAGCGTTGCGGTCAAGGTCTGGGAGAGTTGATTGGCGTTCAAAGTATAGTGTATTAGTAAGTAAAGACTTGAGGTTACCTAGGGAGGGGGAGGTTCGATATATCCAATGATTCAGAATTAACTTTTTCCCCAGGGTCAATAGTACATATAAAAACGGAATGCAGTATGTCTGGGATGGATGTAAACGCCAGGTTGTAGTATTAAGGCCGAGGAGTGCCGCTGGGTCCATAGGGAGAGAGATCCGGAAGGTGGATTTTATATACCATACTACTTTATTCCAGAATCGTTTAATTTTCGGACAATGCCAAAAGTTATGCATAAAGAGAGCATTTGGTGCTTTACATTTGGGGCAACGACCAGAGTCTGTAGAGACCATATATTTGCGTTGTCCCGGGGCAATATATGCCCGATGTAAAAATTTGAAGTGGATTTCCTGAAGCTGGGCAGAATGCAGGGCTTTCAGTATAGCAGGAAGGGGGGAGAGGAAGCACTCCACCGATGGGTCCCAGGACCACTCACTCGACCATTTTGACAACATGGGGGGCCAGAATACCTCCGGCTTGCCGGGCAACAAGTCCCGGTATAACCAGCATATCTTATATGAAAAGGTAGGTAACGTGACCAGCAGGGCGGACAAGGGATCCTTTCTCCGCTCGTGCACAGGAGGGATGGGGAGAGTTTGTACAAAATGGCGTACTTGTAGGAACATGAAGAAATCAGATGAGGGCACACCGTGTCTCTCGGCTAGATCCTCGAATGACAATACATGGCCACCCGGGTCGAACACATCACGAATGAGGGCTATGCCCCTAGATTTCCATGTGAGGAATTTGGTATTGTCAAGGGGAGGAGTGAAGCAGGGGTTTCCGCACAATGGGATGAAAGGAGAGTATTCTGGGTTGCGATGTAGGGCCTTGTTAATGGCCCACCAGGAACGATAGGCGTCCCAGAAAAGAATATTAGGGCGTACCATTGGTGGGAGCAAAGCTTTCGGGGTATGTAGCAAAGCCCTTAAGTCGTAAGGGTGTACAAGGCTCTGTTCCATGTCATAATTAACATATGAGGAGGTGCCCCTTAGCCAATCCGAGATATACCTAAAGTTCGCGGCCTGGAAGAAAGCCAAGAGGTCTGGTACAGCCAAGCCACCCTGGGCACGGGGGAGTTTAAGTTTAGGTAAAGAAATCCGAGACCTCTTGTGATTCCACAGGAATTTGGAGAACATTCTATCACATTCTTTTAAGTCTTTAGTAGGGGGCTGGATAGGAATCATCTGGAGTAGATAAGAGATCTTGGGGAATACAATACTCTTCAAAATAGCTACTCTTCCTAGTAGGGACACAGGAAGAGGTGACCAGGTGGATAGCAATTGGGAAACTTTGTTAAAAACAGCGGTATAGTTGACTGAGTATAGGTCTAAGATATTCACAGGGATATATATACCCAAGTATTTAAGGCCTAAGGTGTTTCTCTTAAATTGAGTGAGAACTGGCACCGGGGGGCGCTGACAGGCAATCGAGTTGAGTGGGAAGAGTTCAGACTTAGAGGCATTAACACGATATCCCGCAAAAGCACCAAACTCAGAAATAGCCAGCATGATCGACGGGACAGAGGTCTCAGGTCGTGAAATAAAGAGGAGCATGTCATCTGCAAACAAACTCACACGGAGCTCATGGCCATGAACCAATACTCCGGAGTATTCTGGGAGATGCCGCAGTTTAATAGCCAGGGGCTCTATGGCGATAGCAAATACTAGTGGGGAAAGGGGGCAGCCCTGTCTTGTGCCTCGGTGAAGAGGAATAGGAGCCGACAGGTAGCCATTACACATGATGCGAGATGAGGAGGGGGAATACAAATTACGTATCATGTTGATCAGGTCCAGCGGAAACCCAAACTTATCCAGCGTCGTGTATAGGTGATCCCAACTGACAAGATCAAACGCTTTCTCCGCGTCCAGGGAGAGGATGTATTGAGGGTCAGGGTCTCCGCTGGAGTGTAACCAGGTGGCCGCGGCAAGAACTTTACGGATATTGTTAGTGGAGTGTCGGCCTGAGATGAAACCAGTTTGGTCAGGATGGATAATGGAGGGGAGTAATCCTTTTAACCTATCTGCAATAATTTTCGTAAAGAGTTTATAGTCGACGTTGAGCAAGGAGATGGGGCGGTATGAACCGGGGAGATGGGGATCCCTTCCCGGTTTGGGAAGGAGACGTATCAGGGCTTCGTTAAAGTACAGAGGGAGGGAATGGGAAGATAAAATGCTATTAAATACCAGGGTCAAAGGATCCAGCAATTTAAGTATGAGCATTTTGTAGAATTCCCCAGAGAAACCATCGGGTCCAGGTGCTTTCATGGGCTTAAGATGTTTAATTGCCGCTTCCACCTCCTGGGTAGTAATCGGCAAGCAAAGATCCCCCTTCACCGATGTTGATATTTGAGGCAAGGAAACAGAGTCCCAGAAAGAAGTTTTAGCTGCTTGATCGAGGGGAGGGGGGGAGTAAATATCAGTATAAAATTCTGAGAGGATCTGCGCCATGTCCACAGATCTGGTAGCCAACGAGCCATCGTCTCGTTTCAATGTCTGGATCACCGAGGACGGCACTGAACCCCGCAGAAGATTTGAAAGGAGACGGCCCGTTTTATTGCCGTACCTATGAAAACGGTGATTTCTGCTAAATGTATGGCGGTCGCCCATTAATGCCAGTACAGCACCAAACTGAGACTTGCAATCTAAATATACCTTCTTTGAGGCAGGAGACGGGGACTGTTTGAAGTGTTGGTAGGCATCAGTTAGGCAGCGTTGTGAGGTTTTAAATTCAGAAAGAAATTGTTTCTTTCTTGTGGAGGTATATTCCACAAGCCTACCGCGTATAACCGCCTTTGAGGTCTGCCAGAACAATAAGGGATCGGTTTCAGCAATAGCTGCATTATCCAGTCTGAACTCCTCCCAAAATGCCTCCAACCTGTTCCGAAATTGTAGGGAAGAGGTAAAGGAAGTGGGGAAACGCCAGCATTTAAAGGAGCCATAGTCTAATGAGGTGGTAAGGGAAACCCAAACTAGGGCGTGATCAGAAAGAGAAATTGTTTCCATCTGTGCTTCAGCATTTTGGGGAATCAGGGAATCTGAGAGCAATAAGAAGTCTATTCTGGACAGTGTGCCGTGAGCAGCCGAGAGACACGAGTACTCCCTGTCAGTGGGATGAAGAAATCTCCAAGCATCAGTCAGATGCAGTTGTTGTGCAAAAAAGGTGACACCTAGGGTAGGAGGGGAGCGTGCACGAGCGGAGGAGTTCGAATCCATATAAGCGGAGGCCACAATATTGAAGTCTCCGCCCACAATCATTGGACATGGCATAAACGGGCACAGTGTTGTTATGAGACTCTTAAAAAAACCTTTTGAATAAGAGTTTGGAGCATACACAGAACATAAAACATACTTGGTATTATGAAGTAAAATTTCAAGTATTAGGAATCTACCAGCAGGATCGCACAGGGAAGTAATGACTTCAATATGCAAGCTACTTTTAGCGAGGATCAATACACCCCTAGCCTTAGAAGAATAGGGAGCGTCTAAGAGTACCTGCCAGCCCAAAACACCCAATTTTTGGGCCTCTGGGGTGAGAAGGTGCGTCTCCTGTATAAACACCAAATCCATATGTAATCTATTTAAATAGAGTAGAATCTTCTTCCTCTTGATAGGGGAGTGGATACCCCCAACATTCCATGTGCCCACCTTAATAGAAGACATGGGGCTTTGAGTAGTGAGTAATCATACAGGAAGACATCTTACAAACCCATAAGCAGTGTAGGGTGGGAAAAGACACAAGAGGAAGGAGGGGAGGGGGAAGACACAAGGATAGTAGAGACATAGAGATGAGAAGAAAATATTAGACCCACCGGGGGGTCCCACAACAATATTCGTGTAAACAACTTCACGGTATTATAATTAAAGTAATAACCAAGGGCAGCAAGGAGGGCAGTGCTCCTAGCCAGCGACCACTATAATGAGCAGCATAGGGGATGGGGGGGGGGGGGGGGGGAGAGAGAGAGGGAGAAGGGTAAGGGGAGTGGGGTATAGGGGAGGGAGAAATAGGGAGTGGAAGGGGGGAGGGGGGGGGGGGAGAGGGATAGGGGATATGAGTGAGCGGTCAGGATGACATCAGCCTACCCCTAAATGGATGGGCAAAACAGGCATCCAAGCATATAGAACTATATAAAACTAGAAACAGGCATATAGGTATACATTGCTTAGAGGAAGCTTATGTCACTTTAAGATTATATATACATCACCCAGAGGACCACTGAGGGATTAGCGAGAAGGTCCAAATAAGACTAACAGAGGAACTTATAGTCCACGGGGTGGGGATAAGAAATAAATGTATGTCGAGGGTGACTAAGTCCAGGCAACAATGAAGCAGGATAGTTACAGAGCAGTGTCTGTAAAAGACGGCTATTTCGGCACTTGGTCGGAGGCTTCGGTCTCCGAAAGATAAGCGGCAGCATCCTCCGGGGTGTGGAAGTCCTTAAAAGACGTGCCATCGAAAATCCTCAGGCGTGCAGGGTAGAGTAGAGCAAACTTTCGGCCCTCTTGGGCTAATTTTGAGCATGTGGGGGAGAACGCCTTTCGTAGCCTGGTAAGCTCCGGGGAGAAGTCCTGGAAAATTAATAATTTGGCATCTTCCCAAACAAGGTCTCTTATACGGCGGGAAGCAGACCACAGGGCCTCTTTATGGAGGTAGTTGAGACACCGAAATAGCACAGCTCGTGGTCGGTTGGATGCAGCGGAGCGACCAGGGCCTGTTCTGTGTGCACGTTCTACCACGAGATCCGAGCAAATATCTTGAATTCCAAGAAGATCAGGAAGTGTGTGTCGAAGGAAGTGATAAAGAGCTTGGCCCTTAATCGTCTCTGGGAGCCCAATGAGCCTGAGATTGTTTCTGCGCGATCTATTTTCTAGATCGTCGATCTTAGACCATACCAGGTTTTCTGATTTCTGCAGTTTAGCGGAGATGTCGGAGAGTTCAGCGATTTGCTGAAAATTTTCACCAGCAGTATGTTCCACTTGTAAAACACGCTTGGACAGTTGTTTATACTGGCTTTTAATATCCAGGACAGCTTGCTGTAGTGCAGCAGCATGCAGCTGTGCTTGTTCTTGAAATAACGGCTGGACGGTCTCTTTCACCGCTCTAACAATGTCCTCATAGGACAAGGAATGCCCCGGGGTAGAGGAGGGCAGTAACGTGCCTAGGGCAGCGGACCCAGCAAGGGATGGAGAGACGCTGGGCACAGGGGCCGAGGGAGGAGCTGAGGTACCCGCCGTTCGAGCTCCGGTCTCCAGAGAAGCTGCGGCGGCCATCTTGGAAGCCGAGCCGCGGCTTTCAGATTTGGCCCGTGGAGGCTTTCCCTGCATCGTAGGAGCTAGGAATCGGTCCATAGGGGGGGGCCGGATGTGCGGGGAGCGGGCCGGTGTGAGTGACCGCTCAATGGACGCCCAAAATGGGCGATATGTTAGAGGTCAGTGGCCGCGGGCACCGGAGCTTCTAAGCAGCGTGTCACTCCATGCGGTGCCGGAACCGGAAGTCCTAGCCTGGGGATTTAGTCTCCGATTAGCGTCTGTGACCAGTGTAGGGTAATAAGTCGCTGGCTCAGGACGCTCCTCATTAGCGCCAACACTGTGCCGCTGAGCCTTCCCGGAGCGCAGCCTCTCAGAGCTGTGCTCCAACCCTTGTGCCGCCATATCTCGCCATCTTCTGATCTTCTGCCACTGTAAGGGGGTGGCAGCATGCTGCCATGGTGAGCGATCCCCTGTGGCGGGGAACGTTCGATCCCCTCAGGATCTCAGTGTCCTGTCAGCGGAGATAGTGGCTCAGACCCCGCAGGGCGGACATTACTCCTCCCCCAAGTCCCTCGAAGCAGGGAGGCTGTTGCCAGCAACCTCCCTGTAAAATAATAAACTCTAAAATAAACTTTTAGTAAAGAAGCTCTGTAGAGCACCCCTAGCTGTGACCGGCTCCTCCGGGCACATTTTCTAAACTGGCTCTGGTAAGAGGGGCATAGAGGGAGGAGCCAGCCGACACTCTCAAACTCTTAAAGTGCCAATGGCTCTTAGTGGACCCGTCTATACCCCGTGGTACTAATGTGGACCCCAGCATCCTCTAGGACATAAGAGAAAATACAGTATATTTAAATAAAATCAACTCTGCAATGCCTAAAAAAATGTTGTGGAATCAGATAAAAAAAATTACATTCTTAATGCTTAGTGTAACTGCTCTGCTTTCTACAATAAAGTCAAAACAGACACTTAAATTGTTTATTTATGAATTTAAAAACGACCGATGAGTTGCAATGCTATATTTGCTGTCGATTTTTTTTCTTCCATTTTTAGACTAAAAACCACTGAAAATGGTCAATTCAGTGCTACTGGATTGTTACATCTTTCAGCAAACTCAAGTTTTCGACATTCCAAGATGAAGGTGATTAATGTGAAAATCCTAAGTAAAAATAGAAGAGAGAAATACAGTACAAATGTTAAATGTTATATTTATATTACATTAACGCCTATTAGTATATTATATTTCAGGCAAGCCATTTTAAGATTATAAGAGATAGAAGATATAAGTGTAAAATAAGAGGATTTTTGGCCACTTACTTATGTGTCCACTCACATGCACATTAAATAGTCCTTCTAGTCAAGCCATGCCGTGGTGCGACTTTTTCTATAAAAATTAATTTTATGCACAAAATTCCGCAAATATGACACACAAGCAGGCTATTCCCGGGTAGGCGCTGTTCACACTGCACACTGGTCCAGTGAAATTCTTCTGCCAGTGTCTGGAAATCCGGAACTCCGCATGCTGTAAATGGGTCCCAGAAAACCTGGGTAACCCATTTACACTGCCCCTTAACCCATGTCCTTTCCCAGTCCAACCCTGCAAGCTACCCAGGTTATTTATTTATTTTTTGGACCTTTTTATAACCCAGCATTAAACTGTGTCAAAAGCTTGATGAAAAAGGGAGATAACTATAACTAATAATACCACTTTCAGACTTAAAAGCCAGATATTTGTCAGGTCTAAAAGCTGGCAAATTCCTGGTTCTCAAGCCCCGACCCTGGTACAAAGTTTATGTTCCCTTCAGGACACTGTAGTATGTGTTGAAGCTGTCCATGGCTGAGAAGTAAGATAATGCTCTACTTTAAATAAGCCCAGTGATGCAAGTATGCAGGTACACTCAGGTACGGAGTACCCTTAAGAATTTGGCAGCATTGCTGCAATTATAATGCGCTGCCGAGCATCAAGACCATGGTGTTCGGCAGCATGACTGCGCTTTCCACTTTCTCATGCCTACAGGGAGTGCAACGTTGACGTCATGAGATCACATCATGCTTCTTGGCCTGGGCTATGTGCCTTTTCCCACAGTGTCCATCTGTTTCCCTTTACTTGGCTCGAGTGACGCATTGACACTGAGCGGCTTTTGGCTCTGGTTTTACTGTGTGGGGTAATTAATTTTTTTATATAATGTGGACACTACTATACAGTATATTTCTATTATTATGAGGGCATTATTATATATTGCTAATGTAATGTGGACACAACTATATATTTCTATTATAGAAAGGGGAACTACTACAGTATATATTCCTGTTATAATAGAGGCATTACTATATATTCTTTTTAAATTGGGGGCATACCTATATATATATATATATATATATATATATATATATATTTATTTTATACTGGGGGTATTTCTATATATATTTTTTCTACTGGGACATTACTCTATATTTCTATTATACTGGCGGTATCACTATATATTTGTAAAGTTTGTGGGATACTAATATATAGATCTATTATTAAGGGGCATTACTTTTTATTTCTATTGTAATGTGGACACTACTATATATTTCTATTATGGGAGCATTACTATATATTTATTTTTTAATGTGGGACACTAGTATATATGTCTATTATTTTGGGGCACTACTACAGTATAAATTCCTGTTATAATGGGGGCATTGCAATGTATTTATATTAAATTGGGGGCATTACAATATATTTTTATTATACTGGGGTTATTAATATATATTTCTATCATACTGGAGGCAGTACTATATATTTCTAGCCTTGCCTCCAGAGTGCACAGAAAAGGGACTGTGCTGCCACATCCCTAGTGTAATGTAGCCACTCCCCTAGTGTCATGTCCCCTCATGACATGTGACCACGGCCATTTTTTCGGCACACTCAGTACCATTAAGAAAATATTTCTACTTGCACCACTGAATAAGCCACAATTGTAATAGTCCCTAAATGTCCATGTTTTACTTATATTTCAGTGCCTATATAAAAGGATTCTAAGTTCTTAAAAGGAACCTTCAAAACCGGTCATAACATTTTTTAATTTTTTTTTATTTAATATAGTTTAAACAGTATTTTTTTTTTCTTCAAAGACAATTTATTGTTTTCGAGAAAAGGGATATCATATAATACAAACATGGTATTAGTGCAAAGAACAACCAATATGAGTACAAAATATGATTAGAACAGCCGCAATAAACATGTTCGTACAAAACACAGCATATAAACCAAAAAGAAACAAGGGACCCTTAAGAGAATAGGTAAAAGAAAAAAAAAGTAGAGAGAAAAAAAAAAAAAAAAAAAAGATTTTAAACCTACCGGTAAATCTTTTTCTCCTAGTCCGTAGCGGATGCTGGGTACTCCGTAAGGACCATGGGGTATAGATGAGCTCCGCAGGAGACATGGGCACTATAAAGAACTTTAGATGGGTGTGCACTGGCTCCTCCCTCTATGCCCCTCCTCCAGACTTCAGTTAGAGAAACTGTGCCCAGAGGAGACGGACAGTACGAGGAAAGGATTTTTATTAATCTAAGGGCAAGATTCATACCAGCCCACACCATCCACACCGTATAACCTGGAATATACGCAACCAGTTAACAGTATGAACAAAACAGTATCAGCTAACGACTGATCCCAACTGTAACATAACCCTTATGTAAGCAACAACTATATACAAGTCATGCAGAAATATGTCCGCACTGGGACGGGCGCCCAGCATCCTCTACGGACCAGGAGAAAAAGATTTACCGGTAGGTTTAAAATCTTATTTTCTCTTACGTCCTAGAGGATGCTGGGTACTCCATAAGGAGCATGGGGATTATACAAAGCTCCAGACGGGCGGGAGAGTGCGGATGACTCTGCAGCACCGATTGAGCAAACAGGAGGTCCTCCTCAGCCAAGGTATCAAACTTGTAGAATTTAGCAAAAGTGTTTGACCCCGACCAAGTCGCCGCTCGGCAAAGCTGTAAAGCCGAGACGCCCCGGGAAGCCGCCCAAGAAGAACCCACCTTCCTAGTGGAATGGGCCTTTAACGAATTTGGTAACGGCAATCCAGCCGTAGAATGAGCCTGCTGAATCGTGTTACAGATCCAGCGAGCAATAGTCTGCTTAGAAGCAGGAGCGCCAACTTTGTTGGCTGCATACAGGACAAACAGTGCCTCTGTTTTCCTAATCCGAGCCGTCCTGGCTACGTAAATTTTTAAGGCCCTGACTACATCAAGGGACTTGGAATCCTCCAAGTCTCCCATAGCCACAGGCACCACAATAGGTAGGTTCATATGAAACGATGACACCACCTTAGGCAAAAATTGAGGACGAGTCCACAACTCTGCTCTATCCACATGGAAAATGAGATAGGGGCTCTTATGAGACAGAGCCGCCAAATTGGACACCCGCCTTGCAGATGCCAAGGCCAACAACATGACCACCTTCCAAGTGAGAAATTTTAATTTAACTGTTTGAAGAGGTTCAAACCAGTGAGATTTTAGGAACTGTAACACCACATTAAGGTCCCATGGTGCCACAAAAGGAGGCTGTATGTGTAGCACTCCCTTTACAAAAGTCTGGACTTCTGGGAAAGAAGCCAATTCCTTCTGGAAGAATATAGATAGGGCCGAAATCTGTACCTTAATGGAGCCTAACTTTAGGCCCATATCCACTCCTGTCTGTAGAAAGTGGAGAAAACGGCCCAGGTGGAAATCTTCCGTAGGAGCATTCTTGACTTTACACCAAGATACATATTTCCGCCAGATACAGTGATAATGTTTTGCCGTCACCTCTTTCCTAGCCTTAATCAGAGTAGGGATGACTTCCTCTGGAATACCTTTCCCAGCCAGGATTCGGTGTTCAACCGCCATGCCATCAAACGTAACCGCGGTAAGTCTTGGAACACGCAGGGCCCCTGCGGTAACAGGTCCTGCCTGAGAGGAAGAGGCCACGGATCTTCTGTGAGCAGCTCCTGAAGATCTGAATACCAGGCCCTTCGAGGCCAATCTGGAACAATGAGTATTGTCTGCACTCTTTTTCGTCTTATGATTCTCAATATTTTTGAGATGAGAGGAAGAGGAGGGAACACGTAGACCGACTGAAACACCCATGGTGTCACCAGGGCGTCCACCGCTACTGCCTGAGGGTCCCTTGACCTGGCACAATACCTCCGAAGCTTCTTGTTGAGGCGTGACGCCATCATGTCTATTTGAGGAAGTCCCCAAAGAGTTGTTATCTCTGCAAAAACTTATTGATGAAGTCCCCACTCTCCTGGATGGAGATCGTGTCTGCTGAGGAAGTCTGCTTCCCAGTTGTCCACTCCCGGAATGAATACCGCTGACACAGCGCTTACGTGATTTTCTGCCAAGCGTAGAATCCTGGTGGCTTCCGCCATTACCACTCTGCTCCTTGTCCCGCCTTGGCGGTTTACATAAGCCACGGCTGTGACGTTGTCCGATTGAATCAGAACCGGTAGGTCGCGAAGAAGATTCTCCACTTGTCATAGGCCGTTGTATATGGCCCTTAATTCCAGTATGTTAATGTGTAGACAAGCCTACTGGCTTGACCATAGTCCCTGAAAATTTCTTCCTTGTGTGACTGCTCCCCATCCTCGGAGGCTTGCGTGCTCACCTTCTAGAGGGTCGCAGGTTCGTCATCAGAACCCAGTCTTGAATGCCGAACCTGCGACCCTCTAGAAGGTGAGCACTCTGCAGCCACCACAGGAGAGACACCCTGGCACTGGGGGACAGGGTTATTTTCTGACGTATTTGAAGATGGGACCCGGACCACTTGTCCAGAAGGTCCCACTGAAACGTCTTCGCATGAAACCTGCCGAAGGGGATGGCTTCGTAGGTCGCCACCATTTTCCCCAGTACTCGAGTGCATTGATGGACTGACACTCTTTTCGGTTTTAACAGGTCTTTGACCATGTTCTGGAGTTCTTGGGCTTTTTCCATCGGGAGAAAAACCCTCTTTTGTTCCGTGTCCAGAATCATGCCTAAGAAAGACAGGCGAGTCGTTGGAACCAACTGTGACTTTGGTAGATTTAGAAACCAGCCATGCTGCTGCAGCACTCTCAGGGAGAGCGACACACTTTTCTGCAACAGTTCCTTTGATCTCGCTTTTATCAGGAAATCGTCCAAGTACGGGATAATTGTGATTCCTTGTCTGCGCAGGAGCACCATAATTTTCGCCATTACCTTGGTGAAAACCCTCGGGGCCGTGGAAAGCCCAAATGGCAACGTCTGAAACTGGTAATGACAGTCCTGTACAGCGAATCTCAGGTATGCCTGATGAGGAGGATATATGGGGACGTGAAGGTATGCATCCTTTATGTCCAGTGACACCATAAAATCCCCCCCTTCCAGGCTGGAGATAACTGCCCGGAGCGATTCCATCTTGAACTTGAACTTTTTCAAGTACAGGTTTAGGGATTTTAAATTTAGAATGGGTCTGACCAAGCCATCCGGTTTCGGGACCACAAATAGGGTTGAATAGTACCCTTTTCCCTGTTCTATTAGGGGAATCTTGATAATCACTTGCTGTTGACACAGCTTTTGAATTGCAGCTAAAACTATCTCCCTCTCTGGGGGAGAAGCTGGTAAAGCCGATTTGAAGAATCGGCGAGGAGGCACGTCTTCGAATTCCAGCTTGTAGCCTTGGGATACAATTTCCATCGCCCAAGGATCCACGTCCGACTGAACCCAGACGTGGCTGAAGAGTCGAAGACGTGCCCCCACCGGCGCGGACTCCCTCAGTGGAGCCCAAGCGTCATGCGGTGGATTTAGTAGAAGCCGGGGAGGACTTCTCCTGGGAACTAGCCGTAGCCGGCATTCTTTTCCCTCTACCCTTACCTCTGGCGAGGAAGGAAGAGCCCAGACCTCTTCTGGACTTGTGCGACCGAAAGGACTGCATCCGATACTGTGGTGTTTTCTTTTGCTGTGGGGGAACATAAGGCAAAAAAGTAGATTTACCTGCGGTAGCTGTGGAAACCAGGTCCGTGAGACCTTCCCCAAATAAAACCTCACCCTTGTAAGGCAAAACTTCCATATGCCTCTTTGAGTCGGCATCACCCGTCCATTGGCGGGTCCACAGTGCTCGCCTAGCAGAAATCGCAATGGCGTTGGCTCTCGACCCTAGCAGCCCAACGTCTCTCTGAGCGTCTCTCATATATAAGACTGCGTCTTTGATGTGACCTAAGATCAATAAAATGGTATCCCTATCTAGGGTATCAATATCAGCTAACAAGGTATCTGTCCAAGCTGCTACCGCGCTACAAACTCAAACCAATGCTATTGCCGGTCTGAGTAAAGCACCCGTATGTGTATATATTGATTTTAAAGTCGTTTCCTGTCTGCAATCAGCAGGATCCTTGAGGGCTGCCGTGTCTGGAGACGGTAGTGCCACCTTCTTGGATAAGCACGTTAAAGCTTTGTCCACCCTGGGCGAGGATTCCCACCGTACCCTGTCCTGAGCAGGGAAAGGATACGCCATAAGAATTCTTTTGGGAATCTGCAGTTTCTTGTCTGGAGTTTCCCAAGCCTTTTTAAATAACGCATTCAGCTCATGAGATGGGGGAAAGGTTACCTCAGTCTTCTTTTCCTTAAACATGTGTACCCTCGTGTCAGGGACAGAGGGGTCATCTGTGATATTCATTATATGATTATTGCAATAAAAGATGTTTTGCATACTTTTGGCCACCCTTGGGGGTAACCTTGCATCATCGTAGTCGACACTGGAGTCAGAATCCGTGTCGGTATCAGTGTCTGCTATTTGGGATAGGGGACGTTTTTGAGACCCTGAAGGGCCCTGTGACACCGTCAAAGCCATTGATTGACTCCCTGTATTATCCCTGGACTCTGCTTTGTCTAATCTCTTATGTAATAAAGTCACATTTGCATTTAAAACATTCCACATGTCCAACCAATCAAGTGTCGGCGTTGCCGACGGAGACACCACAATCCTCTGCTCCACCTCCTCCTTAGATAAGCCTTCCGCTTCAGACATGCCGACACACGCATACCGACACCCTCACACACACAAGGATATATTTATATGGAGACAGTTCCCCAATAAGGCCCTTTGGAGAGACAGAGAGAGAGTATGCCAGCACACACCCAGCGCCAACTGACACTGGAAACAAAAATCGCAGATAAACAGCGCTTTTATATAATTATATGTATATATATATATACACACTCACTGCGCCTTACAAGTGCCCCCCCTCTTTTTTGCCCTGTGTCACCGTGTTCAGCAGGGGAGAGTCCGGGGAGCCAGCTTCTCTGCAGTGTGCTGTGGAGAAAATGGCGCTGGTTAGTGCTGTGGGATCGAGCTCCGCCACCTCAGCGGTGGGCTTCGGTCCCGCTCAATTTTTCAATACTGGCGGGGGATTATAATAAATACTGCCTCCGCAGCCTATATATGCCTGTTAGCCAGTCTTAGAGGTTTATTATTGCTGCCCAGGGCACCCCCCCTGCGCCCTGCACCCATCAGTGCCTGCAGTGTGTGTTGTGTGTGGCAGCAATGGCGCGCAGCGTTACCACTGCGCGTCACCTCAGAGAAGATCTGAAGTCTTTGAAGTCTTCTTTCTTCTTATACTCACCTGGCTTCTATCTTCCGGCTGTGTGAGGAGGACGGTGGCGCGGCTCCGGGGCGAACAGCGAGGGTGAGACCTGCGTTCCGACCCTCTGGAGTTAATGGTGTCCAGTAGCCTAAGAAGCAGAGCCTATCATTTAAGTAGGTCTGCTTCTCTCGCCTCAGTCCCACGATGCAGGGAGACTGTTGCCAGCAGTGCTCCCTGAAAATAAAAAACCTAACAAAATTAATTTTTCAGAGAAACTCAGTAGAGCTCCCCTGTAATGCACCCAGTCTCCTCTGGGCACAGGATCTAACTGAGGTCTGGAGGAGGGGCATAGAGGGAGGAGCCAGTGCACACCCATCTAAAGTTCTTTAT
Organism: Pseudophryne corroboree; assembly: GCF_028390025.1. Taxonomy (NCBI): domain Eukaryota; kingdom Metazoa; phylum Chordata; class Amphibia; order Anura; family Myobatrachidae; genus Pseudophryne; species Pseudophryne corroboree. Next base: position 261,105,909 of record NC_086450.1, read on the forward strand.
AGTGCCCATGTCTCCTGCTGAGCCCGTCTATACCCCATGGTCCTTACGGAGTCCCCAGCATCCTCTAGGACGTAAGAGAAATAGAGGTGGGGGGGGGGGGGGGGGAGGGAAAGGGAAGGAAGTAGGGGATGACATCACGGGGGGTCAACAGAAGTCATGAGATAACCACGCACTGTGGTCATAATAGAATCATACACATCATGGCACCATCGGTCAAATTCTAACTAATCTGCTTGAGAAGAAACCATTTAGTCGTTTAAAAAATTTTCTGTATCTGTTGCTGTATACTAGGATCGAGTTTGACAATATAAGGGTCCCATTTTTTTATAAAATCGATGAACCCCACCTCAACATACGTTCAAAAAATATAATCTTTAAGATAAAGTTTTTAACTTCCAACAGAAGAGGAGGGTCTTTGGCTATCCAATGGTTCAAAATTAGTTTCCTAGATACAGTTAATATAACCGACAAGATCCTTATAAGTCTCCTGTTTTCAAGGCCTAAATGCCATTGTGAAAAATGTAATAGTTAAATAGTATTTTTTTTAAATATTTAAATATTATATTATGCACATATTTGGAACGGATCTCTTAGTCAAAAACTGGGGTACACGGTGTGGTGGTATTTGATCTGGCCATGCCAGTTAAGTGGTTAAAATTACCATTTTCTGTTTTTAATATTAATAATAATTTTATTTATATAACGCTTTTCTCTAATAGGACACAAGGTGCTTTACATATACCATGAATTTAATACAGAGGCAGAGCCGGCGCAAGCCGCTCAGCAAAGGGATGCAGTGCAGGGAGGCGCCAGGAATGGAGAGGCGCTCTCCCTGCTCTGCATTCCTGTACTGAGCTGATGTCCCCCTGCTGCTGCTGTGCCTGTCACACTCTATGACAGGCATCAGGGCCAGCGCAAGCAGCAGCATGAAGCCTCCTCTCCCCCTCCCCTGTGTCAGTGCAGTGTGCTGACCTAAAAGGGGGCGGAGCTACACAGAACTGAGGGGCACAGCTACACTGGACCAGGCTGAACAGGAGGATGATCTGCTCCAGCTTCGGCCTTCCAGACTTCCTTAGGTAAGAGGATTGAAAGAGTGAGTGAGTGTGTGAATGTATGTATGTATGTATGTATGTATGTATGTATGTATGTGTGACTGTGTATGTGTGTAATGTATGTACAGTATGTATGTGTGTGTGACTGTGCGGCATATTGTGTGTAAGCATCACTGCTACAGGGGGCCTTGCGTGTGTAAGCATCACTGGTAAAGGGGGCGTTGCATGTTTGTAAGCGTCACTGCTACAGGGGGTGTTGCGTGTGTAAGCATCACTGGTACAGGGGACGTTGCGTGTTTGTAAGCGTCACTGCTACAGGGGGTGTTGAGTGTGTAAGCATCACTGCTACAGGGGGCATTACGGTGTACGTTGCGTTACATGTGTAAGCATCACTAATACTGGGGGCTTTGTGCATGTAAGCATCACTACTACTGGGGGCGTTACGTGTGTAAGCGTCACTGGAACAGGAGGGCGTTACGTGTGTAAGCGTCACTGGTACAGGGGGCATTACGGTGTACGTTGCGTTACATGTGTAAGCATCACTAATACTGGGGGCTTTGTGCATGTAAGCATCACTACTACTGGGGGCGTTACGTGTGTAAGCGTCACTGGAACAGGAGGGCGTTACGTGTGTAAGCGTCACTGGTACAGGGGGCATTACGTGTGTACGCGTCACCGCTACAGGGGGCATTACATGTGTATGCTGTGTTACGTGTGTAAGCGTAACTAATACGGGGGGTGTTACGTTTGTAAGCGTTACTGGTACTCGGATGTTACGTGTGTAAGCATCACTGGTACAGGGGGCGTTACGCATGTAAGCATCACTGGTACAGGGGGGGCGTTACATGTGTAAGCGTCACTGGTACAGGGTAGCATTATGTGTGTAGGCGTTACGTCATTAGTACAGAGGGCGTTACGTGTGTAAGCATCACTGGTACAGGGGAGCGTTACGTGTGTAAGCGTCACTGGTACAGTGGCGTTACGTGTGTAGGCGTTACGTCATTGGTAAAGTGGGCGTTACGTGTGTAAGCATCACTGGTACAGGGGGCGTTATGTGTGTAAGAGTCACTGCTACAGGGGGCATTATCTGCGCTTTCCCTTTGTAAAGTATGGGAGGGCGCAAATTTATAGTTTGCAGGAGGGTGCCGAACACCCTAGCACCGGCCCTGTACAGAGGTTTAGATTTGCATAAAGTACGGAAACCATGAATATACAAGGGTGAAGCAGCCATTTTGGATATCAGTTCCAAGGAACTCTGCAAGAATTCAAACATTTTACCCAACTGATCACCTTATATATTACCTGCAAGTTTATGCATTTAAGTTTGAATGGTTAGTTTTTCATGCTTCAAATATATTGTTATATATTCTGTATAAGTGTATTAGAAGTGAATTGTTGTATTTTTGTATAATAAATGAGGTTGGTAACATGAAACGTGTAATAATAAGATTTTACTTACCGGTAAATCTATTTCTCGTAGTCCGTAGTGGATGCTGGGGACTCCGTAAGGACCATGGGGAATAGACGGGCTCCGCAGGAGACATGGGCACTTTAAGAAAGAATTTAGGTTCTGGTGTGCACTGGCTCCTCCCTCTATGCCCCTCCTCCAGACCTCAGTTATAGAAACTGTGCCCAGAAGAGCTGACAGTACAAGGAAAGGATTTTGGTAATCCAGGGCAAGATTCATACCAGCCACACCAATCACACCGTATAACAAGTGATAACAACCAGTTAACAGTATGACGAATAACAGAGCATCAGGTCCAACCCTGATGCAACCATAACTTAACCCTTATTGAAGCAATAACTATATACAAGTATTGCAGAAGAAGTCCGCACTTGGGACGGGCGCCCAGCATCCACTACGGACTACGAGAAATAGATTTACCGGTAAGTAAAATCTTATTTTCTCTAACGTCCTAGTGGATGCTGGGGACTCCGTAAGGACCATGGGGATTATACCAAAGCTCCCAAACGGGCGGGAGAGTGCGGATGACTCTGCAGCACCGATTGAGCAAACACAAGGTCCTCCTCAGCCAGGGTATCAAACTTGTAGAACTTTGCAAAAGTGTTTGAACCTGACCAAGAAGCTGCTCGGCAAAGCTGTAAAGCCGAGACCCCTCGGGCAGCCGCCCAAGAAAAGCCCACCTTCCTAGTGGAATGGGCCTTAACTGATTTTGGCAGCTGCAATCCAGCCGCAGAATGAGCCTGCTGAATCGTGTTACAGATCCAGTGCGCAATAGTTTGCTTTGAAGCAGGAGCACCAAGCTTGTTGGAAGCATACAGGATAAACAAAGACTGTTTTCCTGACCCTAGCCGTTCTGGCTACATAAACCTTCAAAGCCCTGACCACATCAAGTAACTCGGAATCCTCCAAGTCAGTAATAGCCACAGGAACCACAATAGGTTGGTTTATATGAAAGGATGAAACCACTTTCGGCAGAAATTGTGGACGGGTCCGCAATTCTGCTCTATCCGCATGGAAAACCAGATAGGGGCTTTTAAGTGACAAATCCGCCAACTCTGACACACGCCTAGCCGAAGCCAAGGCTAATAGCATGACCACCTTCCACGTGAGATATTTCAACTCCACCGTTTTGAGTGGTTCAAACCAGTGGGATTTCAGGAAACTCAACACCACGTTAAGATCCCAAGGTGCCACTGGAGGCACAAAAGGGGGCTGAATATGCAGCACTCCCTTCAAAAACGTCTGAACTTCAGGTAGAGAAGCCAACTCTTTTTGAAAGAAAATGGATAGGGCCGAAATCTGGACCTTAATGGAACCCAATTTTAGGCCCAAATTCACTCCGGACTGTAGGAAGTGAAGGAAACGGCCCAGCTGGAATTCCTCCGTAGGAGCATTCCTGGCTTCACACAAAGCAACATATTTTCGCCATATACGGTGATAATGTTGAGCTGTCACGTCCTTCCTAGCCTTTATCAGAGTAGGAATGACCTCATCCGGAATGCCTTTCTCTGCTAGGATCCGGCGTTCAACCGCCATGCCATCAAACGCAGCCGCGGTAAGTCTTGGAACAGACAGGGCCCCTGTTGCAACAAGTCCTGTCTTAGAGGAAGAGGCCACAGGTCCTCTGTGAGCATTTCTTGCAGATCTGGATACCAAGTCCTTCGTGGCCAATCTGGAACAATGAGTATTGTTCTCACTATTCTTTTTCTTATTATCTTCAGCACCTTGGGTATGAGAGGAAGAGGAGGAAATACATAGACCGACTGGAACACCCACGGTGTCACCAGGGCGTCTACAGCTATCGCCTGAGGGTCTCTTGACCTGGCGCAATACCGCTGTAGCTTTTTGTTGAGGCGGGATGCCATCATGTCCACCTGTGGCAGTTCCCACCGACTTGTAATCTGTGCGAAGACTTCCTGATGAAGTCCCCACTCTCCGGGGTGGAGGTCGTGTCTGCTGAGGAAGTCTGCTTCCCAGTTGTCCACTCCCGGGATGAACACTGCTGACAGTGTGCTTACGTGATTCTCCGCCCAGCGAAGAATCTTGGTTGCTTCCGCCATCGCCACTCTGCTCCTTGTGCCGCCTTGGCGGTTTACATGAGCCACTGCGGTGATGTTGTCTGACTGAATCAGAACCGGTTGGTCGCGAAGCAGGGTCTCCGCTTGACGTAGGGCGTTGTATATGGCCCTTAGTTCCAGGATGTTAATGTGAAGGCAAGTCTCTTGACTTGACCACAGACCTTGGAAATTTCTTCCCTGTGTGACTGCACCCCAACCTCGGAGGCTTGCGTCCGTGGTCCCTTAGGACCCAGTCCTGAATGCCGAATCTGCGGCCCTCGAGAAGGTGAGCGCTCTGTAGCCACCACAGGAGTGACACCCTGTCCCTGGGGGATAGGGTGATTAACCGATGCATCTGAAGATGTGATCCGGACCACTTGTCCAGTAAGTCCCATTGAAAAGTCCTCGCATGGAACCTGCCGAAGGGAATGGCCTCGTATGATGCCACCATCTTTCCCAGGACACGAGTGCAGTGATGCACTGACACCTGTTTTGGTTTTAATAGGTTCCTGACCAGTGTCATGAGTTCCTGAGCTTTCTCTATCGGGAGATAAACCCTTTTCTGGTCTCTCGATCTCGCTTTTATGAGGAGATCGTCCAAGTATGGGATAATTGCGACTCCTTGCTTTCGCAGGAGTACCATCATTTCCGCCATTACCTTGGTAAATATTCTCGGTGCCGTGGAGAGACCAAACGGCAACGTCTGAAATTGGTAATGACAATCCTGTACCACAAATTTGAGGTACGCCTGATGAGGTGGATAAATGGGGACATGAAGGTATGCATCCTTTATGTCCAGAGACACCATAAAATCCCCCCCTTCCATCTTGAACTTGAACCTTTTCAGGTATATGTTCAGGGATTTTAAATTCAACATGGGTCTGACCGAACCGTCCGGTTTCGGGACTACAAACATGGTCGAATAATAACCCCTTCCTTGTTGAAGGAGGGGAACCTTGACCACCACCTGTTGAAGATACAATTTGTGAATTGCAGTTAACACTATTTCCCTCTCGTGGGGGGAAGCTGGCAGGGCCGATTTGAGGTATCGGTGAGGGGGCATCTCCTCGAATTCCAGCTTGTATCCCTGAGGCACAATCTCTATTGCCCAGGGATCCAACTGGGAGTAAACCCACTTGTGGCTGAAATTTCGAAGACGTGCCCCCACCGGGCCGTAGCTCCGCTTGTGGAGCCCCAGCGTCATGCAGTGGATTTTGTAGAGGCCGGGGAGGACTTCTGTTCCTGGGAACTAGCTGTGTTGTGCAGCTTCTTTCCTCTGCCCCTGCCTCTGGCAAGAAAGGACGCACCTCGGCCTGATCGAAAGGACTGCATTTGATAATATGGCGCTCTCTTAGGCTGTGAGGAAACATATGGCAAAAAATTTGACTTTCCAGCAGCAGCTGTGGAGACCAGGTCCGAGAGACCCTCCCCAAACAATTCCTCACCCTTGTAAGGTAAAACCTCCATATGCCTTTTTGAGTCGGCATCACCTGTCCATTGCCGAGTCCACAGGACCCTTCTGGCAGAAATTGACATAGCATTTATTCTAGAACCCAGTAGACTAATGTCCTCTTTGAGCATCTCTCATATAAAGGACAGCGTCTTTAATATGCCCCAGGGTCAATAAAACAGTATCCCTATCTAGGTTATCCAACTCCTCTGATAAGGTATCAGTCCATGCCGCTACAGCACTACAGACCCAGGCCGATGCGATTGCCGGTCTGAGCAAGGTACCTGAATGTGTATAAATGGACTTCAGGGTACCCTCCTGTTTGCGATCCGCAGCATCCTTGAGGGTAGCCGTATCCTGGGACGGCAGGGCTACCTTTTTGGATAAGCGTGTTAAAGCTTTGTCCACCCTAGGGGAGGATTCCCATCGTAACCTGTCCGTTGGCGGGAAAGGATACGCCATAAGAATCCGTTTGTAAATCTGCATTTTTTTATCTGGAGATTCCCAAGCTTTTTCACACAACTCCTTCAGTTCGTGTGAGGGGGGAAAAGTTACCTCAGGTTTCTTTCCCTTATACATGTAAACCCTTGTGTCAGGGACAGGGGTTTCCTCTGTGATGTGCAAAACATCCTTAATTGCTATAATCATATATCGGAGTGATCTAGCCAACTTTGGCTGTAACTCTGCATCATCGTCATCGACACTGGAGTCAGAATCCATGTCGGTATCTGTGTCTACAATTTGGGATAGTGGGTGCTTCTGAGACCCTGTCGGCCTCTGCGACATAGGATCAGGCACGGTTGGGACCCTGACTGTCCTGAGGCTTCAGCTTTATCTAGCCTTTTATGCAAGGAATTAACATTATCATTTAAAACCTTCCACATATCCATCCAATCAGGTGTCGGCGGAGACACCACATTCACTTGCTCCCGAATCTGCTTCCACATAGCCTTCCTCATCAGACATGTCGACACAAGCGTACCGACACCACACACACAGGGAATGCCCTTTTTGAAAACAGTTCCCCCACAAGGCCCTTTGGAGAGACAGAGAGAGAGTATGCCAGCACACACCACAGCGCTATAACCCAGGAATAACACAGTAACTTAATATTAACCCAGTAGCTGCTGTATATATTATGATTTTGCGCCTAATTTATGAGCCCCCCCTCTCTTTTTACCCTCTTCTACTGCAGGGGAGAGCCTGGGGAGCTTCCTCTCAGCGGAGCTGTGGAGAAAAAATGGCGCTGGTGAGTGCTGAGGAAGAAGCCCCGCCCCCTCGACGGCGGGCTTCTGTCCCGCTTAAATATGCATTTTCTTGGCGGGGACTCATACATATATACAGTGCCCAACTGTATATATGTTTACTTTTGCCAAAAAGAGGATCCAAATGCTGCCCAGGGCGCCCCCCCTGCGCCCTGCACCCTTACAGTGACCGGAGTATGTGAGGGGTGTGGGAGCAATGGCGCACAGCTGCAGTGCTGTGCGTTACCTCAGTGAAGAACGGAGTGTTCTGCCGCCGATTTGAAGTCTTCTTGCTTCTCATACTCTCCCGGCTTCTGTCTTCCGGCTCTGCGAGGGGGACGGCGGCGTGGCTCTGGGATCGGACGGCGAGGGTGAGATCCTGCGTACGATCCCTCTGGAGCTAATGGTGTCCAGTAGCCTAAGAAGCAGGACCTAGCTTCAGAGAGTAGGGCTGCTTCTCTCCCCTCTGTCCCACGATGCAGGGAGTCTGTTGCCAGCAGAGCTCCCTGAAAATAAAAAACCTAACAAAATACTTTCTCTCAGCGAACTCAGGAGAGCACACTGAAAAGCACCCAGCTCGTCTGGGCACAGTATCAAACTGAGGTCTGGAGGAGGGGCATAGAGGGAGGAGCCAGTGCACACCAGAACCTAAATTCTTTCTTAAAGTGCCCATGTCTCCTGCGGAGCCCGTCTATTCCCCATGGTCCTTACGGAGTCCCCAGCATCCACTAGGACGTTAGAGAAAATGTGATACTATCATGAGCAACCTGTGATTAAGTAAATGCACTCTGGAGGAACTTTTACCATTTGATAAAGTCCTGTAGAATTAAATGTGTCATTGTTCAAGATCTTCTACAATTGCTGTCCTTTTAGGACTGTTAGCCTTTTCTCTCTAGTATGGGTAAAACGTTTATTTATGATTGATGTGAGTTTGTCAAAAACTATACACCAAAAGGACATTGGTGAGTGCCCTCTGTGCTTTAAATAACTGGAATTATTATTTGGGACTCTTCCGAGTTCTATACTGGAGCACCCCAGCTATTTGTCATTTGATGAGATGTGACTGCAGTCTTCTGGAACATTATAATATGTAATATAATATCTATCTATGATAGATAGATAGATAGATATAAATTTCTATCCTTAATAAAAGTTTCACCTTTTGAAGTCTAAATTTTGGGACAACCTATTGTATTTTTAACATTTACATTGATATGTCAATCTCCTTTAATTTGTATGTATAAGAAAAACTCTGTATGGCTTGCATTCAGAATGCATATAGTCCAGAGGTTCAAGGCACCCCAACGGTCCTGGTTTTAAATGTATTCATGCTTGGCCACAGGTGACTTAATTAGCACCTTAGTCAATTAGATTTAACCATCTGTGGTGAGCCATAGCCATCTGTGGTGAGCCTAAAACCTGGCCTGTTGGGGCGCCTTGAGGACCGCGTTTAGGGAACCTCTGCCATATACAAATACGTGGCATATGAAAAGTATATATTCTCCACATTAAGTTTGTAAATGTGATTTTATTTTGCACACGCAATGCCATTGGGTAATTGAATAGGACACTCTTTTTTATATGCAAAAATGATTACAAAAAAGCCCTTGGCAAGCAAGTTTAAGTGGAGATATCCATACGGGATGCAGTCAATTTACCTGCAATCAAAATTCTGACGGTCAAAATACCGACAACCATTGACCGACGGTTAAAATCCCTACATGGTTAAAATACAGTATTAAAAATACCCACAAGGTCAAAATACCGACATTTAAAATGTCAACAGGTCAAAGTCAACATGGGTTTTTCATGATTTTTTCATTGAAACTGACTTGGTCATACTTTACCATCCCAGTGGACCTGGAGGGGAAATATAATAGTGTGCCTTAAGCATAGCGAGCCATGCGAGGGGACGTGGTACACTTATATGGTACCCATGTCGACATACACACACAAAATACAATGAAAAACTTGTATCAACTTTTTGACCTGTCGACATTTTAAAATGTCGGTATTTTGACCGTCAGGAATTGGACAGTCGGTCAAATGTTGTAGGTATTTTTACCATCTGGATTTTGATTGTAGGTATTTCATACTAAACCCATCCATACTATCCTCTGTACTTATTAATTGGACAGCCTACACTTTATTCAAACCATCTGTCAAGTTTGGGGGCTCATTTGATAGTTAATAGAGAGCTGGTGCTGTTGAACTGACCATCCACAAGCCAGGAAGGTAATGCCACAGCCAGGTGACATGCTTATATTGGTCCCTTGGCCATAACATTAACCCCCCTAACAGTTAGTCCTGGCCGGAGTTCCCTGGGGAACCCAAGGCCAGTGGCATTAACTTCCTGGCTAGTGAGCCTGGTGCTGGTTTAAAAAAATTGGGGGACCCCCTACATCCTTTTTCCCCTGTATTTTTGAAACCAGGACTGGTCCAAAAGCCCGGTACTGGTTCTTAATATACCGGGGGACCTCACATTTTCGCCCTGTATTTTTTGCAACCAGGACTGGCCTAAAAATAGGATTTTGGTACTTACCAGATAAATCCTTTTCTTTGAATCCACAGGGAGCACTGGAGTACTCTTGGGATATGGACGGGGCGTTAGACGGGATAGGCACATTTAAATATTTAAATTAGTAACTTTCCACCCCCTCCATATTCCCAAAGGTACCTCAGTATTTTTACTGAGCCGAACAAGAGCGATAGAGAGAATGAACAATAGAGAATTACATATAACATTCTTACATAACTGACAACAATAAAGTTGACACATACCGTAACAGACAACTAAACAGTTGACATGACAATAGATAACAATCACCTTAACATTTGAAAAAGTCAGTGAAAACGTGTTACCATAAGATCTACTGAACTTACCACAAAACAGGTGAAACTGCTCTGGGTGGGCGTCCAGTGCCCCCTGTGGATTCACAGAAAAGGAATTATCTGGTAAGTATCAAAATCCTATTTTCTTCTTCATCCACTAGGGGTCAATGGAGTACTCTTGGGACGTACCAAAGTTTCCCCCTTGGGCGGGAGAGCTGTTTGGCACCAGTAACACTAGACGGCCAAAGCTAGATGCTGATGCCACAAACGTATCAAACTTGTAAAAGCGCACAAACGTGTGCACGGATGACCATGTAGCCGCACGGCAAAGTTGCATCGTAGAAGCTCCACGACCTGCTGCCTATGAAGTTCCCACAGAACGTGTGACATGAGCTGAAACTGATGTAGGCGGTTGTAGCCTAGCATGAAGGTAAGCCTGACGTACGGTCAGCTTAATCCATCTGGATAAGGTCTGCTTGGAAGCTGGGCAACCCATCTTGCCTGCATCACAGAGATGAAACAATGTATCCGTTTTACGTGCTGTTGATATCCTGGCTACATAAATGCGTTGTGCGCGTACTATATTCAAAGTAGCTGGAGTTCCTGCACCTTCTGACAATACAGGAACTATGATTGGTTGATTGATGTGAAAAGATGATACTACCTTTAGTAGGAAAGCGGGATTCGTCCGAAGTTCCGCTCTATCATCATGAAACACCAAATACGGTGGCTTGCATGACAAGGCCCCCAATTCTTAAACATGCCTTGCTGAAGCTAAGGCTAGGAGAAAAACTGTTTTCCAAGTGAGAAACTCAATATCCACGTGTTGTAAGGGTTCAAAATTTGAAGGCCGTAAAAAAAATCTAAAACTAGATTCAAGTGCCATGGAGCTGTAGGTGGTATAAATGGAGGTTGTACTTGGAGGACAACTTGCAGGAAAGTGTTAACTGTTGGCAAAAGGGCCAAACGCCTTTGAAAGAAATTGACAAGGCAGAAACCTGCAACTTTAGTGTAGATAAACGTAGTCCTCCATCTAACCCAGTCTGTAAAAATAGCAACAGATAACTTGAAAGATGATGTCAGAAACTTGAGCTTCACACCACCCTATATAGGCACGCCAAATCCTGTGATAATAACTGGCTTTCTAGCACAGTGATGGCTAACCTTGACACTCCAGCTGTTGTTGAACTACACATCCCAGCATGCCCTGCATCAGTTTTAACGTGGCCAAATAACAAAACTGTAGCAGGGCATGCTGGGATGTGTAGCTCAACAACAGCTGGAGTGTCAAGGTTAGCCATCACTGTTCTAGCATGTAACATGGTTGGTATAACCAAATCTGGAATGCCCTCACCCCATCAAATGCAGCTGCGCTAAATCGGGGTAAAGGAACGGACCCTGTTGCAGCAGGTCCAGACGTAGCGGCAGGGGCCAAGGATCGTCTGCGAGTAGCCCACGGAGATCTGAGAACCACGCTCTCCAAGGCCAATGAGGTGCCACAAGTATGACTGTTGTGGACTCTTTTGATCTGCTTTAGCAACCGAGGAAGCAGTGGAAATGGTGGAAACAGATACATGAGGCTGAAAGACCACGCGATTGTGAGGGCATCCACTGCCACTGTCTTTGGAACTCTTGTTCTGGACACATACTGGGGTGTTTGATGATTTTGTCGAGATGCCATTAGATCCACCTGTGGGTAACCCCACCTCTGGACCAACATCTGGAACACTTCTGGATTTAATGCCCATTCTCCTGGATGAAAATCCTGACGGCTGAGATAATCCGCCTCCCAGTTGTCCACTCCTGGAATGAAGACTGCCGACAATATCACTTGGTGATGCTTGGCCCAATTTAGTATTCAAGCAACTTCCCGCATGGCCATGCGACCTCAAGTTCATCCTTGTTTGTTGATGTATGCGACTGCCGTTGCATTTTCTGACTGGACCTGGACAGTCTGAGACTGTGCACTGCCTGTTGCAGCGCATTGTAAATCGCCCCGAGTTCCAGAACATTTGACAGTAATCTTTATAGGTCTGACCAGAGATCCTGAAACTGACAATTTTGGACTACTGCTCCCTAACCTCTGAGGTTTGCGTCCGTCGTCAGAATTATCCAATTCCCAGACTCCGAACCATTTTGTGAGATTTTGTATTTGGAGCCATCAGAGTAGTGATACTCTGGCCCTTGGAGGCAACCGCACCATCTGATGAATTCGTAGATGAGAGCTTGACCACTATGCGAGAACATCCAGTTGAAAAGGATGAGAGTGAAATCTTTTCCAAACTGGAGTGCTTCGAAAGACGCCATCATCTTTCCTAACAGTCGAATGTACAAATGCACCGAGACTGTCCGTGGTTTAAGTGCTAACTGTACCAGCTGACGGATACTTTGTGCTTTCTGTTCTGGAAGGTAAAGTAGTTGACCCGCTGTATCGAGAATCATTCCTAGAAATTGAATTATTTGAGACGGAATCAGGCTTGATTTCTTGAAGCGGACAATCCAACCGTGCTGAATGAGTACATTGTACGTTAGTAAGGCATGTTGAAGGAGTGTCTGTCGAGACGGAGCTTTGATGAGCAGATCGTCTAAGTACGGAACTATTATCACTCCCAGGGATCTGAGATGAGCTATCATCACAGACATCACTTTTGTGAAAACCCGAGGCGCTGATGAGAGGTCAAAAGGTAGCGCCTGAAATTGATAATGGTTTTGTTGTACTGCAAACCTTAAGTATGCCTAATGCGGTGGCCAAATTGGACTGTGTAAGTACGCATCCTTGAGATCCAGCGAAATCATGAATTACTGTGGCTGTAAACCTGCAATCACTGACCGCAGGGATTCCATCTTGAATCTGTAGTAAGTGGCGTACTGATTGAGCCCCTTTAGGTTCAATATCGGTCTGACAGAGCCATCCGGCTTTGGTACTACAAAAAGACTGAAATAATAACCGTGGCCTTGTTGTTGAACTGGTACTAGACTCAAAACTGCTGAATCTACGAGAGACTGAATCGCAGTCTGCAGAACCGCCTTTTTGTCGTCTGACACCGGCAGACCTGCCTTGAAAAATCGCATTGTGGAAGACAATCAAACTCTATTTTGTAACCGTTAAACACTAACTTGCGGATCCACCCATATGTGGATGTCTGAAATCACGCCAAGTGAAACATCTGAAGGCATGCTCCCACAACTGAAGATCCTAGATGGGCTGGAAGCCAGTCATGCCACTGGCTTGTCGACGGTCTTAGCATCCTGACGACAGTTAGTGGTTTGTTGAAAACCACGTACTCTACCACATCTACCGAGGTATTTATACTCGTTTTTTAAGTTTAATATGATTTTTGATTAGATTTCTAATGTGCACTTTGGACTGAATGGTCCTTGCAGTATTTTGGATGGTTTGTTTCTATGTATCAGTAATTACCTAAACAGGTGACACTAATAGACTTATTAGTAAAGGTATAAATAGAGTACCCTACACCTATGGATTATATGCTCCTGAGGAAGCTGGATTATACCAGTGAAACGCGTTGAGCCCTGCCTATCTGGATTTGAATTTATCTGCTCCATCTGGACTCCGTTCTCCCAACCGGCCCGCAAAAGCCGTGTCCTCCTTGGCACTATTTGGACTTTCTCCCATCACTGGATTTCTCCATTAAACTGGCTATACCCCTACAGCTACATTATGGACTTGTTCCAATGCTGATGCACATCAACAAGGGGATCTGGTAAATATCCACCCAGTACAGTGAATGCACAGAGGGAGGCTGTCCTAGCCTTTAGGATTGGACATACTTCAATATTGGAGAATGTGAATTTATGAATTTTGTCCAGATAAGCTATATTCAAGCTTTTATCGCCACCTAGTGGCGAGAGGAATTCCTCTTCTTTTAGAATTGTCTTATATGAGATGTTATTAAATTGTTATTTTTTTACATAGAACAAACCATCTGCATTATTATTATCATTATTGTTGTTATTATTACTATTATTACTTTTAGTATTGTTGATAATATATCAACTTGACCCCATTCAGCCAGCGCTGGTACCCATTTTCTTTTCTACTACCGTGTGTGGTTGTTCCTCTAGTACGCCTCGAAAGGACTGAGGTCTAAAAGATCTGAACGCTGGTCCAGGGTATTTATATTTAGGAACCTGTGTAGGCAATGGTCGTAAAACAGACTTTCCCCCAGTGGCCTGAGAAATCCATTTGTCCAATTTCGGACAAAACAACATCTCGCCAGCATAAGGTAACGCTTCTATTTTTGGACTCTGCCTTCGCCTGCCAAGAACGCAGCCAAAGTGCACGTCGTGCCGCAACTAGTGAAGAACCAACCTGGCCGACGTCCATAGAAGCCGTACAGATACTCAGCAGATCCACAGATGAGATCAGCGAGAATATAAGATGGTCTTCTTGTAGGGCCAAATTGATCTGTGTTGTCCATTCAACTACAGCCTTATTAACCCAAACTCCCACCAAAGCAGGTCTAAGCACCACCCCTACTGCTGTATACATTGAATTTAGCATAGCTCCTAGCTTACGCTCTGACAGGTATTTAAGCGCCGGAGTTCTGTGTCGTTTAGCAACGAACACTTCATCATTTGAAAGAGGTTCTTCAGTCTTCGTAAACTTTAGAACCTGATGTACTGCCCTGATGAGATTATCAATGGCCGGGCTCTCAGTAACCTCACTATCTGACTCCTGGCCCAATTCCCCCTCCTCATGTTCTTGCGATATCAGGTCTGGCATTAAATTGTCAGAATGCAACATAAGTGAAACAGGCAAGTTAAGATAAGCAATAACTAGGATCAGTGTAAGGGTTCGTATTTGTAGCCATATTAGCAAGACATGTGATAGTTCCATCAGGTAACACACTCTCACAGACATTGCAGCTAAGCTGCTTTTTTGATTTTGCATCTGCCTTACTCATTATGTACACAGACAGACAAGTAGACAAAGACACGACTCAGTAAAACGTAAGTAAAGTGTGTATAAGTCCGAAGTGCAGTGCACGTGGGCCAAACTACAATAGTGAAACCTGTGCTGTACAAAATTCCTACTAACACCACTGCTCCATCAGGTGGCTGAGTGTTGTAGGGCAGCAGACTTGCTGCAAGAAGAACCAGGAAGTAAGGTTAAAAATGGCGTCCAGCTGTGTGCTAGCTATTGCAAGTTACAATATTAGCTGATATATGAATATATATCATATACAGACATACATACCATATATCTATAAACATACATATAACTCCATGTAAGAAATGGCACTCAGAGTAAGCATTGGTAAGCAAAAAGACGAATCTGTATTGAAGTTGAGTACTTTCGGGGACAGCACCCCGTCCTCAGAACCTTACAGCAGATAAGACAGATGCTACAATAACAAACTTACCCACAATTTAAACCTCCAGTCTCCAATCACCACCGTTCAAGCCTCCCGCGATTCAACCAGCGTCCACAGCTGGGACCCGACGAGCGTGACGTCACCCGGCGGAAGTGGTCACGTCGCCATGGAAACAACAGGCCTGCGTTCCACCAGGACCGGAAGACTGCGTTCCAAGACGCGCGGCCCCTCCAGCGGCTGTCACTGCATAGCCGGTCACATAACAGTGACGCTGACTAAGCTAATCTCGGGGTTCTCGAACATGGGACTTGGCCCCAAACACCCCCACCACAGACACAAAGTAATACAAACATTAACAGCACAAATATATCACATAAGAATATGCAAACATAAAACATGGAAATAACAAGACACACAATAGCAGCAGTTTAGTGGAAACTATCTCCAATTGTACAACGAGTATTCTCAATCTATAGAGAAACCCAGTGTACACAAGGAGAAAGAGAATAAACATAATCACAGATATTGGACAAAAAACTGGACATATATATCCCCCAAAGGACTAATCATGCAGCCTTCAATCAAGTATGCCACTCAAAATCATGGACAGACAGCCACCAAAATGCAAGGAGGCATATGATACAGCAAAAGACGTAACACCAGTGCTAGTTTAAACTGTTCCAATTTATCTTGTCATTAAGACCTCCTGGTTTAATGGTACCCAGCCTCACAATCCAACGGGATTCTTTAAGCAACAGGGCCTTAGCTCTATCGCCCCCTCGGAGTGATTCTGGGACATGGTCAATCATAAAATATCTAATATCTTCTAATTTATTTTTAAGTTGCTTGAAATGACGGGGAACTGGTTGATCAATATCTTTACCTGCTAATGATAAGCGTATCGCTGATCTGTGCGCGTTCATGCATTCCTTAAACTTGCGTGTGGTCTGTCCTACGTAGAATAACCCACAAGGACAGACCACCACGTACACCACAAACCTCATATCATACATTTTATCAACATGTGGATGTTTAAACTTGGTGCATGGAACAATGAAACGACAAGTAGTGCAGTCGTTGCATGAGTAACACCCAAAAGGTTTCCTGTACACATTCGGGATCTGTGGTGCATTACGACCTGTAATATCGGTATGCACCAAAAGATCTTTAAGGTTACTACCTCGTCTAAAAGCTGCCACTGGTCGTTTACCCCTAAACATTGGGAGTTCACTATCAGTGTTCACAATGGGCCACAAAGCTTTGGTGGCCTGTTTAATAATCGGACTAGCCACTGTATAGTCACTGGCCCAGGGCAGAATCTGATCTTGATTCCTACTACGCGGGCTTAGTAATTCAGATCTAGACATATTTAACACCCTAGCCTTTTGAACCAAAAGGGACTTCTTATCATAACCACGAGCCAGAAATTTATCAACAACTGTATCAAGTTCCAAAGGAACCGTAGCGGCATTGCTGCAAATGCGGGCAACCCGCATCATTTGGGAAAGTGGTAGCCCTTGTTTTAGAGCCGTCGGGTGGTGACTAGATGCTACAAGTAGCGTGTTTCTATCGGTAGCCTTGGTGTATACCTCTGTAGTAAAACAACTATTAGATAGTATCACATGAACATCTAAGAAGTTCACATCTGTACTACTTGACGTATACGTAAACTTAATTGGGGTATCTAACCCATTAATCTCCAGCATCATATTTTCAAATTCATGTTGAAAATATGATGCTGGAGATTAATGGGTTAGATACCCCAATTAAGTTTACGTATACGTCAAGTAGTACAGATGTGAACTTCTTAGATGTTCATGTGATACTATCTAATAGTTGTTTTACTACAGAGGTATACACCAAGGCTACCGATAGAAACACGCTACTTGTAGCATCTAGTCACCACCCGACGGCTCTAAAACAAGGGCTACCACTT
Organism: Pseudophryne corroboree; assembly: GCF_028390025.1. Classification (NCBI taxonomy): domain Eukaryota; kingdom Metazoa; phylum Chordata; class Amphibia; order Anura; family Myobatrachidae; genus Pseudophryne; species Pseudophryne corroboree. Next base: position 261,123,287 of record NC_086450.1, read on the forward strand.
TCCCAAATGATGCGGGTTGCCCGCATTTGCAGCAATGCCGCTACGGTTCCTTTGGAACTTGATACAGTTGTTGATAAATTTCTGGCTCGTGGTTATGATAAGAAGTCCCTTTTGGTTCAAAAGGCTAGGGTGTTAAATATGTCTAGATCTGAATTACTAAGCCCGCGTAGTAGGAATCAAGATCAGATTCTGCCCTGGGCCAGTGACTATACAGTGGCTAGTCCGATTATTAAACAGGCCACCAAAGCTTTGTGGCCCATTGTGAACACTGATAGTGAACTCCCAATGTTTAGGGGTAAACGACCAGTGGCAGCTTTTAGACGAGGTAGTAACCTTAAAGATCTTTTGGTGCATACCGATATTACAGGTCGTAATGCACCACAGATCCCGAATGTGTACAGGAAACCTTTTGGGTGTTACTCATGCAACGACTGCACTACTTGTCGTTTCATTGTTCCATGCACCAAGTTTAAACATCCACATGTTGATAAAATGTATGACATGAGGTTTGTGGTGTACGCGGTGGTCTGTCCTTGTGGGTTATTCTACGTAGGACAGACCACACGCAAGTTTAAGGAATGCATGAACGCGCACAGATCAGCGATACGCTTATCATTAGCAGGTAAAGATATTGATCAACCTGTTCCCCGTCATTTCAAGCAACTTAAACATAAATTAGAAGATATTAGATATTTTATGATTGACCATGTCCCAGAATCACTCCGAGGGGGCGATAGAGCTAAGGCCCTGTTGCTTAAAGAATCCCGTTGGATTGTGAGGCTGGGTACCATTAAACCAGGAGGTCTTAATGACAAGATAAATTGGAACAGTTTAAACTAGCACTGGTGTTACGTCTTTTGCTGTATCATATGCCTCCTTGCATTTTGGTGGCTGTCTGTCCATGATTTTGAGTGGCATACTTGATTGAAGGCTGCATGATTAGTCCTTTGGGGGATATATATGTCCAGTTTTTTGTCCAATATCTGTGATTATGTTTATTCTCTTTCTCCTTGTGTACACTGGGTTTCTCTATAGATTGAGAATACTCGTTGTACAATTGGAGATAGTTTCCACTAAACTGCTGCTATTGTGTGTCTTGTTATTTCCATGTTTTATGTTTGCATATTCTTATGTGATATATTTGTGCTGTTAATGTTTGTATTACTTTGTGTCTGTGGTGGGGGTGTTTGGGGCCAAGTCCCATGTTCGAGAACCCCGAGATTAGCTTAGTCAGCGTCACTGTTATGTGACCGGCTATGCAGTGACAGCCGCTGGAGGGGCCGCGCGTCTTGGAACGCAGTCTTCCGGTCCTGGTGGAACGCAGGCCTGTTGTTTCCATGGCGACGTGACCACTTCCGCCGGGTGACGTCACGCTCGTCGGGTCCCAGCTGTGGACGCTGGCTGAATCGCGGGAGGCTTGAACGGTGGTGATTGGAGACTGGAGGTTTAAATTGTGGGTAAGTTTGTTATTGTAGCATCTGTCTTATCTGCTGTAAGGTTCTGAGGACGGGGCGCTGTCCCCGAAAGTACTCAACTTCAATACAGATTCGTCTTACCAATGCTGACTCTGAGTGCCATTTCTTACATGGAGTTGTGAATTCGATTATGCTGCACCAGGGCATGCTGTTTATCAAGTGAGTGCCGGCAATACATGGATGTAAACATATATATATATATATATATATATATATATATACACACACACACATACCTATATATATATATATATATATATATATATATCAATTTGTAATGTCCGCACTCACAGTAGTCAATAGTCACCATAGGGGTGCTCCTCAACAAAAGCCCAGATAGGGACATCCACATATACAGAGTGTATTTCCAGACCACAGATCCAGAATAGAGGGCACTCACCAGTCCAACTTCAGTTAAAAGGATTTATTGGTACATCAGAGTCAATTCATAAATGTCGACGTTTCGGCTTAAGCAAGCCTTTTTCAAGACAACCAAGGAGACATCTGCTCAGCACACCAAGAATAAGCATACTGACAACCTCTCACGGGCTCCCCTATATACTGCACACAATCAATTAATTATCTTAATTACCGGAAGTGCATTACCGCATTAGCACACCTAAGGTTCTCTATATTGTTTCCCTCCTCCTTGCTTAAGCCGAAACGTCGACATTTATGAATTGACTCTGATGTACCAATAAATCCTTTTAACTGAAGTTGGACTGGTGAGTGCCCTCTATTCTGGATCTGTGGTCTGGAAATACACTCGGTATATATATATATATATATATATATATATATATACACACACACACACACGCACACACACACACACACATACATATATATATATACACACACACACACATACATACATATACACACACCAACATGTACACATATATATAGCCACCTGTAACATAGGCTTAAGAACCTTATAGTGCCCAGCAGACATTAAAGTAATTGAGACCCCCCACCCCTTACGCAGGCTTAATAAGCCTGTGAGCTGCTTGCTGCATTAAAATGCAGCTTAGTTATGGGGCCTCCCGCAGTGTCTATGCGGGCATTCCTCCCCCCTCTCCCCGTGATCTCCCCCTTCAGTGTCGGACTGCGGCAGCAGTGAGAGCTGTCCGCAGTCAGCCTTCTCCCTCTCCCCCTTCTGACAACAGAGCCGCGGGAGCCACCGTTCACGGCTCCGGAGCACTGGAGGGCAGAAGCTAACTGCGGGAGGGAGAAGGGAAGCGGCGGCGGCATGTGGAGCCGGATACTGGGGAGTGGGCGGCGGCTGCTGCGCAGGCCGCGGCTGGGAAGGCCAGCAGGGAGGCATACAAACTATAATAAATCAATACAAACACCACATAGCGGGCGGCAGCGTGTGCTGACTGTCCCTCACCCCCTGCAATATACATAGCCAGTGAGCGGCAGCAGTGTGGGCTGCCTCACCGCTCATTACCTGGTAGTAGAGGAGGCTATGACGGGGCTTCTCGTCTAAGCTCTGTCCAGCTCCCTTGTGCAGCTTTAGGCTGCAATCAGCTATGCTGATTGTGGTTTATGGCGGGGCCCCTCTCATGAGCACCAACAAGCCACCATCTGCACTCAGCAGCACCAACAATCCCGGTCCCAAGCTTCTTGATAAGCTGGGAAGGGATTGAGGAGAAAAAAAAAATCTGTGAAAAATCGAAGAAAACTGTGAAGCATCGTCCACTTGTACCTTCCCGACTGAGGCACAACAAAACACTGAGGTACCTTTGGGAGTATGGAGGGGGTGGAGATTTACTAATTTAAATGTGCATATCCTGGCTAACGCCCCATCCATATCCCAAGAGTACTCCAGTGACCCCTAGTGAATGAAGAAGAAAAAGCCTGGGGTGGTTATGCTTATGTTTTTTTTTGCTTTTTTATTTCTACAAAGACGACTGCACGGATCTCGCTGATCTGTGCAGGATTCATGTACGGGGGTGTTTCGCTGCCAGCAAACATGGTAGCCAAACACGGACACATACGCCATCAGAAAACACAATTAACTAAAACATAGGAACACTGTAAATGGGTTAAACACAATTTTAGTAAATTTACAGCGCAGATTGTGATTTCAGTGGTGTTGAGGCTTGAGAATTTAGAAAGAGCATCAAAAAAGTTTTTTTTTCAACTATACAAAGTGCTAAAGTAATTTATAGTATGACGCAACATTTTAGTTTTATTTTCAGTAAGGACTATGAGAATATTTACAGATGTACTGTAGCTGCAATCATGCTCATAATCGCACCTGTGATTAGTATTTAGCAGGTAGTGTGCCCGCGAACAGGCACGTGCGAGTCTTCACATCCACGGTCCACAGACAATGCACTGTCTAAATACAGGTGAGACTATTCACACCCGGTCACACGCATCACGGGATGAGAGCTGCTACATCTGTATTCCATTTTATGATCATTGACAGTGCTTCGCAACAGCGGAGAGTAGAGAAACACACAACATAAAATAAAAGCAGACATTATCAAACAGGATGTGAAGAGATCTGTTCATGAGAAAACTTATATTTGAAAGTGAGCACATCTGAAACTCTCAGAAAGGTAATGGGAATAACTGTCAGGGTTCATTAGTGTAGGTAGTACAGGTGTTAATATGGTAAAATCTAAGAAAGAAATGTGTATTTGGAGACAGTTTAAAGATTTTAAGGCTGCGTGTGTCAGATAACAGGATTAGAAAAAAGTTCCATAAGTGAGAGTGAAGGTAGTTACCAACTAGTTGTACATAAGAGGGTTAGAGGGTGGAGATGGTGTTGGTGTGTACTGCAGGTAATGCTGAGTAATTTGGATTGGATCCTGGAGGACACAGAAAACGAGTACAGGTTGAGTATCCCATATTCAAATATTACGAGTGAGATAGTGAAACCTTGGTTTTTTGATGACTCAATGTACACAAACTTTGTTTAATACACAAAGTTATTAAAAATATTGTATTAAATGACCATCAGGTTGTGTGTATAAGGTGTATATGAAACATAAATGAATTGTGTGAGTGTACACATACTTTGTTTAATGCACAAAGTTATTAAAAATATTGTATTAAATGACCTTCAGGCTGTGTGTATAAGGTGTATATGAAACATAAATGTATTCTGTGCTTAGACTTTGGTCCCATCGCCATGATATCTCATTATAGTATGCAATTATTCCAAACTACGGAATAATCCGATATCCAAAATACTTCTGGTCCCAAGCATTTTGGATAAGGGATACTCAACCTGGATAGGTATTTGCAATGTGATGTGCCAGGTGTGAAGAGTCAGATCAGTCATAAAGTGCATTAAAGCATGGACAGATGGGTTAAAGGAACGCCAGATAGGTAACAAAGATGGGAGAAGATGAGAAATGAGAGAAGAGTTTTGGTAGAATATTTAGTAAATGGCAATATTCAAAGTGAAGAAGATTTGAAGAGAAGTAAAACTCTGATTTATTTTTTGATTTTTTTTACAAATAGCCAATGAGCAGCAAATATTACTATCACTTAATGACCAATTTATTAAACTTACAAAATATATTTTTGTGCCTGACAGAAATCTCCGGATACTCTATCCAGCTGCCTGGTTTGTACCATCATTTGGGGGCACAAGGCTGTCCAGTTGATGTCTATTTCCAGTCTTAAGTAGCCATTCATTAAATTTGTACTCAACAAGTGCTTGGAATTGCTTTCTCTGCTCTCTGGGAGAAATATGGAAAGAAAAAAGAAAAAGTTCGATCAATACAGTATTTACATAGAATATTCTTTACTCAAACCAAACAAGGAGAGCAGCAAAGATGAACACCTAACAGCCTTAATAACCTGTAGCATCATATTTTCGGCCTACATTATGCATATAATATATTATGTCCATAAACAAACAAAACATTAGTAGAACCCTCCACAATTTCATTAGTTAATAAAATAAGTAAAACAAATCGAAAGTTGTTCCAAATAAAACACCAGGTATAATTTCTAAACTCCCATAATTTACATGGAACACTACTTGTAAAGGAACTTAAGAAGAAGATGCAGAATTTACATTCTGGTTTATGTACTTATTCTTCACTGACAAATAATCTGTGTAGTTATATGTATCAATCATAAGCAGCACCATATGGACGCTGATGGGAAGCCGCTGCCAGAGATCCCAGCTGACCGGAACCAAAAGTGCACGACATGCACACGGAGTGAGCCAGGTGCCAGGAGCAAGGGGCAGCAAGCGGAGGAGCCGAACCCAGGTGCCGGGAGCCTGGAGCGGGGAACAGCTGAAGAAGAGCTGGCTGGATGGAGACGCTGAGGCGGGGGAAGCTGGGACCTGGAAGCAGGTGTTGCTGCTGCAGAAAGTCCTGACTACCTCCGGAAACGCAAGTATCATCACTGTTGACAATGTCACACATTCCACTGGGGTACACTGCCACACATAGGAGGATTGTACTGATATAAGGTAATTATGGTACTTTTTGTACAGGAGGATTGTAGTGCTATTAGGGGACTGTAGTACTATATTATATAGCACGATTATAGTGCTATAAGGGGATCATAATACTATATTGTATAGTTGGATTGTAGAGCTATAAGGGAATTGTAGTACTAAATTGTATAGAAGGATTGAAGGGACATATTTCTGTCTAAGGCTATCTACAGGTAGAAAGAGTCAGTTTACCTATTCAGGATGAGTGGGAGCAAGATTGATGATCTTACCCACTGCATCTTGTCAGATGTATGCATACCTGGAGCAGCCACCCCAGGGGGAGTACCTCTGCACAAGATGTGAGCAAATGGTCTCTTTGGAAGCACAGATAACTGATCTGCAAAAGACCATTGCAACACTGAGGGATATCGCCAATCTTGAGCAAGGTTTGCAGCTCACCGTGGATTCATTGGTGGAACAGGATGGGTCTAGCGAAGATGAGGAGGAACAGGTTGGGTTACAGCTGGGTTACATTTAGAAGGGGTAGAGTGGGGGAGAAAGAGGCAGGCCAGCTCTCAGCTGCCAAATCCCAGCAGATTCGCCTGACTGGACAAAAATACTATGAATGGCAGTACAGTTTTGGCGAAGTTGACAGAGACGGTTTCCCCTAGCAACCAGAGGAGCGGTCACTCTGGCACAGATGGTAAAGTTGTTCACAAGGTGCCTAGTCAGATTGTGGTGTTAGGGGACTCAATTATTAGAAAGGCAGATAGGGCAATCTGCTAGCAGGATCACGATCGTCGTACAGTATGTTGTCTTCCGGGTGCTTGGGTACGACACATCGCAGATCGGGTAGAAAGAAAGATTGTTGGGAGGGGCTGGGAAAGACCCATGGTCTTGGTGCATGTTGGCACCAATGAAAAAGTTAGAGGTAGATGAGATATCCTTAAAAACGATTTCAGGGACCTAGGTGGCAAATTTAGGGCAAGGACATCCAAGGTAATATTCTCTGAAATACAACCTGTGCCATGGCCTGGCTCAGGGAGGCAGAGGGAGATTAGGGAGGTAAATGTGTGGCTGAGAGATTGGTGTAGGAAGGAGGCATTTGTATTCATGGAAAATTGGCCAGACTTCTCGGCCAGACGCCATCTTTTTTGTCGTTATGGATTACATCTGAATGAGGAGGGGACAGCAGTGCTTGGGGGAAGGATGGTTAGAGAGTTGGAGGAGATTTTAAACTAGGTGTCTGGGTGAAGGGATTAGAAAGACTTAATGGGACAATCAGAGAGGGCAGAAAGTAGGATCTATAAAGTATAATAAAGGTGGAGAGGAAGGGGGAGGGAAGATAATAAGCACAGGTAAATCAAGAAACACACAATCAACCAAGGAAACGGGAATAACTAAAGTGTATGCTTGCAAATGCAAGAACCCTAACAAGTAAAAGGGGGAAATTATAAATGTGAGTGCCAAATGGTCAGTTTATGTATGAGACCGCCGTCGCGTTGTCCAACTGGATCTTTACTGGGCTGCCCTGCAAGAGAGACCTGGTCGATGTTAGCGCTCTGAAGATGGTCCTGAGTTCCAGGACATTGTGTAAATAATTTTATGATAATAATTGGGAGGTCTCCGTTGTGATGATATTCAGCATATAGAACTTATTTTGAAATCGGGAACCACACCTATTATTCTGCGCAGAGGAGCGTGGACCAAGACAGAATTCATCAATGTGCCGTCCCTTTAGAGCACTGAGCTTTACATATATATATATATATATATATATATATACACACACACTATATCATTATACAATAATTCATAACTGATTTACTAAAAAGGCGTACATATAGATAACATGGGGAACATTGATTGGTTGATGGGCAACAACAGGAAGTGCCAAATATGGTCTGATGAGCTAAGTGTAGTGAATGATCTTTTCCAAAAGATGGCAGACTGGTTCTATGAATCCTGGATCTCCTATACACATCAATTGGGTTATTTATTAGGCTTCGTCAGCATAAGGGTCATTCTTATTCATAATGGGCATGTTGTTTTTCCAAAGCAAAGGTCCATCAGATATTCATTATCATGTCCTCTTTGTCCTGACATAAAACCTCATAAAATGTCATTAAGTTCTGGTTATCTAAATACAAGGGTTTTTACTGATAGATACGAACTCACTTAGATAATTAAGATACTAGTTACAGCTGCTAGAAGCTATAGGTTTAAAAGCACAATTTCTGAGGCAACACAGATGTATATTTGATTTTACTTCATCAATTGATCGGAAGCCTGCTTTCCTGAAGTGACCACTATCCCTGAAATGACTGATCATTGCAGACTGCTCCCCATCCTGTTAGGCTGGCATCTGTTGTGACCAGAGTCCAATCTACCACCCTGAAGGTATGACCCTGTACCAGGTTGTTTTGACAAAGCCACCATGTTAGAGAGTGGCGAACCTCTCTGGAAAGGATAAAACGCTGTATCCTGAGATGAGGTATGATCCAGTTTCACCCACATCTACAGATATTTGCACAGTGGAATGGATGTATTCCACCATGTCGAATGTGGCTACCATAGAACCTAGGGTCCTCATGCAAGCATGGATAGAGACCTTGCGATGCTCCAAGAATACTCGAATCATGGCCTGTAAATTGAGAATCTTGCCCCGTGGAGGATAAACCCTAAGTAACCGCGTGCACCTAAATGAAGCATCTCCTGAGCAGGCTGAAGTGACAATTTTCGCCAATTTATCTACCGGCTACGTGATTGTAAAAGGTTGACTGTTATCTGTTCCAAAATCTCAGTCGACTGAACAATGATAAGTTCACCCGAGTAAGGAAGCACTCTGACCCCCCTGCATCGGCGATGCGCTGTCATGACAACCATGGCCTTCGTGAATACTCTTGGTGCTGTCAACAACCAAAGGGTAATGCCTGAAATTGTTAATGATCCTCCTGAACTACAAACTTGAGGAATCGTTGGTGGGCCGGATAAATGGGGATGTGTAGGTAAACATCCTGTATATCGAGGGATGCCATGAAATCCCTCTGTTACAACACCAGTATGATTGATCCAAAGATTCCATGTGGAACCTTGGCACCCTGAGATATCTGTTCAAAGACTTTAGGTTCAGTATTGGTTGGTAAGAGCTGTCCGGCTTCTGTAGCAGAAAGAGAGTGGCATAATAACCCTGTCCTCTTTGCTCCCAAGGCACAGGGATAACTACATTGGAGGCTAGCAGGGAGTGCACTGCCCCACCCAGAGCTTCTGCCTTCTAAGGGTCCCCTGGGAAAGCCATGGTAAAAAAAACAAATAACCACTGGGGTGGAAGCTTCTGATATGTCAAAGCATAACCCTGGGAAACGATCTCCCTGACCCAAACGTCTCTCATGGTTTCCATCCACTGTGGGTAAAAAGATAGAAGTCGGCCTCCTACCCTGGGATCCCTGAGAGGGAGGCCATGCCCATCAAATGGAAGGCTTGTCCACCTGCTTGGGAGCTGGACATCTGGTAGACCAGGGTTGCTTAGACCGAGGTGCTGACGTCTTAGTAGGTGCCTGGTATCTTGCTGTAGCCTGACCTCTGGCTCTTACATGCTAACGGAAGGGTCGAAAAGTAGTCCTAGGCTTTGTGGGATCTCCAGAAGGGAGAAATGCCGACTTGGAATCTGCTAACATCTCCACCATCTTATTCAACTCACTTCCAAAAAGAGTATCCCCTGCAAAAGGAAGTGCCTCTAAAGCCTTCTTTGAGTTTGCACCTGATCTCCACGATCAGAGCCATAAGGACCTTCTGGCTGCAATAGTAGCGTCCGACATCTTAGATGTCAATACTCCCGTAAATATGGCAGCTTCAGATAGGTAGGCACTAGCACTGTTTTTCACATATAGAGAAGACATAGCACAAAAATACAGGGTCAAGAGAGAGAAAAATATGTATCCGAACTGTTAAAAAGTGGAAAAAAACCCTCTAAAACACACACACACACACACACACACACACACACACACACACACACACACACACACACACACACACACATATAACAAATATGTATCACTAAAAACGAGTTTTATGGTAAGAACTTACCTTTGTTAAAACTCTTTCTGCAAGGTACACTGGGCTCCACAAGGAATAGACAATGGGTGTAGAGTAGGATCTTGATCCGAGGCACCAACAGGCTCAAAGCTTTGACTGTTCCCAGAATGCATAGCGCCGCCTCCTATATCACCCCGCCTCCCTGCACAGGATATCAGTTTCTAGTTAACCAGCCCAATGCAGTAGCAGGAAAAGAGATGACAACGGTTAGTAGCCACAACACCGCATTCTCGCGACTGAAGACGTGTCAGCGGCTAATGCCATACCAACCCAAAGAAGCTAAGTGCGTCAGGGTGGGCGCCTTGTGGTGCCCAGTGTACCTTGCAGAAAGAGTTTTAACAAAGGTAAGTTCTTACCATAAAACTCATTTTCTGCTGCGGGGTACACTGGGCTCCACAAGGAATGGACAATGGGGATGTCCTAAAGCAGTTCCTTATGGGAGGGGATGCACTGTAGCGGGCACAAGAACCCGGCGTCCAAAGGAAGCATCCTGGGAAGCGGCAGTATCGAAGGCATAGAACCTTATGAACGTGTTCACAGCGGACCACGTAGCCGCCTTGCACAATTGTTCAAGGGTCGCACCACGTTGGGCCACCCAAGAAGGTCCAACAGAGCGAGTAGAATGGGCCTTAATGTGATCAGGAGCAGAGAGACCAGCCTTCACATAAGCATGTGCAATCACCATTCTAATCCATCTGGCCAGAGTTTGCTTGTGAGCAGGCCAGCCACGTTTGTGAAACCCAAACACAACAAAAAGAGAATCAGATTTCCTAATAGGAGCAGTTTTCTTCACATAGATACGGAGAGCCCGTACCACATCCAAAGGCCGCTCTTTGGGAGACAGATCAAGAGAAACAAGTGCCGGAACTACAATCTCCTGATTAAAGTGGAACGAAGAAACCACCTAGGTAGATAGCCGGGACGAGTCCTAAGAACCACCCGGTCACGGTGAAATATCAGATATGGGGAACTACAGGACAAGGCACCCAAATCCGACACTCCTCTAGCTGAAGCATAAGCCAGCAGAAACACCACCTTAAGGGAAAGCCACTTAAGGTCAGCTGAACCAAGAGGTTCAAACGGAGACTCTTGTAACGCCTCCAAAACCACCGTCAAGTCCCAAGGAGCCACAGGCGGGACATAGGGAGGTTGGATACGCAACACGCCCTGAGTAAAGGTATGCACATCAGGTAAGTTTGCAATTTTTCTCTGAAACCACACCGACAAGGCAGATATTTGAACCTTGAGGGAGGCCAGACGCAGGCCTAAGTCCAAGCTCTGCTGAAGAAAAGCCAACAACTTGGCTATACTAAACTTGGAAGCGTCATAATCGTTAGATGCGCACCAAACAGACTCTATAGTAAATCCGAGCCGAAGCCGGTTTCCGGGCCCGCAACATAGTTTGAATGACCGCCTCAGAAAACCCTTTAGCCCTTAAGACAGAAGCTTCAAGAGCCACTCCGTCAAAGACAGCCGGGCTAGGTCCTGGTAGACACAGGTGCCCTGAACGAGGAGGTCTGGGCGTTGTGGAAGTAGAATTGGACGCTCTGACGATAGGCCTGAGAACCAGTGCCATCTGTGCCACTCTGGAGCTATGAGAAGCAGAATTCTTTTTTCTTGCTTGAACGTCCGAATTACCCTGGGCAGGAGTGACACCGGATGGAACACGTACGGCAGCCGAAACCTCCACGGTACCGCCAGCGCATCCACAAATGCTTCTTGAGGATCCCTTGTCCTTGCTCCGAAGACTGGAACCTTGTGATTGTGTCAAGACGCCATCAGATCTACGTCTGGAAGGCCCCACCTTTCCACTAGGAGTTGAAACACTTCTGGATGGAGGCCCCACTCGCCGGCATGCACGTCCTGACGACTGAGAAAGTCAGCTTCCCAATTCAGGACTCCCGGAATGAATATTGCCGATATGGCCGGAAGATGGCGTTCTGCCCACTGTAGAATCCGTGAGACTTCCTTCATTGCTAGGCGGCTTCGAGTGCCGCCTTGATGATTTATGTAAGCCACTGTGGTGGCGTTGTCCGACTGTACTTGAACAGGACGGTTCTGAATTAAATGCTGGGCTAGATTCAAGGCATTGAAGACCGCCCGCAACTCCAGAATATTGATCGAGAGGAGGGACTCCTCCTTGGTCCACCGCCCCTGAAGGGAGTGTTGCTCCAGCACCGCGCCCCAACCTCTTAGACTGGCATCTGTCGTCAATAGGACCCAGTCAGATATCCAGAACGGACGGCCCCTGCACAGTTGTTGGTCCCGGAGCCACCAGAGCAGCGACAGACGGACCTCCGGAGTCAATGAGATCATTTGAGACCTGATCCGGTGAGGCAGGCCGTCCCATTTGGGTAGAATCAGCCTCTGGAGAGGGCGAGAATGAAATTGAGCGTACTCCACTATGTCGAATGCTGACACCATGAGGCCCAGCTCCTGCATCGCTGAATGTATCATAGAAACATAGAAACATAGAATTTGTCGGCAGATAAGAACCACTTGGCCCATCTAGTCTGCCCCTTTTTTATTTTTTTATATATTATTTTTTTTTTTTTATCACTAACCTTATTTGTTCCTTATTTCTTTGTAAGGATATCCTTATGTCTATCCCATGCATGTTTAAATTGCTCTACTGTCTTAGCCTCTACCACCTCTGATGGGAGGCTATTCCACTTGTCCACTACCCTTTCTGTGAAATAATTTTTCCGCAAATTTCCCCTGAACCTCCCCCCCTCCAGTCTCAGTGCATGTCCTCGTGTCCTATTGCTTCTCTTCATTTGGAGAATGTTTCCCTCCTGGACTTTGTTAAAACCCTTCATATATTTGAAAGTTTCTATCATGTCCCCCCTTTCTCTTCTCTGCTCCAAACTATACATATTGAGATTTCTTAGTCTTTCTGGGTATGTTTTGTGATGTAGGCCATGCACCATTTTAGTTGCCCTCCTTTGTACAGTTTCTAATGTATTAATATCCTTTTGAAGATATGGCCTCCAGAACTGAATACAGTATTCTAGATGAGGCCGTACCAATGACCTATACAGTGGCATTATTACTTCTTTCTTTCTGCTGCTGATTCCTCTCCCAATGCAGCCAAGCATCTGACTAGCCTTCCTCATTGCCTTGTTACATTGCTTACCTGCCTTTAAGTCATCTGAAATAGTGACTCCTAGATCCCTTTCCTCCTCAGTAGTTTCCAGTATAGTGCCATTAATACTGTATTTAGCTTTAGGATTTTTGAGACCCAAGTGCATGATTTTGCATTTTTTGGCATTAAACTGTAATTGCCAGACTCTTGACCATTCCTCTAGTCTACCTAGATCCTCAATCATTTGTTTTACCCCACCTGGTGTGTCTACCCTGTTGCATACCTTTGTGTCATCTGCAAAAAGGCATACTTTCCCTTTAATCCCATTTGCAATGTCACCAATAAAGATATTGAAAAGCACTGGTCCAAGTACAGATCCCTGGGGTACTCCACTGGTAACATTTCCCTCCTGTGAATGCACTCCATTTACCACAACTCTCTGTTTTCTATCCTTCAACCAAGATCTTATCCATTCAATAATCCTAATATCCAATCCCAAACTTTCAAGTTTATTTAGCAGTCTGCGATGTGGAACTGTGTCAAAAGCCTTACTAAAGTCAAGATAAGCTATATCCATGGCTCCACCTTTATCCATCACTTTAGTCACACAATCAAAAAAGTCAATAAGATTTGTTTGACATGATCTTCCCCCAGTGAATCCATGCTGTTTGGGATCCAGTAAATTGCCGGATTTGAGATGATCTACAACTCTTTCTTTTAAGAGTGTTTCCATCAATTTCCCTACTACTGATGTAAGACTCACTGGTCTGTAGTTGTTTGCCTCTTCCTTGCTTCCACTTTTGTGCAGTGGGACTACGTTTGCTCTTTTCCAGTCCCCTGGAATTTCTCCTGTAGCTAATGACTGGTTGAATAATTCTGTCAATGGTGCTACCAGCACCTCTTTAAGTTCTTTTAGTATCCTTGGATGTATCCCATCTGGCCCCATAGATTTGTCCACTTTCAGCTTTGAGAGTTCTGTTAGGACCTTCTCCTCTGTAAATGTACTTGTTTCATTTTCCTGAATATCCCTGCAACTTAACTGTGGCCCCTTCCCCTCTCTTTCAGTAGTAAATACTGAGCAAAAATAATCATTAAGATGATCTGCTATTAAATTGTCTCCCTCAACAAGATTCCCAGTGTCCGTCTTTAGTTTTATAATTCCGCCTTTTGTTTTTCTTTTTTCGCTTATATACCTAAAAAAAGTTTTGCCTCCTTTACCCACTGACTGGGCCATTTTCTCCTCAGCTTGTGCCTTTGCACATCTGATTACCTTCTTTGTCTCCTTCTGTCTAACAAGATATATCTTTTTGTCTTCATTATTTTGTGTCTGCTTATATTTCCTAAAAGCCATCTTTTTTGCTCTCACAATATTTGCTACTTCTTTTGCAAACCACACTGGCTTCCTTTTCCTTGTGTTTTTCCTAACAGTTTTGATACAAAGGTCTGTTGCCTTCAATATTGCACATTTGAATGTTTTCCACCTCTCCTGCACTGTTTCCAAGTTCCTCCACTCTGCCAAAGAATCGCTTACACATTTTCCCATCCCTACAAAATCAGCCTTCCTAAAATCCAACACCTTTGTTTTTGTATGGGACGAGTCAGTCTCTGTCTTAATGCTGAACCATACTGCTTGATGATCACTGGATCCGAGGTTTTCACCCACTTTTACGTCTGATAATCTGTCTCCATTTGTAAGTATTAAGTCTAATATTGCGTCTTTCCGAGTGGGCTCCCTCACCAATTGGTGGAGGGATGCTCCCTGAAGGGAATTTAAAATGTTCCTACTTCTAGTGGAACTAGCAACAGACACCTCCCAGTTTACATCAGGAAGATTAAAGTCTCCCATGATTATTACCTCTCCTTTTAATGCCATTTTAGTTATGTCCTGCAATAGGTTCTTGTCAAGTTCCTCTTCCTGACCTGGTGGCCTGTATATCACGCCAATACGAATAATCAACTTTTCCCCTGTTTCTATGGTCACCCAAAGGGCCTCAGTTTTTTCTTCAATACTTTGTATTAATGTAGTCTTTATGGCATTTTTTACATACATTGCTACCCCTCCCCCGATTTTTCCAATTCTGTCCTTCCTAAACAAAGTATATCCCGGTATAGCTATGTCCCAGTCATGATTTTCATTGTACCATGACTCTGTAATTGCCACAATGTCTAGATCATCCCTTGTCATTATTGCAGTTAGTTCTGGGATTTTATTTCCTAAGCTCCTAGCATTTGCACACATAGCTTTTAGAGTTTTGTTTGTGCTTTTTCTGTTCCTAGCTATGTTCTTCTCTCTGCCTATTTTTATTTGGTTTTGATCTGAATTATCTTCTGTTGCTGTGGATATGCTTGTATCGACACTTGCGGACGAGATAGGAAGCAACGAATCCTGTCCTGAAGTTTCAGGACTTTCTCCTGAGACAGGAACAACCGCTGGTTGTGAGTGTCCAATAGTGCTCCCAGATGCACCATGCTCTGATCAGGGATCAGGGATGACTTCTTCCAGTTGATGAGCCACCCGTGGGCTTGCAGAAACCGGACCGTCACATCTAGATGATGCAGGAGAAGTTCTGGGGAATTTGCCAGGATTAACAAGTCGTCCAAATACGGCAGTATCCTGACCCGTGGAAGGCGGAGTACCACCGTCATCACCGCCATGACTTTTGTAAAGACTCGCAGAGCCGTTGTTAAACCAAAAGGTAACGCCCGAAACTGGTAATGGCAGCAAATCTCAGGTATTGCTGATGAGACACTGCTATAGGAATATGCAGGTAAGCATCCTGTATATCCAGGGAGACCATGAAGTCCCCAGGTTCCAAGGCCAGAACTATAGAGCGAAAGGTTTCCATCCGGAACTTGGAAACCTTCACAAACCTGTTCAATGCCTTGAGGTTGAGAATGGGCCGGGAGGACCCATTCGGTTTCGGGACTAGAAACAGCGGAGAATAGTACCCCTCTGCGCAAGAGGCACTTGTACTACGATTCCTGTATCCAGGAGGGTCTGTACCACCGAATGTAGAGTGTTTGACTTTGTCTTGTCCAACGGGACATCTGTCTGGCAAAATCGATGAAGAGTCGGTTTTTAAAGGCTATGGCATAACCTCGAGTGACGACTTCCCGTACCCAGGCATCTGAAGTGGTCTTCAACCATTCCTTGGTATACCCTAGAAGCCGGCCCCCCACCCTGGGATCCTCCAGAGGGAGGCCCGCCACGTCATGCGGCAGGCTTATCTGTCTTGGAAGCTGGCTGACGGGCCGCCCAGGCTTAGGCTTACCAGGTTTGGAAGTGCGGGCCTGCTTGTTGTATGCCTGACCTTTTGCTTTACCTGTAGGACGAAAGGGGCGAAAGGAAATACCTTTAGCCTTCGACACAGAAGGAACAGTACTTGGCAGTAACCAAGTCAGCCACAATCTTATTTAAATACTCCCCAAACAGAATATCTCCCTTAAAAGGGAGTACCTCCAGGGTTTTTCTAGAGTCCAGATCCACAAACCAGGATCTCAGCCACAATATCCGGCGAGCCAGGACTGACGTAGTAGAGGCCTTGGCTGCCAGAATACCGGCAACAGAAGCCGCCTCTTTAATATAACGAGAAGCTGTGACAATATAAGACAAGCATTGTCTAGCATGGTCAGAGTAGATTTCAGCATCTAACTCCAAGACCCATGCTTCAATGGCCTCTGCAATCCAAGTAGCTGCAATAGTGGGCCTTTGTGCAGCACCCGTGAAGGTGTAAATCGCTTTCAGACAACCCTCCACACGTTTATCCATAGGCTCTTTCAGAGACATGATGGTGGTGACCGGTAGAGCCGAGGAAACCACCATCCTAGCCACATGTGAGTCCACTGGAGGAGGCGTTTCCCAATTCTTAGACAGCTCCGGCGCGAGGGGATAGCGAGCCAGCATCTTCTTTTGAGGTACAAACTTCGTACCCGGGTTTTCCCAGGGTTCCTAACGTATATCAATTAGGTGGTCAGAGTGAGGTAAAACTTTTTTAATCACCTTCTGACGCTTGAACCTATCTGGTTTCTTAGGAGGAACGGATGGCTCGGGATCATCCGTAATCTGTAAAATTAACTTAATAGCCTCCAAGAGATCAGGAACATCCACATGTGAACCACCCTCCCCATCAGCCGTATCTGAGTCAGAACCTGTGGGGTCAGTGTAAGTGCCGTCTTCATCCGACGAGGTGTCAGTGACAGCAGTGGAATTTGAGGAGACAAGCACTCGCTTAGAGGACCCCTTGGACGTAGGCGAGCGACGGTCAGACTTTTTAGTAGTCAGGGACTGGTTCAACTTCTTCATTTGAGCAGATAAATCGTCCGCTCACGGCGGGTTAGCTGCAGGGACCACAAACGGTTGTACCGGCATTGGGGGTCCCATAGGGGGTGTTAGTTTATGAACTAGCGTATGCAGAAGTGTGGAAAAAGTGGCCCACGGCGGGTCATTATTTGCCCCCGTTACCACCGTCCCACTGGGGGGTAAGGAGCCCCCAGAACCAGAGTCCAAAGCTGCTATATTCTCCTCATAGGTATCTGTGGCTTCAGCAACACCGGCAGTGTGTTCAGCCCCAGAACCGTTACCCTCAGAAGCAGACATGATATAACTTGCAGTATCAGGTAACACAGTACAATACCTCTAGCCCACACCCCTGCGCAGTGTAGTCAGCACCAGCAGAGATAAAGGAGAGATATGGTGACTAAATCACAGAGAAAAATACGTAATACAGTATATCTTTGTGAAAATCCTATATTAGATAAAGCCTGACGCACCAAGCCCCCTCAGGTTATAGAATATAGGGATAGCAGGTTGAGTGAAAGACACGAAATGGACACCACTCAGCTATCAAATGCAGACACAAATAGTCACAGTTTGTACAATGCAGAGGTTATTACTAACAATAATACTGCACTGGACTAGCTTACACAGCTATATAACAATACACAGTAAGAACTGGATGTATATCACAGGGTAATTGTACTAGGAAACCCTGACTAAATGCACTCTCTCTCTTAACTAACACTGACTAAAAAAGGCAGGTAGAATACTTAAGTGTCCTGTAAAGTCACAGCACTGACAACCAGGCGGCTTTACATAGGAGGATTTGCCCAAGCATTCCCAGGAACAGTGAGCTAAGGGATAATGGCGACGCAGACACTGCCAGGGAGTGAGGGAGAGACAGATATGCAGCTCCAGGGCGGGAACATTTGCAGAAAATGGCGCCCTGGGGTTGGGGGAGGGGCTTCAGGTCCAAGCTCTATCCCCCTGCTGGCAAAACCACTGGGTACTGCGGGCTCTAATAAAACGGTTTATAGAGAAAATCTGACCTGTCCCATGCCCTGGTGATCTAGTGGGATCGCCTGTACTGCCAGTGTCCACCGCCAGCGCGCGCGGCCCGCCTCCCACTGACCGCGCCGGATCGCGATAAAGACCGGGACCCGCAAGCGGGACCCACTTACCACCTCCCGAAGCGCGGCCACGCGATCCCGGAGAGCCCCCATCGTGTGTGCCTGACAAGAAGAAAACCGGAGCCTCCTGCTGTAGTTACCCGGCAACCAGGGCTCGGGAGTGTACAGCGCCGCTGGGGAGAGCTGGAGCTGCAGCTGTGAATGTCCACTGACATGTAACACTGCTGCTGCCCTTGAAGTCTTCACTTTTTTCCTCAAAAAAAGCTTTTCTTAGGGCTGCCTGGAGCAACCCCTCTGTTAAGTGCCTGCTACTGCAGCACCAACTACAAAACGGAGATCCTGTGCAGGGAGGCGGGGTGATATAGGAGGCGGCGCTATGCATTCTGGGAACAGTCAAAGCTTTGAGCCTGTTGGTGCCTCGGATCAAGATCCTACTCTACACCCATTGTCCATTCCTTGTGGAGCCCAGTGTACCCCGCAGCAGAAAAGGTGAATACACAGACAAACCCAATCCACAGTTGCTTCTATGCTTGTATAAGAGGTTATAGCCATATAGGTAAACCACACACACACAGTACTCTCAGCTTTTAGCAATAGTGGGCAGTAATAATCAACTGTCCTGTTAGTGCAGGCAGTAGAAAATAACCAGGACCGGGTTCAGAGAGCCAGGTATAGAGGAGACGAGGCCCAAGCCTCCTTCACTGTGCACCAGCCAGAGCATCAATGCTTCAAAAATGGCCACCCAGTGTTTTATGGGTGGGGCCAGCAGACGGAGGAGCAATCCTCCTGAGTCTGGCATTTAACCCCTTATTCCAAGCTAATTTAGGGATGGGGGAGGGGTCGCAGACCACTACCTTTCCTTCCTTGGGTGCTTAACCTCCAGGGACCTGACTGAGTCTGCCGCACTGTCCCTGGTGGTCTAGTAAAAAACCACAGGTAACCTGGTGGCCCACTGCACCCACAACCCGCTGTCTCCTCTGTTGGGGTGGATTGCCGCTGCTACGACTCCCCCAGTCTGACCAGGGGAGCCGGTCACTCACCTCCCAGCTCCGGCCTGTAGCTGCGGACTCCGGGAGCTGTGTGCACCTCCTCGTGAGTCCCGTGGTGGAAGTTAGCAGCCTGTTTACTGGTGCTGCCGGCAACAAGCAATGGAGAATGGTCCAGGTGTCCCCTGGGCGCCTGTACCACTGCCCATAATAACCCTGGAGCTTCTCTGCTCCTCTTCATGGTGCTCCTGCCAGCACCAATCTAAAACTGGCGCGCCCTGGCGTGGGGGCGGGGTACAGGGGACGTGAGGCCCGAGGGATGCTGGGTAATAAAATTTAACACATTTGTGCCCGGACGCCTTCACATCAAAGCTGTACCCAGTGCAATGAATCCTGTGCCCCCTAGTAGACGAAAAAGAAAATAATACTTAAGACTAGATGATTCATCGTGCCCTATGGGCGCTCATCACCCCGTTGCAAGGGGCTACGCCCCTTTAACCCATGCATGCCCCAAAGGTGTGCAATATTTTTATTATATGGAGCATTACCTCCAATCATAATTTGTGAGTGGTTGAATATTGCACGGACAAAGTGTTGGATGGAGGGCACGATGAATCACCTACAGTAGTGGGTGCTGTGGTTGGGGAGTGGCGGGTGCGTGGGAAATGCGGATGGGGGAGGGGGTCTGGGGGTGCCAGGGTGAGGCGGTTGCGAGGGTGCCGCGGATGGGGGAGCGGTGGGTGCGGGGGTGCCGTGGGTGGGAGAAAGAGTACTGAGCCGTGGGTGGGGTGGTTTCAGAGAGGGTGCGGATGGTGGAGGGGGTACAGAGGTGCTGCGGGTGGGTGCAGAGGGGGCACAGATGGGGGAGGTGGTCCAGAGGTGCTGCGGGTAGGGGAAGGGTGTGTGTGTGTGTGTGTGTGTGTATAGGGATATGTAGATGCTGTTGGTGGGGGAGGGGTGGGTGCGGGGGGCCACAGATGAAAGAGGGGGTTTGGAGATGCTGTCTGTGGGGGAGGGGCAGGAGCAGGGGGGTGCGTTTGGGGTAGTGGAGGGGTGGAGCAAGGTGGGATGGGTTTTGGGAGGGGTTGCAGAGGTGCTGCGGGTAAGGGAGGGGTGGTTGCGGGGTGCTGCAGATGGGGTCTATAGATGTTGGGGGAGAGGTGTCTGCGGGTGGCCCATGGATGGGGGAGGGTGGCAGGAGGTGCTGTGGGTGGGGGAGGGGGAGGTGGTGGAGGGGTGGGTGCAGAAGGGGTGCTGCAGATGGGGAAGGTGGTCAGGAGCTGTTGCGGGTGTGGCGGAGAAGAGGGGGCCATCTGGAGGCGCTGTGGGTGGTGGAGGGGTGGGACTACCATGGGTGGGGAAGGGGCAGGTGCGGGGCTGTTCCGAATAGGGGAGGGGTTAGATGCACTGCGGTCGGAGAAGGGGCAGGTGCTGCGAGTAGAGTAGGGGTCGGGAGGTGCAACGGGTGGGGGAGGAGCGGGGTTGATGCGGGTGGGAGAGGGGCGGGTGCGGGGGTGCCGCAGATGGGGACCAAAGGTGCTGTGGATGGTGTGTGCGGGGATGCCGCGGCTTGTCTAGGGGTTCTGGAGGCACCACAGGTGGGGTGAAAGGTGGGTGCGGGGTGCCACGGATGGGGGTCTAGTGGTGCTGCAGACAAGGGAGCGGCCACGAAGGTGCCGCGGTTGGGGAAGGGGCGGGTGCGGGGGTGCCACAGGTGGGGAGAGGGGGATGCGGGGGTGCTTCGAGTGGGGTAGGGGATCGGGAGGCACAGCGGGTGGGGGAGGAGCGGGGTTGACGCGGGTGAGGGAGTGGCAGGTGTGGGGGTGCTGCGGATGGGGTCAATAGGTGCTGCAGGTGGTTGAGTGACGGGTGCCGTGGTTTGGGTAGGGGGTCTGAAGGCACCACAGGTGGGGAAGGGGTGGGTGCAGGGGTGCCGCTGTGGGCGAAGGAGGGGTGGGTGCGGGGGCACTGCAGGTGGGAGAGAGGCGGGTGCGGGGGTGCTGCGGGTGGGGGAGGAGGGTATGCCATGGTTGGGGCAGGGACTCAGGGGTCGGGATTTATTAACCTCGTCTGCTGCGGTATCTGGCATATTTCATCCTGTGTGGTCTCCTCGTTAATAATAATAATAATAATAATTTTATTTATATAGCGCTCTTTCTCCAATAGGACTCAAGGCGCTTAACAGATACATAGCATAATATAGTACAGAAAATAATGAAGTACAGAACAGATTTTCATAAAATACAGAAGCATGGAGATACTAAAGGGACAATTATGGGAATGCTTTAGTAAAAAGGAAAGTCTAGAGTCTACTTTTGAAGGATTCTATAGTTGGGGCCCCTCGCACTGTCCGGGGAAGTGAGTTCCATAGAGTCGGAGCCGCATGACTAAAAGCTCGACCCCCAGATGAATTACAGGAGATTCTAGGTACTGCCAAAAGTCCTTCATCTACAGATCGCAGTAATCGAGTGGGGCAGTATGGGGTCAGTAGCTGCTTCAGTTACCTTGGGCCCTGGTCATGTAGTGCTTTGAAACTCAGTAAGCCAATCTTGAAGATGATTCGCCATTTTACAGGCAGCCAGTGAAGGGAGTAGAGTATGGGTGTTATGTGGCTAGACCGGGGCTGGTTGGTTAACAGCCTGGAAGCTGTGTTTTGCACCAGCTGTAAGCGGTGCAATTTTTTTGCTGGGAGACCAAGGTAGAGGGCATTACAGTAGTCTAATCGAGATGATACAAATGCGTGGATGACTTTTGGCAGATCATCTGAGGGAATTAAGCGCTTGATTCTGGCTATGTTCCTCAGGTGAAAGAATGAGGATTTGATTGTGGCTGATATCTGATGTTTAAGTGTCAAGCCACCATCCAGGACAACGCCAAGATTCCGCACACGATAAGTGGTTTGTAATTCCGAATCCCCGAGTGTAAGTCCAGTTGGTTGGCTATGCTGCAGTCTTGTCCATTGATGTTGCGGTCCTATCATAAGGACCTCTGTTTTATCCGGGTTCAGTCGCAGCCAACTAGCACTCATCCACTCCTGGAGTTCAGCTATACAGCCATTTAGGGTTGCTATTGGGTTATCAGTGCCCGAAGCAAAGGACAAGTACAGTTGTGTATCATCTGCATAGCAGTGGTAGACTAGCCCATGGCGCCTGATTATTTCACCCAGCGGGAGCATGTATACTGCAAAAAGCATGGGGGATAGTATAGAACATTGTGGGACGCCACATGGCAATGGCACTGGTGGTGATGAGTATAATCCAGACGATACTCTCTGTGACCTGCCTGTGAGAAATTATTTTAACCAATTTAGGACTGTGCCATCCAGTCCACAAAAATGTATCAGACGCTCAATCAGAAGCCCATGGTCCACGGTATCAAATGCTGCAGAGAGACCCAGAAGGATTAATATTGAACAGTCGCCTCTGTCTCTTGCCGTCAGAAAATCATTTAACACACACACCAGGGCTGTTTCAGTGTTAGGTCTTCTCCTGAATCCTGATTGGAATGGATCATAGATATTATGGGTTGTCAGGCAGGTTTCCAGTTGATTTGCAACCACTTTCTCAATAACCTTTCCTAGAAAAGGAAGGTTTGATACCGGTCTATAGTTGGTCATGCAGTCGTGATCTAAATTAGATTTTTTAAGAAGAGGTCTAACAATTGCTTCCTTTAGGGGTCCAGGAAATATGCCCGTCTGCAAAGAGCATTGAACAATTTTTGCAAACACAGGACCAATTATATCCATACAACCTATTAGAAGCTTGGTTGAGGCAGGGTCCAGATCACAGGTGGTGGGATGCAAAATCTGAGCAATTTCAGCAATGTCCTTTACATCCACTGGGTGAAAGCTGGTCCATGAAGGCAGGTGGCTTATATTGGCAGGTTTTGTAGTTTGACACTCCTTTGATGGCACTGTGGAGATTCCAGCCCGAATGGTGGATATTTTATCTGCAAAGAAGTTTGCAAACTCATTGCAACTTGCCTGGGAGAGGGTTTCATCAGTCTGCAGGCATGCTGGCTTGCAAAGCATCTCCACTGTGCGGAAAAGTTGAGCTGGCCTATTGTTTGCTGCCGTGATCTCATTTGACAGAAACTGTGATTTCTTACGGGTGATTGTCGATTGATATTCTTCATTATGCTTTATTAGTTTTATTTTGTCATCCACTAGGTTAGTCTTCCTCCATCGTCTTTCCAGTCTACGCCCCCTTTTCTTGAGCTCACTAACACTGTTGTCGAACCAGGGAGCTCGACGTTGTGGTTTACGAGGTATTATATGCACAGGGGCGATAATATCAATTGCCGCCATAACATCCCTATTATAACAACGGACTAGGGAACAGGGATCTGCACAGGCACCCAGTATGGCAGAGAGATCCAGATTTGCTGTTAGAGCCTGGGGAGTCATACCCCTCCTTGGACGATACCTGGTCAACTCCACGGGCAGAGATTTTATTTGAGGGGTGCAACTGAGAACCAAAGGGCATGGTGGTCTGACCAGATGACTGGGTTTATTTTTAGGTCAGTGACTTCTAATCCAATCTGAAATACAAGATCAAGAGTGTGACCACTTTTATGTGTGGCAGAAGGAATGACCTGTGTGAAGCCCAGACCATTCATTGTGCACAGGAGGTCTTGGCCAAGGCTAGAGAGCTCATCATCTACCCATGCATTGAAATCCCCGAGGATGAGCCATCTTTGATGTTCCAGAACCAGGCCAGCAACAGTGTCTGCAATTTCTTGTAGAAATATATTTCCATCTCCAGTAAATGAGAAGTACTCTGAAACCTAATCCTGTCGAAATCCGGGCAGCAATGCACTCGAATGAGCGAATAATTTCAATAGGGTGGACCCTAAGTTTAAGGTCTTTTTTGAAGCAGATAGCCACCCCGCCAACCCTGCGGTCCAGTCTTGGGTTGTGGATGACAGAGTAGTTTGTTGGGACTGCAGCCTACAATATAGGTGCTGCATTTTCATCTAGCCAGGTCTCTGTAATACAGGCTAGATCTGCAGATTCAATAAGGTCAGCAATTGTTGCAGTCTTGTTTCTTATAGATCTGGCATTACAAAGGACTGACCAGAGTGGGCATACCAGTGTGCCTTCAGTTTTCTTTATGTTAGGTGCAGGAGCTCTGGGTATGGGGGTTACCAAGCGAGAATTGACAGTACTGTTCTTCCAAGCACAGGGCCGTCTTTTGGGTATCACTTCTATTTGATTGTTCTTTGAAGCTGGGGTGAGTAGGTGGGCAAAAGAGTTAGGTGGTTACCGGGGAAAAGAAGTTTCCGGCCTGCTCGCTTCCCACAAAAGCACCTGTGTTTTCTTTTTAAAATGCCAAGGGATTGGAGGATAGAAGCCTGTGATGGTGTAATAGGAACTGCAGAACGTGGTGGGCGGAGTGAAAGAATGAAGCTGGAGGAATACGTACGTATACATTGGGTCATCAATGACAGATTACTATAAGTATGAGCTGCAAATGAGGATGAGAGAGGGAGAGAAAACTATATATATATATATATATATATATATATAAATAAATCTTGGATAGAGTGCACTCACCAGTCAAATCATATGATCAATCAGGGTTTAATGTGGCATAGGCATAATCATCACACCGACGTTTCGGTCCTTACTGGACCTTTGTCAAGGTTCAAATGATACAAACACAGTTCACCCATATATAGCCATAATGATAATCACAGTGTAACATAGAAAACCCGGAACTTCCCATACATGACATAACACAATAATAACATGCAGATATGTGATACATAAAAGACCCTTTCATGCTACCCTGTACTTACGCCGCCTTATCCATCCCGTCTATTAGATAATGTTATCCAACATATCTAATTCCGCTGCCGCCAGCAGCCGCTGGTGACCCGCACGTCGGCGGAAGCGGAAATGTTAAGACACAATCTGTGGAACGCAACCACATGTTTCAGACACGTGGTTTGCTCCACCAATCATCAGGAGGACATGTGATCCACAGCACCACTGTCAGGAGGCAAGGGCGTATCCCACAACCTTCCGTGTCCTAGCAACCATATAAGCAGCATATAGCAATGCCCATATATGCAAACAAGCAATCATGAGCATTATATAACCACATTAATTCATATACAGTATAATATGCTAGTAGTAGTTAATGTAGGGGTCAGACTAAAATGAGTAAAATGGTTAGGAAATTCATAGTACATCATGTACATCATGTACAAACATCACAATATTTTACACATGAACAACATATGGATAGTGCATCAGGACTGGTCTCACCGACCGGAACACACCGCAGCAAAAATTATATAAAAAATAAAAAATATATATAGTGAAAAAGCACTAATAGGGGGCTACCACGAAAGATGCGTTATATATAGATCATAAAAAGATACTTAGATGCACCGAGTCATTCAAGCCCTTCGGGTGAACAGTCTTCAGCCTATGAATCCAATAGGCTTCCCGGCGTAATAGAATCTTCGCTCGATCGCCGCCTCTGGGTAATGGTGGTACTCTGTCAATCACCATATAGCGTAGAGCTGTCAATTGGTGCTTGTGTTGCACAAAATGTCGTGCAACCGGTTTATCAGACCCACCTGTTTTCAATGCCAGTCTGATGTTAGAGCGATGGTTGGAGATTCGTTCACGGAAGGACCTTATGGTTTTGCCCACATAAACTAGTGAGCAAGGGCACGTCAATATATAAATGACATAGTCAGATGTGCATGTCAAACGATGTTGTATCGATATCCGTTTTCCATCATGTGGGTGATAATGTCAATTATTATCTTAAAACATAAAGCTATACACTGTTACCGTGGAGCCGCTATGGCCGCTAGACTTATTACACACACTACGGACTAAGTACGCTATTGGCGTACAGAGTACCGTATGGGTACGCACTTAGCGTAGCAGACGCTAAGCTGTGGGCGCGACGCACGAGCGGCACGTACGCTCACAGAATGATATACAGTAAACCTTGTTAACAAAACAATGTATGGATGTGCTTATACTCTAAACCTTAGTAGTCAAATATTGTAACGATGTAACGCCTAAAAACCTTAACAATGTGTATGCTGTTAGAGCGATTAAGACGCTAAGAAAGCCCTTTGCAGGGAAGTGAAAACACAACACCGGGTTTTGGTAAACCACAGGGCTCTAACACCGCAGTGGATTATTCAGAGAAAAGGGGAAAACAGATACAAGTTATACACTACAAGCTAACAAGGAAATCTAACAGAATAACAGAGAATAATGATGGCTACAGAGAATATACATACGTGTGCGTTCGTAAGCACAACCTGGATCCAGTCCTCAGCTATTCAGGTAGAAAGCCTTCAGAGTCTTTGATAGTGACCTGGCCTGCTGCTCGCTCTTTATTCAGTAGCCCAAGACATAATACAATAGACACTGTGTGCTCTTCTTCCATTGGTTAGGGGGTGGGACATGTCCTGCACCGGGGACCATTGGTTAGTTCAAGAAGTGGGCGATGGCTAGGACTTGGGATGTGGAGTTCCCGCCCCATAATCAGTTTAAATCCATCACATTAAACATAAATCCGGTATTATTAATATCTTAATGAGGTAAGTTTTAACAATGTTCTTATTTCCACCAGATTAATGTTCACGTGACTCTGAACAATATGAACCCACACATGATATTACTATCTATCTCAATCTTCAAGATATTCATATATCCACATATTCATATATATATATATATATATATAAACACACACACACTCTTGCTGTTACAATTTGTTAGGAATTATATATTTATTCACACACACACACACATATATATATATATATAAATGAATACCTCTATCTCCATGGATTTTGGACTAGGAATGTTAGTATTCTAAATTCCTATCTGTCTGGTTTTGTTGTGGTTAGCTATTGTTTCTGATCTTCCAAACATACTCTGTTCCTGGGCATTGTTCACCTTTGTTTGTCCCTTACTTTCAGTTGAGACAATGGCAACTCAGCACTCATTATTCTGGAGAGAAACCTGGCCCTCTTCATAACAAAGGTGTATGCCCTCTTCATAGAATCTCAAAGCTTAGTGTAAATAAGGCCATTGTATCTCAGTCTGTGGGAAATTTATGTGTTGGCTGGGTTTTATTCTCGTCCACTCCCCATTCGTAATATTTTTAAATACAATTTATATCTATATTCTACTTCTGCACATAACTATACGCAGGAACATGCGATTCTTTCCTAGCTAACACCGGAATGTTACCCTTAAAATACCCTACAGCTGGATACTAGACACCGCCTTTCAACCTTTATCTGACCCTTCCTATCATGCAAAGAGGAATCTCTCTGTCCAGGAACTGTTTAAACTAATCATACTCGCTGACATGGTCTAGGGGAATATTATCTACAAAATGCACTATTTGGGTTAAATATGCTACGTTCGAGTCGCACGCTACATGCTCACAAACTCCGCCGTAAATACACATATCATGCGCACGATCGCCGGAGCGATCTTACGCAACTTGCGGGTATGTGTACGCACGGGGGACCAGGTGCACGAGCAGCGTGCATGTGGGGTTAGTACAAGGGATATGCATCATGATATTTTTCGACTTTGACAGTCCACCCTTTGGCAGTCAACAATAACTGCCACTATCTAAACAATTAAGCAGAAAAATATACAATACAATAAAATACCTATAAATGATTGGGTAGAGGGAGGAGAGGAGAAGGTGGGAAATGTATGGCCTAGTGGGATAGCAAAAGCATGTATGTATGAACTTAATGTCTGGGGGGGTCATGTATCATCGTGCCGTACATGTTCTAGATAAGCTTCGAGGTATTGCGAAGTATACATTAAATCCTTCTTATCCCGTATTAAGGGTCTGTAAGTGGGCCAACAAACACTACCGAGCTCTTTTCGGCTTCTTGTTCCAACAAATGGGGTGCACAAAAGTTGATGATACATGGAGGGGGGAAAAACATGTGAGTGCTAATATATGTATCTATATCACCTGTCGACTATGTGTGTCACTACCTGAAGATTGTAGAGATGAAGATAAGAAACATATGTTACAAATACATTCATATGATAATGTGTGTGATTGTCCTTGGGTGTCTGTTGAAGTCTTGTCCGGATAGGTGTATCCTTGCTGTGGGTGATAAGCAAAGTCTTTCAAGTGTCCATTCAAAGTCTTTTAAAGTCTCTAAAGTGTCTCGCAAAGTCTGTAGAAATGTTTATCAAAGGTCTGTAGAAATGTTCATCAAAGGTCTGTAGAAATGTTCATCAAAATCTTCTTCCGAGTGGATGTCTTTTTACCTTGGAGAAAAACAAAGGAGAAACGGGTGAAAGAAATGGACCGTGGAATCACATCTTATCACAACATTGTCTCAATTGATGGGTCATAAATTAAATCAGTTTGGGTAACAATGCCC
Organism: Pseudophryne corroboree; assembly: GCF_028390025.1. Taxonomy (NCBI): domain Eukaryota; kingdom Metazoa; phylum Chordata; class Amphibia; order Anura; family Myobatrachidae; genus Pseudophryne; species Pseudophryne corroboree. Next base: position 261,152,159 of record NC_086450.1, read on the forward strand.
TCGCTCCTCAAACTCATCACGTTGGTACTGCGCTTGCGCTGCATTAAAATCCGAACACATCTAAATATCAAACCAATCATTATGACAACTCCCAGGATACAAAGGAGAAATTTTCCTACATTCACGATAACATTTTGAGCCCATTCTCCTAAACCTGAGAACCAATTGCGTGGGTTCAACCATGAAACCCAGCCAGTCAGTTCATTACTCACAGCAGTAAGGGTAAGGTTGTCTCCCCTTCAGAACTCCCACTTCAATTGCAAGATATCGTCCATCTTTTGGTCTATGACCTCGGTTGGGTCATCGGTGCTGTTTATGATATATGTACAGCACTTCACACCATACTGAGTTGCTAGGGTGACACAATACCCGCCTGTCACCGCTGTGATGTAATTGAGAACCATCCTGTGCTGGATCAGTTCCGTTTTGTAAGCTTGCAATTCCCTCCCAGTATACCTGAAGGTGTCATCATACATCTCGGTGATATTGTCTATCAGGTTCGCTAGCGCATGAATATACCTAAAATGTATAATTCCTCTGGCGGTACGGGTGATATCTAACGCGAGTAGGAATTGAATCCCGGTGTATTCGTGGATCAAATCAGAGGCTGCGTGCTCTGTCCTATCTATAAGGTGTCTCTTAACAATGTGTTCGTAGTGAGTGTAAGGAGTTTGAGCATTGCGGTGAACGTCTTTCATCTTATTATGGGTAATGGTCATTACTTCAGGCAACACTCTTCCAATGTAACACAATCCCTCTGAGTTTGGGGCAATCTATCGGCTCTGTGTGAAAATGCCATGGTTTGGTTATTCCATGTCACTTCCCAATTTCCCGGCTTTCGGGGATTGGAAATGTTAAAACATACTAAGGACCTATCCACATGATATTGGTGAAGCTTCAAACTAGGAGGCCTAGAAATATTAAATTTCTTGTCCACCGGTCTCCCACCCCTTAATTCAAGTACCTCATCTATTGTTAAAGGGTATGGTACTAGTCCTGACTTGCTCTGACCTTGAGGTACTTGTGAGCACACCCAGCATACCGTTTGGTTTAAAACCTCACCCACTAATGAGTGATAGTCACTCAATGGATGATGGTCCATGTTGATATTAAGGCTGGACTGACATCTCTGGATGCACCCGTCCTCAACTATGTTTTCACAATTCCTACAGATACAATTCTCCTCAGCTAACAATCCTTCAAAATGTCTCCTAGTGTCATGACTACCAGATCGTTTTTGCTCGTGACTGTGTTGCTCTTGGAATTCTACTAATCCGTCCTTGTCATCAGAACCCATTCCAGATCCTTTCTCGACCTCTCTGGTACTCTCACCGAAATAGACTGTTCTGGTCAACAACAGGGTCAACAGGAAAACCCGGAACGCAGTCTCTTGGGGTAAGTCCATCTTGCAGGAGGAGAAAGAAAGAGTGGTAATGGGAGGTAAAGAAAATAATAGAAGGGAAAGAAAACTGGTACGATAACCGCCTCTAGTCTTGTTGTTCTCCTTGCTCAGATGTCGTCTCAACAGTGCTGCCTCTCAGTCTTCCCGAAACGGACACTCCAGTGATACGATATTCTTTCCGAATCAGCTGCTTTTCTGTGGGGCGCATAAATCTTGCATTACCATTTGTTGAACTGTTGTGTGACATACCATCCGTAGAACATGAAAAAACAAAAAGAGAGAGAGAATAATAGGAAAGATAAAAATTGTCAGATTTCCGTTCACCATCAGGCTGTCACACCAACATGTCTATCGGTATCTCTGTACAGTCTCCCCCACCAGTATTTCCACTCTCCACCCTCTGTGCATGGCCAGGCACAATGATGCTGGTAAGATATACTGGGGTTGGGCAGACCTCTGAAAAGACCAAATAGACATGTGACGTTTGAGCTGTACTTCTGCTGGTGAACGTCAGAGATGAAGAGGAAACATTTAAAGATAAATCACAGAGTTTACCTGGCCGCCCCTGTATCTACAAGATATGATCTACCACCTATACTTCACTGGCTGCAGACTACAGGTGCGGCCCAAAATTTTTCCTATATGATCCCAGATTCCGATTACGTGTGTCATAACTTTGCTCGTGTTCTTGTCTAGGGGGTCTGACTTTATGTGTGCTGTTACAGTTGCTTGCATAATGCCCTTCCCTTTTACACAGATAACAAACTCTTGGCTTCCTCCATGTGCCAGGGGCCTGGGGTTTTTGTCGAGTTGATGCCTCTTCCAGTGCTTGGATGCTCATCACCATCAACCGCTCTCCCTGTGCTTCCCTGGTTCTTTGGATATTACGGTCAGGCTCGGTAGCGGACTCTCTTAATGCAGCCACCAAGATACCTCTCCAGTTAGGTTGAGTGGTTTGTACCCTGGTTCTCAACGTTTCTTTTAAACCTTCCATTAATACGGACACAGCTACCTCTCTATGATGCACATTATTCTTAATGTCTTCGATCCCAGTATATCTAGCCATTTCCTGCAGTGCTCGATGGAAATAGTCAGAAGCAGTTTCACCTTCTTTTTGTCTAATGGAGAAAATTTAATTCCACTTGACAACAGTTGGGAAATATATTCCTAATTGCAGATTGATTTGTCGTACATTCTCCTGAGTGTATTCCTCAGTGAGAGGTACCTCTGCGTCTAATTTACAATCAGTTATGAATTTTGCAGGGTCAATATTGGAGGGTAGACATACTCGTAGCACTGTTCGCCAATCTTTGTTTGTGGGTTCGGTGGCATTACCTAATTCTTTAATAAACTTCTGGCATGCAACTAGATCTTTCCTGGGATCTGGAAATTCTGACATAATTGTCCTCAATTCTGCCCGAGACCAGGGACAATGCATAGCAATGTCCTTGACGGGAGTGACTCCCTGAGCGTCAGTCCTCCCATTGGGGACTGCGATCACCCTGACAGGATTTAGTTAAATTACACCATTTTGTGTTGACTCTACAATGTGAGGTGCAATTGTCTGTGCATAATGTACAATACCGTACTTACCTGTGGACACGACCTCACCTGACCCTCCGTTAGGGGGCTTTACTACTGCTCTTACCGATTGGGCCGTGCCCACCTGGGTGTTCTGTATGGTGGCTGCTAGAGAAAGTGCCGACATCGTGCTGGGCTCACTTTCTTGCTTGTAATCCTGGGGGAAGTTTAAAATGGGGTGCAACTTGCACGGGTTAGAATTTATACAATTATCAGTTTTACTCTTATCGTCATTAATACATTTACTCTTATTGTCATTAATACATTTATTAAGTGCACTATTATCGTCATATACCAAAATGCCATTCTCTGTAGCCATCATCTCTCCTGTAGTGTACGGTGGTTGTGCAGTTACTATCAGTTTCCTGCTAGGGTTAGAACCAGCTGTGTAAGCTAGTTCCCTCTGCATATCACTTTCTTGTTGCCATAAATGTAAACAGTTTGTGTGTCTGATCCTCTGTTTTTGGGATTTTATCAGACAGATCCTAAGCCTTAGATTATGCAATACCTCTGAGTCAAAACTACCTATCCCAGGAAATGGTGCTTTATCCCCCACAGTCATTCGTGTCCATTCATCACAAAAGGTCTCAGTGTGGGGACCATACTTCCCCCACATTACTAACCGAGCTGACCCCCGGGGTCTGAACTCTGCAGTCTGAACCCTGACTGCTGAACGTCACTGTGTTGTGCACTTGGCTTCCATTGTGGACCTTTTTAACACAGAAAAACTCCCTAAAATGCACCAACCACAGTAGTCTACGGTGGAAATCCTTAAAGCTCTTCCACTGAACATCTTCTGCTCCCAGTATCCCCGATCCGCCTTCTTTAGCAGACACGTGTAGCCGTTGCAGGCCCTACCTCTAGAGATTTTCCTGGGAGACCAGCGAAAATTCCCTAAACCTTTACTTCACACAAATCACGCTTGCATGTGCTTCCTACAACACGTATGATAAGATTTACGCACAAATATGCAAAACCTCGTATCACGTTGCGTCACGTGTTGCCCATACAACCGTGCGGTCCAATCGTACCGCTTATAGACACTTGCTATCTATAAGTGGTAGGATCACTGGAGTTTTCCTACTGTGCTCCAAAACAGCCGGAGCGTAATACCACGAAAACTCTATCACACTCCGTCGCACGTGTACACCTGGACCGTGCTCACCACGTTTTCACCTAGACCGTGCTTCACCAAGACCACCAAGCGGGGTTCAATATATTCACACCCTATTCAGCCCACACTAACATTCTATAGTTTTCTGATCAGAAAAAATCCTTTCCTGTTAACGGATAGCTTTCCCCAGAGGTAATACAGAAAAAAAGTTTTTTAAACTAAATTTTGGACACTGATCAATTTGTGCTATTATCGCGTGGCTACCGTCTCGCCTAAACTGAAACAATGCTATTGTGTGATTTGTATTTAGTGGGCGTATCTGTACGCACGTTGCGTAAAATACGCCACGTGTGTAGGCCTTTGCGTTCCGTACGCAGTCTCGCACGCTGTCCGAGACACGTGTACAAAGGCCGGATACGTCCGCAGTAATACAAATACCACACTGCTATAAATGTAAACGATATTTAACTATAATCGCTTACCAACACCACACAGTATCTCCTGTATAAACCTTTATAACTAGGCCAGGCTGCGTGTGTGTTTTACATGTACTCCCTTAAATATTACTCTATACTTTTAACTAAATAGCAACAAATTTTCAGCACGGGTCAAAATGCATCTAATAATCAATGCTAATGGCAACAAGCGAATAGATATGCAGGATACGCAAATAAATACAGGTGTGTGCGTGTGTTACGTGTTTTGCGTGCGCAGTTGGCACCAAACAGAAATTTAACAGATTTAAAAAAACAAAAAAAACAATAGCTTTACGTTCTTACCTTTCGGATCCCACCAGCATCCCTACAAACCATGCGGAGCAGACGCTTATCTAATCAGCATCAATGTATCCCATACCACAAAAAGGGTAACAGGGGATACTACCTTCCCGCCCTTTGCTGATAGATAAAAGTCTGCCTTGTCCTGCTAGGCTGCGGATATGAGAACAGGACAATGCCCCCAATTGATAATGTCAATTATCTTAAAACATGAAGCTATACACGGTTACCGTGGAGCCGCTAGGGCCGCTAGACTTATTACACACACTACGGACTAAGTACGCTATTGGCGTACAGAGTACCGTATGGGTACGCACTTAGCGTAGCAGACGCTAAGCCATGGGCGCGACGCACGAGCGGCACGTACGCTCACAGAATGATATACAGTAAACCTTGTTAACAAAACAATGTATGGATGTGCTTATACTCTAGACCTTAGTAGTCAAATATTGTAACGATGTAACGCCTAAAAACCTTAACAATGTGTATGCTGTTAGAGCGATTAAGACGCTAAGAAAGCTCTTTGCAGGGAAGAGAAAACACAACACCGGGTTTTGGTAAACCACAAGGCTCTAACACCGCAGTGGATTATTCAGAGAAAAGGGGAAAACAGATACAAGTTATACACTACAAGCTAACAAGGAAATCTAACAGAATAACAGAGAATAATGATGGCTACAGAGAATATACATACGTGTGCGTTCGCAAGCGCAACTTGGATCCAGTCCTCAGCTATTCAGGTAGAAAGCCTTCAGAGTCTTTGATAGTGACCTGGCCTGCTGCTCGCTCTTTATTCAGTAGCTCAAGACATAATACAATAGACACTGTGTGCTCTTCTTCCATTGGTTAGGGGGTGGGACATGTCCTGCACCGGGGACCATTGGTTAGTTCAAGAAGTGGGCGATGGCTAGGACTTGGGATGTGGAGTACCCGCCCCATAATCAGTTTAAACCCATCACATTAAACATAAATCCGGTATTATTAATATCTTAATGAGGTAAGTTTTAACAATGTTCTTATTCCCACCAGATTAATGTTCACGTGACTCTGAACAATATGAACCCACACATGATATTACTATCTATCTCAATCTTCAAGATATTCATATATCCACATATATATATATATATATATATATCACACACACACACACACACACACACACACACACACACACACCTGCTATTACAGTTTGTTAGGAATTATATATTTATTCATATATATATATATATATATATATATAATATATATAAATGAATACCTCTATCTCCATGGATTTTGGACTAGGAATGTTAGTATTCTAAATTCTTATCTGTCTGGTTTTGTTGTGGTTAGCTATTGCTTCTGATCTTCCAAACATACTCTGCTCCTGGGCATTGTTCACCCTTGTTTGTCCCTTACTTTCAGTTGAGACAATGGCAACTCAGCACTCATTATTCTGGAGAGAAACCTGGCCCTCTTCATAACAAAGGTGTATGCCCTCTTCATAGAATCTCAAAGCTTAGTGTAAATAAGGCCATTGTATCTCAGTCTGTGGGAAATTTATGTGTTGGCTGGGTTCTATTCTCGTCCCCTCCCCATTCGTAATATTTTTAAATACAATTTATATCTATATTCTACTTCTGCACGTAACTATACGCAGGAACATGCGATTCTTTCCTAACTAACACCGGAATGTTACCCTTAAAATACCCTACAGCTGGATACTAGACACCACCTTTCAACCTTTATCTGACCCTTCCTATCATGCAAAGAGGAATCTCTCTGTCCAGGAACTGTTTAAACTAATCATACTCGCTGACATGGTCTAGGGGAATATTATCTACAAAATGCACTATTTGGGTTAAATATGCTACGTTCGAGTCGCACGCTACACGCTCACAAACTCCGCCGTAAATACACATATCATGCGCACGATCGCCGGAGCGATCTTACGCAACTTACGGGTATGTGTACGCACGGGGGACCAGGTGCACGAGCAGCGTGCATGAGGGGTTAGTACAAGGGATATGCATCATGATATTTTTCGACTTTGACATGGGTGTGGGAAGGAATTGCCCGTCAGCATACCCCTGCATGTCGTGCAGTTTGGGCACTTATAGCACCCTAGTTTCTTTGGGGGTAGCCACCCTTCCACGTCCTTCCCCACTGACTGGTCCGGACGCATCAGCATATTTAGTAGATTTGGTCCCCGCCTCTAGGCTATCAGCGGTTGTTTGGGAAGCACATCTTTAAGGGTATTGTCTGTTGACACAATCCCCCAATTTTTCTTGATAGCAGCCCTTGTAGCAAAGCTACCAGTATCATAGGTCGTAAGGAACACAAACGGTTTCTCTACTTTACTTGAAGTTGTTTTGCCACATTTAAAGCGAACTTCAGCTTTATGTAAACACTGTTCAACCACATTGGGGTGATATCCCCTGTCGAGGAACCGATGTTACATCTCCACCAATTGCTCTTTCAGAATCTGAGTGTCCGTGTTGTTCCTCATAACCCTAATAAACTGGGAAATAGGTAGACTTTCCTTTAGTGGTTTTGGATGGTAGCTGCTATAGTGCAGCAGTGTGTTCCGATCAGTGACCTTCCTATACAGCTTAAATCCATATCCCCCGTCAGCGGATGCCACATTAAACCCTGATTGATCATATGATTTGACTGGTGAGTGCACTCTATTCAAGATTTCTATATACTCATGGAGGAAAGACTATGTCTTTTGCTCAGTGAATTTTGAGCGACACCCCAGCAAGTTTGTTTGATATGGAGAGTGCAGACAACCCTTGTTATATATCTATTTCCATGTGCAAATCCCCTACTGGAGAACATATGGACTTTTTGTTGTGCACCCCGATATGAGCTGGATTTGACTTTTTGCCCTAATGATGCTGCTATTGATCTAACTAATTGGATACTAACCGATGGTTCGATGGTTAGTGAATATCAAAGTACCTACAAGGATTGGTTGTTCTTTTTTCCCGTTTTTATTTTTTTATGTTAGTTGTTTATTTTTGTATTAGTTCTTTTCCCGTAAGTCGGTGGTTGATACATTCACGTCCAGCTGTTTAGGCAAGGTATAGTTTTGGAAAGCCTTGTCAATCCAGAATTATTGTCTAATGCAGAATATGGTCAGGTGTCCTATACTGATGATGATGATGCAGAACGTCTTCTCTTTAATCTTGCTGATTTTAGTGCCATACCGGGAGAAAAAGCAATTGATGTATATTATAGATTGTTAAATCTCAACAAGCGTGAGATTGATCTTTTGTTACATGGACAGTTTCTGTCTGATTATTTTCGGAAGAAACAAATTCCACGTGGGTTTCGCATTCGGAATATCCCCACCATCGGCCGCAATAACCCTGTGTTTTGTAGCCGATGGTGTGGAATTCTGAACAAATGTTCACTGGATTTATTACTATTAGTGATTGAGGAAGTCGGAGTTGAACTCAAAAAGGTTAGAAATGATTTGAGTACTAACAAAAAACAACTGGAGATTGTACTCCAAACTGATAAATCTGAGGATTGGCTTCTTAAGCGGAGTACCCAGATTGACAAATATAAAACTGATTTAATCAACTTTAAACAAAGTAAATTGGAGAAAGTGGAAAAAGACTACAGGGATCATAGAGTTTATGGGTGGTTAGTAGGTAATGATTTCCCCTCTCGGAGAACAAGAGATTTTAGATCAAGGAGAGGTCAATATCAGTTTGATCAGTATTCCACTGCCTCCAGCTCCGAGAGAGACAATTCCGACCCCAGAATTAACCAACGACAACCTTTTTCTCGGGTGGCCACGCGGTCACAATTAGACCCTATACAAACAAACAAGAGGCCCCACCCAAGGAGGGGGTCCTACAAAAAATACAACAAAAAAAACCTCAGAAGAACCCACGGACAAAATAATTAATATATCTTCTGTTACTTTGAGTTTTGACCAGGAAAGGGTTCTCTCACGTGGATTGTCCTTTATCCCTACTGTTCATTTTGATCCTATGAGATGGAGGATTGATAATTATTGTTTGGCTCGTAATCTAAGACTTAAGGAAAAATTTTGGGGCAATAAACGTGATATGTCCGATTCCCGGTTCAAAAAGAAAAGTACCTATGATCCACCAGCTAATAATATTAATATAAAGACCTTTTCTCGTATGATGGATCAATCGGTAAAAGATTCTATGAAAAACATCACTAAGGGTAGGCCCAAACTTAGCAAGGCAGAAAACATGGCTTTGAAACAATTAAAAGAAAATCCAACCATCACTATACGCCCAGCAGATAAGGGTGGGGCGGTGGTGCTCCAAGATACAGTTGCATATAACGATGAGATCATACGTCAACTTAGTGACGATCGCACTTATAGGGCACTTGATACTGATCCTACGACAATATTCAAAAAGAAACTGGATATGGTGATAGATGGTGCTCTGAATATGGGTATTATTACTGAAACTGTGTCATCTTTTCTACACACAGATTTCCCTATATGCCCTATCATATATACATTACCCAAAATACATAAGTGTATGAAAACCCCCCCGGGCAGACCTATAATTTCTGCCCGAGGGTCATTATTCCAACCGGTTGCACGGTATCTCGACACCTATCTCCAACCATGTGTGAAAAAAATAAAAAGTTACATCAAGGATACTAATGACTTTATAAATGAGCTAAAGTCTGTTACGGTTGACACTAAAGATTTTTTGTTGGTTACAATGGATGTATCTTCATTGTATACGGTCATACCTCACCAGGCAGGGATGGCCGCAGTTAAAAGAGCACTGTTGAGTAATCACCACCACCATCCACCCATTGAGTTTCTGCTGGAACTACTAGAGATGACACTGATGTGTAATTATTTCAAATTTGGTGACCGATACTACCTCCAGACATCTGGGACCGTGATGGGAAGTAACATAGCCCCGGCATATGCTAACCTGTATATGGACGAGTATGAACAACAATATATATTCCCGATGTTTGGGGGTAGTATCGGTTACTATAGACGTTTCATAGATGACATATTCCTATTATGGTCAGGAGATAGAACTGCTTTAGAGAGTATGGTGATGCACATCAATCAATTAGACACACCGATTCGCTTTACTATGGAGTGTGACCCCAATAGTATTAATTTTCTGGACGTGAATGTATTCACCACTGACAGGGGATATGGATTTAAGCTGTATAGGAAGGACACTGATCGGAACACACTGCTGCACTATAGCAGCTACCATTCAAAACCACTAAAGGAAAGTCTACCTATTTCCCAGTTTATTAGGGTTATGAGGAACAACTCGGACACTCAGATTCTGAAAGAGCAATTGGTGGAGATGCAACATCGGTTCCTCGACAGGGGATATCACCCCAATGTGGTTGAACAGTGTTTACATAAAGCTGTAGTTCGCTTTAAATGTGGCAAAACAACTTCAAGTAAAGTAGAGAAACCGTTTGTGTTCCTTACGACCTATGATACTGGTAGCTTTGCTACAAGGGCTGCTATCAAGAAAAATTGGGGGATTGTGTCAACAGACAATACCCTTAAAGATGTGCTTCCCAAACAACCGCTGATAGCCTATAGGCGGGGACCAAATCTACGAAATATGCTGATGTGTCCGGACCAGTCAGTGGGGAAGGAGGTGGAAGGGTGGCTACCCCCAAAGAAACTAGGGTGCTATAAATTGCCCAAACTGCACGACATGCAGGGGTATGCTGACGGGCAATTCCTTCCCACACCCACATGATGGAAAACGGATATCGATACAACATCGTTTGGCATGCACATCTGACTATGTCATTTATATATTGACGTGCCCTTGCTCACTAGTTTATGTGGGCAAAACCATAAGGTCCTTCCGTGAACGAATCTCCAACCATCGCTCTAACATCAGACTGGCATTGAAAACAGGTGGGTCTGATAAACCGGTTGCACGACATTTTGTGCATCTCAAGCACCAATTGACAGCTCTACGCTATATGGTGATTGACAGAGTACCACCATTACCCAGAGGCGGCGATCGAGCGAAGATTCTATTACGCCGGGAAGCCTATTGGATTCATAGGCTGAAGACTGTTCACCCGAAGGGCTTGAATGACTCGGTGCATCTAAGTATCTTTTTATGATATATATATATATATAACGCATCTTTCGTGGTAGCCCCCTATTAGTGCTTTTTCACTATATATATTTTTAATTTTTTATATAATTTTTGCTGCGGTGTGTTCCGGTCGGTGAGACCAGTCTTGATGCACTATCCATATGTTGTTCATGTGTAAAATATTGTGATGTTTGTACATGATGTACATGATGTACTATGAATTTCCTAAACATTTTACTCATTTTAGTCTGACCCCTACATTAACTACTACTAGCATTATACTCTATATGAATTAATGTGGTTCTATAATGCTCATGATTGCTTGTTCGCATATATGGGCATTGCTATATGCTGCTTATATGGTTGCTAGGACACGGAAGGTTGTGGGATACGCCCTTGCCTCCTGACAGTGGTCCTATGGATCACATGTCCTCCTGATGATTGGTGGAGCAAACCACGTGTCTGAAACATGTGGTTGCGTTTCACAGATTGTGTCTTAACATTTCCGCTTCCGCCGGCGTGCGGGTCACCAGCGGCTGCTGGCGGCAGCGGAATTAGATATGTTGGATAACATTATCTAATAGACGGGATGGATAAGGCGGCGTAAGTACAGGGTAGCATGAAAGGGTCTTTTATGTATCACATATCTGCATGTTATTATTGTGTGATGTCATCTATGGGAAGTTCCGGGTTTTCTATGTTACACTGTGATTATCATTATGGCTATATATGGGTGAACTGTGTTTGTATCATTTGAACCGTGACAAAGGTCCAGTAAGGACCGAAACATCGGTGTGATGATTATGCCTATGCCACATTAAACCCTGATTGATCATATGATTTGACTGGTGAGTGCACTCTATCCATGATTTCTATATACTCATGGAGGAAAGACTATGTCTTTTGCTCAGTTAATTTTGAGTGACACCCCAGCAAGTTTGTTTGATATGGAGAGTGTAGACAACCCTTGTTTTATATATATATATATATATATATATATATATATATTTTTTTTTTTAATTTATTTATTTTTTTCTTTCCCCAATTCGATGTGATCCAAAAATTATAATGGGCACATGAACAGAGTTATTGCTATAACCTATTGCTGCTCCAATAATCCAATGTGTATATTTGAAACAAGTTATAAATAAAATAACTTTACTTTTCTGTTGCTGTTTTAGTAAATTATTCTGGAACAGAGCAGGCTTGTGGAAGGTGTTAGAATCCAATTCCTACTGTGTAGGTGTGAAAAGTCTCAGTGTGAGGGGCCTTTGAAGTAGATTTTTTGTGGGGGTAGTGATATCCTTTGTCCTGGGGAATGGCTGGGAAGCTGCTATTTGAAATGGTGACCCTTAAGCCATTGAGAGCCCGAGTGTACTGATATTAGTTGAAAAATGCAAGTAGTCAGAGTTATTTGTTGCTCAGAGAACAGAGGTGGATGATGACTAAATGAGGGGCTGGATGGAGCCAAATATAGGTTGCAGTCCACAGTACCTTGTCTGGGATGTCCAATGCAGAGTACAGCAGATTCCAAACTGAAGGACTTCTCAGTGGAGAGTTGCAGAGGATTCAATCTAGTCTGTATCTCAGCGCAGGAATGCAATCCGTTGGTTATGATGAGATGTCCGCGTAGAGTAGTACAAGTTAAAGGTAAGTCCTTGGATATTTATGGTGATTCATAGGTCTTTTGTGGAGAATTTAAGCTGTTTTATGGAGATGATCAGAGCATACAAAAGATGAGGCAGCCATTTTGGGCACCTACATACAAAGCAGTTAATGGGATCGCTGCCCGTCGTTTTCGCCTCGTCCTTCCGCCTCATCACTGCCACGGCCACTCAGTCCTGAACTCTCCGTAGTGGTTGATCAGCGCTGCTCTCCCCCTGTCAGTCGTGCACTTGTCTCTGCTGCGTGCCATTACAAGTGTGCACATGCGCGACTGACAGGGGGAGCGAGGCGCTGAGATAAACCACTACAGAGCGTTCAGGACTGAGTGACCACCGCGGTGATGAGGCGGAGGCGCAGCGAGGAGAAAACTACGGCAGCAGGCGGCTATCCTATTGCTGAGAACACACAGGATGCGTGAGGCCAGATACCACAGTGGTAGAAGTTAGTACATCCCGCCCTGACTCTGCCCAGTCTTATACACACAGTCACAGATCTGGGCTAATATATAGGAGATAGCGAGTGAAAATTTGGTAGAGGGAGACAAAGCAATAGCAGATCCTCTAAATAATGATTTTTGCTCAGTATTCACTACAGAAGGAGAATAGAAGGGGCCACAATTAAAATACAAGGACAGTCATAAAAATAATGTAGATTAAAGTATATTTACAGAGAAGGCCCTGACAGAAGTCTCAAAACTGAATAAATGAATGGAGCCAGAAGGGATACATCCAGTGATACTAAAAGAGTTAAAAGATGTGATGGTAGCATCATTAACAGAATTTTTCAACCAGTCACTTGATACAGGTTTAATTCCAGAGGACTGGAAAAGAGTAATTGTAGTTTCATTGCACAAAAGTGGCAGCAAGAAAGAAGTAACTACAGACCAGTAAGCCTTACATCAATAGTAGGGAAAGTAATAGAAAAACTATTAAAAGAAAGAGTTGTGGAATATCTTATATCAAACTACTTACAGGATCCAAAACAGCATGGATTTACTGGTGGGAAATCATGCCAAACAAATATTATTGCCTTTTTTTACTCCAAGACAAAAATAATAGATCAAGGGGTGATGTAAATGCAGCATATCTAGATTTTAGTAAAACATTTGACACTGTCCCACATCGCAGGCTGCTAAATAAACTTGAAAGTGTGGGATTGGAGTACAAAACAGTTAAATGGATAAGAACCGAGTTGCAGGATAGGAAACAGACAGTTGTAGTAAATGGAGTGCAATCTATGGAGGGACATGTTACCAGTGGAGTACACCAGAGATCTGTAATTGGACCAGTGCTCTTTAATATCTTAGAAAAAAACAAGATTCACCAGCGCTCTGTTGCACATAGGGGTATATCACCCAGCTTAATTAAATAAATACATTAAATAGTGTAATTATATGAAGTCTAAAAAAGGACGGTAGGTTTAAGTTGAAATAATAATGAATATATTATATATTTAATCAGAACAATGTCTAAAAAACACAGATGTCTTTCAAACATATATAAAAAAACATAATAAAATAAAATTCATGGGTCATGACACATTCACATATCCCCTTGGGAGAAATAAATCATACCCCGGCTAGGACTCCCTCCGGAATTAAGTCCACATTGACAAACTGAAGAATAGTAGGATGATGGAGTTCAGTAAGTCCCTTTTAAGCACAGCAGTGCAAGCTCTTTCATGCAGATAGGGATACCTCCAGTTCCTCCACAGGTGGTGATGTCCAAGGGAAAGCTGTCCAATTGGTGCCGTCTGGGTAGAGTTGAAGAATGTCTCCAGTGATACTGAGGGGATTTTTTTAGAAGTGTCCAACAGCCTCGTCTCAATGCGTTTCGCAGGTGTTGACAGCCAGCTTCCTCAGGAGTGAATGATGGAGTCTGACCCAGGACTCCTTTTAAACCCTAAGCAATTAGTAAAATTCAAGACACCTGGAATTCAATTAATTCAACAAACCTAACTGTCCAAATAAATGTGTAAAAAGTGTATCACATTAACATTAATATTGGTCTCACATGTAGATGCATATAATATTATATCAAAACGAAATCTAGAAATCGTTAAAAAATGCATACTTTGATGGAATTCATAAGGTCCGGTCATGTGACCCTACATCGTCACATGACCCGATTATATCATTCTCATTGGTGTATTCAGGTCAGATGACCAGTCTGACCCGAGTTTGCAGAGGGTAGGGCGGAAGCGCTAGCGCCAGCTATGGGCTGAACTGCACCCGCCAGGATGCACCAACGGCCGCGCTCCCCACCGCGCGGCTCGTAGCGCCGAACCACGTGAGCGGCGTCCGCACGCCGCACCATGGCAATGCGGCCACAACGGATGCAGTCAAACCCAGGCCAGCGCGTGCACGTCAGCCCGGCACTCAGTAAATAAAACAAAGAGATTCCTCCAGATCTTAAATATTATCAAATCATTATGTAAGCGTATATACATACACAAGTGTAAAACTTTATACAATACATTTATTTATCTAGATGAAAAGGATAAAAGTGTGTCCATATATATATAAAAAATATGGAAAATCAGTACTCTTAGATTGGTCAATAATAAATGAGCAATACATGTAATATTTACATGCATGTATATATTACATGTATTGCTCAATCGTTGCCATGGTGCGGCGTCCGGACGCCGGTCACGTGGATCGGCGCTACGAGCCGCACGGTGGAGAGCACAGCTGTGGGTGCATCCTGGCGGGTGCAGTTC
Source organism: Pseudophryne corroboree (assembly GCF_028390025.1). Classification (NCBI taxonomy): domain Eukaryota; kingdom Metazoa; phylum Chordata; class Amphibia; order Anura; family Myobatrachidae; genus Pseudophryne; species Pseudophryne corroboree. Next base: position 261,167,510 of record NC_086450.1, read on the forward strand.
CGCCCATGACTGGCACTAGCGCTTCCGCCCCATCCTCTGCAAACTCAGGTCAGACTGGTCATCTGACCTGAGTACACCAATGAGAATGATATAATCGGGTCATGTGACGATGTAGGGTCACATGACCGGACCTTACAAATTCCATCAAACAAAGTATGCATTTTTTAACGATTTCTAGATTTCGTTTTGATATAATATTATATGCATCTACATGTGAGACCAATTTTAATGTGAATGTGATACACTTTTTACACATTTATTTGGACGGTTAGGTTTGTTGAATTAATTGAATTCCAGGTGTCTTGAATTTTACTAATTGCTTAGGGTTTAAAAGGAGTCCTGGGTCAGACTCCATCATTCACTCCTGAGGAAGCTGGCTGTCAACACCAGCGAAACGCGTTGAGACGAGACTGTTGGACACTTCTAAAAAATCCCCTCAGTATCACTGGAGACATTCTTCAACTCTACCCAGACGGCACCAATTGGACATCTTTCCCTTGGACATCACCACCTGTGGAGGAACTGGAGGTATCCCTATCTGCATGAAAGAGCTTGCACTGCTGTGCTTAAAAGGGACTTACTGAACTCCATCATCCTACTATTCTTCAATTTGTCAATGTGGACTTAATTCCGGAGGGAGTCCTAGCCGGGGTATGATTTATTTCTCCTGAGGGGATATGTGAATGTGCCATGACCCATGAATTTTATTTTATTATGTTTTTTATATATGTTTGAAAGACATCTGTGTTTTTAGACATTGTTCTGATTAAATATATAATATATTCATTATTATTTCAACTTAAACCTACCGTCTTTTTTGTAGACTTCATATTATTAATTACACTATTTATTTATTTAATTAAGCTGGGTGATATACCCCTATGTGCAACAGAGCGCTGGTGAATCTTGTTTTTTCTTTCTTTCTGTATTTACATTTTCTTGGGGATTTACCATCCCCCACACCAGCAGCTATTGACAGCGCACCTCATCAAATTCTTTTGTACTCTTTAATATCTTTGTTGGTGACATTGCAAATGGTATTGAAGGGAAAGTATACATTTTTGCAGATGACAAAGATATAAAACAGGGTAGACACACCGGGAGAGGTAAAACCAATGATTGATGACCTACATCTGTAGGTAGTCTTGAGAAATGGTCAAGTACATGGCAACTACAGTTTAATGCTAAAAGCAAAATCATGCACTTAGGTCACTAAAACCCAAAGACTAGTATCAAGGGTACTATAATGGAAACTACTGAAGATAATTTTTTTAGGATTTAGGAGTCACTATTTCAACTGACTTAAAGGCAGGAAAGCAATTCAACAAAGCAATGAGAAAGGCAAGTCAGATGCTTGGATACATAGGGAGAGGAATCAGTAGTAGGAAAAAAAAAGTAATAATGTCACTGTGTAGGTCATTGGTATGGCCTCATCTAGTATACTGGAGACCAAATCTCCATAAGGATATAAATACATTAGAGTGTACAAAGGGCAACTAAAGTGGCGCATGGCCTACCTCACAAAACTTACCCAGAAAGAATAAAAAATCTTAACATGTATAGATTGGAGCAGAGAAGGGAAAGGGGGGACATGATAGAAACATTTTAAATATACCAAGGGTCTTAAAGTACAGTATGGAGGAGAAATATTAGAACTCAAGGACACACACAAACCGGAGGGAGACAAGTTCAGGGGGAATTTAAGGAAAATGACTTCACAGAAAGGGTAGTGGATAAGTGGAATAGCAAACCATCAGAGTTGGTAGAGGCCAAGATAGAGCAAATTAAACATGCTTTGGATAGGGATATGAATATCCTTACAAAGGTCCAAAAAGGGTTGAGATCACCTAAAGGATAAAAATAAGATTTTACTTACCGGTAAATCTATTTCTCGTAGTCCGTAGTGGATGCTGGGGACTCCGTAAGGACCATGGGAATAGACGGGCTCCGCAGGAGACAGGGCACTTTAAGAAAGAATCAGGATACTGGTGTGCACTGGCTCCTCCCTCTATGTCCCTCCTCCAGACCTCAGTTAAGGAAACTGTGCCCGGAAGAGCTGACAGTACAAGGAAAGGATTTTGGAATCCAGGGTAAGACTCATACCAGCCACACCAATCACACCGTATAACTCGTGATAAACTTACCCAGTTAACAGTATGAACAACAACAGAGCATCAGATAACCCTGATGCAACCATAACATAACCCTTATTTAAGCAATAACTATATACAAGTATTGCAGAAGAAGTCCGCACTTGGGACGGGCGCCCAGCATCCACTACGGACTACGAGAAATAGATTTACCGGTAAGTAAAATCTTATTTTCTCTAACGTCCAAGTGGATGCTGGGGACTCCGTAAGGACCATGGGGATTATACCAAAGCTACCAAACGGACGGGAGAGTGCGGATGACTCTGCAGCACCGAATGAGCAAACACAAGGTCCTCCTCAGCCAGGGTATCAAACTTGTAGAACTTTGCAAAAAAGTGTTTGAACCTGACCAAGTAGCCGCTCGGCAAAGCTGTAATGCCGAGACCCCTCGGGCAGCCGCCCAAGAAGAGCCCACCTTCCTTGTGGAGTGGGCTTTTACTGATTTTGGAAGCGGCAATCCAGCCGCAGAATGAGCCTGCTGAATCGTGTTACAGATCCAGCGAGCAATAGTTTGCTTTGAAGCAGGAGCACCCAACTTGTTGGATGCATACAGGATAAACAGCGACTCAGTTTTCCTGACCCTAGCCGTTCTGGCTACATAAACCTTCAAAGCCCTGACTACATCTAGTAACTCGGAATCCTCCAAGTCACGAGTAGCCACAGGCACCACAATAGGTTGGTTCATATGAAAAGATGACACCACTTTTGGCATAAATTGCGGACGAGTCCGCAATTCGGCCCTGTCCATATGGAAAACCAGATAGGGCTTTTATGTGACAAAGCCGCCAATTCTGACACACGCCTAGCCGAAGCCAAGGCTAATAGCATGACCACCTTCCACGTTAGAAATTTTAACTCCACGGTTTTAAGTGGCTCAAACCAGTGTGATTTCAGGAAACTCAACACCACGTTAAGATCCCAAGGTGCCACTGGAGGCACAAACGGGGGCTGAATATGCAGCACTCCCTTTACAAACGTCTGAACTTCAGGAAGAGAAGCCAGTTCTTTTTGAAAGAAAATGGATAGGGCCGAAATCTGGACCTTAATGGACCCCAATTTTAGGCCCAAAGTCACTCCCGACTGTAGGAAGTGAAGGAAACGGCCCAGCTGGAATTCCTCTGTAGGGGCATTCCTGGCCTCACACCAAGCAACATATTTTCGCCATATACGGTGATAATGTTTAGCCGTCACGTCCTTCCTAGCCTTTATCAGCGTAGGAAAAACCTCATCCGGAATGCCTTTTTCTGCTAGGATCCGGCGTTCAACCGCCATGCCGTCAAACGCAGCTGCGGTAAGTCTTGGAACAGACAGGGCCCCTGTTGCAACAGATCCGGTCTTAGAGGCAGAGGCCATGGGTCCTCTGTGAGCATTTCTTGCAGCTCTGGATACCAAGTCCTTCTTGGCCAATCCGGAACAATGAGTATTGTTCGCACTCCTCTTTTTCTTATGATTCTCAGCACCTTGGGTATGAGAGGATGAGGAGGAAACACATAAACCGACTGGAACACCCACGGTGTCACTAGTGCGTCTACAGCTATCGCCTGAGGGTCTCTTGACCTGGCGCAATACCTCTGTAGCTTTTTGTTGAGGCAGGATGCCATCATGTCCACCTGTGGCAGTTCCCATCGCCTTGCAATCTGCGTGAAGACTTCCTGATGAAGTCCCCACTCTCCCGGGTGGAGGTCGTGCCTGCTGAGGAAGTCTGCTTCCCAGTTGTCCACTCCCGGAATGAACACTGCTGACAGTGCTCGTACGTGATTCTCCGCCCATCGAAGAATTCTGGTGGCTTCCGCCATCGCCACCCTGCTCCTTGTGCCGCCTTGGCGGTTTACATGAGCCACTGCGGTGATGCTGTCTGATTGAATCAGCACAGATTGGTTGCGAAGCAGAGTCTCCGCTTGACTTAGGGCGTTGTATATGGCCCTTAGTTCCAGGATATTGATGTGAAGGCAAGTCTCCTGACTTGACCACAGACCCTGGAAATTTCTTCCCTGTGTGACTGCCCCCCACCCTTGGAGGCTTGCATCCGTGGTCACCAGGACCCAGTCCTGAATGCCGAATCTGCGGCCCTCGAGAAGGTGAGCACTCTGCAGCCACCACAGAAGAGACACCCTGGCCCTGGGGATAGGGTGATCAGCCGATGCATCTGTAGATGCGATCCGGACCACTTGTCCAACAGATCCCATTGAAAGGTCCTCGCATGGAACCTGCCGAAGGGAATGGCCTCGTATGACGCCACCATCTTTCCCAGGACTCGCGTGCAGTGATGCACCGACACCTGTTTTGGTTTTAAGAGGTCTCTGACCAGTGTCATGAGTTCCTGAGCCTTCTCCGTCGGGAGAAAAACCTTCTGGTCTGTGTCCAGAATCATGCCCAGGAAGGGCAGACGCGTCGTAGGAATCAGCTGCGACTTTAGAATATTCAGAATCCAGCCGTGCTGTTGTAACACTTCCCGAGAGCGTGCTACACTGATCAGCAACTGCTCTCTGGACCTCGCCTTTATGAGGAGATCGTCCAAAGTATGGGATAATTGTGACTCCTTGCTTTCGCAGGAGCACCATCATTTCTGCCATTACCTTGGTAAATATTCTCGGTGCCGTGGACAGACCAAACGGCAACGTCTGGAATTGGTAATGACAATCCTGTACCACAAATCTGAGGTACTCCTGATGAGGTGGATAAATGGGGACATTAAGGTAAGCATCCTTTATGTCCAGAGACACCATAAAATCCCCCTCCTCCAGGCTTGCGATGACCGCTTTGAGCGATTCCATCTAGAACTTGAACCTTTTCAGGTATATGTTCAGGGATTTTAAATTCAATATGGGTCTGACCGAACCGTCCGGTTTCGGTACCACAAACATTGTCGAATAGTAACCCCTTCCCTGATGAAGGAGGGGAACCTTTACCACCACCTGCTGGAGATACAATTTGTGAATTGCAGCTAACACTATTTCCCTCTCTATGGGGGAAGCTGGCAGGGCCGATTTGAGGTAACGGTGAGGGGGCATCACTTCGAATTCCAGCTTGTATCCCTGAGACACAATATCTATAGCCCAGGGATCCACCTGTGAGTGAACCCACTTGTGGCTGAAATTTCTGAGACGCGCCCCCACCGGGCCTGGCTCCGCCTGTGGAGCCCCAGCGTCATGCGGTGGATTTATTGGAAGCCGGGGAGGACTTCTGTTCCTGGGAACTAGCTGTATTGTGCAGCTTCTTTCCTCTACCCCTGCCTCTGGCAAGAAAGGACGCACCTCGGACTTTCTTGCCTTTTTGTGATCGAAAGGACTGCATTTGGTAATACGGTGCTTTCTTAGGTTGTGAGGGAATATATGGCAAAAAAATTGACTTTCCAGCCGTAGCTGTGGAGACCAGGTCCAAGAGACCGTCCCCAAACAATTCCTCACCCTTGTAAGGTAAAACCTCCATGTGCCTTTTTGAGTCGGCATCTCCTGTCCATTGCAGAATCCACAGGACCCTTCTGGCAGAAATCGACATTGCATTTATTCTAGAGCCCAGTAGGCTAATGTCTCTTTGGGCATCTCTCATATATAGGACAGCGTCTTTTATATGCCCCAGGCTCAGTACTATAGTATCCTTGTCCAAGGTATCAAGTTCCTCAGATAAGGTATCTGTCCATGCTGCTACAGCACTACACATCCATGCCGACGCAATTCCCGGCCTTAGTAGGGTACCTGAATGTGTATAAATGGACTTCAGGATACCCTCCTGCTTTCTATCTGCAGCATCTTTTAGGGTGGCCGTATCCTGTGACGGCAGGGCTACCCTCTTGGATAAGCGTGTTAAAGCTTTGTCTACCCTAGGGGATGATTCCCAGCGTAACCTGTCCGTTGGCGGGAAAGGATACGCCATAAGCATCCGTTTGGAAATCTGCAGTTTTCTATCTGGAGATTTCCAAGCCTTTTCACATAACTCATTTAACTCATGTGAAGGGGGAAAGGTCACCTCTTGCCTTTTTCCCCCATACATATAAACCCTCTGGTCGGGGACTGGGGTTTCCTCTGTGATGTGTAACACATCTTTCATTGCTATAATCATGTAGCGGATGGCTTTAGCTAATGTAGGCTGCAATTTTGCATCATCGCCATCGACACTGGAGTCAGAATCCGTGTCGATAACTGTGTCAACAATTTGGGATAGTGGGCGCTTCTGAGACCCTGACGGCCTCTGCGCTGTAGGATCAGGCATGGGTTGAGATCCTGACTGTCCCAAGGCTTCAGCTTTATCCAACCTTTAATGCAAGGAATTAACATTATCATTTAAAACCTTCCACATATCCATCCAATGGGGCGTCGGCGGCGACCCCACATTCATTTGTACCCGCTCTGTTTCCACATAGCCTTCCTCGTCAAACATGCCGACACAAGCGTACCGACACACCACACACACCGGGGGCTCATGCATATATACAGTGTCGAACTGTATATATGCTGCTTTTTGCCAAGAGGTTCCCAATTGCTGCCCAGGGCGCCCCCCCCCCCCCCTGTGCCCTGCACCCTACAGTGACCGGAGTGTGTGGGTTTAGTGTGGGAGCAATGGTGCACAGCTGCAGTGCTGTGCGCTACCTCATATGAAGACTGGAGTCTTCTGCCGCCGATTTCGAAGTCTTCTTGCTTCTCACGCCGGCTTCTGTCTTCTGGCTCTGCGAGGGGTACGGCGGCGCGGCTCCGGGATCGGATGACCAAGGGTGCGTTCCTGTGTACGATACCTCTGGAGCTAATGGTGTCCAGTAGCCTAAGAAGCAGGACCTATCTTCTAGTGAGTAGGGCTGCTTCTCTCCCCTCAGTCCCACGTAGCAGAGTCTGTTGCCAGCAGATCTCTCTGAAAATAAAAAATCCTAACAAAATACTTTCTTTTTAGCAAGCTCAGGAGAGCTCACTAAGGTGCACCCAGCCCGTCCGGGCACAGATTCAAACTGAGGTCTGGAGGAGGGACATAGAGGGAGGAGCCAGTGCACACCAGTATCCTGATTCTTTCTTAAAGTGCCCTGTCTCCTGCGGAGCCCGTCTATTCCCATGGTCCTTACGGAGTCCCCAGCATCCACTAGGACGTTAGAGAAAAAGGGGCAGACTAGATGGGCCAAGTGGTTCTTATCTGCCGTCAAATTCTATGTTTCTATATGCAGAACAACTGTCCTGAAGATATTTCTATCTTCAATTATTGGTGTGCTTTAAGCTGTACTTTGTGGTACTTCTATCCAGAAAAGTACTTAGCTTAAAGCTCGTTCCCAAAAAATGCCATCTGATCTAGTCAACTCTTCGTTCACTGGAGTCCCAGAATTAAGTCTGCCCAACCAGAGCTCTACATAAACAGATACAAGAAGTGAGGCACCAGTTTCAGAAGCTTTTAATGCTTTACATGCATTCTGCTCTTACCCACCTCAAACAAATTCTACGCGACCATAAATAAAGCTTCCTGTCTATTAGCACATAAATTCCGTGGTCGGCAGGCATTTAATCAGATGAAATGCCTTCTTATCCCCTCAGATAAATAATGTCTTGGTTCCCTTGACATTGCTAACCTGTTGTCAGAGTATTATGCTACGCTATATAGCCTCCATAAGGACCTCTCTAGCCCCAACCTTTCGCTAATTCTGTTTCTTCATTTTTAGATAGCCTGGCATCTCTGAACGCCACTTAGACTAAATAGATCTCAGAATTCAAGCTGCCTAAAGAGAAAGCGACCCCGACAGCATTATTAATTCTTTTATGTTTAATGAGATCCTTTCGCCTCTCCTCTTGTAGCTATATACAGAGACTTCTAGCATTAGCTCTTCCCTGATGAAAATTGTCAAGGCTCAAATTGTGACTATACTGTAGCCTGGTAAGGACCCCTCTGAATGTAAGAATTTCAGACCCTTAACACTCCTTAAAACAGACATGCCAACTGAATAGCTAACTGCCTAAAACCTTTACTACCATGACTGATACATCTGGACCAACTGGGTTTTGTTCACCAGGCTCCTGACATTACTCGTAGGGTTTTAGATCTGGTTAAGTAGGCATCACAAACTAAATCATAACTCCTTCTCTCTCGACACTGAAAAGCATTTGATCACCTTCATTGGGATTACATATGCCGAATGTTATCCAAGTTCAGACTCCAGGGAAACATTCTTTGCTCTATATTTGCCTTATATACTGGCCCATCAGCTAGAATATTTAGCTCATTGCCACATCTCCACATTTCCTATTGGGCACGTTTGGGTATCGTGTCCCTAGTGGATTTTTATCTCTATATTCTCAATCCTATCATTTACAGACCTAAGTGCCAAATTTTATTTAGGTCCCTCAGCTTGGTTTTATTATCTTCAACTTAAACACTGGGTGGATAAAATGAGTGACAGAGAAATATATAGCCAATTGCTCTGTCACTCCAATCTATGCACAGCCAGTAACATAGGGCTACTCAACCCTATTATACAGAAAAAGTCAAAAGAAAAAAAAGTTGGTGTTACAGCGCATGTATATTGGACATAAACAATTTATTAAAATACATAAAAATATATTTACAATTCATAACCACCGGCCGGTTATTTTAACAGCTCAATAATATCTATTTGTTAAAAAGCATGTAATGCAGCTTAGTTTCTGTTTGGCAACATCCAATTAAGCAACAACAAAAAATCTCTGAGCTCACTTAATTGTATCACTAAAAACAATTATAACAATGTAGAACACTGCAAACTCCTTTGTGCAACTAATAAGAGTCACTTCCATCCGTGATGCATATTTATGCAGACAGACTAGCAGGCAGTCCATTTAACAATTAAGATCCATTGAAATGAATAAGTTGTTTTAAACATTAAAACGTCTGGCCCGACAGAAAAGGTAGTCTCACCGCTCCTCCCAGCACTTGATTGCAAAAATGTCCCCCCGGCTGCTGGTGCTCTAACCTTTACAGGCAGTCATCTCTGGAGGATCGTGGATGCAAAAGATGCAGTGCGGCTGGCGGTGAGGACCTTTGATCACAGTGGTGAGGATTGAATTTAGATGTCTTTAACGTGTTTCCCCCCCCCCCCCCCGGGTGTCTGATGAAGCCACTGAACCCGGAGGGAGGCGGGGAAACGCGTTAAACTCATCTAAATTCAATCCTCACCACTGTGATCGGAGATCTTCACCACCAGCCGCACTGCATCTTTTGCATCCACGATCCTCCAGAGATCACTGCCTGTAAAGGTTAGAGCACCAGCAGCCGGGAGGACGTTTTTGCAATCAAGTGCTGGGAGGAGCGGTGAGACTACCTTTTGTCTGGCTAGACGTTTTAACGTTTAAAACAACTTATTAATTTCAATGGATCTTAATAGTTAAATGGACTGCCTGCTAGTCTTTGCCTGCATAAATATGCATAACGGATGGAAGTGACTGTTATTAACTGCACAAAGGAGTTTGCAGTGTTCTACATTGTTATAATTGTTTTTAGTGATACAATTACATGAGCTCAGAGATTTTTTGTTGCTTAATTGGATGTTGCCTAACAAACTAAGCTGCATTACATGCTTTTTAACAAATAGATATTATTGAGCTGTTAAAATAACCGGATAAAATGAGTACTGATTCAGCTGTATTTCAGGCTTTCCCAGATCTTGTCTTGGGTAGATTGACTAGACCCTCCTCCTGTGTTCTGTGTTGCCATATCTTTTTGGTATGGTTTATTGTGACCCCCAGACTCGACAGTCAAATGTTTTTTCTCTCTTCTTCCTTCCCAATCACTAATGGCGCTAGATATGGATGCCCCCTCTGACCATTATGATCTGTGTTGGCCGACTTCTAGTTTTGGCATGGAGTGACCAGCTGCCTCAGTAAGGTCTGTCTCACCCTCCTGCTGAATACCTTACTAAGCTGTTTTTGCAGCCTCTGTACCAGCATTACCTGCTCTCTATACCTGTCTGTCCACCTATGTATAAATTCCTGGCTGTGCCACATGCTCCGAACAAGCCACCGCTCTCCCTACCACAGAGGCAGGAGAACAGCAGTCCCAACCCTAATATGGCACCAGGCACAAACTCCACTAAGTGGATGCCAGCAGCAAAGAAACAATTGTAGCTGGGGCAGAAGACTCAGATCAGCCTCAGATTCGCAGGGCACATGACTCTCTTTCTAACTTATGGAGACATAGGGGGTAATACTGAGTTGATCGCAGCAGCAAGTTTGTTAGCAATTGGGCAAAACCATGTGCACTGCAGGGGAGGCAGATATAACATGTGCAGAGAGAGTTAGATTTGGGTGGGTTATTTTGTTTCTGTGCAGGGTAAATACTGGCTGCTTTATTTTTACACTGCAATTTAGATTGCAGATTGAACACACCACACCCAAATCTAACTCTCTCTGCACATGTTATATCTGCCTCCCCTGCGGTGCACATTGTTTTGCCCAATTGCTAACAAAAATCCTGCTGCGATCAACTCAGAATTACCCCCATAGTCTCAGATATTGCTGCACAATTACAGTACTCTCGCATTTAAAGCACACTGTCAATAAGCTGGCGAAAGATAATTCATGTTTAGGAGAAAAAACTGATTAAATCACAAATAAATCTCGTCGAAATAATATACATTTGGTGGGACTCCCTGAGTCAGTGAAGGACCCAGCCCTGGAGCACTTTGTGCACATTACTCTTCCTGAATTTCTGGGCATAGAAGTCAATTGTTGTGACTTGGTTATCGAGCATGTACACAGAGTTGGTGCCAACACAAATATATAATTTAGGCCAAGGGAAGTCTTATTTAGGAGTCTAAATTACTTGAACAAGATGATATGGTCGGCGTCCTTCTCCTTTACTCTGGGAAGGACATACATTACACATTTTTCAAGATTATTCCGTGGAACTTTCCAGAGCATGAAAAACTTTTGTTCCTGTTTGTGCTTCTCATTGAATCTAAACACAAATTTACAGTTTTTTTCTGGCTCGCTAAAGCATAATTGATGGCTCCTCCCACACGGACTTTAATAATCCAGACGACGCAATAGCCTTCTTGAAGGAGGAAAGTGAAGAAAGTAGCAGTGATATCTCCGATGATGCCCTGCATAACTTGTTCTGAACCATATACTGTATGTCTTTTTCTGGGTACATTATAGCTCTCGAGATTACTGGATGATTGCCCTTGCCTGTGTAGTAATCTCTAAATTTTACATGTTTGGAGATGCTCTCTTTGAGAAAGTGTCTCCCTCTCTAGAGTTATTTGCTTTATTATTATGCTGATTTATGTACTTTTATTGCGGGTGGGTGAGATGAAACTCGGAGAAGCTTTCAGCACCTTATTGCTGTTGGACACTATTTTATACCTGAAGTAGTCTATTACTAGCTATTCGTCTCTTATTATTTTTTTCTTTATTTTTGTTATGCTGTTGATATTTTCCGATTTCCCTCCTGTGTATTGTCTTGCCTTTCCCCTTGTACTTTTCTAGGTTACCCTACTTTATGAAGGCAACAATTCTGTACGGGGTGTGGTATGGTTTGCCGGCGGTCGGGGTCCCGACGACCAGCATACTGGCGCCGGAATTCCGACTGCCGGCATACCTACAGCTGGGCGAGCGCAAATGAGCCCCTTGCGGGCTCGCTGCGGGCACGGTGGCGCGCGCTATCTATTCTCCCTCCAGAGGGGTCGTGGACCCCCAAGAGGGAGAAAAGATGTCGGTATGCTGGCAGTCGGGATTCCGGCGTCGGTATGGTGGTCGCCGGCAACCTGAAGACCACCCTCTGTATGATATCCTCTTAATTATGCCTGCATATACTTATTAGTATAGTCTAGTTTTAGACTTTGAACTTTCAATGTAGGGGAAATAAATTCCTCAGCAAAGAGTAAGAAAGGGTTACTTTATCTTATTAAACAAAATATAGATACAGCATTTCTTCAAGAAATGCATTTAGTTTTAACAGAGACAAAAAAGCTTCAAATGCCCTCTGTCATTAGTTGCTACCGCTACATATCTAGAGGGGTTATTTTGGCAAGGAGTCATTTAGGAGTAGCAGTGTTGTGTATGGAAACCGAGCCTGAAGGGATATATGTATTTGTTGAAGTCAGTACTTAGAAATCTTCCTCACTAGTAGTCTGTAGGGATTTTAATTTGGTCTCATCACTACATCTTGATCGCTCACAATGGCAATACAGTTCTCCTTCCCTAAATTAGCTGTACCTCTTTAAGCAAAAAGGTTAAACCTAATTAATGTCTGGAGAGCCATCCACATAATAAAAAGAGAACTCACGGGTCTATCTGCAGTCCATAACACCTTGTCCAGAATAGACTATATATTATTGTCAAATTAGTTATTCCCAAGATCTAATGAAACTACAGGTCTGTGGGACCACGCTTTAGCTTTTAAACGTATAGGAGTTCCCATAGTTTGTGGAGATTTTGGTCTCATTTTCACAGCCTATGAGATTCCGTAATAGTTTGGAGACTGCCTGGTAGAATTAAAAAAATTCTAATCTTGCTCATGCGGAGGCTAATCCTGCTCTGTTTTAGCAGACCGCCAAGTCAGTTTTAAGGAGAGAAATTATTTCTTATACCAGTCACGTCAAAAAGCAACAAGCTGCTACATACTCTGATCTTCAGCAAACATTATCTGATGCCTACCAAAATTACAAAACTTCCCCATCTGCATCCAATAAAGGTTTATATTGTGACGCTAGAATTAATTTGGATGTATTTCTTAACATAATGGGTGATAAAAATGTTATTTAGAGTTAATTATAAATTTCATAAATTTGGAAATAAGACTGGAAAGTTACTTACAAGTTTATTAGCTGGGTCTAGACCCCAATTGGTACTCCATCCTCTCAAAATATCAGAAGTTTCTATGACAACTTCCAACAGCCAGATCACCATGGTTATGTGTAAATTTTATGAAACTCTTTACTCTCACCCTCTCTCATCAGATAATGAACCCCGTACTGTGACTTCTGGTCCTCTCCCTTCACGGGTTACTGATTCTCACTCATTATTTTGGGATCTAATCTCTTTACCGCAAATCTTAAGTGAAGCTAGTTGCATTTTAACAGCCAAAGTAACACTACATGAGGTCAACTTGGCTATTCAAAATTTTAAACCTGCAAAAGCTCCAGGCCATGATGGTTTTAGATGATTTTATCTTCTCGGATTGGTGAATACTTGGTGTCTTTTTAGAATCATAATACAACACTATTTATATGCTGAAGTTATTACATTCTTACCCAAACCCTGGAAAGATCCCTCCTTACCAGGGTCTTATAAGCTTGATTGTAAGTTATTTACAAAAATTTTAGCAGAAAGATTGAAATTTATCCTACCCGACATTGTACATATGGATCAAAACAGGTTTTATTAGGGGCAGACACTCAGTGATGAATGTTAGAAGATTGCTATCCACTAAACAAACACTAGATCAGACCCCATTACTGACCCAAATATTATTGTATTGTTTGACACGAAAAGGCTTTTGACCTTTTATTGTGGCCTTAACTTTTTCATGTTCTATGCCATTTTGGGTTTCCCAAATCTTTTATTGAAACACTCGGTACTTTATATACCTTACCTACCGCCCAGGTTTCGTACAGTGGTCATCTTTCTCCCACTTTTACAGTGGGCAGAGGCACTAGACAAGGTTGCCACCTCTCCCCATTGCTCTTTGCAATGAACCCCTAGCTGTAGTGATACGTGCTTCTTCTGTTATTCGAGGGATAAGAGTTGGTAATGTAGAATGGAAGATTGCTCTGTTCACAGGCAATACTTTACTTTTTCATTCAGACCCACAGCAATCACTTCCAGCAGTCATGGATCTTATAAACTCATTTGGTTCAATAGCAGGTTGTAAAGTTAATGTAGCCAAGTTGGAAATTTTACTTTTAAATAATACCCCTTCATTGGCGGTTGTTTCAGGAATCCCATCTTTTAAAATGGTTTCCTCTAATAATAAATATTTGAGTGTTCATATCAGCTCAGATCTTTCTAACACATAAACTAAATTATTTTCCACTCATAACTAAATTCACTTTGTTGTTTGACAATTGGAAAAGTTTACCTCTATCTTTGTTAGGCAGATTGGAAATGATCGAGAGCATTGTTTTTCCGAAAATATTCTATTACATGCAGATGCTGCCTTTTACTGACACAGACAGATATTTCTAAATTAGAAGCTTTATTCTCTAAATTCTTGTGGCAGAATGAAAGCGTGAATTGCACTACAAAAACTTAAAGGGCTTAAAAAGGGGGGGGGGGGGTTTGTGTGCTCCTGATTTTTTTTGTTTATTCTATAGCAGTTCTTTTCCACTATAGCGGTGACTGGCTGTTGGAAAAACAAAAGTGTCTATACTGATAAGGCTTAAGAGCTAGCTTTATTATCACCTTATTCTCCCAGCGCACTCCTCCTAGCTAAAAATTTGTTTATTCCAGAAATTATTATGAATAATCTTATGTTTAGAAACACCTATTTAGTATGTATTGCTCTTAATAATAAGTGTGGTAGAAATCCTCTCATTACACAATTTATTCTATTATGGGGCAATTCATCTTTTCCCCCATGCTTCACAAATTCAACTTTTTGTCTTTGGAGAGACAGAGTTCTTTCTTGTTCATTTAAAGTATTTGACCCAGGAGGATTTTATTCTCCTCAGAACTCCAACAGCAGTATTGGCTTCTAAGACACAATCTTTATATGTATTTTCACGTACGGCACGTTTTACTTTCTCAGCATAACATTCTCCAGTGATGAACATGTCTCTAATATTATAGATACTCTTCTTAATTTTCTTAAAAATAACTCATTCAGAGTAAAATACCTCTTCTTCCATCTACTACAAGTCCCTAGTGGAGTTTACTGTTCGCAAAGTGCAAGGGCTATCCGATCTCATACTTCTCTTTTAAGCATCAATGAACCAGCGCTCAAACCCTATTTGTAGTGGTGAATGATACGGTTATAAAGTGAAACTAAAATCAATAATGAAAAAGCAGGTAATATACTTAGGGTTGTTTATTCTAAGATGCTGAGATACTTTCTTTCCCAACAGGTATAAATTCGGTTTAAAAGTCAATCAGTGATTGGGGCACGCTCCTGGTTTGAGCTTAAATTCTGAAGTGCAAGGTTCAATTGAAAGAACAAATGCTGTAATCTTTGTAAAGTCGAAAAAAAGAAAAAGAAAAAAAGAAAAATGCCACAAAAAAATAATAATGATATGTACTAAAGTCCAAACGGTTTACAAGTCTATACAGACTGCGGCGTCCCGCTAATCTGTGCTCTGAAGTGAAGGAGTCTCTTGTGAAGTGATGAACAGTTGACAGCGGTAGTGTATGCTTTGGTTAGAGTGGAGAATAAGGACCCTGGACTGGCGCTATTCCTCCTGCAGCACGTCCCACAGTAGAGCACCCGAATCAGGCCCGCTCTGTGGGGCCGCTGACCTGGGGTGTGCGCCTGTCACAAGTGGACACGGCCGGAGCTCTCCGAGCGGCTGGCCGCGCCTCACCTGTTAGGGTCTTCCTCGACTCCCAGAGGAAGACCCTAACAGGTCGAAACGCGTTGGAGCTACCCATCTATACTACATTGGACTGAGGACGAATATTCACTACAAAGAAGGACAGTACTGCTAATCCTTTCCGCAAACCATCCGGTCACGTGATCCGGAGTTCCGGAAGCAACCGGTTGCCAGGCGACGGAAGAAGCCCGAGACAGCGGAGAGTGGAAGGCGGAGGGGAAGGGAGAAGGTAAGTCCCTGTAGGAGGAGGTGAGGCGCGGCCAGCCGCTCGGAGAGCTCCGGCCGTGTCCACTTCGCCTCTGTGACAGGCGCACACCCCAGGTCAGCGGCCCCACAGAGCGGGCCTTCACTTCAGAGCACAGATTAGCGGGACGCCGCAGTCTGTATAGACTTGTAAACCGTTTGGACTTTAGTACATATCATTATTATTTTTTTGTGGCATTTTTCTTTTTCTTTTTTTCGACTTTACAAAGATTACAGCATTTGTTCTTTCAATTGAACCTTGCACTTCAGAATTTAAGCTCAAACCAGGAGCGTGCCCCAATCACTGATTGACTTTTAAACCGAATTTATACCTGTTGGGAAAGAAAGTATCTCAGTATCTTAGAATAAACAACCCTAAGTATATTACCTGCTTTTTCATTATTGATTTTAGTTTCACTTTATAACCGTATCATTCACCACTACAAATAGGGTTTGAGCGCTGGTTCCCTGTGGATTTATCCACATCTGTATACTTACCATTTAAGGGGGGGCGGGACACCCCTCATTACCAGCAGCACACCCCGCCTCAGACTAACACCTCAGTGCGCAGAGAACCCATTTCCGTATATAAGCATCAATGAAGACTATGCAATTGGCATACCTACAGGAAGTGCATATTCGTATGCTCCATAGAACATACATCTATGTAACATAGACACAGGACCTCTACTGAGACTGGTATGTGATTGAAATGCAGAGTCTCCTAAGCCACTTTGATTCATTGCCTGTGGGAATGCAAAAAATCAGAAAACTTTGGAGTAAATTGCTTAGTTAGGTTTGTAAGTTATTTTTGGTGCAAATATCTCCAGACCAGTCTCTGTTTAAATTTTAAAGAGTGGTCTCTAGGTCTTCAAAAATCAACTATCGTCCCTCTTCGTTCGATTATTTTTACCCTGGGGAAAAAAGCTATTTTAATTAACTGGACTTGCAAATCAGCTTAGTCATTATTGGAGGTTAAACAAAAATTGTTTCAGTTACTCTATTATGATACATTCTATACTACATTGAAATGCTTTAACTATAGTTTAGATGATTTCCAGATCATATTTCCAAGACCTTTGAAAACACTTGTTGGTATTTGATGAAGCATCTTGTTTAGACTATTTTAATACACTTTATATGTATGTTAATTCACATAAATACTTAATGGCAGGAAGTATTTTAAATGAGGATGACAAGACGTAATTTCACATATATTATTGTTTTCTCTTTATCATTCTTGAATGTGGTCGCCCACCTTCCCCCCTTCTTTTCCCTCATGTCTTTCTTAGTAACCACCCACAAAAGGTTGAGTAAATCTGCAATAAATATGGATATATATTGGTTACAAAACCAATGAATAGATGGTTACATAGATTATTGTCACTGTAATCTCCGATTGTGAGGGGGGTGCTACCTATAACAACCATTAATACAGGTTGAGTATCCCATATCCAAATATTCCGAAATACGGAATATTCCGAAATACGGACTTTTTTGAGTGAGAGTGAGATAGTGAAACCTTTGTTTTCTGATGGTTCAATGTACACAAACTTTGTTTAATACACACAGTTATTAAAAATATTGTATTAAATGACCTTCAGGCTGTGTGTATAAGATGTATATGAAACATAAATGAATTGTGTGAATGTACACACACTTTGTTTAATGCACAAAGTTATAAAAAATAATGTATAAAATTACCTTCAGGCTGTGTGTATAAGGTGTATATGTAACATAAATGCATTCTGTGCTTATATTTAGGTCCCATCACCATGATATCTCATTATGGTATGCAATTATTCCAAAATACGGAAAAATCCCATATCCAAAATACTTCTGGTCCCAAGCATTTTGGATAAGGGAGACTCAACCTGTATATCCAAAAGCACAAAATAAAAAAGGGGGTTGTATCTATAAAGGTGCACACTTTATTTAAAATATCACTTTTATTAATTTTCTTAAAATTCCATCTAGCAGATACTTACACAGTAGCGAAATACAGAGTTTAAAACAGATCACAAATTAAACTAATGGTGCTCAAATATTGAAAGGTGTGAAAATAAAGAAATGTCTGCTCCGTTTGTTTTATCTGTTTTTCTCTCTCTTTTTCACTATGTCATCACAGGGATACAAAAATTCTAGTCCCTCTTTGGTATTGTATGTGTGTATATGCCCTTTACAATTTCATGATCAATGTTCTATCTGAAACAACTGAATAAATTAATTTTCCAAAAAGGGTGTGCGTGTTTATTAGCTGTTATCAGTGATTCTATTCACAGTAGGAATATAGGTATAGGTGATGTGATTTGTTAAATATTCTTATCTGTTTGATATTTCATATAATGAATGTCTGTCTGGTGGTGTGTAAAAAAATAAGATTTTACTTACCGGTAAATCTATTTCTCGTAGTCCATAGTGGATGCTGGGGACTCCGTAAGGACCATGGGGAATAGACGGGCTCCGCAGGAGACATGGGCCCTTTAAGAAAGAATTTAGATTCTGGTGTGCACTGGCTCCTCCCTCTATGTCCCTCCTCCAGACCTCAGTTAGAGAAACTGTGCCCGGAAGAGCTGACAGTACAAGGAAAGGATTTTGGAAATCCAGGGCAAGACTCATACCAGCCACACCAATCACACCGTATAACTTGTGATAAACTTACCCAGTCAACAGTATGAACAACAACAGAGCATCAGTTCAACCCTGATGCAACAATAACATAGCCCTTATTGCGGCAATAACTATATACAAGTATTGCAGAAAAAAGTCTGCACTTGGGACGGGCGCCCAGCATCCACTACGGACTACGAGAAATAGATTTACCGGTAAGTAAAATCTTATTTTCTCTAACGTCATAGTGGATGCTGGGGACTCCGTAAGGACCATGGGGATTATACCAAAGATCCCAAACGGGAGGGAGAGTGCGGATGACTCTGCAGCACCGATTGAGCAAACAATATGTCCTCCTCAGCCAGGGTATCAAACTTGTAGAACTTTGCAAAAGTGTTTGAACCTGACCAAGTAGCAGCTCGGCATAGTTGTAATGCCGAGACCCCTCGGGCAGCCGCCCAAGAAGAGCCCACCTTCCTAGTGGAATGGGCTTTAACTGATTTTGGCAGCGGCAATCCAGCCGCAGAATGAGCCTGCTGAATCGTGTTACAGATCCAGCGAGCAATAGTTTGCTTTGAAGCAGGAGCACCCAGCTTGTTGGATGCATACAGGATAAACAGTGACTCCGTTTTCCTGACTCTAGCCGTTCTGGCCACATAAACCTTCAAAGCCCTGACCACATCAGGTAACTCGAAATCCTCCAAGTCACGAGTAGCCACAGGCACCACAATAGGTTGGTTCATATGAAAAGATGACACCACTTTTGACAGAACTTGTGGACGGGTCCGCAATTCAGCTCTATCCATATGGAAAACCAGACAGGGGCTAATATGTGACAAAGCCGCTAATACTGACACATGCCTAACCGAAGCCAAGGCTAATATCACGACTACTTTCCACGTGAGATATTTTAACTCCACCGCTTTAAGTGGTTCAAATAGTGTGATTTCAGGAAACTTAACATCACGTTAAGATCCCAAGGTGCCACTGGAGGCACAAAAGGAGATTGAATATGCAGCACTCCCTTCAAAAACGTCTGAACTTCAGGTAAAGAAGCCAACTCTTTTTGAAAGAAAATGGATAGGGCCGAAATCTGGACCTTAATGGAACCCAATTTTAGGCCCAAATTCACTCCTGACTGTAGGAAGTGACGGAAACGGCCCAGCTGGAATTCCTCCGTAGGAGCATTCCTGGCCTCACACCAAGAAACATATTTTCGCCATATACGGTGATAATGATTAGCTGTCACGTCCTTCCTAGCCTTTATCAGCGTAGGAATGACCTCGTCCGGAATGCCCTTTTCTGCTAGGATCCGGCGTTCAACCGCCATGCCGTCAAACGCAGCCGCTGTAAGTCTTGGAACAGACAGGGCCCCTGTTGCAACAGGTCCTGTCTTAGAGGAAGAAGGCCACGGGTCCTCTGTGAGCATTTCTTGCAGATCTGGATACCAGGTCCTTCGTGGCCAATCTGGAACAATGAGGATTGTTCTCACTCCTCTTTTTCTTATTATCCTCAGCACCTTGGGTATGAGAGGAAGAGGAGGAAATACATAGACCGACTGGAACACCCACGGTGTCACTAGTGCGTCCACAGCTATCGCCTGAGGGTCTCATGACCTGGCGCAATACCTCTGTAGCTTTTTGTTGAGGCGGGATGCCATCATGTCCACCTGTGGCAGTTCCCACCGACCTGCAATCTGCGTGAAGACTTCTTGATGAAGTCCCCACTGTCCCGGGTGGAGGTCGTGCCTGCTGAGGAAGTATGCTTCCCAGTTGTCCCCTCCCGGGATGAACACTGCTGACAGTGCGCTTACGTGACTCTCCGCCCAGCGAAGAATCTAGGTGGCTTCCGCCATCGCCACTCTGCTCCTTGTGCCGCCTTGACTGTTTACATGACCAACTGCGGTGATGTTGTCTGACTGAATCAGAACCGGTTGGTCGCGAAGCAGGGTCTCCGCTTGACGTAGGGCGTTGTATACGGCCCTTAGTTCCAGGATGTTGATGTGAAGGCAAGTCTCCTGACTTGCCCACAAACCTTGGAACTTTTTTCCCTGTGTGACTGCTCCCCACCCTCAGAGGCTTGCATCCATGGTCACCAGGATCCAGTCCTGAATGCCGAATCTGCGGCCCTCGAGAAGGTGAGCACTCTGCAGCCACCACAGGAGAGACACCCTGGCCCTGGGGGATAGGGTGATTAACCGATGCATCTGAAGATGTGATCCTGACCCCTTGACCAGTAAATCCCATTGAAAGGTCCTCGCATGGAACCTGCCGAAGGGAATGGCCTCGTATGATGCCACCATCCTTCCCAGGACTCGAGTGCAGTGATGCACTGACACCTGTTTTGGTTTTAACAGGTTCCTGACCAGTGTCATGAGCTCCTGAGCTCTCTCTATCGGGAGATAAACCCTTTTCTGGTCTGTGTCTAGAAACATGTCTAGGAAAGGCAGATGAGCCGCAGGAACCAACTGCGACTTTGGAATATTTAGAATCCAGCCGTGTTGCCGTTACACTTCCAGAGAAAGTGATACGCTGTTCAGCAACTGCTCCCTTGATCTCGCTTTTATGAGGAGATCGTCCCAGTACGGGATAATTGTGACACCTTGCTTCCGCAGGAGCACCATCATTTCCGCCATTACCTTGGTGAAGATTCTCGGGGCCGTGGAGAAACCAAACGGCAACGTCTGAAATTGGTAATGACAATCCTGTACCGCAAATCTGAGGTACGCCTGATGAGGTGGATAAATGGGGACATGAAGGTATGCATCCTTTATGTCCAGAGACACCATAAAATATTCCCCTTTCAGGCTTGCGATGACCGCTCTTAGCAATTCCATCTTGAACTTGAACCCTTTCAGGTATATGTTCAGGGATTTTAAATTCAATATGGGTCTGACCGAACCGTCCGGTTTCGGGACTACAACATGGTCGAATAATAACCCCCTCCTTGTTGAAGGAGGGGAACCTTGACCACCACCTGTTGAAGATACAATTTGTGAATTGCAGTTAACACTATTTCCCTCTCGTGGGGGAAAGCCGGCAGGGCCGTCGGTGAGGGGGTATCTCCTCAAAGTCCAGCTAGTATCCCTAAGACACAATATCTATTGCCCAGGGATCCACCTGTGAGTGAACCCACTTGTGGCTGAAATTACGAAGACATGCCCCCACCGGGCCTAGCTCCGCCTGTGGAGCCCCAGCGACATGCGGTGGATTTTGTAGAGGCCGGGGAGGACTTCTGTCCCTGGGAACTAGCTGTGTTGTGCAGCTTCTTTCCTCTGCCCCTGCCTCTGGCAAGAAAGGACATACCTTGGACTTTCTTGTTTCTTTGTGATCGATAGGCTGCATTTGATAATGTCGTGCTTTCCTAGGCTGTGCAGGAATATAAGGCAAAAGATCAGAATTACCAGCCATAGCTGTGGAGACCAGGTCCGAGATCCCTTCTCCACAAAATCCTCAGCCTTCCATATGCCTCTTAAGTCGGCATCACCTGTCCATTGCATATCTACAGGACACGTCAAGCAGAAATCGACATAGCGTTGACTCTAGAACCCTGTAGACTAATGCCTCTTTGGGCATGTTTTTTATATATATATATATATATATCTATATCTTAAGACAGCATCTTTAATATATATATCTATATATATATATATCTATATATATATACATACTAGGGTCTCAATCTCTGCTGATAAGGTACCTGTCCCCGCTCTTACAGCGCTATAAACCCATGCCGACACAATCGCCGGTCTGAGTAGTGTACCAGAATGTGTACGCTATCCCCAGGATCCCTGAGGATAGCTGTTAAGTCAGGGCTACCTTTTGGGCAAACGTGACACCCTAGGGGAAGAGTCCCATCGTATCCTGGCCCTAGTAGGGGAAGGATATTCCCTGAGAATTCTTTGTGGGAAACTGCAGTCTCTTGTCTGGAGATTCCCGCTCTTTTTCCTCATGAGAGGAGGGAAATTTACCTCAGCTTTCTTCCCCTTAAACATGTGTACCCTTGTGTCAGGGACAGATGAGTCATCAGTGATATGCAAATCATCTTTTATTACAATAATCATATATTGAATACTTTCCTGCCATTTTGGCTGTAACTTTGCATTATCGTAGTAGACACTGGAGTCAGACTCCGTGTCGATATCAGTGTCTATTATTTTGGATAGTGAGCATTGAGAGACTCTGAATGTCTCTGCGACATAGGGACAGACATGGGTAGATTCCCTGTCTGTTCTCTAATCTTTTTGTGCAATAAAATCACCTTAGCACTTAATTACACATATCCAAACAGGTGTCGGCGTTGTCGACGGAGACACCCCTCACACACATATTTGCTCCATCTCCTCCTTATGGGAGCCTTTTACCTCCGACATGTCAACACACACGTACCGACACACCACACACTCAGGGAATGCTCATCTGAAGACAATTCCCCCACAAGGCCCTTTGGAGAGACAGAGAGAGTATGCCAGCACACACCCCAGCGCTATTAACCCAGGAATAACACAGTAACTTAATGTTAACCCAGTAGCTGCTGTTTATAATGATTTTTGCGCCTAATTATGTGCCCCCCCTCTGTTTTTACCCTCTTCTACCGTGTATCTGCAGGGGAGAGGCTGGGGAGCTTCCTCTCAGCGGTGCTGTGGAGAAAAAACATGGCGCTGGTGAGTGCTGAGGAAGAAGCCCCGCCCCCTTGACGGCGGGCTTCTGTCCCGCTTAAATATACATTTTCTTGGCGGGGGCTCATACATATATACAGTGCCCAACTGTATATATGCTAAACTTTTGCCAAAGAGGTTACAATTGCTGCCCAGGGCGCCCCCCCCCCCGCGCCCTGCACCCTTACAGTGACCAAAGTATGTGAGGTGTGTGTGGGAGCAATGGCGCACAGCTGCAGTGCTATGCGCTACCTCAGTGAAGACTGGAGTCTTCTGCCGCCGATTTCGAAGTCTTCTTGCTTCTTATGCTCACCCGGCTTTTGTCTTCCGGCTCTGCGAGGGGGATGGCGGCACGGCTCTGGGATCGGATGACGAGGGTGAGATCCTGTGTACGATCCCTCTGGAGCTAATGGTGTCCAGTAGCCTAAGAAGCAGGACCTATCTTCAGAGAGTAGGGCTGCTTCTCTCCCCTCAGTCCCACGATGCAGGGAGTCTGTTGCCAGCAGAGCTCCCTGAAAATAAAAAACCTAACAAAATACTTTCTTACAGCAAGCTCAGGAGAGCTCACTGAACAGCACCCAGCTCGTCCAGGCACAGATTCAAACTGAGGTCTGGAGGAGGGACATAGAGGGAGGAGCCAGAGCACACCAGAATCTAAATTCTTTCTTAAAGTGCCCATGTCTCCTGCGGAGCCCGTCTATTCCCCATGGTCCTTACGGAGTCCCCAGCATCCACTAGGACGTTAGAGAAAACAGAAACTAAACATGGATACAAATACAATGTTTGAAAGTTAAATACTGTCTCCTGTTTGTAGTAACAACACCGTATAATTTCTACTGAAGCCGATAATGGTCTTAGAAGTGGTACTTTCCCGCTACTAATAGGATCACCAGGGCCTACAATATTAACCCAAATATCGGCATTGTTTTCAGCTGATGCCAGCACTTATCAGAGAATTATGCTTAGGGTGCCTCAGGCACCCGAAGCATAATCCGCGATAATCAGCCTCCGGAGACGAAAAAAAACACACAGGATCAGGAACTTATCCCTGATCCCATGTGTTATTGCACGACCGCGGGTCCATTTTCGGACACTAAAAACGGCCTCTAAATGGATACTGCTATAATGACCATTGGCCAAACACCACGATATCCAGATGTTTTTACAGTCAGAAGGAGCATTTGGGCTAATCGGATACCACCCATAGACTATCTTCTACACCATACTCCTTACATTGGCACCTAGCCCTCAGTTTCAGCCACCCGATACTTCTTTCAGTGTCATGTACTGTAAGTCAGTGTTCATGTTTTGTTCATTTGTTTATGAACTTTGTTAGATGCTGCAGAACTCTTGTGGTGCCATACAAAGGATGGTAACAATAATATATACCAAGTACACTCAGAGATAGATGAAATTGAAAATAAGAACAAGAAGTAAAATGTTAAGCATTAGTCCTACTTATTACTTATTATAATTAAATAAATCTGAATAGTAATAAAAAATTGAAGAAGCAAAAGCACTTTTTAGAAAAACACACATACAAAAAAAAAGTTAAGCATTAGCACTGGGCATGCCACTGGCATTAAACATTTTGAATAAAAACACTTTTTTTGGTTTTGTTTTTTGTATAATAGGCTTTTCTTTTTCTTTTAAATGTCATGACGCTGTGCCAGTATTCATAGCATAATATATATATTTTTTTTAAACCAAGGTGGTTTAAAACAGCCACCCCAGTATACTTGATCTGTATATTTTGGGATTTCTTGTTTGTTGGTCTGATGCCTTTGGATGACCTGTATTTCCTGTGTTTTTGCTTACCCCCATTACCCCTTTACTTTTTTGTGTCCCTATAACTACTTTACATTTTTATTGAAAACATGCAAATGTTGACAACAAAATAAAAAAAGCTCAGCACAGTGGCAAAGGGGTTAGAGCTATAACTAGCAGAACATAAAATACAATTCTAGAAAGACATTTACACTGACCCTTTGAATCCCAGTAATGTGGTTAGGTGTACAAATAATTTTTGTTATGTAAAGCTAGCTATAAGGAGACAGAATTTAAGCTGACATATTTCTCATTCTTGCTTTCTCAATCAGACACTACTGTATGACAGGACAATTTAGACTATGCTGCAAATAAGATAGCTATTATCAATAATAATCTAGCAGTGTTGTATACTGCCTGAACCAGACTCACTGAATTCAGCAAGAGATAAAATAAAGTGAGATATACCTATATATAGATATACCTATATATATATATATATATATATATATATATATATATATATATATATATACGGACAAAACAGAAGACAACCTGAACAGTAATAAATAAAACATAAACTTTACATAGTAACTGTTAAAAGACATATCAAATGTTATGATCAGTGGCGGGTACCACGAAGCTCATGGCCATTATGAGGGTATGCAATGTTTATGGATGTGCAGTGCAAAGGTAAAGTGGACACAATGGGGTATATTTACTAAAAATCGTATTTTCCCGTTTGAGGTCAAAGTTCAATCACGAATGACATCGAAAGTGTAAATATGCAACTTTTTGAATTTAGTACGACTAATTTACTAAGCTGCCGTATTCTGCATTTTCGGTTTTACCGATGTCGATGTCATTCGTTTTTTTAGGCAGTGTTTTACGTGAGTGACTTGTAAAACACTGCCGACTTTCATACAATGAATCTCGGCCGGATCTGAGAGATCCGTGCTGGGCTTCATTGTGCACCTTGTTAAAAAAAAAAAAAAAAAACAGTGTTAAAATAAAAAAAAAAATTGCGTGGGGTCCCCCCTCCTAAGCAAAACCAGCCTCGGGCTCTTTGAGCCGATCCTGGTTGCAAAAATATGGGGGGAAAAATGATAGAGGTTCCCCCATATTTAAACAACCAGCACCGGGCTCTGCGCCTGGTCCTGGTTCCAAAAATACGGGGGACAAAAAGCGTAGGGGTCCCCCGTATTTCTGAAACCAGCACCGGGCTCCACTAGCCAGATACATAATGCCACAGCCGGGGGACACTTTTATATAGGTCCCGGCGGCCCTGGCATTACATAACCAACTAGTCACCCCTGGCCGGGGTACCCTGGAGGAGTGGGGACCCCTTCAATCAAGGGGTCCCCCCCCTCCAGCCACCCAAGGACCAGGGGTGAAGCCCGAGGCTGTCCCCCCCATCCAAGGGCTGCGGATGGGAGGCTGATAGCCGTTTTGTAAAAAAAAATGAATTTTGTTTTTAGTAGCAGTACTACAAGTCCCAGCAAGCCTCCCCCGCAAGCTGGTACTTGGAGAACCACAAGTACCAGCATGCGGAGGAAAACCGGGCCCGCTGGTACCTGTAGTACTACTACTTAAAAAATACCCCAATAAAAACATAAGACACACACCTTGAAAGTATAACTTTAATGCATACATCCACACCTCCATATACACATACTTACCTTATGTTCACACGAGGGTCGGTCCTCTTCTCCATGTAGAATCCATGGTGTACCTGTTGAAAAAATTATACTCACAAAATCCAGTGTAGAAGGCTCTTCTTCTTGTAATCCATTTGTAATCCAGGTACTTGTCTAAATAAAAAAAAACGGACACCCGACCTCGCACTGAAAGGGGCCCCATGTTTTCACATGGGACCCCTTTCCCCGAATGCCAGAAACCCGCTCTGACTTAAGTCTAAGAGGGTTCCATCAGCCAATCAGGGAGCGCCACATTGTGGCACCCTTCTGATTGGCTGTGTGCTCCTGTACTGTATGACAGGCGGCACACGGCAGTGTTACAATGTAGCGCCTATGCGCTCCATTGTAACCAATGGTGGGAACTTTGTGGTCAGCGGTTGACCGAAAGTAACCTCACCGCTGACCACAAAGTTCCCACCATTGGTTATAATGGAGCGCATAGGCGCTACATTGTAACACTGCCGTGTGCTGCCTGTCATACAGTACAGGAGCACACAGCCAATCAGGAGGGTGCCACAATGTGGCGCTCCCTGATTGGCTGATGGACCCCTCTTAGACTTAAGTCAGAGGGGGTTTCTGGCATTCGGGGAAAGGGGTCCCATGTGAAACATGGGGCCCCTTTCAGTGCGAGGTCGGGTGTCCGTTTTTTTATTTTGACAAGTACCTGGATTACAAAAAGAAGAGCCTTCTACACTGGATTTTGTGAGTATAATTTTTTCCACAGGTACACCATGGATTCTACATGGAGAAGAGGACCGACCCTCGTGTGAACATAGGTAAGTATGTGTATATGGAGGTGTGGATGTATGCATTAAAGTTATACTTTCAAGGTGTGTGTCTTATGTTTTTATTGGGGTATTTTTTTTAGTAGTAGTACTACAGGTACCAGCGGGCCCGGTTCTCCTCCGCATGCTGGTACTTGTGGTTCTCCAAGTACCAGCTTGCGGGGGAGGCTTGCTGGGACTTGTAGTACTGCTACTAAAAACAATATTCATTTTTTTACAAAACGGCTATCAGCCTCCCATCCGCAGCCCTTGGATGGGGGGGACAGCCTCGGGCTTCACCCCTGGTCCTTAGGTGGCTGGAGGGGGGGGACCCCTTGATTGAAGGGGTCCCCACTCCTCCAGGGTACCCCGGCCAGGGGTGACTAGTTGGTTATGTAATGCCAGGGCCGCCGGGACCTATATAAAAGTGTCCCCCGGCTGTGGCATTATGTATCTGGCTAGTGGAGCCCGGTGCTGGTTTCAGAAATACGGGGGACCCCTACGCTTTTTGTCCCCCGTATTTTTGGAACCAGGCGCAAAGCCCGGTGCTGGTTGTTTAAATATGGGGGAACCTCTATCATTTTCCCCCCCATATTTTTGCAACCAGGATCGGCTCAAAGAGCCAGAGGCTGGTTATGCTTAGGAGGGGGGACCCCACGCATTTTTTTTTAAAGAAAATAACACATTCCCATCCCCTTCCCACTGATAAACATGCACGGATCTCATGGATCCGTGCATGCCTATCCAAACACGGGATAAAAAAGCAGGTCTGTTTTTTTTTAGCACTTTTTCACGAATTGTATTTCTGCACGGCAGTGTTTGGCTATTGTCGGCAGTGTTTGTGATTTGCACTTTTTAGTAAATTACCGATTTCTACCAAATTGCAGGCGTATTTGACTGATGGTGTATTGATTCGTGATTTTTTCCTAGGACTTCCAAAATATTACGAATGCCCTCATCACTGCCGAGATTTTTGCTTAGTAAATTACCAAAATGACACTTTGAAGAAAAAACGGCATCTCGGTCAAAATCGGGACCTTAGTAAATATACCCCAATCTGACCATCCGGTTGTGAACTGTAATCTCTGAATAAAGATCTTGTGAAATGTCAAGGCACGGAACCTTATAAGCAGCACAGCACACTGAAGTCGCATGTTCACTTCATTCACAAATTCGTTATGGAGCTCAACAGAGGCCACTGGAGAGCCATGATCATCTATGACTACAAGAGTTGTCTGTGACTGCAGGAGTTTTGACCAACTGCACGCTACTTTTGTGGTTGAAGCCTCACCCTGAACCACTGTGTTTGAGTGATTTGTAGAATTCCAGTGCAAAATACGGTCCTTGGAAGACGAGAGGCGCTGCGGCCTACCTGTTTCCACCATCAGACGACAACACTCCTACCGTGGAGGTTATAGTTGAGGTGGATGCCAGGGTGACCGAGGCCCAGTTAGAGAATGAGATAGGCTCAGTATTCATCAGCTTGAAACTCCATGAAAAGCTTGCCCTGAGCAAGGTTTCTGCACGCTGACTATAGAGCAGGAGAAGGCTCAGGTGACTTGGTGCTGAAATATGCTTGCCAGGTTTAATAGAGGTTGCTCAAATTATGTCTGGGACAGCATTAGTGGTAATGAATCTTGGATCTACAGTTTTGACCCCAAGGCCAAACAACAGTCACCCCAGTGGACTTTAGTTGGAGGTGTGCAACCACAGATGTTCTGACATGAACGCAGTGTGACCAAGCAGAAGTTGTACTTCTGTGGCCAAGAATTGTCATGTAGCTACCGTACCACTTGCG
Organism: Pseudophryne corroboree; assembly: GCF_028390025.1. Classification (NCBI taxonomy): domain Eukaryota; kingdom Metazoa; phylum Chordata; class Amphibia; order Anura; family Myobatrachidae; genus Pseudophryne; species Pseudophryne corroboree. The sequence goes on from NC_086450.1 coordinate 261,196,664, forward strand.
CAGAAGCGCGCCATCACTGGGGACAGATATGGCAGCCAATGCTTGACACAAGTGCTGGAAACCATTTCCAGGTGCCGTAAAAGAATTGCATATGTGGTGCCCTTCTCCATCATGACAATACACCTGCCCACAAGTTCCGGAAAGTGGTGGATTTTCTGGCCCATGAATGCATCCAGGACCTTGGTCAACTGTCATACAGTCCAGACCTGGCCACCTGCAACTTATTTGTAGTCACAAAAATCAGGCACAGATATGTGGGATTCGTTTTGAGTCACCAGCAGCTGCAGTGGAGACCTTTAACCAGACATACATGCTTCGGACTGGACCAGCTGCTTTACCTAGTGTTTTGAGTGCATGCAACTTTGCATACACTCCTCTGGTGCATACTTCAGTCAAGCACCTTGGTTCTTCTGACTTCACTGCTGGATGTAAGAAAACAGCACCTGTGCCTTCCTTTCCCTGGTTGTATCCCTTTCCAGTTCTTCGTTAGGTTATTTGGTGATCAATGTTATCATGAAGTTGGTTTTCCAACTATTGGCTTTACAGACTTTATAAGGATTCACGTCTGCTACACATGTGCTGGTTAAAATTTGTTCTGACCCATTGTGCTGAACCTACATTTGTTAATATGCTATTTATATTGTGATCCTGACTGTGTTTTGGACTAATTTTTTTCACCTACCTGACCTTGGCCTGATTATTGCATTTGGTTCTGGCTGCAGCCCACCTCTATTTCTGCTTGTTTACTGGATTTCGCTTTGAATCCTGACAGTCCCTGACCATTATATACTTGTTTTTAGTGTGTGTGTGTGTGTGTGTGTGTGTGTGTGTGTGTGTGTTTCAGTTGCAATTTTGCAAAATCGCAAATCAGACAATTATCAGACGACTATGCATGCGCTGCAACCGAATCACTCATGTGCGAAGGCCAAAATGCGAATGCAATGCGATCGCAGGGCCAGCAGTGAGTGATCGCATAGTGATTGCCAGAAAGTGTCTGTTTGTGTTAGTTTACATGGTGTTTGTGGAGAGTGGTTGAAAAAATGCAGGCATTTCATGGCCGCTGTCGGGGTGTGCATATGACGGTTGCTGCAATTTACAAAAAGGCGCAGCTGCAGCAGCGTATATGCTGTATGCGCATGGGTCAATTGGTATTTTCTATGGTGGTCAATGGTTATCGGTTTCTGCATATGTGTTGCAAATATATACGTAAATTTGTGAATGCATCAGTGGGCGTCTTTTACCTTTCTGGGTGGCTCTTCACATGCGTTTTTTAGCAGTAGCAGGATTGAGTAAATCGTAATTTCTGTCTGAACAGCGATCCAATCTGAATTAGACTGAAGAAAACCATTCATATGAAATAGTGGAGCTGATTCAGCAGAGAACTCAGAAGCACCCCCAGATTGGCGATTGCCTATCTGCGACATTATGCAAATGGCACTACAAAGTCCTTCACTTGTGTACATTGATGCATCCAAATGTGCAGTATCCGTACACACTAATACCAATTGGGGTATCTTTAGATGCACCATTGAAACTTACAGCAGCCCTATGGCAGGTGCCGTTTCTCTAAGTATGGCCTGCTAAGTGAGCAGTTGAGCATTTTTGTATGCAACCACTTTCACAGACATGCCTGTGATATTATCATAACACACCCATAACATGGACCATCTGTGACTGCGCTAAGACACCACCCTGTTACCGCCCACTACACTTTAAATACAATTCTCTGTGTGTGCATCTGATATCGCAACACTGTATGGACACAACTGGAAAGCATGACTGGTTCAACTTTGATGCATGTACAGTAGCAAAAAAATAAAATAAAGTGGCAGTGCATACACCTCTGTATCAGGCCCATTGAGCGAGAAACTGGTATTTATCATAACAACCATTCAGATGCTTGTTATCAGTCTAAACAGCTGTACAAAAGTAACATAGTCAAATTTAATTTACCTGGTTAACTTTGCTTCCTTAACAGTCTTCTGCCACATCTGTACCTTTTGTTGTCGCTGTTCCATTGATTTAAGAAACACTGGGGGTAGGCCTCCTGGAATCTCAGTTGTGTCCCCTTCTATTTCAAATGGGACAACAAATGTATAAAATTCTCGAGGGGACATAAGTTTCCAAGCTTGATGGTCAGTCTCAGCAGATAGGAATTGTGGCCTATCCCAATAATTGGGCACAGTAGCTAAACCAGTTTGTCCCATGTGGTCTTCTAGCATTGAATAGTGTGTATGAAATGGAGCAAAAACAGCCCCCTGGTTGCCAGAGAATAAGAGAGGCCTTGTAGGAGTGAGTACATGAAATGTACAGCTTGTTGTGGAGGACAGCGACAAGCGCTGACAAACACTAATAACTTTCACATGGTCACACATTTGAACATGAAGGACAGTTTGCACTGGCCCCAAAATGATTGTGCTATTCCGACATTTCTCAATGGTCACACATCTAGGGGAAAAGAAAGCAAAATTATTAGTCTAGAAATAGTACAGAGTGTCAAGCATAATTTTAATGATCATTTTGAATAAGTTCCTAGTGCTACCATGGTGATGCTCAAATTTTATTCATGCAATTGTATAAGTAACATGAAAAAGTTGTAATCATCACATCAATGACACTTGTAAATGGGAGCGAATCAATTGTTTGCAGCCCCCGTGGAGTCTAAACTAATGGAAATTCAATTGTTGCTCCATCCAGGCACCCAATTAGCCTTGGGATACACATTTCTTCTCAGAACCTCTTGAGGTGCAAGAAGAAATGTGTGCAAACTCCATAGTTTGGGTGTCCTAACCACTGCTTTAGACTGGTTTAGTCACTTTGAACGGCTAATCTCTGTGTTTTTGAACACCTCCATGCTAATGGGTGTCCAAACAGAGCAACAAATGAATTGCACCTTCAGGTGCCCATTCGTATAGGTGCCCAGCAGGGGTCAGCATAAACAATAGGATTTTAATACCTACCGGTAAATCCTTTTCTCTTAGTCCGTAGAGGATGCTGGGGACTCCGTAAGGACCATGGGGTATAAACGGGATCCGCAGGAGATATGGGCACACTATAAGACTATGAATGGGTGTGAACTGGCTCCTCCCTCTATGCCCCTCCTCCAGACCTCAGTTAGAAAACTGTGCCCAGGGAGACGGACATTTAGAGGAAAGAATTTATTGTTCAAACACGGTGAGTGTCATACCAGCTCACACCACGAACATACCGCAGAACGTGGCATTCAATAAAATACCAGCCAACGGCATGAACAATTCACAGCCACATGCTGAGAGAATATGTAACACAACCAGTGTGTCAACACAACCAATAATAAGACACTGCACGCCATGGCATGCACAACGTCAGCAACAGCCTGACAGAAAAGAAACACCACAAGAGTGTAACCATAACCAATAACTGCAGACACAGTACGCACTGGGACGGGCGCTCAGCATCCTCTACGGACTAAGAGAAAAGGATTTACCGGTAGGTATTAAAATCCTATTTTCTCATACGTCCTAGAGGATGCTGGGGACTCCGTAAGGACCATGGGGTTTATACCAAAGCACCAGACCGGGTGGGAGAGTGCGGACGACTCTGCAGCACCGACTGAGCAAACATGAGGTGCCCATCAGCCAGGGTATCAAACTTGTACAGCTTAGCCAAGGTGTTTGAACCCGACCAAGTATCCGCTCGGCAAAGTTGAACCGGCGAGACTCCTCGGGCATCCGCCCAAGAATAGCCCATCTACCTAGTAGAATGGGTCACCACCTACTTCGGTAACTGCCATCCAGCCATAGAACGAGCACGCCGAATCGTATCACAGATCCAGTGTGTAACAGACTGCAGAGACACAGGTCACGCTGGGGCATACCGGACAAACAGAGCCTCTGTTTCCCCAATCTGAGCCAAATTGGCGACATAAATATCCAAAGCCCTGACTACATCGAGAGACCTTGAAGGCAACCACAGGCATCAAATAGGCAGGTTTCTGCGAAACACCAAAACCACTTTTTGGCAGAACTATTATCCAAGTTCTCAATTCCGCTCTATCCACCTGGAAGATCAAACAAGGGCTCTTGTGAGACCCAGCCGCAACTTCTAACATCCGCCTTGCGGAAGCCAAAGCCAAAAGCATGACCACTCTCCAAGAGAGAAATTTTAACACAACCTTTCATAAAGGTTCCAAACATCTTGACACAAGAAAACGCAACACCACGTCAAGGGCCCACGGTGCCAATGGGGGCACAAATGGAGGTTGGATGTGCAGTACTCCTCCCACAAAGGTTCACACTTCCGGAAAGGGTGCCAATTCGTTCTTGAAAGAAAATTTCTGAGGCCAAAACCGCACTGAAATGGAGCCTAACTTTAGGCCTGCACCCACACCTGCTTGCAAAGAATGGAGAAGAACGACCCAGCTGAAATCTTCTGTAGTAGCCTTCTTTGATTCACACCAAGACACACATTTTCTCCAAACACGGTGGTAAGGCTTTGCCGTTGCTTCTTTTCTAGCCCTAAGAAGTGTGGAAATGACTTCACCGGGAATATCAATTCTGGTTAGGATATGGTGTTCAACTGCCACACCGTCAAACGCAGCCGCGGTACGTTTTGATTCACTCCCGGATCTTGTTGTAACCGTTCCTCGTGTAGAGGAAGAGGCCAGGGATCTTCTATGAGTAAATCCTGAAGAACTGGATACCAAGCCCCCCTCGTTTAGACCGGAACAATGAGGATCACCTGAACCTTTGTTCTTCTTACGTTTATCACCCTCAAAAGAGTGAAAACGGAGGGGACGCATAGACCAACTGAAAACACCCAAGGTGTCCGGAGGACATCCACTGATATAGCTTGAGTGTCCTCTGACCTGGAACAATATCTCTGAGATCTCTCGTTGAGGCGAGACGCCAACATGTCCAATTGAGGCATTCCTCCAAGACTTGTCGCTTCAGTGAAAACTTCTCGATGACGACCGTATTTCTCCCGGATGGAGATCGCGTCTGCACGGGAATCTATTTGTTCATTGAAAATAGCTCTTAATTCAAGAAAGCTTATTGCAGACAAGCTTCCCCGCTTGACCTTTTCCTCTGGAAATACTTTCCTTGCACGGACTGCTCCCCAGTCTCGGAAATCTGCATGCATGGACACCAGGATCTCATCCTGGATTCCGAACCTTCGTCCCTCTAGGAGGTGAGAACTGAGCCGACACCACAGAAGCGAAAACCTGGCCATTAGGATTATATTCCGGCGCATGCGCAGGTGAGACCCGGACCACATTTCCAACTGGCCCCGTGAAAACCACTCTGGCATCTGACCAGGTCACCGAAAAGGCTTCTGAGGCCGCACCGATCTTCTTCATCAACGGAACATATTGATGGACTGTCACTGCAAATCTGATCCGACTCCGGATCCTCAGACCTCTTTCCACAGGAACACACAGAACTTCAACCGTTCCGTATCTACTCTGATATTCCCAACGACGCAGGCGTTGGTGGTGGGTAACAGCCCTCCCCGTGTTGAAGAACAGTCAGAGAGAAAATAACGATTTGTACCACTTGTGTCTTGACCTCACCTTAATCAGGAGAGAGTGTCCCAGTATAGAACAACAATGGCTCTTACTATTGAAAGAATACTATCCCACTGCCATCATTCCCGTGAAATGGCAAAGACAATCCTGGATATCCACCCAGGTAATCTGAATGCGGAGAAAAACGCATTTAAACCTCTTAGTTTTTTTTTTTTAAACAGGGACAGCAGGACAAAGCCCTGAACCTGACCTCTGGTATGGCGTCGCGTACTACCTCCCCTTCCAGAGGGGAAACGCCAAGATCTAATAGAAAAAACAGTGAAGGGAAACATCTGTAACGCCAGATTGTCCCCTTTTGGATTCTATAATTAACTCACAGGTCCTAGTCTATTCCCGGACTGACTGAAAATTAGTAGACGAGTTCCCACCGGAGTGGGCTCCAGCCAGATAGACTAAGCGACATGTGCTGGATGTGGTAGAAATAGAAAACGAAATCCGCTTCTGCGCACCTAACAAGGAACTCTTATTTTTTCCTTTTCTGTGCAAACAGTGCAAGGTGAAAAGGTAAGATTTTACTTACCGGTAAATCTATTTCTCGTAGTCCGTAGTGGATGCTGGGGACTCCGTAAGGACCATGGGGAATAGACGGGCTCCGCAGGAGACAGGGCACTTTAAGAAAGAATTAGGAATACTGGTGTGCACTGGCTCCTCCCTCTATGTCCCTCCTCCAGACCTCAGTTAAGGAAACTGTGCCCGGAAGAGCTGACAGTACAAGGAAAGGATTTTGGAATCCAGGGCAAGATTCATACCAGCCACACCAATCACACCGTATAACTTGTGATAAACTTACCCAGTTAACAGTATGAACAACAACGGAGCATCAGATCAACCCTGATGCAACCAAACATAACTCTTATTTAAGCAATAACTATATACAAGTATTGCAGAAGAAGTCCGCACTTGGGACGGGCGCCCAGCATCCACTACGGACTACGAGAAATAGATTTACCGGTAAGTAAAATCTTATTTTCTCTAACGTCCTAGTGGATGCTGGGGACTCCGTAAGGACCATGGGGATTATACCAAAGCTACCAAACGGGCGGGAGAGTGCGGATGACTCTGCAGCACCGAATGAGCAAACACAAGGTCCTCCTCAGCCAGGGTATCAAACTTGTAAAACTTTGCAAAAGTGTTCGAACCTGACCAAGTAGCCGCTCGGCAAAGCTGTAATGCCGAGACCCCTCGGGCAGCCGCCCAAGAAGAGCCCACCTTCCTTGTGGAGTGGGCTTTTACTGATTTTGGAAGCGGCAATCCAGCCGCAGAATGAGCCTGCTGAATCGTGTTACAGATCCAGCGAGCAATAGTTTGCTTTGAAGTAGGAGCACCCAGCTTGTTGGGTGCATACAGGATAAACAGCGACTCAGTTTTCCTGACTCTAGCCGTTCTGGCTACATAGACCTTCAAAGCCCTGACTACATCTAGTAACTCGGAATCCTCCAAGTCACGAGTAGCCACAGGCACCACAATAGGTTGGTTCATATGAAAGGATGACACCACTTTTGGCAGAAATTGTGGACGGGACCGCAATTCTGCCCTGTCCATATGGAAAACCAGATAGGGGCTTTTATGTGACAAAGCCGCTAATTCTGACACACGCCTAGCTGAAGCCAAGGCTAATAGCATGACCACCTTCCACGTGAGAAATTTTAACTCCACGGTTTTAAGTGGCTCAAACCAGTGTGACTTCAGGAAACTCAACACCACGTTAAGATCCCAAGGTGCCACTGGAGGCACAAAAGGAGGCTGAATATGCAGCACCCCTTTTACAAACGTCTGGACTTCAGGAAGAGAAGCCAGTTCTTTTTGAAAGAAAATGGATAGGGCAGAAATCTGGACCTTAATGGAACCCAATTTTAGGCCCAAAGTCACTCCCGACTGTAGGAAGTGAAGGAACCGGCCCAGCTGGAATTCCTCCGTAGGAGCATTCCTGGCCTCAGACCAAGCAACATATTTTCGCCATATACGGTGATAATGTTTAGCCGTCACGTCCTTCGTAGCCTTTATCAGCGTAGGAAAAACCTCATCCGGAATGCCTTTTTCTGCTAAGATCCGGCGTTCAACCGCCATGCCGTCAAACGCAGCCGCGGTAAGTCTTGGAACAGACAGGGCCCCTGTTGCAACAGGTCCTGTCTTAGAGGCAGAGGCCATGGGTCCTCGGTGAGCATTTCTTGCAGCTCTGGATGCCAAGTCCTTCTTGGCCAATCCAGAACAATGAGTATTGTTCTCACTCCTCTTTTTCTTATGATTCTCAGCACCTTGGGTATGAGAGGAAGAGGAGGAAATACATAAACCGACTGGAACACCCACGGTGTCACTAGTGCGTCTACAGCTATCGCCTGAGGGTCTCTTGACCTGGCGCAATACCTCTGTAGCTTTTTGTTGAGGCGGGATGCCATCATGTTCACCTGTGGCAGTTCCCACCGACCTGCAATCTGCGCGAAGACTTCTTGATGAAGTCCCCACTCTCCCGGGTGGAGATCGTGCCTGCTGAGGAAGTCTGCTTCCCAGTTGTCCACTCCCGGAATGAACACTGCTGACAGTGCTCTTACGTGATTCTCCGCCCAGCAAAGAATTCTGGTGGCTTCCGCCATCGCCACCCTGCTCCTTGTGCCGCCTTGGCGGTTTACATGAGCCACTGCGGTGATGTTGTCTGACTGAATCAGCACCGATTGGTCGCGAAGCAGGGTCTCCGCTTGACTTAGGGCGTTGTATATGGCCCTTAGTTCCAGGATATTGATGCGAAGGCAAGTCTCCTGACTTGACCACAGACCCTGGAAATTTCTTCCCTGTGTGACTGCCCCCCACCCTCGGAGGCTTGACTCCGTGGTCACCAGGACCCAGTCCTGAATGCCGAATCTGCGGCCCTCGAGAAGGTGAGCACTCTGCAGCCACCACAGAAGAGACACCCTGGCCCTGGAGGATAGGGTGATCAGCCGATGCATCTGTAGATGTGATACGGACCACTTGTCCAACAGATCCCATTGAAAGGTCCTCGCATGGAACCTGCCGAAGGGAATGGCCTCATATGATGCCACCATCTTTCCCAGGATTCGCGTTCAGTGATGCACCGACACCTGTTTTGGTTTTAAGAGGTCTCTGACCAGTGTCATGAGCTCCTGAGCCTTCTCCGTCGGGAGAAAAACCTTCTTCTGGTCTGTGTCCAGAATCATGCCCAGGAAGGGCAGACACGTCGTAGGAATCAGCTGCGACTTTGGAATATTTAGAATCCAGCCGTGCTGTTGTAACTCTTCCCGAGAGCGTGCTACGCTGATCATCAACTGCTCTCTGGACCTCGCCTTTATGAGGAGATCGTCCAAGTATGGGATAATTGTGACCCCTTGCTTTCGCAGGAGCACCATCATTTCCGCCATTACCTTGGTAAATATTCTCGGTGCCGTGGAGAGACCAAACGGCAACGTCTGGAATTGGTAATGACAGTCCTGTACCACAAATCTGAGGTACTCCTGATGAGGTGGATAAATGGGGACATGAAGTTATGCATCCTTTATGTCCAGGGACACCATAAAATCCCCCCCTTCCAGGCTTGCGATGACCGCTTCGAGCGATTCCATCTTGAACTTGAACCTTTTCAGGTATATGTTCAGGGATTTTAAATTCAATATAGGTCTGACCGAACCGTCCGGTTTCGGAACTACAAACATGGTCGAATAATAACCCTTTCCTTGTTGAAGGAGGGGAACCTTGACCACCACCTGCTGAAGATACAATTTGTGAATTGCAGCTAACACAATTTCCCTCTCTAATGGGGAAGCTGGCAGGGCCGATTTGAGGTATTGGTGATGGGGGCATCTCTTCGAATTCCAGCTTGTATCCCTGAGACACAATCTCTATTATCCAGGGATCCACCTGGGAGTGAACCCACTTGTGGCTGAAATTTCGGAGACGCGCCCCCACCGGGCCTAGCTCCGCCTGTGGAGCCCCAGCGTCATGCGGTGGATTTAGTAGAAGCCGGGGAGGACTTCTGTTCCTGGGAACTAGCTGTGTTGTGCAGCTTCTTTCCTCTACCCTTGCCTCTGGCAAGAAAGGACGCACCTCGGACTTTCTTGCCTTTTTGTGAACGAAAGGACTGTATTTGGTAATACAGTGCTTTCTTAGGTTGTGAGGGAAAATGTGGAAAAAAATTTGACTTTCCAGCAGTAGCTGTGGAGACCAGGTCCGAGAGACCCACCCCAAACAATTCCTCACCCTTGTAAGGTAAAACCTCCATGTGCCTTTTTGAGTCGGCATCGCCTGTCCATTGCCGAGTCCATAGGACTCTTCTGGCAGAAATCAACATTGCATTTACTCTAGAGCCCAGTAGGCTAATGTCTCTTTAAGCATCTCTCATATACAGGACAGCGTCTTTTATATGCCCCAGGGTCATTAATATAGTATCCTTGTCTAAGGTATCCAGTTCCTCAGATAAGGTATCCGTCCATGCTGCTACAACACTACATACCCAGGCCGACGCAATTGCCGGCCTTAGCAAGGTATTGTGTAAATGGACTTCAGGGTACCCTCTTGCTTTCTATCCGCAGCATTTTTTAGGGTGGCCGTATCCTGTGACGGCAGGGCTACCCTCTTGGAAAAGCGTGTTAGAGCTTTGTCCACCCTAGGGGAGGATTCCCAGCGTAACCTGTTCGTTGGCGGTAAAGGATACGCCATAAGCATCCGTTTGGAAATCTGCAGTTTTTTATCTGTAGATTCCCAAGCCTTTTCACATAACTCATTGAGCTCGTGTGAGGGGGGAAAGGTCACCTCCTGCCTTTTTTCCCCATACATATGAACCCTCTTGTCAGGGACTGGGGTTTCCTCTGTGATGTGCAACACCTGCTTCATTGCTATAATCATATAACGTATAGCTTTAGCCTATTTAGGCTGTAACTTTGCATCATCATAGTCGACACTGGAGTCAGACTCCGTGTCGGTATCTGTGTCAACAATTTGGGATAGTGGGCGCTTCTGAGACCCTGACGGCCTCTGCGACATAGGATCAGGCATGGGCTGCGACCCCGACTGTCCTAAGGTTTCAACTTTATCCAACCTTTTATGCAAGGAAGTAACATTATCATTTAAAACCTTCCACATATCCATCCAATCAGGTGTCGGCGCAGTCGGCGGCGACCCCACATTCATTTGCTCCCGCTCTGCTTCCACATAGCCTTCCTCGTCAAACATGTCGACACAAGCGTACCGACACACCACACACATACAGGGGATGCTCTTTTTGAAGACCGTTCCCCCACAAGGCCATTTGGAGAGACAGAGAGAGAGTATGCCAGCACACACCCCAGCGCTATATGTCCCAGGAATCACACAGTAACTTAGTGTTAACCCAGTAGCTGCTGTATATAAAGCTTTTGCGCCTAATTTATGTGCCCCCCCTCTCTTTTTACCCTCTTCTACCATGTTTCTGCAGGGGAGAGCCTGGGGAGCTTCCTCTCAGCGGAGCTGTGGAGAGAAAATGGCGCTGGTGAGTGCTGAGGAAGAAGCCCCGCCCCCTCAGCGGCGGGCTTCTGTCCCGCGTTTCAGTGTAAAATAATGGCGGGGGCTCATGCATATATACAGTGCCCAACTGTATATATGCTCACTTTTTGCCAAGAGGTTACCAATTGCTGCCCAGGGCGCCCCCCCACCTGCGCCCTGCACCCTACAGTGACCGGAGTATGTGGGTTTAATGTGGGAGCACTGCAGCTGTGCGCTACCTAAGTTTGAAGACTGGAGTCTTCTGCCGCCGATTTTGAAGTCTTCTTGCTTCTGTCACCGGCTTCTGTCTTCCGGCTCTGCGAGGGGGACGGCAGCGCGGCTCCGGGATCGGATGACAAAGGGTGAGATCCTGTGTACGATCCCTCTGGAGCTAATGGTGTCCAGTAGCCTAAGAAGCAGGACCTATCTTCAGTGAGTAGGGCTGCTTCTCTCCCCTCAGTCCCACGCTGCAGAGAGTCTGTTGCCAGCAGATCTCTCTGAAAATAAAAAAACCTAACAAAATACTTTCTTATAGCAAGCTCAGGAGAGCTCACTAAGTAGCACCCAGCTCGTCCGGGCACAGATTCTAACTGAGGTCTGGAGGAGGGACATAGAGGGAGAAGCCAGAGCACACCAGTATCCAAATTCTTTCTTAAAGTGCCCTGTCTCCTGCGGAGCCCGTCTATTCCCCATGGTCCTTACGGAGTCCCCAGCATCCACTAGGACGTTAGAGAAAAGAACGGTATCGAACCGGTTAAAACGACTGCATCCTACAAAAGAATGCGTCACCAACCGTTGTGAAGGAGACTAACTCACGAAGTTAGATTTACCAGCAGTATCCGCCGAGATTGACTGAACTGAGGCATCCCCAACAGCGGTACACCGTCCCAGGAAGAAACTCCAGCATTTCTCGGAGTCAGCTTCAGCATTCCCCCGGCCACTCCTGTATACGCACTGCAGCCTGCCGCAATGTTATAGAGAAGAACCAACATAATGAACATCCCCTCTCTCTTTAGGGTAATTCTATCGGATGCCTTTCCGAATATAAACACTCCCCCATGTGCACGTAATGCAAATAAGCCCAAAGCATAGAAATAAAAATAAGAATTTACTTACCGATAATTCTATTTCTCGTAGTCCGTAGTGGATGCTGGGAACTCCGTAAGGACCATGGGGAATAGCGGCTCCGCAGGAGACAGGGCACATCTAAAGAAAGCTTTAGGATCACCTGGTGTGCACTGGCTCCTCCCCCTATGACCCTCCTCCAAGCCTCAGTTAGGATACTGTGCCCGGACGAGCGTACACAATAAGGAAGGATTTTGAATCCCGGGTAAGACTCATACCAGCCACACTAATCACACTGTACAACTTGTGATCTGAATCCAGTTAACAGCATGATAATAGAGAAGCCTCTATAAAAGATGGCTCACTACAACAATAACCCGAATTTTTTGGTAACAATAATTATGTACCAGTATTGCAGACAATCCGCACTTGGGATGGGCGCCCAGCATCCACTACGGACTACGAGAAATAGAATTATCGGTAAGTAAATTCTTATTTTCTCTGACGTCCTAGTGGATGCTGGGAACTCCGTAAGGACCATGGGGATTATACCAAAGCTCCCAAACGGGCGGGAGAGTGCGGATGACTCTGCAGCACCGAATGAGAGAACTCCAGGTCCTCCTCAGCCAGGGTATCAAATTTGTAGAAGTTTACAAACGTATTTGCTCCTGACCAAGTAACTGCTCGGCAAAGTTGTAAAGCCGAGACCCCTCGGGCAGCTGCCCAAGATGAGCCCACCTTCCTTGTGGAGTGGGCATTTTAAGATTTTTGGCTGTGGCAGGCCTGCCACAGAATGTGCAAGCTGAATTGTACTACAAATCCAACGAGCAATCGTCTGCTTAGAAGCAGGAGCACCCAGTTTGTTGGGTGCATACAGGATAAACAGCGAGTCAGATTTTCTGACTCCAGCCGTCCTGGAAACATATATTTTCAGGGCCCTGACCACGTCAAGCAACTTGGAATCCTCCAAGTCCTTAGTAGCCGCAGGTACCACAATAGGTTGCTTCATGTGAAATGCAGAAACCACCTTAGGTAGAAATTGAGGACAAGTCCTCAATTCTGCCCTGTCAGAATGAAATATTAAATAAGGGCTTTTATATGATAAAGCCGCCAGTTCTGACACACGCCTGGCTGAAGCCAGGGCTAACAGCATCGTCACCTTCCATGTGAGATATTTTAAGTCCACAGTGGTGAGTGGTTCAAACCAATGTGACTTTAGGAAACTCAACACAACATTGAGATCCCAAGGTGCCACTGGAGGCACAAAAGGAGGCTGTATATGCAGTACCCCTTTTACAAATGTCTGAACTTCAGGCACTGAAGCCAGTTCCTTTTGGAAGAAAATCGACAGGGCCGAAATTTGAACCTTAATGGGCCCTAATTTTAGGCCCATAGACAGTCCTGTTTGCAGGAAATGGAGGAAACGACCCAGTTGAAATTCCTCTGTAGGGGCCTTCTTGGCCTCCCACCACGCAACATATTTTCGCCAAATGCGGTGATAATGTTTTGCGGTTACGTCCTTCCTGGCCTTGACCAGGGTAGGGATGACTTCATCTGGAATGCCTTTTTCCTTCAGGATCCGGCGTTCAACCGCCAAGCCGTCAAACGCAGCCGCGGTAAGTCTTGGAACAGACAAGGCCCCTGCTGGAGCAGGTCCTTTCTTAGAGGTAGAGGCCACGGTTCGTCCGTGAGCATCTCTTGAAGTTCCGGATACCAAGTCCTTCTTGGCCAATCCGGAACCACGAGTATAGTTCTTACTCCTCTCCTTCTTATGATTCTCAGTACTTTTGGTATGAGAGGCAGAGGAGGGAACACATACACTGACTGGTACACCCACGGTGTTACCAGAGCGTCCACCGCTATTGCCTGAGGGTCCCCTGACCTGGCGCAATATCTGTCTAGTTTTTTGTTTAGACGGGACGCCATTATGTCCACCTTTGGTTTTTCCCAACGGTTTACAATCAGGTGGAAGACTTCTGGGTGAAGTCTCCACTCTCCCGGGTGAAGGTCGTGTCTGCTGAGGAAGTCTGCTTCCCAGTTGTCCACTCCCGGAATGAACACTGCTGACAGTGCTATCACATGATTTTCCGCCCAGCGAAGAATCCTTGCAGCTTCTGCCATTGCCCCCCTGCTTCCCGTGCCGCCCTGTCTGTTTACGTGGGCGACTGACGTGATGTTGTCCGATTGGATCAATACCGCCTGACCCTGAAGCAGGGGTTTCGCTTGACTTAGGGCATTGTAAATGGCCCTTAGTTCCAGAATGTTTATATGAAGAGATGTCTCCAGGCTTGACCATAAGCCCTGGAAATTCCTTCCCTGTGTGACTGCTCCCCAGCCTCGCAGGCTGGCATCCGTGGCCACCAGGACCCAGTCCCGAATGCCGAATCTGCGGCCCTCTAGAAGATGAGCACTCTGCAACCACCACAGGAGGGATACCCTTGTCCCCGGTGACAGGGTTATCCGCTGAAGCATCTGAAGATGCGACCCGGACCATTTGTCCAGTAGGTTCCACTGGAAAGTCTTGCGTGGAATCTGCCGAATGGGATTGCTTCGTAGGAAGCCACCATTTTTACCCAGAACCCTTGTGCATTGATGCACTGAGACTTGGTTCGGTTTTAGGAGGTTCCTGACTAGCGCGGATAACTCCCTGGCTTTCTCCTCCGGGAGAAACACCTTCTTTCTGGACTGTGTCCAGGATCATCCCTAGGAACAGAAGACAAGTCGTCGGAACCAGCTGCGATTTTGGAATATTGAGAATCCAATCGTGCTGCCGCAACACTACCTGATATAGTGTTACACCGATCTCCAACTGTTCCCTGGATCTTACCCTTATCAGGGAATCGTCCAAGTAACGGATAACTAAAATTCCCTTCCTTCGAAGGAATATCATCATTACGGTCATTACTTCAGTAAAGACCCGGGGTGCCGTGGACCATCCCTACGGCAGCGTCCGAACTGATAGTGACAGTTCTGTACCATAACCTGAAATACCCTTGGTGAGAAGGGTAAATTTTGACATGAAGGTAAGCATCCTTGATGTCCCGAGACATCATGTAGTCCCCTTCTTCCAGGTTTGCAATCACTGCTCTGAGTGACTCAATTTTGAATTTGAACCTCTGTATGCAAGTGTTCAAAGATTTTAGATTTTAGATTTTAAAATCGGTCTCCCCGAGCCGTCTGGCTTCGGTACCACAATAGTGTGGAATAATACCCCGTTCCCTGTTGCAGGAGGGGTACCTTGATTATCACCTGCTGGGAATACAGCTTGTGAATGGTTTCCAAAACTGCCTCCCTGTCAGCGGGAGACGTCGGTAAAACAGACCTTTGGAAACGGCGAGGGGGATACGTCTCGAATTCCAATTTGTACCCCTGAAATATTACCAGAAGGATCCAGGGGTCTACTTGCGAGTGAGCCCACTGCGCACTGAAATTCATTGAGAACGGGACCCCACCGTGCCTGAACTTGTAAAGCCCTAGCGTCATACTGAGGGCTTGGCAGAGGCGGAAAAGAGTTTCTGTTCCTTGGAACTGGCTGATCTCTGCAGCCATTTTCCTCTCCCTCTGTCACGAGCAGAAAAGAGGAACCCTTTTGTCCGCTTGCCAACCAGGCCTGCGCCTGATAATACGGCGTCTTATTTTGAGAGGCGACCTGGGGTACATCCCCTCTTTTAAGGCAATACTTCCAAATGCCGTTTGGAATCCGCATCACCTGACCACTTTACTGGTATAATTGGACAACGCACTTATACTTGATGCCAGTCGGCAAATATTCCGCTGTGCATCATGCATATATAGAAATGCATCTTTTAATTGCTCTATAGGCAATAATATACTGTCCTTATCTAGGATATCATATTTCCAGTCAGGGAATCCGACCACGCCAACCCAGCACTGCACATCCAGGCTGAGGCGATTGCTGGTCGCAGTATAACACCAGTATGTGTGTAAATACATTTTAGGATACCCTCCTGCTTTCTATCAGCAGGATCCTTAAGGGCGGCCATCTCAAGAGAGGGTAGAGCCCTTGTTCTTACAAGCGTGTGAGCGCCTTATCCCCCCCCTAGGGGGTGTTTCACAACGCACCCTAACCTCTGGCGGGAAAAGGTATACTGCCAATAACTTTTTAGAAATTATCAATTGTTATCGGGGGGAAACCCACGCATTTTATTTCTCAGATTCAGGAAAACTACAGGAAGTTTTTCCTCACCAACATAATACCCCTTTTTTTTGGTGGTATTCATATTATCAGAAAAGTGTAAACTTTTTTCATTGCCTCAATCATGCAATGTGTGGCCCTATTTGGAAATCACGGTTGTCTCTTCACCGTCGACACAGGAATCAGTATCCGTGTCGGCGTCTGTATCTGAGGTAACGGGCGCTTTAGAGCCCCTATATGAGACGTCTGGACATGCACAAGCTGAGTAGCCGGCTGTCTCATGTCAACCACTGTCTTTTATACAAAGCTGACACTGTCACGCAATTTCCACAGTACATCCACTCAGGTGTCGACCCCCCAGGGGGTGACAACACTATTACAGACACTCTACTCCGTCTCATCATTTTTCTCCTCATACATGTCGACACAACGTACCGACACAGCACACACACAGGGAATGCTCTGATAGAGGACAGGACCCCACTAGCCCTTTGGGGAGACAGAGGGAGAGTTTGCCAGCACACACCAGAGCGCTATATATATACAGGGATAACCTTATATAAGTGTTTTTCCCTTTATAGCTGCTGTATTGTTTATACTGCGCCTAATTTGTGCCCCCCTCTCTTTTTTAACCCCTTTCTGTAGTGTAGTGACTGCAGGGGAGAGCCAGGGAGCTTCCCTCCAACTGAGCTGTGAGGGAAAATGGCGCCAGTGTGCTGAGGAGATAGGCTCCGCCCCTTTCTCGGCGTCCTTATCATCCGTTTTCTTGTATGTTTTGGCAGGGGTTAAATGCATCCATATAGCCCAGGAGTTATATGTGATGCATTTATTTTAGCCATAAAAGGTTTTCTAACGATTTATTGCGTCTCAGGGCGCTGCCCCCCCAGCGCCCTGCACCCTCAGTGACCGGAGTGTGAAGTGTGCTGAGAGCAATGGCGCACAGCTGCGGTGCTGTGCGCCTACCTTTATCTGAAGACAGGAAAGTCTTCTGCCGCCGATTTTTCCGGACCTCTTCGCTCTTCTGGCTCTGTAAGGGGGCCGGCGGCGCGGCTCCGGTGACCCATCCAGGCTGAACCTGTGATCGTCCCTCTGGAGCTAATGTCCAGTAGCCTAAGAAGCCCAATCCACTCTGCACGCAGGTGAGTTCGCTTCTTCTCCCCTTAGTCCCTCGATGCAGTGAGCCTGTTGCCAGCAGGTCTCACTGAAAATAATAAACCTAAACTAAAACTTTCACAAAGAGCTCAGGAGAGCCCCTAGTGTGCACCCTTCTCGTCAGGCACAGAAATCTAACTGAGGCTTGGAGGAGGGTCATAGGGGGAGGAGCCAGTGCACACCAGGTGATCCTAAAGCTTTCTTTAGATGTGCCCTGTCTCCTGCGGAGCCGCTATTCCCCATGGTCCTTACGGAGTTCCCAGCATCCACTAGGACGTCAGAGAAATACAGGTTGAGTCTCCCTTATCCAAAATGCTTGGGACCAGAGGTATTTTGGATATGGGATTTTTCCGTATTTTGGAATAATTGCATACCATAATGAGATATCATGGTGATGGGACCTAAATCTAAGCACAGAATGCATTTATGTTTCATATACACCTTATACACACAGTCTGAAGGTCATTTTAGCCAATATTTTTTATAGCTTTGTGCATTAAACAAAGGGTGTCTACATTCACACAATTCATTTATGTTTCATAAACACCTTATACACACAGCCTGAAGGTCATTTAATACAATATTTTTAATAACTTTGTGTATTAAACAAAGTTTGTGTACATTGAGCCATCAAAAAACAAAGGTTTCACTATCTCACTCTCACTCAAAAAAGTCCGTATTTCGGAATATTCCGTATTTCGGAATATTTGGATATGGGATACACAACCTGTATCACTTAGCTTCCTGTATACAATCCTTTGTGACAGGGCCCCGTGTCGACCAGGAGTTGACTTTCACAGTATTCTATCCGCGTTGGGAAAAGAATAAACATTCGGCCTCTTTGTGAGGATCTGAGACCAATTTGTCGCGGCCGACCTAGAGCTTTTCCAACAGAGCAACCAGCACATGAGAAGGAACATTTCATTATAAACATAATGTAAATATACATAATGCAATACACAAAAAAACATACATATCCTATATATTATATATATATATATATATATATATATATATATGTGTGTGTGTAACATACATATAAGCTGAATATCCGGAACCGTCGGGTCCCTAATGACATTAATGTGTTCTGAATGTGTATGACCATGTACTGAATGCCCCAATTGTGGATCTAACAGGAACCTTATGGTCGACAGAAAACCCAGTAGTCGTCGACAGCAGGAAGTAGTAACCAGGCAAAATAACATTCTTGCGACCCTGAGGGGTCCGAGGGGAGTATACGTAAATAATTTTAATAACACTCCCCCACATAAACTACAGAGTCTGTGCACGAGCTACAGGCCCATGGAACCGCACCATACATATACATATAAATATATATATACCGGCATAAGGCAGTTACAGCATGTTAAACTACCCCCAGTAATAGCAGTTGGTGCCGACAGGGTCACCCACATACAACTGTGTTTCCCATATAGTGTTTACTTTGGACAAGCATACAACTACCGACCTGTTGACTCTGCATGTACTGCATCAAGTACCAACAGGTGTCGGCAATGCAGACAGTGATTCCCATATCTGTCTGAGTAGACACATGTAGACTATAGTGGGTATTCTGACAGGGAACACACCTAGAAACATGCACAACAATGATTATATGCCACTTTCTAAAAAATAGTGCTATATATACCTCAATACAACACTAAAAATCTGTGCCTTCCCCCTTGTTTGTACACTTTCTTGGCGGGGACAGAGAGAAAATGGTGCTGAACACTGCTGTGAGGGCTAAGCCCTGCGCCCTTTTCGGCACGTTTCAGCCCCTTTATAATATAGGTCTATATGCAGGCAGGGGACCGTATATAGTGTCTACACACTATATACCTCCTCAACTAATATATATATATTGCTGTCCAGGGCGCCCCCCCCTGCGCCCTGCACCCATGTAACAGTTGGTGTGAGTGGGAGCAATGGCGCACAGCGCGATCTCTGCTGTACACTGGCGGGGGTAATGTACCCGGTGCCGGGGCCAGAATATGACTTCATGCCAGTGAAAAAGAGAGACTCAGTAACTGCTGCCCAGGGCGCGCCCCCCGCCCCCGCCCCCCCAGCGCCCTGCACCCTGTGAGTGCCGTTGGTGTGTGGGAGCATGGAGCGCAGCACTACCGCTGCGCTTACCTCCGTTACTGAAGTCTTCTGCCGTCTGATGTCTTCTGTTCATACTCACCCGGCTTCTTTCTTCTGGCTTCTGTGAGGGGGGTGACTGCGCGGCTCCGGGAACAAGCAGCTAGGCGAACCAAGTGATCGAACCCTCTGGAGCTAATGGTGTCCAGTAGCCTAAGAAGCAGAGCCCTTAACTAAGAAGAAGTAGGTCTGACTTCTCTCCCCTCAGTCCCACGATTCAGGGAGCCTGTAGCCAGCAGGTCTCCCTGAAAATAAAAAACCTAACAGTCTTTAGAGAAACTCTGTAGAGCTCCCCTAGTGTGTGTCCAGTCACTCCTGGGCACAGAGTCTAACTGAGGTCTGGAGGAGGAGCATAGAGGGAGGAGCCAGTTCACACCCATTCAAAGTCTTGTGACCATGTCTCCTGCGGATCTCGTCTATACCCCATGGTCCTTACGGAGTCCCCAGCATCCTCTAGGACGTATGAGAAAATTGAATTACCCCATACACAATTAGGTTCCTGGTATATGGTAATAAATCTACCCCCATGCCTCACTCCCCCCACATAAATTATGGCTCCAATTTATAGTCCGTATACATAATTCAATTCACATCACCCAATTATCTCTCATTTACATAACCAAGTTTTTGCTAGAATACAAAAAGCCAAAATAGTGAACTCTTTATATTGTACCATCACTCATCTCTCTCCTCACAGTGAAGTATAGCCCAGTGTTTAGATAAAACCTACAGTCTGGGCCGGTGCTAGGGTGTTCAGTGTCCCCCCTGCAAACTATAATTTTGCGCATTCCCGTAACTGAAAAATGGACAAGGTGCGCAAAAGGCACCACAAAAAAGGGGTATTGTCTCACAAGGAAGGGATGGTGCCACACAACAATACCTCCAATTCAAATAGTAGTTTCCCTTATACACATAGGAACTAGGATTTTTTTCAATGGCAATAACGTGTATTCAAACAATTTGTTAACGTGTAGGCATATTTTCTAATGAAAAAAAAAAACGATGAGTGCCACTTGGTTCCTATTTCAGCTGTTTGGGGGATATGCAAGCTACCTCCATGGAACCTTGTTTTGCATATGGTATTAGATAAGGGCACCGCAGTTGCTTGACAGACCTAAAGTGCCAATTATTTACTGTTTTGAATAATTTTGTTCATATAATATTAAGTATAACATGTCAAAACCAGAGCCGAGAAGAGAAAGTGAAGGAGGTATGGGGAGAGAGAGAGAGAGAGAGAGAGAGAGAGAGAGAGAGAGAGAGAGAGAGAGAGAGAGAGAGAGAGAGAGAGAGAGACGGAGGCACAGGGAGAGAGCATGGGGAGAGGGGGAGGGAGAGAGGCAGGGGGAGAGAGAGAAATACATGGGAAGAGAGATGGAGGGAGGGAGAGAGAGAGAGACACACAGAGAGTGATGGGAGGTGAAAGAGAGAGAATGAGGAATATACGGAAAGAGAGAGAGGGTTCCCGGGCTATCACACACCTGTAACAGCGGCAGCTGGTGAACTGCAGACTGAGGAGCCACTCTTTAAGCTGCTGGCGCCCCTGCCTGTCAAACATTTGTCAGCTGCAGGCTGCAGCAGCTGGCAGCAAAATTATTGTTCACTGTGACGAGCGGGCAGGCGGTTCACAGTGACGAGCGGGGTGAAGGGTGGGTGGTACATCAGTAAAGAGGCAGAGAGGGGGATCCGACCAGCTCTTCAAGCTGCCAGTGCCACACACACTACATACACATACGTACATTTATTTCTCTTACTCACTTTTTCCATCCACTTTCTGATGGCTGGCAGGATCTGGCTGTAGCCTGGTCCAGTGTAGCTACGCCCCCTTAGGTCCAGAGTAGCTCCTCTCCCTCAGCTCCACGTAGCTCCGCCCCCCTTTTAGCCAAACACAGCCGCTATCACAGGGGAGGGGGGAGGAGGAGGCTACAAGCTGCCGATGCTGCTGCCTCTTAGTGTGACAGGCACAGTAGCCGGCAGCAGAGAAGGCACGCGCAGCAGCAGGGATGCAAAGCAGGGAGAGCGGCTCTCCAGTCCAGCGCCTCCCTGCTTTGCATCCCTTTGCTGAGCGGGCAGCGCCGAGCCTGCCTAAAGTCACAGAGAGCACCAGCAGGGCAATAAAGGGGCAGTACAGATGACAGAACAAAGTTTGTAGCTCATTCACAATGTTGCATGGCTAAAACTCACTCTCTCTATATCTACCTATATTTATATATTGTCAAAGTCCCCAGATAGTATCTATATCTGACAGCCATATTTGTTTAAAAAAAAAACAAAGTTTAAAGAAGATTAGTGGAATAGGTCAGAAAAAGACTTGCCAATGTGTACTAAAAAGGTAATTAATTTGCTATTTAAAGACAAAAATAATCTTCCACGTGGTATTGCTACTTTAGCAGAAGTCTTCATTCAAACAAATCTTGTACAATCAGACTCCTAATTGCATCAAAATTGCTTGACTGTCTGGTATTTATATAAGTATTCCAATATTTCATGTTTCAAAAGTTTATCACTTTGATTCCACCCGGATCTGCAAGAACATACATTTGCCTAAGAGAATATGGTGGTCATTCCGATTTGTTCGCTCGCTAGCAGTTTTTAGCAGCTGTGCAAACGCTATGCCGCCTCCCACTGGGAGTGTATTTTAGCTTAGCAGAAGTGCGAACGAAAGGATCGCAGAGCAGCTACAAAATAATTTTGTGCAGTTTCAGAGTAGCTTCAGACCTACTCAGCGCTTGCAATCACTTCAGACTATTCAGTTCCTGTTTTGCCGTCCTGCGTTCGCCCAGCCACGCCTGTGTTTTTCCTGGCACGCTTGCGTTTTTTCTAACACTCCCTGAAAACTGTCAGTTGACACCCAGAAACGCCCTCTTCCTGTCAATCACTCTGCGGCCAGCAGTGCGACTGAAAAGCTTCGCTAGACCTTGTGTGAAACTACATAGTTCATTGTAATAGTACGACGCGCGTGCGCATTGTGCCGCATATGCAGAAGTACTTTAATACTAAATGGACACCATTTCAACCCATATTGAGCCACACTAATTTTCCTCAATGTTTTAATGTGCAATACTTGCCATCCTTTCCATTGCTTATCATTTACCTCCAGAAAAAAAAAAAAAAAAAAGTTAAATCCACGTTCTCAACAAACCCTGCACTGCCCTATAACCTTGTGCCTATACACATACAGAAGTGTCCTCATACACCAAACATGTACACGGCATACTGAAAAAAGGTGCCTAGCGCGACTGAGGCGTTCTAAGATGTTGTGTCGAGTCTTTTTCTTACTTACAACACAGACACAGTAAAAAGCTACTCACAGAATAACAGAGATGCACTGTGACTTTGATTGCATAGGAATTAGTTTTAAACGTGTACAAAGTCGCAGATGAACACAATGAAACTTGGTATGAGAAAAATCTGCAGCATCATAGTACTTTTTACTATTTATTAACAAAACTGGTTAAGAACAGACAGTCAAAGGTAAGAAGGCCCTCCTTGCAAGCTTACAATCTACAAGGAAAAGGAGAGTTATGGTAGACTTACCTTGGTTAACTCTTTCTTCGAGGTCCACAGGGGAGACAATGGGGTGTAAGTGGTGGTAAAGGCCCAAGCAGTTAAGCTTTTAGGTACTCCAAGATGCTCCGGCCCTTCCCCCCTATAGCCCGTCTCCATGCTCAGGTAGATCAGTTTTGTCAACAAGCCCAAGGCAGAAGCAGTAAAGGAGAGAAGGAAGATATGGTACACACAAGAACACACCATCACAGATCAGAGAAGGGAACCGGTGACCAATAGAAGAAAACCAATAGAAGCCAGGGGCGTCAGGGTGGGTGCCCTGTGGACCAGATGGACCTTAAAGATAGTTAACTAAGGTAAGTCTACCATAACTCTTCTTTTGTTCTTCACATTCCATAGGGCTCCATAGGAGAGACAATGGGGATGTCCCAAAGCAGTTGTTCAAGGGAGGGGACGCTCCTGAGCGGATAGATGAATCAGGCCTCCAAAGAAAGCATCCTGGGAGATGAATCTATCAAAGGCATAGAACCTGAGAAAGGTGTGAACAGAAGACTGCCTTGTACAATTGCTCGGCGGATGCACCGCAGCATGCTGCCCACGAAGGATCCACAGAGCAAGTAGAATGAGCAGAGACTGTAGCCAGGAAGGTAAGCCTGCATATGAGATAGTCATGCAAATCCACCTGGCTGGAATCTGTTTGTCAGCTGGTCAATCCCTCATGGAATCCGTAGAGGACAGAGAGAGAATCAGATTTCCTGATGAAACTGGTTGAATTCGTGTAGATCCGGAGAGCACAGACTATATCAAGGGAGGCCTCCCCCAGCTAGAGATCTGGCGAGAGTAAGGCCAGTACCATGATATCTGTATTAAAAGTGGAAACAGGACACTACCTCAGGAAGGTAACCAGGCCAGATACGGAGTCCCGTTGAAGAATCAGAAAAAGGGAGAGTAAAAAGAGAGTGCCCCCAAATCCAACAGCCGCCAAGCCAATGCAATAGCCAGATGTAATAGAGTCTTTGCTGTGAAGCCACTTGAAATACACTGATTCCAGGGATTCAAACAGAGGCTCTTGAAGTGTATTGAGAACCATTGACAAATCCCAAGAAGCCACTGGGGGATGTAGGGAGGTTGAACTTGAAGCACGCCTTGGAGAAAGGTGCAAAAATACAGCAGTGGAGCAATCCTGCGCTGGAACCAGATGTACAGAGCAGATATGTGCCCTTTGAGAGAGGCCAAACGGAGTCAGAGATCCAATCCAGCTTGAAAAAAGGCAAGGATCCGGGAAACCCTAAATGTCAGAGAGTGGTAGCGTCGGGCAGTGCACCACTGGAAGTAGGTATGCCACACACGGTAATAGATACGGACAGAGGCTGGCTTCCGTGCTCTGAGCATGACCTGATTAGACCGGGACCGTGAGATAGCAGGTCTGGTCGTAGAAAAAGTGGGAAGGGGGCATCTATGGATAGACTCTGAAGATCGGAGCACTAGTGTCACCTGGGCCATGCCAGAGTTACCAGCAGGATGATGCCACCTTCCTGCTTGAATTTCCGAAGAACTTGTGGCAGAAGGGAGACTAGAGAAAAGACGCACAGCAGATGGAAGTGTCACTGTATGGTTAAGGCGTCCATGAAGGTTGCTTTGAAATCTCTTGTTCTGGACCCATACGTGGGATAATTGCAGTTGTGATGGGAGGCTTTGAGTTCCACATTCGGTTTTCCCTATTTGCGCACCAGGAGCTGGAAGATCTCCAGGTGTGAAGACCACTCACTGGCGCATATGTCCTACCGGCTGAGGAAGTCCGCCTCCCAGTTGAGCATTCCTGGGATGAAGACAGCGGAGATGGCCGGAAGGATGGTGTTCGGCCCACCAGAGAATGTGAGCTACCTCTTTCATCGCCAAAAGACTGCATGGGCCGCCCTTGTGGTTGAGGTATGCCACTGCAATGGCGTTGTAGGACTGAGTGTGGACCGGTTTGCATCTAAGCAGATCTTGTGCCAGAGTAAGAGTCCTGTATACTGCTCGAAGCTCCAGAACACTGATAGGGAGGCAGCTTTCTGCAGGAGTCCAACGGTCTTGAAATGAGTGTTGTCCGGTCACTGTGCCCCATCCATGGAGGCTGGCATCCATGGTGAGAAGTACCCAATTCAGAAGGGTCACCATATGAACTGATCCATCCAGAGCCACCAGGTGAGGTAAAAACGGACCTCCAGGGAGAGAACTATCATCTGAGACCTGATCAGGTGCGGTTGTCCATTCCAGCAGGACAGGATCAGGTGTTGTAAAGGCCTCGAATGGAACTGGGCGTACTCCATCAAGTCGAATGTGGAGACCATGGATCCAATGACTTGCCTGGCCAAGTGGATGGACACCCGATGACCGTGCAGCTGTTGCATATGCGGTGAAATCTTGTTTGCAGGCATTAAGATTTGCTGGACCCAAGACATGAGGAGGTCTCCCAGATGTAGCATACGTTGTGAAGGTGTGAGGGATGACTTCTTCCAGTTGATTAGTCAACCATGTTGCTGTAGGAAGTCAATAGTCAGTTGGAAATGGCATTGCAGGACTTCTGGCGAATATGCTAGAAGGAGCAGGTGATCCAGATAAGGGAGAAGTATGACCCCCTGATGACACACCTGTGCTGCCATAACCACCATGATTGCGGTAAAGACCCTGGGCACAGTAGACAGTTCAAAGGGTAGGGCCTGAAACTGGTAATGTTGTTGAAGCATAGCAAACAACAAGAATCGTTGATAAGGGGGGCTATAGGGAAATGCAGGTAGGCATCCTGAATGTCCAGGGACACCATAAAGTCCCCAGGCTCTATAGCCAGGGCAAGAGAGTGGAGGGTTTCCATACAAAACCTGGGTACTCTGACAAACTAGTTGAGAGATTTGAGATTGATAGATCAATGAGACACATTGGGTTTTTGACCCAAAAGCAGGGTGGAATAGAAACCGGTCCCGCACAGTGACCAAGGGACAGGAACTATTACTTTGGGCTGCAGGAGAGATCAGAAAACCTCCTGAAGAGCTGCAGCCTTGCTGGGTTCCGAAGGGGGGCCTGTGCCAAAGAATTGTTGAAGGGGGTCACCTCTTGAACGAGAGGGCTTACCCGTGGGAGACCACTGTTTGCACGCAGGCACCAAACGTGTGTGTACAGATGAAGTTGGCCTCCCACCCACCCTGGGGTCCCCCAGAGGGAGGGACTGCCCCGTCACGCAGAGGGCTTGTCGTCAGGCTTGGTAGGAGGTAAGGTGGAGGTCCAAGCCCGTGGAGCTGAGGCAGAGGGTAGGAAAGCCATCCTGGCAGCAGCCAGTGTAGCCACACTTTTGTCTAATTCTACTCCAAAAAGGATATCCCCTGTGAAAGGTAGGAATTCCAAAGCTTTCTTGGAATCCATGTCAGCTTTCCACGAGCGGAGCCAGAGAATGCGGCAGATGACCAGAGAGGTAGCAGACACCTTGGAAGCCAGGAGACCAGCATCCAAAACCGCTTCCCCCCGGTATGAGGATCCACCCTGATATGAGCGATGTGAGACAATGTGATGTGATCAATAGCCTTGGCCACCACAGTAGGTGCAGTTACAGCACCTGTAAGGAAATAGACAAGCTTCAATCTTTCTATCCATAGTCTCCTTTAGGGAAGAAGCTGACAGTATAGGGAGGGTGGAGTATTTAATAAAGTGGGCTATAAGGGAATCCACTGGCGGAGAGTCTCCCATTTAGTAAAGTCAGACACTGGAGCAGGATAAAAAGGAGTATTACACGCTGCACATCTGAGTTCCATACGATAGTCAAACAGTGGAAATTCATCTTTGATTACCTTTTGACGCTTAAATAGCCGAGAATATTTACATTCGGGAGCAGGCTCCTAATTCTCAGTTTAAAGGACACATTTTACATCTCTTGCCAAGGCAGGTACTTCCAATAGGGACTGCCGTTCCTTCTCCACTGATGGGGATTAAGATAGAGAGACATCAGCTAGAATATGCCTCTGTGTCAGTACATGAATGAATGAATGAGTAGACTGAGAATGGGGGACAGGACACCTAGTGGTCTTAGAGGGCAAGGTCCTGTCGACCTGTGGCAACTGCAGGAAAGCCATGGAGGTCTGTGCCTGGCTTTGTACAGAGGTAAAAAGCACATCCACCTAGGAGGGAGATGGGGCTGGACAGGTATAGCCTGAGGCATCGGTATGAGAGAATGCACCTGCTGAGGAAACCCCATAGGAGGTATAATGGCAGGGATTGCAGGTCGGTCAGCTATCTGACCCATTAATTGTGAGAAAGAAGCCCAGTGGAGTTCTTCCACAGGGCTGGTGGTGTAGGATGTAGAGATGCTTAACAAGCAGTACAAAAAAATCATCCTGTACAAAGGGCCTAATTCAGATTTGATCGCAGCAGCAAATTTGTTAACTAATGGGCAAAACCATGTGCACTGCAGCGGGGGGCAGATATAACATGTGAAGAGAGCTAGATTTGGGTGGGGTGTGTTCAAACTGAAATCTAAATTGCAGTGTAAAAATAAAGCAGACCGTATTTACCCTGCACAGAAACAAAATAACCCACCCAAATCCAACTCTCTGCAAATGTTATATCTGCCTAACCTGCAATGCACATGGTTATGCCCAATTGCTAACAAATGTATTGCTGCGATTAGATCTGAATGACCACCAATGTCCTGAGGAGATAAACCAGCAGCACAGGACCTAAATGAGACTAACAGAGGTGCCTCAGCCTCTTTACACCATTTGTCAGGCATAGTTGCAAGGGGATTTCTGCACACAATATGGCAACTAAACAGTGCTGTGGTGAACTTCAGCAACTCTGAAAGTAGTGAAGATTGTAATAACTCGTTAATACCTGGTCCTAGGTTAAAAGGGAATAAACAGAAGGGATAGGTATATGCTGACAGTTGAAGAAGTAACAAGAGCAGACAGCAGCGCTAGCACAAGTCACAGACAGTGCAGAACACAATTTAAATACACTGCAATAGGCACTAAATAAACGTTATGGTAAGAACTTACCATTGATAACGTGATTTCTCTTATGTCCACAGGTATCCACAGGATAACATTGGGATATTGTCGAGTGACAGCGAAAATGGCACCAAC
Source organism: Pseudophryne corroboree (assembly GCF_028390025.1). NCBI lineage: Eukaryota > Metazoa > Chordata > Amphibia > Anura > Myobatrachidae > Pseudophryne > Pseudophryne corroboree. The sequence continues at coordinate 261,224,823 of NC_086450.1, forward strand.
ACGGTCACGAGCTTTCTGGCCTCCCAGGATGCATTGGGGCCTCCACTATATAGTCCCGCCCACTGACTCAGTCAGATCAGTTCTTTCCACAGCGATTATAGGCAGGAACATTAGGTAGAGACCTGTACAGGCGATAAGAACACACATGCACACCCTTCCATACAAGAAGGAAGAGGTTTTTAGTGTTTGTCTAGATCCTCAAATCAGATGCGTCCGGGTGGGATCCCTGTGGATACCTGTGGACATAAGAGAAATCACGTTATCAACGGTAAGTTCTTACCATAACGTTTATTTCTCTGGCTGGGTCTACAGGATTATCCACAGGATAACATTGGGATTCTCAAAGCCATTTTAGTGGTGGGGACGCTCCTGATTGCACAGGAGGACCTTTCGCCCGAAGTCTGCGTCATGAGAGGCAAAAGTATCCAAGGCATAATGTCTGATGAATGTGTTTATGGAAGACCATGTGGCTGCCTTACATATCTGTTCTGCTGATGCACCCTGTTGTGCTGCCCAAGAAGGACCTACCTTACGTGTAGAGTGTGCAGAGACATTAGCCGGAATAGGGAGATCTGCATGAGAATAAGCTTCAGATATTACCACTCGGAGCCATCTCGCCAGCGTCTGTTTACTAGCAGGCCAACCTCTCCTATGGAATCCGTAGAGGATGAAGAGGGAATCTGTTTTCCTGATGGCACTAGTACGATCTATATAGATTTTTAAAGACCGGACCACGTCCAGTGACGCTTCTCCCGCAGATAGTCCCGATACCTGAAAAGCTGGGACTACAATCTCTTCATTCAGGTGAAACTTTGACACCACCTTTGGAAGATAACTAGATCTCGTTCTGAGAACTGCTCTGTCTGGAAAAAAACTTAGGAAAGGAGACTTACATGATAATGCTCCTAAATCTGACACTCTTCTGGCTGACGCCATTGCCAGTAAAAAAATAACTTTATTCGTTAACCACTTAAGATCCGCTCTCTCAAGTGGTTCAAACAAAGGACCCTGGAGAAATTTAAGAACTAAATTCAAATCCCAGGGAGCTTCAGGAGGAACAAATGGAGGTTGAATATGTACTACTCCTTGGAAAAACGTACGTACATCCTGTAGGTCAGCAATCTTCTGCTGAAACCATACAGTCAACGCTGAGACTTGCACCCTCAAGGAAGCAACCTTCAACCCCTTATCCAATCCTGCCTGCAGAAAATCCAAAATTCTAGCTACTTTAAAGGCTCTTGGATTGTAATTTTTTCCAGAACACCAATGAATATAGGCTTGCCATATTCTATGATATACACGGGCCGAAGAAGGCTTTCTTGCTCTAAGCATGGTTTGGATTACTTGCTTTGAAAATCCTTTAGCCTCTAAGATAGAGGTTTCAACAGCCACGCCGTCAAAGACAGGCGATCCAGATGACTGTGACAACAAGGACCCTGCATTAACAGATCTGGACGTTGAGGGAGCAGTATCGGTGCTTCCACGGACATTCTCCACAGATCTGTGTACCAATGCCTTCTTGGCCAAGCTGGAGCTATTAGAATGATTGCTCCTTTTGCCTGTTTTATCTTTCTCACTACTCTGGGTAACAGAGATATTGGAGGGAACAGATATGCCAGCTGAAACCTCCATTCTACTGACAGTGCGTCTACCAGGACTGCTCCTGGGTCCCTTGTTCTTGATCCGTACCTCGGAACTTTGTTGTTTAGACGAGACGCCATAAGGTCTATCTCCGGTAGACCCCATCTGTTCACCAGTGTCTGAAACACTTCTGGGTGTAGTGCCCATTCGGTTTCCTGAATGGTGTGCCGACTGAGAAAATCTGCTTCCCAATTTAGTACACCCGGGACAAATACTGCTGACAATGCTGGGAGATGGAGTTCTGCCCACTTTAGAATGGGAGTTACTTCCTCCATCAGACTCTTGCTGTGAGTCCCTCCTTGATGATTTAGGTATGCTACTGCCGTCGCATTGTCTGAGCGGATCTGGACTGGTCTTCCTTGTAGATTGTCCTTTGCCTGAACTAGGGCCAAGTAAATGGCTCTTATTTCTAACAGATTTATCGGCAGGCGACTTTCCCTTGCGGTCCATTTTCCCTGGAACCATAGGCTTCCGAGTACCGCCCCCCAACCTTGCAGGCTGGCATCTGTCGTCAGGACTTGCCACTCTTATCCAAAAGGGTCTCCCCTTGTTTAAATGGTCTGTCTGTAGCCACCATGCTGGAGACCTTTTTACATTTACTGGAATCTTTATCATCTGCTTCTTTATTGTTTGATGATTTCCGTTCCATTTTGTCAAAATGAGATGCTGCAATGGTCTGGAGTGGAATTGCGCATATTCCACCATGTCGAACGTTGATACCATCAGACCCAACAGTCGCATTGCTGCATGGACTGACATTGTCTGGGCTTGCAACGCTTCCTGAGCCATGACCTGCACCTTGACTATTTTCTTTTCTGGTAAGAGAACTATCTGTAGGTCTGAATCCAATATGGCTCCCAAATGAACCATCCGCTGTGATGGATTCAGGGACGACTTCTCCCAATTTATGAGCCACCCGTGTCTCTGTAAACAAACTATCGTCTGTTGGAGATGGCTCAACAGTAAATCTTGCGACTGTGCTAAGATTAATAGGTCGTCTAGGTATGGGTCCTTATCCCTGGTTTGCGCAGACAAGCTGCCATAACCACCATGATCTTGGTAAACACCCTGGGTGCTGTAGCTAGCCCGAAGAGCAGAGCTTGGAACTGGAAGTGTTCCTTGAGGATGGCAAACCTGAGGTAACACTGATGTGATAGTGCTATAGGCACATGTAGGTAAGCATCCCGTACATCCAGAGATACCATATAGTCTCCCGGTTCCATAGCCAACATTATGGAGCGTAACGTCTCCATGTGGAACTTCGGGATCCATATGTAATTGTTCAACCTCTTCAGATTTAGAATTGGTCGATATGACCCATTTGGTTTCTGGATTAGAAACAGATTGGAGTAATACCCCTGTCCCTTTTGTGATGGAGGTACTGGGACAATCACACCTGACTGCAGTAATTTTTGGACTGCTTCTTGCAGGGCATTGGCCTTCGACTCTATACGAGACGGGCTGGTGCAAAAAAATCTTTGAGGAGGCTGCCTCCTGAATGGGAACCCATACCCCTGAGATACTACCTTCTGCACCCAGGTATCTGTTGTTGACTGTTGCCATGTGGGTGCAAATTGCAGGAGTCGGCCCCCAACCCTGGAATCCTCCAGGCGGAGGCCCGTCTCTTCAGGCTGAGGGCTTTTGTTCAGGTTTGGAAGCTGGCTTTTTGCTAGCCCACTGCTTCCTACCCCTAGATTTAAACTGGGGTTGTTTAGGCTCCTCTTTACCTTTCGCTTTGCTTTGCCAACGAAATGAGCGAAATTTTAAACCCTTGGACTTAGGGTAGTAGGTAGCCGGAAATCTGACCTTCTTCGATTCAGCCTCTGACTCTAGGATATCCGATAAAGGTTTTCCAAATAATATATTACCCACGAAAGGCAATGCTTCCAATTCCTTCTTGGACTCCGCATCTGCCTTCCAGGTCCATAGCCAGACTGCTCTGCGAGCGACTACTGCCAGGGCTGAAGCTTTAGAAGCAACAGTGCCTACATCAATGGCTGCTTCTTCTAAATACTGGGCAGATTGTCTTAAACGGCAAAGACGATCCTCTTGCTCCCTAGTAGGAGTGGGGATGTCATTCTCTAGTTCCTCTATCCATTCGCCCATTGCCTTTGCTACCCAGGCCGAAGCCATAGCAGGTCTTACCACTGCACCCACAAGAGAAAAAATATTTTTCAATAGGCTCTCTACCCTCCTGTCTGTGACATCATTCAAAGAGGTAGATGACAGTGGCAAAGCAGATTTGTGCACTAGTCGCAGAACATGTGCATCTACTTTTGGAGGAACTTCTCTCTTCGAACAATCTCCAGCAGGAAATGGATAATAAGAATCCCATCTCCTAGGAATCTTATATCATTTCCGTCAACTCCTCTGACGCTGGAAATTCAGCTTTCACTGACTTTGTTCGTTTGAATACAGGTGCTTTTGCTTTTAACGCTGTCTTGGCTGGTTCTTCCAGAGAAAGCACAGCCTTTACTGCATTAATGAGTTCAGCTACATCATCTGAACTAAAGCTCTGCGACTGACCATCATACGGAATTGAATCTATTGTTTCCGCATCATCATCCGATTTATCCTCTTGTGTAGTCTGCCATACAGACGTATCTGTCTTAGTCTTACCTACCCCTTGGTTGCTTGTAGAGGCTACTGGAACCAAACCATAGGAAGGGAGCTGCATGTATGGGTTCATAGTATAACCTAACCCTTGAGGTGGTGCTACTGGAGCTAACCTGTCCGCTATTGAAGACAGTCTTTGCGAACATATTCCATGGTGGCTCTACTGGAGGTTGAACTAACTCCTGTTTTTTACTTCGCTGAAAAGCGAAACAGTTTGCACACAAACCTCATAAGTGACCAATTGAATCATATCAATTACCCCTGACTTACAAGATAAGCATGTTAGGGCTATGGGAGTGCTTGACAAATTCTCCTCATCACTTTTGCCGCTCACAGACATTTTTTCTGATATTGACTACACAATTTTGTGACTGAACCACACCCTATAATCAGTATATAGAGGTGAAATCAATCTGACCACAGTGCACCTGATTTGAGGGTCAGAACAGGACTGACATTACACAGAAAAGTCAGCACACATACTAGCAGTCAGTCACATGTTAAAGCATTAGACATTGTCATATGAGAATACAACCTCCATAATAACTTATACATAAGTAGGAAAATTGTACTTCTGTTTAACTGGTTCTTTTTCAACATAACATGCAGAAAACACAGTAATATACAGGTCTCATATGCAATAGGTACTAAAAATTAACAGTGCACACTAAGAAGTAGAAGGAATTTTTAGTACTGTATACCCTGCCTCCAGGGAGCGGGATACAGGGAGACTCACCACACTTCCATATCCAAGCAAAGACGCTCGAAAGACGCTGAGTGGATTCAGACGCTACTGGTGTACACTGCCGCCCTGGTAACTGATAACGGACACAGACGCTCACCAACGGACACGGACGCTGAGCGACTCCACGTGCATGCAGACACTAAAGGCCTGCGACTCGGTCTGGGCGGGTTTATATCCAGTGTACACAACCGCAGCGTCTAAGCTGCGACCGAGTACCCTCGTGGTAGCGTCTGAGCCGGAAGTGAGGTCATTCAGTTCATGAAACGAGAGACCCGCGGGAACTGGCCATGAACTCGGAGGAGGGACGGCCAGGAGAGCGTCTGAAACCCCCTGTTGACTTAAACTCCCAGGATCGCGGCCTCACCTAGTCCTGGCGCCTATGATCCCCGGAGCGTAGCGCTGTCACACTCGAGATGTTCGGCGCATCAACACGCTGTTTGTAGTCTCCACCAAATCAGCGTAGCTGTGTCCTGACCCCTCTAGTAAGAGGAAGTCCATATACTCACTGTCTCCCCATGCTCCGGCCACAGCCTGGTAACGTCTGCTGGACCTGCTAGAACATCCGACACAGACGCCCGTCGAGACAGCACTGTACCGCGAAGGTAAGCGTTGTTGCGACCCGGTGGGGAGTTGTTGGAGCGACTCTTTCTAATACACGTTTAAGACGCTGTTAAGAGAAGTCGCTCAAACCAAAACAGTAAGTCTATAAAAAATAAGAATTTACTTACCGATAATTCTATTTCTCGTAGTCCGTAGTGGATGCTGGGGACTCCGTCAGGGCCATGGGGAATAGCGGCAGGAGACAGGGCACAAAATTAAAAGTTTGACCACTAGGTGGTGTGCACTGGCTCCTCCCCCTATGACCCTCATCCAAGCCTCAGTTAGGATACTGTGCCCGGACGAGCGTACACAATAAGGAAGGATTTTGAATCCCGGGTAAGACTCATACCAGCCACACCAATCACACTGTACAACTTGAGATCTGAACCCAGTTAACAGCATGATAACAGAGGAGCCTCTGAAAAGATGGCTTCCAACAATAATAACCCGATTTTTGTAACAATAACTATGTACAAGTATTGCAGACAATCCGCACTTGGGATGGGCGCCCAGCATCCACTACGGACTACGAGAAATAGAATTATCGGTAAGTAAATTCTTATTTTCTCTGACGTCCTAAGTGGATGCTGGGGACTCCGTCAGGACCATGGGGATTATACCAAAGCTCCCAAACGGGCGGGAGAGTGCGGATGACTCTGCAGCACCGAATGAGAGAACTCCAGGTCCTCCTTAGCCAGGGTATCAAATTTGTAGAATTTTACAAACGTGTTCTCCCCTGACCACGTAGCTGCTCGGCAGCGTTGTAATGCCGAGACCCCTCGGGCAGCCGCCCAAGGTGAGCCCACCTTCCTTGTGGAGTGGGCATTTACAGATTTTGGCTGTGGCAGGCCTGCCACAGAATGCGCAAGTTGAATTGTGCTACAAATCCAACGAGCAATCGTCTGCTTAGACGCAGGAACACCCAGCTTGTTGGGTGCATACAGTATAAACAGCGAGTCAGACTTTCTGACTCCAGCCGTCCTTGAAATATATATATATATTTTTAAGGCTCTGACAACGTCGAACAACTTGGAGTCCTCCAAGTCGCTAGAAGCCGCAGGCACCACAATAGGTTGGTTCAGGTGAAACGCTGATACCACCTTAGGGAGAAACTGAGGACGCGTCCGCAGTTCTGTCCTGTCCCAATGGAAAATCAGATATGGCTTTTGTACGAAAAAGCCGCCAATTCTGACACTCTCCTGGCCGAAGCCAGGGCCAGTAGCATGGTCACTTTCCATGTAAGATATTTCAAATCCACCGATTTGAGTGGCTCAAACCAATGGGATTTGAGGAATCCCAAAACTACATTGAGATCCCACAGTGCCACTGGAGGCACAACCGGGGCTGTATATGTAGTACTCCCCTGACAAAAGCCTGGACTTCAGGAACTGAAGCCAATTCTTTCTGGAAGAAAATCGACAGGGCCGAAATTTGAACCTTAATGGACCCCAATTTGAGGCCCATAGACAATCCTGTTTGCAGGAAATGTAGGAATCGACCCAGTTGAAATTCCTCCGTCGGAGCCCTCTCCTTCAGGATCCGGCGTTCAACCGCCATGCCGTCAAACGCAGCCGCGGTAAGTCTAGAGGTAGAGTGCACGGATCATCCGTGCGCATCTCTTGAAGTTCCGGGTACCAAGTCTTTCTTGGCAAATCCGGAGCCACGAGTATCGTTCTTACTCCCCTTCGCCTTATAATTCTCAGTACCTTGGGTATGAGAGGCAGAGGGGGGAACACATACATTGACTGGTACACCCATGGTGTTACCAACGCGTCCACAGCTATTGCCTGAGGGTCTCTTGACCTGGCGCAATACCTGTCCAGTTTTTTGTTGAGGCGGGACGCCATCATGTCCACCTTTGGTTTTTTCCAACGGTTCACAATCATGTGGAAGACTTCTGGATGAAGTCCCCACTCTCCCGGGTGGTGATCGTGTCTGCTGAGGAAGTCTGCTTCCCAGTTATCCACTCCCGGAATGAACACTGCTGACAGTGCTATCACATGATTTTCTGCCCAGTGAAAAATCCTTGCAGCTTCTGCCATTGCCCCTTGTGTCGCCCTGTCTGTTTACGTGGGCGACTGCCGTGGTGTTGCCCTACTGGATCAACACCGGCTGACCCTGAAGCAGAGGTCTTGCCAGGCTTAGAGCATTGTAAATTGCCCTTAGCTCCAGTATATTTATGTGAAGTGAAGTCTCCAGGCTTGACCACACTCCCTGGAAATTTCTTCCCTGTGTGACTGCTCCCCAGCCTCTCAGGCTGGCATTCGTGGTCACCAGGACCCAGTCCTGAATGCCGAATCTGCGGCCCTCCAAAAAGGTGAGCACTCTGCAACCACCACAGAAGAGACCCCCTTGTCCTTGGAGACGGCGCTATCCGCTGATGCATCTGAAGATGCGATCTGGACCATTTGTCCAGCAGATCCCACTGAAAGGTTCTTGCGTGGAATCTGCCGAATGGAATCGCTTCGTAAGAAGCCACCATTTACCCAGGACTCTTGTGCATTGATGCACTGACACTTTTCCTGGTTTTAGGAGGTTCCTGACTAGCTCGGATAACTCCCTGGCTTTCTCCTCCGGGAGAAAAACCTTTTTCTGAACTGTGTCCAGAATCATCCCTAGGAACAGCAGACGTGTCGTCGGGCTCAGCTGGGATTTTGGAAAATTTAGAATCCACCCGTGCTGTTGCAGCATTACTTGGGTTAGTGCTACACCGGCCTCTAACTGTTCTCTGGATCTTGCCCTTATCAGGAGATCGTCCAAGTAAGGGATAATTAATACGCCTTTTCTTCGAAGAAGAATCATCATTTCGGCCATTACCTTGGTAAAGACCCGGGGTGCCGTGGACAATCCAAACGGCAACGTCTGAAACTGATAGTGACAGTTTTGTACCACGAACCTGAGGTACCCTTGGTTTGAAGGGCAAATTGGGACATGGAGGTAAGCATCCTTGATGTCCAAGGACACCATAAAGTCCCCTTCTTCCAGATTCGCTATCACTGCTCTGAGTGATTTCATCTTGAACTTGAACCTTTGTATGTAAGTGTTCAAAAGATTTCAGACTTAGAATAGGTCTCACCGAGCCGTACCTGTTGTAGTAGGGGTACCTTGACTATTACTTGCTGGGAATACAGCTTGTGAATAGCTTCCAACACCGTCTCCCTGTCGGAGGGAGATGTTGGTAAAGCAGACTTCAGGAATCTGCGAGGAAGAGACGTCTCGAATTCCAATCTGTACCCCTGTGATACTACCTGCAGGATCCAGGGGTCGACTTGCGAGTGAGCCCACTGCGCGCTGAAATTCTTGAGACGACCACCCCACCGGACCTGAGTCCGCTTGTAAGGCCCCAGCGACCTGCTGAGGACTTTTCAGAAGCGGGGGAGTGCTTCTGCTCCTGGGAAGGAGCTGCTTGCTGCAGTCTCTTACCCTTTCCTTTGCCTCAGGCAGATATGAATGGCCTTTTGCCCGCTTGTTCTTATGAGAACGAAAGGACTGAGGCTGAAAAGACGGTGTCTTTTTCTGTTGGGAGGTGACCTGAGGTAAAAAAGGTGGATTTTCCGGCTGTTGCCGTGGCCACCAAGTCCGATAGACCGACCCCAAATAATTCCTCCCCTTTATACGGCAAACTTCCATATGCCGCTTGGAATCCACATCACCTGACCACTGTCGCGTCCATAAACTTCTTCTGGCAGAAATGGACAGCGCACTTACCCTTGATGCCAGAGTGCAAATATCCCTCTGTGCATCTCGCATATTAAGAAAATGCATCCTTTAAATGCTCTATAGTCAATAAAATATTGTCGCTATTCAGGGTATCAATATTTCCAGTCAGAGATTCCGACCAAACCCCCCCAGCACTGCACATCCATGCTGGGGCGATTGCTGGTCGCAGTATAACATCAGTATGTGTGTATATACTTTTTAGAGTATTTTCCAGCCTCCTATCAGCTGGATCTTTGAGGGCGGCCGTATCAGGAGACGGTAACGCCACTTGTTTTGATAAGCGTGTGAGCGCCTTATCTACCCTAGAGGGTGTTTCCCAGCGCGCCCTAACCTCTGGCGGGAAAGGGTATAATGCCAATAACTTCTCTGAAATTAGCAACTTCCTATCGGGGGTAACCCACGCTTTATCACACACTTCAATCAATTCATCTGATTCAGGAAAAACTACAGGTAGTTTTTTCACACCCCACATAATACCCATTTTTGTGGTACTTGTAGTATCAGAAATATGTAACGCCTCCTTCATTGCCGTGATTATGTAACGTGTGGCCCTACTGGAAAATACATTTGTTTCTTCACCGTCGACACTGGAGTCAGTGTCCGTGTCTGTGTCTGTCGACCGACTGAGGTAATGGGCGTTTTAAAGCCCCTGACGGTGTTTGAGACGCCTGGACAGGTACTAATTGGTTTGCCGGCCGTCTCATATCGTCAACCGACCTTGTAGCGTGTTGACACTATCACGTAATTCCATAAATAAAGCCATCCATTCCGGTGTCGACTCCCTAGGGGGTGACATCCCATTACAGGCAATTGCTCCGCCTCCACACCAACATCGTCCTCATACCTGTCGACACACACGTACCGACACACAGCACACACACAGGGAATGCTCTGATAGAGGACAGGACCCCACTAGCCCTTTGGGGAGACAGAGGGAGAGTTTGCCAGCACACACCAAAGCGCTATAATTATACAGGGACAACCTTATAGTAAGTGTTTTCCCTTATAGCAACTTAATATATAATAATATCGCCAAAAAATGCCCCCCCTCTCTGTTTTAACCCTGTTTCTGTAGTGCAGTGCAGGGGAGAGCCTGGGAGCCTTCCCACCAGCGGATGTGTGGGAAAAATGGCGCTGTGTGCTGAGGAGATAGGCCCCGCCCCCTTCACGGCGGGCTCTTCTCCCGTTTTTTTCTGTAATCCTGGCAGGGGTTAAATACATCCATATAGCCCAGGGGCTATATGTGATGTATTTTTAGCCAGTAAAGGTAATAACATTGCTGCCCAGGGCGCCCCCCCCAGCGCCCTGCACCCTCAGTGACCGCGGTGTGAAGTGTGCTGAGAGCAATGGCGCACAGCTGCAGTGCTGTGCGCTACCTTAAGAAGACTGGGAAGTCTTCAGCCGCCGATTTCTGGACCTCTTCTCTCTTCAGCATCTGTAAGGGGGCCGGCGGCGCGGCTCCGGTGACCCATCCAGGCTGTACCTGTGATCGTCCCTCTGGAGCTAGTGTCCAGTAGCCTAAGAAGCCAATCCATCCTGCACGCAGGTGAGTTTGCTTCTTCTCCCCTTAGTCCCGCGTTGCAGTGAGCCTGTTGCCAGCAGGACTCACTGAAAATAAAAAACTTAACAAACTTTTATTCTAAGCAGCTCTTTAGGAGAGCCACCTAGATTGCACCCTTCTCGGCCGGGCACAAAAATCTAACTGAGGCTTGGAGGAGGGTCATAGGGGGAGGAGCCAGTGCACACCACCTAGTGGTCAAACTTTTAATTTTGTGCCCTGTCTCCTGCGGAGCCGCTATTTCCCATGGTCCTGACGGAGTCCCCAGCATCCACTTAGGACGTCAGAGAAATAAAGTAATGAAAACTTGAGGCTGCTTTCACAGCAGCCCTGTGACCATGCGGCTTCCTGCCGCACCAAGCAAAAAACTGATCTGACTGAGTCAGTGGGCGGGACTATATAGTGGAGGCCCCAATGCATCCTGGGAGGCCAGAAAGCTCGTGACCGTGTTGGTGCCATTTTCGCTGTCACTCGACAATATCCCAATGTTATCCTATGGATAATCCTGCGGACCCAGCCAGAGAAAGACAATTACACAGCAGCAGTAGCTGGTAGGATATTAGCGCTGCATAACCTAGTTCCTTGGAGAGGTATACAGTGAGGATGAACTCAGTGTTCCTGGAGACCTGTAGCAGCATATGCGGAAAAGGGCTGCCTGAGGTCTCTGAAGGGGAGGAGGGTGGAGGAGGGTGCTAGCCTCCCCTATTCTGGCATTGCCCATCAGGTACTCTGGCCCCTTCAAATATTGCCTATGCCAGTAAAAGGCCCTGGTGGTCTAGATGAAGTCCATGGCACACCAGTGTCCACACCAGTGTCCTATGGTCTGTCTCCCATGACAGGAGGTTGGACTGCGTAGAAAACATGAGTGGGAACCCACCTTACCTGTCCTTTGTTGCCAGCTCATAGTCCCGGGGTCCCTAGAGTAAGCAGTGCTAGCCTCCGCTCCCCTTGCCCCGCCAGAAGAGTTTCAGCGCCGCAACAAGTGATGAAGCAGTAGCGATGGTGTCCATAGGACAGCCTAGCGCTGCTGCTCAAAGATGTTAAAAGTAAAAATAAATTAATATATAAAATAAAAGCTTGGGGTTGCTTAGAACCAGCCCCTCTGTTTAAGCGATGATCCGGCTCCTGGAGAGAGGTCCTGTTTGGCATAACTGAAGCCACAGTGTATGTGGACACATCTGTAGTTCTTCTACTGTGGAAAAACAGTTATCTATTGTATAAGTTGATGAATAGCTTTTGGTTTGCAAGTTGGCATATGAACACCTAATCTATGTATATTTAGGGCCTTATTCAGGTTTGTTAGCAAACCAAAAAAGTTAGCAATCGGGAAAAACCATATTGCACTGCAGGTGGGGCAGCTGTAACATGTGCAGAGAGATTTAGATTTGGGTGGGGTGTGTTCAAAAGAGACAGTATTTACCATGCACAGAAACAATATAACCCACACAAATCTAACTCTCTCTGCACGTTATATCTGCCCCACCTGCAGTTCAATATGGCTTTGCCCAGTTGCTAACAAACCTGAATAACCCCCTTAATCTCATTTCTTTGTCTGTATGTGTAATATCACTCTCTGACTGTACAGCGTCCATTATGTCGATGTTGCACAGTATGAATAAGAAGCAAAAACCACAATGAAGTCTCCATCCAAATTATTGTGTTATAAAGGGAGCACATTTTGAGGCAGATGTATTAACCTGGAGAAGGCATAAGGAAGTGCTAAACCAGGGATAAATGCAAGGTGATAAATGCACCAGCCAATCAGCTTCACTATGTAAAATAACAGTTAGGAGCTGATTGGCTGGTGCATTTATGACCTTGCATTTATCACTGGTTTATCACTTCCTTATGCCTTCTCCAGGTTAATACATCTGCCCCATTAGATCTAAAATAAACCCTCTGTGTTCACCCATGCTCCTTTTTAAAAATAAAAATGGGGAACTGTCCACAGGCGACATTAAAAATGCAGATGATTAAGCATCTTCATTGCATCACTACACACAAAGGAACAATTTGGTAATATTGATACTTTTGTAAAGTAATGGTGCTAATCATTTAGAAAACCTACAACTGGGGCTAAATGAAATCCTGGCCAAAACACACATATAATTATGAATGAAGCAACTGGACCAGGGGACTTAGCTCAGTTATTTCTAAACCATTATTTCAAATTTTCTATTACCTGGAATGTTACCAATGTATTGGCAAAATAACAAATTTGTTGTTAATATTCTGAAAAGGACTGCGTGTTAACTATAGACTAATTGGAAAAAGAATTGAAGGATTAATAGAATAAAAAAGAATTTGGAAATCTTCTAGATAAGGTTTTATCTACATCAGGAATAGCTGACTAATTGTTGTGAAATATTTCAGCTGCTTATAGAAGACTCTCTGAAAAATCATACAATGTATGCATGTCTCTAAAATACTGGCAAAACATACAAGCATATGATAATCTCACCTTAATGGAGATAGCAAATATATGTACGACTCAGTGCAGTGATTTATCTTAACACGTGCTTCCACCAATGTTTCTGAACTCTTAGCCAATGTCTGTCTGGAAATGTGACTCATGATAACCATGTGATTACCGCGTGGAACTTTGTAAATGTTGCAAACAATTTTTGCCCTTCGGTTTGACACGTCAACTAAAAACAGAGAAAAAATAATAATAAGATTTTAAACCTAGCGGTAAATCTTTTTCTCCTAGTCCGTAGAGGATGCTGGGGACTCCGTAAGGACCATGGGGATAGACATGCTCCGCAGGAGACATGGGCACTAAAAAGAACTTTAGATATGGGTGTGCACTGGCTCCTCCCTCTATGCCCCTCCTCCAGACCTCAGTTAGAGAAACTGTGCCCAGAGGAGACGGACAGTACGAGGAAAGGATTTTTGTTAATCTAAGGGCAAGATTCATACCAGCCCACACCATCCACACCGTATAACATGGAATATACGAACCAGTTAACAGCATGAAACAAAACAGCATCAGCCCTAGACTGATCAAAACTGTAACATAACCCTTAAGTAAGCAAAAACTATATACAAGTCTTACAGATGTAGTCCGCACTGGGATGGGCGCCCAGCATCCTCTACAAACTAGGAGAAAAAGATTTACCGGTATGTTTAAAATCTTATTTCTCTAACGTCCTAGTGGATGCTGGGGACTCCGTAAGGACCATGGGGAATAGACGGGCTCCGCAGGAGACAGGGCACTTTAAGAAAGAATTAGGAATACTGGTGTGCACTGGCTCCTCCCTCTATGCCCCTCCTCCAGACCTCAGTTTGAATCTGTGCCCGGACGAGCTGGGTGCACCTTAGTGAGCTCTCCTGAGCTTGCTAAATAGAAAGTATTTTGTTAGGATTTTTTTTTATTTTCAGAGAGATCTGCTGGCAACAGACTCTCTGCTACGTGGGACTGAGGGGAAAGAAGCAGCCCTACTAACTGCGGATAGGTCATGCTTCTTAGGCTACTGGACACCATTAGCTCCAGAGGGACCAAACACAGGAACGCACCCTTGGTCGTCCGATCCCAGAGCCGCGCCGCCGTCCCCCTCGCAGAGCCAGAAGCCGGCGTGAGAAGCAAGAAGACGTCAAAAGCGGCGGCAGAAGACTCCAGTCTTCATATGAGGTAGCGCACAGCACTGCAGCTGTGCGCCATTCCTCCCACATTAAACCCACACACTCCGGTCACTGTAGGGTGCAGGGGGGGGCGCCCTGGGCAGCAATTAGAGACCTCTTGGCAAAGTGGCATATATACAGTTGGGCACTGTATATGTGCATGAGCCCCCACCATTATTTTACACAAAATCGCGGGACAGAAGCCCGCCGCTGAGGGGGCGGGGCTTCTTCCTCAGCACTCACCAGCGCCATTTTCTCTCCACAGCTCCGCTGAGAGGAAGCTCCCCAGGCTCTCCCCTGCAGATTCACGGTTGAAAGAGAGGGGGGGGGCACGTAAATTTTGCGCAAAATCAGTACATACAGCAGCTACTGGGTAAACACTAAGTTACTGTGTAATTCCTGGGTCATATAGCGCTGGGGTGTGTGCTGGCATACTCTCTCTCTCTGTTTCTCCAAAAGGCCCTGTGGGGGTTCTGTCCTCAAATAGAGCATCCCCTGTGTGTGTGGTGTGTCGGTACGCTTGTGTCGGCATGTTTGACGAGGAAGGCTATGTGGAAGCAGAGCAGGTACAAATGAATGTGGGATCGCCGCCGACGGCGCAGACACCCGATTGGAGGGATATGTGGAAGGTTTTAAATGATAATGTTACTTCCTTGCATAAAAGGTTGGATAAAGCTGAAGCCTTGGGACAGTCAGGGTCTCAACCCATGCCCGATCCTACAGCGCAGAGGCCGTCAGGGTCTCAGAAGCGCCCACTATCCCAAATTGTTGACACAGATATCGACACGGATTCTGACTCCAGTGTCGATGGCGATGATGCAAATTGCAGCCTAAAATGGCTAGAGCCATCCGCTACATGATTATAGCAATGAAGGATGTATTGCACATCTCAGAGGAAAACCCAGTCCCTGACAAGAGGGTTTATATGTTTGGGGAAAAAAGGCATGAGGTGACCTTTCCCCCTTCACATGAGTTAAATGAGTTATGTGAAAAAGCTTGGGAATCTCCAGATAGAAAAATGCAGATTTCCAAACGGTTACTTATGGCATATCCTTTCCCGCCAGCGGACAGGTTACGCTGGGAATCCTCCCCTAGGGTAGACAAAGCTTTGACACGCTTATCTAAGAAGGTAGCCCTGCCGTCACAGGATACGGCCACCCTAAAAGATCCTGCGGATAGAAAGCAGGAAGGTATTGTGAAGTCCGTTTATACACATTCAGGTAACATACTAAGGCCGGCAATTGCGTCGGCCTGGATGTGTAGTGCTGTAGCAGCATGGACAGATACTTTATCTGAGGAACTGGATACCTTGGACAAGGATACTATATTACTGACCCTGGGGCATATTAAAGACGCTGTTCTATATATGAGAGATGCCCAGAGAGACATTAGCCTACTGGGCTCTAGAATAAATGCAATGTCGATTTCTGCCAGAAGGGTCCTGTGGACTCGGCAATGGACAGGTGATGCCGACTCAAAAAGGCACATGGAGGTTTTACCTTATAAGGGTGAGGAATTGTTTGGGGACGGTCTCACGGACCTAGTTTCCACAGCTACGGCTGGGAAGTCAAGTTTTTTGACATATATCCCCTCACAACCTAAGAAAGCACCATATTACCAATTGCAGTCCTTTCGATCGCAAAGAGGCAAGAAAGTCCGAGGTGCGTCCTTTCTTGCCAGAGGCAGGGGTAGAGGAAAGAAGCTGCACAATACAGCTAGTTCCCAGGAACAGAAGTCCTCCCCGGCTTCCAATAAATCCACCGCATGACGCTGGGGCTCCACAGGTGGAGCCAGGATCGGTGGGGGCACGTCTCCGAAATTTCAGCCACCAGTGGGTTCGCTGGAACAAGCTGGAATTCGAAGTTATGCCCCCTTACCGTTACCTCAAATCGGCCCTGCCAGCTTCCCCCATAGAGAGGGAAATAGTGTTAGCGGCAATTCACAAATTATATCTCCAGCAGGTGGTGGTAAAGGTTCCCCTCCTTCAACAGGGAAGGGGTTACTATTCCACAATGTTTGTGGTACCGAAACCGGACGGTTCGGTCAGACCCATATTGAATTTAAAATCCCTGAACATTTACCTGAAAAGGTTCAAGTTCAAGATGGAATCGCTCAGAGCGGTCTTTGCAAGCCTGGAAGAGGGGGATTTTATGGTGTCTCTGGACATAAAGGATGTTTACCTGCATGTCCCCATTTATCCACCTCATCAGGAGTACCTCAGATTTGTGGTACAGGACTGTCATTACCAATTCCAGACGTTGCCGTTTGGTCTGTCCACGGCACCGAGAATATTTACCAAGGTAATGGCAGAAATGATGGTGCTTCTGCGAAAGCATGAAATCACAATTATCCCATACTTGGACGATCTCCTCATAAAGGCGAGGTCCAGAGAGCAGTTGCTGATCAGCGTAGCACACTCTCGGGAAGTGTTGCAACAGCACGGCTGGATTCTGAATATTCCAAAGTCGCAGCTGATTCCTACGACGCGTCTGCCCTTCTTGGGCATGATTCTGGACACAGACCAGAAGAGGGTTTTTCTCCCGACGGAGAAGGCTCAGGAGCTCGTGACTCTGGTCAGAGACCTCTTATAACCAAAACAGGTGTCGGTGCATCAATGCACGCGAGACCTGGGAAAGATGGTGGCGTCATATGAAGCCATTCCCTTCGGCAGGTTCCATGCGAGGACCTTTCAGTGGGATCTGTTGGACAAGTGGTCCGGATCGCATCTTCAGATGCAGCGGCTGATCACCCTATCCCCCAGGGCCAGGGTGTCTCTTCTGTGGTGGTGCAGAGTGCTCACCTTCTCGAGGGTCGCAGGTTCGGCATTCAGGACTGGGTCCTGGTGACCACGGATGCAAGCCTCCGAGGGTGGGGGGCAGTCACACAGGGAAGAAATTTCCAGGGTCTGTGGTCAAGTCAGGAGACTTGTCTGCACATCAATATCCTGGAACTAAGGGTCATATACAACGCCCTAAGTCAAGCGGAGCCTCTGCTTCGCAACCAACCGGTGCTGATTCAGTCAGACATCACCGCAGTGGCTCATGTAAACCGCCAAAGCGGCACAAGGAGCAGGGTGGCGATGGCGGAAGCCACCAGAATTCTTCGCTGGGCGGAGAATCATGTAAGAGCACTGTCAACAGTGTACATTCCGGGAGTGGACAACTGGGAAGCAGACTTCCTCAGCAGGCACGACCTCCACCCGGGAGAGTGAGGACTTCATCAAGAAGTCTTCACACAGATTACAAGTCGTTGGGAACTGCCACAGGTGGACATGATGGCATCCCGCCTCAACAAAAAGCTACAAATGTATTGCGCCAGGTCAAGAGACCCTCAGGTGATAGCTGTGGACGCACTAGTGACACCGTGGGTGTTCCAGTCGGTTTATGTGTTTCCTCCTCTTCCTCTCATACCCAAGGTGCTGAGAATCATAAGAAAAAGAGGAGTGAGAACAATACTCATTGTTCCGGATTGGCCAAGAAGGACTTGGTATCCGGAACTGCAAGAAATGCTCACAGAGGACCCATGGCCTCTGCCTCTCAGACAGGATCTGTTGCAACAGGGGCCCTGTCTGTTCCAAGACTTACCGCGGCTGCGTTTGACGGCATGGCGGTTGAACGCCGGATCCTAGCGGAAAAAGGCATTCCGGATGAGGTTATTCCTACGCTAATAAAGGCTAGGAAGGACGTGACGGCTAAACATTATCACCGTATATGGCGAAAATATGTTGCTTGGTGTGAGGCCAGGAATGCCCCTACAGAGGAATTCCAGCTGGGCCGTTTCCTTCACTTCCTACAGTCGGGAGTGACTTTGGGCTTAAAATTGGGGTCCATTAAGGTCCAGATTTCAGCCCTATCCATTTTCTTTCAAAAGGAACTGGCTTCTCTTCCTGAAGGTCAGACGTTTGTAAAGGGAGTGCTGCATATTCAGCCCCCTTTTGTGCCACCAGTGGCACCTTGGGATCTTAACGTGGTGTTGAGTTTCCTGAAATCACACTGGTTTGAGCCACTTAAAACCGTGGAGTTAAAATATCTCACGTGGAAGGTGGTCATGCTATTGGCCTTAGCTTCGGCTAGGCGTGTGTCAGAATTGGCGGCTTTGTCACATAAAAGCCCCTATCTGGTTTTCCATATGGACAGGGCAGAATTACGGACTCGTCCGCAATTTCTGCCAAAAGTGGTGTCATCTTTTCATTTGAACCAACCTATTGTGGTGCCTGCGGCTACTCGTGACTTGGAGGATGCCAAGTTACTAGATGTAGTCAGGGCTTTGAAGGTTTATGTAGCCAGAACGGCTGGAGTCAGGAAATCTGAGTCGCTGTTTATCCTGTATGCATCCAACAAGCTGGTTGCTCCTGCTTCAAAGCAAACTATTGTTCGCTGGATCTGTAACACGATTCAGCAGGCTCATTCTGCGGCTGGATTGCCGCCTCCAAAATCAGTAAAAGCCCATTCCTCAAGGAAGGTGAGCTCTTCTTGGGCGGCTGCCCAAGGGGTCTCGGCATTACAGCTTTGCCGAGCAGCTACTTGGTAGGGTTCAAACACTTTTGCAAAGTTCTACAAGTTTGATACCCTGGCTGAGGAGGACCTTGTGTTTGCTCATTCGGTGCTGCAGAGTCATCCGCACTCTCCCGCCCGTTTGGGAGCTTTGGTATAATCCCCATTGTCCATACGGAGTCCCCAGCATCCACTAGGACGTTAGAGAAAATAAGATTTTACTTACCGGTAAATCTATTTCTCGTAGTCCGTAGTGGATGCTGGGCGCCCGTCCCAAGTGCGGACTTCTTCTGCAATGCTTGTATATAGTTATTGCTTAAATAAGCGTTATGTTATGGTTGAATCAGGTTTATCTGATGCTCTGTTGTTGTTCATACTGTTAACTGGGTAAGTTTATCACGAGTTATACGGTGTGATTGGTGTGGCTGGTATGAGTCTTACCCTGGATTCCAAAATCCTTTCCTTGGACTGTCAGCTCTTCCGGGCACAGTTTCCTTAACTGAGGTCTGGAGGAGGGACATAGAGGGAGGAGCCAGTGCACACCAGTATTCCTAATTCTTTCTTAAAGTGCCCTGTCTCCTGCGGAGCCCGTCTATTCCCCATGGTCCTTACGGAGTCCCCAGCATCCACTACGGACTACGAGAAATAGATTTACCGGTAAGTAAAATCTTATTTTTCTCTTACGTCCTAGAGGATGCTGGGGACTCCGTAAGGACCATGGGGATTATACCAAAAATCCAAAACGGGCGGGAGAGTGCGGATGACTCTGCAGCACCGATTGAGCAAACATGAGGTCCTCATCAGCCAGGGTATCCAACTTGTAGATCTTCGCAAAGGTGTTTGAACCCAACCAAGTAGCAGCTCGGCACAGCTGTAATGCCGAGACACCTCGAGCAGCGGCCCAAGAAGAGCCCACCTTCCTAGTGGAATGGGCCTTTACAGAATTCGGTAACAGCAATCCAGCCATAGAATGAGCCTGCTGAATCGTGATACAGATCCAGCGAGCAATAGTCTGCTTCGAAGCAGGAGCACCGACCTTGTCGGCTGCATACAGGACAAACAGTGCCTCTGCTTTTCTAACCCGAGCCGTTCTGGCCACATACATTTTCAATGCCCTGACCACATCAAAGGACTCGGAATCCTCCAAGTCCCGTGTAGCCACAGGCACCACAATAAGTTGGTTCATATGAAAAGAAGAAACCACCTTGGGCAAAAATTGAGGACGAGTCCGCAACTCTGCTCTATCCACATGGAAAATCAGATAGGGGCTCTTGTGAGATAAAGCCGCCAACTCCAACACTCACCTTGCCGATGCCAAGGTCAACAACATGACCACTTTCCACGTGAGATATTTTAATTCCACCGTTTTAAGTGGTTCAAACCAGTGAGACTTAAGGAACCGCAACACCACGTTAAGGTCCCAGGGTGCCACTGGAGGCACAAAAGGAGGCTGGATATGCAGCACTCCCTTCACAAAAGTCTGGACTTCTGGGAGAGAAGCCAATTCCTTCTGAAAGAAAATGGATAGGGCCGAAATCTGAACCTTAATGGAACCTAATTTTAGGCCCAAATTCACTCCCGTCTGTAGGAAGTGAAGGAAACGCCCAAATGAAATTATTCCGGAGGAGCATTCCTGGACTCACACCAAGATACATACTTTCCCCATATACGGTGATAATGTTTCGCTGTCACGTCTTTCCTAGCCTTTATCAGAGTAGGAATGACCTCATCCAGAACGCCCCTTTCCACTAGGATCCGGCGTTCAACCGCCATGCCGTCAAACGCAGCCGCGGTAAGTCTTGGAACAGACAGGGCCCCTGTTGTAACAGGTCCTCTCTGAGAGGAAGAGGCCACGGATCTTCTGTGAGCATTTCCTGCAGATCCGGATACCAGGCCCTTCGCAGCCAATCTGGAACAATGAGAATTGTCTGTACGCCTCTTCGTCTTATGATTCTCAATATCTTTGAGATGAGCGGAAGAGGAGGGAACACATAGACCGACTGAAACACCCATGGTGTCACCAGGGCGTCCACCGCCACTGCCTGAGGGTCCCTCGACCTGGCGCAATACTTCTGTAGTTTCTTGTTGAGGCGTGACGCCATCATGTCTATCTGAGGCAGTCCCCACCGACTTGCAATCTCTGCGAAGACTTCCTGATGAAGTCCCCACTCTCCTGGATGTAGATCGTGGCTGCTGAGGAAGTCTGCTTCCCAGTTGTCCACTCCCAGAATGAAGACTGCTGTCATGGCGCTTACATGATTTTCCGCCAAGCTTAGAATCCTGGTGGCTTCTGCCATTGCCACTCTGCTCTTTGTTCCGCCTTGGCGGTTTACATGCGCCACTGCGGTGATGTTGTCTGACTGGATCAGAACCGGTAGGTCGCAAAGCAAATTTTCCACTTGTCGAAGGGCGTTGTATATGGCCCTCAATTCCAGTACGTTGATGTGAAGACAAGCCTCCTGGCTTGACCAGAGACCCTGGAAGTTTCTCCCCTGTGTGACTGCTCCCCAACCTCGGAGGCTCGCGTCCGTGGTTACCAGAACCCAGTCCTGAATGCCGAACCTGCGACCCTCCAGAAGGTGAGCACTCTGCAGCCACCACAGGAGAGATACCCTGGCCCTGGGGGACAGGGTGATCATCTGATGAATCTGTAGATGAGACCCGGACCACTTGTCCAGAAGGTCCCATTCAAAAGTTCTCGCATGGAACCTGCCGAATGGAATGGCCTCGTAAGTCGCCACCATCTTTCCCAGAACTCGAAAGCAGTGATGCACTGACGCCCTTGTTGGCTTCAATAGGTCCTTGACCAAAGACACGAGTACTTGGGCCTTTTCCGTCAGAAGATAAACCCTTTTCTGGTCTGTATCCAGAACCATGCCTAAGAAAGGCAAACGAGTCGTTGGAACCAACTGTGACTTCGGGATATTGAGAATCCAGCCGTGCTGTTGCAACACCCTCAGGGAGAGTGATACGCTGTTCAGTAACTGTTCTCTCGATCTCGCTTTTATTAGGAGATCGTCCAAGTACGGGATAATTGTGACACCCTGCTTGCGCAGGAGCACCATCATATCCGCCATTACCTTTGTGAAAATTCTCGGGCCCGTGGAAAGCCCAAACGGCAACGTCTGAAATTGGTAATGACAATCCTGTACAGCAAACCTCTGGAACGCCTGATGAGGCAGATATATGGGGACATGAAGGTATGCATCCTTTATGTCCAGGGACACCATATCCATATAATCCCCCCCTTCCAGGCTTGCGATGACCGCTCTGAGCGACTCCATCTTGAACTTGAACCTTTTTAAGTATAGGTTTAAGGATTTTAAATTCAAAATGGGCCTGACCGAACTGTCCGGTTTCGGGACTACAAACAGGGTTGAGTAATACCCCATCCCCTGGTGCAGCAGGGGGACTTTGACTACCACTTGCTGAAGACACAATTTTTGAATTGCATTTAACACTATCTCCCTCTCTGGGGGAGAAGCCAGTAGGGCCGATTTGAAAATCTGGCGAGGAGGCACCTCTTCGAATTCCAGCTTGTAACCCTGGGAAACAATTTCTATTGCCCAGGGATCAACCCGTGAGTGAACCCAGACGTGGCTGAAAAGTCAAAGACGTGCCCCCACTGGGGCGGACTCCCTCAGCGGAGCCCCAGCGTCATGCGGTGGATTTTGTAGAGGCGGGGAGGACTTCTGCTCCTGGGAACTAGCTGTGGTTGGCAGCTTTTTGCCCTTGCCCTTAACTCTGGCAAGAAAGGAAGATCCCCGCACTCTCTTGGGTTTATGCGACCGAAAGGACTGCATCTGATAATGTGGTGTTTTCTTAGGCTGTGAGAAAACATAAGGCAAAAAAGTTGATTTACCTGCCGTAGGCCGTGGAAACAAGGTCTGTGAGACCTTCCCCAAACAATTCCTCACCCTTGTAAGGTAAAACCTCCATATGCCTCTTCGAGTCGGCATCGCCCGTCCATTGTCGGGTCCATAGGGCTCGTCTAGCCGAAATCGCCATAGCGTTGGCTCTGGAACCCAGTAGGCCAATGTCTCTCTGAACATCTCTCATATATAGGACAGCATCTTTAATATGAACCAGGGTCAATAAAATGTTTTCCTTATCCAGCGTATCTATATAAGCAGATAAGGTATCAGTCCACGCTGCTATCGCGCTACAAACCCAAGCCGACGCTATCGCCGGTCTGAGTAAGGTACCAGTATGTGTGTAAATAGACTTCAAGGTAGTCTCCTGCCTGCGATCAGCAGGATCCTTGAGGGTTGCCGTATCTTGAGATGGCAGCGCTACCTTTTTGGATAAGCATGTCAACGCTTTATCCACCCTCGGGGAAGATTCCCATCGTATCCTGTCCTTAGTCGGGAAAGGATACGGCATAAGAATCCTTTTGGGAATCTGCAGTTTTTTGTCTGGAGATTCCCAAGCCTTTTCAAATAATTCGTTCAGCTCGTGAGATGGGGAAAGGTTACCTCAGGTTTCTTTTCCTTATACATGTGTCAGGGACAGAGGGGTCATCTGTGATATGCAACACCTCTTTTATTGCAATGATCATATAATGAATACTTTTAGCCAATTTTGGCTGCAACTTTGCATCATCGTATTCGACACTGGAGTCAGAATCCGTGTCGGTATCAGTGTCTACTATTTGGGATAGTGGGCGCTTTTGAGACCCAGAAGGCCCCTGCGACATAGTGAAAGGCAGGGCTAAACTCCCTGTACATTCCCGGACTCCGCTTTGTCCAACCTTTTGTGCAATAAATTCACATTTGCATTTAAAACATTCCACATATCCAACCAGTCAGGTGTCGGCGTTGCCGACGGAGACACCACACTCATTTGCTCCACCTCCTCCCTAGAAGAGCCTTCCGCTTCAGACATGCCGACACACGCGTACCGACACACCACACACTCAGGGAATTCTCTATCTGGAGACAGTTCCCCCACAAGGCCCTTTGGAGAGACAGAGAGAGAGGTATGCCAGCACACACCCAGCGCCAATGACCCAGGGAAAAAAATTACCCAGATAGCGCTTTTAATACATCTATATATATAACACTGCGCCAAATTATGTGCCCCCCCCCTTTCAAACCCTCTGTCACCGTGTTCAGCAGGGGAGAGTCCGGGGAGCCAGCTTCTCAGCGGTGTGCTGTGGAGAAAATGGCGTTGGTGAGTGCTGAGGATCAAGCTCCGCCCCCTCAGCGGCGGGTCTTTCGGTCCCGCTTGATTTCTTTTTAAAAACTGGCGGGGGGATCTCAAATATACAGTGCAGAGCCCATATATGTCCTGATTTGCCAGACCAGAGGTTTAAATTGCTGCCCAGGGCGCCCCCCCCTGCGCCCTGCACCCGTACAGTGCCTGCAGTGTGTGTGATGTGCGGGAGCAATGGTGCGCAGCGTTACCGCTGCGCTTTACCTCAGTGAAGATCCGAAGTCTTCTGCCGCCTCTGAAGTCTTCTTTCTTCTCATACTCACCCGGTTTCTATCTTCCGGCTCTGTGAGGAGGACGGCGGCGCGGCTCCGGGACGAACAGCTAGGAGAGACCTGCCTTCCGACTCCCTCTGGAGCTAATGGTGTCCAGTAGCCTAAGAAACAGAGCCTAGAAGTTAAGTAGGTCTGCTTCTCTCTCCTCAGTCCCTCGATGCAGGGAGCCTGTTGCCAGCAGGCTCCCTGAAAATAAAAAACCTAACAAAATTTCTTTCTTTCAGGAAACTCAGGAGAGAGTTCCCTGTAATGCACCCAGTCTCCTCTGGGCACAGTATCAAACTGAGGTCTGGAGGAGGGGCATAGAGGGAGGAGCCAGTGCACACCCATAGCTAAAGTTCTTTTTAGTGCCCATGTCTCCTGTGGAGCCCGTCTATCCCCATGGTCCTTACGGAGTCCCCAGCATCCTCTAGGACGTAAGAGAAACAAAAAAAACAACAGTATCATTAACTTCCATACATTTAAGTATCATTTAGCATTACATGTAAAACAAATTATTTTCTGCCAGATGCTGAGTTGCATGCAAGTCAGTCTGACGTCAGATCTCTCAGATATTTATCAAAACTGTGCATGTGTCGGAGTCTGCATTCAGAATAATATAGATTCAGCTGCACCTCCATTTGTGGCTGAATGGGTGCAAATGGACGCATAGTACAAGAATTCTCTTCGCATTTAGGCAGAAATGCTGCTATTCAGAGTAGTGCATATGCAGTTTGTGACTATGGAAAGCAGCAGCAATAGCCGTCACTTTATCTGCAACTCTGAATCAGGCACCTTAATTTAATTCTGTATTGGGAAATGTGAATTAAAAAAAAACCTGCACAATTAAAACATTTATAAAAACAACTGCCAGCCTTTACAAGAATATGTCTAAAGCTGGGTAAACACTAGACGATCTCTTGAACAATTTGCCGATTTCAGACGGATCGGAACAATAACTTATTCAAATTGTCCAGTATGTGCGCACTATGGGGGGTAATTCAGGTTGGATCACAATCCAACCGGAGTTATTGCGATCGCCACTCGGGGCGCATGTGCAGCGACCACCCTGCACCCGCACTTTCTGCAGGGGGCCACAGAAAATGCGATCGCCTCTACCTGCGGTCGCTGGATCGCTCTGTTTCCAGGGCAGAGACGGAGTGTTGCGGGGGCGAAGCTAACCAAATGGGGGGGGGCGCGGTGTGGTGCGAACAGGGGCGTGTTCACGGTGGCTGCGTGATGTCACATGCAGCTGCCACAATTGGGAACATGGCGGCGAGCCTCCTGCGGGCACAGCTAAGCTGCGCCGGCAGGAGGCATTCCTAATTACTGCGATGAAGCAGCAATTGCGATGCGATCAACCCCATTTCTAAGGGTTTTACCTTTTACTCTGCCCCTCACCACTCTTATTCTAAGATTGACCTGTTTTCTGCAGCTTATCAATCTTTTTTTTTAATATATTTCTTTATTAGACAGCCATAAAGTCACAACATACATTGTCAAACATTAAAGTACAAGGTTATTCAGCAGTGACATACATTCAAATTCTAGTATGAATAAAATACAGAGGATTGAAGGCTGTACCGTTTTTTTTTTTTGTAAGAGAAGAAGAAAAATAAATGCAATTCACAGCAAATAATGCAAACTCAGCTGTCTGGTAATAATGGTAGTAGTGGTACCAGAGTGGGGGGGGGGGGGGGGGGGGGAGTGGTTAACATACGTGCACCCCCTCCTCCAATAATAAAAACAGACCAAACAAATGAGTTAAATATCACATCAGTTGAGGAAAGTAGGGATAGGAAAGAGAAAGGAAAAAAGAAAAAAAGGGAGGAAATAAAGGAGAAAAAGATATGTTAGAGAGCAAAGAGAAGGCCTTAGTACCGAGGTACCATAGGTGATTGGCGTTCGTTGCTGGGGGGGGGGGGGGGGGTCAAATCCTTATTTTGGGCAGGGAGAGCAGCTCATGGGTTTGGAGTGAATGTTATGCTATGTTAATCTCTAATGAGGACTGTCTACGCTGTGAGCTAGGCATCTCAGTTAAATCCCTCTTTCATCCCACCTGTGGTCAAGTAATGGTTCCTACTATCCGACTAGTCCAATACCATGTAGTGTCGCGGAATACCTTCCAGATACATTCACGCCTGTCTAGGGGTAAAGTCTCTATATAGGTTCCCCATTTTTTGTGGAAAAGCTTCACTCCATTTCAATTTGAAAAGTGGCCATTCGCCTCTCGCAAAACAATATATCTAGTAAGGCAGACTCCCATTCTCCCATTGATGGAGCAGTTTTATATATCCAGTGTCTCAGTATCACCTGTCTCGCCACCGTGACCATCACAGTCAGTAGTGGGATCATAGGAGCAAGGTCAAACCGAGACAGCAGGATGAAAAGTCTGCAAACAGCATCGGGCCCACCTCTTCTGGAAGGGGTAATTTAAGTAAACGGGATAGATATTGGAGAAACTTGCGCCAGAACCGTTTGATTTTCCCACATAACCAGAAATTGTGCATGAGGGATGCTCCACTCTCTCCACATTTAGGGCAACTACCCGTCTCACCGGGGCGGAAGTGTTGTCTTTGAGAGGGGGCTATATACATCCTGTTTAAAGTTCTTAAATGTATTTCCTGTAGTGTGGCGGATTTTAGAGCTCTGAGGACCAGTTCAGTGTTCTTAGATATCTCGTCCATCGCGGGTGCTTCCGGGAGTTCCCGCCGCCATGAAGCAGAGAGGGGGGACCAAGAGGGTGCTGACGCTTCAATCAGGTCACTATAAAGGTAGCGAATTTTGAATGGGTTATGTCTGCAAAACGTGAGAGTATCGAGTATTGTTCGAGTAGTGACCTTTTTACCCAGGGATCACCTAGGGAGGTAATGTAGTGTCGTGCTTGGAGATACATAAAAAAATTAGTGTGGGACAAAGAGAATCTGTCTCGTAGCTGCTGAAAGGAGAGCATCTGGCCACCAGGATCAAAGACATCCCTGATAGAATAAATTCCTCTACACTTCCACATGTAAAAGTGGCGATTATCTAAAGAAGAGGGGAAATTAGGGTTGCCCCATAAGGGAATATATGGAGACTCAAAAGGGTTAGTATGGAATAATTTATGAGTGGAGATCCAGGCCCTATAAGTGTCCCAAAACAGAATGTTAGTCTTTAGTTTCTGGGGTAATTTAGAGAGTGGTGTGTGAAGCAGCGCTGCAGGGGAGTAAGGAAAAAATAGTGCTTCTTCCAATTCCAGGTTCGTAAATAGATCTGACCGGAGGAGCCAATCTGAGGCGAATTTAAATAGTGCTGTTCTAGCAAACATCGTCACATTGGGCATACTCGGACCACCTTTTCGTTTGTTGATATAAGTTCGGGCTTTGGGCATACGAGGTTTGGCGTTTTTCCATATGAATTTTGAAAATATTTGCGAGCAGAGTAGGGAGTCTTGTTTAGTAATCGTGACAGGGAGCATTTGGAGCAAATAAGCCAGTTTAGGGAATATAACGGATTTTATCACGACTATTCTGCCTAGTAGGGAAAGTTTAAGGTCTTTCCAGGTTTCTAATCGTGTTTTGATTTGCTGGATAATGGGTGTGTAGTTGAATATATACAGTCGGGAGAGTTCTGAGGGGATATAAATACCCAAGTATTTTAGTTTAGTAGGAGTCAGCGTAAATTGGGAAGTGAATTCAGTATAGATGTGGGGGTCTTTTATGTTAGTCAGTGGGAGTAATTCGGATTTATGTGTGTTTATGCGGTAGCCAGCAAAGGTACTAAAGCAGCGTATGGTGTCAAAAATGGCTGGTATCGAAGTACGGGGGTTGGAGACAAATAAAATCATATCATCTGCAAATAATCCAAGTTTAACTTCTCTTTCTCCTACCGAGATCCCCGAAAAGGTTGGTAATTGTCTCAGTGCTATGGCCAGTGGTTCCAATGCAGCCGCAAAAAGCAGAGGGGATAAGGGGCATCCCTGTCTAGTCCCCCTATGGATCATTAAGGGCCGTGATAGATATCTGTTTGTGAAAATTTGTGTAGATGCGTTATGATAGCTAGTGCGTATAACGGCTATAAATCTGTCAGGAAAACCGAAACGTCGGAGTGTCTCAAACAGGTGGTCCCACGTCACCAAATCAAACGCCTTTTCGGCGTCTAAAGACAATAGGAAACTGGGATCACCAGTCGTCTCCATCCCGCTCAGGGACTGTATAACTGTCAGGACCTTGCGGATATTGGTGACAGAGTGTCTGCCTGAGATAAAACCGGTTTGGTCTTCATGAATTATTTCAGGCAGTATAAATTTTAGGCGATCTGACAACAGTTTAGTGAACAGTTTGTAGTCTACATTAAGCAAGGAGATAGGGCGATAAGAGGACGGGAGTAACGGGTCTCTACTAGGTTTGGGTATAACTCGAAGCAGGGCCGAGTTGAAATACTGTGGGATAGTAAGGTTGGAAAAAATAGAATTAAAAAAGGCCGTTAAAGAGTCCACTATTTTAGGAGAGAGCAATTTAAAGAATTCTCCGGATAAACCATCTGGTCCCGGGGTTTTCAATGGTTTAAGGTTTTTAATAGCTTCTGTCACTTCAGTGACAGTGACAGGGGCCATGATAGAATCTGACTGATCTGAGGAGATCTGAGGCAGTTGTATTTTTTCCCAAAAGGAGTTTTTAGTAGGTTGTTCGATGTCACTGTGTGAGTAGAGATCGGTATAAAAGGAGTGAAAAATATCTGTGATCGCCTTTCCTTCAGATTGTATACCTGAAGAAGGGTCTTTCAGAGCAGTTACATGTTGGGGCCCCTTATCACATTTAAGCAGGTTGGAAAGCATTCGGCTAGGCTTATCTCCATATTGAAAAAATTTATATTTTCCTGCAATAAGGAATTTATTGTCCATTTGTGTCAGAGTGTGATCAAATTGAGTTTTAGCGTCCCTATATTTCTGTTTGTTAGATAGCGTGGGTGAGGATTTCAATTTTTGAAATGAGGAAGTGAGTTCAGACTGTGCCGTCCTGTATGCGGCGTCTTGTTCTCGTCTATATTTCGCCATGTATGCAATTATGTCTCCTCGTAAGACAGCTTTGGCTGTCTGCCAAAATAATGCGGGGTCAGACGCATGGGTGGAGTTATTAAGTGTGTAAGATTCCCAGGATGTCGTCAGCATAGTTTTAAAATCTGGAGAAGCCGCCATCTTAGCAGGGAATCTCCAATGGGAGTTAGTACCTAAAGTGAGTCTACCCTGTAGTACTATCGATATAGGGGCATGGTCTGAAATGGTTATGGGTTTAATAGTTGCCTCAATGATCCTGGTGGACAGATCAGTGGAAATGAAAAAATAATCAATACGTGAAAAGGAATTATGGATTGAAGAGTAGTAAGTATATTCCAATTCTACGGGATTACGGAGACGCCATATATCAATCAGTCCCAGTTGTGCAGACATGTAATCTAAGTTGATCTTGGGAAGTCGGGTTCTCTGAGACGAGGCACCTTTCTTGTCCAAGACCAGGGAGGACACCATATTCATATCTCCTCCAACAATGAGGGATGTATGTGAATATGGGCGGAGAATATTTGTTATTTCTAGATAGAATGATTTGTCATAGACAGCCGGGGCATAAATGTTGCACAAAGTCAGTCTGGTGCCCTCCAAAGTTATATCTAGGACAATGTATCTACCCATAGGGTCAATAATCTGATGGTGTACATCGAAGGTCACCCCCTTACGTATAAGGATCGCAACCCCTCTCGCCTTAGAGGTGAATGAGGAAAATGCTACAACTTCTTGTCTAAGCATGGTGAGTTTAGCGTGTTCAGCGGGGGTCAGATGTGTCTCCTGAAGCATAGAGACATCCACTTTTATTTTATTTAAGTATGTAAGGATACGTCTCCGTTTAATAGGAGAATTAATACCCCTGACATTCCACGATATTATGTTAAGTTGTGACATTTATACCACCAGTAGGAGAATACATAAGGGCCCCATCAGGTCCTGGAACAATAAGCCTCCTTATATAAGTAATCGAGAATATCATGGATACAGACTGTTTCCCCCCCCCCACCAGCTAAGCATCTTCAGGGAAGGAGGAGTAGAAAAGAAAAAAGAAAAGGTCAGAAAATAGAAAAGAAAGTAAACACAGAGGTTAAGACAAGAACAATATATGGGAGCGTTCCCACCAGTATACATCAGTATATACTGTCTGCATGGGTTCGCTGTAGTGTAGAACATCAATAAAAAGAAAAAGAATAATAGCATAACCAACAGGCAATACCTAGAATGAACTTTAGAAACATCTTTATGACCCTTATGTAAAGAGAATGGAGTAATAACTAAACTATCCCGGTAGCAGTTAAATCAAATCCAATCAAATCAAATCCACCCCGCAATAGATGAGAAACATCAACCGTATTGATCTACATAATAATATGAACTAAGATCTGAACGATATATGGGAGCATTCCCACCAGCATACATCAGTATACGCTGTCTGTATGAGTTCGCTGCTATGTAGAACATTGATAAAAAGAAAGAGAGTAACAGTATAACCAACCGGCAATACCTAGGATGGACTTTAGAAACAACTTTATGACCCTTATATAAAGAGAATGGAGTAATAACTAAACTATTCCGGTAGCAGTTAAATCAAATCATATCAAATCAACTCCACCCCGCAATAGATGAAAAACATCAACTATATCGATCCACATAATAATATGAACTAAGACCTGAAATCGAGTTTCAACTGTTATCGTCTGCTCTGCTTGGAGGAGACGAGTGTGAGGCCGAGGGTGACCGCATGGGTCCCTCAAGCTCCGTCATAAATTCCTTAGCTGAGTCCACTGAAGTGAAATCTTTCGGGCCTTGTGGGGTGAAAATGCGCAGCCGCGCAGGATAAAGGAGGGCAAATCGGATACCGCTTTTCACTAGGTGAGAGCATAATGGAGACATTTCTCTTCTGGCTCTAGAGACTTCTGCGGAATAATCCTGAAAGAGAAATAGCCGTTGTCCATCCCAGTGAAGTGGACCCTGGCTTCGCGCCGCAGACCACATCAGTTCTTTATGTTTAAAGTTTAAGCATTTAAAGATAACCGGGCGGGGTCTGGTTTGGTTAGAGTCGCGTGGCGGACCCAATCTATGAGCTCGTTCAATCTCCATCGCAGACAGGTCTTCCGGTATGCCTAAGAGGCCTGGGAGGTCGGAGAGTAAAAACTTTAGAAGATCAGGGCCTTTCAGTGATTCCTTAGGCCCACAATTCTCAGATTGTTACGTCTCGAGCGATTTTCCAGGTCGTCTATCTTCATCATCATATGTTGGCGTGAAGATGTTAAAGATACGACCTGTTCTTTGAGATCTTCGATTTCTTTGAAATTGGCTCCAATTCTATTTTCATTTACGGAGATTCTGCGGGTCATAGACCCAAGCTCCGATTTAAGGTCTGATACCGCAGTCATAAATTTGTCCGCCTGTGCTTGTAGTAACGGTTCCACGGTTTCCTTGATTGCTTTCACTATTTCCAAATAGGAAGGAGGAGGGGGGGGAGCCTTTGGGGCCATGGTAGATGATGATTCAACTTCGTCGTTTAAACCGTCAGGGTTGGAAGACAGTGGCGGAGAGACGGGGCACGGCTCCCCACGTTTATTTCCACTTCTATTTCTTTGTGGTTTTGGTGTAGAAGAACTTAGAAATTTGTCCATAGTAGTAATTATGAGCTCATGAGGGTCGGATAGGTGGGATGGTATGCCTTAGGTCATGCAAGACTGGAGAATTCTACATCACAGCTGCGGGTGGTGCAAGTTCACATAATGCTGTGAAATGTGCCAACTGCGGGCAAACTGAGGATGGGCGCAGTTCACCAAGTAGTCAACGGGATATAGATTTGATGTCGCCAATCCACGCGGGGGGCGAGCAGGTTGATTTAGAGAGCGTGGTAAATATATTCAGTGGTGTAATATATCAATTATAACGGCAATCCGGCCAGCGGCATCACCGTATGAGCACGTCTCCGAAAGAGTAATCAGTAAGTAGTGGATTAGTCGTTTTCACCTCCCACATACGTGGCGACAAGAGGGGGGTAGTAGATGTAATTCACTTTGTGGCAGCAGACTGGAGAAACAGCACCTCTTCTGAGAATCAATAGTAATGTTATATTCCCTTTTCTTCTGCAGTGTAATCTGGAAGATGTAAGATGGCCAGCTTGGAGAAAGGATCTGACCAGCTGGGGATGGAGGGAAGTGAGGCTTATTAGATCTGTGGTGTCAGTGTGTCATTTGATCTCCTCCAGCCTTCCCCTTTAACTATAGTGTATAGAGGTCTCCTCAATTGCACAGATCTCCTTAATCTTTGGTAGCTGGAGTAGCTTATACTGTCAGGGGGAGAAGGGTGTAGAGAGGGGACTGTCACCTCACCTCTCCGAGACTCTGCGTCTGGCAGGGAGAGAGAGCCGCGCTGCCGCAGGACCGGAAGTGCAGCCTCGCGGGTCTCTCCGTCTCCTCTCCGTTCGGGCGCCGGGCACCAGCAGGCCCTGGACACCGCACCAGCCTTACCACGGAGGGGTCCCAGCGGTCTCGCGGCACACAGGAGCGAGGGGATCCACACGTTCCGGCCGTCGCAGGCCGCTCCGGTTCCCGCACCGCCCACGGAGTCTCCCGTCGGGCTCCGGCCGAAAATCTAGCCCGCGGCTCCGGCACCCGGCACAGGCCCCAACCCGCAAAGACCGTAAAAACGGTCTCCCGGCTCCGCGACCAAGTGCCCAGGTAACCAGAGCACCAGGGGGGACTGCAGGGGGAGGAATGGGATAGCAGAGATGATAATAGGTGAGGATTTAAATGATTTTAGCAGGAGCTCTGCCTTCCTGCTTCCAGCCGTCTCCTTAGTCAGGCCACGCCCCTCCGCTTATCAATCTTTAAACATCTAACTGATTCTGCAATACTCTCTAGCCTCTGGTCTGAATACTTGACGATCAGCTCCTCTTTTAATATTCTGGATAACCCATTCACCCAGCCTTCCTGTCAACTTAAAATAACCCTCTTGAATATCCCTCAGTTCCAAACAAACGTTACTGGCATCTTGAAAGACGACTTAACACCCCTGTTCCAGATGTACCCTCCTTGTCTGGGAGGCACATATGTCAGTCCTTTGGGGGTCATTATTAGTTACGTCTCACACAGGAACAAAGAGAAGAAACAGCTCCTATAGTCCCTTATGGATCAGGCTCATCAGTTGGAGTCAATTCATAAATGCACTCTATAAGCAGCTCACCTCAGCAAAATCTACCCTTAACATGATTATTTCTGAAAAGATTGAGAAAATGGGATTTTGGTACCTACCAGTAAATCCTTTTCTCTGATTCCACAGGGGACACTGGAATGTTTACACTGTGGTATAGAGGTGTGGTTAGTGGGAGCTGCCACTTATAATTTAGAAGGCCAAACATATGCACATAAAAAGCTGCCACACGCACACACACTGAAAGTACAGAAAAAGCTCTTACTTGGTTGTGCCCAAGCCAATTTTCTTCCAGACTTTATACATGCCGACATCCCAAATGGATTCAATGCAAAGCATTCCTTAATCCAGGCCTGTAACTTTTTCAGCGAGAATGATTCAGTTGTCTTTGAGTAACCATTTCTAGCTTGCAGTGGCTGATAAAGGGCTAAATCAATAAAAGAATGAATGGTCCTGTTCTTATTCAGTGTTCCCTCAATGAGAAAGCCAAGAGCTTGGGCAGCCTCAAGGGACACCAGGCTACAGTGAGTGGAGTGGGAGGATTTAGTGAGCTGGTCAGGGTCCAAAAGCAACTCCAAGAGATATGACATATGATTCTGAATAAATGCATGGTGGCTATATTCGTCCCAGTTCTAACAAAGCGTGGAAAGAAAACAAAATTGCATATATTAAAGCTTGAGCAACTGAAAGTGGTTTTGTAATTGTTGTATTAACATTTCAATAAAAAAATAAAAAAAGTTACAGGGAAAGTATACTCAATGAGAACTTTTTTCTTTATTTTACTTATTTTCTAAATATAAGGTTTCCACATATGAGAAGGGCCTGTAATTGGCCATCCAAGGTCAAAGGCATTTCTGTAATGCAACAGTTATAGGAAGAGTTATAGGAGCAGACACCTGTCTCGTGACCATCTGTCCTTGCTGGGTATAGAAATCCGTATACAAGTCTGAGTGCAGCCCTGGTTTTTGGGGGAATATTGAATATTATTGAGCCAGCACCACAGCGGATGCAACATGTGTAAGAGTGCCGGACATACTATGATAGATAGATAGATAGATAGATAGATAGATAGATAGATAGATAGATAGATAGATAGATAGATAGATAGATAATAGTGCCCAAACTTGTGGAAACCTTTTGTAAAATGTGCATCTTTGAAGTTTATCAGCTTATAGCACTTATATATTTTAGTATTATACCAAAAATTATACATCATTACAATGGCAATTTAATTTAGAACATCATACAATGAACTTTATAACACAATTTTACATTTTGATAACAGTTATAAGTAGTGAACTGTAGAAAAGTAAATTTCTTAGTTTCGCACAATATTCATTAGTACTTCGTCGGGAAGCATTTTGCTGCAGTTACATACAGTACCTCACAATATTGGTGGCCAGTGGGTCGGGACCTTTGGTATTCCGAAATTGCACCCATCAACAGAAAAGGGGTGGGGCGTAGGGAAAAGGGGCGGGACCTTGTGTCATTCCCTTTTCCGTCACTGTGGGGGCATGCCTAGCACTCTCCGTTATGCTAGGCTGTCCCCCAGGCTCTCTCTGCTCTGAGTATAGATGCTGTGTGCATGCAGACATCGTCTATTTACCCACTGCTTACCCACTTCTCTGCATAGTTTATGTTCCCCCCAACTGCTCTCCCTCCCCACTGCGGAACACTCATGTATTTGTTGCTATTTAAAGTGCCATTGATCACACAAATTAATCCCACACCTTTTGCTGTCATACGTCCCCATTAGGGAGGCCAATCCTGGGATCGGGATCGGCGGGATCCCGGGATTTGGGCCCAAAAATGCAGAGATTTGAATCCCGTGATTGGAGCCTCCAATCCCGGGATTCACGGGATTACATTGCGCATGTGCAGAAGGGAGGGGGTAAGTAATACTACTTACTATTAGGCGGGCGGCAGCCATGGACACACGCTGAAAGCGGCATCACTTCAAATGTAGCGCCGGCCGCCAGCCAATCAGAGCTGGCGGACCGGCAGCCAATCAGGGAAGCTGCTTGCAGCAGCGGCAACCAATCAGGAGCGACTGCTGCGGCCGCTTCCCTGATTGGCTGCCGGTCAGCCAGCTCTGGTTGGCTGGCGGCCGGCGCTTCATTTGAAATGCCGCCGCGTTCAGTGTGTCCATGGCTGCCGCCCACCTAATAGTAAGTAGTATTACTTACACCCTCCCTCCCTCCGTGCAGTGCTCTCTAACAGCCTCCCTCCGGCGCCGCCACCTACACTCTCCCTCCCGCACGCTACCTACACCCTCCCTCCCGCACCGCTACCTACAGCAACCCTCCCTCCCGCGCCGCTACCTACACCAACCCTCCCTCCCGCGCCGCTACCTACACCAACCCTCCCCCTCTCGTGCCGCTACCTACATCAACCCTCCCTCCAGCGCCGCCATCTACACTCTCCCTCCCGCACGCAACCTACACCCTCCCTCCCGCAACCTACACCCTCCCGCACTGCTACCTACACCCTCCCTCCCGCGCCGCTACCTACACCCTCCCTTCCGCGCCGCTACCTACACCAACCCTCCTGCACCGCTACCTACACCCTTCTCCACTGCCCTTCACTGATCCCTACTGCAATCCTGGGAATCCTGGGATGGAGAGTTTTTCAATCCTGAATCCCGGGATTGAAAAAACGGCCCGGGATTGGCATCCCTAATCCCCATAGTATAACACTAACTGAATGCTTCACATGAGTGTTGTGCACTCAGGTAGCAAATTTTCTCCAATTCTTCTGCGGACATATTTCATGCCACCACTACCAAATATGAATATTCTGGTTTTGTCACTCCAGATGACACTGTTCCATTGTTCTTCTGACCAATTAATATGCTTTTTAGCCCATTCTTATCTTTTCTGTCTTTGATAGATAAAAGCAACTTTTTCCTTGGAATTCTGGCGTTTAATCCAAAATACATGTAAATAATTTTGAATTGCCTTAGATGATTTTTTTTCTGTCTCTCAAGCACATGGTTTTTTATTCTTCTATCACAACATGGTATTGTGGATCTTTTCTTACCTTTACCAGTTTGGTTTTGAATGGACTGAGTCTGTTGATACTTATTGCACAGTTTCGAAGTTCCTCCTTTAGTTAGGTTGCCACCTACTTTTCATTTAATTTTGTTGTAATTGTAACCTTCTTCATGTAAAATAATTATTTTGTATCTCTTTCTAGGTAACCAGTCAGCTCTCTTTATTTTGCTTGTCATCCTAAATACACAGCTTACTTCATAAATTAAAGTAAAATAAACGCATCAAAAACAGCGACCAACTTAGTGACAATCAAACAACTAAATGAGATGTTTTACTATAAATTCTGGTAGCAACAAATGTGAGCACTCTCATGATAACACCTTATTGGATCCATTTTGTGGCATTGCAACACCTGATTGGCTCTCAGAACAAACACTCCTATTGGTCAGTTTTGAGTTGAAGAAATCGCCACTCTACAGATAGTCTCCCTGTCTATATTTAGCTATAACGTGTTACATAATAAAGATAATTAATTGTGGTTAACTGCATTATATTGTCTATAAAATTATCTTTCCAGTGATATACAGGTTGAGTATCCCATATCCAAATATTCCGAAATACGGAATATTCCGAAATACGGACTTTTTTTTAATGAGAGTGAGATAGTGAAACCTTTGTTTTTTGATGACTTAATGTACACAAACTTTGTTTAATACACAAAGTTATTAAATATATTGTATTAAATGACCTTTAGGCTGTGTGTATAAGGTGTATATGAAACATAAATGAATTGTGTGAATGTAGACACACTTTGTTTAATGCACAAAGTTATAAAAAATATTGGCTAAAATTGCCTTCAGGCTGTGTGTATAAGGTGTATATGAAACATAAATGCATTCTGTGCTTAGATTTAGGTCCCATCACCATGATATCTCATTATGGTATGCAATTATTCCAAAATACGGAAAAATCCGATATCCAAAATACGTCTGGTCCCAAGCATTTTGGATAAGGGATACTCAACCTATATATCTTTATCGGATTATCCTTAAAAATAATGCAGCTATATGAAATTAAACCCTAAAAACACACATTTTACAAAAGGTTTCCACAATTTTGGCCACTACTGTATATTAAATATATATATATATATATATATATATATATACACACACACACACACACATATATATATATATATATATATATATATATATATACACACACACACACTCACATGTACACGTCGTCAGTGACAGTCTTACAATAAACATTTTAAAGCATATATACCTAAAACAACATACATCATTAGCACCAGAGTGGTCTCACCTGTCCGGCGCCACTCGTTGCAGCCAGGTCCACGCGCCAGGAACTGACGTCGCGGTTTCCCGACGTCACCAAGCAGCACCGTCCAGCGCAAGTCCACCACAAGACGGTTGCTAAGTAACACAAACAAAAGTTAACAAGTGCATTAAAAATTAGATCGTTATAGGCATTTCTATCATGGGTGCAATGTGTCCGCTGCACACTGTCCCCTGGGTCCAGGGTGGCCAACAGCGCATCCATTGCTCCCATATTTTTGTAATACCTTTCCGGAGTCCTGCAACGGTCGTTGCAGCTGTGGCAAAAAATAAGATTTTACTTACCGGTAAAACTATTTCTCGTAGTCCGTAGTGGATGCTGGGGACTCCGTAAGGACCATGGGGAATAGACGTGCTCCGCAGGAGACCGGGCACTTTAAGAAAGAATTAGGAATACTGGTGTGCACTGGCTCCTCCCTCTATGTCCCTCCTCCAGACCTCAGTTAAGGAAACTGTGCCCGGAAGAGCTGACAGTCCAAGGAAAGGATTTTGGAATCCAGGGTAAGACTCATACCAGCCACACCAATCACACCGTATAACTCGTGATAAACTTACCCAGTTAACAGTATGAACAACAACAGGAGCATCAGATAAACCTGATGTAACCATAACATAAGCCTTATTTAAGCAATAACTACATACAAGCATTGCAGAAGAAGTCCGCACTTGGGACGAGCGCCCAGCATCCACTACGGACTACGAGAAATAGATTTACCAGTAAGTAAAATCTTATTTTCTCTAACGTCCTAGTGGATGCTGGGGACTCCGTAAGGACCATGGGGATTATACCAAAGCTCCCAAACGGGCGGGAGAGTGCGGATGACTCTGCAGCACCGAATGAGCAAACACAAGGTCCTCCTCAGCAAGGGTATCAAACTTGTAGAACTTTGCAAAAGTGTTTGAACCCGACCAAGTAGCTGCTCGGCAAAGCTGTAATGCCGAGACCCCTCGGGCAGCCGCCCAAGAAGAGCCCACCTTCCTTGTGGAATGGGCTTTTACTGATTTTGGAGGCGGCAATCCAGCCGCAGAATGAGCCTGCTGAATCGTGTTACAGATCCAGCGAGCAATAGTTTGCTTTGAAGCAGGAGCACCCAGCTTGTTGGATGCATACAGGATAAACAGCGACTCAGATTTCCTGACTCCAGCCGTTCTGGCTACATAAACCTTCAAAGCCCTGACTACATCTAGTAACTTGGCATCCTCCAAGTCACGAGTAGCCGCAGGCACCACAATAGGTTGGTTCAAATGAAAAGATGACACCACTTTTGGCAGAAATTGCGGACGAGTCCGTAATTCTGCCCTGTCCATATGGAAAACCAGATAGAGGCTTTTATGTGACAAAGCCGCCAATTCTGACACACGCCTAGCCGAAGCTAAGGCCAATAGCATGACCACCTTCCACGTGAGATATTTTAACTCCACGGTTTTAAGTGGCTCAAACCAGTGTGATTTCAGGAAACTCAACACCACGTTAAGATCCCAAGGTGCCACTGGTAGCACAAAAGGGGGCTGAATATGCAGCACTCCCTTTACAAACGTCTGACCTTCAGGAAGAGAAGCCAGTTCCTTTTGAAAGAAAATGGATAGGGCTGAAATCTGGACCTTAATGGACCCCAATTTTAAGCCCAAAGTCACTCCCGACTGTAGGAAGTGAAGGAAACGGCCCAGCTGGAATTCCTCTGTAGGGGCATTCCTGGCCTCACACCAAGCAACATATTTTCGCCATATACGGTGATAATGTTTAGCTGTCACGTCCTTCCTAGCCTTTATTAGCGTAGGAATAACCTCATCCGGAATGCCTTTTTTGGCTAGGATCCGGCGTTCAACCGCCATGCCGTCCAACGCAGCCGCGGTAAGTCTTGGAACAGACAGGGCCCTTGTTGCAACAGATCCTGTCTGAGAGGCAGAGGCCATGGGTCCTCTGTGAGCATTTCTTGCAGTTCCGGATACCAAGTCCTTCTTGGCCAATCCGGAACAATGAGTATTGTTCTCACTCCTCTTTTTCTTACGATTCTCAGCACCTTGGGTATGAGAGGAAGAGGAGGAAACGCATAAACCAACTGGAACACCCACGGTGTCACTAGTGCGTCCACAGCTATCGCCTGAAGGTCTCTTGACCTGGCGCAATACATTTGTAGCTTTTTGTTGAGGCGGGATGCCATCATGTCCACCTGTGGCAGTTCCCAACGACTTGTAATCTGTTTGAAGACTTCTTGATGAAGTCCCCACTCTCCCGGGTGGAGGTCGTGCCTGCTGAATAAGTCTGCTTCCCAGTTGTCCACTCCCGGAATGAACACTGATGACAGTGCTTTTACGTGATTCTCCGCCCAGCGAAGAATTTTGGTGGCTTCCGCCATCGCCACCCTGCTCCTTGTGCCGCCTTGGCGGTTTACATGAGCCACTGCGGTGATGTTGTCTGACTGAATCAGCACCGGTTGGTTGCGAAGCAGAGGCTCCGCTTGACTTAGGGCGTTGTATATGGCCCTTAGTTCCAGGATATTGATGTGCAGACAAGTCTCCTGACTTGACCACAGACCCTGGAAATTTCTTCCCTGTGTGACTGCCCCCCACCCTCGGAGGCTTGCATCCGTGGTCACCAGGACCCAGTCCTGAATGCCGAACCAGCGACCCTCGAGAAGGTGAGCACTCTGCAGCCACCACAGAAGAGACACCCTGGCCCTGGGGGATAGGGTGATCAGCCGCTGCATCTGAAGATGCGATCCGGACCACTTGTCCAACAGATCCCACTGAAAGGTCCTCGCATGGAACCTGCCGGCTTCGTATGACGCCACCATCTTTCCCAGGACTCGCGTGCAGTGATGCACCGACACCTGTTTTGGTTTTAAGAGGTCTCTGACCAGAGTCACGAGCTCCTGAGCCTTCTCCGTCGGGAGAAAAACCCTCTTCTGGTCTGTGTCCAGAATCATGCCCAGGAAGGGCAGACGCGTCGTAGGAATCAGCTGCGACTTTGGAATATTCAGAATCCAGCCGTGCTGTTGCAACACTTCTCGAGAGTGTGCTACGCTGATCAGCAACTGCTCTCTGGACCTCACCTTTATGAGGAGATCGTCCAAGTATGGGATAATTGTGACTCCTTGCTTTCGCAGAAGCACCATCATTTCTGCCATTACCTTGGTAAATATTCTCGGTGCCGTGGACAGACCAAACGGCAACGTCTGGAATTGGTAATGACAGTCCTGTACCACAAATCTGAGGTACTCCTGATGAGGTGGATAAATGTGGACATGCAGGTAAGCATCCTTTATGTCCAGAGACACCATAAAATCCCCCTCTTCCAGGCTTGCAATGACCGCTCTGAGCGATTCCATCTTGAACTTGAACCTTTTCAGGTAAATGTTCAGGGATTTTAAATTCAATATGGGTCTGACCGAACCGTCCGGTTTCGGTACCACAAACATTGTGGAATAGTAACCCCTTCCCTGTTGAAGGAGGGGAACCTTTACCACCACCTGCTGGAGATATAATTTGTGAATTGCCGCTAACACTATTTCCCTCTCTATGGGGGAAGCTGGCAGGGCCGATTTGAGGTAACGGTGAGGGGGCATCACTTCGAATTCCAGCTTGTATCCCTGAGATACAATGTGTATAGCCCAGGGATCCACCCGTGAGCGAACCCACTGGTGGCTGAAATTTCGGAGACGTGCCCCCACCGATGCTGGCTCCACCTGTGGAGCCCCAGCGTCATGCGGTGGATTTATTGGAAGCCGGGGAAGACTTCTGTTCCTGGGAACTAGCTGTATTGTGCAGCTTCTTTCCTCTACCCCTGCCTCTGGCAAGAAAGGACGCACCTCGGACTTTCTTGCCTCTTTGCGATCGAAAGGACTGCATTTGGTAATATGGTGCTTTCTTAGGCTGTGAGGGGATATATGGCAAAAAACTTGACTTCCCAGCCGTAGCTGTGGAAACTAGGTCCGAGAGACCGTCCCCAAACAATTCCTCACCCTTATAAGGTAAAACCTCCATGTGCCTTTTTGAGTCGGCATCACCTGTCCATTGCCGAGTCCACAGGACCCTTCTGGCAGAAATCGACATTGCATTTATTCTAGAGCCCAGTAGGCTAATGTCTCTCTGGGCATCTCTAATATATAGGACAGCGTCTTTTATATGCCCCAGGGTCAGTAATATAGTATCCTTGTCCAAGGTATCCAGTTCCTCAGATAAAGTATCTGTTCATGCTGCTATAGCGCTACACATCCAGGCTGACGCAATTGCCGGCCTTAGTATGGT
This sequence comes from Pseudophryne corroboree, assembly GCF_028390025.1. Classification (NCBI taxonomy): domain Eukaryota; kingdom Metazoa; phylum Chordata; class Amphibia; order Anura; family Myobatrachidae; genus Pseudophryne; species Pseudophryne corroboree. Next base: position 261,267,095 of record NC_086450.1, read on the forward strand.
ACCTGAATGTGTATAAACGGACTTCAGGATACCTTCCTGCTTTCTATCCGCAGGATCTTTTAGGGTGGCCGTATCCTGTGACGGCAGGGCTACCTTCTTAGATAAGCGTGTCAAACCTTTGTCTACCCTTGGGGAGGATTCCCAGCGTAACCTGTCTGCTGGCGGGAAAGGATACGCCATAAGTAACCGTTTGGAAATCTGCATTTTTCTATCTGGAGATTCCCAAGCTTTTTCACATAACTCATTTAACTCATGTGAAGGGGGAAAGGTCACCTCATGCCTTTTTTCCCCAAACATATAAACCCTCTTGTCAGGGACTGGGTTTTCCTCTGAGATGTGCAATACATCCCTCATTGCTATAATCATGTAGCGGATGGCTCTAGCCATTTTAGGCTGCAATTTGCATCATCGCCATCGACACTGGAGTCAGAATCCGTGTCGATATCTGTGTCAACAATTTGGGATAGTGGGCGCTTCTGAGACCCTGACGGCCTCTGCGCTGTAGGATTAGGCATGGGTTGAGACCCTGACTGTCCCAAGGCTTCAGCTTTATCCAACCTTTTATGCAAGGAAGTAACATTATCATTTAAAACCTTCCACATATCCCTCCAATCGGGCGTCGGTGGCGATCCCACATTCATTTGTACCAGCTCTGCTTCCACATAGCCTTCCTCGTCAAACATGCCGACACAAGCGTACCGACACACCACACACACAGGGGATGCTCTATTTGAAGACAGAACCCCCACAAGGCCTATTGGAGAGACAGAGAGAGAGTATGCCAGCACACACCCCAGCGCTATATGACCCAGGAATTACACAGTAACTTAGGGTTTACCCAGTAGCTGCTGTATATACTGATTTTGCGCTAAATTTATGTGGCCCCCCCCCCTCTCTTTTACCCTCTTTCCACCGTGAATCTGCAGGGGAGAGCCTGGGGAGCTTCCGCTCAGCGGAGCTGTGGAGAGAAAATGGCGCTGGTGAGTGCTGAGGAAGAAGCCCCGCCCCCTCAGCGGCTGGCTTCTGTCCCGCGATCTTGTGTAAAATAATGGCGGGGGCTCATGCACATATACAGTGCCCAACTGTATATATGCTACTTTGCCAAGAGATCTCTAATTGCTGCCCAGGGCGCCCCCCCCCCCCCCCCCCCCCCCTGCGCCCTACAGTGACCGGAGTGTGTGGGTTTAATGTGGGAGCAATGGCGCCCAGCTGCAGTGCTGTGCGCTACCTCATATGAAGTCTGGAGTCTTCTGCCGCCGCTTTTGACGTCTTCTTGCTTCTCACGCCGGCTTCTGGCTCTGCGAGGGGGACGGCGACGCGGCTCTGGGATCGGACGACCAAGGGTGCGTTCCTGTGTTCGATCCCTCTGGAGATAATGGTGTCCAGTAGCCTAAGAAGCATGACCTATCCGCAGTTAGAAGGGCTGCTTCTCTCCCCTCAGTCCCACGTAGCAGAGAGTCTGTTGCCAGCAGATCTCTCTGAAAATAAAAAAATCCTAACAAAATACTTTCTATTTAGCAAGCTCAGGAGAGCTCACTAAGGTGCACCCAGCTCGTCCGGGCACAGATTCAAACTGAGGTCTGAAGGAGGGACATAGAGGGAGGAGCCAGTGCACACCAGTATTCCTAATTCTTTCTTGAAGTGCCCTGTCTCCTGCGGAGCCCGTCTATTCCCCATGGTCCTTACGGAGTCCCCAGCATCCACTAGGACGTTAGAGAAAAATTGCTCCCAAAATAGAGGCCACACATGCACAGTAGATCATTTGTCTACGGACTGAGTACGTTAGAGATTTTGTAAACTATTTTTACTTAAAGATATTGTAGCATTGAACGTAATAAAAATAAATTCAAATAAAGCAACATTTAGGGCATAATATTGTAGATGTTTCGATCAAATACTCTATTTATTCATAGTTTATTTAAAATGTGGACGTCATGCAATACAAAAATCCGTAGTGTGCAAGGCTTATCCTGGCATACAGGCCTAACCTAAATATTTTCCTCATATAATAGCACTATACAGTATGCCAGTTATGATATCTGATTCATTAGTAGCAACTGTGGTAGTAGTGGAAGACACTTTATTAGTAAGAACAAATTGTGGCCATACCAGACATTTCCTTTTTCATTAGACTGTTTTTTTTCTTGCAAAAAACTAGACATTTCATTGTTAAAATACAGTTCCATGATAATAGGACAATTTTTTGTTGCAGATACTGTACATCCGGGGCGTTTCTAGAGAGGAAGAGGCCCGTGTGCAGGTTCTGGCTGGGCCCCCTCCTCTCTAGCCGGCAGCGCTGTGTATACTCTGGGCACTAGGGTCCATAGGGGACCCTAGCGCTGTTCCAGAGCCTACAGCGCATGTGCAGATCTCCGGGAAAATGGTGCAGTGGCCATTTTATCAGTGATTTACCTACTGCGCATGCGCAAAACACTGGGAAAATGGCACCGCACTTTCGGCAGCGCTGCTGCTGCGCCGCAGGACTCCGGAGGGTAAGTATTTCTATTAAAGGGAGCAGGGTGAGCACTTAGTGCAAGATTTAAAAAAAAAAATGTTTTTATTAGTTTTAGGGCTTATAAAGCATAATTTGTTTTCAACTAAAGAAGTTATACACATGTCAAATGAGTGGTCAACATGTACAGCACTGGCATATTTATAATGGGTGCAGTGTGTGCGGTGCACATGGGGCCCTCTTGGACCGCCAGGGGTCCCCCCATGTGCACAGCACACACTGCACCCATTATAAATACGCCAGTGCTGTACATGTTGACCACTCAAGTGGACATGTGTATAAATTCTTTAGTTTAAAACAAATTATGCTTTATAAGCCCTAAAACTAATAAAAACTTTTTTATAAATCTTGCACTAAGTTATCATAATTCATGTACAGTGACCATATTATGCCTTTTACCTGAGATGCTCATGGATTACACAGGTTCTGTGGCTGATTAAAACCAGCTGAAATGTAGGCTTGAAGTCAGGCAGCCACAGAACCTGTGTAATCCACGAGCATTCCAGGCAAAAGGGATAATATAGTCGCTCTAATTCATGCATGAAAGGGTTAACCGCCATTTATTAAAACAATTGCACAACTGTAAAGCCCCATACACTAGGCGATATTGTTAACAATATCATTCAGAAAGGGCTTTCTGACCGATATTGTTCACAATATCGTCTAGTGCAGTGCTAGCCAACCCTGGTCCTCGAGCGCTACCAACAGTTCACGTTTTCCAGTTCACCTAGCAGGTGCACAGGTGAAGTCATTACTCACTGACACATTTTAAAGGATCCACAGATGGAGCCAATTACTATACTTCCGATTCTGTGAGGAAACCTGGAAAACGTTAACTGTTGGTAGCTTTCAAAGACCAGGGTTGGCTACCCCTGGTCTAGTGTGTACACACATTATTGTTAACGATGCGCGCTCTCGCGAGTCGTTAATGACCCCCTCCCTCGTCTGAACATGTACAGACAAGGGAGGTCCTCATTAACGACAGCCATGCTGCAGATGCAGCATGGGTGTCGTTCCCCCCGCCACTGGTCCCTTCCCCGCTGGCATCGCCGATGCCGGCACCCTGCCGTCAGCAATATCGGCGTCGGCTTGACTAGTGTGTATGGGGCTTAAAATTCAATTGTTATACATGAACATTTATTAAAAACTATTAGCAGCTGAAGCTCTTGATAGTAAATTAATGGCATTTAGTCATAGCTTCTAAAGACCAGTGAAGAATGTATGGGAATCATATGCAGAGGAATAGTAAAATAACAGTGGTGACTTGCTACATAATTTCATTAGATAGTCATGGTGGAAAAGTTGACGAAAAATGCTGTAATAACATGGAGCACGGAGGAAAGGAGTTTCAGTTCTTTTAATCTTTTACAATATTAAAGTGTGGAGCTTATTGTTAAAGGTTTTAAAAGCCTAAGAGTTGGAATGGCATACCTCCCAACATGACCCTCTCCAGGAGTGATAGAATGCTCTGCTACTGGACTTTTCTCATCATTTACGATTACCAGCACCTGTGTTGAACAGGTTAATGAATAAGAACGTTGTGTCACCACAGGTGCTGGCAATCATAAATTAAGAGGGAAGTCCAGGAGCAGAGCATTCTATCCCTCCTGGAGAGGGTCATGTTGGGAGGTATGGGAATTGGAGTGTCACTTACAAAATATGTTCCTCATTGGCTATTTGCGGCTGCTCCAGCCAAGGCATTCAGCCAGGAGAGCATAATAGCTTGGGAATAGCCAGACACATCATGTTGGCATTTTTATGCAATTCCAGTGCCCCACTTAACATCATGGGGTCAGTGCACACGACTGCAAGCGTTGCCATAGGGCACCCACACATAGCTATATCACTGTGGTCTATGTGAACAGGTGGGGGGGGGGGGGGTGTTACTGTGGCAAAATGTGAACTGGAAGCACTGCAGCGTGTTTAACATATCTGGGGTGCTGCGTGTCTGTCCACATCCTACTTTCTAATAACATATCCAGCATATCATACTGACAATTTTATTGTTAAGGAAGGGACATTATAAGTTAGTTGCCCTGGGGTCTCCACAAACCTTAATTCAGTCCTGCATTGGATAAGCAGACACTAAAAAATTGTTATCTGTAACAAAATCACCAGTCTACTTATTATCAATGATAACTAGCAGAGCATGTTTAGAATAAATAGGAGAACATACCATAAATTACCAAAATGCATAAGCATAAACAGAGACCTACAGCTGGAGTACTGTATGTGTTCCAGCAGGAAACAAACACTTCAGGAGTACATAAGAAATCAGCACACATACAGAAACTGCAAAACACATAACCAATAATAAGCCAAATGTGCATTCCTACAAAGAGGTATATAAATTGCAGAACAAAGAAGGGGAATTCAATATGGTCAGTGAAGGGCTGCAAATTACCACAGCGTTTAAACATCGCTAATGGCATCTCGTCTCGCACCCTATGCCTGGCCGGCTATATGGCATATTCGCCCTATGGGGCAACAAACACTTTTATGCGAAATAAGGCTGCATGCAGTACAGCGCACTGATTTGGCAAGTCAAGGGATTTGCCCGCAATTGAATTCCCTCTACATGTTAAAATAGGATTTTAATTACCTACCAGCAAATCCTTTTCTCGTAGTCCGTAGAGGATGCTTGGGTTCCATTTAGTACCATGGGGTATAGATGGGTCCCTTGGGAGCCATGGGCACTTTAAGAGTTTAACAGTGTGGGCCGGCTCCTCCCTCTATGCCCCTCCTACCAGACTCAGTCTAGAAACTGTGCCTGAGGAGACGGACATACTTCGAGAGAAGGAATTATACAGATAGTGGTGAGATTCACACCAGCTCACACATAACAAACAGAAAGCCAAGCTAACCAGCTTGAAACGATTCAGCAACGGCTGAACAGTAGTACTTAACCAAGTAACAATGCAGTACTGAACCAAGTAACCACGCAGGAAACGAAGCGCTGGGCGGGTGACCAGCTTCATCTACGGACTACGAGAAAAGGATTTATCGGTAGGTAATTAAAATCCTATTTTCTCTTACGTCCTAGAGGATGCTGGGGTTCCATTTAGTACCATGGGGACGTACCAAAGCTCCCAGTACGGGAGGGAGAGCGCTGAGGCTCTTGCAGAACAGATTGACCAAACTTAAGGTCCTCAGAAGTATCGAACTTGTAGAACTTAGCAAACGTGTTTGACCAAGTTGCTGCTCGACAAAGCTGTGAAGCAGAGACACCCAGGGTTAGCCGCCCAGGAAGAACCCACTTTACGAGTAGAGTGGGCCTTAACAGACTTTGGACAGGGCAAGCCTGCCGTAGAATAAGCACGATGGATAGTAAACCTGATCCAGCGAGAAATCGGCTGCTTAGAAGCAGGACACCCAACCTTGTTGGGATCATAAAGGACAAATAGAGCGTCCGACTTCCTGTGACGAGAAGTTCTCTTCACAGCCCTCACAACATCCAAGGACTTTGAGGTAATTGAGTAGTCAGTAGCCACTGGCACCACAATAGGTTGGTTGATATGAAAAGCCGACACAACCTTTGGAAGAAATTGCGGACGCGTCCTGATCTCAGCTCTATCTTCATGGAAAATCAAGTAGTGGCTCTTGTAAGACAATGCCCCCAATTCTGACACACATCTAGCAGATGCCAATGCCAACAGTGTGACCGCCTTCCAAGTAAGAACCTCCGGGAGAGCAGCCAATTGTTTCTGGAAGAAAACTAACTTTTATGGAGCCCAGACGCAGGCCCACATCCACCAATGCTTGCAGAAAGAGGAGAAACCGTCCCAGTCCTCCACCATAGGAAACGTCTTGGATTCACACCAAGGCACATACTTTTTCCAAATCCGATGGTAATATTTAGACGTTACTCCCTTCCTAGCCTGTATCAGGATAGGAATGACCTTATTCGGAATGCCCTTCCGAGCTAAGATCTGGCGTTCAAACCTCCATGCCGTCAAACGTAGCCGCAGTAAGTCTTGATAAGCGAATGGCCCCCGTTGAAGAAGGTCCTCGCGAAGAGGAAGAGGCCTCGGATCCTCCAGGAGTAAATCCATAAGATCCGCGTACCAAGCCCTATTTGGCCAGCCTGGAACAATGAAGATCGCCTGAACTCTTGTTCTTTTTATTAGTTTGAGAATCCTTGGGATGAACGGAAGTGGAGGGAACACATACACTGAGTTGAACACCCAAGGAGTCACCAGTGCATCCACCGCCACTGCTTGCGGGTCTCTCAACATGGAACAGTACCTATAAAGCTTCTTGTTGAGGCGAGAGACCATCATATCCATCTGAGGGACACCCCATCAGCTTGTCACCTCTGCGAACACCTCCGGATGGAGGCCCCATTCTCGTGGATGGAGATTGTGTCTGCTAAGGAAGTCAGCTTCCCAGTTGTCCACTCCTGTAATGAAGACTGCTGACAGCGCCACCGGGTGCTTTTCTGCCCAGAGGATGATTCTTGTTACCTCTGACATTGCCGCTCTGCTCTTCGTTCCACCCTGTCTGTTTATGTAGGACACTGCCGTTACATTGTCCGACTGAACCTGAATGGCCTGATCTTGTAGAAGATGTGCCGCCTGCAAAAGGCCGTTGTACACGGCTCTTAGTTCCAGAATGTTTATCGGAAGGATGTATTCCAGACTTGACCATTTTCCTTGGAAGTTTTCCCCTCTGAGACTTGCATCCGTGGTTAGAAGGAACCTTCGGCCCTCAAGAAGGGGAAAAGTCTGTAGCCACCAGAGGAGCGAAATTCTAGCTTTCGGCGACAGGCGAATATGCTGGTGCATGTGAAGATGAGATACCGACCATTTGTCCAGGAGATCCAGTTGGAAGTACCATGCATGAACTCTTCCGTACAGTAGAGCCTCGTAGGAGGCAACCATCTTCTCCAGAAGGCGAATGCACTGATGAACCAATACCCGGGCAGGTTTCAGGATCTCCCGGACCATTGATTGCATCACCAATGCTTTCTCCATCGGTAGAAACACCCTCTGCACTTCTGTGTCGAGGATCATCCCCAGGAAGGGCAGACGCCTTGTCGGCTCCAAATGTGACTTTGGAAGGTTCAGGATCCACCGATGATCCAGGAGTAGTTGAATGGAGAGAGCAATGTTCTGTAACAACTTCTCCCTGGAAGATGCCTTTGTCAGCAGATCGTCCAGATATGGAATAATGTTCACTCCCTGTTTGCGGAGGAGTAGCATCATCTCTGCCATGACCTTGGTGAACACCATCGGTGCTGTGGAGAGGGCAAATGGCAGTGCCTGGAACTGATAGTGACAGTCCAGTAGCGCAAATCTTAGATAAGCCTGGTGAGGCGGCCAGATCGGAATATGAAGGTATGCATCCTTGATATCCAGGGATACCAGGAATTCCCCCTCCTCCAGACCCGAGATCACCGCTCTCAGAGACTCCATCTTGAATTTGAATTCCCTCAAATAGCGGTTTAAGGATTTTAGGTTTAAAATCGGCCTTACCAAACCGTCCAGTTTCGGCACAACAAATAGGTCGAAGAAGTAACCCATGCCTTTTAGGCGAGGTGGAACTGGAACAATGACATTTGTGTGTAACAATTTTTGACTGGCTTCCTGTAGGATAGCACTTTGTGTCAGCAAAGCTGGTAAGCCTGACTTGAAGAATCTGTGAAGTAGGAGTTCCTGAAACTCCGGTCTGTACCCCTGGGCAACAATACCTTTTATCCATGGGTCCAGGCAAGAAGACGCCCAGATGTGACTGAAATCTTTTAGTCTGGCTCCCATCTGCCCGATTACCAGGCTGGGAGGTCCACCGTCATGCTGAAGGAAACAGAACCTGGCTTCTGTTCCTGGGAACCTGTTGGTGCAGGTTTTCTAGCTTTCCCCAACCGCCTCTAAAGAAAGTGGAAGGGGGTTTGGACTTTTTAACTTTTGCGGTCCGGAAGGACTGCATCGTAGATGTAGAATAAGATTTCCTAGTTGGTGGCGTAGCTGAGGGAAGAAAGGTCGACTTACCCGCAGTTGCTGTGGAGATCCACGCATCCAGTGCATCCCCAAACAGAACCTGACCTGTGAAGGATAGATTCTCCACACCTTTCTTGGATTCCGCATCCACAGATCATTGGCGCAGCAAGAGTCCTCTGCGCGCCGAGACAGCCATGGAAGAAGCCCTTGCATTAAGTAGGCCAAGGTCCATCATGGCCTCCACCATGAAACCTGCAGAATCCTGTATGTGACGCAAAATCAATTCAATGTCACTCCTGTCCATAGTATCTAATTCCTCTAGTAATGTGCCTGGCCACCTTACTGTGGCCTTAGAAATCCACGCACAAGCAATAGCGGGCCTTAACGCAGTGTATAGTGATTTGAGCATAGTCTCAATCTTGCGGTCAGCCGGCTTTTAAAGTGGTTGAACCACCTTTTTAGACAACCTAGATACTGAAGCTTCTACTATAGGCAGGTTTTCCCACTTTTTCCTGTCCTCTTCAGGGAAGGGAAAAGCAATGAGAACCCTTTTTGGGATCTGGGCTTTCCCAGGATTTTTAAAACAAGGAGTTTAACTCCTTAGAAAAAGGGAAGTTAAGGGAGGATATCTTATTGTCCGTAAAGTAAGCTCCTCTACCTGCTCAGGTACTTTTTCAGTAATGTGTAAAATGTCCCTAATGGCCTCAATCATTAGTTGAACCCCCCGAGTAAGGGATGCATCTCCCCCCTGCATATCCCCATCACCGTCCCCTGTATCACAGTCGGTGTCCGTGTCAGCCTGCATTATTGGGGCCAGAGAACGCTTTTAGGGTATGTAATGGGGGACCGTAGATGAGGCAGTGGGAGATGAACACTTCCAAACCGCTACAGATTGTTTTAAAACCTGCGTTTCATTCTCATTATGTGACCTCCTAGATGAAATGTGGGATATCATTTCCCTTATAGAATCCACCCATGGGGATTCGGACTCAGAAGGCTGAGAAGGAACATGGCAGTCCTGAGTACATGAAAGACTCTTCAGGAGAAGATACACACTCTGCAGCACAAGACACAGAGTTCGTCGACATGGTAATGTGAGATATACAGACACACAGGAAAATGTCAGACACAGTTTTCCCTACAGTACCTTCAGAGACTCAGAGAGTATATGGAGCCAGCCACACAGCGCCTCAGTAGGCAGTTAAGAGAATAAACGGCCGGCGCTTACTGAGTAACCTTAATAGGATAAACAGTTCTTAAAACACCTTCCCCCCCTGTCTAGAACACTCTGGTACCGCAGAGTTGGAGATACGAGGAGGGCAGCGCTCCCTGTTAGCGTCTCATCTGTGTGATCTGCAGGGAGAAAATGGCACTGGTGAGTGCTGGATCTGCTCTGAAGAGAGGTCCCGCCCCCTGTAATGGCGCATCTTCCCGCATTTAACAGATTATACTGGCCCGAGTTATCTGTGCTGATAACAGCGGGATTAGCCCCTGTTAGCATATTTTATCAGTGTAGGGTATGTGCGCTGGCCCAGGACGCCCCTCACAGCGCAGTACAGAGTGCCGCTGAGCCTTCCGAAGCGCAGCCTGTCAGAGCTGCATTCCCACCCTTGTGCCGCCATTCCCGCCGGTGACACGCTTCCCGGGCCGCCGGCGTCATACTCAACTCTTCTTTCTTCTGGCTCTTTTAGAGGGTGGCGGCCGTGCTGCAGGAGTGAGCGGTCGCCTCGTGGGCTTGCGATCAGCACCCTCAGGAGCTCAGTGTCCTGTCAGCGGAGATAGAGAACCATTAACTTCTGGAGTTGGTTCCTACTCCCCCCCTCCCTAAGTCCCACGAAGCAGGGAGGCTGTTGCCAGCAGCCTGCCTGTACCTAACTAAACTCAGAAAATAATCAAACTAGAAAAACTCCTAGGCGCTCCCCTAAGCTGTGACCGGCTCCTCCGTGCACATTTTCTAAACGGAGTTTGGTAGGAGGGGCACAGAGGGAGGAGCCAGCCAAAACTGTTAAACTCTTAAAGTGCCCATGGCTCCCAAGAGACCAGTCTATACCCCATGGTACAAAATGGAGCCCCAGCATCCTCTAGGACAGGGGTGGGGAACCTTTTTTCTACCGAGGGCCATTTGGATATTTATAAAATCCTTCGGGGCCATACAAAAATTCTCAACTTAAAAAATTACCCTGCCCCCCAGTAGGTCTGCCCCTTAGAGGCACTGTGTATGAGTGCCGGAGGCGGGCGCACCAAAAAATGGGTGTGGCCAATTAAAATGGGACGTGATACACATATGCCCCCAATAGTGCAGTGCCAGATCCACAATTACCCCCACAGTGCCAGGTATACAAATGCCCCCACAGTGCCAGGTATACAAATGCCCCTCAGTGCCAGGTATACAAATGCCCCTCAGTGCCAGGTATACAGATGCCCCCACAGTGCCAGGTATACAAATGCCCCCACAGTGCCAGGTATACAAATGCCCCCACAGTGCCAGGTATACAAATGCCCCTCACAGTGACAGGTATACAGATGCCCCTCACAGTTCCAGGTATACAAATGCCCCCCACAGTGCCAGGTATACAAGTGCCCCTCAGTGCCAGGTATACCGATGCCCCCACAGTGCCAGGTATACAGATGCCCCCCACAGTGCCAGGTATACAGATGCCCCCACAGTGCCAGGTATACAAATGCCCCTCACAGTGCCAGGTATACAGATCCACCCCCCACCCCCACAGTGCCAGGTATACAGATGCCCCCACAGTGCCAGGTATACAAATGCCCCTCACAGTGCCAGGTATACAAATTCCCCTCACAGTGCCAGGTATACAGATGCCCCCACAGTGCCAGGTATACAGATGCCCCCCCACAGTGCCAGGTATACAGATGCCCCCACAGTGCCAGGTATACAGATGCCCCCCACAGTGCCAGGTATACAGATGCCCCTCACAGTGACAGGTATACAGATGCCCCTCACAGTTCCAGGTATACAAATGCCCCCCACAGTGCCAGGTATACAAGTGCCCCTCAGTGCCAGGTATACCGATGCCCCCACAGTGCCAGGTATACAGATGCCCCCCACAGTGCCAGGTATACAGATGCCCCCACAGTGCCAGGTATACAAATGCCCCTCACAGTGCCAGGTATACAGATCCACCCCCCACCCCCACAGTGCCAGGTATACAGATGCCCCCACAGTGCCAGGTATACAAATGCCCCTCACAGTGCCAGGTATACAAATTCCCCTCACAGTGCCAGGTATACAGATGCCCCCACAGTGCCAGGTATACAGATGCCCCCCCACAGTGCCAGGTATACAGATGCCCCCACAGTGCCAGGTATACAGATGCCCCCCACAGTGCCAGGTATACAGATGCCCCCCACAGTGCCAGGTATACAGATGCCCCCCACAGTGCCAGGTATACAGATGCCCCCCACAGTGCCAAGTATACAGATGCCCCCCACAGTGCCAGGTATACAATTGCCCCTCACAGTGCCAGGTATACACAGTGTTTCGGCGGGACACGGAGGAGAGCGCGGCTATGTTGGGCGGCGGCGTGTAGGACTTGAAACCAGCCGCCGGTTCGAGAGCCAATCAGAGCTCGCGGACCGGCAGCCGCGGCTCCTGATTGGCTGCCGGTCCGCGAGCTCTGATTGGTTTACGAACCGGCGGCTGGTTTCTAGTCCTACACGCCGCCGCCATCCGCCGCACTCTCCTCCTGAGTCCCTGTCCTGACAGCTGAGACACGCTGCCGCTGGACTGAGCGGCGGCGTGTCTCACAGAGAAGCGGGTGGGCCGGAGCAAACGGCTTCGCGGGCCTTATACGGCCCTCGGGCCGGAGGTTCCCCACCCCTGCTCTAGGACGTAAGAGAAAAATAGTTATATTATGTAGAGCAGGCATTTTCAACCAGTGTGCCATGGCACACTAGTGTGCCGCGACCAGTTGCAAGGTGTGCCGTGGAGCCAGAGCAGCTTCCTGCACCTCCAGAGTGAACTGTTGGCCCGGGCTCTTCTTAGAGGATCAGTCGTGCTCCGGGCGGGACGTATGCCTTGAAGACGCGGCGGTGTGATATTATAGGTCACGCCGCCGCGTCTCACCAGCCAGATCACCCCTCTGCATACACATCTTCCAGTTCCTGCCTGCATACACCGCTTTCCTTGCCACCCACTTCCACACCTGCCCGACCACCCGCTGCTCAGTATTCGCAGCACTCCACTATGAACAACCCCCGCCACTGAGGGACAGGGAGGAGGACAGCTGACCAGTAGGGGCTAATATTTATTTTATTTCTCCTGTGGGGAACAATAGGATTCATGTGGGGAGAATAAGGATTTATGGATTTATGTGGGGAACATTGTGATTGTTTTTTTTCTGTGTAGGCCAATGTATGTATGGATTTTTTTTTACTATGAGGGCCAATGTGTTATTTGTTTTTTTCCTGTGGGGAACTGATGGTGTGCCTTGGCAATTTTAAAATATTGTTCGGTGTGCCGCGAGTTAAAAAAGGTTGAAAATCACTGATGCAGAGTAACCAAACTCAGTAAAATATACTGCAAAGTCACAGAACAGATAACGCGGTAACAAATAATCAGAGAGAAAAAATGCATTCGGTTGAAGGTTTTCCTTTTAGAGATGCTGCTCTACATACCACTGTTGTAATGGGTTGTGGCAGATATGCCGGAATTCAGGATGGCGGCAGTCAGAATACCGACAGCAGCATCCTGATGGTTAGAATCCAAACAGGAGTCGGGTAAGTATGTTAAACCTCCCCCCTAACGCTCCCTTCCCGGAGCCTAACACTAACCCTACCCGAGGATGCATAAACCTAACACCCACCACCCCCCACCCCCGCAGCCTAAACCTAAACCCCCCAATTCCTCTCCGGCTGTCAGGATCCCGGCAGCCAGGCTACCAGCAACGGGATTCTGTTCCTAGCCGGGATGCCATCACCGGAATTCCAAGCAGTGTTGGGAATCCGACATCAGTATTTCGACTGCTGGGACCCTGGCAGGTGGGAACCTGACCAGATGCCATTGTATTGCATGGTAATTTAAATTACTGTAGCTTTCCTGTCAGCTTAAACCAGTCTTGACAATCTCTTATGATCTTTTGCATTAACAAGGCCACAGAACGGCTGTCACTTGATTTGTATTTTTTTTGCACCCGATTTTCTGGAAACTCTACAGTGCCAGAAAAGCATAGGCTCTCAGCAGTTTCTGAGCTACTCAAATGACTATCTGGCAGCAACAAGCATTGCACGGTCATAGTCATTTAGGCAGGAAGTGATCTCTTGGAATCCACAAAAATAGTATTTTAATTACCTACCGGTAAATCCTTTTCTCGTAGTCCATAGAGGATGCTAGGGTCCACATTAGTACCATGGGGTATAGAGGGGTCCACTAGGAGCCACTGGCACTTTAAGAGTTTGAGAGTGTAGGCTGGCTCCTCCCTCTATGCCCCTCCTACCAGACTCAGTCTAGAAACTGTGCCCGAGGAGACGGACATCTTTGAGAGAAGGATTTTACACAGATAGTGGCGAGATTCACACCAGCTCACACACAAAGCAAACCAAGCTAACCAGCTTGAAACATAAGCAACGGCTGAACAATATTACTTAACCAAGTAACAAAACAGTACTTAACCAAGAACTAAGCAGTACTGAACTAAGTAACCACTACAGGATCACGAAGTGCTGGGCGGGCCCCCAGCATCCTCTAGGGACTACGAGAAAAGGATTTACTTACCGGTAAATCTATTTCTCGTAGTCCGTAGAGGATGCTGGGACTCCGTAAGGACCATGGGGAATAGACGGGCTCTGCAGGAGAAAGGGCACTTTAAGAAAGCTTTGGACTCTGGGTGTGCACTGGCTCCTCCCTCTATGCCCCTCCTCCAGACCTCAGTTAGGGAAACTGTGCCCAGAGGAGATGGACAGTACGAGGAAGGATTTTTGTAAATCTAAGGGCGAGATCCATACCAGCCACACCAATCACACAATATAACTTGTGATAAACTTACCCAGTTAACAGTATGAACAACAACATAGCCACGGTTCAACCGAAAAACTATAACATAACCCTTAAGTAAGCAATAACTATAAACAAGTCTTGCAGAAAAAGTCCGCACTTGGGACGGGCGCCCAGCATCCTCTACGGACTACGAGAAATAGATTTACCGGTAAGTAAAATCTTATTTTCTCTAACGTCCTTGAGGATGCTGGGACTCCGTAAGGACCATGGGGATTATACCAAAGCTCCCAAACGGGCGGGAGAGTGCGGATGACTCTGCAGCACCGATTGAGCAAACAGGAGGTCCTCCTCAGCCAGGGTATCAAACTTATAGAACTTTACAAAGGTGTTTGGCCCCCGACCAAGTAGCTGCTCGGCACAACTGTAATGCCGAGACCCCTCGGGCAGCCGCCCAAGAAGAGCCCACTTTCCTAGTGGAGTGGGCCTTAACCGATTTCGGTAACGGCAATCCTGCCGTAGAATGCGCCTGCTGAATCGTGTTACAAATCCAGCAAGCAATAGTCTGCTTTGAAGCAGGAGCGCCAACCTTGTTGGCCGCATACAGAACAAACAAAGCTTCAGTCTTCCCGATTCTAGCCGTTCTGGTCACATAAATCTTCAAAGCCCTGACTACATCCAAGGACTCGGAATCCTCCAAGTCCCGTGTAGCCACAGGCACGACAATAGGTTGGTTCACATGAAAAGATGAGACCACTTTTGGCAGAAAGTGAGGGCGAGTCCTCAACTCTGCCCTATCCACGTGAAAAACCAAGTATGGGCTTTTATGTGATAAAGCCGCCAATTCGGAAACACGTCTTGCCGAAGCTAACGCCAACAACATGACCACTTTCCACGTGAGGTATTTCAACTCCACAGTTTTGAGTGGTTCAAACCAAGGTGACTTGAGGAAATGCAACACCACGTTAAGATCCCAAGGCGCCACCGGAGGCACAAAGGGAGGCTGAATATGCAGCACCCCCTTCACAAAGGTCTGTACTTCAGGAATAGAGGCCAATTCTCTTTGAAAGAAAATGGATAAGGCCGAAATCTGGACCTTTATGGACCCTAATTTTAGGCCCAAAGTCACTCCTGTTTGAAGGAAGTGAAGTAGACGGCCCAAATTGAACTCCTCCGTAGGAGCAGCTCTGGCCTCACACCAAGAAACATATTTTCGCCATATACGGTGATAATGTTTTAACGTCACGTCTTTCCTAGCCTTGATCAGGGTAGGAATGACTTCCTCCGGAATCCCTTTTTCCGCTAGGATCCAGCGTTCAACCGCCATGCCGTCAAACGCAGCCGCGGTAAGTCTTGGATCAGACAGGGCCCCTGCCGCAGCAGGTCCTGCCTTAGAGGAAGAGGCCACGGATCCCCTGCGAGCAACTCTTGCAGCTCCGGATACCAAGTCCTCCGTGGCCAATCTGGAACAATGAGTATTGTTCTGACCCTGCTTCTTCGTATTATTCTCAACACCTTGGGTATGAGAGGAAGAGGAGGAAACACATAGACCGATTTGAACACCCAAGGTGTCACCAGAGCGTCTACCGCTACCGCCTGAGGGTCCCTTGACCTGGCGCAATACCACTTTAGCTTTTTGTTGAGACGGGATGCCATCATGTCGATTTGAGGCAGTCCCCAACGATCCGTGATCTGTGCGAAGACTTCTTGATGAAGTCCCCACTCTCCCGGATGCAGGTCGTGCCTGCTGAGGAAGTCCGCCTCCCAGTTGTCCACCCCCGGGATGAACACCGCCGATATCGCGCTTACATGGCCTTCCGCCCAGCGTAGAATCCTGGTTGCTTCTGCCATGGCCACTCTGCTCCGCGTTCCGCCTTGGCGGTTTACATGAGCCACTGCCGTGACCTTGTCTGACCTAATCAGAACCGGTTTGTCCCGAAGCAATTCCTCCGCTTGACGCAGAGCGTTGTATATGGCCCTCAACTCCAGGACGTTGATGTGGAAACAAGTCTCTAGATTTGACCAGAGACCTTGGAAATTTCTTCCCAGTGTGACTGCTCCCCAGCCTCGGAGGCTTGCGTCCGTGGTCACCAGGACCCAGTCCTGAATGCCGAATCTGCGACCCTCTAGTAGGTGAGCACTGTGCAGCCACCACAGGAGAGATACCCTGGTCCTGGGAGACAGGGTGATCCTTTGATGCATTTGTAAATGGGACACGGACCACTTGTCCAAGAGGTCCCATTGAAAAGTCCTCGCATGGAACCTGCCGAAGGGAATGGCCTCGTATGAGGCTACCATCTTCCCCAGAACTCGTGTGCAATGATGCACTGAAACCTTTTTTGGCTTTAATAGGTTCCTGACCAGGGCTATGAGCTCCTGAACCTTTTCGATCGGAAGAAAAACCTTTTTCTGGTCTGTGTCTAGAATCAGGCCCAAAAAGGTCAGACGCGTTGTAGGGACTAGCTGGGACTTCGGTATATTGAGAATCCAGCCGTGTAACTGCAACGTCTCCATGGACAGAGACACGCTGTCCAGCAACTTCTCCCGAGATCTCGCCTTCATGAGGAGATCGTCCAAGTATGGGATAATTGTGACACCCTGCCTGCGCAGGAGCACCATCATTTCCGCCATTACCTTGGTGAAAATTCTCGGGGCCGTGGAAAGTCCAAACGGCAATGTCTGAAATTGGTAGTGACAGTCCTGCACTGCAAATCTCAGGAACGCCTGGTGAGGGGGGAATATCGGAACATGAAGGTAAGCATCCTTTATGTCCAGGGACACCATCAAATCCCCCCCCCTACAGGCTGGCGATGACAGCCCTGAGTGATTCCATTTTGAACTTGAACCTCTTCAAGTACAGGTTCAGGGATTTTAGATTCAAAATGGGTCTGACCGAACCGTCTGGTTTCGGGACCACAAACAGGGTTG
This sequence comes from Pseudophryne corroboree, assembly GCF_028390025.1. Classification (NCBI taxonomy): domain Eukaryota; kingdom Metazoa; phylum Chordata; class Amphibia; order Anura; family Myobatrachidae; genus Pseudophryne; species Pseudophryne corroboree. The sequence goes on from NC_086450.1 coordinate 261,284,427, forward strand.
AGTAAAATCCCTCTCCTTGCTGGAGATGCGGAACTGTGACAATCACCTGTTGAATATACAATTTTTGGATTGCTGCCAACACGAGCTCCCTCTCCGACGGGGAAGCCGGCAGAGCAGATTTGAAAAACCGGCGAGGAGGCAAGTCTTCGAATTCCAGCCTGTCTCCCTGAGAAACAATCTCTAATGCCCAGGGATCCACCTGTGAGCGAACCCAGATGTGGCTGAAAACCCGAAGACGAGCCCCCACTAGATCTGCCTCCCCCTGGGAAGCCCCAGCGTCATGCGGTGAACTTTGCAGATGCAGGGGAGGACTTCTGCTCCTGGGAACTAGCTGTGTGCAGCCTTTTTCCCTTGCCCTTTCCTCTGGCAACGAAGGACGATCCCCGCACCTTCTTGTTCTTATCGGAACTAAAGGACTGCATTTGATAATGAGGTGCCTTTTTTGCATGCTGCGGGGGGACATAAGTTAAGAAATTCGACTTACCCGCCGTAGCAGTAGAGACAAGGTCCGAGAGGCCGTCTCCAAACAACTCCTCCCCTTTGTAAGGCAAGGACTCCATATGCCGCTTTGAATCGGCGTCTCCTGTCCACTGTCGGATCCACAAGAGCCGCCTAGCAGAAATAGACATAGCGTTTATTCTGGAGCTTAATAAACAAATGTCTCTTTGAGCATCTCTCATATACAAGGCAGCATCTCTGATATGGTCATTAACATGGCATCCCTATCTAAGGTGTCAATCTCTGTAGATAAGGAATCTGCCCATGCCACAACAGCACTACAAACCCAGGCCGACGCCATAGCCGCTCTAACAATAGTACCTGAATGAGTGTAAATGTGCTTCATGGTAATTTCCTGCCTGCGATCAGCAGGATCCTTAAAAGAAGCCGTATCCTGAGAAGGCAGTGCCACCTTCTTGGATAAGCGTGTCAGCGCCTTGTCTACTTTAGGCGAAGATTCCCATCGTATCATATCCGTTTGTGGAAAAGGATACGCCATAAGAATCCTTTTGGGAACTTGTGGTCTCCTATCTGGAGATTCCCAAGCCTTTTTCGCACAATTCGCTCAGCTCAAATGAGGACGGAAAGGTGACCTCATGCTTTTTCCCTTTATACATGTGTACCCTCGAGTCAGGGACAGGGGGTTCCTCAGTAATATGCAAAACCTCTTTAAATGGCAATAATCATGTACCGAATACCTTTTGCCACCTTCGGCTGTAATTTTGCATCTTCATAGTCGACACTAGAGTCAGTATCCGTGTCGGTATCTGTGTCATCGATCTGGGATATGGTGCACTCCTGAGGCCCCGAAGGACCTGGCGCCACAGGGACAGGCATGGTCTGACTACCTGACTGATCCCTAGCTTCAGCCTTGTCTAACCTTTTATGCAATAGATTGACATTAGCATTTAAGACATTCAGCATATCCATCAATTCCTGTGTCGGCGCTGCCGACGGCGATATGACATTCAAGCACTCCCCCTCCACATTAAGCGAGCCTTCCTCGTCAAACATGTTGACACACGCGTACCGACACACTTCACACACCCAGGGAAACTCTTTTCTGAAGACAGTATCCCCTTTAAGGCCCTTTGGAGAGACAGAGAGAGAGTATGCCAGCACACACCCCAGCGCAATGACCCTGGAGACCAACACAAAATGTTTTTCCCCAGCCGCGCTGTACAATATCCGCCAATTATGTGCCCCCCTCTCTTTTAGGCACCCCTTCACCGTGTGTAAGCAGGGGAGAGTCCGGGGAGCTTCCTCTCAGCGGTGCTGTGGTGAGAAAATGACGATGGTGAGTGCTGAGGGAGAAGCCCCGCCCCCTCGGCGGCGGGCTTCTGTCCCGCTCAAAATTATTAAAAAATGGCGGGGGCTCTTTTATATACATGTACAGTGCCCACCTGTACATGTATATTGTCTTTTGCTATAAGAGAGGTGTTACAATGCTGCCCAGGGCGCCCCCCCCTGCGCCCTTACAGTGACCGGAGTATGTGAGGTGTATGGGAGCAATGACGCACAGCTGCAGTGCTGTGTGTTACCTCAGTGAAGCTCTGATGGCTTCTGCCGCCTGAGACGTCTTCTGAGTTCGTTTCTTCTGGCTCTGTGAGGAGAACGGCGGCGCGGCTCTGGAGGTGGACGCCCAGTAAGAACCTGTGTTCACCCCCTCTGGAGCTAATGGTGTCCAGTAGCCGAGGAAGCAGAGCCTATCGTAGACAAGAAGGTCTGCCCCTCTCTCCTCAGTCCCTCGATGCAGGGAGCCTGTTGCCAGCAGTGCTCCCTGTAAAAAATAAGAATTTACTTACCGATAATTCTATTTCTCATAGTCCGTAGTGGATGCTGGGGACTCCGAAAGGACCGTGGGGAATAGCGGCTCCGCAGGAGACTGGGCACAAAAGTAAAAGCTTTAGGACTACCTGGTGTGCACTGGCTCCTCCCCCTATGACCCTCCTCCAAGCCTCAGTTAGGATACTGTGCCCGGACGAGCGTACACAATAAGGAAGGATTTTGAATCCCGGGTAAGACTCATACCAGCCACACCAATCACACCGTACAACTTGTGATCTGAACCCAGTTAACAGCATGATAACAGAGGAGCCTCTGAAAAGATGGCTCACAACAATAATAACCCGATTTTTGTAACAATAACTATGTACAAGTATTGCAGACAATGCGCACTTGGGATGGGCGCCCAGCATCCACTACGGACTATGAGAAATAGAATTATCGGTAAGTAAATTCTTATTTTCTCTGACGTCCTAGTGGATGCTGGGGACTCCGAAAGGACCATGGGGATTATACCAAAGCTCCCAAACGGGCGGGAGAGTGCGGATGACTGCAGCACCGAATGAGAGAACTCCAGGTCCTCCTCAGCCAGGGTATCAAATTTGTAGAATTTAGCAAACGTGTTTGCCCCTGACCAAGTAGCTGCTCGGCAAAGTTGTAAAGCCGAGACCCCTCGGGCAGCCGCCCAAGATGAGCCCACTTTCCGTGTGGAATGGGCTTTTACAGATTTTGGCTGTGGCAGGCCTGCCACAGAATGTGCAAGCTGAATTGTACTACAAATCCAACGAGCAATAGTCTGCTTAGAAGCAGGAGCACCCAGCTTGTTGGGTGCATACAGGATAAACAGCGAGTCAGATTTTCTGACTCCAGCCGTCCTGGAAACATATATTTTCAGGGCCCTGACTACGTCCAGCAACTTGGAATCCTCCAAGTCCCTAGTAGCCGCAGGTACCACAATAGGCTGGTTTAAGTGAAACGCTGAAACCACCTTAGGGAGAAATTGAGGACGAGTCCTCAATTCTGCCCTGTCCGTATGAAAAATTAGGTAAGGGCTTTTATAGGATAAAGCCGCCAATTCTGAGACACGCCTGGCTGAAGCCAGTGCTAACAGCATTACCACTTTCCATGTGAGATATTTTAAGTCCACAGTGGTGAGTGGTTCAAACCAATGTGATTTTAGGAACCCCAAAACTACATTGAGATCCCAAGGTGCCACTGGAGGCACAGAAGGAGGCTGTATATGCAGTACCCCCTTGACAAACGTCTGAACTTCAGGAACTGAAGCTAGTTCTTTTTGGAAGAATATTGACAGGGCCGAAATTTGAACCTTAATGGACCCTAATTTTAGGCCCATAGACAGTCCTGTTTGCAGGAAATGCAGGAAACGACCCAGTTGAAATTCCTCTGTAGGGGCCTTCCTGGCCTCACACCACGCAACATATTTACGCCAAATACGGTGATAATGTTGCACAGTTACATCCTTCCTAGCTTTGATCAGGGTAGGGATGACTTCATCCGGAATGCCTTTCTCCTTCAGGATCCGGCGTTCAACCGCCATGCCGTCAAACGCAGCCGCGGTAAGTCTTGGAACAGACAGGGTCCCTGCTGGAGCAGGTCCTTTCTTAGAGGTAGAGGCCACGGATCTTCCGTGAGCATCTCTTGAAGTTCCGGGTACCAAGTCCTTCTTGGCCAATCCGGAGCCACGAGTATAGTCCTTACTCCTCTCCTTCTTATGATTCTCAGTACCTTGGGTATGAGAGGCAGAGGAGGGAACACATACACTGACTGGTACACCCACTGTGTTACCAGAGCGTCCACAGCTATTGCCTGAGGGTCCCTCGACCTGGCGCAATATCTGTCCAGTTTTTTGTTGAGGCGGGACGCCATCATGTCCAACTTTGGTTTTTCCCAACGGTTCACAATCATGTGGAAGACTTCTGGGTGAAGTCCCCACTCCCCCCGGGTGGAGGTCGTGTCTGCTGAGGAAGTCTGCTTCCCAGTTGTCCACTCCCGGAATGAACACTGCTGACAGTGCTATCACATGATTTTCCGCCCAGCGAAGAATCCTTGCAACTTCCGTCATTGCCCTCCTGCTTCTTGTGCCGCCCTGTCTGTTTACGTGGGCGACTGCCGTGATGTTGTCCGACTGGATCAACATCGGCTGACCCTGAAGCAGAGGCCTTGCCTGACTTAGGGCATTGTAAATGGCCCTTAGTTCCAGGATATTTATGTGAAGGGACGTTTCCATGCTTGACCACAAGCCCTGGAAATTTCATCCCTGTGTGACTGCTCCCCAGCCTCTCAGGCTGGCATCCGTGGTCACCAGGACCCAGTCCTGAATGCCGAATCTGCGGCCCTCTAGAAGATGAGCACTCTGTAACCACCACAGGAGAGACACCCTTGTCCTTGGAGACAGGGTTATCCGCTGATGCATTTGAAGATGCGATCCGGACCATTTGTCCAGCAGATCCCACTGAAAAGTTCTTGCGTGGAATCTGCCGAATGGAATCGCTTCGTAAGAAGCCACCATTTTTCCCAGGACCCTTGTGCATTGATGCACTGACACTTGGCCTGGTTTTAGGAGGTTCCTGACTAGGTCGGATAACTCCCTGGCTTTCTCCTCCGGGAGAAACACCTTTTTCTGTACTGTGTCCAGAATCATCCCTAGGAACAGCAGACGTGTCGTCGGAATCAGCTGCGATTTTGGAATATTTAGAATCCATCCGTGCTGTCGTAGTACTACTTGAGATAGTGCTACTCCGACCTCTAACTGTTCTCTGGACCTTGCCCTTATCAGGAGATCGTCCAAGTAAGGGATAATTAAGACGCCTTTTCTTCGAAGAAGAATCATCATTTCGGCCATTACCTTGGTAAAGACCCGGGGTGCCGTGGACAATCCAAACGGCAGCGTCTGAAACTGATAGTGACAGTTCTGTACCACAAAACTGAGGTACCCTTGGTGAGAAGGGCAAATTGGGACATGGAGGTAAGCATCCTTGATGTCCAGAGACACCATATAGTCCCCTTCTTCCAGGTTCGCTATCACTGCTCTGAGTGATTCCATCTTGAATTTGAACCTTTGTATGTAAGTGTTCAAGGATTTCAGATTTAAAATTGGTCTCACCGAGCCGTCCGGCTTCGGTACCACAAACAGCGTGGAATAATTCCCCTTTCCCTGTTGTAGGAGGGGTACCTTGATTATCACCTGCTGGGAATACAGCTTGTGAATGGCTTCCAATACCGCCTCCCTGTCGGAGGGAGACGTTGGTAAAGCAAACTTCAGGAACAGGCGAGGGGGAGACGTCTCGAATTCCAATTTGTACCCCTGAGATACTACCTGGGTCCACTTGCGAGTGAGCCCACTGCGCGCTGAAATTCTTGAGACGGGCCCCCACCATGCCTGAGTCCGCTTGTAAGGCCCCAGCGTCATGCTGAGGACTTGGCAGAAGCGGGGGAGGGCTTCTGTTCCTGGGAAGAGGCTGCGTGCTGCAGTCTTTTTCCCCTTCCTCTGCCCCGGGGCAGATATGAGTGGCCTTTTGCCCGCTTGCCCTTATGGGGACGAAAGGACTGAGCCTGAAAAGACGGTGTCTTTTTCTGCTGAGAGGTGACCTGGGGTAAAAAGGTGGATTTCCCAGCCGTTGCCGTGGCCACCAGGTCCGATAGACCGACCCCAAATAACTCCTCCCCTTTATACGGCAATACTTCCATATGCCGTTTGGAATCCGCATCACCTGACCACTGTCGCGTCCATAACCCTCTTCTGGCAGAAATGGACAGCGCACTTACTCTTGACGCCAGAGTGCAAATATCCCTCTGTGCATCTCGCATATATAGAAATGCATCCTTTAAATGCTCTATAGTCAATAATATATTGTCCCTGTCCAGGGTATCAATATTTTCAGTCAGGGAATCCGACCAAGCCACCCCAGCACTGCACATCCAGGCTGAGGCGATTGCTGGTCGCAGTATAATACCAGTATGTGTGTATATACTTTTTAGGATATTTTCCAGCTTCCTATCAGCTGGTTCCTTGAGGGCGGCCGTATCAGGAGACGGTAACGCCACTTGTTTTGATAAGCGTGTGAGCGCCTTATCTACCCTAGGGGGTGTTTCCCAACGCGCCCTAACCTCTGGCGGGAAAGGGTATAATGCCAATAATTTTTTAGAAATTAGCAGTTTTTTATCGGGGGAAACCCACGCTTCATCACACACCTCATTCAATTCATCTGATTCAGGAAAAACTACGGGTAGTTTTTTCACACCCCACATAATACCCTTTTTTGTGGTACTTGTAGTATCAGAAATGTTCAAAACCTCCTTCATTGCCGTGATCATGTAACGTGTGGCCCTACTGGAAAATACGTTTGTTTCCTCACCGTCGACACCGGAGTCAGTGTCCGTGTCTGGGTCTGTGTCGACCATCTGAGGTAACGGGCGCTTTAGAGCCCCTGACGGTGTTTGAGACGCCTGTACAGGTAATAACTGATTTGCCGGCTGTCTCATGTCGTCAACAGTCTTTTGTAAAGTGCCGACACTATCACGTAATTCCTTCCATAAGACCATCCAGTCAGGTGTCGACTCCCTAGGGGGTGACATCACTAATACAGGCAATTGCTCCGCCTCCATACCATTTTCCTCCTCATACATGTCGACACAACGTACCGACACAGCACACACACAGGGAATGCTCTGATAGAGGACAGGACCCCACTAGCCCTTTGGGGAGACAGAGGGAGAGTTTGCCAGCACACACCAGAGCGCTATATATATATATATATACAGGGATAACCTTATATAAGTGTTTTTCCCTTATATAGCTGCTGTATAGATTTATCTGCCAATTTAGTGCCCCCCCTCTCTTGTTTTACCCTGTTTCTGTAGTGCAGGACTGCAGGGGAGAGTCAGGGAGCTTCCCTCCAACGGAGCTGTGAGGAAAAATGGCGCCAGTGTGCTGAGGAGATAGGCTCCGCCCCCTTCTCGGCGGCCTTTCTCCCGCTTTTTTAAGGAAAAATTGGCAGGGGTTAAATGCATCCATATAGCCCAGGAGCTATATGTGATGTATTTTTTGCCATATAAGGTGTTTTTATTGCGTCTCAGGGCGCCCCCCCCCCAGCGCCCTGCACCCTCAGTGACCGGAGTGTGAAGTGTGCTGAGAGCAATGGCGCACAGCTGCGGTGCTGTGCGCTACCTTAGTGAAGACAGGACGTCTTCTGCCGCCGATTTTCCCGGACCTCTTCAGTCTTCTGGCTCTGTAAGGGGGCCGGCGGCGCGGCTCTGGGACCCATCCGTGGCTGGGCCTGTGATCGTCCCTCTGGAGCTAATGTCCAGTAGCCTAAGAAGCCCAATCCACTCTGCACGCAGGTGAGTTCGCTTCTTCTCCCCTTAGTCCCTCGGTGCAGTGAGCCTGTTGACAGCAGGTCTCACTGAAAATAAAAAACCTAATTTAAACTTTTACTCTAAGCAGCTCAGGAGAGCCCCTTAGTATGCACCCTTCTCGTTCGGGCACAAAAATCTAACGGAGGCTTGGAGGAGGGTCATAGGGGGAGGAGCCAGTGCACACCAGGTAGTCCTAAAGCTTTTACTTTTGTGCGTAGTCTCCTGCGGAGCCACTATTCCCCATGGTCCTTTCGGAGTCCCCAGCATCCACTAGGACGTCAGAGAAATAAGAATTTACTCACCGGTAATTCTATTTCTCGTAGTCCGTAGTGGATGCTGGGGACTGGGGAATAGACGGGCTCCGCAGGAGACTGGGCACACTATAAGAAAGATTTGGTACTACCTGGTGTGCACTGGCTCCTCCCTCAATGCCCCTCCTCCAGACCTCAGTTAGGATACTGTGCCCGGAAGAGCTGACACAATAAGGAAGGATTTTGAATCCCGGGTAAGACTCATACCAGCCACACCAATCACACCGTATAACTCGTGATATTAAACCCAGTTAACAGTATGAAATATAACTGAGCCTCTCAACAGATGGCTCAACAATAACCCTTTAGTTAGGCAATAACTATATACAAGTATTGCAGACAATCCGCACTTGGGATGGGCGCCCAGCATCCACTACGGACTACGAGATATAGAATTACCGGTGAGTAAATTCTTATATTCTCTGACGTCCTAGTGGATGCTGGGGACTCCGTAAGGACCATGGGGATTATACCAAAGCTCCCAAACGGGCGGGAGAGTGCGGATGACTCTGCAGCACCGAATGAGAGAACTCAAGGTCCTCCTCAGCCAGGGTATCAAATTTGTAGAATTTAGCAAACGTGTTTGCCCCTGACCAAGTTGCAGCTCGGCAAAGTTGTAAAGCCGAGACCCCTCGGGCAGCCGCCCAAGATGAGCCCACCTTCCTCGTGGAATGGGCTTTCACTGATTTAGGATGCGGCAATCCAGCCGCAGAATGCGCCAGCTGAATTGTGCTACAAATCCAGCGAGCAATAGTCTGCTTAGAAGCAGGAGCACCTATTTTGTTGGGTGCATACAGGATAAAAAGCGAGTCAGTTTTCCTGACTCCAGCCGTCCTGGAAACATAAATTTTCAAGGCCCTGACTACGTCCAGTAACTTGGAATCCTCCAAGTCCCTAGTAGCCGCAGGCACCACAATAGGCTGGTTCAAGTGAAAAGCTGATACCACCTTAGGGAGAAACTGGGGACGAGTCCTCAATTCTGCCCTATCCATATGGAAAATCAGATAAGGGCTTTTACATGACAAAGCCGCCAATTCTGACACACGCCTGGCCGAAGCCAAGGCCAATAACATGACCACTTTCCACGTGAGATATTTCAGATCCACGGTTTTAAGTGGTTCAAACCAATGTGATTTTAGGAAACTCAACACCACATTGAGATCCCAAGGTACCACAGGAGGCACAAAAGGGGGCTGAATATGAAGCACTCCCTTTACAAAAGTCTGAACTTCAGGCAGTGAAGCCAGTTCTTTCTGGAAGAAAATCGACAGAGCCGAAATCTGGACCTTAATGGAACCCAATTTTAGGCCCATAGTCACTCCTGACTGTAGGAAGTGCAGAAAACGACCCAGCTGAAATTCCTCTGTAGGGGCCTTCCTGGCCTCACACCACGCAACATATTTTCGCCAAATGCGGTGATAATGGTTTGCGGTTACTTCTTTCCTGGCTTTTATCAGCGTAGGAATGACTTCCTCCGGAATGCCCTTTTCCTTTAGGATCCGGAATTCAACCGCCATGCCGTCAAACGCAGCCGCGGTAAGTCTTGGAACAGACAGGGCCCCTGCTGTAGCAGATCCTGTCTGAGCGGTAGAGGCCATGGGTCCTCTGATAACATTTCTTGAAGTTCCGGGTACCAAGCTCTTCTTGGCCAATCCGGAACCACGAGTATCGTTCTTACTCCTCGCCTTCTTATTATTCTCAGTACCTTTGGTATGAGAGGCAGAGGAGGGAACACATAAACCGACTGGTACACCCACGGTGTCACTAGAGCGTCCACAGCTATCGCCTGAGGGTCCCTTGACCTGGCGCAATATCTCTTTAGCTTTTTGTTGAGGCGGGACGCCATCATGTCCACCTGTGGCCTTTCCCAACGGTTTACCAACAGTAGGAAGACTTCTGGATGAAGTCCCCACTCTCCCGGGTGTAGGTCGTGTCTGCTGAGGAAGTCTGCTTCCCAGTTGTCCACTCCCGGAATGAACACTGCTGACAGTGCTAGTACGTGATTTTCCGCCCATCGGAGAATCCTTGTGGCTTCTGCAATTGCCACCCTGCTTCTTGTGCCGCCCTGTCGGTTTACATGGGCGACTGCCGTGATGTTGTCTGATTGGATCAGAACCGGCTGGTTTTGAAGCAGGGGCCTTGCCTGACTTAGGGCATTGTAAATGGCCCTCAGTTCCAGAATGTTTATGTGTAGGGACGACTCCTGACTTGACCAAAGTCCCTGGAAATTTCTTCCCTGTGTGACTGCGCCCCAGCCCCGAAGGCTGGCATCCGTGGTCACCAGGACCCAGTCCTGTTTGCCGAATCTGCGGCCCTCTAGAAGATGAGCACTCTGCAGCCACCACAGTAGAGACACCCTGGTCCTTGGAGACAGGGTTATCAGTTGATGCATCTGAAGATGCGATCCCGACCACTTGTCCAAGAGGTCCCACTGGAACGTCCTTGCATGGAACCTGCCGAATGGAATTGCTTCGTACGAAGCCACCATTTTTCACAGGACTCGTGTGCAGTGATGCACCGATACCCGTTTTGGTTTTAGGAGGTCTCTGACTAGAGAGGACAGCTCCTTGGCTTTCTCCTGCGGGAGAAACACTTTTTTCTGTTCTGTGTCCAGAATCATCCGCAGGAACAGTAAGCGTGTGGAAGGAACCAGTTGTGACTTTGGAATGTTTAGAATCCAGCCATGCTGTTGTAGCACTTCCCGAGATAGTGCTACTCCGACCAGTAACTGCTCCCTGGACCTCGCCTTTATTAGGAGATCGTCCAAGTACGGGATAATGAAAACTCCCTTTTTTCGAAGGAGTATCATCATTTCTGCCATTACCTTGCTAAACACCCTCGGTGCCGTGGACAGTCCAAACGGTAGTGTCTGGAATTGGTAATGGCAATCCTGTACCACAAATCTGAGGTACTCCTGGTGAGGAAGGTAAATTGGGACATGCAGGTAAGCATCCTTGATGTCCAGGGATACCATGTAATCCCCCTCGTCCAGGCTTGCAATAACCGCCCTGAGCGATTCCATCTTGAACTTGAATCTTTTTATGTATGTGTTCAAGGATTTCAAATTTAAAATGGGTCTCACCGAACCGTCCGGTTTCGGTACCACAACCAGTGTGGAATAGTAACCCCGTCCTTGTTGAAGTAGGGGTACTTTGACTATCACCTGCTGGGAATACAGCTTGTGAATTGCCTCTAGTACAGCCTCCCTGCCCGAGGAAGTTGTCGGTAAGGCCGATTTGAGGAAACGGCGGGGGGAAGGCGCCTCGAATTCCAGCTTGTACCCCTGAGATACTACTTGAAGGATCCAGGGATCCACCCGTGAGCGAACCCACTGATCGCCGAAATTTTTGAGGCGGCCCCCCACCGTACCTGGCTCCACCTGTGGAGCCCCACCGTCATGCGGCGGATTTGGAAGAAGCGGGGGAGGACTTTTGTTCCTGGGAACCTGCTGCGTGGTGCAGCTTTTTTCCCCTTCCTCTGCCACTAGACAGAAAGGACCCGCCTTTTCCCCGCCTGTTTTTCTGGGGTCGAAAGGACTGTACCTGATAATACGGCGCTTTCTTAGGCTGTGAGGGGACATGGGGCAAAAATGCTGACTTCCCAGCTGTTGCTGTGGAAACAAGGTCTGAGAGACCATCCCCGAATAACTCCTCACCCTTATAAGGCAAAACTTCCATGTGCCTTTTAGAATCTGCATCCCCTGTCCACTGCCGAGTCCATAAGCCTCTCCTAGCAGAAATGGACAATGCACTTATTCTAGATGCCAGCCGGCAGATCTCCCTCTGTGCATCTCTCATGTACAAGACTGAGTCTTTTATATGCTCTACGGTTAGCAATATAGTGTCCCTGTCCAGGGTGTCAATATTTTCCGACAGGGAATCTGACCAAGCAGCAGCAGCACTGCACATCCACGCTGAAGCAATAGCTGGTCTCAGTATAACACCAGTGTGTGTATATATAGAATTTAGGATAGCCTCCTGCTTTCTATCAGCAGGTTCCTTTAGGGCGGCCGTATCCGGAGACGGTAGTGCCACCTTTTTAGACAAACGTGTGAGCGCTTTATCCACCCTAGGGGGAGTTTCCCAACGTGACCTATCCTCTGGCGAAAAAGTGAACGCCATTAGTAATTTTTTTGAAATCACCAATTTCTTATCAGGGAAAGCCCACGCTTCTTCACACACTTCATTTAATTCTTCAGATGGGGGAAAAACTATTGGTAGTTTTTTCTCCCCAAACATAATACCCTTTTTTGAGGTACCTGGGTTTATATCAGAAATGTGTAAATCCTCTTTCATTGCCTCAATCATGCAACGAATGGCCCTAGTGGACATTAAATTTGACTCATCGTCGTCGACACTGGTATCAGTATACGTGTCGACATCTGTGTCTGCCATCTGAGGTAGTAGGCGTTTTAGAGCCCCTGATGGCCTTTGAATTGCCTGGGCAGGCACGAGCTGAGAAGCCGGCTGTCCCACATTTGGCATGTCGTCAAATTTTTTATGTAAGGAGTCGACACTTGCACGTAATTCCTTCCATAAGTCCATCCACTCAGGTGTCTGCCCCGCAGGGGGTGACATCACATTTATAGGCATCTGCTCCGCCTCCACATAAGTCTCCTCATCAAACATGTCGACACAGCCGTACCGACACACCGCACACACACACACACACAGGGAATGCTCAAAAGGAGACAGGACCCCACAAAAGCCCTTTGGGGAGACAGAGAGAGAGTATGCCAGCACACACCAGAGCGCTATATAATGCAGGGACTAACTGAATTATGTCCCCTATAGCTGCTATAATATTTACTGCGCCTCAAATTTGTGCCCCCCCTCTCTTTTTTACCCTTTTCTGTAGTGTAGACTGCAGGGGAGAGTCAGGGAGCTTCCTTCCAGCGGAACTGTGAGGGAAAAATGGCGCCAGTGTGCTGAGGGAGATGGCTCTGCCCCTTTTTCGGCTGACTTTTCTCCCGCTTTTTTCTGTATTCTGGCAGGGGTAATTACCACATATATAGCCTCTGGGGCTATATATTGTGGTTATTTTGCCAGCCAAGGTGATTTTATTGCTGCTTAGGGCGCCCCCCCCAGCGCCCTGCACCCTCAGTGACCGGAGTGTGAAGTGTGTATGAGGAGCAATGGCGCACAGCTGCAGTGCTGTGCGCTACCTTGGAGAAGACTGAAGTCTTCTGCCGCCGATTTTCCGGACCATCTTCTTGCTTCTGGCTCTGTAAGGGGGACGGCGGCGCGGCTCCGGGAACGAACCAATGGTGTCCAGTAGCCTAAGAAGCCCAAGCTAGCTGCAAGCAGGTAGGTTCGCTTCTTCTCCCCTTAGTCCCTCGTTGCAGTGAGCCTGTTGCCAGCAGGTCTCACTGTAAAATAAAAAACCTAACATATACTTTCTTTCTAGGAGCTCAGGAGAGCCCCCAGTGTGCATCCAGCTCGGCCGGGCACAGAAATCTAACTGAGGTCTGGAGGAGGGGCATAGAGGGAGGAGCCAGTGCACACCAGGTAGTACCAAATCTTTCTTATAGTGTGCCCAGTCTCCTGCGGAGCCCGTCTAATCCCCATGGTCCTTACGGAGTCCCAGCATCCTCAAGGACGTTAGAGAAAGTATACTTGACGACACAGAGGTAGGCAGAGCAGTGGACTACTGTACCGTACTGCTATATATATATATATATATATATATATAGTTATACTGGTGGTCAGCAAAATTCTGCACTGTCCTACTATATACTACAATGCAGCACAGATATGGAGCGTTTTTCAGGCAGAGAACGTATAATACTGGTGGTCACTGGTCAGCAAAACTCTGCACTGTCCTCCTACTATATAATACTACTGGTCCCCAGTCCCCACAATAAAGCAATTAGCACACTGAGCACAGATATTTGCAGCACACTGAGCACAGATATGGAGCGTTTTTCAGGCAGAGAACGTAGATATTTGCACTTGCAGCACACTAAGCACAGATATTTGCAGCACACTGAGCACAGATATTTGCAGCACACTGAACATAGAAACTGAGAGGACGCCAGCCACGTCCTCTCACGATCATCTCCAATGCACGAGTGAAAAATGGCGGCGACGCGCGGCTCCTTATATAGAATACGAATCTCGCGAGAATCCGACCGCGGGATGATGACGTTCGGGCGCGCTCGGGTTAACCGAGCAAGGCAGGAGGATCCCAGTTGCTCGGACCCGTGCAAAAAAAGGTGAAGTTCGGGAGGGTTCGGATCCCGAGGATCCGAACCCGCTCATCACTAGTTATAACATAGGCTGTATCCCATTAAAGTACCAGAAGGAAAAATATGATTTTACTTACCGGTAAATCTATTTCTCGTAGTCCGTAGAGGATGCTGGGGACTCCGTAAGGACCATGGGGATAGACGGGCTCCGCAGGAGACATGGGCACTTTAAGAAAGAATTTAGTTCCTGGTGTGCACTGGCTCCTCCCTCTATGCCCCTCCTCCAGACCTCAGTTAGAGAAACTGTGCCCAGAGGAGATGGACAGTACAAGGAAAGGATTTTGTTAATCCAAGGGCAAGATTCATACCAGCCACACCAATCACACCGTATAACTTGTGATAACTACCCAGTTAACAGTATGAAAACAACATATCATCAGTGCAAGACCGATGCAACTATAACATAACCTTTATTGAAGCAATAACTATATACAAGTATTGCAGAAGAAGTCCGCACTTGGGACAAGCGGACTACGAGAAATAGATTTACCGGTAAGTAAAATCTTATTTTCTCTAATGTCCTAGTGGATGCTGGGTACTCCGTAAGGACCATGGGGATTATACCAAAGCTCCCAAACGGGCGGGAGAGTGCGGATGACTCTGCAGCACCGATTACCGATTGAGCAAACATGAGGTCCTCCTCAGCCAGGGTATCAAACCTATAGAATTTTGCAGAAGTGTTTGAACCCGACCAAGTAGCAGCTCGACACAGCTGTAGTGCCGAGACCCCCCGGTCAGCCGCCCAAGAAGAGCCCACCTTCCTGGTGGAATGGGCCTTGACCGATTTTGGTAACGGCAATCAAGCCGTAGAATGCGCTTGCTGAATCATGTTACAAATCCAGCGAGCAATAGTTTGCTTTGCAGCAGGGGCACCAATCTTGTTGGATGCATACAGGACAAACAGCGCTTCAGTTTTCCTGACTCTAGCCGTTCTGGCCACGTAAATTTTCAAAGCCCTGACCACATCAAGTAACTCGGAATCCTCCAAGTCACGTGTAGCCACAGGCACCACAATAGGATGGTTCATATGAAAAGATGATACCACTTTCGGCAGAAATTGCGAACGGGTCCGCAATTCTGCTCTATCCATATGGAAAACCAGATAGGGGCTTTTATGTGACAAAGCCGCTAACTCTGACACACGTCTAGCCGAAGCTAAGGCTAATAACATGACCACCTTCCACGTGAGATATTTTAACTCCGCCGTTTTGAGTGGTTCAAACCAGTGTGACTTTAGGAAACTTAACACCACGTTAAAATGCCAAGGTGCCACCGGAGGCACAAAAGGAGGCTGAATACGCAGCACTCCTTTTACAATTGTCTGAACTTCTGGTAGAGTAGCCAACTCTTTTTGAAAGAAAATGGATAGGGTCGAAATCTGAACCTTAATGGAGCCTAAGTTTTAGGCCCAAATTCACTCCAGTTTGTAGGAAGTAAAGGAAACGGCCCAGATGGAATTCTTCCGTAGGAGCATTCCTGGCCTCACACCAAGAAACATATTTTCGCCATATACGGTGATAATGTTACGATGTCACGTCCTTCCTAGCCTTTATCAGCGTAGGAATGACCTCATCCGGAATGCCTTTTTCCGCTAGGATCCGGCGTTCAACCGCCATGCCGTCAAACGCAGCCGCGGTAAGTCTTGGAACAGACATGGGCCCTGTTGCAACAGGTCCTGCCTTAGAGGAAGAGGCCACGGATTTTCTGTAAGCATTTCCTGCAGATCCGGATACCAAATCCTTCGTGGCCAATCTGGAACAATGAGGATTGTTCTCACTCCTCCTTTTTCTTATTATTCTCAACCCTTGGGTATGAGAGGAAGAGGAGGAAATTCATAGACTGACTGGAACACCCATGGTGTCACTAGGGCGTCTACCGCTACTGCCTGAGGGTCTCTTGACCAGGCGCAATAACTCTGCAACTTTTTGTTGAGGCGGGACGCCATCCTGTCTATCTGTGGCAGTCCCCATCGAACTGCAATCTGTGCGAAGACTTCCTGATGAAGTCTCCACTCTCCAGGACGTATGTCTGGTGAGGAAGTCCGCTTCCCAGTTGTTCACTTCCGGAATGTACACTGTTGACAGTGCTCTTACATGATTCTCCGCCCAGCGAAGAATTCTGGTGGCTTTCGCCATCGCCACTCTGCTCTTTGTGCCGCCTTGGCGGTTTACATGAGCTACTGCGGTGACGTTGTCTGACTGGATCAGAACCGGTTGGTCGCGAAGAGAGGTCTCCGCTTGACGTAGGGCGTTGTATATGGCCCTTAGTTCCAATATGTTGATGTGAAGACAAGTCTCTTGACTTGACCAAAGACCTTGGAAATTTCTTCCCTGTGTGACTGCTCCCCAGCCTCAGAGGCTCGCGTCCGTGGTCACCAGGATCTAGTCCTGAATGCCGAATCTGCGGCCCTCTAGAAGGTGAGCACTCTGCAGCCACCACAGGAGAGATACCCTGGCCCTAGGGGATAGGGTGATCAACTGATGAATCTGTAGATGTGACCCGGACCACTTGTCCAGTAGGTCCCATTGGAAAGTCCTCGCATGGAACCTGCTGAAGGGAATGTTTTTGCCAGGACTCGAGTGCAGTGATGCACTGACACCTGTCTTGGTTTCAATAGGTCCCTGACTAGAGTCATGAGTTCCTGGGCCTTCTCTATCTGAAGGTAAACCCATTTCTGGTCTGTATCCAGAATCATACCCAAGAAGGGCAGACGAGTTATAGGAACCAACTGTGACCTCGGGAAATTGAGAATCCAGCCGTGTTGCTGTGACACCTTCAGCGAAAGTGACACGCTGTTCAACTACTGCTCTTTTGATCTCGCCCTTATTAGGAGATCGTCCAAGTATGGGACAACTGTGACTCCTTGCTTGCGTAGGAGCACCATTATTTCCGCCAATTACCCTGAAATTGGTAATGACAATCCTGTACCGCAATTGTCAGGTACGCCTGATGGGGTGGATAAATGGGAACATGAAGGTATGCAGCCCCCCCTTCCAGGCTGGCGATGATCTGGGCGATTCCACTTTAAATTTGAACCTATTCCCGTATAGGTTAAGAGAATTTAATTTTAAAAATAGGTCTGACCGAACCGTACGGTTTCGGGACTACAGTCAAGGTCATATCGCCTTCCTTGTTGCAGGAGGGGAACCTTGAGCACCACCTGTTGGAGATACAATGTGTGAATTGTATTTAATATTATCTCCCTTTCTGGGGGAGAAGCCGGTAGGTCCGATAAGGAAAATAAGAATTTACTTACCGATAATTCTATTTCTCGTAGTCCGTAGTGGATGCTGGGGACTCCGTAAGGACCATGGGGAACAGCGGCTCCGCAGGAGACTGGGCACAAAAGTAAAGCTCTAGAACTACCTGGTGTGCACTGGCTCCTCCCCCTATGACCCTCCTCCAAGCCTCAGTTAGGATACTGTGCCCGGACGAGCGTACACAATAAGGAAGGATTTTGAATCCCGGGTAAGACTCATACCAGCCACACCAATCCCACCATATAACTTGTGATCTAAACCCAGTTAACAGCATGATAACAGAGGAGCCTCTAGAAAAGATGGCTCACTACAGCAATAACCCGATTTTTTTTTTTTTTTTTTTTTGGGTAACAATAAGTATGTACCAGTATTGCAGACAATTCCGCACTTGGGATGGGCGCCCAGCATCCACTACGGACTACGAGAAATAGAATTATCGGTAAGTAAATTCTTATTTTCTCTAACGTCCTAAGTGGATGCTGGGGACTCCGTAAGGACCATGGGGATTATACCAAAGCTCCCAAACGGGCGGGAGAGTGCGGATGACTCTGCAGCACCAAATGAGAGAACTCCAGGTCCTCCTCAGCCAGGGTATCAAATTTGTAGAATTTTACAAACGTATTTGCTCCTGACCAAGTAGCTGCTCGGCAAAGTTGTAAAGCCGAGACCCTTCAGGCAGCCGCCCAAGATGAGCCCACCTTCCTTGTGGAATGGGCTTTTACAGATTTTGGCTGTGGCAGGCCTGCCACAGAATGTGCAAGCTGAATTGTACCACAAATCCAACGAGCAATAGTCTGCTTAGAAGAAGGAGCACCCAGCTTGTTGGGTGCATACAGAATAAACAACGAGTCAGATTTTCTGACTCCAGCCGTCCTGGAAACCTATATTTCCAGGGCTCTGACAACGTCTAGCAACTTGGAGTCCTCCAAGTCCCTAGTAGCCGCAGGCACCACAATAGGTTGATTCAGGTGAAACGCTGAAAACCACCTTAGGGAGAAACTGAGGACAAGTCCTCAATTCCGCCCTGTCCGAATGGAAAATCAGATGAGGGCTTTTACAGGATAAAGCCGCCAATTCTGACACGCACCTGGCCCAGGCCAGGGCCAACAGCATGACCACTTTCCATGTGAGATATTTTAACTCCACATATTTAAGTGGTTCAAACCAATGTGACTTTTGGAACCCAAAAACTACATTTAGATCCCAAGGTGCCACTGGGGCACAAAAGGAGGCTGTATATACAGTACCCCTTTCACAAACGTCTGAACTTCAGGGACTGAAGCTAGTTCTTTTTGGAAGAAAATTGACAGGGCCGAAATTTGAACCTTAATGGACCCCCATTTCAGGCCCATAGACACTCCTGTTTGCAGGAAATGTAGGAATCGACCTAGTTGAAAATTCCTCCGTCGGGGCCTTACTGGCCTCGCACCACGCAACATATTTTCGCCAAATGCGGTGATAATGTTTTGCGGTTATATCTTTCCTGGCTTTGATCAGGATAGGAATGACTTCATCCGGAATGCCTTTCTCCTTCAGGATCCGGCGTTCAACCGCCATGCCGTCAAACGCAGCCGCGGTAAGTCTTGGAACAGACAGGGTCCTTGCTGGAGCAGGTCCCTTCTTAGAGGTAGAGGCCACGGATCCTCCGTGAGCATCTCTTGAAGTTCCGGTTACCAAGTCCTTCTTGGCCAATCCGGAGCCACGAATATAGTGCTTACTCCTCTCCATCTTATAATTCTCAGTACCTTGGGTATGAGAGGCAGAAGAGGGAACACATACACTGACTGGTACACCCACTGTGTTACCAGAGCGTCTACAGCTATTGCCTGAGGGTCCCTTGACCTGGCGCAATACTTGTCGAGTTTTATAAACATGTGGAAGACTTCTGGGTGAAGTCCCCACTCTCCCGGGTGGAGGTCGTGTCTGCTGAGGAAGTCTGCTTCCCAGTTGTCCACTCCCGGAATGAATACTGCTGACAGTGCTATCACATGATTTTCCGCCCAGCGAAGAATCCTTGCAGCTTCTGCCATTGCCCTCCTGCTTCTTGTGTCACCCTGTCTGTTTACGTGGGTGACTGCCGTGATGTTGTCCGAATGGATCAACTCCGGGTGACCTTGAAGCAGAGGTCTTGCTGAGCTTAGAGCATTGTAAATGGCCCTTAGCTTCAGGATATTTATGTGAAGTGATGTCTCCAGGCTTGACCATAAGCTCTGTAAATTCCTTCCCTGTGTGACTGCTCCCCAGCCTCGCAGGCTGGCATCCGTGGTCACCAGGACCCAGTCCTGAATGTGCGGCCCTCTAGAAGACGAGCACTCTGCAACCACCACAGGAGATACACCCTTGTGCTTGGTGACAGGGTTATCCGCTGATGCATTTGTCCAGCAGGTCCCACTGGAAAGTTCTTGCGTGGAATCTGCCGAATGGGATTGCTTCGTAGGGAGCCACCATTTTTCCCAGAACCATTTCATTGATGTACTGAGACTTGGCTCGGTTATAGGAGGTTCCCGACTAGTTCAGATAACTCCCTGGCTTTCTCCTCCGGGAGAAACACCTTTTTCTGGACTGTGTCCAGGATCATCCCTAGGAACAGAAGACGAGTCGTCGGAATCAGCTGCGATTTTGGAATATTGAGAATCCAATCGTGCTGCCGCAACACTACCTGAGATAGTGCTACACCGACCTCCAACTGTTCCCTGGATCTTACCCTTATCAGGGAATCGTCCAAGTAAGGGATAACTAAAACTCCCTTCCTTCGAAGGAGTATCATCATTTCGGCCATTACCTTGGTAAAGACCCGGGGTGCCGTGGACCATCCCTACGGCAGCGTCTGAAACTGATAGTGACAGTTCCGTACCATAAACCTGAGGTACCCTTTGTGAGAAGGGTAAATTGGGACATGAATGTAAGCATCCTTGATGTCCCGAGACATCATGTAGTCCCCTTCTACCAGGTTCGCAATCACTGCTCTGAGTGACTCAATCTTGAATTTGAACCTCCGTATGTAAGTGTTCAAGATTTTAGATTTAGAATCGGTCTCACCGAGCCGTCCGGCTTCGGTACCACAACAGTGTGGAATAATACCCCGTTCCCTGTTGCAGGAGGGGTACCTTGATTATCACCTGCTGGGAATACAGCTTGTGAATGGCTTCCAAAACTGCCTCCCTGTCAGAAGGAGACATCGGTAAAGCCGACTTTAGGAAACGGCGAGGGGGAGACGTCTCGAATTCCAATTTGTACCCCTGAGATATCACCTGAAGGATCCAGGGGTCTACTTGCGAGTGAGCCCACTGCGCGCTGAAATTCATTGAGACGGGCCCCCACCGTGCCCGATTCTGCTTGTAAAGCCCCAGCGTCATACTGAGGGCTTGGCAGAGGCGGGAGAGGGTTTCTGTTCCTGGGAACTGGCTGATTTCTGCAGCCTTTTTTCTCTCCCTCTGTCACGGGGCAGAAATGAGGAACGTTTTGCCCCCTTGCCCACGAAAAGACTGCGCCTGATAATACGGCGTCTTATTATGTTGAGAGGCGACCTGGGGTACAAACGTGGATTTCCCAGCTGTTGCCGTGGCCACCAGGTCTGAAAGACCGACCCCAAATAACTCCTCCCCTTAATAAGGCAATACTTCCAAATGCCGTTTGGAATCCGCATCACCTGACCACTGTCGTGTCCATAACCCTCTACTGGCAGAAATGGACAACGCACTTAGACTTGATGCCAGTCGGCAAATATTCCGCTGTGCATCACGCATATATAGAAATGCATCTTTTAAATGCTCTATAGGCAATAATATACTATCCTTATCTAGGGTATCAATATTTTCAGTCAGGGAATCCGACCACGCCAACCCAGCACTGCCCATCCAGGCTGAGGCGATTGCTGGTCGCAGTATAACACCAGTATGTGTGTAAATACATTTTAGGATACCCTCCTGCTTTCTATCAGCAGGATCCTTAAGGGCGGCCATCTCAGGAGAGGGTAGAGCCCTTGTTCTTACAAGCGTGTGAGCGTTTTATCCACCCTAGGGGGTGTTTCCCAACGCACCCTAACCTCTGGCGGGAAAGGATATAATGCCAATAACATTTTAGAAATTATCAGTTGTTATCGGGGGAAACCCACGCTTCATCACACACCTCATTTAATTTCTCAGATTCAGGAAAACTACAGGTAGTTTTTCCTCACTGAACATAATACCCCTTTTTGGTGGTACTCGTATTATCAGAAATGTGTAAAACATTTTTCATTGCCTCAATCATGTAACGTGTGGCCCTACTGGAAGTCACATTTGTCTCTTCACCGTCGACACTGGAGTCAGTATCCGTGTCGGCGTCTATATCTGCCATCTGAGGTAACGGGCGCTTTAGAGCCCCTGACAGCCTATGAGACGTCTGGACAGGCACAAGCTGAGTAGCCGGCTGTCTCATGTCAACCACTGTCTTTTATACAGAGCTGACACTGTCACGTAATTCCTTCCAACAGTTCATCCACTCAGGTGTCGACCCCCTAGGGGGTGACATCACTATTACAGGCAATCTGCTCCGTCTCCACATCATTTTTCTCCTCATACATGTCGACACAAACGTACCGACATACAGCACACACACAGGGAATGCTCTGATAGAGGACAGGACCCCACTAGCCCTTTGAGGAGACAGAGGGAGAGTTTGCCAGCACACACCAGAGCGCTATATATATATACAGGGATAACCTTATATAAGTGTTTTTCCCCTTATAGCTGCTGTATCTTTAATACTGCGCCTAATTAGTGCCCCCCTCTCTTTTTTAACCCTTTCTGTAGTGTAGTGACTGCAGGGGAGAGCCAGGGAGCTTCCCTCCAACGGAGCTGTGAGGGAAAATGGCGCCAGTGTGCTGAGGAGATAGGCTCCGCCCCCTTATCGGCGGCCTTATCTCCCGTTTTTCTATGTATTCTGGCAGGGGTTAAATTCATCCATATAGCCCAGGAGCTATATGTGATGCATTTTTTTGCCATCCAAGGTGTTTTTATTGCGTCTCAGTGCGCCCCCCCCCCAGCGCCCTGCACCCTCAGTGACCGGAGTGTGAAGTGTGCTGAGAGCAATGGCGCACAGCTGCAGTGCTGTGCGCTACCTTGTTGAAGACAGGACGTCTTCTGCCGCCGATTTTCCGGACCTCTTCTGTCTTCTGGCTCTGTAAGGGGGCCGGCGGCGCGGCTCTGGGACCCATCCATGGCTGGGCCTGTAATCGTCCCTCTGGAGCTAATGTCCAGTAGCCTAAGAAGCCCAATCCACTCTGCACGCAGGTGAGTTCGCTTCTTCTCCCCTTAGTCCCTCGATGCAGTGAGCCTGTTGCCAGCAGGTCTCACTGAAAATAAAAAACCTAAAACTAAACTTTTCACTAAGCAGCTCAGGAGAGCCACCTAGTGTGCACCCTTCTCGTTCGGGCACAAAAATCTAACTGAGGCTTGGAGGAGGGTCATAGGGGGAGGAGCCAGTGCACACCAGGTAGTTCTAGAGCTTTACTTTTGTGCCCAGTCTCCTGCGGAGCCGCTGTTCCCCATGGTCCTTACGGAGTCCCCAGCATCCACTTAGGACGTTAGAGAAAATAAGAATTTACTCACCGGTAATTCTATTTCTCGTAGTCCGTAGTGGATGCTGGGAACTCCATAAGGACCATGGGGGATTAGACGGGCTCCGCAGGAGACTGGGCACTCTAAAAGAAAGATTAGGTACTATCTGGTGTGCACTGGCTCCTCCTTCTATGCCCCTCCTCCAGACCTCAGTTAAGGAAACTGTGCCCGGAAGAGCTGACACAACAAGGAAAGGATTTGGAATCCAGGGTAAGACTCATACCAGCCACACCAATCACACCGTACAACTTGTGATAACCATACCCAGTTAACAGTATGAACAACAACTGAGCCTCAGTAACAGATGGCTCATAACAATAACCCTTTAGTTAAGCAATAACTATATACATGTATTGCAGAGAGTCCGCACTTGGGACGGGCGCCCAGCATCCACTTCGGACTACGAGAAATAGAATTACCGGTGAGTAAATTCTTATTTTCTCTGACGTCCTAGTGGATGCTGGGAACTCCGTAAGGACCATGGGGATTATACCAAAGCTCCCAAACGGGCGGGAGAGTGCGGATGACTCTGCAGCACCGCATGAGCAAACTCAAGATCCTCATCAGCCAGGGTATCAAACCTGTAGAACTTAGCAAACGTGTTTGACCCCGACCAAGTAGTAGCTCGGCAAAGCTGTAATACCGAGACCCCTCGGGCAGCCGCCCAAGAAGAGCCCACCTTCCTTGTGGAATGGGCTTTCACCAATTTTTAATGCGGCAATCCAGCCGCAGAGTGAACCAGCTGAATCATGCTATAGATCCAACGAACAATAGTCCGCTTCGAAGCATGAGCGCCAACCTTGTTGGCTGCATACAGAATAAACAGCGGGTCAGACTTTCTGACTCCCGCCGTTCTGGAAACATAAATTTTCAAAGCCCGGACTACGTCCAGCAACTTGGAATCCTCCAAGTCCCTAGTAGCCGCAGGCACCACAATAGGCTGGTTCAAATGAAACGATGATGCCACCCTAGGAAGAAATTGGGGACGAGTCCTCAATTCTGCCCTGTCCATATGGAAGATCAGATAAGGGTTTTTACATGACAAAACCGCCAATCCTGACACACGCCTAGCCGAAGCTAAGGCCAATAGCATGACCACTTTCCACGTGAGATATTTTAGCTCCATGGTCTTAAGTGGCTCAAACCAGTGGGATTTCAGGAAATCCAACACAACGTTAAGATTCCAAGGTGCCACCGGTGGCACAAAAGGAGGCTGAATATGCAGCACCCCCGGAACAACGTCTGAACTTCAGGCAGTGAAGCCAATTAATTTTTAGAGAAAATGTATAGGGCCGAAATCTTGACCTTTATGGATCCTAATTTTAGGCCCATAGTCACTCCTGACTGTAGGAAGTGCAGAAATCGACCCTGCTGGAATTCCTCTGTAGGTCCTTCCCGGCCTCACACCAAGCAACCTATTTTCGCCATATACAGTGAAAAAGTCTTGCTGTCACGTCTTTCCTAGTCTTTATCAGCGTAGGAATAACTGCATGCGGAATGCCCTTTTCCGCTAGGATCCGGCGTTCAACCGCCATGCCGTCAAATGCAGCCGCGGTAAGTCTTGGAACAGACAGGGCCCCTGTTGCAACATGTCCTGTCTGAGAGTCAGAAGCCCTGAGTCCTCTGAGAGCATTTCCTGCAGCTCCGGTTACCGAGTCCTTCTTGGCCAATTCGGAGAAAAGAATATTGTTTTCACTCCTCCTTTTATTACAATTCTCAGCCCTTGGGTATGAGAGGAAGAGGAGGGAATACATAGACCGACTGGAACACCCACGGTGTTACTAGTGCGACCACAGCTATCACCTGAGGGTCCCTTGACCCGGCGTAAAACCTTTTTTAGCTTTTTATTGAGGTGGGACGCCATCTAGTCCACCTTAGGCAGTTCCCATCAATTTGCAAACTGCGTGAAGACTTCCTGATGAAGTCCCCACTTTCCCGGGTGGAGGTCGTGCCTGCTGAGGAAGTCTGCTTCCCAGTTGTCCACTCCCGGAATGAACACTGCTGACAGTGCGCTTACTCGATTCTCCGCGCCCAGCGAAGAATTCTGGTGGCTTCTACCTTCGCCACCCTGCTCCTTGTGCCACCTTGGCGGTTTACATGAACCCCTGCGGTCTGACTGGATCAGAACCGGTTGGTCGCGAAGCAGGATCTCCGCTTGACTTAGGGCGTTGTATATGGCCCTTAGTTCCAGGATATTGGTGTGAAGGCAAGTCTGTTGACTTGACCACAGACCTTGGAAATTTCTTCCCTGTGTAACTGCCCCCCACCCTTGGAGGCTTGCATCTGTGGTCACCAGGATCCAGTCCTGAATGCCGAATCTGCGGCCCTCGAGAAGGTGAGCCCTCTGCAGCCACCACAGGAGAGACACCCTGGCCCTGGGGGATAGGGTGATTAACCGATGCCTCTGAAGAGGTGATCCGGACCACTTGTCCAGTAAGTCCCCTTGGAAGGTCCTCGCATGGAACCTGCCTAAGGGGATGGCCTCGTATGATGCCACCATCCTTCCCAGGACTCGAGTGCAGTGATGGACTGACACCTGTTTTTGTTTTAATAGATTCCTGACCAGTGTCATGAGCTCCTGAGCCTCTCTCTATCGGGAGATAAACCCTTTTCTGGTCTGTGTCTAGGATCATGCCTAGGAGAGGCAGATGAGCTGTAGGAACCAACTACGACTTTGGAATTTATAGAATCCAGCCGTGTTGCCGTTACACTTCCAGAGAAAGTGATACGCTGTTCAGCAACTGCTCTCTTGATCTCGCTTTTATGAGGAGATCGTCCAAGTACGTGATAATAGTGACACCTTGCTTCCGCAGGAGCACAATCATATCCGCCATTACCATGGTGAATATTCTCGGGGCCGTGGAGAGACCAAACGGCAACATCTGAAATTGGTAATGACAATCCCGTACCGCAATTCTGAGGTACGCCTAATGAGGTGGATAAATGGGGACCTGAAGGTATGCATCCCTTATGTCCCGATTCACAATAAAGTCTCCCCCTTTTTAGGCTTGCACTGACCGCTCTTAGCGATTCCATCTTGAACTTGAACCTTCTCAGGTATATGTTCAGGGATTTTTAATTCAATATGGGTCTGACCGAACCGTCTGGTTTCGGGATTACAACATAGTCTAATAATAACACCCTCTTGTTGAAGGAGGGGACCCTTGACCACCACCTGTTAAAGATACAATTTGTGAATTGCAGTTAACACTGGCTCCCTCTCTTGGGGGGAAGCCCGCAGGGCCGTCGGTGAGGGGGCATATTCTCACAGTCCAGCTTGTATCCCTGAGACACAATATCTATTGCCCAGGGATCGAACAGGGAGTGAACCCACTTGTGGCTGAACTTACGAAGGCGTGTCCCCACCGGGCCTAGCTCCGCCTGTGGAGCCCCAGCGACATTGGTGGATTTTTGTAGGGGCCGGGGAGGACTTCTGTTCCTGGGAACTAGCTGCCCGGCTCTGACAAGAAAGGACGCACCTCAGACTTTCTTGTTTCTTTATTCGAAAGGCTGCATTTAATAATGTCGTGCTTTCTTAGGCTGTGCAGGAATATAAGGCAAACTAGCATAATCACCAGCTATAGCTGTGGAGACCAGGCCCGAGAACCCTTCTCCACACAATCCTCAGCCTTCCATATGCCCCTTAAGTCGGCATCATCTGTCCAATGCATATTCTACAGGACACGTCAAGCAGAGATCGACATAGCTTTGACTCTAGGACCCAGTATACTCATGTCTCTTTGGGCATGCTTTATAACTATATATCTATCACTTAAGACAGCATCTTTAATATATTTATATTGCATACTAGGGTCTCATCTCTGCTGATAAGGTACCTGTCCACGCTGCCACAGCGGTATAAACCCATGCCGACACAATCGCCGGTCTGGGTAGTATACTAGAATGTGCACGCTATCTGCAGGATCCGTGAGAATCTTGGCTGTAACTTTGCATTATCATAGTCGACAGTGGAGTTAAACTCCATGTCGATACCAGTGTTTGTTATTATGGATAGTGAGCATTGAGAGACTCTGAAAGTCTCTGTGACATAGGGACAGACCTGGGTAGATTTCCTGTCTGTTCCCTAACCATTTGTGCAATAAATTCACCTTAGCACTTACACATATCCAAACAGGTGTCGGCGTTGTCGATGGAGACACCCTCTCACACACATATCCGCTCTATCACCTCCTTAGAGGAGCCTTTTACCTCAGACATGTCGACACACGCGTACCGACACACCACACACACAGGGGATGCTCTATTTGAGGACAGTTCCCCCACAAGGCCCTTTGGAGAGACAGAGAGTATGCCAGCACACACCCCAGCGATATATAACCCAGGGATTACACTACAACTCAGTGTTTACCCAGTAGCTGCTGTATATACAAATTTTGCGCCTAAATTTATGTGCCCCCCTCTCTTTTCACCCTTTGTGTACCAGGATACTGCCGGGGAGAGCCTGGGGAGCTTTCTTCCAGCGGAGCTGTGAAGAGAAAATGGCGCTGGTGTGCTGAGGAAGAAGGCCCGGCCCCCTCAGCGGCGGGATTCTGTCCTGTTTCTGACTAAGAATGGCGGGGGTTTTACACATATACAGTCACAGACTGTATTATGTGTATATAATGTCAAAAGGTATTCTTATTGCTGCCCAGGGATCCACCCCCCCCCCCCCCCCGGGCACAGATTCTAACAGAGGCCTGGAGGAGGGGCATAGAGGGAGGAGCCAGTGCACACCAGATAGTACCTAATCTTTCTTTTAGAGTGCCCAGTCTCTTGCGGAGCCCGTCTAATCCCCCCATGGTCCTTACGGAGTTCCCAGCATCCACTAGGACGTCAGAGAAAAACCGGCGAGGAGGCACCTTTCGAATTCCAGCTTGTAACCCTGAGAAACAATTTTTTATTGCCCCGGGAACCACCTGTGAGTGAACTCAGATGTGGCTGAAGAGTCGAAGACGTGCTCCCACTGGGGCGGACTCCCTTAGCGGAGTTCCAGCGTCATGCGTTGGATGTAGTAGAGGCCGGGGAGGACTTCTGTTCCTGGGAACTAGTTGTGCCCTGTACCCTTACCTCTGGTAAGAAAGGGCGCTCCTCGTACTTTCTTGTTATTCTGCGACCGAAAGGACTGCATTTGATAATGTCGTGCTTTCTTAGGCTGTGAGGGAATATAAGGCAAAAGATCAGAATTACCAGCTATAGTTGTGGAGACCAGGTCCGAGAGCCCTTCTCCACACAATTCCTCAGACTTGTAAGGTAAACCTTCCATATGCCTCTTTTAGTCGGCATCACCTGTCCATTGCATGTTCCACAGGACACTTCTAGCAGAAATCGACATAGCGTTGACTCTAGAACCCAGTAGACCAATGTCTCTTTGGGCATGTTTTATATATATATATATATATATATATAATAAGAATTTACTCACCGGTAATTCTATTTCTCGTAGTCCGTAGTGGATGCTGGGGACTCCGTCAGGACCATGGGGAATAGCGGCTCCGCAGGAGACAGGGCACAAAATTTTAAAAGTTTGACCACTAGGTGGTGTGTACTGGCTCCTCCCCCTATGACCCTCCTCCAAGCCTCAGTTAGGATACTGTGCCCGGACGAGCGTACACAATAAGGAAGGATTTTGAATCCCGGGTAAGACTCATACCAGCCACACCAATCACACCGTACAACTTGTGATCTGAACCCAGTTAACAGCATGATAACGTAGGAGCCTCTGAAAAGATGGCTCACAACAATAAACAACCCGATTTTTTTGTAACAATAACTATGTACAAGTATTGCAGACAATCCGCACTTGGGATGGGCGCCCAGCATCCACTACGGACTACGAGAAATAGAATTACCGGTGAGTAAATTCTTATTTTCTCTGACGTCCTAGTGGATGCTGGGGACTCCGTCAGGACCATGGGGATTATACCAAAGCTCCCAAACGGGCGGGAGAGTGCGGATGACTCTGCAGCACCGAATGAGAGAACTCCAGGTCCTCCTCAGCCAGGGTATCAAATTTGTAGAATTTTACAAACGTGTTCTCCCCTGACCACGTAGCTGCTCGGCAGAGTTGTAATGCCGAGACCCCTCGGGCAGCCGCCCAAGATGAGCCCACCTTCCTTGTGGAGTGGGCATTGACAGATTTAGGCTGTGGCAGGCCTGCCATAGAATGTGCCAGTTGAATTGTGCTACAAATCCAACGAGCAATCGTCTGCTTAGAAACAGGAGCACCCAGCTTGTTGGGTGCATACAGTATAAACAGCGAGTCAGATTTTCTGACTCCAGCCGTCCTTGAAATATATATTTTCAATGCTCTGACAACGTCCAGCAACTTGGAATCCTCCAAATCGCTAGTAGCCGCAGGCACCACAATAGGCTGGTTCAGGTGAAACGCTGATACCACCTTGGGCAGAAAATGAGGACGCGTCCTCAATTCTGCCCTGTCCGAATGGAAAATCAGATATGGGCTTTTATACGATAAAGCCGCCAATTCCGACACTCTCCTGGCTGAAGCCAGGGCCAGTAGCATGGTTACTTTCCATGTAAGATATTTCAAATCTACCGATTTGAGTGGCTCAAACCAATGGGATTTGAGAAAATCCAAAACTACATTGAGATCCCACGGTGCCACTGGGGGCACAACCGGGGGCTGTATATGTAGTACTCCTTTTACAAAAGTCTGGACTTCAGGAACTGAAGCCAATTCTTTCTGGAAGAAAATCGACAGGGCCGAAATTTGAACCTTAATGGACCCTAATTTGAGGCCCATAGATAATCCTGTTTGCAGGAAATGTAGGAATCGACCCAGTTGAAATTCCTCTGTCGGGGCCTTCCTGGCCTCACACCATGCAACATATTTTCTCCAAATGCGGTGATAATGTTGTGCAGTCACCTCCTTCCTGGCTTTGACCAGGGTAGGGATGACCTCTTCCGGAATGCCTTTTTCCCTTAGGATCCGGCGTTCAACCGCCATGCCGTCAAACGCAGCCGCTGTAAGTCTTGGAATAGACACGGTCCCTGCTGAAGCAGATCCCTTCTTAGAGGTAGAGGCCACGGATCTTCCGTGAGCATCCCCTGAAGTTCCGGGTACCAAGTCCTTCTTGGCCAGTCCGGAGCCACTAGTATCGTTCTTACTCCCCTTTGCCGTATAATTCTCAGTACCTTGGGTATGAGAGGCAAAGGAGGGAACACATACACTGACTGGTACACCCATGGTGTTACCAGAGCGTCCACAGCTATTGCCTGAGGGTCTCTTGACCTGGCGCAATACCTGTCCAGTTTTTTGTTGAGGCGGGACGCCATCATGTCCACCATTGGTCTTTCCCAATGGACTACAATCATGTGGAAGACTTCTGGATGAAGTCCCCACTCTCCCGGGTGAAGATCGTGTCTGCTGAGGAAGTCTGCTTCCCAGTTGTCCACTCCCGGGATGAACACTGCTGACAGTGCTATCACATGATTTTCCGCCCAGCGAAGAATCCTTGCAGCTTCTGCCATTGCCCTCCTGCTTCTTGTGCCGCCCTGTCTGTTTACGTGGGCGACTGCCATGATGTTGTCCGACTGGATCAACACCGGCTGACCCTGAAGCAGAGGTTTTGCCAGGCTTAGAGCATTGTAGATTGCTCTTAGTTCCAGTATATTTATGTGAAGAGACGTTTCCAGGCTTGACCACACGCCCTGGAAGTTTCTTCCTTGTGTGACCGCTCCCCAGCCTCTCAGGCTGGCATCCGTGGTCACTAGGACCCAGTTCTGTATGCCGAATCTGCGGCCCTCTAACAGATGAGCACTCTGCAACCACAATAGCAGAGAGACCCTTGTCCTTGTCGACAATTTTATCCGCTGATGCATCTGCAGATGCGATCCGGACCATTTGTCTAGCAGATCCCACTGAAAAATTCGTGGAATCTGCCGAATAGAATCGCTTCGTAAGAAGCCACCATTTTTCCCAGGACTCTTGTGCATTGATGCACCTTGCCCTTATCAGGAGATCGTCCAAGTAAGGGATAATTAATACGCCTTCTCTTCGAAGAAGGATCATCATTTCGGCCATTACCTTGGTAAAGACCCTGGGTGCCGTGGACAATCCAAACGGCAGCGTCTGAAACTGATAATGACAGTTTTGTACCACGAACCTGAGGTACCCTTGGTGTGAAGGGCAAATTGGGACATGAAGGTAAGCATCCTTGATGTCCAAGGACACCATAAAATCCCCTTCTTCCAGATTCGCTATCACTGCTCTGAGTGACTCCATCTTGAACTTGAATTTTTGTATGTACAGGTTCAGAGATTTCAGATTTAGAATAGGTCTTACCGAGCCGTCCGGCTTCGGTACCACAAATAGCGTGGAGTAATACCCCTTTCCCTGTTGTAGAAGGGGTACCTTGATTATCATCTGCTGAGAATACAGCTTGTGAATGGCTTCCAATACCGTCGCCCTGTCTGAGGGAGACGTTGGCAAAGCAGATTTTAGGAACCGGCGAGGGGGAGACTTCTCGAATTCCAACCTGTAACCCTGAGATACTACCTGCAGGATCCAGGGGTCCACCTGCGAGTGAGCCCACTGTGCACTGAAATTCTTGAGGCGACCCCCCACCGCCCCTGAGTCCGCTTGTAAGGTCCCAGCGTCATGCTGAGGCCTTTGCAGAAGCCGGGGAGGACTTCTGCTCCTGGGAAGGGGCTGCTTGCTGCAGTCTCTTACCCTTTCCTTTGCCTCGGGGCAAATATGAATGTCCTTTTGCTCGCTTGTTCTTATAGGAACGAAAGGACTGCGGCTGAAAAGACTGCGTCTTTTTCTGCTGGGAGGGGACTTGAGGTAAAAAGGTGGACTTCCCGGCTGTTGCCGTGGCTACCAAATCCGATAGACCGACCCCAAATAATTCCTCCCCTTTATACGGCAATACTTCCATATGCCGTTTGGAATCCGCATCGCCTGACCACTGTCGTGTCCATAGACTTCTTCTGGCAGATATGGACATCGCACTTACTCTTGATGCCAGAGTGCAGATATCCCTCTGTGCATCTCGCATATAAAGGAATGCATCCTTTAATTGCTTTAATTGCTCTATAGTCAATAAAATACTGTCCCTATCCAGGGTATCAATATTTTCAGTCAGGGAATCCGACCAAGCAACCCCAGCACTGCACATCCAGGCTGAGGCGATTGCTGGTCGCAGTATAACACCAGTATGTGTGTATATACTTTTTAGAGTATTTTCCAGCCTCCTATCAGCTGGATCCTTGAGGGCGGCCGTATCAGGAGACGGTAACGCCACTTGTTTGGATAAACGTGTGAGCGCCTTGTCCACCCTAGGGGGTGTTTCCCAGCGCGCCCTAACCTCTGGCGGGAAAGGGTATAACGCCAATAACTTCTTTGAAATTAGCAGTTTTTTATCAGGGGTAACCCACGCTTCATCACACACGTCATTCAATTCCTCTGATTCAGGAAAAACTACAGGTAGTTTTTTCAGACCCCACATAATACCCCTTATTGTGGTACTTGCAGTATCAGAGATATGCAAAGCCTCCTTCATTGCCGTGATCATATAACGTGTGGCCCTACTGGAAAATACGTTCGTTTCTTCACCGTCGACACTAGATTCGGTGTCCGTGTCTGGGTCTGTGTCGACCGACTGAGGCAAAGGGCGTTTTACAGCCCCTGACGGTGTTTGAGACGCCTGTACAGGTACTAACTGGTTTGCCGGTCGTCTCATGTCGTCAACCGACTTTTGCAGCGTGCTGACATTATCACGTAATTCCATAAACAAAGCCATCCATTCCGGTGTCGACTCCCTAGGGGGTGACATCACCATTACCGGCAATTGCTCCGCCTCCACACCAACATCGTCCTCATACATGTCGACACACACGTACCGACACACAGCAGACACACAGGGAATGCTCTGATAGAAGACAGGACCCCACTAGCCCTTTGGGGAGACAGAGGGAGAGTTTGCCAGCACACACCAAAACGCTATAATTATATAGGAACAACCTTATATAAGTGTTGTTTCCTTATAGCTGTTTAAATATATATAATATCGCCAAAAAATGCCCCCCCTCTCTGTTTTTTACCCTGTTTCTGTAGTGCAGTGCAGGGGAGAGCCTGGGAGCCTTCCTAGCAGCGGAGCTGTGTAGGAAAATGGCGCTGTGTGCTGAGGAGATAGGCCCCGCCCCCTATTCCGGCGGGCTCTTCTCCCGGTTTTTCTGAGACCTGGCAGGGGTGAAATACATCCATATAGCCTCATGGACTATATGTGATGTATTCTTTTTAGCCAGAAAGGTATTAACATTGCTGCCCAGGGCGCCCCCCCCAGCGCCCTGCACCCTCAGTGACCGCCGGTGTGAAGTGTGCCTGAGCGCAATGGCGCACAGCTGCAGTGCTGTGCGCTACCTCATGAAGACTGAAAAGCCTTCAGCCGCCGGTGTCTGGACCTCTTCTTACTTCGGCATCTGCAAGGGGGTCGGCGGCGCGGCTCCGGTGACCCATCCAGGCTGTACCTGTGATCGTCCCTCTGGAGCTAGTGTCCAGTAGCCTAAGAAGCAAATCCATCCTGCACGCAGGTGAGTTCACTTCTTCTCCCCTAGGTCCCTCGTTGCAGTGAGCCTGTTGCCAGCAGGACTCACTGAAAATAATAAAACTATCAAAACTTTTACTCTAAGCAGCTCTTTATGAGAGCCACCTAGATTGCACCCTGCTCGGACGGGCACAAAAACCTAACTGAGGCTTGGAGGAGGGTCATAGGGGGAGGAGCCAGTACACACCACCTAGTGGTCAAACTTTTAAAATTTTGTGCCCTGTCTCCTGCGGAGCCGCTATTCCCCATGGTCCTGACGGAGTCCCCAGCATCCACTAGGACGTCAGAGAAATATATATATATATACACACACATATACTAGGGTCAATAACATGGTATCCTTATCTAGGGTTTCAATCTCCGCTGATAAGGTATCAGTCCACGCTGCTACAGCGCTATAACACCCATGCCGAAACAATCGCCGGTCTGAGTAGTGTACCAGAATGTGTGTAAATGGACTTCAAAGTACTTTTACTGCAAGCTATCTGCAGGATCCCTGAGGATAGCTGTTAAGTCAGCGCTACCTTTTGGGTAAACGTGACAAAGCTTTGTCCACCCTAGGGGAAGATTCCCATCGTATCCTGGCCCTAGTAGGGAAAGGATACTCCCTGAGAATTCTTTTTGGGAAGCTGCATCTTCTTGTCTGGAGATTCCCGCTTTTTCTTCATGAGAGGAGGGAAATTTACCTCAGCTTTCTTCCCCTTCAACATGTGTACCCTCGTGTCAGGGACAGATGAGTCATCAGTGATATGCAAAACATCTTTTATTACAATAATCATATATTGAATACTTTTCTGCCAGTTTTGGCTGTAACTTTGCATTATCGTAGTCGACACTGGAGTCAGACTCCGTGTCGATATCAGTGTCTTTTATGTGGATAGTGAGCATTGTGAGACTCTGAAGGTCTCTGCGACATAGGGACAGACCTGTGTAGATTCACTGTCTGTTCTCTAATCTTTTGTGCAATAAATTTACCTCAGCACTTTATTTCACATATCCAATCAGGTGTCGGCGTTGTCGACTGAGACACCACTCACACACACATTTGCTCCATCTCCTCCTCAGGAGAGCCTTTTACCTCAGACATGTTGACACACACGTACCGACACACCACACTCAGGGAATGCTCATCTGAAGATAATTCCCCCACAAGGCCCTTTGGAGAGACAGAGAGAGAGTATGCCAGCACACACCCCACCGCTATACGACCCAGGAAAAAACACAGCAATTTAAGGTTTACCCAGTAGCGCTGTTATTATCTGCGCCGAATTATGTGCCCCCCTCTTCTTTAAAACCCTCTCTTCTACAATGGTATAAGCAGGGGAGAGTCCGGGGAGCTTCCTCTCAGCGGTGCTGTGGAGAAAAACATGGCGCTGGTGAGTGCTGAGGGAGAAGCCCCGCCCTCTCGACGGCGGGATTCTGTCCCGCTAAAAGTGTAAAATTGGCGGGGGCTCATACATATATACAGTGTCCAGCTGTATATATGCTCCTTTTGCCAAATAAGAGGTTTATATTGCTGCCCAGGGCGCCCCCCCTCCCTGCGCCCTGCACCCTTACAGTGACCGGAGTATGTGAGGTGTGTGGGAGCAATGGCGCACAGCTGCAGTGCTGTGCGTTACCTCAGTGAAGATCATGAAGTCTTCTGCCGCCTCTGAAGTCTTCTTTTCTTCTCATACTCACCCGGCTTCTATCTTCCGGCTTTGCGAGGTGTGTGTGTGGGGGGGGGGGGGGGGGGGCGGCTCCGGGACGGACAGCGAGGGTGAGATCCTGCGTACCAATCCCTCTGGAGCTAATGGTGTCCAGTAGCCTAAGAAGCAGGACCTAGCTTCAGAGAGTAGGGCTGCTTCTCTCCCCTCAGTCCCTCGATGCAGGGAGTCTGTTGCCAGCAGAGCTCCCTGAAAATAAAAAACCTAACACAATACTTTCTA